>NC_060138.1:955169690-956419690 GCF_021461385.2 Schistocerca piceifrons
CTAAGTTCATCAATCTTAAATGTGAATGCTTGTGTGATTATAACGTCTCGTCTTGACAATATTTTACAATATAGCAACTTTTCTTTATGCTTTTCTTTATGTTCAACCCACTTGGAGTGTACTTTGCGAGACCAGTACCACGTGCTTATATAACTGTTTGACCCATCAGGTTAATAGTAAGACGTTAGTAACCAGTTCAAGGTTTTTCTTATGTCAATTGCTTTTCGATCGAATTTATTTTAATTATCAAAATTACTGTGGAGTTATACGCTTTGTGTAAACCAAGTTGACCACGTGAAGCATGTGGTGTAATCATCAAAGTAGCCCTCAGCTATTCTTTTCGCGAAGATTTCACAAAGAGTTAATATGACTTTAGTATACCAGTGTGTGGTAATTACATGACGGACAGGATTGTGTTACGAACGTAATTTCTTTGGGTGAAAACTGAATCTGTTGGTTGTGGTTAATTCGGTAATTACATGACGGACAGGATTGTGTTACGAACGTAATTTATTTGGGTGAAAACTGAATCTGTTGGTTGTGGTTAATTTCTTCTTGCTTATGTTTCAACGTCTTTGGGTGTTGTTTTGTGAATGCAGGGTTGTAGGCAGTCTCCCAATCTTGGCTCCATATTTGATGTGTTCCGTAAGATTAAAATCTCACATTTTTACAATCCTTAAACAAGGCACCAGCTCAGTTATAACTCAAGTATAATATGCTGAAATTTCAATGAACAATCTTAAAATAAATTTCCAAATATAAACTGATTTCTTTCATTTTATTTAAATTCTCCTTTTTATATATAGATATATTACCGGTTGTTGTATGACTGTAAAAGATTATAATCAATGTTAGTCTGATTGGTAATGTGGTAAACCTAGACTAGTTACCTGGTGAAACAGTTGCGCAGTAATGCACGGTTAACTTCTCCCCAGACAGCTCACAGCTTTTAACCCGCTTTTATTCTACTATTAGCACCCGATTACAGCATAGCAAATTCATGTAGCAATATTACAACGTGACCATCGGCACTTGACATTGGCAAGTGGCAGAGCTTTGCATAGTCTGATGAATCCCGATATCTTCTTCGTCCTGCCGATGGGAGGACGCGAATCCGTAGGCTTCCAGGGTAATAGCTTCTGAACACCAGTACTGTGTCACGGAAAGAAGCTGGCGGCGTCTCCAATATGCTCTGAGGAACGTTCATGTGGGCATCCATGGGTCCATTTGAGCTCGTACAAGGTACCATGACTGACAAGGAGTATCGCACACTGGTTTAAGACTACATGATGATCTTGTTTCCCGACGGGAGTGACATTTTTCAACAACATAATACGTCATTTCACAAGGCCACAAGGGTGATGGAGTGGTTCGATGAACTCAGTGGTGAGTTTCAATTTATGTGTCCGCGGCTCGTGGTCGTGCGGTAGCGTTCTCGCTTCCCGCGCCCGGGCTCCCGGGTTCGATTCCCGTAGGGGTAAGGGATTTTCTCTGCCTCGTGATGACTGGGTGTTGTGTGATGTCCTCAGGTTAGTTAGGTTTAAGTAGTTGTAAGTTCTATGGGACTGATGACCATAGATGTTAAGTCCCATAGCGCTCAGAGCCATTTCAACCATATGAATCAATTTATGTGTTGTCCCACAACTTGCCAGATGTGAGCCCGATCGAACACGTCTGGAATGTAACTGAATTTGGCGTCGGAGCTCATCGATTCCTCCACGGAATTTACGGTAATTAGGTGACTTGTATGTGCAGATATGGCGCCGACTCCCCCATTGTTTCCAAGATACGACGCATCGCTACGTTACCCGTGCTTATGGTGGACATATCGGCTGTTAGGTAGGCAGTCATGCATGGAATCAGGAATGGTGGTCACGTAGTAGATGAGGAAGGAATTATGCTATCTAGACAGCAAAATAACCCATCACGGACGGAGTAAGGGTGACATGGAAAGTAGACTAGCATTAATGCAAAGGCCATTCCTGTCCTAGAGTGGTCTATTAGGATCAAACATAAATCTTAATTTGTGGAAAAAGTTTATGAGAATCTGAGAATGTACGTTTGGGGCACAGTAAAACACGGACTGTGGTAAAAGCAGAACCGTTCGACACCATCGCATACCCTTTTCGCCTCAATTACGCAACGGTTTAGGGAAAGAGTACTTTCACCGTTAGCAGGCGTGACTGTGGTGCGCCAAGGGGACGCCGCGCCCCCGAACTGGAAGAGGCCGTGCTGCATCACATTTAAGAGAATCTGTCAACGAGTACATGAACAATATCTTTGGCTATTAATGAGTGAAATTGTAAAAGAAGTGATGTACTGGGTCCAACCTAATTAACTACTTTAAGAGTGGTCGAGTTACCAACCAGTTTCCAAATGGTTGTAGCACGGAAACGGTACTTTTCCGGACACGGTTCCAGTTCAAATATTATCTACAGATTACCCACTAAAGTCCTAGATGTTTGTAACCGGAATTTTTGAACATCCTTGAGCCGTGGTAATATTGCTGTTTTGAAGAGCGCGCCGCAGCGCTTAGTGTGAAGCAGTCGCCCTCCGTTTCTGGCGGTGGCGCCGCTGTGGCAGTCGCAGATTTGGTGTCTCTCTCTGGTGGGAAAGGGGAAAGGTTGCCTGTTCACGTGAATTTAAGGGCCGCTATGAGCTCGCCAGTGTGAGTCGCAGTCAGTCTGGGCCAGTCTCAGCGAGTGGTTGCCCGGTCGGGGCTTAGTTCCTGCATCTGAGTCTGCACGTTAGGCCGCCAGTCTGCTCGAGGTTGCTCAGGCAATGGTCAATGGCGGTTGACTCGATCGGTTGGTCGGTCGCGCACTGAGACGAAAGATGACTTGTCCGTCTTGAGCGTCGGCGAATGTGAGGTAGCCACGTGAGTCCAGTGGACCGCACCGTATAGCGAAGGGTAGTGGCTTCGCGGTCGACACGAGAGTAGCCGGAGTCAACGCACGACATCAGTCTGGCCGGTGCGAGCTGCGACTCCGTGGTGTAACTGGTTCCCCGAGCGCTTCTGGGCCCCGTCAGTTACCATCTTGTGGAGCTTGGCTCGGTCCTTTCCGGGTGCAGGGATGTCGTTTTGCCAGTGGGCGTGTTTCCTCTGCATGGTTGGGTCCGAGCCTGTATTTCCGCCGCCGTGTTTCTGGAAGTGAGTGGGAGACGCACCAGCCGTGCAGTCGCGACGGAGCAGCAGTCGCGGACGGAGCAGCTGGCAGTCGGTCGGTTGGTGCCGGCCAGGAAAGACGGGAGATTGGCGCGCCTTCCTGCGTCCGTTGCAGCGGCTGGCAGCGGACGGTTAGGGAGAGCGATTTGGGGGTGCTGCGCCAGGTCTTCTCGAGAAATCGCAGTTTATTAGAAATTAAGTGATTGGTGATATGTTATGTGATTTACTCTTGTTAAACTCTAGTTGTTTCCTTGGTCGGTCTCTCGTCCCCAGCTTGCTCGTCTGTCTCTCTACCTTATTTGTTAGGCAGTTAGTGTCTGTCTGTCTCTCTCGGAACTGCCTCTGTCATGTTTGTCGGATTCGGAATGTTAACGAATTTATTGCTTGGAGTGTAACGGCCTAATTCCTGAAATATGTTTTGATTTTGCCTATCATCTTGACTGGCGGTATCTGTGTACTGTAAAGCATGTTAACTTGTTTGGCCATCCTTGTATTATTTTATATATGACTGCATTTCATGGGCTTTTATTTAAATGGTCATTTTAGTATAGAAAGTTGCCATCCTTCCACCGTAAGACATTTCTTAGAAGTTAAAATCAAGTTGCACCTTCGGTTGCAAGGTTAATATTTTAATTTTAGTGTTTTGTACCATTTCCATTCCTCCTACGGGGTGCATAGTTTGTGTGCTTGTGTGAATTGCTAAAACTGTTAGTTTAAAGTAAACTGGTGTGTTGCAGATTTGCACCAGTGTAGTCTTTCAGAGGTGGTTGTGAGCGGTCGTAACTACGGCCGTGTCAAAAGAGTGCGGCTAGGTTCTCAGCTCGAAAGCTCATACAGATAAAAATTTGTTTCTTTCTGTCTCTGGATAAATCGTAACTTGATATTTAGAGGGTGCTTTCTGATTATAATTTTAAATCTGTTTCCTTATAAAAGTGCTTTAGGCACCATTAAAGTGAAAAAATTCCCATTTGTAAAAGCAATTTGCTTATGATTTGATCAGTTACTCCCTGGCAACTACTTCCATCCTCACATAGTGTGATTAAATGTGTTAATGTTTTTGATGAATCGCTAGGAAGTAAAATAAATTCTTAATAATTTTCTTTGAAAATAAAATCACGGTTCAATCCTGTATTTACAAACTGTTTTCAGAGAGATGGGCACAATTATGCCTTTATAACTTGGCAATGCGTTGCACACGTTATGGCTATTATTTCATTCGGCACAGTCACAGCAATCAAGGCCACCTGCCATGTCAGAAACCCAAATTTCCGGTCTTTTCAACTGGCCCTTGTATCTTGACACGAGCCCATACAAACAGTTCACTGGGCTTTCATGCTTGACATAGAACTTACACATGGTACAACAACTTCGTAAAGTGGCGTACTGCTATAGCAATAAGGAGATATTGGTGCAATGGGAACGGGATTTCTTGCAGGAGGTGATGTGGAGGACAAGTGTAGAGCGTGACAAGGCCAGAGGACGGCTGAGACCCAGCACCCTGAAGTCCCCTGGGGTGCGAACCGCACCAACAGCGACTGATGGAGCAATTAAAGCTGATTAATACGCCGCCGCTACGGCCTCCGCTTCGCGGGTCAAAACACATTTTGTTAGCAGGCTGCTGTTGCGGTCGGCGCGGCTATTAGTTAGTCAAATTAGACAGTGCGCGCCGGTGGCTCCGGGCGCGCCCTAAGACAGCCGGCAAATGGCTAAACGTTTCATTAGGGCCGCCAGCCGTCCGCTCATAAGGCCAGCTCCATTAATTTAAAACACTGCCACCCTTCGTCTCGTCCCTCAGAACTGCGCTCATTGCCCGGACCCTTCCTCCGACTGCGGCTGCTGCGGTTGACAGGAGACAGATTGTTAATTTGCGCGTAATTTTGCGGAAAACGCTATTTCTTCGCGTTATTTTTCTTGTTTACCTCCTATGTCTGTTGTTTTAGCCAGAACCGCATCGAGGCGATCCTGCGCCTCTGGGAAAGCTGCCGAAGTTGTGATCCCCTCACCCCCGGATTTATAAAATGCTGTAAATTTGTAAGTATTTAAGGTGTCAGGCCAATCCAACACCTTCCATGAAAACCCAGCCATGATAGCAAATCCTACAGTATGTCACATAGTTCCGAATAAATCCTGACATTAAATTAACCAAAGCGATACGATCAACGAGTGAGCAAATGAAATACCACAGACTAACACAAGAACGCCTAAATGCATGTCATACCTTCCCACTGTCAAACAGACGCAGTTCTGAGGGGAGAAATGAGAACAGAAGCCGAGAGCAGAACCGTGTTAAGCTAGAAGGCCCTATGATAAGGGACAGACACCCATGTTGCCAGCCGACCACCAAGACCATCCCCGTCCATTGTTAAAAGCTAGAGCAATGCTGAAGAACAGTATGGATCTTAGGATAACACTAAAAGGGCCACACCAGCTGCAAGTTTTAGCGTGAGACTACATGCATGTCTGTTACGTAGCAAACATTAAAAACATTGCCCCACCACGAAAAGTATAACGTTTCTCATTGAATAGACAGAATTTTTGTAGGTGGAGCTTAAGGTTAACATTGAGACCCTGAATCGTCAGTTGAAATCAGCCAGATAGCTTTTCTTAAACCAACTTCGGTAAATTATGGTAAGGAGAAGTTAGGAGAGAGTTCCTTCCGGGACAGCGAGGTGTGTGGAGCTGCGCCGCCCGCCGCCCCCTGATGCTGCCTAACCAACGACAAGGTAATGAACGCACGTGATACCGCATAAAAGTGCATAAGTCTTCACTCAGAACTGCAGAAGTCTCATCTGTTACACCCCCTTTTTACGTAATACTAGTGTCGATCGTCAATTAAATCTCATGGTGTTCACATTTGCTACTTGAAGTAAGAATCTGAAACGCGACGATTTTTCTGTTATATAATTATTGAGAAGCCACATCAGCCACTGTAATTTACGACAAGTTAAATAAGTAATTAAAGATAATTGAGGGTCACTGGAGACAATTTTGATAGTTTTCTCTTTTATGAATCTTAACTTAAACCTAGATTATAGATGTGATATGGCATAGGTCATCCTTCGATCCATTGTAGAACTTGGAAACCCATTCATGGAATATTCGTTCACATTTTTGTTGAACGCAGTTGGTTTTTTTCATCCTGTATTAAAATATTTCCTTATATCAATAGTGCAATTTATAAACAATGTTTTGTGAGTAGAATAAAATTTCCAATGGTAAACGTAACTGCTTTTTCGACGTTATTTTACCAGCTAAGTAAAAATAGGAATGCCTTGAACCCCTTCCACTAAATTTAGTTAGTATTAAGATTCTTTTACAGGGAGTGCAGTGGAGCTGACGCTGAAATCTTTAAGTATTTGATTATATCATCGCTAGTCTCACTGAACTCTTCTGAACTCTACATGTCATGTGTGGTTTGGCGTCTCCTTACCAGCAACAGGTCCCAGGTTCAAACTAGTTAATTCCCTAAAAAACACGCTCAGAGCGTCGTTTTGCGAAAGTGGTAGGGAGACACGACTTAAAACAAACAGACTCCATGCAGAATGTTAGAAGTAGGTTTAATAGAAAGTAAGGTATTGTGGAGAAAAATAACTTAAATGGACTGGACTCATGAAAAATGTAGAACACAACAAATTAAATGCAGCATTTCAGTAAATATATTATTAATTATATAGACTCTCTAACAGAATTGAAAACAGAACAAAACCTACATATTACTGTATATGGCAGCTACTTTACGTTGATAAAGTTATGATGCATCACACAGATTTCATTCGTTTCTACAAATAGCTAACGCAGGCTGGGTAGAGAAATGGGAACATTTGAAGCTATTGTCGGCAGCCCTGTAGATGTTCAATAACTGGAGGGAAAGGGCCAAACTACCAAGCAGCAACGGACATTTAGTTGCAATGGAACGTGGGGGCAAATTACCGACCTGGTGACAGTGTGACAACTGCGCAAAGAGTGGTCCAGCACCGCTATAAGATCCTTCCGGTGGTCATGTTCTTTCACACGCAATCAAAACATTCGTTCATATCCTTGAAGAGACTAGTTCGACCTTGACAATCAAAAGCCATGTGGGCGGGAATCGTTCATACGTACCCCAGAAAACATTGATGCTGTGCAAGTTGCATTGGTAAGGAGCCCTCATCCGTTTGGTGCGAAAAATTACCTCGTCGTCGAGGCTCGGACGTCGAAGCGCGTGAAGAATACTCCACAGACATCAATTTCATTCTTGCAAACTTAAGACTTTTCATGAACTGATATATAATTGTTTTGTGTTGTGCACACGACTAAACTCAGTAAGGATGCTCACTTCACTGAAAATTTTTTGATGTCAGAGGAAACTTATCGTCATTGGATACATGAATAAGCAGTTCAGGCCATACTGGTCAGAAACAAATCCTGCTGCGCTTCACCAGCATCCAGTGTCGTGTCGTGCTATGATAAGTCCTCACTTCTTTGAAAGTGAGGGAGATTACATTCTCAGTGTGACTTTAAACGCTGTGTCAAGAAGACAGAGACATTTTTAGCTCATACACTCTATTCTCTTCCGACATGCGACGTTCAGCACATCTTGATTCAACATGATAGCACCATCTCACTCGGTGTCAAGCTGTCCATGCCTGCAATCAGTCGTTTGTTTGGGGATCACAAAGTTTCCAGGAATGTTCACATCGACCTATCTCCAGCCCTCTCTGTGACTTCTTTATAAGAAAACATCTGAAGAAACTTGTTTATCAGACTATACCAACAAACTTTTCCCAGTTCAGGACTCGGATTGAGGAAAACATTGCCAGCAACCCGGAGGCGAAACTCTTACATGACTTTATAAGAGGCGATGCCTAATGAAATTATCGCTGTTGTAAAATAAACATTTCACCATCGAATAACTTTTTGTAATTTTCCATCACCTTTTCCAATTATTTCAAATCGTATATAATATTTGTGAAAGGCAAGATCGCTTGATTTTAAGACCTTTGTTCCACTTTCTAGTTACAACAGAATCGTGCTGTCATCTTCAGACTAGCATTACACTGTACGAAAATGAAATAGGTAATCGGTGATCTGCACAAGATTAAACCATTTTTGGGAATGAGCCAAATTTTACAAAAGTTTCTACATACCCTTGCTTATATGTTCACTTACATCTGTTGTTGACATATTCAGAAAAGTGTGTAAACACATTTAAAAACTCGACATGGTTTGTCACTTATAAAACAGAGTGCTCCCAGATGGGTTGTCAAATGAATAAAAGGTAAAATTACAACATCTATAGCACCAACACACGCCATAATGAGGACCTCACTTGGAGTAAACTGAGGCGCCACAGAGCCCTTGTGACCTTCCGTGTAGACGTCAGTGGCGCCATCGTATTAACCGGAGACATACTGAAATATTTTGAAATTAGTCTTATGAAAACTTTACACAATTTAAAAAGCATGTTATACAAAGATTTCGCATACAGAGATTTTGGCGCATTTCACCAGTACAAACTCCATTTATGCAAAACGTAATGGTAATAAACATTCGTAATCCTCTTAGACCGTCATCATGTGCAACATGCCCTCAATACACGACAACAGCCAATGAGCTCGTCTGCTATAGACGATGATATCTTAATATTATGCCCTATACATGCCATTCACTAATCATTCCAAGCCTAGTTACACAAAAAATCATGATATGCACCATGAAATAACAAATCAATACCCAGGCAGATGGGGGGCGGGTGGAGATCGGGAGGATAGGGGGGAAAAGTGCGTAGGATAGGGGGGTAAAGAGGTAGGATATGGGGAAATGGAGAAAGGGGGGAAGGCAAGTAAGGAAGGAAGAGTGGCGGGAAGGGGAAGGAATCAGAGAGAATTAAGGAAATGTATAGCAAGAGGGAGTAGAAAGAGGAAGGAGGGGAAGGAAAAGCGGAAAGTGGGGTGGTACATGGTTTAAAGTTGTTTGTCAAGGCAAAAAAACATTTGATTGTGACATTGAATTTACATTATGTTTGTAAAGAGCAAGAGTAAAAATATGGTTCTGTGTGTGCAATAACGTATAACTAGGCATATCTCGATTAGTGAATGGTATGTATATGGTACAAATAATAAGACCGTCGTGTACAGAGGGCGAGTTCGTTGGTAGTAGTGGTGTATTCAGCGACTTGTAGCACATAATGACGGTCTAGGATAATTACAAATGTTTGTTGCCATTACGTTTTCCCATACACGTAATTTATATCGGTGAAATGCGCCATATCTTTGTATATGAATTAGGTGCCAAGATTTTTAGTATCCAATACGCTCTTTCAATTGTGTAAAAATTTTCATGAGGATAGTTTAAAAATATTTCAATATATCGCCTTTTATACGATGGCGTCACCTGATGTCTACATGGCAGGTCACAAGGACTCCATGGCGCCTCAGTTCAGTCCACGTGAGTACATCGACATGGCGTGTAGTTCTAACTCTATTGGTGCTGTGGATGTTATAATTGTACCTTTTATTCATTTGACAACCCATCTGGGAGCCCTCTGTTTTATAAATGACGAACAATGTAGAGATTTTTAATGTTCTCAAAATGCTGGAAACACTGCACACGAATATATAGGTAAAGGTATGTAAAAGATTTTGCGTCCACCACCGTCGACTTGCTTGCCAGGGCTACTCTCTGGAGTGATCTGTCTTCGGTGATAGTCGCCGCTGCAGCCTATCGCTGCCACCGCCTGGAACTGCTGTCCGTTGCCTCCTCCCAGTGTTGCCGGAGTCCGTTGCCTGTCGCCGTGCCTGTCGCCGCCGTCTGCTGTTGCTGCTTGTTCGCCGCCGCCAGCTGCCTGCCACCGCCACTGACATCGCTGCTGCCAGGAGTCCCTCCTGGGGTACCTACAGCCGCCGCCGCCATCCTTGTATGGCTGTCCTCATCTGATACGTATACGAGCGTATTAATCAAGCCTATTTTCTGGCTCGGGATGTGGTTTGATAGTTTTTGCTGGTATCGGTCCGTGTGTGTCGGTTTTCGATACACCCTGTGTCCCAGGTTTTCGCCATCCCTTGTCACCAGCGCATCTAGAAATGGCGGTTTTTTGTCCTTTTCTTGGTAAATTTTATGTTGGCAAGGAGGCTGTTGACGCCTTCCAGCTGTTCGTAGAAATCGCCATTCCACGTGAAATACCTCGTGGTGAGACATACATGGAAGAGGTCTGTGATGCCGTGCGGGAAAATGGAAACGATGTACTCCAGAGCGTCACTGAGTATCACTTTCGTAAACAAAGAAATGGTTCAAAATGGTTCAAATGGCTCTGAGCACTATGGGACTTAACATCTATGGTCATTAGTCCCCTAGAACTTAGAACTACTTAAACCTAACTAACCTAAGGACATCACACAACACCCAGCCATCACGAGGCAGAGAAAATCCCTGACCCCGCCGGGAATCGAACCCGGGAATAAACAAAGAAACAACATCAAACTTGACCAGGATATCGTTTGGTGCGAGTTTCAGTTTCTTCTGCTTCTCAATGAAATGTCTTGAGTCCTTTATGTATGAGTTGCTCTTCCTCACGTGTGACTGGAGCAGACAGGCCAAGTGTTTTGCCAGTTTATACGTTGGTGAGCCAGGAGTGCAAACAATCGGTCTCAGTGGAACGTTGTTCTTATGGATCTTGGGTAATCCATATAGCTGAGGTGGTGTGGCTTCTGTGTTGCGCAGGTTTCTCTGTGTGTCCGCCGTCAGAGAAGACGCCTTGATTAATCGATTTGTATTCTGTGTGATACGCTGTGTCAGATCTGCGCTTAGTTTCCGGTACCTCGTCGTACCTAATAGGTCTTTTGCTCATAATCTTCAGTCTTCATTACGACGGTCGCATTCCCCTTATCAGCAGGCAGTACCAAAATGCTCTTGTCATCGCTGAAACTCTTAATGGCTCGTACATCTTCCTTCTTCAGGTTGCAAGCTGGTGGTTTTTCTCGGCGCAGCATCCTGGCTGTTTCAGTGCGTATTTCCCCTGCCCTTTCACAGGGAAGGGTCCGAATGGACTCTTCGGTGATGGCAATGATGTCCTCCATAGGTATAGTTCTCGGGATGATAGCGAAATTCGCCCCTTTTTGAAGAACAGACACTTCCTCTTCGGTCAATTGTTGTTCAGTGAGGTTGACCACTGTGTGTAACATGTCGGGAATCGCCTTGTCAGTCTGCTTCCGGCATCTTTCAAACTATTTCTTCTGTCACTCGGTGCAGCGCACGAGTTCGTTCTGCATGCTTCTGTAAGTGATGCTGTCGATCTTGTCCCAGTCGTCTCGATGCATTCTGGTACTTAGTTGATAGAAAATGTCCAAAAGTTCCTGATCCGTCCTTGCCAAGTTTCTCCGTGTTGTATGAATTCACTCATAGCTCGTTCCATTCTGTCGTAGATACTATGTGATAGGGCGGTGGTGGTGAATAGGCTCTCACATTTCAAGAAGTTCGGTGTAGCGCCTTAATCTCCGCACCGTGACAGAAAGACGAGAAAGGACATAAATCGCGCTTTCTTCTTCCGTCGTTGGACCATGCGTCGGTACAATCCGCAAATCTCCTCCCCGTAGAGGCGTAATACAAAATTGTTAAGGCTTTCGTGGCCACTTGTTGACAAACTGCCTATTGATTTCTGCTTCGGGTTCTCCGGCCAACGTTCATCTAATGATTTTACTGACGTTTTGCCAGCACGACTGGCTGGCATTGTCATAGACACTTGACCTAAGACATTTGAACAGCCTCCATATCAACATAAAATTTTCCATAGAAGTAGAAAAGGACAAAAAACTGCAATTTCTAGATGTGCTGGTCACAAGGGATGGCGAAAACCTGGGACACAGCTTGTACCGAAAACCGACACACACGGACCGATACCTGCACAAACTATCAAAATACCACCCGAGCTAGAAAAGAGGCATGATTAACACCCCCGTAAAGCGAGCAGGACGAATATGTGAGCCGCAGCACTTCAGACGCGAAATGCAACGCCTGGAAAGTGTTCTGAGGAGCAATGGGTACTCCACAAATCATATTAAAAGTGTAACAGAGCCAAACACTCCGTGAAGTAAGGAATCAGAAAAAAAATGTCGGGTGCGGCCTTTCTGCCATACATTCCCAGAGTGACGGACAGAATCGGCCCTATATTGCGCACACTTGGCGTAAGGACGATTTTCAACCCGAGAAGGAAGATCAAAGAGTGTCTTAGATCGGCAAAGGAGAAAAGGGACCAACCTGCAATGTCGGGAATATACCGAATACCACGCACATGAGGAAAAGTTTATGTCGGAATGACTGGACGATCAATCAACACCAGGATCAAAGAACATAAGCGACATTGCAGCTTGGAGAAATCGGCAGTGGCAGAGCACGCACTGACTGAGACCGACTGCGTGATAAAATTCACCGACACTGAAGTTCTGGCTGTAGAGAAGCAGTATCACACGCGCTTGTTAAGAGAAGCTGTAGAAATACAAAAACACGCGAACAGTTTCAACAAGAAATAGGAAAGCTTTAAACGGATAATGGCTTCCCATACTGCAGCGAACGACCGTCGCAGGCAGCAAGAGGAGAACCGCATAGGAAATGATCACGGAGAAGCCCTGGGACGTTGGCACCCCAGGTACATATAGTCTGCGGTCGCGAACTCGGCTCTAGTTCACCACCGGCAGTGGAGGGTGAAGCTTTGGCAATGCCAGCCACTCGTGCTGGCGAAACGTTAGTAAAATCATTAGATGAACGTCAGCCAAGGAACCCGAAACAGAAGCCAATGGGCAGTTCGCCAACAAGTGGCCATGAAAGCCTTGACAATTTTGTACAACTTCGTTTTACTTGTGAAGTCAATCTGATTTAACAGCAGTGTACAGATTTTGTGAAATTATTAGCCAAATCTTCAACAGCAAATAAGTAGACAGTAAGAAACCAAAGCTGAATACCACCAGCGCCAAACCGTCAGACAGTTTTATTTGAAAACATAAATTTGCAAAACTAATCACATCTACGTTTATCTCAAAAATATTTTGCCAAGCCAAACACAGAGCTGGATCACATATATTGCGCTACGTAAATACAAACAGCAGATTCTGCCATCACATGAATAACATTTTACAAGTCTTTGCTTTCCCGAACTACGACGTTACAATCGATTTTCACACTGATACACTAAATTTTTCCATTTTTTACATCTTTCGTAGGTATGCAACACCTAAACATGCACTAAATATCAGTTTCCATCGTATAGCAAGAATGAGAAATTACTGGAATACCAGTAAGGTAAGTTTCAGCACCAGGAATACTGAGTGGATTTTGAACGAAATTAAAGACACGTTTATTTTAGCAGCAAGAATCTGTAAACAAAATTTTACGCCATTTGTTCTATGAAATTTCTATGTAACCAGCTACTTTACTTACACTATTGGTATGCACCAATTCTGACGACATAAATTGTTTCTTCATTTAGACGTCTTGCATTCTGAAGTCATTACATTACCGCTATTAATATATTTTTTCGCCGTTCTGCTTGGTATAAATTTATCTATCTATTTTCTAGGAACTCTGCTAACTGCCAAATTTTTACAGCTGTACGTATTTACATTGCCAGTTTTCATATATGCTTATTCTGATTTACGTATGTGTTTACATAATAATATGACGCAACACAGATCTTTTTAGCTGAAGTATATCCCACGCTTATACATTGGTACACTGTTTTCACGATTCCTTAATTATTCAGCATTTTATTATGTGGCGTCGTGCAGGTCGGTTCTCTTACCGTACGTTCAGGCCTTGCACATTTTCTGTTTTCATACGGGTGTTCATGAAAACAACAACTGAAAGAGACAACATTTATTTTGACATGTGTCCAGAGGATCACATCCCTTGGGTGGTATGACCGCCACAAATTATAACTCAAACATTTTTTATATAATACGAACTGGTGTCCTTTTTGTATGTAGCCTCTATATATCTTATGATCATTTTATTCTGATACTATTTTGTCTTTACTGATACCATGTAATGTACTCTTTTTATGATAATATGCTGAAATTTATGCTATTGTCTAATGAATTATCGTTACATTTTTTGTTAGATTTGACACTCTTTGCACTTTATGGTATTGCCATATTTCATTCCTGCCCAGTCTTATACTCTAATTTGCTATTTCTCTTGTATTTGATAATATCACTACTTTATTTGCTTTCACCTATGTAGATTTAAGAAATCAATGTACCCTGTAACTTATGTCCATCGCACATACTCATCCATTTCCTATATTTTCCACAACCAGTGTACCAAAGTCTCTTTCTTATCAAACGAGACATTATGCTCATAAAGAGAAGCGCATGTAGTGCAGGAAATGCAGTACATAGAAGTACATACATAAGCAACTTGTCTGGAATTAAATACCACTGACCGTTCTCACACTGTTTCCTGGCATGCCTTTTATAAATATTTTCCTCTTAGTGTACTAGGCAAATTAGGCAGACTGCCTATAAGGATTTAGGATATTTTTTTGCAAATTGTGTTAGGTATTAGATCATTATTTAATGTGTGTTCGTGCACTGAGTTGCGCCAATTTTGGAATAATGATGTAATGTTGATGTTTAATAACTGTTCATGCCATTAGCTGACTATAATATTGATGATTATATTGACACATTGGTGATTTTTACTTAATGATATTCTATGATGTTAATCTATATTTTGTGTAAGTTGTGTTCTTTCTAGCAATATCTGTCTTGCCTTGTGCCAAATAATTGGAGGTGTTTTTGGGAGACAGTCACAGTAGCTTTACAGCTAAAAACTTTTTTTTCACCATTACTTGTGAGATGGGTTATGAAACTGCCTTCTTATGTTAACGTGCCTGACTGCCTTTTATTTGTTTCCAGGTTAATAATCACATTTATAGGTTTCATTATTTCTGCAGTTCACCCTCATATTTGCATTTTGTATCTCTTGATTTCGCGTGGTACGTTACATTTATCTAGTCACTAAGCTATATTGCACTTATTACTCTTGTCTTTATGGTTGCAAATAATATAATTACATTTTTCTTAGCTTTGGCCATAGCAGTTTTTGACTCAAGATGAATTACGATTCACTGTTAGTCATTTTGCTTACATATTAAGAGCACTAACCATATCAATCATTCCTACATCCTCCACTGTAGATATGCCATTGTTAGAGTTATAGGTTATTTAAAAGATACTTTTTATGAAGCCCCAAGGGTGCTACAACACATATAACTACTGTGTCTCTACTCTATGTGTCTATTTGTCTGATATGTACTCATACAGGCCATATACAGACATACTTTTATATAGTACTGCTATTTATGCACTTTGTTCTTGTAAAATCCATATTGAGTTAAGTATTCTCATTATGAATAATGTATAGGCCTCTGAGTGCCATATAAAGTTATAGGTAAATGGTATTTTATGATACTTTCTTAGCTTTATGCTGTATACAAATAGACTACGTTGAGCCAGAAAGATATTTTCTGTCACATTAGCAATTAAGATCAGCATTTATTTCATGTAAGAACAGAGCTACTGTGAACCTCAAAAAATATTTTCATCACCTTTTAGTTATTAAGGTCAGTAATTAATTCTTTGTAAAAGTTAGTCACTTTGAGCCACAAATACGATGTCTGTAACGTTTTATAGCCAATAAGATCAGAATTTATGTATGTAGGAAAGCAACTTGACACCTCTGGTTGACATTTTCTATTCAACTGTTTTAGATATTATTATTTCGTGTATTTCGTGTACTAGGTCACTTGCAGCCCCAATCATTTCATAGCTATTAAGATCAGCCATTATGTGTGTAGCAAGGCTACTTGGAGCCTCTGATTGATATTTTCTTTAGTGTTGTATTAGTTATTATAATGTGCATGTATTCCAAGTAGAAGCCACCTGAAACCATTCAGTTCTTGATATTACTGTCTGGTTTTCTTAAGTAACCATGTCACAGTATTGCACTAACAAGGCCACTGAAAGCCAGTATCCTAATTTTCATGACATTTTATGAGTAGTTTGTGTAAGCATTTATGTCAAATGGCCATTGAGAATCAGGCACTTTAAATTTACACTACAATTTTAGGTAGCTGTGTACTCATGCATACTTTATAACGGCCACTTATAGCCAACCTATGACCTTCCATTAATATGTATACTTTGTATAATGGCCCCATGCAGCCGTACCATGAGTATTTCTTATTACCCTCTTACGTATTTTGTCAGGATATTTAGTATGTGAAATGAGCTTGTAACCATCTCACTATTTTTCTAATACGTCTAGCCGCTGCTATATTCATTATGATAGGTATACAGGGTGTACCAAAATTAATGGCGTAGATGCTGGAGCTACGAGCAATTTTTCATCTTCCTTACTGTGAAGCAAATCTCTTCTACTGAAAGCTTTTCGCTTTCCATATTTTGGAAAATGGTCATGTGGACCAAAACAAGAAAAAAATGTCGAGTAAACATGTGCTCTAAAATGCATACCTTAAGAGCTATGAGCACGTGCTCATCCCCGCTACTTGGAAAGACAGCTCTTCTAAGGAACCATTCCTCATAACCTCTAAGGTATGCATTTTAGAGCAAATGTTTACGGGACATTTTTTTCTTTTTTCAGTCCATACTCCTTCTTCCAAATCTGAAAAGCAAAGAGCTTGCAGTGAAGAGATTTGATTCACAGTAGTGAAGATGACAAATTGCTCATAACTCTTAAGGTAAGCATTTTCGACTCTTTGTTTACTGAGAGTTTTTTACCTGTAGTATCGTGTACTTTCAACTGTATGTGTCTACGTCATTGATTATGACACACTCTGTATAGGCCACTGTAGATTATGAAGAATTTTTCCATTACTAATAATACGGTCTTGCCTTGTTTGCTTAAATCTTTATGTCAGGTTTAGTTAGCATGTATGCTAATATCGATATACTCAAAGACAGAATAATGCCCCATTTTTTAAGAATTATTACACTTACAGGCATACTGTTGCCACACATCTCCTTATATTGTATAGAATTGACATATTATGGTGGACAGCAACGTGGCTTTGTCCAGTTAATGGTTTTCTTACGATGTTGTATCTTTACTGTTCAATGTTCCCACATTTATTAGATGTCATCTTGCAATACTCAGTTTAGGCTGATTTTGCTATATTTAGTAGAATAACTTCCACTACGTTTCCTGTTTTATCGCTTCCCATCTTCCATCACCCAATTTCCTCCCCATACTCATGGAATTGGAGCTATTGAATATCAGCTTTCATAGTTCAGTGTGGCTACGCACGTTGTGGGTCGATGAAAAATCTTCAATTTCAAATGTAGTGATGATGATGGTGATCTTCACAATACCGATGTACTGAGAACAACCAAATTTTGAGTTTGGTAAATATGGTGCCAGGTACCAACTGTACCTTTCTTCTGGAGTGGACTATGGTGACTTGTTTAGCTGTTCTTGGACGCTGTACCAACCTAATACAGCTAATCCTCAGATGTGAGGCTGCAAAGAATTGGACTTTATAGTGCAGCCACGTCTGTATGGTTATAAGCTTCAGCCATGCAACAACCTTTCCTTAACCGTTTTCCCTTTATCTTCCTGACAACTAAGGGTACACGTTACTCGTAGTATCACAAATGTTATGAATCATTTAGCAACATGAATTTAGAACATTTTGGATATGACATGACCAGACTTTACATTTAGTACTTATGCAGCAGAGCACCAACTTGCTCAAGAGCTCAATGTTTTGTACTGTCTTTAGGATTATATTGTTATGATTATGTAACACCGATTATTCATATTGTAAATTCAGATGTAAGAAATTTGCACTACATTTGGTGTCCATTGCGTATCCAAACCGGATATAACATTTAAAAAACCCCGCTAGAGGGTTATGTTAGGGATCCACTTGTATGCAGAGCCCGATTTTCTCAAATATTTCATAAAAGATGACATGAAATCATTACCAGATGTAGAAGAGATTGTATCTTTGACACCACTGAACCGAAGATGTTGCCTGAGTAGCACAATCGATGGTAAGTAGGGGCGGGCGGAGAGCAGTATCAGTTGCCGTTGCACTCCGTTGAAAGTAGGATATAGGTTTTAAGCTAGTGGCTAGCTGTGAGAATCTAGATGTTGGCCTGTGGACACAGCATAATACAGTTTTGTAAGGTAATGAAACTTTGTATATTTAAAGTATGCAGGAACGCAATGTGGAATTTGTTAATTCTAACAGTACCGTCCCTTGAATGTAGGAACCAAGTATCTTCCATCAGATTTAATGTATAAGTTGATTTAGTATACCCGATTTGTAATATTTTGAGTATTTTGTAATCCTCATACAGACAAGCTAATTTTGTAATCTATTTTGTCAGACAGTGTAGACCTCTTGTCATGTAACTATCCAATTAATTTTAACTACTTCAGTAAGTGAGAATTGTGGAACAGTTGTCAAGTTCACTGACTTTCAAGTTAACGTAAAATGTTTTATATCAGATTTTGTGAAGGAGAAACTTCAATCTGAATACAAGTTTCAAACTGAACCATTCGCTCTTAGCATATCCCCTTATCAGTACTTCATCCTCTTCAACATCGTATTTATTTAAATCCAATAAATATTTTTAAAAGTATTAATGTTTGTATGAAGCTATTTTACGGCCGCCATTGCACTTCGCTGAGTCAAGATTGAATATTGCGTATGCGAACTACGGAGAGAACAGGATACAAAGATTACACCAGTTGCGACTCAAGGGCTAAGGGAAATGCATTCATTGATTGTTTACATAGGAAATCTTATCAGTTTATTGCACAGGGCCATAGAACTCGGTGCTCACGAGACCGAGTAGATTTCAGAGGGATTGATTTAATTATAGGCATCACATACAGGTTTCCCAGATTCAGTTGTTTAATATTTCTTTGGATTACAGTAAAACTGATTATCACATCATTTGCTCAACAACACATCACGCAGAAAATTTGGATAACACAAAGCTATTTTTTAAAGAACATTACACAAATAAATAAAAATTTGTGGTAAGATCTTATGGGACCAAACTGCTTAGGTCATCGGTTCCTAAGCTTACACACTACTTAATCTAAACTGAGTTAACTTACACTGTGGACAACACACACACCCATGCCCGAGAGAGGACTTGAACCTCCGACGGGGGGAAACGCGCGGGCAGTGACAAGACGCCCTAGACCGCGTGGCTACCCCGCGAGGCCACACAAATAAATATATTTTTAAAGAAGGTTACAGTATCGATGTCGGTAGGTGGGGCCTCGCACGAAGTCGGCGTTCCAAAACATCCCAAATGTATTCTACAGGGTTCAGGTCGGGACTCTGAACAGGCCAGTCCATTACAGTTATGTTATTGTCGTGTAACCACTCTGCCACATGCTGTGCATTATGAACATGTGCTCAATCGTGTTTAAAGATGCAATCGCTATCCCCGAATTACTCTTCAGCAGTGGGAAACAAGAAGGAGCTTAAAACATGAATGTAGGTCTTCACTGTGATGGTGCCACGCAAACCTACAAGGCGTGTAACGCACGTCCGTGAAAAACACGACCATACCATAACACGACCACCTCTGAATTGTACTATTGGCACCACATATACTGGCAGACGACGTTCACCGGGCATTCGCCATTCCCACACCCTGTCATCGGATCGCCATATTGTGTACGGTGATTCTTCACTTCACGCAACGTTTTCCACTGTTCAATCGTCCATTGTTTACTCTCCTTACACCAAGTGAGGCGTCGTTTGGCTTTTACCTGCGTGATGTGCGGCTTATGAGCAGCAGCTCGACCACGAAATCCAAGTTTTCTCACATCCTGCATAACTGTCACAGAACTTGCAGCGGATCCTGAAGCAGTTTGCAATTCCTGTGTTATAGTATGAACAGATTTTTGCCTATTACACATTACGAACCTCTTCTCCTGTCTCAGTCTCTGTCGGTCGAGAGACGAGGTCGGCTTGTACGCTTTTGTGCTGTACGTGTTCCTTCACGTTTCCACTTCACTATCACATCGGAAACAGTTGACCTAGGGATGTTTAGGAGTGTGTAAATCTCCCGTACAAACGTATGACACAAGTGACACCCATACACTTGACCCCTCGCTCGAAGTCAGTGAGGTCAACAGAGCGCCCCATTCTGCTCACTCACAATGTCTAATGAGTACTGAGGTCGCTGATATTTAGTACCTGGCAGTAGGCCGCAGCATAATGCACCTAATATGGAAAAGATATGGTTTTGGGGGTATCCGGAAACTTTTGATCACATAGTGTAGTTAGAGGTCGTCATGGAGTTGCTATGCTTTGATAGCAGATGACGACGCGGCTGGTCGTGTCATGAACTGCTGGGAAGATATTACAGAAGAGCAAGCAGAACATCTAGAATTTGGAGGAGAATATGACGCAGATGAAACTATTTCGACAGTTAGGAACATTACTGTACTAACCAATGGCAGTTTGGGGTAACGCAGTGTCAAGTAGACCACATGGTGAAGCGCCTACTATAGATGCAGCAGATGGGGTGCTGTGCTGTGCTGTGCTGCAAGAAGCATGTGATGAAATGCGATATCTTAGTGCCTGTGTTGTTAAGAGAAACGATGCATCGTTCTTCTTAACAACACGGGGACTGCAATATCGTATATATCCTCCGACACTGGGCAGCGAAATTCAATTAAAAAGTCATCCACTGCAGGGAAATTACATACTGTGTATAAGAGTACAAGTTTTGACGCAGGAACGACGACATATGAAAGTTTGGGTCTGACTGTGGGTCGCGCACGGATAGTAGAGCGGTTAAGGCGACCGTTGTAATTCCGAGTTCGAGATCCAAACCAGCACAAATTTTCGCTGTCGTCGTTCCAATATACAGCTGATGGTGGTTCGTATTCGCAACCGCGAATACATTTCGTGAAAGCCATGAAACGAACTTTGATTTGTAACTGGTTGCAAATGTCGATATATACGCTTGGTCCAAATGTTGGTTGTGAGCCCCTGTTTTGTGGGAAATATTTTTCCGCTGAAGGCATAAGTTTACTTATAAATGTTGACACTGATGAATTCCTGCAAATTTTTTCCAGAATTCCAGTGAAACTACCATGTGCTCTTGATTCATTGTTATGAGACTATTTATGACCCCACAACTAATGGGGACTTGCAAAAATATAATACGTTGAACAATTTCATTGATGAATGGTCCCAGAAAATACATACTGACACGTATTTCATTGTTGCATTGGATAAAACGTTTCGTCTGAAAGCGAGTGAGAGAGTAGCTAATTTATAATAGTATATCGTAAGGACGGAGTCGTTAGCTAACTAAAACAGATGAATCGAAGCAAAAGCCACAGCATACAGTAGATTGTGTCTCGTACTGGTCTGTCACTTGTGATGATAAATTTTGGTACATGCCAAAGTTGAACCGAAATACTTGACCCTTCGTTCGAAGTCAGTGAGGTCCGCAGAGCGCCCCATTCTGCTCTCTCACTATGTCTAATGACAGGTCGCTGATATTTAGTACCTGGCAGTAGGCCGCAGCATAATGCTCCTAATATGGAAAACGTATGTTTTTGGGGGTGTCGGGATAGTTTTGATCGCGCAGTGCACATCCCCTAAATCATCATGCTTGCATCCCTCATAGCCAAGTCTCGCTTCTGCCGTCTGCCGTCAGAAACCGGTAATACTGGAAGCCTTCTGACAAATACACTGACAGAAAAAAATCTCAATAATAAAGAGGGGTCGCGGATACAAATCAGGTTTGCTTTAAATACGTGCTATAACAGTCATGACTGTCAGTTACCTTTCAGATCGGACGTGGTGAACTGATGTTAGTGAAGAATACCTTTAAGATTACAAACATACGATTATCAGCACCTCAGTGCGTTTGAACATGGTCGTCTAATAGGGCTACTGGAAGCTGAGTGCTCCTTCTGCGATATTGCAGAAAGACTTGGCAGGAATGTAACCACTGAACATTACTGCTGGCAGCTGCGGTCACAAGGATGTCCGTTAGCAAGAAGACCAGGCTTTGAAATACCACGTGAAATTATCTAGAGGGAAGGCCATCGTGTTCAACGTATGGCTGTGGTACATCATATTGTATCTGCAGCAGAAATGTGAGCAGCAGTTGGCACCTCAGTGACACAATGAACTTCTGCAAATCGGTTACTTCAAGGACAGCTCCGAGCCAGACGCTGTACATTCCGCTGACACTAAACCACCGCCATATGCAACTTTATTCGTGTCAAACGAGAGCTGACTGGGGGCAGGGTTTAGGTCTGTTGAGTATTCTGATGAAAACTGGTTCTGCCTCGGTGCCAGTGAAGCCCCTATTAGAGGGAAGGTCAGATAAGGTCCTGCAACCAACTTGTCTACGTCCTAGGCACTCTGGACCTGAACCTGCAGTTGTGGTCTGAGTCGTATGACAGGAGCACTCTCGCGGTTGTCCTAGGAACCTGACTGCCAATTTGTGCGTGAATCTAGTGATTCGACCAGTCGTGCTGCAATTCTTTAACAGCATTCAAGAGAAAGTGTTCCAACAGGATAACGCTAGTTCACATAACGCTGTTGTAACCCAACATGCTCTGCAGAGAGTCGACATGTTGCCTCGGTCTGATGGAACGCCAGCTCTGTCTCCACTCTCGCACACATAGGACATCATTGGGCGATAATTCCAGTGTCACCCACAAAGACTATTAACTGCTCCTGTATTGATCGACCTCGTGGAACGCAAACAGACTCCATCCCACAAATTGACATATAGAACCAGTACAACACAACGCATGCACGTTTGCATGCTTGCATTCAACATTGTGTCTGTTACACCGTTATTAATGTAGCGGCAATTCACATCTACAATGGCTATTATTAATGTAGCGGCAATTCACATCTACAATGGCTATCTCGCTCTTACATTTACCTGTGTAGTTTTGCTCGGTTAGGTATATTAGTGAGGCAAATGTACTCCCACAATTTCATCACTGTACGTAAGCTGTTCTTGGTTTTGAAACAATTTTCCTCGGTGTAGTATATTTTCTTTAGCACTCGCTTGCTGACTTTTGAGATAGCACAATATCATCGAGAAGCAGCAGAAGAGCTGAGTTCTTGAATATTACTCAGATGTGTTGGCGACGGCTGTGTGAACCAAGCGCAGTGCTACTACATAAGCCACATTAGCTACAGCTGCTGCGTGCCGTAAGAACTGTAACAAATACAATACCAATTGTCTTTCCGGTAGTAGTTATTTCTTTATGATGCTACTTGGGCGAAATGACACTATCGAGCAGATACTGTGACAACGACGTCCGATCACGGTAGCAGGCTGAGAGTAAAGCTTCATCTAGTAGACATAAAATAGCAATACGAGGGCTAGGAGAGCTCATGTACTTCTCACGTTTACATCACAAACTGTCTTTCAATCTTGGTTTTGTTTTACCCTCTGTGACTGCGCGCTTGATCTACATCCGCATCAAAATCCACATTGTACAGCCCTGGTCTTAGCCACCGCCCATGTAATAATTCTTTGGAATACTCACGCAGTTTTCGTGTTTATGGTCTCTCTACCCTCAAGTAATTCAGTCACGGAACACTGCATTTTATGGAAGCTTTCTTTACCATCCGTCCGTACTAGGTATAGACATTCTATACCTACTATAACATCTACTTCTACATCTACATGGATACTATGTAAATCACATTTAAGTGCCTGGCAGAGGGTTCATCGAACCACATTCACAATTCTCTGTTATTGCAATCTCGTATAGCACGAGGAAAGAACGAACACTTAAATCTTTCCGTACGAGCTCTGATTTCCCTTATTTTATAGTGATGATCGTTTCTCCCTATGTATGTCGGTGTTAGCAAAATATTTTCGCATTCGGAGGAGAAGGTCATTGGAATTTCGTGAGAAGATTCCGTCACAACGAAAAAAGTCTTTCTTTTAATGACGTCCATCCCAAATCCTGTATCATTTTGACACATTCTCCCATATTTCGCGATATTACAAAACATGCTGCCCTTTTTTGAACTTTTTTGAGCTACTCCGTCAGTCCAATCTGGTAAGGATCCCACACTGCGCAGCAGTATTCTATATGAGGACGGACGACCGTAGTGTAGGCAGTCTTCTTAGTAGATGTGTTACATTTTCTAAGTGTCCTGCCAAGAAAACGCACTCTGTGGTGTGCCTTCCCCACACCATTTTCTATGTGTTCTTTCCAATTTAAGTTGTTCGTAAATGTGATTCCTAGGTATTTACTTTTCGTTACTTAGGGTCAACTGCCAATTTTCGCACCATTCAGATATCTTTTCTTAATCGTTTTGCAGTTTGTTTTGATCTCCTGGTGACTTCATTAGTCGATAAGCGAGAGCGTCATCTGCAAACAACCGAAGACGGCTGCTCAGATTTTCCCAAAAATTGTTTATATAGATAAGGAACAGCAAAGGGTCTACAACACAACCCTGGGGAAGACCAGAAATAACTTCGGTTTTACTGGATGACTTTCCGTCAATTACTACGAACAATGACCTCCCTGACAGGAAGTTACAAATCCAGTCACATAACTGAGACGACATTTCATAAGCATGCAATTTCACTACGAGCTGCTTGTAGGGTACAGTGTGAAAAGCCTTCTGGAAATCCAGAAATATGGAATCGATCTGAAATCCCTTGTGAATAGCACTCAACACTTCATGCGAATAAAGCGCTGGTTGTGTTTCACAAGAACGATGTTTTCAAAACCCATGTTGACTCTGTATCAGTAGACCGTTTTCTTCGAGGTAATTCATAATGTTCGAATACAATATATGTTCCAGACTCCTGATGCACATCGACGTTAATGATATGGGCCTGTAATTAAGTGGATTACTCCTACTACCTACCTTGAATATTGGTGTGACATGTGCAACTTTCCAGTCTTTGGGCACGGATCTTTCATCGGGTGGACGATTGTATATGAGTTTAAAGTACAGAGCTAAATCATCAGTATTCTCTGAAAGAAACCTAATTCGTATAGAGTCTGGACCAGATGACTTGCTTTTATTAAGTGATTCAAGTTGCTTCACTACTCCGAGGATATTGACTTCTAGGTTACTCATGATGGTAACTGTTCTTGATTCGACCTCTGGAATATTTACTTACATCTGGAAGGCTGTGTCTAGTGACTCTGCTTTGGCAGCACTGTATTCGATAGTATCTCCGTTGCTATCGCGCAGGGAAGGCATTGACTTTTTTACTGCCGCTAACATACTTCACATACGACCAGAATCTATTTGGATTTTCTGCCAGGTTTCGAGACTAAGATTGATTGTGGAAACTATTATAAGCATCTCGCATTGAAGTCCTCGCTAAATTTCGAGCTTCTGTAAAAGATCGCCAATTTGGGAATTTTGCATCTGTTTGAATTTAGTATGTTTGTTTCGTTGTTTCTGCAACAGTGTTCTGACCCGCTTTGTGTACCAAGGACGATCAGCTCCGTCATTTGTTTATTGATTTGGTATTAATCTCTAGATTGCTGCCGATACTATTTCTCTGAATTGAAGCCACATCTAGTCTACCTTACATCATTAATTTGGAATGAGTGGAGATTGTCTCTCAGGAAGGCATCAAGGGAATTTTTATGTTTTTTTAATAGGTAAATTTTTCGTTTATTTTTGGAGGGTTTGGGGGTTAAAACAGTCAGTCTCGCTACGACAACCGTGTGTTCACTAACCCCTGTATCCGTTTTGATGCTCGTTATTGCCTGAGGATTATTTGTTGCTAACAGGACAAGCGTGTTTTACAACCGTTTATTACTCGCGTGGGCTCATTAACTACCTGTTCGAAATAATTTTCAGAGAATGCGTTTAGCACAATTTCGGATGATGTTTTATGCGTACCTCCGGAATTAAACATGTATTTTCGCCAACATATCGAGGGTAAATTAAAGTCACCACCAACTATAATCGCATGAGTCGGGTAGGTGTTTGAATTCAAACTCATGTTTTCTTTGAACGTTTCAGCAACTGTATCGTCTGAAATAGGAGGTTGGTAAAAGGATACAATTATTATTTTATTCCGGTTGCCAACAATGACCTCTGCCCATACTAACTCGCAGGAAGCAGCTACTTCAATTTCGCGACAAGATAAACTACTTCTAACAGCAACAAACACGCCACCGCCAGCCGTGTTTTGCCTATCCTTCCGGAACACCGTTAGGTTCTTCGCAAAAATTTCGGCTGAGAATATCTCCGGCTTTAGCCAGCTTTCAGTGCCTACGACGATTTGAGCACCAGTGCTTTCTATTAGCGCTCGGAGCTCTGGTACTTTCCCAACATAGCTACGACAATTTACAACTGTTATACCAACGGTACCTGTATCTATCTGTTTTCGGCCTGCACCATTTGTGGCTGAAGCGCTTCTTGTGTCTTCCCGAGACCCTCTAACCTAAAAAACCGCCGAGTCCACACCACACAGCCCCTGGTACCCGTGTAGCCGCCTCCTGCGTATAGTGGACACCTGACCTATTCAACGGAACCCGGAATCCAACCACTCTTTGGCGCAGGTCGAGGAAGCTGCAGCCTACACGGTCACAGAACCGTCCGAGCCTCTGATTCAGACCCTCTACTTGGCTCTGTACGAGAGGTCCACAATCGGTCCTGTCGACTATTCTGAAAATGGTCAGCTCTGCTTTCATCCCGCTAACAGGGCTGGAAGCCTTTAGCACTTCTGTTAGCCGGTCGAAACCAGAGAAAATCTCTTCTGATCCAAAGTGACACGCATCATTGGCACCGACGTGGGCAATCACATGTAGTTGGCTGCACTGTGTGCTCTTCATGGCATCCCTGAGGACCCTTTTCATATCTGGAATGCACTCGCTATGCACACGGAGTAAACATTGGTTTTGATTCCCTACTGGGCATCCACGTCCGTAAGAGGCCCCATAAGGTGCCTAACGTTGGAGCTCCCAACTTTCATTTCCCACCCTCTGTGATCGTCCGGATTTTGCAGGCTGAGACGATTCCTCTACAACAGAACAGGCGACAGCATCTGGCTCAGTGACTGCGTCAGCCACAGACAGCGCCTGGAAACTGCCAGACAAACCGGGGAGGCCTTACGTGCGGCGACCTGGGAAGTCTTTCGCTGCCTGCTACGTCCCGGGGCGACTTCCCTCTCGGCAACAGGTGAGGGGTCAACCTCAGTGCGAGCAGTAACTGGGCTCTCCCGGCCTACCGACCTCGTTTGCGCGGTGGGGCTTGCTGTTTCTCTTCGGCCCAAGTAATGTAGATTATGGCTAGTTACTATGGTGCTACAGTTTTATACTTGACATGGCCAAACTTTGGCATGCAGTAGTTTAGTGTCACTCGCTTGTGAAGAAGGCCAAATAATTTTGGCTGAAACCTGGGTAAAGTTTGGTTTCTATACGTAATTGAGGCTGACGTGTTACAAGTTCAAGCGAATGATATCATTGATATCTAAATGCAGCTGATTATAAACTGGGTTGATATAGAGAAGAAAATCATACGGACCTAGAAAGAAACAACCTAACCACGAAAAACATCAGAAATGTATCTTATGACATTTTGCTACAAGGTATGGAAGTATACCATACTATTTTTATTAACGTATTCAGGTGACTTAGAGACTGAGGAAAATATTGACATAGCAGCGATGATGACACAAATGTACTCACACAAACAAAAAAAGTTTGGCTGATACAGAGAGAGCAATACGTAAATCTTAAGTTGAATATCTTGCCCTACTTCACTTTATGTTGGCATGCTTTGCAGTGTAGGAGCCAAAGATTTCGTAATTTCTGTATCCAATAGAAACTGTAAAGGCATATGTAGACAGTCATGGATGTATTCGTTCCCGTAATAACCAATGTAAACATAGAAGGTGGTCATCAAGTCTGAGAAACTTGTAAATGTAGTGGAGTCTAGGTTGTGCTGAGAAACAGTTCTTAATAAATAAAATTCGATACTTTGAACCGTTTCCGAGTTAATCAGCACTGAAATTAGCCGATCAACACGTGGCGCGCAAAACTTCAAGCGGACCGCCAGAGTCGCTGCCTCAAACGTGTTCTTCGTTTGGTTTCCTAAAACTGAACAAGAGAGCGATACAAAAGGTGGACATGAGACGGTAAAATAGATCGAACCCGAACCATAGGCCGAGCAGTCTCCTGCGCTATCAGCTACACTATGAGAACTATCTATCTATCTATCGCTTGTGCCTTATCCCGCGGTTGCGCAGGGTTGGCCATGGTTAATCGGATTTAGCATGTTAATTTTAAGGGGTGGCCGGATGCCCTTCCTGCTGCCACCCCATACCCCCCCCCCCACCCCTCCTGGGACGGAATTAGTGTACCCCAACTTCCTGCGCCTAATGTAATGTAGTGCGAATGTGTTCAGATGTCTGCGAGCTGTGTATCTGAGGCGGAACTTGGGGACCAGCCCGGTATTCACCCAGCGGAATGTAGAAAACCGCAGCTACACTATGAGAACAACTGACACGAATAATATCTACGATACGACAGTGTCTGTGTTGTTCCAAAGTACGATGCGGAGTTGTTCTGAGATGCAGGCACTGCGGCGACTACAACCAACATGAAATGCATGAAATGTATTCGCAGTTACCAATGTGGACGACCATCAGCTGCATAACGAAATGACGACAATGAAGTCTGGCTGTGAGTCGCGATCGGATAGCCTAGTGGTTACGCCCCCACTCGCGATAAGCAGGAAATCAGTGTTCGAATCCCAGTCAGGCACATATTTTCACTGTCTTCATTCCATTATACGGCAGAGGTTGTCTATATCCGCAACTGCGAATAAATTTCATGTACTAATTGTACGTGCCAGGACGCTTGCATTTGTGAGTGCAAAGGCCTGATCGGCCAACTTAAGTTGTAGTTGACTCGGGTGGTGCAACGCTTCCATTTTTTTCTTAACAATTATTAGTCAGTACAAGCTATCGTTCAACGCCCTTACAAGGCTTCCAAACTGTTTCTGACAGCTCTGTTCAGACAGCGGAGAAGACAGATTCCTCTGTAACATTTATCAATTCCCCCTGGCTCACGCGCAGCTGAAAGCTAGAACGCAGAGACACAGAACAGATTTTATGATAACTTTTTTCAAAAGCGGCAGCACAGAGTGATACAAACTGTAAACAATCCTCCACGTGATATCATCGGCATAGACCATCAGTAGCAAAAGAATTGAATATACTGATAGAGGCTTACAAAGCGCGATATTATCTTACTGCGGGTATCTGATGGTGACATTTGTTGCGTATCGACTGAATTGCAGCAGTTTATGTTTGCTTCCACAGAAACGTACTTTGTAAAATTAATCGCTGTTAATTATCTCATTGTAGATTGGGATTTAAAATAGATGATACACTTCAGCGTTTTGTATTTAGTTTTACGTTGGAGAAATTGGTTTGGGAGCAAAATTGAACTTTTCATTCTAAATGTTTAAAACTGCAACTGACGCAAAAGAGAAACTGATGATTTGGAGTGATAAATGATGCTCGCAGACCTGGTCTCAGTATGCACTAATGAAGTAGGTGATTATTTTGGTTTAAGAGAAAATTTTTCTGTGTTATAAAGCATCAAATCAATACGGAAGCTGTTTGCAAGTATATTTGCAGCTAGTTTTCTTATGCGCCTTACAAGTAAGCAAATAAATTGACTTGAATTCAGGTCCTGGTAACATCCATTATTACTGCCTATATAATGTGAATTGCTTCTTCTATTGAGGAGCGAATATTGCACATAACATTGTCTCATAAAATATTCCGAAATTTTTTACCGCTGAGATAATGTACCGAGTGATCAAAAAGTCAGTATAAGTATGAAAATTTAATAAACCACGAAATAATGTAGATAGAGAGGTAAAAACTGACACACATACTTGGAACGACACGGGCTTTTATTAGAACAAAAAAAAAAGAAACAAAGTTCAGAAACTGTCCGACCGATGGCGCTGGACAGCATAACTGCTACCCTGACGGGTGAGAGTTACGCCGATATGTTAGAGAATCGCATCATCCCCACCCTGGCTGATAAACACCTGCTGGAACGTACGATGTTTATGCAGGATGGTTCTCCACCCCTTATTGCTAGACGCGTAAAAGATCTCTTGCGCTCGTCGTTTGGTGATGATCGTGTGCTCAGCCGACACTTTCGTCATGCTTGGCCCCCCAGGTCCCGAGACCTCAGTCCGTGCGATTATTGGCTTTGGGGTTACCTGAAGTCGCAAGTGTATCGTGATCGACCGACATCTTTAGGGAAACTGAAAGACAACATCCGTCGCCAATGCCGGCCGCAATGGTCTAGCGGTTCTAGGCGCTCAGTCCGGAACCGCGCGACTGCTACGGTCGCAGGTTCGAATCCTGCCTCGGGCATGGACGTGTGTGATGTCCTTAGGTTAGTCAGGTTTAAGTAGTTCTATGTTCTAGGGTACTGATGACCACAGATGTTAAGTCCCATAGTGCTGAGAGCCATTTGAACCATTTTTTTTTAACCGTCGCCAATGCTTCACCATAACTCCGGATATGCTTTACAGTGCTGTTCACAACATTATTCCTCGACTACAGCTATTGTTGAGGAATGATTGAGCATTTCCTGTAAAGAACATCTTCTTTGCTTTGTCTTACTTTGTTATGCTAATTATTGCTATTCTGATCAGATGAAGCGCCATCTGTCGGACATTTTTTGAACTTTTGTATATTTTTGGTTCTAATAGAACCTCATGTCATTCCAAGCATGTGTGTCAATTTGTACCTCTCTATCTACATTATTCCGTGATTTATTCAGTTTTCAAATTTATACTGACATTTTGATCACCCTGTATATTATTTCCGCTGACAACGTACATGTACCTTGATTACTGAAAATATGCGAAGTGGTGAAAGCAGTTCACGTTCACCCTTGAATGTAACAGGCGAACTATTTACTCACGGAAGGTTGATTTTTATACATTATGGGATCAAAAGTATCCGGACAACGGTCAGAAAATAACTTCCAAGTTCGTGGCGCCCTCCGTCGGTAATGCTGGAATTCAGTATAATGTTGGCCTACCCTTAGCCTTCATGACGGCTTCCACTCCCGCAGGCATACGTTAAACTAGGTGCTGGAACGTTTCTTGGTGAATGGCAGCCCATTCTGCACGGAGTGCTGCACTGAGGAGGGGTATAGACGACGGTCGCTGCGGCCTGGCACAAAGTCGGCGTTCCAAAACATCCCAAAGGTGTTCTATAGGATTCAGGTCAGGGCTCTGTGCAGGCCAGTCCATTACAGGGATGTTACTGTCGTGTAATCACTCCGCCACAGGCCGTTCATTACAAAAGGGTGCTCGATTTTGATGAAAGATGCAATCGCTATCTTCGAATTGCTCTTCAACAGTGGGAAGCAACAAGATGCTTAAAACATCAGTGTAGGCCTGTGCTGTGATAGTCCCACGCAAAATAAATGTTCAAATGTGTGTGAAATCTTATGGGACTTAACTGCTAAGATCGTCAGCTTACACACTACTTAACCTAAATCATCCTAAGGACAAACACACACCCTCGCCCGAGGGAGGACTCGAACCTCCGCCGGGAGCCACGCAAAACAACAAGGGGTGCATCCTCCTCCATCAGAAACACGACCACACCGTAACACGGCCGTCTTCAAATTTAACTGTTGGCACTACACACGCTGCCAGATGACGTTCACCGGGCTTTCGCCATGACCTCACCCTGCCATCGGATCGCCACATTGTGTACCGTAATTCGTCACTCCACACAACGTTTTCTCACTGTTCAATCGTCCGGTGTTTATGCTCCTTACACCAAGCGAGGCGTCGTTTGGCGTTTACCTACGTGATGTGTGGCTTATGAGCACCCACTCGACCATGAAATCCCAGCTTTCACACCTCCTACCTAACTGTGATAGTACTTGTAGTGGATCCTGATGCAGCTTGAAATTCCTATGTGTTGGTCTGGATAGATGTCTGCCTATTACACATTATGACTCTCTTCAACTGTCGACGGTCTCTGTCAGTAAACTGACAATGTCGTCCTGTACGTTTTTGTGCTTACTTGTCCCTTCACGATTCCACTTTACTGTCACATTGGAAACAGTGGACCTAGAAATGTTTAGGAGTATGGAAATCTCAAGTGTAGACGTATGACAAAAGTGACACCCATCACCTGACCACGTTCGAAGGCCATGAGTTCCGCGGAGCGCCCCACTCTGCTCTCTCACGATGTCTAATGACTACTGAGGTCGCTGATATGGAGTAACTGACTGTAGGTGGCAGCAGAATGCGCCTAATACGAAAAAGGTATGTTTTTGTGGGTATCCGGAATATTTTGGTCACATAGTTAGAGGTCGTCATGGAGATGCTATGCTTTGATTGCAGATGGCGACGCCGCTGATCGTGTAATGAACTGCTGGGAATATATTACAGAAGAGCAAGCAGAACATCTAGAATTTGGAGGATATTATGACGCAGATGAAACTGTTTAGACAGTTATTACTATACCAAACCAATGGCAGTTTGGGGTAACGCAGTGTCAAGTAGACCACAGTGTGAAGCGCCTACTACAGATGCAGCAGATAGGGTGCTGTGCTGTGCTGTGGTGCAAGAAGCATGTCATGAAATGCGATATCTTAGTGCCTGTGTTGTTAGGCGAAACGATGCCTCGTTCTTCTTAACAACACGGGGACTGCAATATCGGATTTATCCTCCGATACTGGGCAGCGAAATTCAATTAAAAAGTCATCCACTGCAGGGAAATTACATACTGTGTATAAGAGTACAAGTTTTTACGCAGGAACGACGTCATATGAAAGTTCGTGTCTGACTGTGGGTCGCGCACGGATAGTAGAGCGGTTAAGGCGACCGTTGTAATTCCGAGTTCGAGATCCAATCCAGCACAAATGTTCGCTGTCGTCGTTCCAATATACAACTGATGGTGGTTTGTATTTGCAACCGCGAATACATTTCGCGAAAGTCATGAAACGAACTTTGATTTGTAACTGGTTGCAAATGTTGATTTATACGCTTGGTCCAAATGTTTGTTGTGAACCCCTGTTTTTTGGGAAATGTTTATCCGCAGAAGGCATGAGTTTACTTGTAAAAGTTGACATTGATAAATTCCTGCAGATTTTTTCCAGAATTCCCGTAAAACTACCATGTGCCCTTGATTTATTGTCATGAGACTATTTATGATCCCACAACTTATGGGGACCTGCAAAAATATAATACGTTGAACAGTTTTATTGATGAATGTTCCCAGAAAATACATACTGACACGTAAGTCATTGTTACATTGGATAAAACGTTTCGTCAGTGGAAGCGTGTGAGAGAGTAGCTATTTTATAACAGCATTTCTTAAGGACGGAGTCGTTAGCTAACTAAAACAGATGAATCGAAGCAAAAGCCACAGCATGCAGTAGATTGTGCCTCGTACTAGTCTGTCAATTGCGATGATAAATTTTGATACATGCCAAAGTTGAAATGATATTGTTTGTTCATAAACGTAAAATTGTGCACGCCACAAAAGGAAAGAATTGTAGTAAGGTATGCGTACAATATCAGTGAATTCTAAGTGAAAACGATTGACTTGTAGTAAAATCTGGAAGTCACAGTTTGTAGGAATGTGAAATGAAATGTCACATAGGCTCAGTCGTAAGGGAAATCTGGTAACTGACTATCGTTCACTGTCCGAATACAGGACTAGTTAAATACAATCAGTTTACAAACGAGACAGCTTAAAAAGAGTCAGACACTCTTTGAGGTTTCCAGTTCACCCAAGAGTTATTGATTCAACAATGTATATAGAACACGTGAAATGATAATATTGACAGGTCCCTAGGTACCAGATATCGACCCATGCTGGAATACCCATAATAGTACATGGGTCGCCCCCACGGGCGACAATGCAGCCGCTGTCTCCGGCATTCAGTCAATAGGAGGAGAGAGTCGTCCTCTGATGCATTATGCCATGCATGCTCAATCACGCCTTCTCTTCCTGTTCACATAGTTCTGTAAGAGTTGTTGACTGACGGATCGCACGAGTCCCTTCTCGTCCCATCATATCCCAAACGTGCTCTTAGGAGAGAAGTCCGGGGATACTGGCCAGGGAATTTGATACACGTCTCGCAGAGAACGTCGAATTTCATGGGCAGTGTGTGGGCAAGCATTATCCTGTTGTAACAGCACGTCTACAGACGTTAAAGTAACCTCTGGCGTTCCACAGGGGAGTGTTATGGGACCATTGCTTTTCACAATATATATAAATGACCTAGTAGATAGTGTCGGATGTTCCATGCGGCTTTTCGCGGATGATGCTGTAGTATACTGAGAAGTGTCAGCATTAGAAAATTGTAGCGAAATGCAGGAAGATCTGCAGCGGATAGGCACTTGGTGCAGGGAGTGGCAACTGACCCTTAACATAGACAAATGTAATGTATTGCGAATACACAGAAAGAAGGATCCTTTATTGTATGATTATATGATAGCGGAACAAACACTGGTAGCAATTACTTCTGTAAAATATCTGGGAGTATGCGTGCGGAACGATTTGAAGTGGACTGATCATATAAAATTAATTGCTGGTAAGGCGGGTACCAGATTGAGATTCATTGGGAGAGTCCTTAGAATATGTAGTCCATTAACAAAGGAGGTGGCTTACAAAACACTCGTTCGACCTATACTTGAGTATTGCTCATCAGTGTGGGATCCGTACCAGATCGGGTTGACGGAGGAGATAGAGAAGATCCAAAGAAGAGCGGCGCGTTTCGTCACAGGGTTATTTAGTAACCGTGATAGCGTTACGGAGATGTTTAACAAACTCAAGTGGCAGACTCTGCAAGTGAGGCGCTCTGCATCGCGGTGTAGCTTGCTCGCCAGGTTTCGAGAGGGTGCGTTTCTGGATGAGGTATCGAATATATTGCTTCCCCCTACTTATACCTCCCGAGGAGATCACGAATGTAAAATTAGAGAGATTAGAGCGCGCACGGAGGCTTTCAGCCAGTCACTCTTCCCGCGAACCATACGCGACTGGAACGGGAAAGGGAGGTAATGACAGTGGCACGTAAAGTGCCCTCCGCCACACACCATTGTGTGGCTTGCGGAGTATAAATGTAGATGTAGAATTGTAGATGTAGACACATTAACTTCCTGTTGCAAGAACCATAAAATAACGGGTCCAACAACATTATCGCACGTACCGATCGGTGGTTAGCGTTCCATCTAGAAACACAAGAGGTGAACGAGAGCTGAAGCTAATCGCATCCCAGACCATAAGGCCTGGTGGTGGGGGCTGGAAGGGAGGGCAGTGTGTCTTGGACGACGCACTCTGCGAGACAGCGCTCAACAGATCTACTTCTTAAGCGAAAAAGATCATCACTTGCGTGCAGGCATAATCTGCTTCCATCGCTGACGACTATCTTCCAAGTGATTCTCTGATGGCATCAGCAGAGCCGTACATGTCGAAGCTGTAACGTGAGTGTGAGACGAGCTAGAGATATGCGTGCCCACTATTCCCTTGTTAATAACCGATTCCCAACACTTCGTGTTGACATGTCTGAGCTCACAAGCGTTCTTATCTGTGCTGTGTTAGCTGTAGGTTCTGCCACTGCCGCTCTTTACGACGACCCAGGCGAACGTCTGTGATATGTGGGCGTCCAGGCCGTCGGTTATGGGGTGAGAAGGTTCACGAGACCACAACTGGCGCAGCACGTCGAACCTGTGAGGCAATTCCCCGAAAGGGCCACTCCGTTACAGGGGAGACCACAATTTGATCTCTTCCAGACTCGCTTAATGGGCTGTGTGAAGCACTAGAGCGTCACCGTGGCATGATCATTGTAATAAAATAAGAGAACTCAAAGTTACCAAGAATATTCACATGCTCATTTTGTCCAGGTACTGCTCGAGCGTGGAGCGGTCGAGAAATAGTCTCAAAGTGGTTCCGTAAACTATCTGCGAAACACGTAAGGATGCATTGCAGTCACGTAATGTAAATGTAGATTAGCGGCGTTGCGTTGCAACATTCGCATTAAAATAAACTGTGAATGTCATTTGCAAATTTTGCGTGTTACCATTATTCTTTCTTAGAACATGTTTATTGTTAAGAGTCAGAATTTGGTGACAATATACATCAACATGTCTTGTCCATGTCCTATTTTTCTACGTACTCTCCATCGCATTCAATGGCCGTACACCAGCGTTGGGGAAGAACATGTATTCCCTGCTGGCAATAGCCCTTGTCCTGCAGGCATAACCATATTTTCAATGAATGGCTGAAACTCTCGTCATCTTCAAAGTGTGCTCCCCGTAGAGAATCTTTAAGCAGCCCGAAGAGATGAGGATCCGAGGGTGTCAGCGGACTGTACAGCGGGTGAGGCAGTGTTGTCCAGCCTAATTTGGCGATGTGTTCCCAGGTTCTCAGACATGTCTGTGGACGTGCATTATCGTGTTGGAGCAAGATTTCTGTTGTATTCTTGGCCGATCAAACAGGTCGGAAACGGTTCTTGAGTTTGTTCATAGTCTTCACGTATGCCTCTGAATTGACGGTTCACCCTCTTGGCATCACATCCAGGAGAGTGGCGCCATCACAATCCGAGAAGACTGTTGAAACTTCGTAGTCAAGGAGGGCAGGATTCGGCTACGATTGTGGACGGGGCCGTAATCAGTTACTGCTGGTACCCTGTTGCAATTACACACATTTATTTTTAAACGTTAATTACAGACTCAGCAATAAATAAAGATATCACACGTTATTAATGAAGGAATAAACAACTGTGTAATTAATAGGACTTTCGGTGTCTTACAGTTTACCAAATGAGCATAAAATACAGACACAGCAAATAATGTTTTAAAAACAAGCCAATGTTGTCCCAATTTGAATTTTAAGGCAAGTAACCACAGTCACGGCTGACTGCCTTTAACGCCAAGAACGGCAACTATAAAAAATTTAACAAACATACTGTAACACAGCAGTTCAATGGCAATGGTGATGACCACAGATGTCAAGTCCCATAGTGCTCAGAGCCATTTGAACCATTTGAACCAAAGTGATGATGAACTTGGTAACACAACCATTTAAACCTGCTGTAACGCCAAGAATGGCAGTTATATAAAAATAAAAAAAATACAGTAAAATAGTAAGTACAACAGCATAGGTTAATTTAAAAGGGCAAGCAACTGATCACCAAACAGGTAATACAAAATGATGGTAAACTTGGTAGCACAATCATTTAAACCTGCTGTAACGCCAAGAATGGCAATTAAAAATTAAAAAAATTAGAAATATGCAATAAAACAGCCAATACAATTATAAAACACAAGGGCCAGTTGCAGACAATGCACCAGGAATCTGCCTCTGAGTAGGTCCGGCAAAAAACACTTTCGCGAGCGATGAGATAGGGAGCCAAGAGTTGCATTAACTTCACATGATGGTAACTAAGACTAGTGGCAGTCTAACGAATGACTAATGATAATCTTGCTGAGGCTACCTGACGTCTAATAAACGAAATGCAAAGACGTAAAAATACGCCAAAGCTGGAACGGACGGTCTGGACTTCGCCGGCAGAATACTGTGCTTAGAGCACCTAGAACGAGAAAAGAATCACGACCACCAGAGTAGAAGAATCGCTAACCAACTTACAATCAAGAAAGCTGTCAAAACTACACGACTCACTGGACAGCAGCGGCAAGGCGAGGAAACGTACACTGCCGTTACATACACTAACCCCCAGGGCAGGTAATTGTGGCGTTAGTGGCCACGAGGCAGGAAAAATACCGCAGGTTGAACTTAACAAATAGTAACAAACTGAACGCAATAAATAGTAATTAGAAGCCCAGGAAAGCTAATCAGATCCGCATTCCCCATCGACTCCACTCGCTGCTCTTGGCCTCGGCAACGAACAGGTCACTGGAGAATCGTAAGATCTCACAATGGTGGAGGTTTCTCTACTTGAATCCAAATGCACTCAACTTAAAACTTAATGGATCCGGTTTACGACGAGGACGTGCACCTCGTGACCACAGGCCTTCGATCCGGCAGTCCATGCGCACCACCAGTGGTCTAGGAGTGTTCTCGCACTGCACGGACCTGGCTCCTCCTGAGCCCCCATCCGATCCACCCACTGACACTACCCGGAAGAACAACGACGTCGCCCCAAAGATAGGGCCACATTTACTACATATCGATAACCGCCGTTGCTGCCACTAGCGGACAGGCAATGCTTTCTAAACCACATGGTGCCAGTCAACACGAGAGGAAGACGAACAACCGCAACCATGTCAGCTAAACGATACGGTATGGCCCCCAACAGAGGACAGAAACCTACAAACAGCACCAACGCGAGACGTAGCATGGCTCAATTGTCACCATGGCTTTTCCGTAAGAGGAGGGGCTCGTCTTGAATTTCTTCTTTTGTAGTGAATGAGGATCATGCCACGCCATGGACTGGCTTTTTGTTTCCGGCGCAAAGTGGTGCAACCAGCTTTCGTTCCATGTAACGTTACATGACAGAAAGGCGTCTCCGTCGGTCTCAAAACGCTCCAACAATTCAGATGAAACGGCCTTTCTTTGAATCTCGTGGTCCGCTGTGAGCATTCGTGGAACCCATCGTGAGCACCTCTTTGATATTCGAAAGTCTCGATCATTGCAGACGCTCTTCCTATGCTGACCGACAACTGTAGAGACAGTTGTCGTGTTATGGTGCTCCGGTCACCACGAATAATGGCATCGGCACTATTCAGTATGTCTGGGGCATTGGTTGTGACAGGACGTCCAAGGTGCAGCTGATCATGGAGGTCTGCTTCTGCGTTTACTGAGGCTGTAACTTTCTTTGCCCAACTATACTCCTATCAACTGCAGTATCGTCATACACTGCACGGAACCGTTTATGGATCTTCACCACGGTTTCCATTTTGACGCTGTACTACGGCGCTGTCGTCTGTCAGAACGGTTCGAAACTTCACCGGCCCATAGAACAAACATTAAATGTGAATCACCATCACGGTCGTTTGTCTTCTTAAAAAAATGTGGGGCATTACTTATTGAACGGCCCTCGTAGTTGAAAACTGAAATAAACATGCACGGTATGTAATAATAAAGTGGACCTGTAGACTGCACTCAGATATAAAATTATTTTCCCTGGTCCTCAGAAAAAATTCCTTCGATATTTGCAGTGGCTACAGAAACCTTATCCATTTTGGAAGGGAATCGGTTTCCGCTTTACAGCACATATATATTATAAACGGACTTTTACCGTTACTGAAATTTAATATAGCAAGAGGGAGTACGTCACTGCGATCGTCATTGTGCTCGCCGACTTCATAACCGCGGCACAAGAGGCTGATATTACGTAGTATCAGCGAGCAGGCGCCTAGCACAGACGCAGTATGCAGGTACATCTTAGCAGCTCCGTCGCATCTCTGGAGTAAGCGGTGGCAACTAATGAAGAACGTCTCAGGCAGTTGCGAAATGTACGAAGTTTTATGAGATTTAAAACAGTTAGTAAACACCTTGTCATGCAACCGTTGCCTAAGATACCCCAACTAGTTATTGGACTTATTAGTAATTGCGAATATTTTAGAGTAGAACAGAACAAAATAGTTTAACTACGCCTTTCACGTAACAGTGATACACCCATTGCTTCAAAATTAGAGCTTATGCTGATGACTTCAAAGCAGAGATGCCTTGAACTAACTACGTTAACTGACTTTTCGCTATCATATGGTCTAATTTGGCACTACATAGTCAAACACTGTAGCATAAACAAAAAGTTTCAATTACCTTGTCTGCGAGAACCGGAGTATTTTCCAGTAACAAGTTCAAATAGTTCCAGTACATGTGGTGTGGCCGTGCTGTTCTAGGCGCTTCAGTCTGGAACCGCGTGACCGCTACGGTCGCAGGTTCGAATCCTGCCTCGGACATGGGTGTGTGTGATGTCCTTAGGTTAGTTAGGTTTAAGTAGTTCTAAGTTCTAGGGGACTGATGACCACAGATGTTAAGTCCCATAGTTCTCAGAGCCATTTGAACCATTTCCAGTACACATTCTGACAAAGGTTTTCGGGATTGTGTCAGGTAAATATGGAAGTGAAATCGCCTGTCATTTATATCCAATTGGAAACATGTACGTCTGATTACCAGCTTGCCAAGTCATCGACAATAACTGCAACACTATGATGGGCTGGATCGAAAACAGCCCACGCTGTTCCTTGGAGTGGAGAACCAAATGTGCCAAAACAGGGAAACAAATAGTGGAGTATCGTAAGACACCAATCTTTTATGCTAACTCATTGCTGCTTTACTTATACAATGCGATGCTCTGTTGCCTCTGTGAATGACTGTTTCGAACAGGTGTTTTTTCCTTTTCTTCCTATATACCGAAAACATTGGACGTTATAGAGTATTCAGGTACAAAAATAAAATGCGGATGGAAACCTGTGTCCAAAACCTGTGTCAACTGAGGCATTGGAAATATCACATTTGCAGGAGACAAGGCATTTCTCCGTAGCAGATAGCTCCATTCTCTCCGCTGGCCCTTCTGGCGATCAGTTGCGAACACTCAATAACAAGCAACGTTGTGTGACGTTCCACGTACGTCCTGTCAGCTTACGAAGTCACGTTTGGTGCCGACCGGGTGGCCATCTGCAGACGCGGGCGCCTGTAACTTCGACGCTCTGTAGCATTGTTGGATGACGTTTCCGGACACGTCTTCCTGTCCTCGATTGGTTGCACGAGACACTGTGTACAACATCTCGAAGCTTTACGCGCCATTTCTGGGACAACTTGTGAAACTGATATCTGCTTTGGTACTTCATTACTATTATTATTCACGCTGCTCGGCAAAAAGTGAGTTTGAATTGAAGGTGTGTGTGTGTGTGTGTGCGTGTGTGTGTGTGTGTGTGTGTGTGTGTGTGTGTTTGTGTCTGTGTGCGTGTGTGTGTGTGTGTGAGCGATCTGCATGCGGAGAGAGTAGCTTTCATGCCTCTGTGTCGACCCACCACACTCTCGCTCAGTCTCTCACTGCGTCACTACCACTACGGAGTGAACACTCCCCAGAAACTAAACAATGAATTCCTCTGCGGATTTTCGTAGCCAGACAAAGAATATGAAATAAACATGTGGGGTATCAAACTGACCAGCATGACGTCTAGTTTGAATTGGTCGTAAGCAATCAAGATAATAAGAAAATTAAGTGTGCGGAGGGAAAATTTTTGACCGATTGTCTTAGCCTAATGAACAGTGGCAAATCGGCTATCACGTGAATCCTTATTTTCGACAAAACTTATTTAACTTGCTGAAAGCATTCACAGTAATAAAGACTGTAGGGGCATAAAAATTTACACTGCCGCGGTACTTAACTCTCAAAAAATTTGAAGATTAAAGAAAAAGAAAACTCCTTGAACGTGAAACGACTTGTTTAAAAACTAGAAATAAAAGAGAGTAAAGAAACATTTGACAGTCCCTTGAATGATGCTGGAAATAATCTTCAGTAAATGAGCTGTCGGCTGAATATTTAAAATTCAACGAAAATTTCAATTTGAAAGAGTGTTAATACCAGTTCCTCTAATGGATTATGTAGACCGTGCAATCTGTTGTTGTGTGGCCTTCAGATATATTTGCTTTCTGAAGTTAAACAAAGAACTTTAAATTCTTAAACAGTCCATGATATGCTGTAACTGACGTGATTTTTCTGTTTGTTTATTTTCACTTTAACTTACAGCACCATTGAAAGGCACGTCAAACGTTTCTCTAATTTCTCGCTACTGGCAATTTTAATGATTGCTACACCAAGAAGAAATGCAGATGAGAAACAGGTATTCATTGGACAAATATATTATACTAGAACTGACATGTGATTACGTTTTCACGCCATTTGGGTGCATAGATCCTGAGAAATCAGTACCCAGAACAACCACCTCTGGCCGTAATAAGAGCCTTGATACGCCTGGGCATTGAGTCAAACAGAGCTTGGATGGCTGCCCATGCAGCCTCAACACGATACCACAGTTCATCAAGAGTAGTGACCGGCGTACTGTGACGATCCAGTTGCTCGGCCACCATTGACCAGACGTTTTCAATTGGTGAGAGATCTGGAGAATGTGCTGGCGAGGGCAGCAGTCGAACATTTTCTGTATCCAGAAAGGCCCGTACAGGACCTGCAACATGCGGTCGTATACTGTCCTGAGGAAATATAGGGTTTCGTAGGGATCGAATGAAGGGTGGAGCCACGGGTCGTAACACATCTGAAATGTAACGTCCACTGTTCAAAGTGCCGTCAATGCGAATTAGAGGTGACCGCAACGTGTAACCAATGGCACCCCATACCATCACGCCGGGTGATACGCCAGTATGGTGATGACCAATAAACACTTACAATGCGCGTTCACCGCGATGTCGCCAAACAGGGATGCGACCATCATGATGCTGTAAACAGAACCTGGAGTCATCCGAAAAAATGACGTTTTGCCATTCGTGCACCCAGGTTCGTCGTTGAGTACACCATCACAGGCGCCCCTGTCTGTGATGCAGCGTCAAGGGTAACCGCAGCCATGGTCTCCGAGCTGATAGTCCATGCTGCTGCAAACGTCGTCGATCTGTTCGTGCAGATGGTTGTTGTTTGCAAATGTCCCCATCTGTTGACTCGGGGATCGAAAAGTGGCTGCACGATCCGTATAAGCCACGCGGATAAGATGCCTGTCATCTCGACTAATAATGATACGAGGCCGTTGGGATCCAGCACGGCGTTCCGTATTACCCTCCTGAATCCACCGATTCCATATTCCGCTAACAGTCACTGGATCTCGACCAACGCGAGCAGCAATGTCGCGATACGATAAACCGCAATCGCGATAGGCTACAATCCGATCTTTATCAAAGCCGAAAACGTGATTGTACGCGTTTCTCCTCCTTACACAAGGCATCACAACAACGTTTCACCAGGCAACGCCGGTCAACTGCTGTTTTGAGTATGAGAAGTCGGTTGGAAGCTTTCCTCATGTCAGCACGTTGTAGGTGTGGCTACCGGCGCCAACCTTGTGTGAATGCTCTAGAAAGCTATTCATTTGCATATCACAGCATCTCCTTCCTGTCGGTTAAATTTCGCGTCTGTAGCAAGTCATCTTCGAGGTGTAGCTATTTTAGTGGCCAGTAGTGTATTTTATTTTTTACTAATAGACAAATCTTCTCTCAAAATACTGAGACGTTTTCTTTGAATTTATTTTGTTTTCCTTTTTTTTGTGAATCAGGTGGGACTGTGTCGCCTGGTCGGCGCCTACTGTGTTCGCAGGACACCACCTGTCTGTGGCGGCCGCGTGAAGTGGTAGGCGCCCTGGGAGCCGGCATTACTGCGGCCGGCAGGCGGCCATTTCTTGGGATTAAAACAATCAAGTATTCATGGCGGGCCACGCACGCTGCATTCCTGCAGGTAAACAAGCCCGACTGCCGAGGCAGTGTGCGGCCACGTTTTAGAATTAATTTATTTCCGAGAGCATCTCACGGAGGCAGAAACAGAATTTAATCTAAATTAAGTGCATTTGCTGCTTAGCAATGGCAAAAAAAGGTGACTGCTACACCAAGTGTCTGCGTAATACGACTAAAATGCAGAGTGACTCTTAAGTGAAACTCTTCCCCCCCCCCCTTTTTTTTATTTTACGGAAAGGCCCAATCTCACACACCTTCACACAAATGTACAAGGTAGGTATTCAGATAAGTAGATTTATTTCATAATACTTTTACAGAACATTGCACCTTAATTGTTAACGATACAGAAACTAAAATATCGTATGTATCCGCCGACGCAGAGCAAGTGACTTTCAATTGAATTTTTTTCTTTTTTTGGGAATACACATAATGATACTGCGAGAGCAGGCACATAGTTGTGGAAGTTTGGGTCTAGCCGTGAGTCGTGCTGGGATAGCCTAATGGTAAGGCGATCGCTCACGATAAGCGGGAAAAAATGGCTAAAATGTCTCTAAGCACTATGGGACTTAACATCTGTGGTCATCAGTCCCCTAGAACTTAGAACTACTTAAACCTAACTAACCTAACGACATCACACACATCCATGCCCGAGGCAGGATTCGAACCTGCGACCGTAGCGGTCACCCGGTTCCAGACTGAAGCGCCTAGAACCGCACGGCCACACCGGCCGGCATGATAAGCAGGAAATCCGGGTACGAGTACAGGTCTGACACACATTTACATTGCCGTCGCTCCATTTACAGTTGGTGGTTCTCCATATTCGCAACCGATAATACATTCCATGCATTTCGTAACGGCTGTTGTTGCTACAGTTCTTATTCCTTCGGATGCACATGCTTGCTCGAAGGAAAACAACACCGTTATTGTACAATGAAATAGGGTATCGATGAAGAAATAATCCCTAGTCAGAGCGCACTCCAAGTGTCGTATTTTGAGTCTGACGTGATGCGCTTCACATATTCCTCCGGTGCGCGATACAACTGTACCGTAGAACTCCTGTACTTTGTGAAGCTGCTTGAGATTTCTTAGACTTATCCGCTTTAATATTTGACGTGAAAGACAGAGAATTTTTCTCAAATGATTTTTCTCAACATAGCTACAGTTCTGTTCCTTACAATTACGTCCTTTTTAAAATTCTATCTCTTATAGAAAGGGATGTCTGTCACATTGTTGATAGCGCAAGTTGGTCAGCTATATGATATTCATAATTTTACGTAGAAAACTCATTAGTAGTGGACGTGTTTCGTTGCTGCAGTGTCTTCATTGAAATGTACATATTCTACGTCACACAAATTGTAAATTATAACCCTTAAGACTTAAAAAATAAACTTTTGGATAGAAATCTTAGAAACAAATCAAATGGTTCTTGCGACAATAGAGAAAAACATACATACCGCAAAGGTAAGGGAACTGACCGAGGATAGTCGCTGCTTTAGGTCGGCAACAAAGACGCTTGGTGCTGTCTCTCGCGGTGGAGCCATTCGGCGAACCATTTGGTGTATCTGATACCAAACAATATCTAGAGGTAAATGCAGGCTTCCGTGTCTGTTGTCACAGTCAATGGCATACCCTCTATCGCCTGTCGCAGCAGACCCCTATATGCAAGCGTTCAAAGAAACAGTATTCCAGTCATCACCATTACGTTGACTACACCTTTGTCATTCAGCCACACGGAGAAGAAGAGCTTCAGAACTTCCACCACCATTTCAATCAACAGCACAGCAAAATTAACTTCACCATGGAGATAGAAAAGAGCGGGGTCTTGCCTTTACCGTAAACCTGTTGGACACTCAGAGTTTACAGAAAGCCCACGAACAGGTATAGGTAGATGCATTCATGCTCCTACCACCATACTACGGAAAAGAAACTGGCCCTGCAAACTAAGAGCGCCCACAGAATCAGCGATGAATACAATCTGAGAACTGAACTACAGAACCTCAGGTCCATTTTTGAAGCTAATGGCTACGACATGAGGATGGCACCAAAGGAATAGGGCAACAGGGAAATGCAGAATGACGCACAGAACACCGCCCTGCTACCATACGTACAAGGGGTCACTGAACGTATGGGCAAAGCTCTGCGTCGGGCAGGTATTAAGCTGATTTTTCGTAGTAACAACACACTAATGGTCGTTCTGGGCCCTATGAAAGATACAATTGACAAGTTTCATGCCGCCGGCGTTTATGAAATCGGGTGCGAATGTGGACTGGTGTATGTAGGCGTCCAATAAGCATACGGTTATCTGAACAAGAGAGGCACATTCGTCTCAAACAGTACAACAAATCAGCGGTGGCAGAATACCAGGAACAGTGCAGGGTGAAGATTGAATGTCGAAAGGCCCGCGTACTGGCGAAACACCCGTTTAGCTTGAAGGGGAAGATAAGTGAGGCTACAGAAATAGCCAAGCAACCCGACAACATGAATAGAGAAGACGGGTAGCAACTCCCAGCTCTTGGCTGCCAGCAGTGACACTTTGCGGAAGGGCAGCTCTCACAAAGCAACAGGCGCGTGGTAGGCCACAGTGGCGGAGGGTACACTGAGTGCTGTCGCGCCCTAGCCGAAACTAGGCAGTTAGTAAACTGAGCTACCTTGCAGTCGCCGTTCAGTTTCCTATGCACCGATTTCCACCAATGGCAAGCAATAAAGGAAACCCTAATGGAAAACGTCTATTTCCACCAATGACAAGACACAATGCAAAGACGAATAAAAGAGTACCTAATACCCTTCGTCCTCACCCTCATATCCAGTGAAAACACTCCTCCATAATTATAAGTAATTAATCGAGCAGTTAGCAATAGACCCTGAGGAAGACTTCTAGCAATAGTCGCCGAAACGTTGTAATTTTATGTTTGACAATACGGACACAAACCCACAAGAATTATATACACAATATCAAGAGGAATGGGTCACATACAGGATTTCCCTACTCTGGTCATGGCTGATGCTGCTGTTCCTCCAATATAATCGCTAGAGGAAAGCCTGAGCCGAGGGTATAACTGCCGACTGTATTTCACAAATACGTAGAAGTAAGTGTCTTGTGTAGAATCAGGTCTTAGGTGGGGTTTAGGGGGATGGAAACAGGTGCCTTTTCGCCATTGAAGGTGCTGATGGTAGTGAACACCTCATTGTTGAATCAGTCCTGTCCTTCAGACTCGTCACTATTCGTAGTAGCTGGTTTAGCTACCATGATTTCGTGCATGGGGTGAACAACGTTTCATATAAAAGGCCACAAAACCTGAAAGAACATTTTGCCAAAAATTGCATTTTTAGCTGATATTATTGAGTTGGACATTTACGTTTCACTGGACACTTGATGTAATAAAGTCAGAGGAGACCATATAAATCACGTTAACACACGGCAAGGTCACACTGAATTTTGTAAACGAAACTTGTAGTTAAGGCAGATACCACGTGTAATCCGTTCCACCTCTTCGAGGCAGGCGCGTGCAACTTTTCCTGGATCACAGCCCCGTCTGTCAGAAACCACTATTGTCACATAGTTGGAAGCCCAACACATTGTTGGCGAGTTTTACGGTACTAAATACTCTTCTTTTCGTGGAGGGTGAAGATGTGACACTGCCAGCCGCTGTTCCTCGCGATACGTCAGAAAAATCATTCAACGAATGCCCGCCAATGCTCCCGAGACGAAAGCGAACGAGCAATACATCAACAAGTGACTACGAAAGGCTCAGCAATTTTGTGGCCTCTGTTATTGTTCGGAGCGTACAGCTGAATAATACTAGCTGGTTGAAAATAAGAAAGAAAGACTGTAACAAAAGGTACAGTTGGTAAATCAAGCTCGGATTGTAATCGGAAGCATCGACTTGTGTGAATGGCAGCAACTGTTCCCGTATGAATCTAGCGCACCGGGTAGTGGGAAGCGCGGAACAGTGCAGCGCAGGTAGCATCAAGTATTCAGCGAACAGCGACCCGCCACCCGCAGCCGTCGCTCTCGCTGCCCACGCGTGGTTCAAAACCCCCAGCACGGCCTGATGCGACGCGTAGCCAACGCGACTCCCGGGATAGCGTCCGAAATAATCTTCTCAATTATTCCATGGCCTAGCCAACCGTGATGCGTTCACGGCGTGCCCCGGATGTAAGAGGTAGAAGGTAGCGAAAACCACTGATTTGTCATGCGAACTTACCAAGTGATGACGTGAAAGCCTCTGTGTATCGTTATGTGTGTTGTATTTTGCGCAAATTTCCGTGAAATTCTTCTGGTTTTTAAAACAAATTCACTGTTCCAGGTACCCTTCATCTGGCTTGTCATCATGTAACGAATCACCGGCGCGGGCTTGCCACTTGCTCATTTTTCTTCATTTATCTGACATCTCTTGGTATAGGACACAGGTAACTCATCTTACAATTGCATATCACTAATAGGGTAGATAAACATTTAGAAAACGGACTGCCCTCCCTTGTGACGTAATTTCGTAATCGATTGTCTGAGTATAGTCAATCGGGACATCTACACTCCTGGAAATGGAAAAAAGAACACATTGACACCGGTGTGTCAGACCCACCATACTTGCTCCGGACACTGCGAGAGGGCTGTACAAGCAATGATCACACGCACGGCACAGCGGACACACCAGGAACCGCGGTGTTGGCCGTCGAATGGCGCTAGCTGCGCAGCATTTGTGCACCGCCGCCGTCAGTGTCAGCCAGTTTGCCGTGGCATACGGAGCTCCATCGCAGTCTTTAACACTGGTAGCATACCGCGACAGCGTGGACGTGAACCGTATGTGCAGTTGACGGACTTTGAGCGAGGGCGTATAGTGGGCATGCGGGAGGCCGGGTGGACGTACCGCCGAATTGCTCAACACGTGGGGCGTGAGTCTCCACAGTACATCGAAGTTGTCGCCAGTGGTCGGCGGAAGGTGCACGTGCCCGTCGACCTGGGACCGGACGGCAGCGGCGCACGGATGCACGCAAAGACCGTAGGATCCTACGCAGTGCCGTAGGGGACCGCACCGCCACTTCCCAGCAAATTAGGGACACTGTTGCTCCTGGGGTATCGGTGAGGACCATTCGCAACCGTCTCCATGAAGCTGGGCTACGGTCCCGCACACCGTTAGGCCGTCTTCCGCTCACGCCCCAACATCGTGCAGCCCGCCTCCAGTGGTGTCGCGACAGGCGTGAATGGAGGGACGAATGGAGACGTGTCGTCTTCAGCGATGAGAGTCGCTTCTGCCTTGGTGCCAATGATGGTCGTATGCGTGTTTGGCGCCGTGCAGGTGAGCGCCACAATCAGGACTGCATACGACCGAGGCACACAGGGCCAACACCCGGCATCATGGTGTGGGGAGCGATCTCCTACACTGGCCGTACACCACTGGTGTTCGTCGAGGGGACACTGAATAGTGCACGGTACATCCAAACCGTCATCGAACCCATCGTTCTACCATTCCTAGACCGGCAAGGGAACGTGCTGTTCCAACAGGACAATGCACGTCCGCATGTATCCCGTGCCACCCAACGTGCTCTAGAAGGTGTAAGTCAACTACCCTGGCCAGCAAGATCTCCGGATCTGTCCCCCATTGAGCATGTTTGGGACTGGATGAAGCGTCGTCTCACGCGGTCTGCACGTCCAGCACGAACGCTGGTCCAACTGAGGCGCCAGGTGGAAATGGCATGGCAAGTCGTTCCACAGGACTACATCCAGCATCTCTACGATCGTCTCCATGGGAGAATAGCAGCCTGCATTGCTGCGAAAGGTGGATATACACTGTACTAGTGCCGACATTGTGCATGCTCTGTTGCCTGTGTCTATGTGCCTGTGGTTCTGTCAGTGTGATCATGTGATGTATCTGACCCCAGGAATGTGTCAATAAAGTTTCCCCTTCCTGGGACAATGAATTCACGGTGTTCTTATTTCAATTTCCAGGAGTGTATCAACACGCTTTTTCACCTGAACCTAAATTTATATCAAGTGGATTCGAGTTTTTCTAATTAAAGAGACAAATTTATAGCTAAAGCGCAACATGATTGTTGCATACCGACGCCACAGCTAACATACATCATCATTATAGAATGAAGGCTTTCACGGCAGGTGTTGTCATCACTTAACACTTCCGGGCTGAGATGCCGTGATCCATACATAAGACTCTCCCCTGACGTTTCGCCTTCGACTGCGGAAGGCATCCTCCGAGGACAATCGGCGCTCACTCGCGCTCTCTTTGCAGTTCGCCGATTGTCCTCGGAGAATGCCTTCCGCAGTCGAAGTCAAAAAAATAAAGAAAGAAAAAAAAAACAGTTCGCCAATTGTCCTCGGAGGATGCCTTCTGCAGTCGAAGGCGAAACGTCAGGGGAGAGTCTTCCGTATAGACCACGGCCTCTCAGCACGAATGGCTGGATACCCTTCCTGTCGCCACCCCAAACCCCCCGAGATGGATAGTGTATTCCAGCGGTCTGTGGCTAGTGTAAGGCATGAAATAGTGCTAACGTTTTCAAATGCCTGCTAGTCGTGTAACAGGACGGACGTGGAGACCAGCCAGGATTCACCTAGTGGGATGTGGAAATCCGCATAAAACCCACATCCAGGCTGGCGGGCACACCAGCCCTCGCCATTAATCCGCTGGGCGGATTAGATCCTGTGCCGGCGCGCCTGCCCGAGTCCAGGAAGTAGCGCATTAGCGCCCTCGGCTAATCTGGCGGGTATAGGTAAGATACATCAATCTGAAATTTTACTTTAGGACGTCTGTAAGAAATCCGTATTTCGGATGTTGAAATCAATTTAATTTAGGAGCCCATATTTAACTACAGTGAATTGACGTTCTGGAACAGCTAACGAATGTACTGGGATTTAGGTCTCATGAAAAACCTACTCATATAGCTAATTCCAAAGCCGTATCAAATATTAATAAATGAAGCTGTTGTACAACATTAAAAGCTAATTAAACTACTGTTTTTAATAGCCTCAACTAATGCTGGAGGGCAGCAGATCATGTTTAACATACACAACGCATCAGCTGAATTAATATTATAAAAAAATTTATCATAATGGATACATTACAGTCTCGGAAAATAGAAGACCCGCTCTAGAATGAGCACAGCAATTCCTTTGAGGCGATATGCTGAACACATTATTCTCAGTGCTTTTAAATTTCGTAAATATTTCATATATTTGATCTTCCTAAGTTGACAGACAAAATGTTGGAAACAATAGTGGACTCAAGTTCGGTTCCTATCAGGAAATTCAAACAAATATTCTATGCAAATGGAAAATTCTTTTAAGTTACTACCAACAATTAAAACATCGCTAGACATATAGACATCTTTACTTCCTGATTGTAGTCTCACATCCATTAAATTTATGGGAGGAGAAATGGCCGGCCGGTGTGGCCGAGTAGTTCTAGGCGCTCCAGTCTGGAACCGCGGGACCGCTATGGTCGCAGGTTCGAATCCTGCCTCGGGCATGGATGTGTGTGATGTCCTTAGGTTAGTTAGGTTTAAGTAGTTCTAAGTTCTATGGGACTGATGACCTCCGTTGTTAAGTCCCATAGTGCTCAGAGCCATATGAACCCTTTTTGGAGGAGGAATGTCTTTAAACTGACCTTACAAAGACCCCAAAGGGCAGTTCAGAGTGAACAGATGTTGTAGTAGGTCGTTTCTATTTCCAATGCTCTTAACACCAGCCAAATGTTGGTTGGCAACAGTATGAAAAGATCAAACGCCAGCTGTTATCGTAACATGTTTGGAGAGTTTGTAACCACCCCGCTTTTAATCAACCTATTGGAATGCATTATAAAACCGTGATCGCGTATGCCTAACAACATTTTACAGTGAGTAATGCTATAGTTACCGAAAGAAAATAATGCCCGTTAGTAAAAGGGGGGGGGGGGAGGGTACCACGTAATATTTAACACAAAAAATACTGATTAGCAAAAAAGAATTAAACGGTCGCCAGCCCACTAGGGCAATGAATTTTCAAAACCCGAAGAAAGGCAATGGCAAAGAAACTTAAGCAAATAATCACTGACGTGGCAAAAGAAAATTGTCACGCAGTTCCACAACTCAACAGTTGGCGAGGAAATAAATGAATCAGAAAACACTGAGTTTGTAGTTATTTATTCTGAAATAATAAATTTTGAAAGTAAAGTTAAATGAAGTTGCTGGCTGAATTTTATCTAAGCAAATGAGCAACTGTTTTTTACTTTTAACATAAGAACAATAAAGTACGTACCAAGCCAGCAGAAGTTATTCACTAAGCTGAATACAGAACAAATGAAATCTTCTATTTATTAGTTTTGCCAGTGAAATTAAGTTACATTAAGTGAATGAAGTTAATACCCAAAATTCCAAATTCGTTAAGCTTCTGTTATTCAGTTTGAGAATGAACAGTTGCTGAGGCAGCAAGATTTAGACAAACTGGTCATTAGAAAACAAACAGAATTGGTGGTGAATAGTTAATCAATGTTCATATTTTTACGACATTCTGTGATTGCGTGGAAAGGAAAGGGACCATGTTCGTCAATAATGTCTGAGGACAATGATAACACAGATGGTGCCCTACAAGTTTTAACTATTGCAAGTTATTATTCTAGAAAGTTATACAAACCTTGTGAAAGAAATGCCACTGGGTAATGCCTGTACAATATTACATATGCTCTGTCAGTTTAACAGTCTTACGAAGTTGTAGCCACGCGGATGACAAAGACTGTCGCCGAGGACAATGCTGAGTTCTGAGCTGCAGCTGTTTCTGCTGCTGGTTGAGAACCACGAGTTGTCTCCAGAGCCACGGATAATTATGGGTTAGAACTACAGCTTCTTTTCCTGTCCGCTCTTGTCGTGCTCCCAATACTGGCGGGTTAACAATATAGGTACGCCTATTTTGACGCGGTCATTGTTGCACACCGCGTCTGCTGGAGCGCCCCACAAACACTTCAGCACTCTTTCAAGATTCAAGCTGCTCTACTTCCTGTCTGCTCGCAGTGCGACAGAGACTTCCCGTACTCAAAGGTAAACAGCAGCTTAGCTACTGCCATTTTGCTGCTGTTGTCTGTTTTCGACAAAGGCGTTGTTGGCCGAAAGCTTATTGTGTGACAGTCATTTTGTTCTACCTGTCTGCGACTCATCTTGTCCAGTGTATGGTGAGTAGCAACTATCCTTTTCATAATATTGTTACATTCCATCCTGGATTTTCCGTTGTTTGATTTTGGTTAGTTTATTCATCTCTGTGTATTAAAGGCGATGTCTGTACTGACTGACCGACTGGCTGCCTGACTCACTATTTCCCAGTTCAAACCGCTTGAAATTTGGATAAGGTATGGCTCTTATACTACAGGCGTCGTGTAAAAAGGGATTTTTCGAAATTAGAACACTAATGGGGGGAAATATGTTATGAAGAGCTATTTTCAAAATTCCGCTATTAAGGAAATTTTGAAGCTGGACCTTCGAAAATTGTATTTGGTTTCTTTGTCAGAAACAAAGAAATACATGTTTCAGCATTTTTGGAAATTTAGCCCAATGGGGGTGAAACAGTGGGTGAAAACTTTGTCTGAAATATATCGTTACTAAAGGACAAGTATTTGTTTTCTCGGTGACAAATTATAAAAATAGGGGTTTCAGTGTTTTCGGAAATTGAGCCCCTAAGGGTGTGAAATGGGGGATGACATTTTTTATGGAAATATTTTATTATTAAGGCGTTTTCAAAGTTAAATCCATGAAAATTTAATTTTGGGTTCTCAGTCGTAAATAATGAAATAGATGTTCGACTGTTTTTGGAAATTCATTCCCAAAATGGTTAAAATTGGGTGTGAAACGTTCCATGAAAATATTTCATTGTGAACACATTTTTAACGCTACACCATTGGATACTGATGTTTGGCTTCTCGGCTCGAGACGAAAAAATACGTGTTTGACAGTTCTCGGAAATTCAACCCCCAAAGATAGTGATTCATTAACGCTCATTCCAAACGCTAAGGATGGAAACTTGAAGTTTGGAGGGGCTGTGTATCTTATTCTGTAAGCATCGTATAAGAAGGGAATGACCAAAGTTTCGCTCCCAAATGGGTGAAATAGGTAATAATAATGTCGTGTGACTAGGGCCTCCCGTCGGGTAGACTGTTCGCCGGGTGAAAGTCTTTCGATTTGATGCCACTTCGGCGACTTGAGCGTCGATGGGGATAGAACGATGATGATTAGGAAACACAACACCCAGTCCATGAGAGGAGAAATTCTCCGACCCAGCCGGGAATCGAACCCGGGTCCTTAGGATTGACATTCAGTCGCGCTGACCACTCAGCTACCCCAGGCGGACGTGAAATACGTGACGAACGTCTTGTTGAAAGTATGTTGCTATTAAAGCATCTAGAACCAGAAAAACTATTATTTGGTTTTTTAATCAGAAAATAAGTGTTTCTGGAAATTCAACCCCTAAGGGTGTAAAATGAAAAATGATTATTTTTTTTCCAAGTAAGTGATTACTTAGGAAATACTAAAGGATTTTTAAGGCTAGATCTATGACAACTGGTATTGAACTTCTCAGTTTCTGGAAATTCAACAACTAAAGGAGTGCCAAAGGGGATTAAAATTTTTAAGAAAATATTTTCTTACATTAAAAAAGTTTTAAAGGTAAATTTATGAAAGTTGTTGTTTCACTTCTGAGTTAGGTGAAAAGAAATATTTGTTAGGGAATGAAAGTTGCTATGCAGATATCTCCATAAGAATGCAACAGGCATGAGTAAAAAAAAAGGCTTTGGACTGCAGCTACTAGAATCGCTTTTTGCTCAGAAGTACACCCGGAAAAGACCATGCTTATAAGGCCTCCATCAGTGTCGAAACCTCAGAATGTCTTGCAGTTTGTGAACAACATCGACATTCCATTAAATTCACTACTGGCTACTAACATTGCTACACCAAGAAGGAATGCAGATGATAAACGGGTATTCATTGGAGAAATATATTGTACTAGGATTGACATGTGATTTGATTTTCATGCAATTTGCATGCGTAGATCCTGAGAAATCAGTACCCAGAACAACCACCTCTGGCCTTAATAAAGGCCTCGATACGCCTGGGCATTCAGTCAAACAGAGCTTGGATGGCGTGTACAGCTGCCCATGCAGCTTCAGCACGATACCACAGTTCATCAACAGTAGTGACACGCATATTGTGACGAACCAATTGCTCGGCCACCATTGACCACACGTTTTCAATTGGTGAGAGATCAGGAGAATGTGCTGGCCAGGTCAGCAGTCGAACATTTTCTGTATCCAGAAAGGCCCGTACAGGACCTGCAACATGTAGTCGTGCATTATCCCGCTGAAATGTAGGGTATCGCAGGGATCGAATGAAGGGTAGAGCCACGAGTCGTAACACATCTGAAATGTAACACCCACTGCTCGAAGTGCCGTCAATGCCAACAAGAGGTGACTGAGACGTGTAACCAGTGGCATCCCATACCATTACACCGGGTGATAAGCCAGTATGACGACGACAAATACACGCTTCCAATGTGTGTTCACCGCGATGTCGCCAAACACGGATGCGACCATCATGATGCTGTAAATAGAACCTGGATTCATCCGAAAAAATGACGTGTTCCCATTCGTGCACCCAGGTTCCTCGTTGAGTACATCATCGCAGGCGCTCCTGTCTGTGATGCAGCGTCAAGTGTAACCGCAGCCATGATCTCCAAGCTGATAGTCCATGCTGCTGCAAACGTCGTCGAACTGTTGGAGCAGATGGTTGTTGTCTTGCAAACGTCCCCATCTGTTGATTTAGGGATCGAGACGTGGCTGCACGATCCGTTACAGCCATGCGGATAAGATGCCCGTCATCTCGACTGCTAGTGATACGAGGCCGTTAGGATCCAGCACGGCGTTCCGTATTACCCTCCTGAACCCACCGATTCCATATTCTGCTAAGAGTCATTGGATCTCGACCAACGCGAGCAGCAATGTCGCGATAAGATAAATCGCAATCGCGATAGGCTACAATCCGACCTTTATCAATGTCGGAAACGTGATGGTACGCTTTTCTCCTCCTTACACGAGGCATCACAACAACGTTTACCAGGCAACGCCGATCAACTGCTGATTGCGTATGAGAAATCGGTTGGAAACTTTCCTCATGTCAGCACGTTGTAGTTGTCTCCACCGGCCCTAACATTGTGTGAATACTCTGAAAAGCTAATCATTTACACATCACAGCATCTTCTTCCTGTCGGTTAAATTTCGCGTCTGCAGCACGTTATCTTCGTGTTGTAGCAATTTTAATGGCCAGTAGTCTAAATATAAAAAGTATCTCTGCTGGTCTATCGGCCTAGGCGAGCGAAAGAGCGGGCGCTAAGCTAGTCGAAATACTACAGACGTGCTGGTCCACGTACGTTAAAATAAAGACTCAGCATCGGGGTCGGCCACGGCGTGCGTATCATCGCTCATGCACAATGTGCTGGCCCATATGCGTGCCGAGGCTCGGTCTCCACTGCTGAGGCACTTCTCAGTACGTCTCGGCTATGCTCTGTCTTTCTCGGTTCAGCGTGACATTACGTTTTGTAGTGCGATGCGTCGTTTTTATCCAGTATTTGGTGCGGCCTATTTGGTTTGGCATGACTTTCTTCATTTCGGCAGAATATTGGCTTAAACGCTTTCTACCTTGTGCTGTTTTTTCGTTAAATGAAGGAAGACCACAGATTCAGTGCTGTTTGCGCAAAAAGATGGCTCTAGCAATATATCATCGAAATCTTTGTAAAAAATTTGCCAAGTGCGAGTAGGATTCTCACATTGAGGGTTGATTATGCATACACTTTGGTCTTCCATACTGGAATCGAGAATCTCAAGGATTTTCGCCTGTTACCGAAAGCAATCCTTGCAAAATGTTGGTGCTGGGGATTTCAAGACTGTATCAAAATTTTTACAGTAGTTCCTCAGTCTACCCCGGACACGCTTAGGGGACTTCAGTTAGTTCATGTAGAAGGATAAGATTTAATAAAACATTTTTAATTACTTACAGAAATATAACTACAACTAATATTTTTATGTTTGCATACAGTAATATTATCATTCAAATTGAGTAAGTTCCCGTTTTTTTTACTTATACCGTAAAACTTCGTTTCTTGCCAAATTTCATGATTGGAGGTTGATCGGAAGTTCCCTATAGGTTTCGATGAATGCGTCTGCGAATATCAAAATACACTGATGAGCTAAAAAAATTATGACCACCAGACTAATAACATGTTTGTGCGTGTTTGGAACGAAATGCATCACTGATTCTGTTTATCAGGGATCCGACGGTTCGTTGGTAGGTTTGGTGAGTTATGTGGTATTAGAGTTCTATACACAGGTCATGCAATTCGTATAAACGATGGACCGCTGATTTCTGTACGTGGTGATGGTGCCCGACAACGACCCAGATGGGTTCCATAGGATTTACATCACGCAAATTTGCTGGCTGAGGCATTATGAGTTCTCTGTACTGCTCCTCAAATCACAGTAACACGATTCTGGCTTCGAGACAGGGACAATTATGCACCTGGAGAAGAAATCAAGCTTGAAGGGATGGAGGTAATTCGCAGTTGTCAGCATGACTTCGACTACTACCAAGGTCCCATGCAAGCGGAGGACAATATCTCCCATAGCATAATACTGCTCCCACCAGCCTATGACCGTAGCGCCCTGTGCATTCCGAGCCGCCTTTCATCGAGATCATGCCGTTTATCGAGCCGACCAGCAACCTACTGCAGGAAAAATGCAATTCATCCAAAGAGCCGAAGCTTTTCCACTGATCGACATTTCAATCTCCATGGTCTCGTGCTAACTGCGATAGTAATTGACGATGTCGTTGGATCAACAAGAGAACACGTAGGGACGGTCTGCTACGGAGCTCCATGTTCAACAGTGTACGATGAACGATGTGCCCCTAAAAGTGATTGCACTGGCATTGTCCTCTTTCGGTACAGATGCTGCGTATCACCAGCTTCCCACAATACTTAGCAGACAAGCCTCCGAAACCCACGTTCTGTGAAGGGTCGCGGACGTCCAGTCATCTAGCACCTAGCGGTAATTTCACTGTCCCACTCTTTCCTTAATTGCTCACCACAGTAGAACGTGAAAATTCGATCAGCCTTGCTTTTTCGAGATACCTGTTCACAGGTTTGGCGTAATAATAACCTGCCCTTGGTCAAAGTTGCGTATCTCAATGGATTTTCCCGTATGCAGCCCATATTTTCGCTAGGGTGATAACCGGCCGTGTCTGCTTCCCTTACATATATTTGTTACTCCGTCATGTGCCCCCAACGCCACTAGGGAGCATCCAACTGAAAGGAGTATACTCGGGCGCACTTCCACGTGGCACCAGGATAAGATAAGAATATTAATAAATTAAAATTAAAGTAGTATACTATAAACGATGAACGTCTCTGACAGGCTCGATAATGTGGATCGCTGACAGTGCGCCATCACAGAGGCAAGTATATTGTACTGATATGCGATCTGAAGTTTTCCTGGAGTATTTCCAATTTGAACAGTTGTCGGGTATCCGAACGGGTAGCGTCGTAATTTCTCCACAATATTACGGCAGACGTACAAGCTGCCATCTTCAGGTGGTTCCTGACGAATGCTGTGCTGTTCGTCTCGGCGCCTTATATATACTAGCCGTTGCTCGCTCCACCATTCCTATCCTGGTGTCTTTGGTGCGGCCGGCGCGGTCGGCGCGGCGGCTACTGGAGGTGATGGGGGAAGCGGCGCCTGGGTCTGAACTGGGGTCTGCAGACTCAATGCTGCCGCCGTTGGGGGCGGTCCTCGATCTCTGGGGCTTCATCTTTCTCTCCAGGCTGAGTGCAGGGTTCCAAGCCTGAGTAAGTTGAAGGCCGCTGTCTTTATTAATTAGATCGTCCTGTAGTCGGATTTCGATGGCCTCTTTAGTAACGCAGTCCCAGAAGTAGGAGAATCGACGGAGTGTTTTTTGCTATTTCATAGTCCATAGTATGGCCAGTCTTTATACAATGGTCAGCCACAGCTCATTTAGTGTCCTGGCGTAATTCAGTATGGCGCTTGTGTTCGCGGCACCTCTCTTCTACAGTGCAGACTGTCTCCCCAATGTATGATGTTCCGCACTGACAGGGAATTTGATAAACGCCTGGTTTTCGAAGGCCTAGGTCATCTTTCACTGAGCCCTGTAGAGTCAAGGTTTTTGTAGGGGGTCGGGATACACATTTCACATTGTGTTTTCCCAGGATTCTGCCGATTTTTCTTGAGGTGCTTCCGAGAAACGGAATGCACGCCAACAACTTGTGTTCTTCTTGTTCTCTTGGTGCAGTCTGCCTGAGTGCGTGTCTTATTTGCTTCTGGTTGTCTCTAGGTGCTGCAGTTCTGCTGGAAGGCTCTCCTGATCGCAGATCGATCGTGCCCTGTGAACAAGTGTGCGCAAAACGCCTTCAAGCTGGGAGCTGTGGTGGCAACTGAAGGCATTTAGGTATAAATCGGTGTGTGTAAGTTTTCTGTATACACTGTGTCCCAGCTTGCCGTCAGGTTTCCGTTTCACCAGGACGTCAAGAAACAGTAGGGCACCATCCTGCTCCACCTCCATCGTGAACTGTGTATTGTTGAGGTGTTCGAGAAATTCATTTAAGCTGTCCCGTCCATGTGGCCAAGTAATGAATGTGTCATCCATGTAGCGGAAGAAACAAGTTGGTTTTTGTTTGGCTTGTTCTAGTGCCTTCTCCTCGAAATTTTCCATAAAAAAGCGGGCATTCCATGGCGACGCCATCTGTCTGTGCATAATAATTTCCGTCGAACAGGAAGTATGTTGAGGTGAGCACGAACTCGAAGAGCCTTGTTAGGTTGTTGTCGAATTTCTTGCTTACCAGATCGACGGAGTCTTTCAGTGGTACCCTAGTGAAGAGGGACACTACGTCGAAGCTCCCTAACAAGTCGCTATCCTGGAGCCGATGTTCTTGTATACGTTGCACAAAGTGGATGGAATTGCGGATGTGGTGTTCGCATTTTCCCACAAATGGACTAAAGAGACCTGTCAGGTGTTGGGCCAGTTCATAGGTTGCTGCTCCTATGTTGCTGACTATTGGACGCATAGGTGTCCCATCCATGTGGACCTTTGGTAGCCCATACAGTCGTGGTGGTGCAGCCGCTCGTGGTCGAAGTTACTTGTCAGTTTTTCCATCAAAGGTACTGCGAAGAAGTTCAACGGCTCTTCTTTTAAGGCGACTTGTCGGGTCTCCGTCTAGCCTTCTGTACGCTGCGTCATCGAGAAGTTCGTACATTTTTCTCTTGTATTCTGGATGCAGAAGCAGCACTGTAGCGTTGCCTTTGTCAGCAGGCAAGACCACCAAGTCAGGATCGCTGCGTAACTCGCGAATGGCCGCTCTCTCCTCCTTCGAGATGTTCTGTTTCAGTGGTGCGGCCCTGGTGAGCGCACGGCACGTTTCACGACGTATTTCTTCTGCTTCATTGACTGTCAGAGTGTAGGTGGACGGCTCCACACTGCTTATAATGTCCACAATCGGTAGAGATGTCGGGGTCGGGGCGAAATTGAGTCCTTTCTCGAGCACCAACATTGCTGCGTCATTGATCGTTCTTCCTGTAAGGTGGATGACAGTATGCTTAGGTGGTTCTTGAGTAGTCTTCTGTCGTGCTACAAGGCGTTCAAACTTCGATGCCTGCTTACTCGTAGCTTTTATTCGTACTCCGTGTGCTTGTGTCCAGGTGGTAGCGTCAGCCCATTGCCATGATATAGAGATAGAAATGAAGATATCCTGAGATGGACATCGAGCAGCTTCTTCGACGTGTTATCCAGGCATCGGCGAATATAATGAATTCTCTCTCTTACTAGCGCTATGCTGGCTCGTCTCATGATGCGCCTGGCCGCTGCAGTTCTTATGTGGTGAGTTACCTTAGCGAAAGGCGGCACGACAGTACCGTCTCGGCATCTAAGCAGGAACGCAAGTGAGCACAGCAGTCGCTCTTTCTTGTCCCGCAGCTTGTCCAGCGTCTTCATCTGTTGAACCGTTTCCTCCCCGTAGAGGTACTTGATATGCGATCTGAAGTTTTCCCGGCATATTTCCTATTTGAACAGTTCTCGGGCATCCGACCGGGTAGCGTCGTAATTTCTCCATAATATTTCGGCAGACGTACACGCTGCCATCTTCAGGTGGTTCCTGACGAATGCTGTGCTGTTCCTCTCGGCGCCCCATATATACTAGCCGTTACCCCCTCCACTGTTCCTCTCCTGGTGTCTTTGCTACAGCCGGCGCGGCGGCTACTGGAGGTGGTGGGGGAGGCGGCGCCATAGTCCATATGGACTATGAAAAAACAAAAATACTCTCTCAATCTTCCCACTTCTGGGATTGCGTTAGTAAAGAGGCCATCGAAATCCGACTACAGGACGATCTAATTAATAAAGACACCGGCCTTCAACTTACGCTTGAAAACCTGCACTCAGCCTGGAGAGAAAGATGCGGTCCCAGAGGTCGAGGACCGCCCCGACGGCGGCAGCAGGGTGTCTGCAGACCCCAGTTCAGACCCAGGCGCCGCTTCCACCACCACCTCCAGTAGCCACCGCGCCGGCCGCACCAAAGGCATCAGGAGAGGAACGGTCGAGGGGGTAACGGCTAGTATATATAGGGCGCCGAGAGGAACAACACAGCATTCGTTAGGAACCACCTGAAGATGGTACCGTGTAAGTCTGCTGAAATATTGTCGAGAAACTACAACGTTACCCGGTCGGATACCGGAGAACTGATCACATATACTGTACTGCTTAGCTGGAGTAAGAGAGTGCTGGGCGCACAGCGTAGGTAGCTGTCTGTGAGGGAAAACGATGGAGTAAGCAGTGTTTGTGAAGTGGTATGTCAAGCCACCAAGAGTTAGAGTAATGTAGGTATGTCAATATTGTAGATCATGGAAGCATAAGTCTTCATCCAAACAAGGTAAAAATTAATAAATAATTGTGATATTTGTTCTGCCAGCGTTTGTATAAATGAGTTGGCTGATAATTTGTAATTGTTGAGTAACCCCAGAATGAACGTAAAAGATTTTGATGAAGAGGCTAGTTAAATATTTAATTTTTTTGTAATGCTTTTAAGATTTGTTAACAGAGCTATGTCTAATTTCATGATTTGACTTTATGTCGGATTAAAGAAGTTAGGTGTTTAAATCTCATTGTTTGTGAATCAAATGTGAGTAATGTAGCTCCAATTTTCAGATGTTTTTGAAAAGCCAAAATTAGCTTGCAGTATAATTTGGCTAAAAAGAACTTAGTGTTAGTAATTCATCATAATCAGTACCGCCTCCAAGTCCCGGTCATATAATTTTAAGAACTCGAATTTTCTTAAATGTTCTCGTTTATCAGTCAAAAGAATTTCAAGTATTGTGACCAGCACTGCACACTGCTGAGCGTGTAGTTAGCATATTCATATTTTTTATGAGAGACCAGAATACATCGCTTTACTCCGTTGTCGCTTTAGAGGTAAGACAATTTAATTTATTTGTTCTTTGACAGGGTCTTAGGATTCAGTGTTTAAAGGTCTGAATGTATTCTGCAGTGACTGCATTTCTTTACTGATACTGGGAGTTGCATTGCCCAATCGATACCTAAAGTAGTGGTGGCAATAAGACAGAGTAAGTACACCACTTGCACTACCAACACGCAACACGACAATTCAAGTTCTGTATCCATTCCACAGTTAGGACTACATTCAACGTAATAATAAAGCAATCATTTTTAAAGAATGTTACACTAGGAAAGTTACACTTGGCGACAACTCTGCGAGTCGTTCATTTTGTGGAATCTTCGATGTTAAAATTGTCAGTTAAATATATTCTCTTCTCTCAACCACTCAGTAGCGACAATACTAGCTAGATTTTGTGGCGCAACGCAATTTACTAATTCGTACAAAATTTTTCCACAGTTCATCGGCACTCTTATGCTCCGAGTTGGTTTTTTTCACATTGAGACGAATGTTGAACATTTGTATTTGGATTTGTACCCCGTGTGTGATTTACGATGCCACGCAAAAGTGTTAAGGTTCCGGCGGATAATCTTACAAAGAGATACCGAAATAGACGATTTTCCCATTATTGACAACAGTTTTGAGATTGATAGTGAAAGCTCTGCGGCGCAACAGTTGCAAAGCACCACAGAAAACATAAGTCTCATTTCCAAAAATAATGAACAAATTCCTGAAACCATAATGTCACATACTAATTTGACTAGTAATCAGACGGTAGATTACGGTATTGCGGACGACGTTGATCTGCACATGGCTAATTTGCACAAAGCAAAACTTTATTGTTTACCGAGTGAGATCGGTGATTTGCCTACTTTTCACAGATTTGGTCCGATTGTCAATAGTACGTGAGAGGAAACAATAGTGCAAAGTATTCAATTCGTTTTTAAAAATCCGTCAGATACCATTAGCGGTAATTGTGCAGGTAATGCAACAAACGAGACGTCCATGGTGCAGATGTCTCCACACCACAAGACGGAACACAACTGACACCCGACGCATCAGTTGAAAAGAATACGGAAGCGATGCTTCAAAATCTCATGCAAACAATGGTTAATCTAAATACTCTGTTCAATAAACAACTTTCCAGCATACGAAAACAACAAGATGGAGAATTTTCTAGCATGCGAGAAAAACAAACTGACAAATCCACTCAGTTCAATGAACGGTTTAATAAAAATTGTGAACAATTTTCCACCATACGTGACGAGCTTAAAAGCGTACACAAGACGACTGATACCCGTTCCAAACAGGTAGATACAGACCTTAGGGCAAGTGGAAAACGTCTTTGCGATAAAATTGAAGCGATAGACAGGCAATGCGCAGACAGTACCAAACCGTTGAGAGATGACATTAATGCTTTAAATTATCAAGGTAGTGAAACGTATAAGAAGCTTACAGAAGAAATCCAATCAGTTAGTGAAAGAATAGATCAACGAGACACTCGATTAGATGCACGTCTTAAAGTCCGCACAGAGACCTCAGAAAAGCGATACCAAGACTTTCTCCGTGAATACACCGACGAAATAAAATCAGTTTTTACAGTCATTAGCAGTACAAAGACGGGAAGCAGAACAGCAGTTGCTCACCAGTCTATCAACCCATGTTGACGCTAGTATAACTTCCGTTACAGACGAGGTTAACACAATAAAGCAATCACAGAACCAAATACAGGCAGACGTAACTGATTTCAAAACCACTGTTGGCACAAAAATTCAAAAAGATGAGCAAAGCGTACGGATGGCATTGACTCGTTAAGCTCCCGTTATGAACAAATAGGCCTGGTGCAGGACCCTGACACAATTAAAGCAGATTTTAAAAAAGATGAACAAAACTACTCGCAAACTACAGAAGCAAGCCGACGCTTTAGATTGAAACAATTACACACACATTCTTACGCTCACAGAAAGATGTGATGACCCATCGGCAAGATTAGAAACGCTTGAAAATCAAACCAAAAACGAATCAGACGACACAGCTCCCATTCCGTTCGCTGAATCTCAAGAATATCAGTCCATGCAGCAAGCATTAAACCAACTTGGTACACATAACAGTTCACTACATAGGAGAGGTAACAGTTTACGTCTGAAAGTAGAAAATATGATAATATTTTCTCCACGTCAATAGTTAAAAACTAACGTGCCACAGCAACAGTCAACTACTTTACAGCCCCACAATAATATGCGCAGACTACAAAGAGTGCGTGACTCTGATAAAAGCCAATCATCTCACAATCACTATTTTTACGCCGCCGAACCCTCTCAAAATCTACAATGCGAAGGATTTGACTATAAACATTTTCTATCTGTAAAGAAATTCAAGGTATTTAGAAATAAATGCAAAGATCTGCATCCCCTTGATTGAGTGCAGCAATTTTCATATTCGCTACCACCAAACTGGCCAGTGACACACAAGCTCGAATTTATCTGTAGCCTTTTAGAGGGAGAACCTTCGATGCGTATGAGACCCATAGCAAGGCAATGTCACTCCGTCGAAGAGTTCCAATATGCATTTCTATCTGCATATTGGTCGGAAACGACTCAACGAGGCATTAATGAACAGCTAATCAATTTAACCAGTTTTGAACACTCCAGTTTACCCACTATCACCCGGTTTTTAGAATACATGGTTCAACAAAACCAGTACCTGACCGAACCGTATAACAAATCTGCCCTCATACAATTATGCATCTCAAAACTTCCGCGCACATTACGAGTTTCCCTTCTCACCGGACAGCAAAAGGAAATCATTTCAGGTTTCAGGGACTTATTACAATTATTAGAAATTCCGCACTGTCAATAAAAACTTTAATAACAGCAAGCGAGGTAACAACTCAGTTGGTTACAACGAGCAATCCTGCCCATTCCATAACAAGGGAAATAAAAGATTTGGTCCCTATAACGATTTTCGTGAACATTTAAATAACAGACAACATTTTGACAACCAGTTTATTCAGCAACAGCCACTACTAGTGTATCAGAATTTCGATGCCAACAATCACAGTTCCCAGCTGAAATTCTTGCCGCAGCCGCAGCAGCCCGGAAATATCCTACAAAAATACGGTCGACAAGCCCAACGTAAGGGCAATGTGCCACCACCGCCCAACTTTTTCAGTACAGCCCAGTGCAGTAATTTTACGCAGCCGCAAGGGAATATCTTCTCCCACAAAAACCAAAAGTCACAATCACCTCGAAACGATCAACAGCAAAGAAATTTTCATCACAAGCGTAAGGGATTATCAACAATTGAAGCGTAATTTTGGCAACAGCAACTTTCATCACAATCAGCCCCAGCAAACACAGTTCATTCTTAATGAACCTAATGTTTGTTTCCTTCCACCGCGGCATTCTGCAGACCAAAATAACCGTACACTACATATAATTGAACCAACACAGCAATCTTCTACCACCAATCAGCCCACTACTAATGCATTACTAGTAACTACCGAAGCTGTTCAGTCGGAAAACGTGGAAGGCAATTCTGCTACTCATAATACCGTTCAGCTAAACGTCATGACCTTCGACGACATTAGGGACACATTATTACAAGAGAGACACCAAACTCAAAAGAATATTTCTCATCCCGTTTTGAAATTAAAATTTGTCTGTATTTATTTTCGGCAGTGATCGACTCTGGTTCACCAGTAACAGTGATTAATGAAACAGCACTCCAAAAATGTAATTCTGGCAATACCTGTCCTACCTTTCCACTTGGTAAAACGAAAGTTCGAGGCGCAATCTCTAACAAGGGACTAGATGTGAATCTGCGAAAACACCTATGTTTTATATTTGCTGATCACACATTTCATGCTAATTTCTTGATCGTTCCTCTCTTAGCAACCGGCGTCATCCTTGGTATGGATATCCTTGTCGAACATGACACTGTTATCAACCTTATGAAGTCATTGCTTATACTGAAATCCGATACACAACTATCTGCCACTTTTCGGAATACTTTGTCAGCCGAGGAGTAAGACATTAAAAGAGTAGAGGTCATTTCAGTATCTAAGAATACTATTTGGCATACAACCTTTTTACAGACACGTATTTCCGTAGTAACAATATCCCTGAGGAAGTAGATTATGACTTTGTACAGGCGATCAACAGTAAGGTGAACGAGTGAAAAGCTTCCACTGACGAAGAGCGCCAACAGTTGCAGGATATTCTTTTACAGCACTCTGAAGTATTTAACAATGTACCTGGAACCATGTCAAGTTTTGTTTACGAATTTCAAGTAAAACCGCATGATACATTCAAGGCAAAACATTATTCCATTCCGTTCGAGATCAAGTCAAGCTAGAACTTCAGGCTATTTTCGACCAAGGTATCATTGAACCAGCTGTTAGTCAATATTCCAATCCTATTCACGCTGTGGGATTCACTTCAGATCAACGAAATCATCATTACTGAGACCGATCGTTCGCAAACGGTGGAACAGCTCTTAGAAAAACTTCACGCAACGCCAATCTATTCTACTCTGGACCTAAAATTTGGATTCTGGCAAATTCAACTACATCCTAAATGCAGAAAATACACTATTTTCCTTTGTTTCGGTAACGGCTACCAATTTTGCAAATTGCCGTTTGGTTTAACAATTAACTCCACTGCTTTCATTCGTGCGATGAATACCATTGTTCCAAATCAATTAAAAGACAGAATCACATCTTACATTGACGACATTCTAATAGCAGAACCTTCTTGGTTGGAACATAATATATCGGGTTACTCCGTTGCCGCTTTAGAGGTGAAACAATTTAATTTACTTGTTCTGTGAACAGGGTCTTAGGATTCAGTGTTTAAAATATTGAATGTATTCTGCGATGACTGTATTTCGTTAGTGATATTGGGAGTTGCATTGCCCAATCGATTCCTAAAGTTTTGCTAACAATAAGACAGAGTAAGCTCACCACTTGCACTTACATCACGCAACACGACAATTCGAGTTCCGTATTCATTCCACAGATCAGACATTCATTAATCGTAATCTTTCTCCTAATTTTTTTAAAGAAAGTACACACCGTCGCGGTCGCGGTGGACGTAATGTTTTGACTTATCAGCGTATGTAACATGAATTACAGAATCATAATTGCCATGACTTATAAGCTAAAATTTTTCACACTGGCAAAAGACCATAGGTTTAAGTATGTCATGAACTTGAACGCGATGCGCCAAACTGTTCCAGAGAAAAAGGGATCTTAATAGACGGACAGACAGATATATTACAAATTACAGTTACAGGATATTTTTCTTTACTTGTACTGTCAAATCTTTCTGCGTGCAAAATTTAATGACTATCCGTCAACGGCAGGTAGCTTATAGGTTTTGATGAGTATGTGTTCGAATATAAAAATATTTAACACAAATGGCGGTAACTTTTGATTGAATTGACTTAAAAGCTTAAACGTTTTACACCGCCAAGGGAACATAGATATTAATACCATGCCCACACTATTTAAAGATTTACTTGGCGATGGAGAAGCTACAATTTGTAACGATTGACGTATCATTTGTACGGGACTCACTGTCCTGTAAATCTAGTAGCACTTTGTGTAAAATATGCAGGCATGGAAGTATGGCGGAACCGGTGGTGCGAATAGTAAATTTTCAAAAGTCGTAAGCACTATTACATTGTACGTTGCAACAGTTTTTGATGGAATTAAACGAAGAATAAGGAGACGTTATATAATACTGCAAAGTACGCTGGTTAAGCTAAAGGACATGTCTGGAAAGAGTTTTCAATTAAAGTGCATATTTGTCGAATTTATGAAGGAAAAAGGTAAGCAAAAAAGAAAACTAGTAGATCCAGAACTGATACCAGACCTTGAATTTTTAATACAGTTGGCTGCAGACTTCCCTCCTTCAATTTATTGTGTGATATCATGGTGAAATTGAATGCATTTAACAAGGAAGTCCATTCTGACAAAGGACTCCATTTATTTCCCTAAGTTGACTGATTTGAAAGAAAACGCGAATTTTGAGCAGTCTGTTTCGGCATTGAAAGAAGTACAGGAATAGCTTTCCCAACGTTTTAGGACGATGCTAGTCGAACATCTGTTTCAGAGCTTCTTTCGCGATCTTTTGCCACTTGGGTTGAAAGTGCCCCTTTGCATCTGCAGATGGAATTCGATCATCTCCTGCAATATTCCGTTTATAAGACAAATTCTTTCGATTTAAAACTGTAGGGGAGTTCTTCGTTGTTTTCACATTTTCGTGATGATGTTGCGAACGTGGTACCAATATAACGATCAGTTTATCTGTTTCCCCCATGTACCATGGACATCGCCGTTGGTGTGGAGGCTTGCGTGCTTCAGCAACAAAGATAGCCGTACCGTTGATGCAACCGCAATGGAGGGTCATCTGTTGAGAGGCCAGACACACGTGTGGTTCCTGAAGAGGAGAGCAGCCTTTTCAGTAGTTGCAGAGGCCACAGTCTGTATGGCATTGCCTCCGGTAAAAAACAGTAGAAATAGATTGCAGAGACTTAACAATGGAGAAGAGTTATCTGTGCTATCAGAATTGCAATTACTGTTATCTTTTTTTTTTTGGTAGAAGAAGAATGAGTGGGTTTCTTTCACTGTCTTGTCCATTCTTCGGTCCTCACTGACGGACGTTAAATTTTCGCGGTCTGTATCTGATACAATTATTTGTGGTAGGAACATCATTTTGTTGAATAAATATGAGATTAATAACTGTAGTGCGTATTTTTGTGAGTTGCTAGTACCTATCCTGTATATGATTCAGTATGTAATAATTAAATCTTGCCCTGACTATTTCTGTGTAGGCTCATTGTGGTAGCGACGTCATTAATGAGAAAAAATATGTAATTTCTTCCAGCAGTCATATAACGTTAAAAGTATAAAAAGAATAATCCGAAAACGGCGTCGTGTAATATTTTTCAATTCATGTTAGGCCAGAAAGACAGTTTTTATGAACAACAATGTAAATAAATGCTTACGCTGCCATTGCACATAGGCAGCTATCCTGGAACATCCAGCCCCTCAGAAAAAATAATTAATAATTTTTTTAAATGTATTGTCCCATAAAAGTTAAAAAGGATTTTAATCCATTGTGAATAGGAAGGATGTCTTCACGTTGGGACATGCTTGCTATTGTTGGTGATGGCAACCTGAGAAAAATCAGTCCTGGCTTTTTACATACCTAAAAGTGAAAAGATTCATAATTTCTGTTTTTCTAAACTATTTCATAGAATAAAAATAACGGCACGATTATGGTTGCATGAATTATTCAATCAATCATTTATTGTGATTTAAAATTACGCGATATCGGGACAATCGACTGATGTGGCCTTGAAACATCAACCAAAACAAAACTTGATGAGCTGGTACTGGGAACAGTTGAAAGCAAGGAGAAATTGCAGCCGTAATTTTTCTGGAGGGCATGCAGCTCTACTGTATGGTTAGATTATGATGCCTTCCTCTTGGTAAATTATTCCGGAAGGAAAATAGTTCCCCATGTGCGGGCGGGGATTACTAGGGAGAATGTCGTTATGAAGAGAAATAAAACTGGCCTTCTACGGATGGGAGCGTGTAATGTGAGGTCCCTTAATAGTGCAGGTAGGCTAGAATATTTAGAAATGGAAATAATTAGGTTAAAGTTAAATATAGTGAGTTTGGTTTCAGGAGAAACAGGACCTCTGCTCATGTCAATACAGGGCTATAAATACTATGAACAGAATAGTGAACGCAGTATTTTAGCCTAGATAGACACGAAGCTCATACCCACAGTTTATGTGGCAACTAGCACCGCAGATGATGAAGAGATAGAAGAAACGTATTATCCAATAAAAGAAACTATTCTGGTAGTTAAGGGAGACGAAAATTTAACAGTCATGGAGGACTGGAATTCGATAGTAGGAAAAGGAAGACAAGGCAAAAAGGAGATGAATACGAACTTGGGGAAAGAAATTAAAGAGGAATCCGCCTGCCAGAATGTTGTATAGAGCATAATTTAATCATACTTAATTTGAGAATCGTAAAAGAAGGTTGTATACATGGAAGGCATCTGGGGACACTGAAAGCCTTGAAATTGATTACACACACATCAAAGAAAATTTACATCGCCTCTGTTCCGGGAGTTCCGGAACCTGTATAGAACATTGGAATAGAATCAACATAAACATCAATTCCGTCCTTTTTGTTGCTCATGAAAACCACACATTGCATCTTCTACCACCATACAGCGAGAATTACAGAGGTGGTGGTCCAGATTGCTGTACACACCGGTACCTCTAATACCCAGCAGCACGTCATGTTGCATTGATGCATGCCTGTATTCGCCGTGGCTTACTGTCCAACAGTTCATCAAGGCACTTTTCGTCCAAATTGTCCACTCCTCAAAGGCGGTTCGCCGTAGATACCTCAGAGTGATTGGTGGGTTACGTCTGCCTTAAACAACGATTTTCAATCCATCCCAGGCATGTTAGATAGTGTTCATGGCTGGAGAACATGCTGGCCACTCTAATCGAGCGATGTCGTTATCCTGAAGGAAGTCTTTCACAAGATGTGCCCGATGTGGGCGCGAATTGTCATCCATGAAGACTAATTCCTCGCCAATATGCTACCGATATGGTGGCACTAACGGTCGCAGGATGGCATTCACGTATCGTACAGCCGTTAGGGCGCCTTCCATGACCAACAGCGGGGTACGTAGGCCCCACATAATGGCACCCTAAACCAGCAGGGAACCTCCACCTTGCTGCACTCCCTGGACAGTGTGTCAAAGGCGTTCAGCCTGACCGGGTTGTCTCCAAACATGTCTCCGACTACTGTCTGGTTGAAGACATATGCGACACTCATCGGTGAAGAGAACCTGAGTGGTCCTTTCGGCATCTTATTGGACCCAGCTGTAGCGCGCAGCATGGTGTCGTGGTAGCAAAGATGGACCTCACCAAGGACGTCGGGATTGAAGTTGCCCGTCATGCAGCCAATTGCGCACAGTTTGAGTTGTAACACGACGCCCTGTGGCTGCACGAAAATCATCATTCAACATGGTGCCGTTGCTGTCAGGGTTCTCCCGAACCCTAATCCAGAGGTAGCAGTCATCCTCTGCGATAGTAGCCCTTGGCGGCCTGAACGAGGCATGTCATCAACAGTTCCTATCTCTCTGAATCTCCTCCATGTCCGAACAACATCACTTTGGTTCACGCGGCGACTCCTGGATACTTCCCTTGTTGAGAGCCCTTCCTGGCGCAAAGTAACAATGCGGAAGGGATCGAACCGCGGTATTAACCGCCTAGCCATGGTTGAACTACAGAGAACACCAGCTGTGTACCTCCTTCCTGGTGGAATTATTGGAACTCACCGGCTGTCGGACTCCCTCCGTCTGATAGGCGCTGCTCATGCATAGTTGTTTACGTCTCTGAGCGGGTTTGGTTCAAATGCTTCTGAGCACTATGGGACTTAACTTCTTAGGTCATCAGTCCCCTAGAACTTAGAACTACTTTAACCTAACTAGCCTAAGGACATCACACACATCCATGCCTGAAGCAAGATTCGAACCTGCGACCGTAGCGGTCGCTCGGTTCCAAACTGTAGCGCCTAGAACCGCTCGGCCACCTCGGCCGGCTTGGGCGCTATAGTGACATCTCTGAACAGTCGAAGGGACTGTGTCTGTGACACAATATCCACAGTCAACGTCTGTCTTCAGAAGTTCTGGGAACCGGGATGATGCAAAACTTTTTTTTTATATGTGTGCATAATGGTAAGAATGAGATTTCGGAAACAGACTTTAAATTTTAAGACGTTTCCAGTTACATACATGGATCCTGACTACAATTTATTGGTTGTAAACTGTAGATTAAAACAGAAGAAACCGTAAAAAAGTGGAATTTAAGGAGATGGGACCTGGATAAACTGGAAGAATCAGAGGCTGTTGAGAGTTTCAGAGGGAGCGTTATGGAACGACTGACGAGAACAGGGGAAAAGAATAAAGTAGAAGAAGAATGGATAGCTTTGAGAAAGGAAATAGTGCAGGCAGCAGAGTATGAAATAAGTAAAAGAACCAAGAGTTAGTAGAAATCCATGGGTAACACAAAAGGTATTCATTTTAATTGATGAAAGGAGGAAATATAAAAACGCAGTAACTGAAACAGGAGAAAAAGTATTCAATCGCCTAAAAATAAGATTGACATGAAGTACAAAATGGCTAAGCAGGAAAGGCTAGAAAAGAAAAGTAAGGTTTTAGGTGGAAGATAGATACTACCTACAGTAAAACGAAAGGGATCTTTGTAGGAAAGAGAACCGAAAAAGCCTCAGATTTCAAGAAGAGTACAATAATTCCAATTGCAAAGAAAGCACATGCTGAAAGGTGCGAAAATCGTCGGTCTATCATTTTGATAAGTCATTGTTACAAAATGCTAACAAGAATTCCTTAGTGTAGAATGGAGAAATTGGTATAAGCCAATCTCAGGGAAGATCAGTTTGGACTCCGTATAAATGTTGGAACACGTGATGCAATACTGACCCTACGACTTATCTCAGAAGAGAGCTTAAGGAAAGAGAAACCTACATTATGGCTTTTGTAGGTTTAGTTAAAGCTTTTGATAATGTTGACTGGAATATTCTGTTTGAAATTTATGAGGGTAGCAGAGGTAAAATACAGTGCGCGAAAGGCTATTTACTCACTAGTATGTTAACAAAGTATATGTAATATGAAACCCAGCTGCATTAGGCACTTTCGCAGTTTCCCCAGCCCCTCCCCTCTATACTGTGTGGCGTGACAGATGATCGAGAGAGAGATTGGCAGGCACGCACGGGCACCGCTCGTGATCAGAGTTCTTGGTTGCCCCTGTTAGTCTTAAACAAACTAGTATATTGTCCAACGTCAGTGCTTTGATAGAGTGATAAAAACTGCTCATAACTTTATATCTGGCAGAAAATACTATACATTACACTCTATTCCAGTTAATGCCTAACAACATAGACGGCTTGATATGGAATATTATCCATCAATACCGTTGTAAAAGAGGTGCTGTTAACCCTCAAAACATCCAAACACACATATGTTACTATTAAGGAATTCGATTAAGTTTGGCGTTCTCATCTGGTCCATGACGAGAAATATTCGCTTTTCGAAATGCGCTGATCGAAAAAAATCGCAACCTCAAAAAATACTTGCTGTAGATTAATGAAATTTCGGGGATACATTTGTCTAGGTAAGATGGTTAAGTGATTAATATTGCAAGGGCGCAGGTTAATGTAAGCGCGAGATGAACCATTTCAAATGTAAAAAGTTGGTACGTGAGTGACCATCGTAATCTCCTGTATGTTGAATGCAGGCATGCAGATTGTATCCATTGCATTGTACAGGTTCCAGATGTTTGTGGAACAGAGTTACAGGTCTCTTCCACTTGGTCGGTCAGTGCAGAGAGGGTTAATGCTGGTTACGGATGACGCTGGAGTTGTCTTCGGAAGATGCCCCGTGTGTGCTCGACTGGAGAAGGGTCTGGTGATGGAGAAGGCCAATGAGACATGTTGACAATCTATACAGCTTGTTGGGTTACAATAGATGTATGTGAACGAGCGTTATCCCGTTGGAAAACACCCGCTGATATGCTGTTCATTTTGAAATGCAGCACAACAGGTCGAATCACTAGATTGAAACACCAATTTAGAGTCAGCGTGCGTGGGATAACCACGAGAGTGCTCCTCCGGTCATACAAAATCGCATCCCAGGTCGCAACTCCATGTGTGGGTCCAGTGTGTCCAGCATGTTGGAGAACTCCACCGTGTCCTCCACTGAGCTCTCGCTTTACACCACTACCGTCGCAAAGAGAGGTGGTTTGGGTACAGTAGAATGCACAGTATAGAGCGTCTGGCTCGGAGCTGCCCTTAAAGTAACCGATTTATAGCAGTTCGTTGTGTCAGTATAGTTCCAATTGCTGTAAAATTGCTGCTGCAGATATACAACGGTGCCCCATAGCCATACGCTGAATACGATGGCCATCCCTCTCGGTCGTGCCACGTGACCGTCCGGTGCCCGATCTTCCTGAGACCGTACAATTTCGTGACCGCTGCTGCCAGCAATCATGTACAATAACTAAATTCCTGCCGTATCGCAGAAGGATCATACAGCTTCTCATTGCCCTGTTACAAGAAATTCCTCCAATCCATATGTGGCATACAGCAAACCAGTGCTTAACAGTATTGGTTAAAAACAGTCTTGGTTGCAAATTTAGTTTTTGTTTTTCAACGACGCGCTTCGCCTTATTTAGGCACCTTCAGGTTATCTACTTAGAAAACAGAGAACACATACGTCTGTTTAAGAACAGCGATCACGTTGTGCAGACTTGGATAACCTATAAGCATGTATAAACAAATCACCTATAGAAAGAGCGAATACCTTAATTTGGTATTTCTTAGATGAATTCTTTAGTCAGTGTAGCCAAAGGGCATCGTAGAATATATCCGGTCAACATCGCCTTCGTTAAACTCAGTAAAAACCAGAAATATAAAATACTAAAATCACTACCTTTTCTATATAGACTCGAGAGGCACCAAGATCTGCATAACGCGTTCCCGTTCACAGGAGCGAGCAACAGTAAGATGGGGACTCATGTAGTAAGCATAATGCTTACTGTTACTCGCTCCTGTGAAGGGGAATGCGTTATGCATATCTTGATGCCTCTCGCATCCATCTAGAAAAGGTAATGATTTTAGTATTTTATATTTCTGGTTTTTACTGAGTTTAACGAAGGCGATGTTGACCTGATATATTCTACGATGCCCTTTGGCTACACTGACCAAAGGAGTCTTCTAAGAAATACCAAATTAAGATATTTGCTCTTTCTATAGGTGATCTGTTTATGCATGCTTATAGGTTATCCAAGTCTGCACAACGCGATCGCGATTCGTAAATAGATGTATTTGTTCTCTGTTTTTCTATGTAGATAAACTGAAGATGCCTAAATAAGGCGAAACGAGTCGTTGAAAATCAAAAACCAAAATTGCAACCATGACTGTTTTTAACCAATCTTATTACAAGACCGTGTTCACTCACAGATAGGTGTCTTCGTCGCGTTAAAGGCACTTTCTTTCCGATGAAGAAAAACGCCTATCGCCTTTCGTTTATGTCGCACAACTTCTTCCTATTGTGATTTTTCCCTCATCAGTGTATATATTGACGATAATAAGCAGATATTGTCAAACTTAAGCTGCACTGTATTTGTAAATTAGGCGAGCACGAAAAGCTATGTTCATCTGAGGAAAAACTTGCAGAAATCAAATGCAGCTCTAGAATACATGATACTGCCTTCTAATCACGGTGATGAATCTTACAAGAGATAGGAACGTGTATTATGGAGTAATAGGAAGCAAACCAGTAAACGCTTGCCGTTTAATCCCAGTAATTAGTATAAATCGACAGATAATCTACCACCAAATGTGCCTGAATATTATGGATCGTCATTAAAAATGACTGTTTAAGGTAAAAGTTTGCTAGAAACTGAATTTCTTCCCTGAAACATTGAACTTGCGTGAGCAAATACTAATGGTGGGCTACTTCACTCAAGTTACGAAGTGGAAGACTTTGTCTGAAAAATTAACTTGTCAGCAGAACTATTCCTTAGTTACAGTGACTAACTTAGCAGTCGACTAACCCCGTATTCGCATTACGAAGTGTACAAATACTTTTGACGGCTGTGGTCGATACTTTTTATGGTTTGGTCTCACGGAGAATCATGAAAGACAATCGTCTGTCTTGCCTGGATGGTGTTAAACAAAAGAATAATAGCTCTCTGAGGCATTCAGTTTATCGCAGGCCTTCTCATTCCGTTTTGTATTTACATTGTTCAAATTGTCATCACCGGTCGCAAAATACGAGTTTGCTACTCATGGAGCCTACGGAATGTGAAATCCAGTTACTTCACGTACAGAGCTCGCTCACCTAACGACATTGCTATAATTAACAGGACTGTGTCAGCGAAAGCCAAAATGAGGAGATGAAAGGCTGCAAAATCCGTAACTTTTCTGGCCTGGACAATATTTCATCAAGATAGTCCTCAATAAATGTCTGGGTGAAGTTGTTTTCGCCTATCGCTAAAGATTGTAGACGTTCTGGAATCAGTAAAATATTGTTTGTTATTGTGGAAGGCTGGAATTTACAAATTATCTTGCCTTTGAGGTATGGCTTATGAAGCCAGATCGCATACATAGGCAAGAGCGCTGTACCTAACAATAACGTTGCAGTTGCATTTTGCAAACAACTATGTACTTTACTGACCTTGCCTAGAAAGGCGGTGCGGGTCTCCCGCATCGTTCCCCTACGCTCTGTAAAGAAGCATGGCAATTCATTTCACATTTCATGTACTTTACTGCCAAACAATGTATTTCAACCAGAAATTCAACGAAGTAAGATAAAACAATAATTTTAGTCACCGCAAAAACTTTTTGGGACTCAGTTGATACGAATCTGAGGAAATACGCATGGCGGAGAATCTAAATAACTGTGATAGGGGTTACCAGTCGGATAACGAGTGGAATCCATCTTATCCACAATTTCCTCCAAACTAAGACGACGTAATATGGCGGTTGCTTCAGCGTCCTGAAACCCTGAAAACTGATGAAATCCGTAGGTTCACCAGTGGTGCCGCTACTTGTCGTGTAGTGTGGCCATTTGATAGAACGATCTCGACGCATCCGCGGATTACGCACAGTGTGCTAATAAACTGCGGGCTGGAGTAAGTCTTCGTCAGTCTTCGATGGCTCATATGACGATGACTGAGAGGTGCCCAAGCAAAATATGGTGGAGTGTAGTAAATGACGATCGTACGCAAGCCTGAAACTTCTTTGCCTATTCAGGTTTCTGGTGAAATTTTAATATTGACATGAAACTTCCACATCGTGCAAAGAATACTGTCCAACATATATAGAACTGGAACCATAAAAGAATTCCATGTTGTTCAGCTCTGACTTCCAGCTTTCACAGAAATTACGTTTTAAATATTAAGTGTTTGGTAAGAACGTCTTAATGGTTCAAATGGCTCTGAGCACTATGGGACTCAACTGCTGTGGTCATCAGTCCCCTAGAACTTAGAACTACTTAAACCTAACTAACCTAAGGACATCACACACATCCATGCCCGAGGCAGGATTCGAACCTGCGACCGTAGCAGTCGCACGGTTCAGGACTGCGCGCCTAGAACCGCGAGACCACCGCGGCCGGCAAGAACGTCTAATATATTTTATGATAAACTTTTTGATTCATTTATACTCAGAATGGTATGTTAATGAGTGCTGGAAAAGTGGAATCCGGTATCCTAGAAACTTTCTCAGATAATGTGCACAAAGCTTGATAACACAACACTGTCATAGGACACATAATATCCCGTTAAAATACAAGTACTCTTAAGTCACTTTCTGCTATTGCTGGGACTGGATATTTCATATCTGTTTCTTTCCATATCTATGATTTTTTTCCTCTTTCTCCGTGGGCTCGGCCAGGAAGATTTCTATGCAGGTCTGTAATTGTATTGAGGGAGTGACATCACCTTACACTGTATGAAAATGAACGAGTGCAACTGAGGCTGTGAAAAGAGAGTAAGGCTGCACAGAAATGCGTAACTGGAAATACCTGTGGAGAATAGATCCTGGAAAAAATGTACACGACTCTGTGACCATTGGAGGAACCACCTGCAGCAACACTGTCAAACCACCTAGAAGGGAACGCTCAAGAAATAAGAATGGTTGGAAAACTTGTTATTGATGAAAGAAGTCAACATTTTTAACATTTATTTGCATGTGTTAATTCATTAAGCTATTGGTATTACGTAACTATTAAAACATACGTTACAATTATGTATGAAAACAGTTGCTATACATGTATAAGAAACCATGGCTGCCCTCTTGATTCGAAGGTGTAACATTTAAAGGAATGAGACCACCTCATCATATCATGGTAAACTGTTTTTCGGAATAAACTGAAAGTAATAAATAAAATCAAATGGTATTAGTTGAATTGATAAATTGATTAATAAAAATTGGAAAAGGAAAAAGTGGGTTGAGGTTGCTAACAAGTTGAAAATTCTTATACGAACGATTGTGTTTCACTAACCTATTGGTATAAAACAAAAACTATAAAGAAACTTAGAATATTTAGAAAAACCATGCTGGAACTGTAATATCAATAGCATCAGTTCGTAGATGGAATAAAATATTTAAATCATAAAAGTGGCATAATAAGTGCAGAATTTAAAAAAAGGTACTTCATTGTAATTTGTATGTACAATAGGGATGAAGCATGAGTACGTTAACATGGTTCACAGATACCTTCAGAAAGTCAGTAACAACGATGACAACGACAGGACTGGGATGATCTTATTGCGCCTCATACATAAACCGTGAGAAATAACCTTTGCTTTCCAATTATTGGCTGCATTCTGACTTCGCATATTTAATTACCAAGGGATAGTTACCTAACGCTTTAAACACAAATCATTAAACAAGTATTTGTACAAGTAATTACCAGTAATTAACTACTTAATTTCAGGCTAATAACAACCGAAAGCTGTTTATACACTAAACAGAGGTTTCAGTTAAACAGTTGTCAGATCCCCATTTAGACGTTATGATTGGTTTTTTTCTATGTTCAGCGAAATCAGATGGATTTAGGGATGATGACACGTAAGTCTCTTTGCCAGTGTCAACTTTAGATATCACACCGTTAAAGCGTCGTTTCTGACTGCTTGACTTAAATCTGACAAGAAATCGAAATGTTTATTTACTTCAGTTTCGTCGAAAACTGACGTGGTGAGACCGTGTGTGTTTGAAAGTTACAGGTAAATTCCTTCAATAAAGTAGAACCGACAACCACCTTTTGTTAATATCGCCATTTATTAGGGACAAATTGCGGTGTTAGTTACTTCAAATTGACAAGTACGTCCTCAGACGACTGTTCACTTTACAAAATACATTGTGGTGTACAAGCGCTATACTGAGTATACTACATTGAGAGAGCTATAGCACAATCGGTTTAATAGTCCCTGCATCCAAGTTGCTGTCGTGAATAATATTTGGAAGAGTATAAATTAACACCGAGAATCAGCTAACTGACTATCAGTTTGGCATTAGAAAAAGTAAAGACACCAGAGAGGCAGTTCTCACGTTGCACTTCATAACTGAAACGAGGCTGAAGAAAAATCAAGTCCAGCTCATAGGATCTGTCAACTTAGAACAAGCGTTCGACAATGTGAAATGGTGCAAGATGTTCGAAATTCTGAGAAAAACAGTAGTAAATTTTAGGAAAAGACGGGTAATATATATGGTAATGTATCGCGGTTGCTAATTTGTGTGAGAGCAGCGCATGCATCCTGAACTATTCCTCCACCTCCCTCTCCCTCTACGTCCATTTTGCCCCTCGCCGGCCGGAGTGGCCATGCGGTTCTAGGCGCTGCAGTCTGGAACCGCGTGACCGCTACGGTCGCAGGTTCGAATCCTGCTTCGGGCATGGATGTGTGTAGTGTCCTTAGGTTAGTTAGGTTTAAGTAGTTCTAAGTACTAGGGGAGTGATGACCACAGCAGTTAAGTCCCATAGTGCTCAGAGCCATTTGAACCATTTGAACCTGCCCCTCCCTCATTCTTCTTTGTTCTTGTACCCTTCTCTTTCACCCCGAGTCTTGCATAGGGTTATAGCAGACGATACATTGATGGGGAATTAAAGTCGTTTAAAATTAACTGGAGTATAGGAGACCTCTGCAGCTGCTGGACCTGAGTGGAACTTGCTTCAGTAACACATGTTGCGTAGTTTACTCTTCGAATGGGTGGAAAACGAAGTCTGGGACGATTCTGATTACATCTATAGGTATCAAACATGGGCTTTAATTTGAGAAAGAAATTTCTGTTAATATACGCCTGGAGCACAGCACGCTATATTAGTGAATCATGGATTGTAGGAAACCTAAACGGAAAAGAATCGAAGCGCTTGAGATGTGGAACTAAAGAAAAATGTTGAAAATCCGGTGAAATGATAAAGAATGAAGAGGTTCTCTGCATAATTGGCGAAGAAAGGCACATATGGATATCAACACTGACAAGAAGAGACATGGTGCTAGTAAATGTGTTACCACATTAGGGAATAATATCATTTGTATTAGAGGGAGCTGTAGAGGATAAATCTGTAGGGGATGACGAAATTTCGAATGCAACAAGCGAATAATTGAGGACATAGGGTGAAAGTGCTACACTGAAATGAAGAGGTTAGCGCAGGAGAGAAATTTGTGGCGAACCACATCAAACCAATCAGAAGGCTGACGACTCAAAAAAGTGATATCCGCTGATTGCACTTGAAGTTCCATGCGGCAGCGGTGCCCCGCCGTAACAAATTACGTACAGAAGTAGTTAAGTGTTTTGTAAACGCACTTAATACTGATTTATTGTAACGTAGAGAAGTTCCTTGGTTAAAAGCAATTAGTTTTTGGTTTCTTTCATTGAAAATCCTGTGTCCTTTTATGACACTGTAAACTGCTTTTGAAGCACTATACAGGGTGAGTCACCTAACATTACCGCTAGATATATTTCGTAAACCACATCAAATACTGACGAATCGATTCCACAGACCGAAAGTGAGGAGAGGGGCAAGTGTAATTGGTTAATACAAACCATAAAAAAATGCACGGAAGTATGTTCTTTAACACAAACTTACGTTTTTTTAAATGGAACCCCGTTAGTTTTGTTAGCACATCTGAACATATAAACAAATACGTAATCAGTGCCGTTTGTTGCATTGTATAATATGAGTTACATCCGGAGATATTGTAACCTAAAGTTGACGCTTGAGTACCACTCCTTCGCTGTTCGATCGTGTGTATCGGAGAGCACAGAATAGCGTAGGGATCCAAACGGAACGGTGATGGGCCTTAGGTACAGAATAGACTGGAACAGCACACTACGTCCACATGCTAACACATTTTTATTGGTCTTTTTCCCTGACGCACATGTACATTACTATGAGGGGTGAGGTACACGTACACACGTGGTTTCCGTTTTCAATTACGGACTGGAATAGAGTGTGTCCCGACATGTCAGGCCAATAGATGTTCATTGTGGTGGTCATCATTTGCTGCACACAATTGCAATCTCTGGCGTAATGAATGTCGTACACGCCGCAGTACATCTGGTGTAATGTCGCCGCAGGCTGCCACAATACGTTGTTTCATATCCTCTGGGGTTGTAGGCACATCACGGTACACATTCTCCTTTAACGTACCCAACAGAAAGAAGTCCAGAGGTGTAAGATCAGGAGAACGGGCTGGCCAATTTATGCGTCCTCCACGTCCTATGAAACGCCCTTCGAACATCCTGTCAAGGGTCAGCCTTGTGTTAATTGCGGAATGTGCAGGTGCACCATCATGCTGATACCACATACGTCGACGCGTTTCCTGTGGGACATTTTCGAGCAACGTTGGCAGATCATTCTGTAGAAATGCGATGTATGTTGCAGCTGTTTGGGCCCCTGCAATGAAGTGAGGACCAATGAGGTGGTCGCCAATGATTCCGCACCATACATTTACAGTCCACGGTCGCTGTCGCTCTACCTGTCTGAGCCAGCGAGGATTGTCCACGGACCAGTAATGCATGTTCCGTAGATTCACTGCCCCGTGGTTTGTGAAACCCGCTTCATCGGTAAACAGGTAGAACTACAACGCATTCTCTGTTAATGCCCATTGACAGAATTGCACTCGATGATTAAAGTCATCACCATGTAATTGCTGATGTAGCGCCACGTGAAACGGGTGAAAGCGGTGACGATGCAGTATGCGCATGACACTACTTTGACTCAGTCCACCGGCTCTCGCAATGTCCCGTGTGTGGGTTCATGGCAACAGCAGCTAACACACCAACTGCACCCGCTTTTCCTGTGACGGGCCTGTTACGGACTCGTTTGCGTGCTACGACCATACCTGTTGCACACAGTTGGCGGTAGTTGTTTTGCAATGTGCGGCACGTTGGATGCTCTCTGTCCGGGTACCGTTCTGCATACACCCTGCAGGCTTCAGCTGCATTTCGTCGACACTCGCCATAGATCAGTATCATCTCCGCCTTTTCAGAGTTCGAATACACCATGGTCACAATTCCTACAACACTACACTATCACAGACGTCTGGTAACACGGTGTACTACAGTTGGTCTGCGTGCGGAGACGAATTCAGAATAACAATAGCAGCAAGCGCTACATGCGGACACTGCGACAGCTAGACCAAATCACAACAGTGCACTACAGCCACACTCGTAAACACGGTCGTCATCGTAAACATGTCCCTGCAGATGCTGCTCGCCGACCATGGACCGTGTTTGTTACAACACGCAACTGAACGTCGGAGGTTTCAAGCGTCAAGTTTAGGTTACAATATCTCCGGATGTAATTAACATTTTACAATGCAACAAACGGCACTGATTACGTATTTGTTTATATGTTCAGATGTGCTAACAAAACTAACGTGGATCCATTAAAAAAAACGTAGGTTTGTGTTAAAAAACATACTTCCGTGCATTTTTGTATGGTTTGTATTAACCAGTTACACTAGCCCCTCTCCTCACGTTCGGTCTGTGGAATCGGTTCGTCAGTATTTGATGTGGTTTACGAAATATATCTAGCGGTAACGTTAGGTGACTCACCCTGTTTATTTCGCTGAATGACAGACAACATTTATCAAATTGTGAATTTGGAAAACGTATACAGTTTAGAATTACGCACACACACACACACACACACACACACACACACACACACACACACACACACACGCACACACACACACACAGACACAACACACACACACACACACACACACACACACACACACACACACACGCACACGTTAGTACTGCAGACATACTGATTTTAACATGCAGAGATACTGCTTTACCTACCTTGGTTTTTCGAACACGCCGATGTTTATATATACAAAGATAGAGATTTACAAACACAGAACGGTGTCTGTCATAGAATTTGGGATATTTACACGAATGTTGATGATGTAATAACTGCAGTATATGCTAAAAGGGCATTAATTCTAACTAATCTAAACAAATAAGGAAAGCCAGTTCATCAAAAAGAAATAGATTTACTGCTAAATTTGCTGGAAGATAACAATAACATGAGAAACTAAGTCATCTGTACGGACAAATATAATACAGGTTGATATTGCGACAGCTTGCTTGCATTATATGTGTGATTCAACAATGTTGCTCCGTAGGGCACAGTCGTAATTAGTGGAGATAGAGAAAGTACAAAGAAATGAACGTATTCTAGACAAGTGCTTTAACCGTACAAACAAAACATTACATGATCTGTCCTTGACTACCTGAAACCTGGTTGTTCGCAAGTACCTCTAAGGCAGACGGTCTTCAGATTCACTGTCATCCTGCAAAAGACACACTGCAGCACAGCTACAGACACTAGTGGCCACTGACCTAACGTAGCTGTTGGAATTTCAGTACAGACTATGATCATATTCTCCTGTACATCAGTTAATCTACCAACTCAGCGCCCAAGAAGAATCTCATCCGGGAGTTGTGAACGTTTCGTCCGAGGTGTGGAAGTGCGCGATCGTGCTGGAAGAAAATCTTACGTGTTCCCACACACATGCCATACGCGTGATGGACATATGGAAATGCACAGCTAGATTGCACATTGCTCTTAGCAGACATAGACTAAAGAGCGTCGAAGATCGCCTTCAAATGTTCAGCCATGCTCAAAAAGTTAGCTTCAGGTAGTTTGAAGAAGTAGAAATCTAGATACATAAATGGGTTGCTCTAATCTTCTCAACGAAGAGACTGTGCTAAAGAAATCAGAATATCTACATATGTACTCTACAGAATAATGAAGAAGAAAATCGGGCATGTCTTTTTTTTTTTTTTTTTTTTTTTTTTAATGATAGATACTGACATTTGGGGAAAGAATAAATCTGAATTTTGTTTGTAGACACGACTTCCACCATTGTCCTATAGAAATCCTCTCCGGTGTTCTGCCACTACGCAATATTAAGAGTGCGATCTTCGTAAACGATTTAGGAGCAGTCAATAAGGTTGTTTCATGATGTTATCGTTTACCGTCTAGTGAAGTGAACTGATGATCAAAGTTATTTTTAATATATAATATTAATATTGTATCTGATGATTAAGGAGGAAATTCTGTTGAGTTTCTGTTAATATATTAATAATTTTGTCGGGTTGCAAATAAAATTATAGATTACAAGTGAGTACACTTTAAACTGAACGGATCTTGTAGCAAAAGTGTTTTAAAGGCGAACCAAAGACATCAAAACTGTTATAATGTGCAGTTAATTCATTAGAGAAATTAAGTTCATTATCTTTCTACTTCACTTCCACAGTACTGTTGCACCGTATCAGACCCTTAGCAGATAGGACTGACAGAAGATACAGAAGGATGAAAAGTATCTCGTTTTGTGTTATCATGGAGAAGAAGAGAGAGTGCCACACATTGGGATGGCAGTCGTTAAATCAAGAGCGTCTTTGATTCCGTGGAAATGTTTCCATGATATTTCAATTAGCCACTTTCTCCTCCGTGTGCCCTAGTACTTTGTTGTCTCTCTCTCTCACTCAAAGTGAATAACAGTTGCGATAAAAAGAGATAAATTTGAACTCTCACAAAAAAAATTTCGTTTAACCCACGCACTAATGCAGAGTGTAACAGTAGAGGTATACTCTTACTGTCAAAGTGCGTTCTTCAGCAGTTAATGATAGCGTATCATTTAGAACATTTCTTATGAAGCTTGGCAGTTAAGTTATGCACTGTCCCCTAGCTGGTGTAAATCTTTCAGTCTCAAGTCGACAAGTGTTTCCCAAACAATAATGCTACTTATTGACTGTTGATCGTTTGTGCTCTTCATAGTTCAACGAATATAGCACGTGCAGGTTTTATATTTTATTTTATTTTTTATTTTTCTTTTACGCAACTTAAATATCTAAGAAACGTTAGCGAAAGTAAATTAGAATTTTGCCACTGTTGTATCTTCATTCTATCAAGTGAATTTCACACAAAATATGGACAATATCTGCTCTACCTGTCATGAATGCGGTAGGTGAACACTGCAGAAAGTGCTTATGTTCTTACAGTGTAAATGAATGACTCATGTTATGGTTTATGCAGTGAAGACGAGATCATCAAACATAAAAGTAATTCTGATTTGGGTGAGCTGAGGGAAAAAGTCGACGAAATAGGAAATCTATAGAAATGGCTATCGGATAGACTGACGGAGTTTAGGCCCGTTGTCCTCTAAAATTTTAGTCCATTGTCTTACCACTAGTCAAAGGTCACACACTATTTTCGGAAGTTTCTTCATTTCCATTATCCGAATTAGTAAAAAGTCGTAATGTGTAATATTTCCTGTGGTACTACAATACAATATGTGATCAAAGGTTTCCGGACAACTGGCTGAAATTGACTTACAAGTTTGGGGCGCCCTACAACGGTAATGGTGAAATTTCATATAGTGTTGGCCCACCCTTAGCCTTGATAACAGCTTTCACTCTCGCAGGCATACTTTCAGTCACGTGCTGGAAGGTTTCTTCGGGAGTGCTGCACTGAGGAGAGGTATCGATGTCGGTCGGTGAGGTCTGGCATGAAGTCGGCGTTCCAAATCATCCCAAAGGCTTTCTGTAGGATTCAGGTCAGGACTCTGTGCAGGCCAGTGCGTTATAGGGATATTACTGCGTGTAACCACTTCGCCACAGGCCGTGCGCTATGAACAGGTACTCGATCGTACTCAAAGTTGCTATCGCCATCCCCGAATTGCTCTTCGACATTGGGAAGCAAGAAAGTGCTTAAAACATCAATGTAGGCCTGTGCTGTGATAGTGCGACGCAAAACAACTTGGGGAGAAAGCCCTCTCCATGCAAAACACGACCACACCGCAACACCACCGCTTCGGAATTTTGCTGTTGGCACTATACACGCTGGCAGGTAACCTTCACCGAACTTTCGCCACACCCACAACCTGCCATCGGGAAACCAAATTGTGTACCGTGATTCGTCACTGCACACAACTTTTTGGCACTGTTCAACCGTCCAATGTTTTCGCTCCTCATACCAAGCGAAGATTGGCTTGGCATTGACCGGCGTGATGTGTGACTTATGAGCAGCCGTTTAACCATGAAATCCAAGTTTTCTCTCCTCCCGCCTAACTGACGCAGTACTTGCAGTAGATCCTGATGCAGTTTGGAATTATTGTGTGTAGGTCTGGATATATGTCTGCCTATTATACATTACGAACCTCTTCAACTGTCGGCGGTCTCCTTCAGTCAACAGACGAAGTCGGCCAGTACGCTTTTGTGCTGTATGCGTCCCTTCACGTTTCCACTTCATTGTCACATCGAAAACAGAGGACCTAATGTTGTTTAGGACTGTAGAAATCTCGCATACAGACGTATGGCACAAGTTACTCCCAATCACCTGACCACGTTCGAAGGTCGTCGAGATCCGCGGAGCACCCCATTCTGCTCTTTCGAGATGTCCAATTACTACTGACGTCGCTGATACGGAGTACCTGGCAGTAGGTAGCAGAACAATGCACTTAACATGAAAAACCTATATTTTTGGTACTTCTGAATACATAGTGTAGCTTCAGTATATTAGAGGATAAAGTAACTTGCTTCCTAGAAATATATTGGCCGACGACAGAAGGTAAATTAACCTGCTCCTATGACTTATACCTCCTACAATACTGTTGACTTCGCGAAGAAGAAAGTAAAAATGCGTCCAAGCTTACAAAGACCCCAGAAGTATATCTCTAATGAAGTGCTACACCTTTCACAACATTGGAACCCTTCACGTGCTCTATCTTTATTCAATTTCTGAAAGGGCAGTATACCGACCGAAGTAGCCACCTGCAGTGGGTCTTTGAAAGGATGTTTCGCTCGATTCCACTCCGCAAACTGTGAAAGCTTCTTCGGCGAAATAAAGTGGAGGGCCACTTTGTACTGTTAGCCCTATTTCAGGGAGTACGGCGTCGGAGTAGCTTGTCCATGATGGCAGCGGATATACTGGCATCCCTGCTGGGCTCGCCTTGCGATGTAGCGGCGGCGAACAAAGTGGATGGAAGTTACCCCCATCCCAATCCCCATCCCCACCCCCTCCCGCCGTATTTATTGGCGGCTCTGCATCCGGCCCGGCGATGATACGGCGGCTCGCTCGTTTCCATTACCCGCTCCACGTGAGAAAGAGGGTCTCCTGCCTCAGACGGATGGTAGCGCTGTGTTTTATGGCTCCACGCCCCTTTGCTACGATCCGCGGCTTCCTTGCGCAGTACGTGACGACGCATAGACGTAGTACTCAGATTCATACACTAAAACGCATTTGTTGCATTCCTTTTCGTTAATCTTCAAGGAAGTGAACAGTTCTTACAGTTATACATGATGATCTTTACACCATTACAACTTCATATATTCCCGTCGGATGATCATTGCATACAGAGAAGTAAGTGAATATTCGTAACGTCCATCTACTCTACGTAGTTATGTACACCCAGGTGATAAAAGTCATGTGATAACTCATGATATCGTGTCGGACCTCGTTTTTCCCAACGGTGCGCAGCAACTCGACGAGGCTTGGACTCAACAAACCCTTTGAATTCCCTAGCAGAAACACTGAGCCCTGCTATCGCTACAGCAGTCCATAACTGCGAAAATGTTTCGGGGGCAGGATTTTGTGCAGGAACAGACCTCCTATGATTATGTCCCATAAATATGGGATGGGACTCATTTCGGGCGATATAGATAGCCATATCATTGGCACGAAGTGCCCAGAATGTTCTTCAAATCAAACGCCAACAGTTGTGGAACAGAGGTACAGCGCATTGTCATCTATACAAATCCCATAGTTGTTTGGGAACATGAATGCCATGGGTGCCTGCAAATGTTCTCCAAGAGTTTCAGTTGGATCGCAGCACCCAGACAGTTTGTGAGCACAGTCCACACCGTTATGCAGCCAACACTAAATTGCAGAGTGTCTTATTGACGACTTGGGTGCTTGGCTTCGTGGAGTTTGCGAGACACTCGAACCCTACCATCAGCTCTTACCAACTGAAATCTGGACTCATCTGACTAGGCCACTGTCCATCGGAACCGATATGGTCAAGAGCACAGATGAGGCGCTGCAGGCAACGTCGTGCTGTTAGCAAAGACAGTCAAGTCGTTCTTCTGCTACCATAGCGCACTAAGACCACATTTTGCCACACTGGCCTAAAGGGTACAAAAATCGTAGGTCACACATTGAATGGTTCAAATGGCTCTGAGCACTATGCGACTTAACTTCTGAGGTCATCAGTCCCCTAGAAGTTAGACCTACTTAAACATAACTAACCTAAGGACATCACACACATCCATGCCCGAGGCAGGATTCGAACCTGCGACCGTAGCGGTTCCGCGGTTCCAGACAGTAGCGCCTAGAACCGCTCGGCCTCTCCGGCCGGCCTCACACATTGATGCTGTGTTTATTTCACGCATTGTTTCTTGTCAGCTAGCTCTGACAACTCGAAGAAAATGCCATTGCTCTCGGTCAAGTGAAGGTTATCGGCCACTGTGTTACCTACAGTGAAAGGTAATACCTGAAATTTGATGTTTTGGACACACTATTGTCAGTGTGGATCTCGGTATAATGAATTCCCTAACGATTTTGGAAGTGGAAAGTCCCATGTATGTTAAGTGTTAGAAGTCTGTTAACTCCCGTCGTGTGGTCTTTATCGCGTTGGAAACCTTTTCACATGACTCACATGAATACAAATGACAGCTCCACCAATACACTGCCTTTTTATACTTCCATGTGTGTGTGTGTGTGTGTCTATCTCATGAGTTTTGTCACCTCAGTGTAATTGCTTACATCCAGTTATAACAGTCTTCATACACTCACAAAAAATGCCATATAATTTCCTTAAGTGCAGTCTGAGATGATTATTTACCACTACATTTTGGTTCTACATTTACTATCATACATACTGATTACCAGCATTCACTAGTAAGAAAAGAACGAGATGTGACACTGAAATCCTGATGAGTACCTCCAGTATACTATACAGGAAGCCTTATATTCTTCTGCATGCAATGGGCCCTTTCTGTGTTGTTGATGGATGTTGTATAGGCTCTATTATGTATGTATGATGATTTCAGACGACTTCAGTGAATGTGAATGTAGTATGATGTAAATATTGAGGTTTATTGCAAGAGGAGGCACAGGGTGAAATCCAATGGCAGCAAGTAGTCTTGATATAGAATAGCACCACAAGAGCTTGGCACGCTGAGGCGCTGCGGCACTGTCATCCGTATACCTGCGCTGGTGTGGCTGACCCTCGAGCTGCCGCCTGTGGCGGAGCGCCCCTCGCTGCCCCACCCGCCCTGTGCTGAATATTTCTGCAGTGACTGCGACTCCTCGCGAAATATTGTGGCCTCTCACGGCTGATGCAGAATACTCGTAAGTGCTCTCACTACGTAGTTCCTCTGCAGGTGAATTACTACTGAATCAAACTGTCTGGTAAAACTATTTTCCGTCACCAAGAATGATATCTTGCTTGTAGTTTTCTTGTACTATTTTTGTAGATGATGCCGAAAGCGGAGTGATTCGTTAGCTTTACATCAATAGTTTATTGTTCTTTCTTAGATACCCGTTTATAATGTCTGCATTTATCTATGCGTTCCTCACTGTACTAACTCAAGAACGAATAAAATAAGCCGTAGATTATGGGTTACTGTACGTTATTTTTGTTGTTCAGAACATCGTATTACGTCGTTATAGGAGAAAGCGACATATAGATCATCTTTTATATCGCATTACAACATCGTAATTTACTGTGAGCAACGGTAAGAACAATTTTAATTCACGTCGTTAAATTCATATTCTGGTGTGATAAGAAATTTCACATGATCTACTGTTTGTATCGCTGAATTGCCCGAATATTTGTTGCGCTTTGTAATTACCCAATTATGCGTAATTTTGTTTATTTGACGAAATTTGTACAATACTTGTGATTGTTGCATATGAGTATTCAGCAGATTTTCCAACATTTGAAAGCTGTGAAATTTCTGTCTTTTTGTTAGCACATTAAAATCACTTATAGAGAAAATTCAACATTATGAACTGTAAATTTAGGCGTTACTTTTACACTTTGTGAATATGTTTCCCATCCTTCTTTTTGATCCGGGCTTTGGACCGGTACTGGTGAAGTTAAAAATATTTTTATTTTGTTTTTCCCTTTTTACAATTTTTTTTCGTTTTCGAAGTATTTTCTAATAGCATTATTGTATTCGTTCTATGCTGCAAATAGTAATTCTGTTCTGTGTGGCCTTTTCAAAACAGGGTAAGGCGCACAGTGGTACGTTGCATGTTTTAGATTTGTACCTACTTTCTTGACGCACTTTTTGTTTCCAGCAAACAATGCATCTACGTGTTAGCGCACTTTTCTTGAATTGTCTGGAAAATCCCTGCCCACAAATCTTAGAGGATTATCATCAGAACACCTTCCTCTGCCAGCTTTTCTGCCCTCTAACGCTGACGTTTCTATATGTTCCCTTACCAGTGACAGATGAAACTCTGCTATCGTCATTTTACGAACTTTTAGTGATCTGTGTAGGACATGAGCATTTAAAACACACAGATCTAGAACGTGAAAAAAGGAACCTTATATACTACTTCATTTTTTCCGTATAAATCCGACAGAGCTATGCAGCATATCAGAACGGTCAACTGCTGCCATATTCAAGTTATAATCTACAATGCTTTGTGGTTTCTTAGTTTTTTCTCCAGTATTCCTGTCAATCTTTCCTGTGTCAACCATTTCTGTGGTGTTACATGTGGTCAACATCCACATTTCCCTATTGTCACACCACTTTATAGCAAGCATTGTATCAGTACACATAAATTGAATATCTTCACGATCCAGTTTCTTCTGAAGATTCGGCATGTTGTATCTGTTCTTACGGATAGTACCACATGCGTTCGTCCCATGACTGTGAAGCTAGGCAAACTGGTATGGGCTTGAGTACCAGTTATCAACTTAAAGTGTATGTCCATGTTCTAAATAGGGCTTCATAAGTGTAGCCACTATGTCACCACTTTTCCCCAAATTGTAAAAACTCAGTTACTGTTGATGCCCCTGTATAAACAATGAAATCCAAGACACAGCCAGTCTTACAATCACATAACACAAATGTTTTTATACTGAATCTACTCCATTTCGATGGAATGTATTGTCTGAAAGATAAGCGTCCTTTGAATAATAACAAACTTTCATCGATGCAAAGTTTCTGATGTGGATTAAATGTGTAAGGTGTCAGGCAAATCCAACAGCTTCCGTGAAAACCCTGACATGATAAGCAAATCCAGTAGTATGTCACACAGCTCTGAATAAATCGTGACATTAAATTAACCAAAGTAATACGAGTAACGAGTGAGCAAATGGAATACCACAGACTAACACATGAATGCCTAAATGCATGTCATACCTTCGCACCGTGGGACAATGCAGTTCTGAGGGGAGAAGCGAGAACAGAAGCCGAGAGCAGAACCGTGTTAAGCTGGAAGGCCCTACGATAAGGGTCGGACTGACACCCAAGTCGCCAGCTAACCGTTAGGACGACACCATCTGCAAGTTTTTAGCGTGACACTTTTTCGCGTCTCTGTCACATTAGGACCACCTCCCAGCCCATGTTAAAAGTTAGAACCCTCCAGAAGAACAGTATAGATCTTACGATAACGCTAAAAGGATCACACCAGCTGCAAGTTTTAGCGTGAGACTTATTCGCGTCTCTGTTACGTTGCAAACTTTAAAAACATTGCCCCACCACGAAAAGTATAACGTTTCTCATAGGATGAACAGAATTTTTGTAGGTGGAGCTTAAGGTTAACATTGAGACCCTGATTGGTCAGATGAAAACACATCCAGATAGTTTTTTTTAAAACCAACTTCGGTAAATTGTAGTAAGGAGAAGTTAGGAGAGAGTTCCTTCCGAGACAGCGAGGTGAGCGGAGCTGTGCTGCCCGCCGCCCCTGACGAACACGGACAAGGTAATGAACGCACGCGATGATGCATAACAGAGCATAAAGCTTCACTCAGAACTGCTGAAATCTCATCTGTTACATCCCCTTTACGTAATACTAGTGTCGATCGTCAATTAAAGCTCATGGTGTCCACGTTTGCCACTTGAAGTAAAAATCTGAAACTCGATGATTTTTCTGTTATATAGTTATTGAGAAGCCACATCAGCCACTGTAATTTACGACAAGTTAGATAAGTAATTAAAAGGATAATTGAGGGTCACTGTAGAACATTTTGATAGTTTTCTCTTTTGTGAAATTTAATTTAAACCTAGATTATAGATGTGATATGGCATAGGTCATCCTTCGATCCATTGTAGAACTTGGAAACCCGTTCAGGGAATATTCGTTCACATTTTTGTTGAACGCAGTCGGTTTTTACCATCCTGTATTAAAACATTTCCTTTTATCAATAGTGCAATTTCTAAACAATGTTTTGTGAGTAGAATAAATTTTCCAATGATAAACTTAACTGCATTTTCGACGTTATTTTACCAGCTAACTAATAATAGGAAAGCCTTGAACCCCTTCCACTAAATTTAGTTAGTATTAAGGTTCTTTTACAGGGAGTGCAGTGGAGCTGACGCTGAAATCATTAAGTATTTTGTTATATCATCGCTAGTCTCACTGAACTCTTCTGAATTCTACATGTGATGTGCGGTCTGGCGTCTCCTTACCAGGAACAGGTCCCAGGTTCAAACTAGCCAATTCCCTAAAAAACACGCTAAGAGCGTCGTTGCGCGAAAGCGGTAGGGAGACAAGATACAGAACAAACAGACACCACGCAAAATGTTTAGAAATGCACAACGGATTGCTGTAGGAACTTTATTGACAATGTTCCTAATTTCCAATAATCTGTCTCCTCCAGTATTGGCAGAGTTGTCACTGAAATGTAACATTCTCGTAAGTAACAAAAAGCGGTCTCTTGACATGAGATCACTAAAAATTGGCGTATTTAGAAGAACATCTCTGGTCTAGTATTCGCTAATTTTGAGTTTTTTCATGCGAGGCATCAGAAGACGAACAGCTGTGAAACAGTACATTTCTCCATATCCGGTATCTTTCCACTTTCAGATTCGAGAATGCACTGATTCGGGAGTATTCTCCTTGGTGAATAAATAACACCGATTCGTTTCGTCAGCTATACATTTCATCAGTTCTTGTGTAAAGAATAACATGAAAACTGACAGAATACTTGACTCATTCCCTATTTGACACACATGTCCCAACTGCGTATCATCAATTGCATGATTAACTGGCTGAAAGTCATTTTCTTTCCAGTCAAATATATCACTAAGACGTGCTCTCTTCATAGGCGTTTGCGTTTCACTATCACTTTCTCATTCTTCAGATTCAGAACAACTAACATATCTTGTTGAAACATGAGATTGCTTTGACACCCCTGCTGATATGGACACTTTATGAATAGAGCTTTCGGACTCTGTGGAAGAGCTATCACTTTCGTCAAAATCAAGTAGTTCACGCTCACTGTCACTCGTCGTAAGAATGTCCATGAATTCTTCCTCAGTGCAACCATGACGCCTCGCCACTTTCCTTGTAAAATACAGGACGCGAAGAACACTGATGCAAATTCCGATGAACAGTGAACTGTAGTGCGAAGCCTAGGCTCACAACAGACAAGATAGCTGCCAGAACTGCGAAAGGCTACTGAGATATGGGACGGAAAGTCCGCTGACCGAGTTATCTCGTCATCAGCACTCTGGTAGCGGAGCGCCTATACTCGTCATCAGCGCTCAGAGGCCGGCAAGCAGGTGTGACTTGACTCATCAACAGCGCTCAGGGAAAACCGGCGGCCACGACTATACTCGTCATTAGCACCCAGGGAGCGGCACACAGCATGACAAGTAAACTCATCAACAGCAGTCAAAGGGTTACAATTCCCATGCAACAGCTGTCTAACCATCACCTGTGTTGCATGCCTTTTTTCATGAGATACTGTAGAGAGATTTGTATTTTATTCCTGACCTTTGGCTTACATTCCCTTGGTTAAAAACCAGCCAGCTGCTGGCTTCTCATTCATGGCCAAATACTAGTGGTGAAAATTGTTTCCACTGACAGGGCTCTACCTACCATCTTCAGAGAAGAGTACAACAACAAAGGGCATACATTAGTGATGTCACCAGTAGTAGGGAAAAGAGAGCATTGCCTCACTGTTCATTGTTGCCAAATTTATTGAAGATGGTGGATCCAAGATGGTGGCGATAAAAGTGGCAACATCATAATGTAGTCATGGCAGGAAGTTCAAATTTTGGCGAGAAAATAGATCAAATGGGCTACGTCCTTTAACCTAACCCCTCCCCTCCTCCATCTCTTCCCCTGCCCTCCCTAAGAAAATGGTGTGAAAATTTTGGTGGGAAGAAAATGGCATGAAAAAAGGTCACTTGGGCTATCTCCACTAACCTAAGTCATCCAACCACCACCTCTTTCTTGGAGTTGGCTGGATAGGATGGACATAAATATTTCTTTTGCATGCATTGTTTATTTAAATAATTTGAGTTGTCACAGGTAGTAGCTCCATCCAGCGTCTTCACCATGGGGTGAAGTCCAGAGTTCAACTGACTGAGTACACAGTACCACCACCAGAGAGCACTGTTGTACCTCCCATGACATAATCCAAGATGACAGTCTGGGGAAATAATGGTGGGAAGAGTCTGTGGCCAGCTGCTGGAGAGGAAGTGGTATACTTAATTTAAATTTCAGTGGAAAGTTTTAACATTTTATTTAGGGATGGGTTTCATGTAGTTTATTTATTACACTGACAAAAAACACTTGATCTGAAGTTCTTGTGGTCGCAACAAGTAGCCTACAACCTGCAAAGTACTCGTAAATTACCGAAATAATGCTGTACACTGATGTACAGGCATGCAGCAACCCATAAATTGTCAAAATAATGCATGTAAAACGCTCTGCAAACATGCTCAGTAATTGTAAACTGTCAAAATAATACATTGCACAGCCTACAGGCATGTTCTCAAAATAATGCAGTACAGTGATGTAGAGACACAATCACTACATGTAAAATTGGCAAAATAATTCATGTATAATGCTTTGCAAAAACTATCGCAGTGCTTCAACAGCCGAAATAGAACAGTGCACAAACACTCATTGTATGGAAAAACAATTTCGAATTATCGTTAAGAAATTCTACCGTGATGTTTCAGTCATCTGTTCCCTACAGACGTACAAGGTAGAATGATAACCAGATGTGTCAGGCGCACACACCAGTCTAGCCTGTCCCACATGTGAGATGCGTCTGGCTGCAGGCATGTTCACCTGCTGGCCATGGCTGGTGCGCTGATGCACTGCCATAGTAACTGCAGGTCCTGTCCCGGCCTAATTACCTAGCGAGATCCTTGCCTAGCGACTCACCCAAGAAGAAGCAACTGAAAGGTTGTCAGTGCTATACTGACATCTCATGTCCATATAAACAACAGCTAAGTCTCCCTCTGGTCACATTATAGAAATCTTTTGCAATGCTTTCAGAAACTGTCTAAGATAACATCACAGAGTAACACAGGATGCATTCTTCCTAGTGATTGTAATAAGAAAGCCCATCAATTATATATCAACCCTTCCTGGAAATCATTAAGTACCACAGAAACAGTTAATAGTTGCTTTTGTAGTGGGAGCTTTCATGATGTCTCAGCATGTCAACATGCAGATTCTTGTCCTAACAGGACCTATTTACGAAAAATTCCTAGAATGATACCGAATGCATTCTTCCTGATGGTCCTAATGTCCTTCTTTCAACTTACATCCGATAAAAATTTGCTCCTGTTCTCATCACCAAATGCCTTCATCATGTCTGTGCATGCTTAGGAAAACACCATTAATCATAACTGCATTCTTATTGTTTGGAAAGAGAGCACTGTCTATGCAAAAAATGGTTCAAATTGCTCTGAGCACTATGGGATTTAACATCTGTGGTCATCAGACCCCTAGAACTTAGAACTACTTAAACCTAACTAACCTAAGGACATCACACACATCAATGCCCGAGACTGGAGTCGAACCTGCGACCACAGCGGTCACGCGGTTCCAAATTGAAGCGCTTAGAACCGCACGGCCACACCGGCCGGCGTCTATGCAAAGATAGGAAAATCAGGACAATTACGTAAACAGAATTCGAAGCACTGTCCTACAGAAGAGAATAATGGCTGGAATTTTCCGTGTCCTAAAGCTGCTGGTCTGGAGAAGTCGTAATTGCACAATGGCAGATGAGGGACCGCATCCCACCAGAGATGGATGGTCTGCTCCAACTTGTCTTTGAACACTTGAACAAAGAAGACATCACATTACTCTCAGAACTTTCCATAATACCATTTTGTACGAACCAGTCTGTAGAGGCTTCTATGCCCCAACACGAAGGATGTATTGTGAGTGAATGGAGCATTCTGAATGGTTCTTACTGAATTTACCTGTCAAACTGCTGCTGTTGGTGACGTAGGAGCACTGTCCATCACATTTTCTGTGGACGAGACTTTCAGTGCTAAAAATATTTTCTACAGATTGCCATTTGCACTGACGGTTAAACCCTATAAAAGTGGTCTACAGATCGTCAAATACGGAAAAACACTTCCTCAATTACACTGCTCTGCTACTGATGAGCAATGCCTAAATTTTTTCGGCATGAAACCCGCCAAACTACTGCTGCTGGTGTGGGAGCAATGTCCAACATTTTCTGCACACAAGGATTTCAATGGCAAAACTATTTTGCAAAGGTTGGCATACTGCACTGACAGTCAAATCTTACAAAAGATGTCTACAGATCATGAAATATGGAAAGAAACTTCCTCGATTACACTGGTCTGTTACTATCGAGGAAACCTGGAACATGCCAATGTGAAGCCGATCTCAAACCCGGCTATATCACCACATACCATATTGTTATTGTGAACACACAATTCGTAACCTGCGCCATACAAAATCACTATTTCTGCATGCTGCATATAGCTTTCAATCATCAGACACATGCACATATACCACAAAGACAGACAGCATAAGCAAAAGCACCATTTATACTCCTTGGAGAACTAGACATTTCTTGTGAAACTGGGTGGTCGTCCACTGCAGCCAACGGTCACAAGTCAGCTGTCTCCAGACACACACTAGTCTAACTCATGACCAGAACACCCTCAGCGGACTGAGGCCACTCTCTGAACTGTTGTACAAAGGCTGGGTCAGTTCTCTTCAGCACAAAAGTGTTAGTGTTTCTGACTACTACAAGCTTACTTCCCTGTTTTCTACACCCATCTCCAAACTTTGGGATTAAAAGAACATATATGTCTTCACATGGTTTACCGGAATATTATACCATTTTATACCATTTTGCGATACTTCTCGATATCAAGCACATAGCAATATCGCTTGCATAACATTATCGCTTGCACCATATAATTCCCAAGGTGTAGACTAAAAATTGTTTGTCTAGAAACCCAAAATTTTAGCTATGTGCAACGAGGTAGAACGTACTGTAAACCACAAAGGATGATAAACTTATCTCGTCGGGGAAGACATTTACGTGAATACTCGAAAAACCTGATAATCCTAGTCATGGATACCGATTTTGGTGGTATAACAGATTTAAAACTATATTTATAATTTGCAAAGTCAATACTTGCAGCTTCCTCATGATGCTGCTATTTATTTTTCCAGTATTTGTAACGCATTCTGTCTTGATGCCACATCAGAATTTCTGTGAGGTTATAGCCGATGGTTAATTGAGAATGATCACATACAGTAGATGGTGTGCTGATTGAGGTCACAAGAAATGTACACATGCTCTTCTGATCTCTAGCGTTACGCTTTCCAGAACAAATGCTGTCTGTGATTTGGAATCAAGTTTTTCCATTCATCCACATACCTGAGTTTGATCCTACGGAAAAGTCATTTAATGATTACGACAACGAGTCAATCATATTCGTGGCACTCTCATACCTCGAAACGAGTCACCTGTTTCGAACTTATATGCTACAGTAAAACTGGGCTTTTGAGAGTCACTGTGCATCTTGCAACTGCTCCTCAGACTCTGCCCTACCGTCTCTGAAGCTTTGCGCATGTGATCGTTCGAATTTAAGCCGGAACTGAACAGAAGTTTGGAGAGAGCTCTATCTACCACACTCTGCAGCCATTTTAGAAACAGGCTAAGCTGTGTTAGTGCAACAAGACCGTGTTTTGACGATTCGGTGGAAATGGGAACATGTTGTCATAGCCAACTGAATACGATGTGAAAGGTCAGTGCCAAATGAAGCTCGTTCCTGCAACATGAGGTAGTATAGAAGACAGTACGATCTGTTATGGTGGTGCTTCTTATCGAGAAACTTTGGAAGTCTCAACATCAAATGGTTCAAATGGCTCGAAGCACTAGGGGACTAACATCTGAGCTCATCAGTCCCCTAGACTTAGAACTGCTTAAACCTAACTAACCTAAGGACATCACACACATCAATGCCCGAGACTGGAGTCGAACCTGCGACCACAGCGGTCACGCGGTTCCAAATTGAAGCGCTTAGAACCGCACGGCCACACCGGCCGGCGTCTATGCAAAGATAGGAAAATCAGGACAATTACGTAAACAGAATTCGAAGCACTGTCCTACAGAAGAGAATAATGGCTGGAATTTTCCGTGTCCTAAAGCTGCTGGTCTGGAGAAGTCGTAATTGCACAATGGCAGATGAGGGACCGCATCCCACCAGAGATGGATGGTCTGCTCCAACTTGTCTTTGAACACTTGAACAAAGAAGACATCACATTACTCTCAGAACTTTCCATAATACCATTTTGTACGAACCAGTCTGTAGAGGCTTCTATGCCCCAACACGAAGGATGTATTGTGAGTGAATGGAGCATTCTGAATGGTTCTTACTGAATTTACCTGTCAAACTGCTGCTGTTGGTGACGTAGGAGCACTGTCCATCACATTTTCTGTGGACGAGACTTTCAGTGCTAAAAATATTTTCTACAGATTGCCATTTGCACTGACGGTTAAACCCTATAAAAGTGGTCTACAGATCGTCAAATACGGAAAAACACTTCCTCAATTACACTGCTCTGCTACTGATGAGCAATGCCTAAATTTTTTCGGCATGAAACCCGCCAAACTACTGCTGCTGGTGTGGGAGCAATGTCCAACATTTTCTGCACACAAGGATTTCAATGGCAAAACTATTTTGCAAAGGTTGGCATACTGCACTGACAGTCAAATCTTACAAAAGATGTCTACAGATCATGAAATATGGAAAGAAACTTCCTCGATTACACTGGTCTGTTACTATCGAGGAAACCTGGAACATGCCAATGTGAAGCCGATCTCAAACCCGGCTATATCACCACATACCATATTGTTATTGTGAACACACAATTCGTAACCTGCGCCATACAAAATCACTATTTCTGCATGCTGCATATAGCTTTCAATCATCAGACACATGCACATATACCACAAAGACAGACAGCATAAGCAAAAGCACCATTTATACTCCTTGGAGAACTAGACATTTCTTGTGAAACTGGGTGGTCGTCCACTGCAGCCAACGGTCACAAGTCAGCTGTCTCCAGACACACACTAGTCTAACTCATGACCAGAACACCCTCAGCGGACTGAGGCCACTCTCTGAACTGTTGTACAAAGGCTGGGTCAGTTCTCTTCAGCACAAAAGTGTTAGTGTTTCTGACTACTACAAGCTTACTTCCCTGTTTTCTACACCCATCTCCAAACTTTGGGATTAAAAGAACATATATGTCTTCACATGGTTTACCGGAATATTATACCATTTTATACCATTTTGCGATACTTCTCGATATCAAGCACATAGCAATATCGCTTGCATAACATTATCGCTTGCACCATATAATTCCCAAGGTGTAGACTAAAAATTGTTTGTCTAGAAACCCAAAATTTTAGCTATGTGCAACGAGGTAGAACGTACTGTAAACCACAAAGGATGATAAACTTATCTCGTCGGGGAAGACATTTACGTGAATACTCGAAAAACCTGATAATCCTAGTCATGGATACCGATTTTGGTGGTATAACAGATTTAAAACTATATTTATAATTTGCAAAGTCAATACTTGCAGCTTCCTCATGATGCTGCTATTTATTTTTCCAGTATTTGTAACGCATTCTGTCTTGATGCCACATCAGAATTTCTGTGAGGTTATAGCCGATGGTTAATTGAGAATGATCACATACAGTAGATGGTGTGCTGATTGAGGTCACAAGAAATGTACACATGCTCTTCTGATCTCTAGCGTTACGCTTTCCAGAACAAATGCTGTCTGTGATTTGGAATCAAGTTTTTCCATTCATCCACATACCTGAGTTTGATCCTACGGAAAAGTCATTTAATGATTACGACAACGAGTCAATCATATTCGTGGCACTCTCATACCTCGAAACGAGTCACCTGTTTCGAACTTATATGCTACAGTAAAACTGGGCTTTTGAGAGTCACTGTGCATCTTGCAACTGCTCCTCAGACTCTGCCCTACCGTCTCTGAAGCTTTGCGCATGTGATCGTTCGAATTTAAGCCGGAACTGAACAGAAGTTTGGAGAGAGCTCTATCTACCACACTCTGCAGCCATTTTAGAAACAGGCTAAGCTGTGTTAGTGCAACAAGACCGTGTTTTGACGATTCGGTGGAAATGGGAACATGTTGTCATAGCCAACTGAATACGATGTGAAAGGTCAGTGCCAAATGAAGCTCGTTCCTGCAACATGAGGTAGTATAGAAGACAGTACGATCTGTTATGGTGGTGCTTCTTATCGAGAAACTTTGGAAGTCTCAACATCAAATGGTTCAAATGGCTCGAAGCACTAGGGGACTAACATCTGAGCTCATCAGTCCCCTAGACTTAGAACTGCTTAAACCTAACTAACCTAAGGACATCACACACATCCATGCCCCTGGCAGGATTCGAACCTGCGACCGTAGCGGTCACGCGGTTCCAGACTGAAGCGTCCAGAACCGCACGGCCACATCGGCCGGCACGAGCATGGGGATGGGAAAGTTTGTGCCAGTGGAAACACTAACGAATTGAGAGCAGTCTCGGTGCAGCAGCTGCTCATGTTTTGTAGCTGAAATGTATGTGAATGTCGAATAGGCAGAGGATATATATCCCTGCCTCGACTGCCTTATCTCGCTCCTCACATGAAAAAAAAATCTACTTCATATGATAACTGCGCATCATTAGTTCAGTCACGTTTATTTTTCTTTTTGTTGGGCCACAATGTTCGGGCTGCACTCATGTGGACCACCATGATTTACTCTCCTTCACTTCTCTTCATCTCAGAGTAGCCCTTACATTTAAACACACACTTACCAATCAGTCATGAACTATCTGGAGGCCGGCCGATGTGGCCGAGCGGTTCTAGGTGCTGCTTAAACCTAACTAACCTAAGGGCATCACATATATCCATGCCCGAAGCAGGATTCGAACCAGCGACCGCAGCAGCAGCGCGGTTCCTGACTGAAGCGCCTACAACCATTAGGCCACAGCGGCCACTATAAAAGATCTCATAATTTCATTAGATAGAGAAGTTGATAAGATTTTTACCACATTTCTCTCTTCTAGTATATCGAAAACTAACTCCGTATGTGTGTCGGCATCACGCATATGTGGCGATCCTATTAAATATGCAGGCACTGATCCATTGTACATAACAGTGTTAAGTGTATCAGTTGCAAGAGAGGTCTGCGTCAAGATCTAAACTGATATTAACATTCTTACATTCATTGTCTTTCTCATAGGAAACTAGACATTACACAGTGTAAATCACATTGTTGCAGCTGCCACCTCAAAACACACACTGGATGATTTTAAATAAAAGACAGTCACAACATAAAGAAACTGGAAGAGTTTTGTAGTGTTGTGTAACGTTTCAAAACTTCTGTCCTAAGGTAACCGATGGCTTCAGCATTTAAACTGATCTGTCACAGTGATGGGATAGCTGATGGTGCTGTGTTCAGTTTCGACTGATTCCTCATATTTCAGTCATGTACCCGATCTCTGTTTCGGTGCTGGTCGTCCCCACAAGGTGTTGTCCCTCCACTCTCTTTTTCGATCTCAAACAAGCGATGTCACTGAATCATTATGTGGTAATCAAAGGCATACCAGTGGACAGATGGGATGGAAAAGACACCATCAATGTACTGTAATAATAAGAGTCACAGTTGATAGTGTGAACAATTTTAGCAATTTTACCATACTTTCAACATTGACCAATGACACAGAATCATATTTTCCAGGTTCTGTATCACTGCTAAACCGCACCTCCTCTATTTTCCGAGTACCACTGTGAATGTAGATAGATGACTGAGCAGTACGTCCATCCATTGTTAATTCTCGAACATATGCAGCGAAGTATACCAGACAAAAATCTACATATTATTAGTACTCCGACCATACTGCATATATGCGTGGAAGTCACAGGACATTCTCTCATTCCTAGGATAAATTTAGAGATTGAAAGATCTCCTTGCACTGTCTTTCAACCCACCCTGCAACACTGGCACCAACTTCATCTGCAAACTGACGAGAAGTAGACCGTTACATTCCACGTGTCATGAAGGAATGGAATGTGCCGCGTCTATAAATGCTGCTCCGCATCCATTCAAGAGCACAATATTTCTCCAGATGCGCGCACGTCGAGGTGCTTGCCACCCCTTATTGGAGTGTTGTAAATGGAAGTGTTGTAATGTAACAGCAGACTGTTAAGAACGACAAGAAACAGGTGGTTTTTATGTATAATGGAGCTTCAGACGGATGAAGCAGTTTACGTAAATAAACTACGCTATCAATTCTAAAGGATTGTTCTAGTATCTTGGATCAGTACCAAGAAGGTATTGGTAAGAGAGGACATAAACACATGCACTCCTAAGGTTACACGTTTCTGCACGTAAAACTGGCTACAACGTTAGATCGTTGCAGTTTCTGACCTATTGGTCATGTGGTACACAGTACTGTTAATATTACAATGTAAGAAATACATTCCCCGTGCATGACGTACAACCTTCTAGCAGATTTCTCCACGATAAACTATGGTGACAAACTGCAAAATGAAAAAAACTACTTCCTTAAAACATTAATTCGGTGTCATCCATGTACAATACACCTTTCCACTATTCACATCCGATCACGGTTCAGGAATTATACTATGCTCGCATCCCTCCTATAATATGATCGTTACTAACAGAGAATACCTCTTACAAGGAAACAGATAAATGCATAGCAGCGGCGACTTCCGAAATTACACGTCATGAAGCCACTAACTCTGTCAACAGGACATCTGTCAAGCAGATGTAAACACGGGGATTGCAGTGCCTTACAAACACCTGTCGCTAACTTACACTGACTTAGTTATGAAACTGAAAATGGTTCAAAATAGCTCTGAGCACGATGCGACTTAACTTCTGAGGTCATCAGTCGCCTAGAACTTAGAACTAATTAAACTTAACTAACCTAAGGACATCACAAACATCCAGGCCCGAGGCAGGACTCGAACCTGCGACCGTAGCGGTCACGCGGTTCCAGACTGAAGCACCTAGAACCGCTCGGCAACAGGGCCGGCTATGAAACTGACGTCTCGATTTTATAGCCAAGATACGACAGAGGAATGAAGTATGTCGCGTAAATCTTCGTTCGTTTAGAGGAATGTGTCGAAACAGGATGTTCACTTTTGATTACACATGGAATGGAAGTCGTCTGATTACTGAGAGGTTCGCTCTTGACTATCACAAGTAGACAATGCTCAAAGTCACACACAGAACACGCAGCTGTATATGAGTCGAAAGCAGGCTATGTCACACAGCTGATGCATCCTGACAGCACAACGGAAGAAAATGGTCAAATGACCTGCAGCAACATCTCCCTCTCTCTCTAGAATGCGTCATCAGTCTACCATTAAATCGTACCGCATTACAACTCCATCTCAATCGATTACTCCATGCACTCTACGTCATCCTTTAACGCAGATGCAATAAGTTTAGAGGCACGGGGCACTAATTTTTTTTCCAATAAAGTATGAAAGACAACAGCCAACTCGTGAGTATCATTATTACCTCCAGAGACATACAGTAGAATGCTGCCTCGGCGAAAAAATAACTGTGTCCCTGGTTCCCGTTGCTTCCAAGTCAACGTTTTTTCGTTTTCCTCTAGCTGTCACATACTCGTTCTCATGTACAAGAACTGTTCCCCGCCAGTCATAAGATACGGAAGTACTTCCTTCTGGGGAACATTCAATAAGGCTTCCATGGGACCTGTGGTAGTATTCGAAGGCTTCATAACATCTGCGGACTACGTGAACATTATTGCTGATAACTTACATCTCTTCTTGCTTGATGTCTTCACCGACGGCAGTGGCCTCTTCCAGCAAGATAATCGTATCACATCGCTAGAATGCCACTGCATTGGTTTGAAGAACGGGATACTTAATTGACATTGATGGTTTGGACAGAAATTTTGCCTGATCTGACCCCGATAGAACACATCTGGAACCCTATCAAGTGCCAGCTGAGAGGCCAGAAACCACCAGCAGATGATTTACGAGCATTGTGTGATCTCTTTATTTGACATCCGGTGTTACCTACCTCTGGAAAACTGTCAAAGACTTGTCGTATCCGTGATGTGCCTAATCTTTGTTACACTGCTTTGCAAAATGGACCGATATGCTACTAAACAGGTGGTCATAATGACATGTGGAATAATCGGGTCTATTGGCGGATGTTTGTGTCGCTCTGGCACAATATTTCGGCCACGTATCTCGTTGCCTTCTTCGGGTGCTATCTGAGACTGCCGTATTGGAGGATCTTGTCCAGTATTTATGCCCAGAGGGCGCTGGAAGCTCTGTTTGCCGTCCGCGCCCGCCTGGCACTGCTTGTAAGGTGTTCTCTCCTCACCAAAGCTCCCTCAGACCTCCGCGCCCGACTTGGTCGCCATCTGTGGCAGCTCTCTGAGACTCCTCCTGTGTCGAGCGTTCCGTTCGCGGTCCGCGCCCGCCTGGTGCTGCTGCTGAGGTTTTGGCCCTTCCCTGGTGCTCCCACGGACGTCCGTGCCCGGCTCGTCCACCATCTGTTGTCGTGGCAGCTGTCTGGGGCCGGACCCGCGTTTCGCGTTCCGTTCGTGGTCCGCGCTCGCCTGGCGCTGCTTGTAATTTGTTGTCTCTTCTCTGGTGCTCCGTTGGACGTTCGCGCCCGATTCGGTCGTCATCTGTGGTCGTGGCAGCTCTCTGAGGCCTGTCCTGCGTTGGGCGCTCCGTTCGCGGTCCGCGCCCGCCTGGCGCTGCTCCTGAGGTGTTGGCACTTCCCTGGTGCTCTGACGGTCATCCGCGCCCGGTTAGTCCAACATCTGCGGTCGTGGCGGCTGTCAGAGGCCCGTCCCGCGTCGGGAGTTGCGTTTGCGGTCCGCGCCCGCCTTGCGCTGCTCCTGCTACTACATCTTGAGTTTCTTGGTTCCTTTCATTGGGCCCTGATAAGCTCCAGAGCCGGAATCCACGCCGAGCCGAGCTGTCTCGGTTTATTAGGTTGTCTGTGACTTTGATCTTGATGGCCTCCTTTATGACACTGTCCCAAAATCTTGACGTCGGTGTCACAATTTTGGTGTTGTTGTAGTCCATTGAGTGGCCGAGCCTCAGACAGTGCCTGTCCGAGTGTGGTGTTCCTCTGGTGTTCTTTGCACCTGACATCCACCGTCCTGGTTGTCTGGCCAATGTATGACTTTCCACACTGGCAAGGGATGTTGTAAATGCCTGGTTTACGTAGCCCCAGGTCGTCCTTCACACTCCCTAGCATTGTCCCAATCCTGGAGGGTGGACAGAAGATACACTTTATATCATATTTTCAAATAATTCTGCTGGTCTTTGCAGAAATAGGTCCAGCTTATGGCAGGTATGCCACCTTCTTCGCCTCCTCTGGCTCCTCCTCTGTACCAGAGCGACACAATCATCTGGCAGTAGACCCGATTATTCCACATGTCAAGATTTCGCCGGGAAAGCCAGGAGAGTTACAGGTGGTTATAATGTTTCGGCCTATCAATGCAGATTTTATATCAAACGTCAGACGCACTTTGTCTGATACCTGGCAGTGTTCTCATTTTCCAAAAGCCTCACAAGCAAGGGTTGTGTAGATGTTTTCGATGTCTCTTGTAACATGCCTTCTTTATCTAAGCATTATCGCTACAAATAGCTTAGAACAGTAGTTGAACTACCTGTAGGAACGACAAGGACCGACTGAAATATGAAATTTGTCACTTGTTACACTATTACGGTTCGAGAACCACATGGACTCTCCCGCTTCTCAGAAAACAAAAAATTTCCTTTCAAAGGCCGTGTAGTCCACCTTCAGGTAATATTTGTTACGTAGAGCCACGCTGTCTGTGACAGCAAATGAAACGAGAGCCTGTACAGCGTCGTAAGAGTTTTAATAGATTCAAACATCTTTGTAATTCTTTTTGTTCCGGTAAGTAACTGCGCACAGTGGTATTCCATCCATGCTATAGTTACTCGTATATCTAATGTTTCAGTTTTTACTTCCAGTCCAGAGTACATGACAAATCTCTGTGTGCAGTTACTCACTCTATCGAAAATAATTATATAGTCCTTACAGTGTATAAAAGCGCTTTGTTTCACATGATGTGTTAGACAGCGTGGTGTGCATAAGAGATTGTAGCTGAAAAATTTTAAAATATGAATTATCTGGGTGATGCACCGGTGTTGTACACTGCGGTTGTAATTATAATTCCTTAGGAATGGTGCCAAATCTCTCTTTACAGTTAGCGACTGTAATGAAAATAATTATATAATCTGAGGATACTGGAATTTTTTTATTCCATCCGTCTCATTTGCATTAACACACAATTTTTGCTGCAGTGCTTACCGATTTCAGGCCGTCACACCCGTTCTCTAACAACGCACCTTGTTAGGAACCGCAACTAGTCAGACATATTGTTCCAAAACGCTCGAATAGCTCCTGTACAAAAACTCCAACTATGGCCAACAAGTATCCTCATCGATATTAGTCTAGCCTTCTATTGTTAATCTGACTGACAAGGGGAGGCCGCCAATTGTGAAATTCAGATTCAATTCATACTGCGCATGATAAAAGCTCATGGCCAGAGGTGTAATGTGGCAAAGCACCAAGATGCACTTCTCAGCCGTTGTCGAGAAAATCGACAGTTAAAATAAACCGTTGCGGTGAAATACTCTCAACGTTGAATAATTATCGACAACGTCGTGGCGCAGCGGTAAGCGCTCAGGTTCGTAATCCGAAGGTCGCCGGATCGAATCTCGCGCCATGCAATTTTTTTTTTTAGTATTTGTTTTTTGTTATTCAAATGTGTCTATACACACACACACACACACACACACACACACACACACATATATATATATATATATATATATATATATATATATATATATATATATAAAATTCCCGGCAATCAGTTGCAACAATTATGCGTATAATAAGTTGTTGAAGGTCGTTTGTCGTGGAAAAACTGGCGACTTCGAACATCATTATGTTTTCCGCAAACAAAGTTGTATTTAGCAAATGTTATTAATTGTCTTCATAATGTTAACCACGTATAGTTAACGGAAGACGTAGAAATGATATTCCGAAACGAATACGTATAGCGTAAGTCAAATGTTCGAATTAGAATAGAAACCCCACGAACACAAATTTGCTGTGTTAGGTATGAAATATAAGCTCCGTTACAGGCTCGTTACACATGAAGCACAGATGTTGAATGGCGCGAAACGAGCCGCCGCATAAAAGCGTAGTTGCCTGCTAACTTCGAAAGAAGGTAGATGCGGTCCCTAGCGCAACTTATAACATCGTCGAAAATCAGTGCGGACGTGAGAGCTTTGGTACACCCTGTTAAACAAACGGAAAAATGGAGGCGGTACAATTGGAGAGCGATCCGCCTTCACCAAAATGCATAAGCAATTCATTAATAATTTATATATATATATATATATATATATATATATATATATATATATATATATATTTGAATTACAGAAAAACTAATAATAAAAAGAAATGTTGCACGGCGCGAGATTCGATCCGCCGACCTTACGATTACAAACACGAGCGCTTACCGCTGCACCACCACGCTGTATAACGCTGTATAAAATTATTAACAATAGAGAGCATTTCACCGCAACGGTTTCTTTTAACTGTCGATTTTCTCGACAACGGCTGAGAAGTCCATCTTGGTGCTTTGCCACATTACACATCTGGCCATGAGCTTTTATTATGCGCAGTATGAATCGAATCTGAATTTCACAATTGGCGGCCTCCCCTTGTGAGTTTGGTTGGGTCAGTCAGGTACAACAGTAGCCACATAGACTAATATCTGTGAGAGGACTTGTTGCTAACAATTGGACTACATGTAAGGAACTGTTAGTGTCTTTTGGCACCATGCTGTATGACCAGTTACCGTTAATAACCGGTAACCACAGCAGCAAAATTTATATATTAATGTAAGTGAGACAGATAAAATAAAGAGATCCAGTTTCCTCAGTACCGAACAGCTCCGGACCTACCGTCTCGTGGCAGCATGTCTCGAATTAGCAAATCACAAAGACGTTTCACTGTATATGCTCTATGCTTCCGTTGCTGACACCGATAGTTTGATCTGCAGTTGGTATTCAAGCTACTGAAACTGGTCATTACTTTAAAGTTAAATGCTATTTTGGCAATACATAGAAAATTTTGAAAATTTGAAAAAGTAGTATTGAAAGTTTTTAAAATTTTTGTAATTTCATACTGGAAACCCTTTGCTCGCCAATTGTACTTGAGCTCTGAGTCGATTCGTGATTCCTGCACGGATAATGTAATTCGTAGTGAACTACCCTACAGATGTGCGGGCTCAAGACTTTAACTGTGCATTTGGGGTACGTTAGTATTTTGTCCAACAACCAAGGCGTCACGAAATGACCTTGTATTTCGACAGCCCAGCGCTTCAGATTCTGTAGCATCAGCGCCCACGTCATCTGCTCCTGGTGCCTGTTTGCAGTTAATAAAACGAACTCTCGGCAAACAACAGCGCGGGTGCGTCAGTGTTTACACGCTTGGTTGCCGGCAGCTCCCCACAGCAAGTGCTCGCGTCGGCCTGGGACAGATAAGACGGGCGGGGTGGCGCCCGGGCCTGATAAACACGGTGTGTATGTGTATGTGTGTGTGCGTGTGTGTGTGTGTGTGTGATGGGGGAAGTGTGACGAGGGGGGGGGGGGGGGGGAGGGGTGGCGGCGAGGCGCCGAGAGGGGTGTGATATGGAAGGCCTATCAGCTCCCCGGCAGCGTCACGGCGTTAATGAAAATCACGCGTCGAGGTTTTGCAATTTGACAAATCAAATATTTAGTCAACATTGCATAATGTTTAGCTTGTACAGTTTGAGCGTCGAAGACGAGTAAACAATGAAAATAAATTTATTATCCTGCGGGATCGGTGACGTAATCCGAATTCTCGTGATGGAACCTTGCCGCGATACGTCATTATTTATGACACTCGGATGAGAAAGAAACTGGTACACCAAAAGGAACTCTACAGGGCACGGCAGGAAGTACTTTGCCCAGTATACGATTTTAAGTCACATTCCATTCGCCTATCAAGCGAGACCAAAATAGCAACCAACTCTACATGTACGCTCCGTAATCTCTGTTTCTCGTTATCACTGCGTTGGACAGACGACGGAAGATGAGGAACACATGTACAGTCTTCTCCCAATAAGTATTGCCTAAACTTATCCCACATTGGTTCCCCTAGATCCATACATTTCTTCCAGAGAAAGTTCCCTAAACATTTTCGTCAAATATTCTTGTTGATTATACTGATCTCTTATAATCCTAGCAGCGTGATTCTGCATTCTCTGAATGTCTGTTGGCTCACCTACCTGGTAAATGGAACAATATCTCAGAGTTGTTTATAGTGGTGTCTTGTATACAGTTTGCGCTAAACATAGGCCAGATTTTCTCAGAATCGTCTCAACGAATTCAAATGTTCCAGACGGTTTCCCTGTAAGTGATACTAAGTGTTTTCTCCTGTTTGTGTCTTTTCTGGTTTTATGGTTCAAATGGTTCTGAGCACTATGGGACTAAACATCTGTGGTCATCAGTCCCCTAGAACTTAGAACTACTTAAACCCAACTAACCTAAGGACATCACACAACACCCAGTCACCACGAGGCAGAGAAAATCCCTGACCCCGTCGGGAATCGAACCCGGGAACCCGGGCGCGGGAAGTGAGAATGCTACCGCACGACCACGAGCTGCGGACTCTGGTATTATGAAAAGTTATTTAAATAATGTGACGTACTGCAGAATATTTAGCTTTATTTCGTGAGATAAACACCACATTTAACCTCTTTCCATATTTTTGCTTTACATATTGCATTCTACATCAATAATGATAACTTCCACTAATTAATATCCTCACCACACAACAAAAATTAGTCACCCGCACTAGGCATCACACTAATACTATGCAAGACCGCCTCTAACCTTGAAAATGTCTTCATTTCGGCGAGGAGGATAGTCCACAAGCTTCTTCAGCATAACCAGTTCATTGATGATTAGATCCAATATAGCTACCAAACTGCTGACATACAGGGTGTTAGGTGTATAGATAGACATGTTGTGTGATATTTAGAACCTTAATATGTACCCAATTCACTTGTTTTTCCTCTGTTTCTTTATTCCTACAAACACATCACCTAATTTACTACCTGATGTTCTCTGCGCGGACGCAACGGCGTCCCCAAGTGGACTGTGCCTCTTATTGTAGTCTTTTAATACCTGACCTACTGCCCAGAGGAAAATGTGCGTTAATGGCTTGCTTCTGCCACACGTACTGGTACTTGGAGGCACTAACAAATCTGCAAACTTATTGCTTCTAATGTCTATTATTATTGGTCTTCAGTTAAAGTAAATGCTGATGTAATGTTGTACAATACACTGAGATCAGTAACCAAGAGAAATATTTGCACTTGTACCCCAAAGACCTTGCATTATACTACGTTTCACCCTCTGTTCCAAATATTTTTTAATCGATTACGACCTAAGTTGAACCGCGCTAGGTAGTCCTGCAGTCTAAGGTGCCTTGCCACGGATCGCGTGGCTCCCTCCGTCGGAGGTTCGAATCCTCCCTCGGGCATGGATTTGTGTATTGTCCTTAGCATAAGTTAGTTTAAGTTAGATAAAGTAGTTTGTAAGACTAGAGACAGATGACCTCAGCAGTTTATTCCCATAGGAACTTAACACAAATTTCGAAATTTAAGTTGAAATACGATGCGTAAGCTTTCGTCGAATCAGGAGCGTATGCACGGAGTCCAGCAAATATGGCTGTTTCCATCTTGGAATACTCGCTTGCACACAAGATTCTCAACAAGAAGATGTAGATAGAAGAGCTGAAAGTGGTCTCTGCAAACATTGCACTAAAGGTGCCAGCTAAATTCCTGGTAACAGAAATGAGTGGGCTTAGGGCTGAGTTAGGAAGAAAGAGAACGCAATTTTTGTTGGTCCCTATAGTGTGCAAACGAAAGGACCTCCCACAGACGTTTAACTTAGTAATGCACGACGTGCCTGTGATTAGGGGGCTACACCGATGGCCCGATCGAGAACATTTTCCCACACAATGAACACACACAACTGAAAAAAGAATCACAACGTCAAGGAGTTGTGCGACATAAATGAAAGTTGGTGGACGTATTTCTACACGTGAAAGAAGACATTTACACTACTGGCCATTAAAATTGCTACACCACGAAGATGACGTTCTACAGACGCGAAATTTAACCGACAGGAAGAAGATGCTGTGATGTGGAAATGACTAGCTTTTCAGGGCAGTCACACACGGTTGGCGCCGGTAGCGACACCTACAACGTGTTGACATGAGGAAAGTTTCCAACCGATTTCGCATACACAGACAGCAGTTGACCAGCGCTGCTTGGTGAAACGTTGTTGTGATGTCCCGTGTAAGGAGGAGAAATGCGCACCATCACGTTTCCGACTTTGATAAAGATTGGATTGTAGCCTTTCGGTTTATCGTATCGCGACATTGCTGCTCGCGTTGGTCGAGATCGAATGACTGTTAACAGAATATACAGGGTGATTCAAAAAGAATACCACAACTATAAAAATGTGTATTTAATGAAAGAAACATAATATAACCTTCTGTTATACATCATTACAAAGAGTATTTAAAAAGGTTTTTTTTCACTCAAAAACAAGTTCAGAGATGTTCAATATGGCCCCCTCCAGACACACGAGCAATATCAACCCGATACTCCAACTCGTTCCACACTCTCTGTAGCATATCAGGCGTAACGGTTTGGATAGCTGCTGTTATTTCTCGTTTCAAATCATCAATGGTGGCTGGTAGAGGTGGCCGAAACACCATATCCTTAACATACCCCCATGAGAAAAAATCGCAGGGGGTAAGATCAGGGCTTCTTGGAGGCCAGTGATGAAGTGCTCTGTCACGGGCTGCCTGGCGGCCGATCCATCTCCTCGGGTAGTTGACGTTCAGGTAGTTGCGGACAGATAAGTGCCAATGTGGTGGCGCTCCATCCTTTTTCGTAGGACTCTCCATAGAGTTGATTGTGGAATTTGCAGCTCTCTGCTAGCTCTGCGAATCGATTTTCCTGGGTTGCGAACAAATGCTTGCTGGATGCGTGCTACATTTTCATCACTCGTTCTCGGCCGTCCAGAACTTTTCCCTTTGCACAAACACCCATTCTCTGTAAACTGTTTATACCATCGTTTAATACACCACCTATCAGGAGGTTTAACACCATACTTCGTTCGAAATGCACGCTGAACAACTGTCGTCAATTCACTTCTGCCGTACTCAATAACACAAAAAGCTTTCTGTTGAGCGGTCGCCATCTTAGCATCAACTGACGCTGACGCCTAGTCAACAGCGCCTCAAACGAACAAATGTACAACTAAATGAAACTTTATAGCTCCCTTAATTCGCCGACAGATAGTGCTTAGCTCTGCCTTTTGTCGTTGCAGAGTTTTAAATTCCTAAAGTTGTGGTATTCTTTTTGAATCACCCTGTATAATCGGTGGGTTCAGGAGGGTAATACGGAAAGCCTTGCTGGATCCCAACGGCCTCGTATCACTAGCAGTCGAGATGACAGGCATCTTATCCGCATGGCTGTAACGGATCGTGCAGCCACGTCTCGATCCCTGAGTCAACAGATGGAGACGTTTGCAAGACAACAACCATCTGACGGAGGAGATAGAGAAGATCCAAAGAAGAGCGGCGCGTTTCGTCACAGGGGTATTTGGTAACCGTGATAGCGTTACGGAGATGTTTAATAAACTCAAGTGGCAGACTCTGCAAGAGAGGCGCTCTGCATTGCGGTGTAGCTTGCTCGCCAGGTTTCGAGAGGGTGCGTTTCTGGATGTGGTATCGAATATATTGCTTCCCCCTACTTATACCTCCCGAGGAGATCACGAATGTAAAATTAGAGAGATTAGAGCGCGCACGGAGGCTTTCAGACAGTCGTTCTTCCCGCGAACCATACGCGACTGGAACAGGAAAGGGAGGTAATGACAGTGGCACGTAAAGTGCCCTCCGCCACACACCGTTGGGTGGCTTGCGGAGTATCAATGTAGATGTAGATGTAGATCTGCAGGAATAGTTCGACGACGTTTGCAGCAGCATGGACTATCATCTGAGAGACCATGGCTGCGGTTACCCCTGACGCTGCATCACAGACAGGAGCGCCTGTGATGGTGTACTCAACGACGAACCTGGGTGCACGAATGGTAAAATGTCATTTCTTTCCGGATGAATCCAGGTTCTGTTTACAGCATCATGATGGTCGCATCCGCGGCTGGCGACATCTCGGTGAACGCACATTGGAAGCGTGTATTCGTTATCGCCATACTGGCGTATCACCCGGCGTGATGGTATGGGGTGCTATTGGTTACACGTCTCGGTCACCTCTTGTTCACATTGACGGCACTTTGAACAGTGGACATTATATTTGAGATGTGTTATGACCCGTGGCTCTACCCTTCTTTCGATCCCTGCGAAAGCCTATATTTCAGCAGGATAATGCACGATCGCATATTGCAGGTCCTGTACGGGCCTTTCTGGATACAGAAAATGTTCGATTACTGCCCTGGCCAGTACATTCTCCAGATCTCTCACCAAGTGAAAACGTCTGGTCAACGGTGGCCGAGTAACTGGCTCGTCACAATACGCCAAAAAATGATTCAAATGGCTCTGAAAACTATGGGACTTAACATCTGATGTCATCAGTCCCCTAGAACTTAGAACTACTTAAACCTAAATAACCGAAGGACATCACACACATCCATGCCCGAGGCAGGAGTCGAACCTGCCAATGGAGGGGTCGCGCGGTTCCAGACTGAAGCGCCTTGAACCGCTCAGCCACACTGCCCGGCCCACAATACGCCCGTCACTACCCTTGATGAACTGTGGTATCGTGTTAATGCTGCATGGGAAGCTGTACCCGTACACGCCATCCAAGCTCTGTTTGACTCAATGCCCAGGCGTATCAAGGCCGTTATTACGGCCAGAGGTGGATGATCTGGGTACTGATTTCTCAGGATCTATGCACCCAAATAACGTGAAAATGTAATGACATGTCAGTTCTAGTATAATATATTTGTCAAATGAATACCCGTTTATCATCTGCATTTCTCCTTGGTTTAGCAATTTTAATGGCCAGTAGTGTATTTATATTTCGCGCCAATCATATCAGACTTGCGCTTCTAATGAAAGCATACAACGTTTGCTTTAAATACACGCTGTAAAAGACGTGAGTATTGGTTACTTTTGAAATCGAACGTGATGAGTTGACGTCTGTCAAGAGTGCCTTTAAGGAGACAAGGCCGCCGTTATCAACTCCTCATTAAAATTCAACGAGATCATGTAGTAGGGCTACGGAAGCTGAATATTCCTTCTGCCATATTGCGGAAAGACTTGACAGGAATGAAGCCACTGTACATAATTATTGGCAGCTGTGGTCATGAGGAGGTAAGGTCAGCAGAAGAGCGGACACCAGACGGCCGCCATGCACTACCGTGAGGGAAGACCATCATGTTCTGCTTATGGCTCTGGCACATCGTACTGCGTATGTAACAGTAATTTGAGCAGCACCACAGTGATGCAACAAACTCTTACAAATCGGTTGCTTCAAGGACAGCTCAGAGCCAGGTGCCCCGTAGCATGCATCCTACTGACCCCATGTCACAGACATTTGGGACTTAACTGGGGCTAAGCGAGAGCTCACTGCAGAGTACTGTGGAGGTCTGTTATGTTTTATGATGAAAGCTGGTTCTACTGCAGTCCCAGTGACGGCCATCAGCTGGCTATAAGTAGGCCCCTTGAGGTCCTGGTGCAACCTATCGAAGTGCTAGACTCAAAGAACAAAGACTAGGAGTTATGGTCTGGGGTGCAATTTCGTATGTCAGCAGGAATACTCTCGTGGTTATCTCACGAATCCTGACTGCAAATTTGTACGTCAGTCTACTGATTCGACCTGTTCTTCTACCGTTCATGAAGAGCATACGAGAGTGTTTTATCCAGCGGGATGATGCTGGCTCACATACCGTTAATGTAACCCAGCAAGCTCGGGATGTTGCCATTGTAAGTAGACTGTATAGGTTTTTTTATTGGTAACGCCACATAGCGCTCTGTATGAAAATCACTGGCTGTGCTGTGTGCAGTCTGTGGCTGGTTTGCATTGTTGTCTGCCATTGTAGTGTTGGGCATCTAGATGTGAACAGCGCGTAGCGTTGCGCAGTTGGAGGTGAGCCGCCAGCAGTGGTGGATGTGGGGAGAGAGATGACGGAGTTTTGAAATTTGTAAGACTGGATGTCATGAACTGCTATATACATTATGACTTTTGAACACTATTGAGGTAAATACATTGTTTGTTCTCTATCAAAATCTTTCACTTGCTAACTATGCCTATCAGTAGTTAGTGCCTTCAGTAGTTTGAATCTTTTATTTAGCTGGCAGTAGTGGCGCTCGCTGTATTGCAGTAGTTCGAACAACGAAGATTTTTGGTGAGGTAAGTGATTTATGAAAGGTATAGGTTAATGTTAGTCAGGGCCATTCTTTTGTAGGGATTTTTGTAAGTCAGATTGCGTTGCGCTGAAAATATTGTGTGTCAGTTTAAGCACAGTCATGTATAATTGTTCAAAGGGGACGTTTCATATGGCGACCCTTAGCCGAGGATACCTCACGGAATCTTCTGATTTTTTCATGTAGTTTGTGTAATTAGTGTAGCTTTTGTTTATTGCTACCGCGTAATTATAGAGAGAATTGCCTTTGTAGTTGTATTTTTTCTTTGTCGTACACAGTTGTGGCATGCATGTCAATTTGCACCAAGTATTTTGCAGCTGCGCTTGCAATTAACTAGATATCATTTTCAGTGCCATGTTAATGTGTTTTCTTACTTTGCTCTTCAAATTGCGCTTTTCTGTGTTGTCGTGTGAAACATTGTGACAATAATGGCGTGTGAAAAACCTAAGTAAACTGAGAAATAATAGTGACGACAAGCGTAGCTTATCAGCGCCGCCGAGTAATGAATTAACCAATGTTGAAAGTAGTAATTTGGTAATTGTGCATAGGGAAATGGAGCGGGCTGCAAATAATGCTGTAGGCAGTGAAACAATTAGTGAACAGGGAAGCATTATCGATCGATCGGTCGGCAAGAGCTCACCTCAGGAATCCTAAATGACAGGACACAATCTTGCAAATACTGTAGATTTTGGTTTTGCGTCCTCACCGTTTTCTCAAATAAGTCAAGACACGTTTTCTGCTTGTCAAAATGTGAATGTTGCCGGTGCAAATTCTCTGCCGAAAAGCATAGAGGAAAAGATTCCAGACACTAATACATTATTATTGCAATTACTGCAACGAATGGAACAAAATCAGAGACAAATACAGCAAAAGCTTCAAAAGTTAGACACAATGGAACAAAATCAGAGACAAACACAGCAAAAGCTTCAAAAGTTAGACTCAATGGAAAAAAATCTTCGGAAGTTAGACACCACACTTGAACAGACACGTGAAGATTTAACTACTCAGTTACATAACATTGAATCGAAATGTCAAAAAGTCTGTAATGACGTAAAAACACAAATTTGTGAGCACTTTCGACCAATTTTTTCGCGTCATGAAAATGCATTACAGAATCACGAAGCAGCCATAAAAGAACTGCAAACTATTGTTCATGAAAATCATGAGACCTTGTGGACTAAAATTGACTCAGTTGCATCTACCGATTCGGTTACGCAACTTGCAAAAACTCAGAAAAACTTAAAGGGCACAGTAGATTCGATTTCAACACAAATGGACACTCTGAAACTTGGGTCAGAAAAACACACTGAGGTAATGTGTTCACTATCGGAGAAAGTAGCCGAACTTTCGGATCAGTTCACTAACTTATCTACGAAGGTAGATGATAATCTGAATGACACAAAACCGGTAGTCTTTAATGACACAGAAGAGTGCGAACAAATTGGGAAATTCAAACAAAATCAGAATCAAATTAATACGCAACACAAAAGAGAAATCCGGGAAGTACAAGATCAGTTGGCACAAGTAATACAAGAATTACATATTTCAGAGGACACTCGCGCTCCAATACGGGAAGAGGGACTTAGAAATACGGAACAACTACAAATAATAGCACAGGGCATTTCGGAAATTATGAATGAAATTGGCAAGGTGCACTGAATTTTGAGATGGAACCGCCGACACCACGTAAAAATGACCGATATTCTACTCGCCGACACAATGATTTTGACTATAAGCTGTTTCTTACTACACATAAATTAAAAACATTTAAGAATTCTGGCAATGACATTCATCCACAAGCGTGGCTCCATCAATTCTCTCATTGTTTTCCCCCCAACTGGTCATTGCAGCACAGATTAGAATTTATGTGTGGTTACTTAGAGAATGAACCAGCTGTAAGAATGCGATCGGTCATTCACGATTGTCACAGTGAAGGAGAATTTTATCATGCCTTCCTCTCAGCATATTGGTCTCAAGCTACACAAGACCGAGTAAAACATACCATCATAATGATGAAACATTTCGAACAATCTGAATTCTCCAGTCTTGTGAAATATTTTGAAGACATGTTGCACAAGAATCAGTACCTGTCAAACCCATACAGCCCTCCAGAAATCATCCGCATTTGCTTGATCAAATTACCTGAACATTTACGACATATTATTTTGGCAGGACGTTGCAAAGACGACATTGAAGCTTTTCAGGGACTCTTACAAGAATTAGAAATTGACACTCATAATCGCGGAACGCGAAAACAGGAACACAACAATTACAGGTCACATCCGTCGCAATTCCGCGATGAAATAAGTAATAACTGGACACGACAAGGCTAATCTCACAACACAAATCGCGACCAAAACAGACACCACCCATATGACAACCGTTGGCAGAGTAGTAATAATTACAGGGAAAGATCACCTCTCCGCGGTAATGACTATCACAGAGACAATGAGAGAAACAGACAATAAGGGAACCAAAATAATTATTATCAAAGGAGACAGAATAACTTCAGACGCAATGGTCCAGCGCGCAGTTACGATTCAGGGAGAAATTCTCCACCACGTGACCGACAGGAAAGTAACTATGTAAACTACCGACAAAACGACAGACCTGAATTCCATCAGAACTGGCTGGATTCTAACAAGGCTGGGCCCTCTCGGCAAGGCGAATTTGTAGAAGTTAGGTCTCCAAATCCCAGTAACGACGCGCGCCAACAAAGAAACAGACAATGACACCCACCGCAAGCAGCCACGTGTGCCCGCTGGCTCAGGGAAAAGTAACATAGACGCTAACTTTGAGAAAAATTCCAGTATTCTTTACCGATGTATACCACATGATAATTGCGTTGAAATTGAAACACTGCGTACTAGGATTAGTAAAGGTTTACACCACATTTCACATGTAAAACCATTTATTGAAAGATAATCTGCTTTTTAACTTAGTCTTTGCCATAATATGTTTCACTTTACATTACTAGTATGCTTTGTCACACTTAGAATCTGTTAATATGCAACAATGTTTGAAGTTAAATATCCAGTCAAGACCCAGAGAACTTATATAAACAGAAAATTACGAATGCATTGTTATAGTGAACAGACGTCACAGTGTTATTGTGTTTGTACATTCTTGCTTGTTAGTTGCACGATTACGTAACGACTATAAGGCTTACATACTTAGAAAATATACCAGTACTGCTAATGAGATTTTAATGCAACATTTTGGTTTACTGTGAGATACCAGATGACACAGTGGTTAGTTTATGTGACATCTACACGATTTTATCACGACGCTACTAATGAGTGACAATTTACAATGTTGCTTTTGCGGTGTTTCTGTCTCATATCTGCACAGTTTTTCTGAATTCTTCTGGAATGTAAAACATGTTTTAGTAGTAACTTTTGTGGTATAGCTACAATGAGACTGCCTTTTCCGTAGCACAACAATACGTTACAGCACAGTACTTTCTTCATCATGGCAATAAGCGTAATAACTAAGATATTTATACGCAAAACATTTCACTTTTGTTTATCATGAGGTAAGTACATTGGCTTCTGCAGAACTTAGCTTTCGGAGGAAGATAACTACGACACTTGCACACAGGTTATCTTACAACAAGACGCACAGTTTAGCGCTACAGTACACTTATTTGAGTGATTAATTTTGTACTTAAGACATTTATTTTTAAAGATATTTGAAGTACAATGATACAAAGTTTTTCTGTGATACATTTCTTTCCATTGCAATAATCTGTAACACCTGAGGGTATAATCACATTAATCCTCAGGGGGGTACACGTTTACTTTGTGTACCATGTGTTTGGCAAGCACAAGGAGCCCTGGCTAATGTGGTATTTGCTTATACAACTTTACACATCGGTACCATATTTCACTAACACACAAATTCACAGCTATCTGATCATGTAACTGAGAGATAAACATTTTTTTTTACTACATCAGTGACACATGTTTACGCAATTACACAGTTGGGTAACTTCACACTTATGAAATTCTATTTTGTCTGTACTTTGTGGACTGTTCATATTTTTTTGGAACCATTGTGATACTATGAGAGCTTTGAATGATGTATTTGGTAAGGGAGCATCATTTTTAAAGTACTTTTGAGGTAGAGGACACTATTGAAATGAGCAGAGAATTTTTTTTTAGGTTTTGACATTATTGCCGAAAGCTACGCCTTTTTTGAGATTTGGCTGAGGTTTTATGATGTTATGATGACGATGTGTATTACGCTGTTGCGGTATGTTTATGATCAATAAGCTGATGCTATATGAGGAATTTGATTATGCTACATATTTATTATGATGAAATATTGAAGAAGTGTCGACGAATATGTGTAAGTAGACTGTATAGGTTTTTTTATTGGTAACGCCACATAGCGCTCTGTATGAAAATCACTGGCTGTGCTGTGTGCAGTCTGTGGCTGGTTTGCATTGCTGTCTGCCATTGTAGTGTTGGGCAGCTGGATGTGAACAGCGCGTAGCGTTGCGCAGTTGGAGGTGAGCCGCCAGCAGTGGTGGAAGTGGGGAGAGAGATGACGGAGTTTTGAAATTTGTAAGACTAGATGTCATGAACTGCTATATACATTATGACTTTTGAACACTATTGAGGTAAATACATTGTTTGCTCTCTATCAAAATCTTTCACTTGCTAACTATGCCTTTCAGTAGTTAGTGTCTTCAGTAGTTTGAATCTTTTATTTAGCTGGCAGTAATGGCGCTCGATGTATTGCAGTAGTTCGAATAACGAAGATTTTTAGTGAGGTAAGTCATTTGTGAAAGGTATAGGTTAATGTTAGTCAGGGCCATTCTTTTGTAGGGATTTTTGAAAGTCAGATTGCGTTGCGCTGAAAATATTGTGTGTCAGTTTAAACACAGTCATGTACAATTGTTCAAAGGGGACGTATCACCACGACCTCCTCCATCACCAGATCTGTCTCCGATCGGGCACATACGGGACATCGTAAGATGAAAAACCCTGCGTCAGCCACAACCAGAACTAAATCGTCTCTGTATTGATTGACCGACATCAACAGGTCTGGAAGGCTATCCCACAAATATCTGGCACCTGTATATGCAATTCTTGCACGTCTGTGTGCTTGCATTCAACATTCTGGCTGTTACACCGGTTTTTAATGTACCAGCATTTGACTTTGCAATGTCTTACCTCACGCTTACAGTAACCGCTGATCTTGCAATGTTAAACACTTAATGATGTTATCTATAAAAATGTATCCCCGAATTTTTATTACTTTAATTTAATTATTTGTGAGTGCTGCGACATTTTTCCTTCAGTGTATTATTTCTCGACCCCAGTTTCCCTCGCTGTCCTCACCCCTCTGCCATTAGCTGCCTTTCCTTTAGCTCTTGGTAAGACGTTTACAAATAAATGTGAACATAGATATTGCATAAATTTCTTTCAAAATTAGAATTACAGCGACAGTTATTTATAATAGAAATAAATTGATGAACATTATTCCTCGTAATATAACACAGGCAAATTCGTAAGAAAATCGGAAAATGGGGGAAAAGATTTATAAAGTTTTGAAACTTCGGGAAAATACTCATATGGGGTACAGTAACAAGAAACAGAAAAGTTCCCCTTCGCAAGGGGGGGGGGGGGGGGGGTGTTATGAAATGCCTCTTCTTAGTCTCATTTCTTGTGTCTGGACTGAGAAAGCAATAATGCTTGACCATATTACCTGTTTTATTTGCGGTAAATCTATTTCGGAAGGAGTGACATCAATAGTGATAAGGGATTGGAAACTCTGATACGCGTCAGCAAGGAACAGTAGGATGCGGCTCATAATCTTTTACAGTACACAGGACTGATTGAACTGCATAAGATATGTCGAAGTGAATGTAGTAAGGGACGTGATACAAGGAAACTAATTAATCAGAATTTTGCATAAGCAGATGATAAAAGTTTGAGATTCTCTTCCTCTTATCCAGTCAATTTCAAGAAAGTATGTTTCGTATGTGCTGAAAAGCGTGACATAGAGACGGAAAGAAAACAACCACTCCACAATTCCGTGGAGTGTTTGAAGTTCACTCTTTAACTGTGAAACACACGCAACTTGAAAAAGCAGAGAAACGCGATGATGATTTCGGTAGAAAGATTGCCGAACGCATCAACAGTGTTTCGTGTTTAGTAGCGGCAGAAGCCTGTTATCATAAAGATTGCTATGCCAAACTAGTGTCGAATCCCACCTTTGTTCGAAAAAGAAGCCGTCCTCAAGATATCAATTTTATGAAACTTTTCAAGAATTATGCATATTTATAGGTAGTTCAGAGGAAAGTCAATTTTCAGTGCTCGATTTGTCGTAGAAAGTTAATGAATGTCTCCCAGAAGAAGAGACATTGACTAAAAATTCTGAAAAATAAAATGACTGAAAACTTCGGTGATGGGGTCTTGTTTGCCACAGTGACAAAAAATCCCCCAGTTGTATGTTTTCGTGGCAGTGGCCACAAACGTTTGAGTCAATGGTACAATGAACGAGCTGTTAGTAAAAAAGATGAGAGAAAGAGAATAGCAGCAGCTATCATCCGTGAGGTATGAGAACGACTACTATCAATATTGCAGATTATCCAGATATCAATGACTTGACAGAGAATGCTGAACTTATGCTTCCTATCACTTTACACGAATTTGTGAAGGGAGTGGTTTTGTCAAAAAAGAAAGATAGTGAACAGTCCCCTTCAAAAAAATATGCAGCAAAATGCCATGCCATTGTGTCATTTACCAGGCCTCGTTCATTTACCTCCCACTACAACTTGGACTTGCAGTGTACTTGTTTCGTAAAGTGGGATCAAATAACATTGTTGAAACCATCTCTCATATGGGTTTCTGTTCTTCATATAGAACTTTGGCTTTATTTGAGGCTTCTGCCGTTCAGTTCTTGAAACCAAATATTTCAAATGATTCGTTCTCACAGTTCGTTTTCGATAATGCTGGCTCCGGTATTGCAACAATTACGGGCATAGGTACATGGGTGGAATCAGGTGTGTGATTCCGGACAGAGTGATAGAACATCAGAGAGTAACGAAGCTCTCTGTTTATCCGAGCTCTACTGAAACAGTAAGTGAAGGCAGAAAAGAGTTGGAATTGAAGAAATTGTACTGCAAAATGTCTACTCAGAACAATCGTTCACTACAGCGAAAGTGGATACAATTCAAGATTTTTCTCGGATGATGGGAAAGTTTTTACAGGTTTCTATTCCTGCATGGCAAGGTTTTATGGATAAAATCACAACTGGAGAACCTTAAACGCAGTCAAATGTATTATCGTTTCCATTCATCAACAACCCACCCACAGATTATAGCACTATTTTAACTGCTTTAACTTATGCCCTCACCGAGAGTAAGAAGACCACACAGCAAACGTCTGTCGTGATGTTTGATCAAGCACTCCACATGAAAGCTAAAGATATAGTTGTAGTGGAGGCTGTTGCATAGTATGTGCTATTTACTAATATAGTTATTAGGAGGCTTTAAAATGATTATGAATTTTCTAGGAGCAATAGGATTCTTAATGAGAGACAGTGGACTCTCTCAACTTTTGTAGACTGTATATGCTGCAGGTCCTGTTCCCCATATACTTTCTGATCGAGCATACACGAGGGCAATTCAAGCTCACTCTGCAGTCGTGTGTGCTCTTTCCATGATAATACCGGAGGAAATGGCAATCACGGGGGAGGAGAAGCAACATAATAAAATTCTGATGTGAGTGGAAACGGTGCATCTTTCGGAGTTTTGAAAAAAGATCAAGTGGTTGAAAAGCTGAAAAACAAATTTGTCAACACAATGGACGATATTAAGCAAAGAGGGAAAACATCCCAGTTACGGATACAAACCTTCAGCTTGTCATCTTGGCATTGCATTTCATCCAAGCAGAGCGTATGGGAAATTGGGAGCTCCATATAGAATGTGTGGGAGCTAAGCTCTCAATATTCCATGCATCTGGACGCATTCCTTATGCTAAGGCGTGTCATTTGCATCTCTAGGACGTGGAAAAACTGAAAGAAACCATGACGCCGCCGAGTTCGATAAATTTACCAAGGACAGATTCTTCTCGGTTTGATGCTCTGATAAGTATTGGTGTGGAGTATGGACCGGCATGACGACAGAACAAACGCTTATGAAAAGCCTGAAGAGGGTTTGAGGTGTTTCAGACGGAAGAAATCACCGATAGTGGGTTGAACCGATGGATCACTGGCATACCAATAGACCATCACATATGTGAAGCTATGGAACAGTTCTGCAATTTACATTCGGTTTCGAGTTATAAAACATGTTGAGCTGAGGTGTGGAGGGACAGAAATCGACAAGAGAAGGCGCAGAAGATTTCAGTTATGGTTGCAACAACACACTCCATTTGCTTATAAGAATCATTTGTACTCATTAGGATCTAAATCACTAGCCTCCCAGGAAGTAAACTACTACAAAGCTCTGCCTGTTGGTGAAGAAGCTCTTCGAACAATAGTTACTGTCTGGCCAAAATTTGGTTCTCTGAAGCTCAAACGCTTCAACATGGTTAGGACACCGTGAACGTCAACTGTTAGGAATTAAAAAAATATAACAACTCAGGTATTTCACAGAATACTGTGCACGTTTCACTTACGCGATTATTTAAAGGATTGCTTCACGTACGAATTATCGACTGTACCAATGTCTCTGTTTCACAGCAGTGGATTGATGAAGAACACAAAAAAGTCTTCGCTGTAGAATCTTTTCAGTCAATTACCTGAAAGGAATACTGACAATAATGAATCGAAGTTCTTTGTTATAGATGGGGGGTTTCGTAAACATCAAGTCGTGTGGCCCGAGAATTGAACTTTTGGTAACGTATAACACCTTAATATCCTATATTCAGAGACATAATGAAGATGATGTTGCCATTGTATTTGACGGATATTCAGAAATACCACTGAACATATAACCACTTAACGCCAAAGCCGAACGATGAAGTGGACATCGCGAGAAATTGTGTTTAATGGCGAGACATTATGCATTGAATCACAGTTTGCCTTTCTTAATAACCTCAGCAACAAGATAATGTTTATTACACAGCTTGGGCAAAAACCAGACAGTTTTGGTATTGAAACCAGGATTGCGGATGACGATGCAGATGCTTGATATTGTTGCAAAAGCAATAAATAGTGGGTCAGGATGTAGATCTTCTTGTGCTACTTATCGCTCCTACTCCGGACGACATAGACATAATCCTGATGAAAGAAGGTAAAGGTAACATCAGAACAAGGTGTTCAGTTTTAAAGGTATACGTAACTCCTCACTCGTTTATGAACGCAAGAATTCCATACTGTTTCTTCATGCAGTAAGTGGTTGCAACAGCACTTCAACTACAAGCTTTCCAACTATTCAACCACTATTCCCAACTTCATAATATTCCACAGATATCCACCGATCATGCTTCCTCTCCTGACACCATTGAAAAAGCAGGAGAGAAATTTATTCTCTCTCTCTACACAAAAAGTAGAGAGTCTCGATGATAACTTAAATGTCATTACATTTAAATGTTTTAATGTACTTGTGCGTCAGGCAAACATTGCCGACATATTCTCTCGTTTGCCGCCCACTACTTATGCAGGACGCCTCCACTCTTAACGAGTTTACCTAGAAGTCCAGCTACGGCTGAGGAACAACTTGGATCCCAGAAACTGGGGCTGCAGGGAATCAAACTCATCCCACACCGATTCACATGAAACGACCACCTGCTCCACAGAAAGTACTGATACTGATATCATGGGGATGCACCCACGGCTGCGGAAGACCGTGCGGATGTGTGAAGGCTGACCTACATTGCACAACATTGTGCAAAAACTGTCGTGGCCAAAGCTGCACTAATATGCCTCACAGTAACTTGACAGAAGATTTGCATGATAGTTTTATGTAAAAATCATATTTACAATAATTTATTTGTATGATAGATGTTGTCGATTTTCATTGTCTACGTGCTGTACATATGATTGTAAATACATTAGAAAAAAGAAATTATTGATTATTTTTGCAGTAATTATTAATTGTCATGAAAAATTATTTTCATTCCAATAATTGAAGTTGCATAAATATAAATCCAAATTGTTCCGTGTGAATAAAAGTTTTTTTAAAAGAAATTTCACTTTTTTACCTACAAATTTTAGCATTCTTAAACTAATTACCTTTCTTAAACATGCATTTGACCTTCTCTGAGTAGAATTTCATCAGAAATATTTTCCGTCATATAGATAACATCGTTGAATTAACCGTTTTCGTTAAGTTTGGAATAAGGAATATAATTTACATTAAAGGGTGGGTGTGGGGGAAGCTCCCCCTATAGCGGAGGGAACGTTTCTGTTTTTTACTTCTTCATTCCCTAAGTGTGTTTCCCAAAGTTTCAAAACTTTATAAACCTTTTCCCCCCTTTTCCTAATTTACCAGGACTAGTAGTTAGAATCAGTTAATTTCTATGAAGGTAATTCCGGCGAGCCTTAAATGCCTTTAGTGAAAGTAAGAAGAGCTAGATCAATAATACTGTTTTCGAAGAAATAATATATAGCCGATCTGTTGCGAAATGGAGGGTTTATTGAAACCCCTTGACCACTCTTTCAACATTTAGCAACGCATCTGCTTCGGAAGGAGATAGTGGTAACTGTGTTACACGTTGTGTTGCAGGTACGTTAAAATTCAGCGGAAAGCGTCTGTAAAATATACAATTTCACCTCCATAATAATTAAAACGTGTTTAACGTAATGTTGTATTGTTGTAGTTACAGTAAAAATTTGTGTAATCTATCAGGGTGAATGAAAAGAACAATAACTCCTGTAAAATGTTTCTTTAATAGTATAGCTTAGTAATTATATAATTTCTAATTATTTCGTCTTACATCAGAAAATATGAGACAGAAATTAAAAGAAAAAGAATAAAATTTTGTATTTATATTGTTAAAAGTAAGACACTCACTGACAGCTCACGTTGTATATGTGAAGAAATCTCACTGGTAATATTTAGTGTATGAAACTGAAAAAGGAAATACAAATTGGTTTGTAATAGTGTAGGGCAATAATCTACAAGTACGGAACAGTTTGATCCCTGCTTTAGTTCTGTGTATGTTTTAGTACAGTACAATTTTTCTAGGCTTTAACTTAGCAAAATCTTTCGAAATATAATCTGAATCTATTTCAAGCTATTGCTTTCAAGTGCCGAAGTCAGCAGTCCACACAAATGTTTTTGATAACAGAAGCGTCCGCTTCTGTTGCTTGCTCTCAAATCGACCCTGACTAGACCTGCTTGCTGGCCTTTGGAAATGCACAGGCACATATGATTTGGGGATATTAAGTACTGTAAATATGAAAGGATACACTGCGGCAGGCAAATTAAAACAGAACTGCAATTTAAAAAGAAACATGATTTACTAGGAAGCGCGGAGGTTTAGTAGAACTAGAGGTAGAGAAAAATACGGTTGTGCCCGGCACCAAAATATATAGGTAAACCCGCCGTTTACAATAAAAAGTATGTATCTTTCCAAGCATTATTAAGGTGGTGTAAGATTTTGTGTCGTTCATGCTAAACTGCATCCTGCCATGCAGGTCTCACACTTTAATATACATCACTGAAATTTTTGTCTGCATTGTAAACCGCTGTAATTCATGATTAATGATATGTCAGTAAAATTATTATCGCCTAAAGGAATAACCAATAGGGAGCCTGGATCCATCAATGAATCTCATACTCAAGACAAAGTAAACACTTCCTAAAAAGGTATAGACTAATTTGGATAGAATCGTAGAGTTGCTGTAGTGCGTTGCAGTTTTTAACATCAGTTGATGATACTTCATCAGCTCTTAGGTTTCTTCAGCGGCGTTAGAACTGCCGTTGCCTTAATACGAGAGAACAAGATAATAATTCAGTTCCTTTGGAGGTCGTAGCACTACGAGTTACAGGGTATGCATGACTATCAGCCAGGTTGTTTTCTGCCAAGCACTCCGCGAAAGAAACTTCCGCCGAATTCCCCCTCGCAACACCTTCTCCTGCAATGCATAGATGGCACCCCTGCTACGACTGTGAATAAATCTTTGTCCGCAAAATTTCGCTGGGAAATAATAAATTCCGTCCAGGAACATTGCTTTTTCTCTTGTTCTGCATCCCTTAATGGAGCTCTCAAAATGTATGAAATCTATGAGCAAGGTTTGGCGTCTTCCCGGTTTTCGGCTTAACAGAATACCACATTATTGTTTTTAAGGGTTGTTCTCGCTTAGAAATTACGTCCCAACGTAAGTATTCCCCGGAAGTGTTGGTGCCCCAGTGACCTAGATTCTAGAAGCTTTAAGACTAGGAACCGAAACAGCATACGGTGTTTCCTTCTTGCATCAGCCAGAGACCTCGCCTCGTACGTCGTTCCAGAAGAAATGTTGTGTGTGAAATTTTTGCAAAATGTTGGTATGTCATGTAACTGGTAGAGGACGTTGCTGCCAGCCATATTAGCGCTCATTGCCTTGACCACTAGTTTTGCCTTCTGTGCTTTTGTCAAGCATTATAAAGATAGTTAGTTATACAGATCTACCAAATAAAAATTTACTGATAAGTAACACTACTATGGGGTTTCAGGCTCACAACATTCGTCCTTGTGAGTACACATTCCTCAGTGCCAATATGCAGGAGCAGGTCGGGTGACTGGGTTTAGAGGCGAGGCAGGCGAGAACACTATCGGTGTAACTTAGGGGTAAGGTACACTTTTCGACGGCTGTAGGTCGAATTTGGCAGTACACTTGATGTAAGATGCAATGGACCCTTCAGTCCTTCAATTAATTGCCACGAGGTTATTTCCACATCTTTATGCTTCTTCTTCCTCCTTTTTCAAAATGGCTCTGAGCACTATGGGACTCAACTGCCGTGGTCATCAGTCCCCTAAAACTTAAAAAATGGCTCTGAGCACTATGGGACTCAACTGCTGTGGTCATAAGTCCCCTAGAACTTAGAACTACTTAAACCTAACTAACCTAAGGACAGCACACAACACCCAGCCATCACGAGGCAGAGAAAATCCCTGACCCCGCCGGGAATCGAACCCGGGAACCCGGGCGTGGGAAGCGAGAACGCTACCGCACGACCACGAGATGCGGGCCCCTAAAACTTAGAACTACTTAAACCTAACTAACCTAAGGACATCACATACACCCATGCCCGAGGCAGGATTCGAACCTGCGACCGTAGCAACAGCGCAGCTCCGGACTGGAGCGTCTAGAACCGCACGGCCACCGCGGCCGGCTCTCCTTTTTCCTCTCCTTGAACACATATGTTTTTGGTGTCACCATTCCAGTTTGGAACGTTAGTTGCAGAAAGTGGCCAGATACCCTTGCTGTCACTGCAGGCTCCCTCCCCCTCACACACAGACACCCGCCCACAAACACACACACACACACACACACAAACACACACACATACAGTGCCGGACGGAATACGTGCACCCCAACTGCCGGCGCCTAGTGTTACACCAGATGAAAGTGTGTGAACAATTTTTGATGTTGGTACATCATGTAACTGAGGTGGGACCTTGGTTTAGCCCAGCATAAGCACATTGGAATGTGGGAAACCATTTAAAAACCACATGCAAGCCAGCTGTCAAATCCGTCTACATCCTTAATCAACTTTTTGGATTCTTCCATCTACTCCACTGTCGCTTTTAACAGATTTTCTGTAATACTTCACGCAAACAGGCAACATTTTAGAGTGGAAGAAAGTAATGAGTCATGTTCTACACCGGAAGAAGGAAATTCACGTCATTGACGGGCTATTACAGCTTTTATACTTTATGACTTAGGACTTTTTCAGGTTAGGACTTTTTCCGGTTATACCAGATGCGTTTGGAAATTTTCTACTAATGCTTCACATCGTCAAGCACTACTTTAGGGAGGGTGAAGATAATGCATCATGTTCTATGTAGGGAAAATGGAATCGACGTTATTTACCAAATATTATATCTTCCTATTACTTTAGATTTTCAGCTGGTTGTGGTTAGTTCACTGGTGGTACAGAGAAAGGAACGTTGTAGCAATTTCTGATCGAAACCATGGTGCCAGGGCTTTATAAGAAGTTTACATACTTTATTTCCTTTCCTTATCACAATCTAACCAAAAGCTAAGTCCAGAACAAGCTCTAGGACGCTTCTGTCTGTCAACTTACATTTCCCAACACATCATTACCGCAAAATGTGCTAAAAATTACGTGTTTTTGAGAGATCTTTACCATACTGTATCACTAAAACGGAATATTTTCGTAATACGCTAACACATCTGTGAAAAGCACCAAAGACAACTGAGCCGTGCGCGGCTCGCGGTCATGCCGTTTATTGCCCCTCATCTTGTTTTTGTGGTTCTGTCACCTCGTTTTCTGTTATTCAATTTATTGGCGTCACTAAGTAGCTGGTTTGCTTGTCCGTGAGTGGCAGCAGCAGCGTTTACCGATAAGTACACTGGTGTGCTATCTCTGGAGCGACCTCTGGTATTTCCGGGTCGTCGGGAGTTAAGTCGGGGACGGAGGGGCAGTGAGGTGCGGACAGCCAGTGCTTTCCGAGCGCTGGCGACACACACGATCTGTTGGACGGAAGGAGGTTGGAGCGGGACGACCGCTGGTTGGTCGTCTCATTGGGCGACGTGTATTTGGTCTTTTGGCCGTTTCTGGGCCTCGTCAGTTGATCACTTCGCTGGACGTGCGTCGTTTTCGTCCTTGTGCAGAGATGTCGTGGCCAATGGGCAAGAGTTACCTCTGCATGGTTGGGTCCGAACCAGTGTGCCCGGGTCTCCGTGTCTCCGAATTCCGAACAGACATCGAGTCGAGTCAGGTTGGAGCTGCAGTTAGCTTCTGACAGCCAAGACTTGTTCGACCATTGCCGACACACGTAAATTCAGTGGGAACGACGTGCGTTGCTCAATCGGTCGGTCGTCTCATCGGGCGATGTGTATTTGCTCGCCGACCGCTTGTGGATACTCTCTGTGTGTCGAATTGATCCTTGTTGTTCCACAGTGATTGCTTCGACGATTCTTCGAGTTCTTGTGCAATTGTGTTTACGTGGAACTGTATGTAGCTTCTGTGATTTCCATTAATTAGATGAATGCTGTCTGCGTACTGCAGTAGGGAGTCGGTCGGTTGCGACAGAGCAGCGAGGAAGTTATTTTCGGCTGTCGTGCCGTTGGTCGTGTGGAAGGGATTTGATTAGGTTCTCGGTTGATTGTTTAGTGTTACGCTTGGCTGCCTGTCTCACCTAAACTGTGCTTAGAGTTTTCTCTCCAGGCCGACCTTGGAACACTCCTGAACACCATTGTTTGTTGTTTGTAATTGTCATTTTATTTGGTCACAGGTACTGTGCCAGGCCGTCAGCCATGTATTAATATTGTATGTTTTATGTTTAGTATATGGCCTTCAGCTGCACTTCATGTCAACGGTTTTAAGATTAGGCCTTTAGCGATGTTTCGTTTTAAATTTTTGTTGCTCTGTATTCAGGCCTTCTGCCGCGTTTGTTTCTCGATCTGTGGCTTTAATATGTAAATCCTTGTCCTAAGGTTTATCTTTAATTATCTTGGATTCTTGAAACGGCCTACAGCAGTGTTCTAAAAATCTTAAGGTTGTCTTTAATTATTCCTGGGTAATTGTTTGGGCCTTCAGCCGACAAGATACTCCAGGTTTTCTTAAGATGTTTTTCTGTTGTACTGGGTAAAAGCTTATCTTTAAAGCCTCTCCTTTATTATGTAAAGAAAAATTTTTATTTAGCTTTCAGCCGAAGAATTAACTTGAATTTTTCTTAATATGGCCTTTAGCCGGAATTTGTAAATGCTTGGCTTTTCAAGAAGTTCCTTAACTGGTCTGAAATATTGTTTCGCCATTTATCTGAGAAGATACTGTAATTGTGCTTAAGTAAGGTCTTCAGCCTTTACTCTAAATCTTAGTGTTTTAAAAGCAAACATTTAAACTTAATCTGGAAAAGTTACTTGGGCCCTCAGCCGTGCCTTGATCTTTGCTATTTTAAAGAGAACTGTGCATTGGTTTGAGCAATAAAGTTGTGTGTGTTCTTGTATAACTAACAGTAATTGACCTTGTCCCCTTTCCACAACCTGATCCGCCCTGTTCTGCGAGATTAGATTTTAACAGTGTGTTAGTTTCGTAAAATCTTACCTCATCTTGTGACTAAACAAGTGCTGTATCACTGTGAGAGATACAGAGGCCAGCGAGTGTGCCGAGACCTACCCCAGTTCACTACTAATAGCGTAAAGGAATCATAACGCACCTGTGCGTAGCATACGAAGTATTGCACCATAATCTAAACGTGTAATTAAAAATTAAAATAACTTGTCCAAACTTTGTCAGTGTATGCATCAGTGTGTCTACAAAAATATTACAGCTAACATAGTAAAACTTGACACCATTATGTATAACATAATGCTTCTGTGAAATTTTCAAATGCGCATCCGCTCACATTTTATAAGGAATTGAATTTTTAATAACCATTGTTTCTGTAATGTACCTTTTCACGTAGACTAATCAAGCAAGAAAACTGGAATTTTACTGTTTACGCCTCCATATGAGGCCAATAAAACGTGTGAAACAGATTTAGTCATCGTTGCTTTCAAACTGATTTTTCAGTTTTGTATCCCCGGGACTGCTACATTTTTATCAAATTTTAATGGGGAACTTTTCTCAGAGAAAACATAAGGAAAAAGTGCTGCACAGTATTATTCAGTAAGTAATTCTATAGAACTATACCTTTTTCCGGATGTTAGCTTTCATAGTTACTGCGGAAAGGTATATTACAGCTCAAAAATGTCACTTAATGGCAATTCGAATTTAAAGTATTTACTTCAAATTTTGACAGTATTACTATACGTCTAGTGACTAATGCTGTCCACATCTATAATCCTCATTTTCTTCCTCGTCTTCCTGGAAGACAAAGCCAACTTTCACATTTTTTTTTTCTTCTGCTGCCTGAGCTTTGTCCAGTCGCACTTCATCGATGCTTTTGAGTATCTTCAGTTTGACTGCACCTATATTTATGCCTGGTTTCTGCAGGTACTTAATCCTACCCACATTACCACTATTTAACACTAGACAGGCATGACATGCAGCTGTCTTCACAACAACTGAGGGCACGAACACTGTTTTAGGTCAACACATTCATATAAGGTAATTGGATTCTGTACTCTGTGTTTTCTCATGTACGCATTGTTTCAGCAGTTCAGGATTGGCTAGATACCTGAAAGTTGGTTTTATAACATCGAAAACAGCAAGTGGCAAACAATGTTTAAGGTATAAAGCTTTCCACTAAGTTTTGCCTGGAGATATGTGCCCCATAATATGTCACAAAGGGAATGTTGAGGATTATCACCTGTGGAATGTTTGTGAAAGAATATTGCCCACACGGATTGCTGGACTGTTTTCACTGAGTTCAAAAAGAAAAAAAGAAAAACACACGTTGTAAACAAAGATCAAGCAAAGATAATCTTTCTCACAGTCTTGTAGACTTATCTGCAGTTCGTCTCGACCATGGGAACGAAAACTTAACGCAAAATAAATTCTTAGCGTAGAGAAAGTGTGGATCATAGCATAGAAAGAGGGGCTGTGTCAGGTGCAGACACCCAAACAAACTTTTTTGAAACATATTTCTGGCCAGAATACGAGTATGAAGCATTGGCGCGTTATTCTTCAAGAATCAGTCTAATAAATTACATAATTAAAAAGCTCGAATGTTTTCACAGCTTGCCCTAATCTACCCTTAACACTGTGAAGTCTCAGAATGATTTGATATGTATATATATATATATATATAATTTAAAAAATAAGTGGCGCTAAATAGTGAAGCTACAAAAGCAAAAATTCTTCTGAACGTGCAAATGTATGTCACAATGAAATGTTACAGGTCTCAACTTGTTCGATGTAATATATTGATCAAAATCGGCATTTTTACGAAAAACTGAAGGCGATAAATATTAGACTCAGAAATACGAAAATTCCAATTTAGCCTCAGTTTGAAATAAATCCATTAAATATGTAACACCAATAACCTACCTCTATTAGATTTGAAGTAATTTACTAGAAACTAAATTTGTGATGAAAACGTCCCTATTCACAATAGAGTAAGTACCATTTGTGTTTTTTGTAGAAATTTCTAATTATAGCTGTACAAAGTTTCAAGACTTTAGGGAATATAAAAATCATTAAAAATAATCTAAAACATGGTGTTCAAAGGTAATATTTTATTGATGGTTCCATTCTAAAAATTCTAACCGGAAAAGTTTCAATGCAGTCGAGCTAAAACTTTTGCAGCAACTAAAGTCAACGTAATTCCATTCATGTAAAAATTAAGAGTATTGTAATATTAATTAGTATGTGTCCAAGAAAGGTGTCATTTAGATGCTGCTACATGTGGCTAGAGCGGTTGATAGCAGATGTTCCGTTCGGCGGTCCACTGCACCCATATATGAGTAAGGCCAAGTAGGCAGTAAGAAGAGACACTTCTCACCGAGATGTCGACCTGTCCGTGTCAATCAAACGCCAGCATATACTGTGCCTCGAATGACGTCACAGCCGAATAGCTCCCAAAAGCAATTTCGGTACAACTATCAAATGGACTTGCAAGGGCTGCACACCGCCGTGGATTGCTTAGTTTTCACGGAAGTAACTGTTTAGCAAGTGACGCGATTATTTTCCGCATTTAAGGCGAGCAATTAACTTTGATAATTAGAAATCAGGTTGATAGTCAATTTTACTTGGAACTTGGCGTACAGGCTGCCTCTGGACTGCTAACAGTAATATTCCCATAGGTACATATTACTATTATCAGGAATATTATTATGTTCGTGAGTGTGAATTTTTACCGATTATATTAATCAATTACAACACAAAACTTTTATCTATAGTCTGAGTTCCTCCTATCGCTGAGTAAATAGCAAGTAGAAACATTTTCATCAAGGAATGCAACGAGTAATGTGGACTTGCAGACTGGAAGTTATGGTCATTAAGTTCTCCATAGCTTTCTGGCTGACCACAAAAATAGTTTTAAGACTCTTGTAAAAGGCAAAGAAAATTTATGCTGATCCCCTCGTCGTCCCAGAAACACAAAGGCTGCATGATTTAATTCTGTCACCATCTATGTCATCATGAAAAGGACTCTGTTTTGTGCTGTGAGTTCATAACGCCACAGGCACTTCCTCATATTCTACACTCCTGGAAATTGAAATAAGAACACTGTGAATTCATTGTCCCAGGAAGGGGAAACTTTATTGACACATTCCTGGGGTCAGATACATCACATTGACAGAACCACAGGCACATAGACACAGGCAACAGAGCATGCACAATGTCGGCACTAGTACAATGTATATCCACCTTTCGCAGCAATGCAGGCTGCTATTCTCCCATGGAGACGATCGTAGAGATGCTGGATGTAGTCCTGTGGAACGGCTTGCCATGCCATTTCCACCTGGCGCCTCAGTTGGACCAGCGTTCGTGCTGGACGTGCAGACCGCGTGAGACGACGCTTCATCCAGTCCCAAACATGCTCAATGGGGGACAGATCCGGAGATCTTGCTGGCCAGGGAAGTTGACTTACACCTTCTAGAGCACGTTGGGTGGCACGGGATACATGCGGACGTGCATTGTCCTGTTGGAACAGCAAGTTCCCTTGCCGGTCTAGGAATGGTAGAACGATGGGTTCGATGACGGTTTGGATGTACCGTGCACTATTCAGTGTCCCCTCGACGATCACCAGTGGTGTACGGCCAGTGTAGGAGATCGCTCCCCACACCATGATGCCGGGTGTTGGCCCTGTGTGCCTCGGTCGTATGCAGTCCTGATTGTGGCGCTCACCTGCACGGCGCCAAACACGCATACGACCATCATTGGCACCAAGGCAGAAGCGACTCTCATCGCTGTAGACGACACGTCTCCATTCGTCCCTCCATTCACGCCTGTCGCGACACCACTGGAGGCGGGCTGCACGATGTTGGGCCGTGAGCGGAAGACGGCCTAACGGTGTGCGGTACGTCCACTCGACCTCCCGCATGCCCACTATACGCCCTCGCTCAAAGTCCGTCAACTGCACATACGGTTCACGTCCACGCTGACGCGGCATGCTACCAGTGTTAAAGACTGCGATGGAGCTCCGTATGCCACGGCAAACTGGCTGACACTGATGGCGGCGGTGCACAAATGCTGCGCAGCTAGCGCCATTCGACGGCCAACACCGCGGTTCCTGGTGTGTCCGCTGTGCCGTGCGTGTGATCATTGCTTGTACAGCCCTCTCGCAGTGTCCGGAGCAAGTATGGTGGGTCTGACACACCGGTGTCAATGTGTTCTTTTTTCCATTTCCAGGAGTGTAGTTGAACTTTAAGTTGACCACTTTGGCAGAGGAATGGTTATTAAATGTATTTATTCCTGTGTATGGCTTTTTTGCTGCTACATTCACAATGTCAAGACCACAACGTTTAGATACACAGAAGCTATCTTCGTTTACGAAGTCCAAACGGAAATAGAGGTTTCTTAACAGATATTTTCAAATATCCTCTGAGGTACTGAACGTCCTTAGGTCCAATATTTTATTCGAGTACGTATTTCATTCTATTGACAGTAAATACTGGTACATTGTATTTCCCAGCTGTACATAGAATTTTCTATGTTTTGCGTAAAAAGTCATTCATAAGCTTTGTTTTCAGATTCCTTCCTAGTTTTCTTTTGCATACGCTTAACACATTGTTGTACTTCAAGTAGTAAATTTCTGTAATAGGGATTGGTTTAAGTTTGTCCGATGCATAGTTTCCTTTTCTTAAGAGCTACGGCTTTGTGGAAACCAATCCAAATTTGGCAAGATTTATATATGAGATCTTTGTATCAAATGAAGAAAAATTTATTTCTTCTGCTTTTGTATAAACATACGTTGTCCTTGTTGGAGTCTTTGTTAACAACATCAGCTTAGTTTATAGATAAATAACTCAAGCTTTAGGCAGACAGAAGAAACCATTGCAGATTTTTAAACAAAGCTTACAGATTAATGGAAAATTCTGTATATAAGTCAACCGCAAATATTAGTATTTACTATCAATAGCACAGACAGAAGCCAGTAGAAACGAAACAGCTAGGCAGTATCTACCGTCTAAAGAAGGCCATACTGTTCTACGCATGGTAAACGTGGCTCCTAAACGCTGCTTTCATTCAACTTTGACACTTGATTTGCTGCAAGGCACAATGTACCGCCAAATTAGATGCCACAATGTTATTAAGTAAATATTCGACACTGATTCAAATTTCCCACTGAACCGAAGAATGGAAATGTAAGATAGATCATAGATACGAAGGTTTAATTCCATGGCCGCAGCTTGCTGCTGTGGAGGGCGCAGCCACAACCGCAACACGTGGGCACAACACAACCGTTCATTCACTCATGCGAGAGTGCCTGTAAATAATGCGGCGCCACCCTTGTCAGTTAGCTATTACTACTTTATAAAGCCTTCGATACGTGCCATTAACAGTAGGGGGATTGATATTGCCTTTATCACTTTTGTTCTTAGGATTGCTCCCTGGACTGTTTGTGCACTGCAGACGACTTTCACCACGCTCTGCATTTCGTTTCTAAATAGTCATTTACTTCGTGAACTCCGCTGTCACCGACAACAAGAACAGCGCGTTTATTCCACCTGCCCCGTTTCACCACCAGTACGGTGCTCTATCTAAGCAGAGTAGGACAGAAACTTGTCCACGTGTAAATTTCCACAATGTTATTTCGACATCTAAATACTCGGTATTAGTGATCTCCATTGGTACAAAACATATTTCGCCCAGATTGTTTACACTACTGGTGTAACTTACATTGTAAGCATTCTATTACTTCTTATAGTACTATTCAAAAGTAATTATAAAAACCAAGACGCTTCACCTCACCGAGCACTATTTTAGACGGGAAGAAGGCAACCCACCATCTTCTACAGTAGGAGACAGTAACTGACGTTACTGACCGACTAATACAACTTTTCGTCACTTTCGATTTGCGTCTACGTGCTGATATAAAACTGGTTGTACAGAGACTGGAAAACTGGGACATTAACCGATCAGAGCTATGATGCCAAGACCCATGAAAATGTTTCAGCAGTATCTCATTTCCTTATCACATCCAACTACTAAATAATGCCAATACAGAGATCCGCAATAAGATCTATGTGATTCTTGTTCGCAGACTTCACGTTTCTTGACACTGTAGTACAACAAAGAGTACTGCAGCTCACGTTTTAGAAAGCCATTTAATACAATATACCACTTAAATTGCATATTTTCGTCACAGCCTAGTATAAATACAAAAATAGGCAAATACGACATGTTGTCTTCCTATCACTTATATCAAAATGACGGCTTCTTGCTTTACTTCGGTCAGCCAATCACCGAAAGGATCTGCGACGTTAGGGAACCATCACTCTGTTTCATCAAGCGAACTCATAAGCACTGCGATCTTTGCGTAGGACATTAAGTTTACCACTTTAGCCAAAGAATGGTCCTTAAACATAGTCGTCCTATCAGTTTTAAATAGTACAAATTTATTCTCTTTTGCTAGCTTCGAAGTCTTGAAACAAGCGCATTAAATACAGTATGACAATTTTCTTAAGAAGATCCAAATGCGGAAAGAGTTATAGATTGACTTTCTCCCAAATATCTCCTAAAGTAGTAATACAGCTTATGACTACTTTCCATAGTTTTTACACTGAATACTCATATCTTGTAATCACCAGTCGTATGCTTTCGTATCCATCATTTCCTCCTAGTACTTTTGACACTAAATACTAATATCTGCTATTGACTGTAAATGCTAATGTAAACCCCACTTGTATACAGAATTTTCCGTATGCTGTGTTTACTGGGCTGTGATTTGGAGACCAAACTGTGAGTAGGCGAATGCGTGCATGCCCCTGTGTGTGTGTGAGTGTGTGTGTATGTGTGTGTGTGTGTGTGTGTGTGTGTGTGGGAGGGGGGGGGTGGAGGGGATGGTGGGCATTAGCCTAGGATTTTTCTTGTTCTTTTTCTTCAGTATCTTCTACGGATGGTGTCACTTCTCCGCCTCCAGTCGAAACCTTCTACGCAGCGGTCATAATCCTTGCTACCTCCTAGACATCAACCTACCCTTTGCATTACACAGTGGGGCCATATCTCAAAATCTAACCAAAAGTCGAAAAAAAAATTTTGAGATCGGGGCGTTTTGGTCGTGGTTTAGAAAGCGTAAAGAGTCCGAAGATCGTACTGCACATCACAGCGGCCCATATTCCTTAGATCTGCTATTGTAATTCAGTTGAAGGGAGACCTTAAGTCGAGCTACACGCATCGTGCAGTAAAGGAAGATTTCAATGGTATATTTACGAAGATAGTATCTCTCCAAATATCAATGGATTTTGTTTGAACGTAAAGGATGGAATCAGCAACTGTAAGTAAGTAGAATATCATCGTTTATCCCGAAACTAATGATAATAGTTTATGTTATAACAAGGAACGAATGATTTTTTACGGAAATGAACGGAAGATTACAACTGAATATTTCAAAAACGCAAAGAAAATTTCATAATTTGCCTACAGTTCTACGACCAGACCGATCACATGTTTCAGATAGAACGATTATTAAATGAAAAAATGAAAACGAGCTGCAAGCAGCTGAAATTATATCTTTCATACGATTTCTTACAATTTAGAACATAGTCCTCTGAATCATGTATATTAAACAGACGGAATTTGGAAAAATGATTTAGATAAAAATTGTACAGTTTTTCAATATCATTTTCGGGGTGTACTCGGGTTAGCATTCCTTATAATTACTCATCTCACTGCGGACTGTTTAAACAATGACAAATTATTGTATTATATTTTGCTGATTTCATAAATTTATCTGCAGTCTTTTAGTATTGAGTTTTATGGTACATAATTTCCTTAAATTAATACTTCCTTTTACTTTTCAACTAATACTTTAGAATATGTAATAATAAAGAAGTTGAATATGGAAATATCTATCTATATCATGTTTCCCACTTTTATAATCTGTCGCTGGTAAACGTAAAGCACGTGGCTCAACACGGCAGTGAGCCGTAGTTGTGCCCGGCTCTTCTAAAAGCGCGCCAGGAGGGGTGCTTTCGCTTCGCCTCTAGTGTTTGCGGTGGCGCTTTCAGTTTGGCTCGCTGCCTGGATTGCTACCGCCTACTGGCGGAAGGTGGAGCAAGTGTACGGTCGCGTGACTGTCGGGGAGTACGTACTGGGCGGTGACCGAGAGAGGTGGTGCCGCGAGCGGGGCTCTGTTGTTGGGGGTCGTCAACTGCACGCCACGTGCTTTGGCCGACCTCTTGGCTATCATGAGCTACGTCTGCCTTACCTGCATGTGCGTGGCTTGTGAAGCATAGAAGCCATCGTGCAGGAGATCAGCGCTTGGGACCGTATGTCTTCTTATTGGCCGTTGAAACCACTGGCAGCGGTTGGTTCTGACGAGCATAAGGAAGTCCAACGTGTTCCCGGCGCTGTGGTGGAGTGTGAGAAGTTGAGTACTGTTTTTGTGTAGTTCAAGTTCTAGTGAAGGGTATGAGTTTCTTCACCAGTGGTTTTGTTGGGGTCTTCCCACCACAGTTTTCGTTTGCCTGTCAACGGGAATGTGGTAATTGCTTCTTGGTCGGGCCGTTTCATTCACATTGATTGGTTGATTTAGGGTCGGTGTAGTGTGTCTCTGTGGTTCAGAGTCTGTACAGGCATCGCCCTTGCTACATCTTCTGGTTCTGGGTAGCTCGGGGAGATGGTGGCTTGTTATGTAAGTTTTGGTGGTTCAGAACCTGTACAGGCACCGTCATTGCTACATCTTCTGGTTTTGGGTAACTCGCAGAGATGGTGGCTTGTAATGTAAGTTTTGGGGCTGATATGCTGTGGCCCTGTAGGCCACGAATAACTATTCCGACTATTGTGATCGGCGCCCCTTTAGACGTGTCACTCCCTCACCGAGCTAAGGAAAATTTTTTTTGGCAGCTGCCTTTAATGTGAATGTTTGTGTGCTGCCTTATTCACATTTATCTTGTAAATCCTGACAGGTGTAATATCAGTCATTTAATTGGCAAGAGACCACAATTTTAAAATTAGTAAAAACTACGTACTTAAAGGTTTTGTCAAGGAATTCTTCTCTAAGTTTAAAATCTTGTTATTGGAAAGTTGTTCACGTCATACCTTGCAATGTCCTTTACATAGAGCATATTTGCCAGCTATTTAAAAGAGATTTTTTTAATTTTTGTATATATATATATATATATATATATATATATATATATATATATATATATATATATACATATGTCAAGTTTAAATTTCATATTATTGGGAAGTTGTTAACGTCATACCTCGAAATCCCCTTTTCATAAAGAAAATTTGTCAGCTATTGGAAATTGTTTTTGAAATTGTTTTTTTTAAAAAAAAAACACCAGACTTAAACATTTATTTTTGAGAAAGTCTTTAAAATAAAAAGGTACCTTCAGCAGTTTGTGTTATTTCACCAGCATCTCCTGGCCCCTACTTCCACGATAAAGTTTTGGAATAACATGTGTACTTGAGTTGTTGTTTGTGAACCGCCCAAATTGATGGTTCAGGCAGGAAGTTTTCTCATTATTCAAAAATAATTAGAATGACAAAGTGTCTCAAGCATATGTGGAGATCGAGAATTTCGTGTCTGTTAAACTACAACGCCCCTTTCCTCTGTCAGACCCGGCAAATGACGCCAGGTGAAGAAGGTGGGGCATTACTTCCGTCGGATGCATGCACCATGGTGCGCGTATATTCAGGCTCCCTTCGGGTCTGCCCTCCTTTTTATCTGTGCCCATCTAGGACCAGAGCCCTTGTACCCGCTGTTGGATTCTGGTAGCGCCATGTCTTTGTTGAATTATAATTGGTATTTCAAGTTTGGGCATTTGTGTAAATTACCTTCCGTGCGCTCCTGCCCTGGGAATTGGGCAGTAGTTGTCTCTGGCCCGTTAAGCTCTTGCTTTTTAAAGATCTAGCGCTCAGTATGTTGCTTGGGTGAAACTGCTCTTACCATTGCGCAAGTGTCGGGGATTCGGTAAACTGTAACTCCAGTGAATTTGATGTGGCCCATCTAGAGCCGGGTCAGGCAGGGCAGTTTCATGAGATTTTCTCTAATACGTTGGCTGTCACTTAAGTCATACAGTACCACATACGCTTGGCTGACGATATTCCGGTGCGACAGTCTCCTTAACTGGCTATTATGTTATAGGATGGGGTCATTAGGCCGTCTACATCTCCCTACGAGTCACCGTCTCAGGGACAGGAATAGAGAGGCTTGTAGTTGATTATAGATTTCTTAATAAAATGGTTATATTAGACTCTGTCCCCTTGCTTGATTTTCACAACTGCTGTACCTGGTTTTCGGGGGCTAAGTGGTTCACGATGCTTGATCTCAACCAAGCTTATTGTCAGAGTCTTCCTCCCGAGGAGTCTACATATATCACCAATTTCTGCACTGATTGGAACCTTTATGAGTTCAACTGGGTGCCGTTCGGCTTGGGCACTGGGGCGGTGGTTTGTCTTGTTAGTTAGATCATATCCTGGGCGATTTGAAGCTTCCACGTGTTTTAAATACCTTGATGGTGTTAATTATAGCCAGTCGTTTGAGTACCATATTCCCATTTTCAGGAGGTCCTCTCAAAGTTCCGTGATGCGTTGTTGATTGTTAAGCCATCCAAGATTACATTTGCTAGGAAAGAGGTGTTCTTTCTGGGCCATTTCATTTCTAGTGACGGTGTTAGGATTGACCAGGAACGAATTAAGGTGTTGAAGAAATTTCCTCAGCCCCGAAATAGGAAGGAGATAGCCAGGTTTATTGGGATGACGAAATATTTTCGCCGGTTTGTCCCTGATATTGTCCAGATGGGCGCTCCCCTGAATATTTCTTTTGCTGGTCTGTGCCCAACAAAAAGGGCTTTGGAAGGCCAGTCCTCTCACTGTAACATTTCACGGTCTTTCTGTTTGGTGTAGTCTGGTCTCCTTGCTGTACGCTTTCTGGTACACCCTTGTGAGGAGGCATTTCAAACTCTAGGTTACATAACTGAAGCATTTATTCAAGATGGCCTAACTGATTCCTATTTGGTAGTCTTACCTAAATGAAGCTGTAAATAAAGAAGGTCAGCAGCTAGTTCTCTATTTGCTAATTTGACTTAACTGAAGCTGTAATTATTGAAAGCTTGCCTGTTTTCAATTGGGTAATTTTACTTAACTGAAGCTCTTATTAAATTAAGAGCTATTTCATAATTTTAGCTGAAACTGTTTTTATTGCCCTGATACTGAGTTCTAATATCTTACTCAGTCTGTGTTGTAATTAAATAAAACTGTGTTTGCCAAAGGCCTACCCATTTCAGAGGTATTTATATCAATGACGACATGATGGTACTTGGGCCCCGATCTTTCGCCTTGCATCCCTTTATCCATAATTGTAGATTTCAAATATAATAGTCGACACATCATTAATGTATAATGAGAAAAGTTGTGGGACGAATACTGATCCTCGTCGGGCACCCTTATACGAGATTTCCATCGTGACGTCTCTGTCCCAGTCATTGCACACTGTTGATGGTGTGTAAGGTACGAGTGGTGCCACTGTAGAGCAGCTGAAGAAAGAGTTTGACTTCTGAATTTAGCAAGTAGAATATCTAAGTCGACAGTGTCGAAAGCTTTTCAGAAATCCAATAAGTGTACAGGGTGGTCCATCGTGACCGGACCAAATATCTCACGAAATAAGCGTCAAACGAAAAAACTACAAAGAACGAAACTTGTCTAGCTTGAAGGGGGAAAGCAGATGGCGCTATGGTTACCCGCTAGATGCCGCTGCCATAGGTCAAACGGATATCAACTGCGTTTTTATAAATAGGAACCCCCGTTTTTTATTACATATTCGTGTAGTATGTAAAGAAATATGAATGTTTTAACTGGACCACATTTTCGCTTTCTAGATGGCACTGTAATAGTCTCAAACATATGGCTCACAATTTTAGACGAACATTTGGTACAGGTAGGTTTTTTAAATTAAAATACAGAACGTACGTACGTTTGAACATTTTATTTCGGTTGTTCCAATGTAATACATGTACCTTTGTGAACTTATCATTCCTGAGAACGCATGATGCTACAGAGTGATTACCTGTAAATGCCACAATAATGCAATAAATGCTCAAAATGATGTCATTCAACCTCAATGCATTTGGCAATACGTGTAATGACATTCCTCTCAACAGCGAGCGGTTCGCCGTCCGTAATGTTCGCACATACATTGACAATGCGCTGACGCATGTTGTCGGGCGTTGTCGGTGGATCACGATACCAAATATCCTTCAACATTCCCCGTAGAAAGAAATCCGGGGACGTCAGATCCGATAAACGTGCGGGTCATCTTATGGAGCTTCGACGATCAATCCACCTGTCATGAAGTATGCTATTCAATACCGCTTCAACCGCACGCGAGCTATGTGCCGGACATCCACCATGTTGGAAGTTCATCGACATTCTGTCATGCAGTGAAACATCTTATAGTAAAATCGATAGAACATTACGTAGGAAATCAGCATACATTGCACCATTTAGATTGGCATCGATAAAGTGGGGGCCAATTATCCTTCATCCCATAATGCCGCACCTTACATTAACCCGCCAAGGTCGCTGATGTTCCACTTGTCACAGCCCTCGTGGATTTTCCGTTGCCCAATAGTGCATATAATGCTGGTTTACGTTACCGCTGTTGGTGAATCACGCTACGTCGCTAAATAGAACGCTGTCATCGTCCCGTAATTTCACTTGCGCCCCGTGGCAGAACGGTACACGACGTTCAAAGTCGTCGCCGTGTAATTCCTGGTCCGTAGAACTATGGTAGGGGAGCAATCGATGTTGATGTCAGTATTCTCAACACCGAAGTTTTTGAGATTCCCGATTCTCGCGCAGTTTGTCTGCTACTGATGTGCGGATTAGCCGCGGCAGCAGCTAAAACACCTTCTTGGGCATCATCATTTGTTGCAGGTCGTGGTTGACGTTTCACGTGTGGCTGAACGCTTCCTGTTCGCTTAAATAACGGAACTATCCATCGAACGGTGCGGACACTTGGATGATGTCGTCCAGGATACCGAGCAGCATACATAGCACATGCCCTTTGGTCATTTTGATCACAATAGTCATACATAAAAACGATATCGACCTTTTCCGCAATTGGTAAACGGTCCATTTCTCAAGGACAATGTATCACGAAGCAAATACCGTCCGCACTGCCGGAATGTTACGTGATACCACGTACTTATACGTTTGTGACTATTACAGCGCCATCTATCACAAAGTGAAAATAGTGTCCAACTAAAACATTCATATTTCTTTACGTTCTACACGAATATGTAATAAAAATGGTGGTTTCTATTTTCAAAAAACGTAGTTGAAATTCGTTTGACCTATGGCAGCGCCATCTAGCGGGCCAACCGTAGCGCAATTTGGCTTCCCCCTTCAAGCTACACGAGTTTCGTTCTTTGTAGGTTTTTCGTTTGATGCTTATTTCGTTAGATATTTGGCCCGGTCACTATCAATGGACCACCCTGTATAATAGTTGCTTCTTGTTTCTCCATGCCTTATTTCATTTCGTCAATCACTTTTGTAAGAGCTGTTGTCGTGCTGATAATTTTCCGGAAACCAAATTTGTGTACATCCATAAGGCTATTTGATGTTAAATGATTGGCTAACTGACCGAGAATTATGTATTCTAAGGCCTTAAATAATGCTGGTGGAATGCAAATGGGTTTTTAGCCAGATAGTTCGTGGTTAGATTCCCTTTTGGGTAGAGATTTCATGAGGAGTTTTTTTTTTTTTTTCGAGGCCGTAGGGAATATGCCGGAGGTCAGAGAACGGTTAAATATATACGTAATTATCGTCAGAAATGGTTCGACGATGAAACTAGTGATTTTTATTGTAATATTGTAGTATTTTTGCAGCTGCAGAATGAATTGGCGCAATTGACTTCCTGACTGTGTCAAAGACTCACCGGCTGCAGAAAAAAATTGATCGTTTGTACCGACCGTAGATACTTCAAAGGATTCGGTGGTCTGCGTCCTTGTGCATTGCTCAAGTAAAGCTGTAGACGTGGTGAAATACTCATTTTGATCCTCCCTAGGAACGGGATTTTCAGCTGCAGATTGAGGCATGCCTATTTCTGTACCTCACAGATATTTTCGTAAGACGGAGGCTGTTGTAACCTGTTGTGACCGCGACCGGAGTTGTCGCGGGGTGGCCGAGAAAGCGCGGCGGGACCAAACGGAGAGCGGCCCGTATGGAAAGGACGGACACGAAGCAACGTCGGACGATGGAGAAAGACCTTACGACGACAACACGCAAGACGCAACGGACTGCCAGAGACAACCAAACGAATCCAAGACGTCCATGATTAACGAGATCAAAGTACGTTAAACACGCTGTCTTGTCGAGGCGATGTGTCGAGACTCACGCAACGATTAGACTCGCTGGCAGATTTTTTTTTCTTTATTGTGATGTCATTCTCCTGCCCCATATGGGCAGGGGAGGGCTGTCAGCAGCACAATCCGCCGCTCTTCAGCCGAGTGACATGACAACTAAAACAAGAATAAAATAATACATACATAAGGAGGTAAAAAAGGGGAACATAAAACAGAGTAAGGGGAGAAAATTGAGGTAAAAATACACTGACATGTAGACGTTCATTGGGGACAGTTAAAAAAGTCACCAGAAAGTTAAAAAACGCAGTTGGCGATTCTTAAAACACAGAGAAGACACTGGATGCGCATGCACAGGTTAAAAGTTGGCCACAGTATTAAAAACACTCCGAAACAACACACTTAAAACCCACTTGGAGCACACACGACGAAGAATAAAACTACCAGGTAGGACCTGCCGGGGGAAAGGTCAGAGAGGATGGAAAAGGAGGGGAGAGCATGGGGCAGCTGGGGAGGCGGCGGGATGAAGAGAGAAGGGGCAACCGTGGGTTCACGAAGAGGCAGGAGACACATGGGGCGGGAGAGGAAAAGGGAAGACAGGGCAGGAGGGAGCGCAGAGACACTGAAAGAAGGCACAAGAGATAGGGGGAGTAGGAGGGGAAATCCGCTCGGAAGGAGGGAGGGGGAGGAGAGGGAGCCCTGAGGAGGAGGCAGGAAAAGGGGGTTAGAGTTGGTAGGAAGGGTAGGTGCCAGGGCGAAGCTCATCATCCGGGAGTGGTAGACGGTGGAAGTTGTGTTGGGAAAGGAGATGGAGGGTGTGGAGATGGAGAGAGGGACAGACACAACGGTAAAAGTGCGGCAACTGGTTGGGAGTGGAGAGGAAGGGAGACACCAGGGGGTGAGGGGGATCAAGGTGGCGGACAATATATAGTGTGCGGATGTGTTCAAGGAAAAGGAGAGGGTGGGGGAAGGGGATGAGGACATAGAGGATGTGCGTGGGGGAAGGAAGGCAGATGTGGAAGGCGAGGTGGAGTGCATGGCGTTCGAGGATTTGGAGAGCGTTATAGAACCGGGGAGGGGCGGAAATCCAAGCGATGCTGGCATAACAAAGGATGGGGCGGATCATGGATTTGTAGGTGTGGAGGATGGTGGAAGGATGCAGACGCCATGTCTGGCCGGACAGGAGTTTCAGGAGGTGGAGGCGAGTGTGAGCTTTGTTTTGGATGGTAAGGAGATGGGGAGTCCAGGTGAGGTGGCGGTCGAGGGTGAGGCCAAGGTATTTGAGGGTAGGAGTGAGGTGGATAGGACGGCCACAAATGGTGAGGTAGAAATCATGGAGGCGGAAGGAGCGGGTGGTGTGGCCTATGATGATCGCCTGGGTCTTGGAGGGATTTACACGGAGGAACCACTGGTTGCACCAAGTGGTGAATTGGTCATGGTGGGTTTGGAGGGTATGTTGGGACCGTGGAAGGGTAGGATAAAGGGCTAGGAAGGCAGTGTCATCAGCGAACTGGAGAAGATGAACAGGAGGGGGAGGTTTGGGCATATCAGCTGTGTACAGGAGATAGAGGAGAGGGGAAAGGGCAGAACCTTGGGGCACGCCGGCAGAGGGGTAGAAAGTACGGGAGTTGGAATTGTGGATAGTCACATAGGAGGGACGATGGGAGAGGAAGGAAGCAACGAGACGGACGAAGTTGATGGGGAGAGCATAGGTCTGGAGTTTGAAAAGGAGCCCGGGATGCCAGACACGGTCATAGACGTTCTGGAGATCAAGGGAAACAAAGATAGCAGAGCGACGGGAGTTAAGTTGGAGGGAAAGAAGATGGGTAAGGTTAAGGAGCTGGTTGTCAGCAGAGATGGAAGGCCGGAAGCCACATTGGGTAAGAGGAAGGAGGTGGTGCTGGTTAAGGTGGCGGTGGATTCGGCGAGAGAGGATGGCCTCAAAGACCTTACTGAACACGGAGGTGAGGCAGATGGGACAATAGGAAGAGGTAGCAGAGGGGGGTTTGTTAGGCTTAGGGAACAGTAGGACATGGGAAGTCTTCCACAGGTCAGGGTAAAATCCACTGGAGAGGAGGACATTGTACAGGGTAGCAAGGACAGACAGGAAGGATGGAGGGGATTCCTTGTGGTGATGGTAGGTGACGCCATCATGACCAGAGGCGGTGTTGCGTTTGGAGCGGAGGACGAGTGTGTTGTCTTGCATGGTGATGGGAGTGTTGATGTCGGAGGGGGTTAGCCAATCCAAGTACTGGAAGCTAGGGGCGAGCGGGGGGACAGAGGTGTCAGTGCAGTCAAGGACAGTGGGGAAGAGGGAGTAATCAAAATGGGGATCGTCAGAAATGGAGAAGAACTCGGATAGGTGGGAAGCAAAATGGTTAGCCTTACTGAGGTTGTCAGGAAAGGGTCGACCGTCATAGATGATGGGGTAATGCGGGGTGGGATGGCTACCAGTAAGGCGGTGGAAGGCTGACCAGTACTTGGAGGAGTTGACAGGGAGGGTGGAGTTGAGGCGTGTGCATGTCTGACGCCAGTCCCGGCGTTTCTTTGCTGTAAGGAGGTTCCGGATATGTCGCTGTAATTGCCGGTGGCGGGTGAGAGTATCCCGGTCACGAGTGCAGAGGAAGGAGTGGTAGAGCCTGCGGGATTCATGCAGAAGAAGGACGGCCTGTGGAGGAAGCGTAGGGCGGTGAGGGTGAATGAGTTTGGTAGGGACATGAGCCTCCACAGCGTCAGTGATGGTCTTCTGAAGGAAGGATGAGGCATGGGTGATGTCTTCAGGGTGGTGGAAAGTGAGGGGGTGGCTTTCGACCTGTAAGGCAATGGATTCCCGGTAGGCATCCCAATTGGCACGGTGGTAGTCATGGACAGACTTTGGAGGGGCAGTTGGGCGGGTGGCTGCAGTGGCAGGACGGGTAGAGGAGATGGTGAGAAGGACAGGGAGATGGTCACAACCAACGGGATCGAGGACATCAACGGCAATGCAACCAAGGAGGTTGGGGGAAGCGAGGATAACATCGGGGGTGGAGTTACTTTCAGGACGGGTGTGCTGTGGGAGAGGAACAAGGTCACCATGGAGGGTGGCAAGGAACTGATACCACCACCGAAGGGTGGCAGGGTCACGACTGTGGATGTTGAGGTCAGCGGCGATCACATAGGTGGAGAAGGTATGGTCAACATGGGAAATGAAGTCAAAGGTGAGAGGAGCTGTGGGGCGAATATAGATAGCGGCACAGGTGACGGTGAGGGAGGGAAAAAAGAGGCTGAGGAGAAGGTGTTCGGTTGGGTCATTGAGGAGGGGTTGTGGCCAGACAGGGAGATGCCTGAGGTGGCCGATAGCGACCCCACCTCGAGCTAGGGGAAGGGGATTGTCAGTGCGGTGAAGGAGATAGGGGGAGATACGGACCACATGGTGGGGTTGAAGGAAGGTTTCATTAAGGATGAAGGAGTCAACCTGGTGCTGGGAGAGGGTATGTATGAAGAGGTATTTGTTTGCAGGGAGGGAGCGAATGTTGAGGTAGAGGAGACGATACTGTTGACAAGCCATGGGGTTGTGTGTGGGAAGGGTGCGGGAAGGGGAGAGAGGGTCTTAAACGAGGGTGTCTAGGCGGGTGAAGGTAAAGTGGGCCTGGTTGTGGGAGTATGTGGCGTAGGTGTTTAAGTGGAAAACAGAGCAGGCAGCGAGGGAAATCTGCTGGAGTGTGTGGGGACGCTGGAAGGGATGGATGTTCTGCAGGACGACGGTGAGGAACCGGATGATGTCTTCTGCTGTAGGGGGAGGGCGGAGGGAATTGTTAGGGTGGATAGGTGGGTCAATGGGGTGAACGGGGACAGTGAGTTCAGGGTTGGTGGGAGGGGGCTTGGCTTTGCATTTGGAGGAATAGGTGGGGTGAGGTTCATTGCAGGTGTTGCAGGATGGGGGGGGAGGCGAGGTTGGGACACTGTTTGAGGAAGTGGGAGGCTTTACAATGGGGGCAGGTGGGTGGGTTCTTGCAGTTTTGGGTGAGGTGGTCATTGTACAGAAGACAACGCTGGCAGCGGTAGGATTGAGGAGGGGAACGGGACGGGTCAACAGGGTGGCGGCGGTTGAAAATTAGGGCTCCCTGCCTGAGGAGGTGGTCGATGGAGGAGGCGGACTCTGTGGAGATACACATGAGGAAAGTAGGGCCAGAGGAGTTGTAAATACGGCGGGCAGAGCAGACTTCCAGGGAGGGGTGGGCATTCAGTTCCGCCAACACCTCAGCCTCCGTGACCACAGGGCTGAGTTTTGTGATGACGGCAGTGAGGGTCAGCGGACGATGAGGTGGGTGGGGTTGACAAGGAGAGGAGGATGTAAGGAATGGGGTGAGGGATGCGTGGGGCCCAAAGGTGATGCGGGGAAGGCGCCGGAGGAGATCAGTATGGAAGGACGGAGAGGGAGACTTGATGAGGACAGAGTCTCTGCGAGGAATAAGTTGGGTGATGGGTGCACTGGGGATGTACATCCGGATTTCAAGGGTGAGGGTGCGGGCATCCAGGAATTTCGGATCAGGGTTGGCTAGGACAAAGGTATACAGGGAGGGGGCTGGAGAGGAGGGAGGTGGGGTGGTATCCATAGCGGGGTCAGTGGGAGGTGGGGCGGGCAGTGGCTTTTTGGAGGAAGGATCGCTGGCAGAGTGAGAGGCCGGCTCTTAAATATTCTATCGGGGGCGCCGCTATTGGCTGCTGGAACCCCATGTTCCACTGTGGCGCCCTCACACTACATGCAGGCCAGCACGCGCGCGCCGCCACAGCTTACGGGGCGCTGGTGCGGAGACCTCCAAGGGTCTTCAACGTCCATGACGTCTGACGGGGATTGAAATTCCGCGGCGCGCGGTACCAGAGAGGCCTGTGAAAGTCGCCAGTTAATTAGGGGGCGTAACTGCACCATCTATAATAATTTGGCTCTCCTTGAAACGTCATCACTTTTATTTCATCAATAGATATTCTCACTCTGTATTCTGTGGCAATTTGACTCAGCATATCTAGGGGAAAGTGTTGTACCTGAATGACAGTGCATATAGGAACACTTGAAGTTTCCTGATCGGCGTTTCAATCTTGCGACTGATCTTAGAAATACTTGCAGACAGTCGCATTAAAAACCGTCGTAAGCAGTTTCCAGAATTTTCTACGGTTTTCCTGGCGAAATGTGAGATTTTGTTCTATGCAGTGTTTGTGAATAACATGAGTTCCACATATTTTAGCGTTGTACAATAAAAGCTATTCTTAGGATATTGTTCATTCATTAATTACAGGGTTCCATATTTAGTAACATTCTATATACATTTGAATCCAGTTACATAACATTTGGAAGGTTGAGCCATACTTGGTCAGTCGTACACCACCTTGTACCTTGAAACGGAAGGAATTTGTACCACGGTCACGTGGTATTTGCATAAGAAATAATTTTCATTAACGTGTCAGAATTGCGTTAGTTGCCAAGCTAATCCACTCCAGAAAATTTTTAAGTTGTAACTGATCTCTGATAATACTTCTTCTTAATTTGTTTTCACTTACTGATAACATGTAGTGCAGTAACAGTGTCACACATAGACCCTTAAATGCACTGTTGAAAGAGATTTTTTTCACTGGAACACTTTTAATTTGTAATAGGTTTTTTTTGTAGTTACATGACCATGTTTTCTCTAGAAACTGTATTTCCCGTTTTGAAAAATCGCAGTTTTTCGAAGTAAGTTTAGTAATTTCGAAAAAAAGACTGCAGCAGACATCAAGTGAAAGAAGATAGGGTTTCAAGTCCTGTCGACGTCGGAGTCATTAGAGACGGAGCACAAATTTGAATTGTATCAAAGATGGAAGAGGAAATCTGCCGTGCACTTTCAAAGGGACCATCGCGGCATCTGGCTTGAGCGATTCAGGAACATCACGGAAAACTTTAATCTGGAAGACCGAACGCGGATTTGAACAGCTATCCTCCCAAATGCGAGGCGAGTATGCTAACTACTGCGCTCGGTACTGCAAACATGAAGTGAATCCTATCTTTTCAGACTGGAATAAGAAAATATACTGAACTTCTATTGCAAGGCTGGCTAGACGCGGAAATCGGAAAAGTGTTTCAAGGCACGGCACTCTGATGTGCTGCATTTTGAATCTCCTATTATAAGCTGATCATCATTAAACAACATCTTAATGAAATTAGAATTTACACTTACTAATTTGTCGTTTAATAATTCAACCATTTATGAAAGGCATCGATACAGACGTAGAAAATGGTGGAGGGCAGCTGGCAGTCTAGTCAACTCGTTGATTAATATCGACGAGTTCTGTATTATTACTTACATTTATGACTGTTTCCGAAGTCAGATATGCAAGAACTCCCATTTGTTTTAGCAACTACTACAGCATTTTGCGTTTTTCCTTGGCAAATATATTTTCATTATCAATAAAAACAGAATAAATTAATACTCTATATAATCTTCTTTTGTTAGTTACTTGTGCCAAAATGAAAGCTCAATCAGATCACGAACTACCTTCCTCGCTAATTTACTGAAAATAATCAGACGCACACTTAACCTTCTGCGTGTTTCCATTATCAATGCACAGCAACTTTTAGTTTTTTGTTTCTGGGATCACTTTTTGCAGTTCTTACATCATTAAAAGATCTTAGAAGTCATTGGCATAGAGTTTTATTTCCGGTTCTTCTTCTTTAGCATTTAAAATATTTTAACGACTTCTTTTCCGATATAACATTCACTCCTAAAGTACCTCGATCTAGTTTATTCAAGTGCGTCACATTGTTATATGTTTTGCTTTGTTTTCCATTTGTGTGTTGTTCTGTTACATTCGCATATCGATCTCAGCTTTCCCGTTTAGTTTTTCGTGTTTATTTCTTTACTAAAGTAGATTTCCTTTTATATTTCTCTCTGTAAATCATGTTATTATACAATGACAAGGTTTTCAGACACGCCTCCCTTTTTGTCTTTTATTAGGTTGCTAATGTGGTCGTTTGAAACCGTTAGTCCCCTTTTACAATACTTTTTCCCCCGCTCCTAGTGCTTAAGCGGCTGCTTGGGTTGTGATTTCGTTAATAGTATACCATTCTCCATTTAGCTGTTGCTTATTGGTTTCACCTGAAACGTCAGGTGAAATTTGTAACTGGATTCCAATTCAGTCTTATTTGATTTAATTGTTTGATTTTATATTCCTGTAGCAGGTGCATCTTACAAGTTATTACATCCATTTGAGTGTTTATGTGTGGTTCCTTCCAGTAATATGTCCACACTACTGTAGACTCTTTAGTTTTTTTATTCTTGCTCATGCCTTTTTATTTACAACCATTGAGTGTGTTATTCACGCTATATCTCAAGTTTACCTTGCTAATTTTATGAATCTCGTGATTTTTAACGAGCTGTATTAGCTTCCTTCCATTATTATTCAGTGTGTTTTCGCCCTCTGTATCTACTATATCCTTAATAAGGCTCTTACCCGCATTTAAGTTTTCCGTGTGGAGTATATTATTGTTATTTTTATTATTATTATCATTATTATTTATTTTTCTTGTAGTGTTTTGCAACAAGTCATAAACTTCATTAGTATTATCGGTTCTTCCTTCTTCTTGTACGTACAAAGAAAATATAGATACGTATCCCCCACCAACTTTCATTCGAAGCATTATTATTCTTTCATTTAGAAAGTGTACGGTTGTATTCTATTCTTTAACATCCAGATGGAGACTCCAACAGCAGCTCCTTATTCTTGTGATGCTACGCAGTAGATCATCATATAAAACTGTAATTCGATCGTTCCGAGTAACATCTTTTTCGTTTCAGTAATGGCAGCAATAATGATCTTTGCTTTACTAGCTGTTGTTCCAGTTCTGTTTCTTTATGTGTCAAATATCTTGCTATTTTAAATATTTTGATACAGCCTGTGAGATATATCTTAATTCAGAGTAAATAATTTTACGAAGTAATAGCCATGACCTTGTTGCTGCACGGTAGCCTATTTAGAGCCCTATGATCAGTTACGACGAATCAGATCATCAGACATGAAGTTCCTACGCTTCGCATTGGAATATTGATTATGGGACCATAAAATAAACACCTATATCAATAGGAAAGAGGAATGTGCGATTTCCATTAAAGGGATGGCGTGAACAATTCAGAGGCGGAATAGGGCAAAAGACCTAGTCCTTGGTGACTGTTATGATGATGACAATAGTGATGATTCACGCAGTGTGTCCCTCCAAAGAGCAGTCAGGTGCATTTTCTCTGACGTTTCTGCAAATAGTGGCAATTTCGTTTTTGCAGTGTGTCATGCAAAACAAATATTGTTCATCACAAGCGATGCCCATTGTTGACGGAAATGGTTTGAATCCCGTCGCGAAGAAAAAGATTTCTGAAGCGGAATTCTACGTGCCAGTTCTGTAGGGCAGTCCCAGATTAGCCCAGTGCGATATTGGTCAGTACTCTACCAGCCGCAGCACCATCGTGACAAGCGGTGATTGCTTCCGCCGTGCAGCACGGCTGCTCAGTCGCTGTTGGAGCACTGGTCATTCTTCGCGGTTTACTGTCACTATCAACATATTCTAATCATAATAAAAGTGTTGCAGTAGACTAATTTGGAATTGAAATTAGAATTATATTTATACCTTCAGCTGCTAACGGGCGTTGAAATATATCAATGGGGACAGGTGAAAATGTGAGACCGGACTGGGACTCGAACCCGGTATCTCCTCCTTACATGGCAGACGCTCTATCCTTCTGAGCTACCCATAACACACACGATAGCGCCACTGCAGGGACTATGTCATCCACGCCTCCGGAGAGACCCACATTCTCACCTTGTATGTCCACACACTACATAAATAGTGTCCCCGTCCCCCCCCCCCCCCCAACACACTCATTACTCGTGGAAGACATTCTTTCCAAGTCCTAAGAGTTCGGGGAATATGTGTACATCCGCACAGGAGAAGGAGGTCATGGTTGGTGTTGCCAGAACTACATACCTTTATGGATATGGTGTCTGTTCTTTCGGACATGTCCGAAAGAACAGACGTCATATCCATATAAGCATATAATTTGAAACTGCTCTGTCCTTAGACATATAAAATTCCATTTTGAAATAGTCTTGCTTGTAATAGGACACAAACCTACACTTTTCTTTTCAATGGGCATAGCATGAACAGTATTCGTTTGAGCTAACTCCAGCTACATAAACTGACGAAAATAAACCGGAACACCAAGAAGGATTTGTGCAATATAAACGAAAGCTGGCAGGCGTGTTTCTACATCTGAAAATTGCTGTCTATTTAAAATTTCGCGCTAGTCACACAAAAGTGGCGCTAGTAGCGCCACTATGAAGATGTAAACCTGGTTTCTTTAAAAACACGCACTAACAGTGATGTGTGCTGGTTACCTTTGACATGGACTTGGTGAGTTCATGTTAGTCAAGAATACCCTTAAGACGACAAGGGCGCCATTATCAAAACCTCACTGAGGTAGAATGATGTCGTGAAACAGGAGTACAAGAAGCTGGATGTTTCTTCTGCAGACATCGCGGAGAAACTTGGGACGAGGAGCCACTGTAGATGGTTGCTGGAAGTTGTGGTCACGAGAATGTACAGTCGCAAGAAGACAGGGCTCCAAACGGTCATCTGGCACTACCGAGAGCGAAGACCATTGTGTTCGACCTGTGGCTCTGTCGCATTGTACTGCATCTGCAGCAATAACTTTAGCAGCAATAGTCACCACTGTGACATAAACGAACTGTTACCAATCGGTTACTTCAGGACAGTTCCGACCCAGATGTCCTGTAGTGTGCAGTCTACTGACCTCAAACCACACCCATTGCGCCTTCACTGATGTCCAGCGAGAGCTCACTGGAGGACAGGATAGAGGTCGGTTGCGTTTTCTGACAAATTGTGGTCCTGCCTAGGTGGCAGTGATGGCCGCATGTTGGTCATAATGAGGCCAGTTGAGGACCAGCAACCAGCGTGTCCCCGTGCCCGGGCACACTGGACCTAAGAATGGAGTTATGGTCTCGAGTGCGATTTCGTGTGACGGCAGGAGCACGTTCGTGATTATCGGATACAACCTCACTGCAAAACTGTACGTCAGTCTAGTAATTCGACCTGTTGTGATGCTATTTATGAACAGTTGATCAGGGGATGTTGTTGAACAAGATAACGCTCGCCGACAAACGACTGTTGTAAAGAAACATGATCTACACTGGGTGTAGCCGTTTTGCCTTGGACTGCTCGATCACTATCTCTGTCTCCAGTAGAGCACATGTGGGACTATATCGGACGATAACTCCAGCGTCGCCCACATACAACATCAAGCGCCCCCGTATAGACCGACCACGCTTACTAGGTATAGAACTCCATCCCACAAACTGACATCTGGTGCCTGTAAAACACAATGCAAGCACGTTTGCATAATCTCGTTCAACATTCTGATGGTTACACCGTTTATCAATGAACCAGCATTTCTCTTTGTAGTAGCTTATCTCCCGCTTACATTTATGAGAATTGCCGATCCCTGAAACAATAGCGAAATACCTGACTATTGGCCACACTTAAGACAAAGACAACTGTCTGAGAGAGGAACAGCCAACAGCGTACCACATCCCTTGGCTGCGTCTCGCGGTGGGAAGAGGCAACACCAGAGGCTGTACTCGCCAAAGAGGGGGGAGGGGGGGGGGCGGACCTTGTGACCCGAGGTTGTTGAGGTTGCTGTATGCGGTCGCCATTCAATACGTCATCGCCAACCACACCCGTTGCTGTCGGCCACTTTCAGCAGGCTAGCGTAGTCCATGTGCTCTCCTTGCCTCCAAGCACTCAAAACTAGTGTCTGCGGAAGTCTTGCTAATAAATTGTCATTTTGATGGTGTAACGTACATTCCACACGTACATATATCAATACAGAACAGAAGCTTTCACACAATCTATTCACATGTCCTAAAACACACACAAACAACCACACACACACACACACACACACACACACCAGTCCTTTTTGTACGTGTTAGCAAACTTCGATACACATCCCATCCCTCCTCATTGCTTCGTAACATCAAACTTACTAAAACTACGAACTCAGTCTACGATACTGTTGTAGTGCAGCCAGAAGTCGTATGTTGTTATATTCTGCTGCACAGTTCAATGGTACAATACCGTAAATTATGTGGGTCGGTGGAGCGCCGAGTTATGTAACACGAAGGAGAATACTGTGTCACCAGCCATCGCGCCATACCCCAGTGAGTGAACATCATGGGCGGTAATCTGGTAAATTACACAAGCTGAGCAACATCAGAATATCCCACCGACATACAGGGGAAGAAGAACTGCAGATGCCAGTGGTAGAAAGCCGTATTTAGGACCGACCGCCAGCTCGGCATCATCGTCCGACAAGAGGCGTTGGAGTAACGCAGAGTCTGCGTCATTTAACACCGACAACAGTTCGGAGTCGTCACTGTCATAAAAAGTCATCATAATCGTCTCTGCGGTAATGTAGGTCGTCACCTAGGAGGCGCCAAAGGAAGACCACCACTGGAACTACCGTCGGGCCCTGTCAATAGGACGCTGCCTGTCATGGGAGTTGTCCCTTGGGGTGCACTGAGGTACGCACTGTCGCTATCGTCCTGGGACGCTGCCTCCATAAATGCTGTGACCAGGGAAGGAGTCGGCGACACTGGCCCACCGAATCCACACAGCCACAGCCGGGGATGGTCGCTGAGACAGGGCACTGTCATAAAAAGTCATCATAATCGTCTCTGCGGTAATGTAGGTCGTCACCTAGGAGGCGCCAAAGGAAGACCACCACTGGAACTACCGTCGGGCCCTGTCAATAGGACGCTGCCTTTCATGGGAGTTATCCCTTGGGGTGCACTGAGGTACGCACTGTCGCTAACGTCCTGGGACGCTGCCTCCATAAATGCTGTGACCAGGGAAGGAGTCGGCGACACTGGCCCACCGAATCCACACAGCCACAGCCGGGGATGGTCGCTGAGACAGGGAACTGATAAGTCCCGCTGCCACGCCCCCCTCCTACGATCACAACGCAAGTCTGCGGCGCGTGGTTTAGCCACGGCAGTACGATCTAGCAACGCCGAAGCGCCGCTGTCAAGGCACCAGATTCTCGTTACGCAAACGCAGCTGCAGTCGCCGCAGCTGGCGCGCGTGTGCGTCCGCTGGCCACCTCGTCGACGCTGAATACATCACGAGCGAAAGTAAAATACATCACGAGCGAAAGTAAACCTCGCCAAGAGGGCCCGCAACCGCTGTATTGCAGCTGATCGGTAAATCTTATACTGTCATCAGGAGCCATCCATGGACGCGCTCTTGCAATCCTCTTCCTCACGCCCAGAAGGGAACCCATGTTCGAATCCATCTCGTGCCTATTAACACGGCGCGTTTACACTGGTGTCAGAAACATTGCTGAGGCAGCAGTATAGAGTACCTACAGCGACGCCTGTGCCAAGGAGCAAAGCCGATTTCAGTTACTTCAGAGTCTGTTGGGTCACCCATTTTCGTGTCGTTTTCCTGGATCATTTTTTTTTACATCTACACCCACATCTACATACATACTCCGCACTCCACCATACAGGCGTGGCGAAGGTTCGTCGTACCACAACTAGCATCTTCTCCCCCTGTTCCATTCCCAAACAGAACGAGGGAAAAATGACTGCCTATATGCCTCTGTAAGAGCCCTAATCTCTATTATCTTTGTGGTCTTTCCGCGAAATGTAAGTTGGCGGCAGTTAAATTGTACTGCAGTCAGCCTCAAATGCTGGTTCTCTGTATTTCCTCTGTATCGATTCACAAAAAGAACGCCTCCTTTCCTCTAGAGACTCCCACACGAGTTCCTGAAGCATTTCCGTAACACTCGCGTGATGATCAAACCTACCAGTAACAAATCTAGGGACCCGCCTCTGAATTGCTTCTATATCCTCCCTAAATCCGACCTGATAGGGATCCCAAACGCTCGAGCAGTACTCAAGAATTGGTGTACCTTCCCGTAAACCACAGCATCATCAGCAAACAGCCGCACATTGCTATCCACCCTATCCAAAAGATTATTTATGTAGATAGAAAACAACAGCGGACCTACCACACTTCCCTGAGGCACTCCAGATGATACCCTCACCTCTGATGAACACTCACCATTTGTTGATTAAGTTGATTAAGTTCTAGTAACGGCGAAGGAACTTTCAGTGTATGAAGTTGTTGAGCAACTTTGTAATCAGACAGATAATTTACAGATAGAGGTAAATAAGCTCAGAGTGGCGAAGAAGGGGCAGTGACATACCAAATCATCGATATGGGATGACATTGGTTACCTCACTTTCAGGGAAACTGGGAGAAGATGTTTTCATCTTTTTGACAGTTTGGGCACAGCCACCAAATTTACTATATGTTTCTAGATGGTAGTTAACGAGAGGTGCTAGAGCACATGTTATGTGTAATGAGAATCTCAGGGAGGCTAAAACATTTGACTGGTTAATAGAGAGATATCAGAGGAACTGCTTGGCAAGATATTATTGGGAACAAGTTACTAGTGTTTTTCATAAGCAGGATGAACTGATTGATAGTTTCACCGACCGTATTCGTAAAATCAATGTAGGTATCTACGAGATCACGGTTGATAATAGGTTTAACTCAGTGAATTTGCGGGAAGCAGAGCAGAGCGCCCTTGAGACAGTTTTGAGGGGGCTGTAATCGGAAATGTCAAGAGAGATTCATTTGGAATTTCCTAAGTATTTGAGTGAAGCAAAGGATATTGCATTATCATTACAAGAAATTGTCATTGGCTAGGTCATGTGAATGTCAGCCAGTGATTGCTATGAACATCAGTTGTTTCCAGTGTGGACGAAAGGCTCGTATACAACGACATTACAGACAGCAACGTTGCAGGTATTGTAAGAAATTTGGTCACTCATTTCGGCAATGCTGTAGCATCAACGACAGTGGAAGTTTCAGTCGCAGGGTAGATCTTACGGGCAGCAGTTAAACAGCTTAGAGGGTGAGGTGTCCACGGTGTAGAGCTCCCAGTAACAACTCTGACCGGCTATGTGGGGATAAAGTACGTAAAATGTTGTTTGATACCGGTTATGAGGTATAGATTGCAACAAAGCGAATATTTGGAGCAAGTTGGTTAAGTGCACCACGCTGGACGTTAAGTAGATTAGATTGAGGGCGTATAAATTCACTCACTGGAATGTTGAAGTTCGGAGTGGTGGAGGTTAAATTCGATGTGCATGCAGAAGTTCTTCCCGTAGTTAGTGGTAGGTACGAGGTGACTGTCGGACTTGATTTCCTGGTTGCACAAAGTGCCATAATTGACCTGGAGCGGCTTACGATAGAACTGGATGGCTGCTCGTTTCAGCTAGGCTCTGCAGCACAATACCATAACTGTCGCAAGGTCCACTCGATGGCCAGGGGAAACCAGTTAAACTGCGTACAAGGTCCCAAATGTCAATTCATGCGATAGTATATCAAAATGTACAGGAAAGATAGCTTGGATTGATGCTGGTACTGATCTGCCAGTGAACTCGTTGTGTATCGTTGGATCTTTGTCGGATAATGAAGCACTAGATGTAGCTACGTGTTTTATACAACGTGGTGTTTCCTACGTTCGGGAGGTACATAGGATGAGGGTAAGGCCTCTCAGTATGGATAATTTTTGCCCCGAGGAAGTAAAGTTGTCGCATGGTACCCTTCTTGTGAAATTATAAGTGTCAGATGAGGATGAACTACACCGTCATTTTACTGCAAATTACACGATGCCGGGTGGCTCTGTGCACTTTCCGGTACTAAGAAGTAAGGTAGCACATATGGAAGCACAGGAAAGAGTATTAGCGGAAAAGATGTTGAGTGAGTATGTGGAATTGTTTAATCCTTCATGTCCATTACCCACAACACCTCTTGTTAAGCATCAAATTCCTACACGAAACGAAGCTCCCCTTTACGGAAGACCCTGTTGATTTCCAAGGCGTTTACAGCAATTTATGAAGAGATTGTAGATCAGCAACATAGAGTATCTAGTAGTTCCTGGTCTGCTCCCATTGTAACTGTAAGCAAAAATTCACCAGATTGTGACTATTGGTTCCTCAGTGAGGAAACGGTGTTCGATGCGTATGCTGTGCCTAATATAACAGAGACATTTTACATCTTGGATCAGTTTCAGTACTTGACAACACTGCATTTTCGTTGTAGTTACCACCAGTTGGAAGTAACGTTGCAGGAATGACCGAAAATTGCCTTCTCAACGCGAACTGGGCATTTTCAGTATCGCTGCATGGTTTTTGGATTTAGAAACACACTGGCAAAACTTCAGCCTATTTTGGATAGCGTGTAGGAGGGATGAAAATCAAGACAGTGGATGTATGCGTGAACTACATAATCCTATATTTAAAGAAAATTCCAGAATATCTGGTGCGGTTTTGCGAAGTGCTTGATTGCCTGCACGCAGCATGGTTAATGCCGCGTTTGGGGAAAAGTCATTTTGTACTGCCAGACATTCAGTATTTGGGTCACATTGTTGGGTAGGATGGAATTCATAACGATCTGAAGCCATTCAAAATTTTCCAATGCCCACCGAGGTAAAAGGACTGCAAACCTCGAGAATATTTACTGCAGGTATGTTGCAAAATCGTCAGAAATTGCAAGACCTCACGTGCAATTGCTGCTGAAAGGAGTGAATTTTCATTGGACAGCAATCTGCGGGACAGTATTACTGACCTTGAAAGATCTGTTGACATCTAGTCCCATCTTCATCTATTTGGATTTGTTCTTTCTTGTTATTTGAGGGATTTAGCACTAGGAGTTATTTTGAGTCAGGAAGTAAATGTAAAGCCGATCCTACTGCGTATGCTTTACGCCAGCTCAATAATGTTGAACGAAATTATTCCACCAAGGATAATGAAATGCTCACAGTGTGTTTTGGAACTGGGTACTTTCGTTGTTATCTCTATCATAAGCGATTTAAAGTGCTGACTGATCATGCGGTGCTTAAATGACTTCTAGGACTTGAGCATCCAATGAGTAGATTGTTGGTACTTACAGGTAAACGACTTCGATTACTAAGTAGTACATCACCTGGGAATGTCACACGCTTACATTGATGGGCTCAGTTGTAAGGTAAGTGCTATCAAATGCACAGGCATCGAAGTAAGTGAATGGTGGGCAGCACAAAGTGCTGACTCGGACTGTCAACAGTTTGCTAAACAACATCAGTTCTGCACAGAGGGCCGAATATTATATCGCACAATGCAAAATGGGTCACAGTCAGCAAGGAATGCTGATGAAGTGTTGAGGTAAGCTCCTGATTCTATTTTAGCAGGACTTTTTGGTTGAGGAGCAACGGAGAGAAGGGTACTGCAGGATTATTGGCGAATGATGGGCAGGCAGGACGTGTACCATTACATGAAAAATTGTGTTCTGTGTGCTTAAAAAGAAGAATGTAACTACCAGAAAATTGAACTGCAGCAGTTACCGGTAGCTAATAAGCCCCTCCAAATGATAGGAGTAGACATCCGAGGACCACTAGCCCAAACACCAACAGGGAGTTGTTACATACTAACATTATTGACCATTTTTATTGTTATGTTTCGATGATAGCTTCATAGAACCAAAATGCCACAACAGTGGTTTACGCAGTAGTGAGCCAGTGGATACCTCGGTTTGAGACACCTGAAACCATAATCACTGATCAGAGCGCAAATTTTACATCAGAATTAATGCAGCAGCTACACAGACTGTTGCATATTAAGAAATTATGACTAACGCTCTGCATCCACAAGCTAACAGTCGCAAGGAACAGTCCATAGGACAACTCCGAAAATTCTCAGCTTAACAGTTGGCCTATGTTTTCGCTGCATACAAATCGAAAGATCACCGGAGCACAGGTTGTCCTTTTATAAAGTAATTTTTGGGTTCAAGATGGCGTCATACTTTGAGTTTTGCAAAGCCCCGCTGCAAGGAGACATCTTGTCAGTGAAGGATTTCTCTAGAAGATAGGAACCTGTCTGGAAACAAGAGCAAAAAATGGATGTGAAGGCTTTAGAGAAACAGGAAAGGGCGCATGATGTGAAAGCAGTGTTACCTAAGTGCTATGTGAGTTAGTGAGTTCTGTTAACGGAGCCTTACGTGCCGAAGGAGAAAACGATGAAGCTTGTATCGCGGTATAGTGGGTCTTACCAGGCAACAGAGATGATATCTCCAGTTAACGTTAAATTGCAGCTTCCCATCTGCCCTTTGACAGGCAATGTAAGATGAGCTTGGTGCTTGAAGGTGGATATGGACAATTTGCTTCTTGTGAATTCAGTTTCCTTAGGGATGGGGGGATGGGGGGAAGAGAGAAACGACAGACGAGGAGGAGAAAAAGGAAAAAGCAAAGCCAAGGAACTGGGATAAAATTGTGAATCATTGGTGAAACCTACAATTATAAATAAAGGGATTTAAGGCGAAAGCTTAGGGCTCATGTGCTATCATGTGTCGTTTCCTGTTACTACCTTGTTGACATGATACCACCGAAAAGTTGGGCCATTGGCAGTCAGCCTCAGACATTCACAATTTCACTTAATTATGACACAGATTAAGTAAGAAATCAGATCTCAATAATAGGGCAAGGAAACTAGTAGGCCTTGATTAATGAGAGGTTCAGCTAAGCCAAATTATGAAGCAACTCTTAATTTAATTAAAAAGGGAACCGACAGTCCTTCAATAATAACAGCTTCAGTTAAGCAAAATTACCAAATGAAAACAGGCAGGCCTTCAATGACAAGAGCTTCAGTTAAGCAACTTACCGAATCCAAAACAAGAAGGTCTTCAATAATAACAGCTAAGACCTCAAAATCCTAAACCTTAACTGCACTTCATGGATCGAAATTGCAGCTTGCCGGTTCCAAAGGGGGCCCAGAATCCAGCACAGCGAAACTGGCTTCAATTCACTCATAGGTGTGCCTCTTCCCAGAGATGGCTGGCCAGGCTACGTACGAAGGCAGCACTCGAAGTCAGCCACAGATTCAGATCGGCCAACAGATATGCCCAGCAACTACTCGCCGCACTCTGTGCCCAAGACGGTTGCGCAAGTGCTCGCTTTCCTCTCCGGGCGGACCTCTCACACCGTCCTCCTCGCTCCGTCACCACTCCCCGACTCGCCACGCCAAAACACGCTCCGTCCCCATCAACAACCTCGAGCAAAGATTTTAGTGGCCTCTAACCAGTGGGACATCACACGAGAGATCGAGCTAGTACCGCCAGGCATTCGAAAGGTATCGCCAGCAACCCCGCTACGGCTCAATCGGTATATGCTACGATGTAGACCAGGGATGCCGGACTGACGTCTGAATTTTCATTCCTCACAGGATGCACGTTCCTGCCCTGGGACGGGAGAAGACTGAAGCAGCATCCGGGAGCACATTCGGTCCATGGAGGAGTAGTGGGGCGCGGAGTCTTATCGTGTTAGGCCTATTGCACTAGGGGTGTTTAGCTGAAACAGTTAAGGTAGGCCTAAGTTCAGTGTTGGGAGTGTTGTCTTTTCCTAGCAGACAGATTTGACTATGTCGGATCACCAGTGGACATTAAGGGTAAATTGCACCATTTGGGCACTCGTGAACGAGATTCAGAGACTGGAAGAAATGTTTGGGGAAAAGCGCAGCGTGATGAGCAATCAATCAAGGTAAGCGGTACACGTGCAGCATATCGCCTGCTACAATCGGTGTTTGCAAAGCTGCAGGTGCAGCTGCGACAGACTATGGAGTTGATGCTTCGGATTAGACATAAAAGAAAGTGGCAGGACGCAGGTGGTAGGATCCTAAAGACAATGTTTGGTACAACCGATGAAGATGACGTAGCTAACGTCAATAAGACGTTGCAGAAAGTTTGAAGGAGACAGACGGAAAGTAACCAAAGGGCAGTGAATTTTCACGCAAACCAACTCGCAAGTTCGCAAACCGATGCGCTGAACAACACTCGGCAGCTTCTATAGATGGCCACTATAATAATGTCGCATATTAGGCCGTCTGCCGAAATCACCAGTCGGAGCTTGCGTGTCACTGGTAGTCGTTTTGACAATATTGATGCAAGGTAAATGATTGCCACATTACTACGCTATCTTGCTAACACCTTAGCGGATGATCCTATTGAAAGTGTGAAATTACAGGAAGCACTGTTGGATGCCACCCAGGGGCACCTTACACCAATTCTGCTGCTCGTACCACCGGAATGATTGTTGACATGTTTGAATGAACTCCAGTGCCTTTGCCACTTATTAAATCGTAAAGCGAGAGGGGGGAGTACCTGACAATGTACTATCTCTTGGCTACCATTACGAGGCAGCAAAGAGGGATTCATCTACAAGTTAGCGTATAAATAACACTAATTTGTAGAGACTGCCTTTTGGAGTACTATGCGGTACATGCGTAACCAGTAGCATGAGAGTCTTTGCCGAAGTACGCCCGACTAAAGGTGCATTCGTTAATCTCTCACAAGGGTTGTAGCGCTGTCACGCCGGACAGGTTACCATCTGCCCTTCAAAGTTAACAGCGCTGAAGTCATGCTAATTCGCGTTGTTTCTTTCCGAGAAAGGGGTCGCGGAGTGCTTTAACAAAGTACTGTCGGAAGAGAGGGTGAGTAGGACAGCACTGGTTATATTCGGTGGCAGAGCCAATAGTCGTTATTTGTACATGTTGCAAGCGAGGCAAGTCAGGTGGCATACAAAGGTTGGTTCTGGAGGGTCAAGGATTAGTAATGAAACTCACTGCGTGATAGCTGGACCCACTTTTCTCTTACCAGCTAAGATAACGGGAAACATTGCGTTCAGTTTGGTCCATTCGTGACATACGTACCTAACCTGCCTTCATGGGTCTTGCTCCCCCCCCTCCCCCCCCCCCCCAACACCTTCTGTTTCTTCACGGTACCATTGACGATGACCTCCTGACCTCTTTGGATCATTTGATTACCATGCACCATGGTCGTGTTACCATGTAAAATCTATTAGAACACTTGAAAAGCTACAGAACTAAGCAACAGCAGAAGCAGGAGCTAGTAGTCATAGGTTCATCAGTATCAGCTGCCTGTGTATTCCTTATGGTGATCCGAATTATGTATTTCTTGTTCAAAAGAAGAGTTGTCCAAATTACGCCCCTCCCAACTCTCGGCTTACTGGTCTGAACCGTTCAGAGCGGTTCGCTCAGCGACACGACAGCGTAAGGAGTGAACAGTCACAAAGGCAAAGTCAACTGTGCTCAAGGAACGTAAGGAACAACTGCGTAAAAGAGGGAGACCTCTGGAGTAGTTAATAGTGATAACCCACAACATAGAGTTCCACAGGAACTGAACTGTGTAAATATTGTACAAGTCTTGTTTTGGTAGAGGATTTAAAATCATGTAAATATAGTCAGGTGCAAGTAGACGTAGAGGCAGAATCCGGGAACGCATGTCTTCCGTAGAAGAGGTAGAGGGTCGAATAATTAGACTGATTAGTTTAGATAAAATATGAAGGAATATTGAGAGCCAGAAGTCGTATGTGTATTAATTCTGTTTCCAAGTTCAATGGTATGATAGTGTGACATAGGGGATCGGGCGAGTGCCGAGTTACGCAACACGAAGCCGAACGCTGTGCCACCTGGCAGCTGGACATACACCACGGCTGTGGCGAAACAAGCGCTCCATCGTAGCGAGAGATGCAGCGCCACGTCATCATATCGCGTCTGTGCGTAGCACACAAAGTATTGTACCATAATGTAAGAACGAAATTAAAAATAACTTTTCCAAATTTTGTCAGTGTATTCTTCAGTATATTCATGTTAACACTGTGAAATCTCAGAATGATATAGTGAACATTTTTCGATAAGTATATTTTTATAAGAAAAAAAGTAGGTGGCGCTAAATAATGTAGAAAGCTAAGGAATTTTCGTGATGTGCAAATGTACTTTACAATCAAACGTTATACGTCTTAACCTGACCAGAATAATATTTTGGTCAAAACCCGTTTTTTTCGAAAAATTGAAGGCGTTAAATATTAGACTCGATGAAAATTGAGTGTAGCCACAGTTTGATTATAACCACTAAATATCTAACACCTATAGCTATCTATTAGTTTTCAAATAATACACAAAAAACTAAATTTGGAATAAAAAAAGTTCCTATTCATAATAGGTTAAGTATCATTCGTATTTGTTATGGGAAGTTCTAATTACAGCACTGGATTATATTTATAAAATAATACATCTGCATGAAGTTTCAAGACTTTACTGTATATAACAATCATTACAAGGAATCTTAATGAGGTAGTTCAGAGGTCATGTTCTACTGTCATTCCATACTAAAAATTCTAGGCACCAAAATTTGAATGCAGTTAAGTTAAAACTTCTTCAGTAACTACAGCAGACTTTAATTCTTATAAATTAATACATGTCCGGGAATGGGTCATTTAGATGCTGCTACCTGTGCTTAGAGCGGTTAATAGCAGATGTTCCATTTGGCGGTCCTCTGCGCCCATATACAAATATAGACAGTCAGGCAGTGAGAAGTGCCACTTCGCACCGAGCTATCAATCTTTCCACATCAGTGAAACGTATGCGATTATTAGGAATTTGATTTTATGATGTGTGTGAATTTTTACTGAACGTATCAGCCAGAACTTAAAACTTTTATTTATAGTCAAGTAAATAGCAAGTAGGAACGTTTTCTTTCGGTGAGCATGAGAACAATGTGGACTTTTCGACTAGAAAGTCTGGTCGGAATGTTTCTGGCTGACCACAATAATAGTTCTCAGGCTCCTGTAAATGGCGAAGAGAATTAAGATTTATATTACACAGAGGGCGGTAACTGTTTCAGTTACGCCAGCCGAACAACACCAAAATATTCTACCCACCTACTTGTCAGGAAGAATTGCAGGTGCCAGCGACACAAAGCCATATTTAAGGACAGGCAGCCGGCTTGGTATCATCACCCAATGTGAGGCGTCGGAGTGACGCAGAGTCGGCGTCACTTAGCGCCGACACCAGTTCGGAGTCGTCCTCGTCACCGCGGTCATCGTAATAGTCATCACTGTATTGCAGTTGGTCGCCCTGGAGGCGCCGGGGTAAAGCAATCGCTGCAACTATCGTCGGGGACCGTCAACCGGCAGCCGACTGTCACGGGTTTCATTGTTTGGGGTAGATGTTCATGGAATGTGGTTCAGTCGACGCAGTAGGGGCCAGCAAGGCCGTAGCAGCAATGCCAAGGCAGCTTATTCTCGTTACGCCAGCGCAGCTACAGTCACCGCTGCAGGCGCATATGTGAGAGTCCGCTGGCAACCTTCGTCGCTGCCGAGAATTTTACAAGTGGGGAAGCAAACATCACCCATTTGACCCACAACCAATGTATTGCCGTTGATCAATATATTTTTGTTATTATGTCATCAGGAGCCATCTGCGGACATTACCCCCACCATCCTCTTCCTTATGCCCAACAGAAAACCCACGTTCAAATCTGGCGACAGGAAGTTGAGTCCCATGCTTATTAATGCATCACGTTTGCAGATGGATGAGCAAACTGTCGAGGTAGGAGCTCTATAACAATCATTTATGTCGTATTATCCTGAGTTTGGAATGAAAATGTCGATCTCTATCGTTAGCATTTGTTGGTTGTGTTAGCTTGGAACACGTATCATGCAAAAACGTAGCTCATTCTGTTCCTTCAAGAGATGTAGGATGTAGCGGGTATAGTGCCTTTCTCTTCAGTTTCATTTTAAATAGGAATCAATGTTGCAAGGAGGTTTGGTTAAAGACAGAGGAGCAGTTAGAAGATACACAGAGAGACCATCTAGAATTTTTCTCCGTATCTTTAGCCGAAAGGTTCAAAGAAGGGGTAGCTCGCTTCGAAATAGTGGGCAGAGTGCTGGCTGCTATGGATATGATTCCTTTGTTGGAGACGTAATCATCAAAGATATGGGTGAGACCTTTCAGGCTCGGACTTCATGCTATGAATGCGAGTATTCTTTTTGATTCCCATCAATGTAAGGAGACACGGCCAACCATAATAAAATATTTTGGAATTTATGAAATGTTTCGGTTAAGGAATGTAGATTTTGCACCTCCTCTCTGCTGCACGCTGTTTCTCACACTACGAAACAGTATATATGTCATGTGATGTACGCAGATTAACAGGGTTACGATATGTCCACATGTATACAACACCTGCAAAATAATAGAGGGAATGCTTTAGCAATGACACAGAAATTGAGAAGCATGCTGCAGCATCATTAGCTGATACCATCCGGAAATCTTGGAATTGAGACGTTTTGTTGAGGTGAATGTTGTTGAGAGCAGTGTTTTGCAACCGAGTAATTGGCCAAAATCCAGGAGATTCTTGCAGGAGCATAAGACACATAAATAAATGAAAACAATTCCTCAGACAGTACCTTACGTCCTTCCTCTCCTGCCACGCAGAACAGAGTTATTCGTTTTCACACCGATTCACAAGTGTGGTAGGGGTGTAAGGTGTCAGGGAAATCCAACACCTTCCTTGAGAACCCTGACATGATAAGCTACTCCAGCAGTATGTCACATAGCTCCGAATAAATCGTGAAATTAAATTAACCAAAGTAATAAGAGTAACGAGTGAGCAAATGGAATACCACAGACTAACACAAGAATGCCTAAATGCATGTCATAACTTCCCACTGTCAGACAGACGCAGTTCCGAGGAAAGAAACGAGAACAGAAGCTGAGAGCACAACCGTGTTAAGCTGGAAGGCCCTACGATAAGGGACGGACACCCACATCGCCAGTTAACCGCTAGGACCACCCCCCAGCCCATGTTAAAATCTAGAGCCCTCCAGGAGAACAGTATAGATCTTACGACAACACAAAAAGTGCCATCCCAGCCCATAAGTTTTAGCGTGAGACTTTTTCATGTCTCTGTCACGTTACAAACTTTAAAAACATCGCTCCACCACGAAAAGTATAACGTTTCTCATTGGATAGACTGAATTTTTGTAGGCGAAGCTTAAGATTAACATTGAGACCCTGATTGGTCAGATGAGAGCACAGCCAGATTGATTTTTTAAACCAACTTTGGTAAATTGTAGTAAGGAGAAATTAGGAGAGAGTTGCTTCCGAGACGGCGAGGTGAGCGGAGCTGTGCTGCCTGCCGCCCCCTGACGAACACCGCCAAGGTAATGAACGCATGCGATGCCGCATAACAGTGCATAAAGCTTCACTCAGAACTGCAGAAGTCTCATCTGTTACACCCACTTTTTGTGTAATACAAGTGTCGATCGTCAATTAAAGCTCATGGTGTTCACATTTGCTACTTGAAGTAAAAATCTCTTATATCGCATTTAAAGGTATTCTAAGGGAACTAGAGTTCATATTTTCGGAAGATGACGCAAGAAAAAGTCGAAGCGCACATGAAAACGAAAGCAAAAAGCACTGGAATCCACAACACACAGTACGAAGAAACAATAATTACGAACCATGTGATAACAACGCACCAAGAAACGACAACAGATTTCAACAAAGAACCGGTTATGGATTTAGAAGAGAATATGGCAATAACTATAATTCACCCAGGAACGGCAACAACTATTACAGAGAGAATAACGACAACCGGAACGGGTACTGGAGAATGAACAGACCGACAAATTATCAACAAAGAAACCACTATCAGCAACCCGAACAAGAAAAGAGAAAACAGATAGAAGAGGTAGGTAAGACCACCAAAACCCGATAAACGTTCGAAATGACAGCTAAGCACCCATGCCAAAGAGAATGCGCACCGACCCAGGACAATTGCAGCACCTTGAACAGGAAGTAAAAATCTTATCACGAGAAGAGAAGAAGGAAGAAACAAATCCGCAGGTACCAGATGAAAACGAAGACAAAAAAATAACAATATCGAGTTGGGACGAAATTAATTGGGAGAATACTGACGAGGAAGATGAATTACCAGAGGCATGCACAACGAATGTAGGAGGAAAGGACGAAGTAATGAGTATTGCAGAGGTATTTGAGTTGGAAACCAGGGAAAGCGAATTCAATGAGGATAATGCGCAGTCGACAGAAGTTGTAAATAAGTTACGAGTGGGCACACAGCCCAACGTATATAATGAAGGAAGTTATGAAGCGATATATAGAGCATTTAGAAGCGATTATGTGGAAGTAGCGACGAAGAAGGAGAATATAGACGAGGATGAGGAAAAAGTAGAGGATGTTGAAGAAAGCGTAAATGAAGGAAGAAACAGAGAAGAGGAAATAAAAGATAGAGAAGTAGCAGTCGAAGCTTATCTTACAGAAAGTTCGAATTCACAAGGGAAATTCCTAAAAAGACTCATGTATGATTCAGCGGAGGATTCGTTGATACAAGAAGAAGAACAGAACCAACCCTTTCAAATTCAACCATTTGCGAAGGCCATGGCAAAGCATATCCCAGTCAATATAGTAATTGATAGCGGAAGTGAACTGACTGCGATCTCAGAAAATTTATTCATGCACTGTAATGCCAATGAGGAATTGCCAGTTCAGAAAACACGTCAGATTATAGTAAGAGGTCTTATTAGAAACAATGCTGCGGGAGTTACGAGACAAACAAGGTTAACTCTTTCGTGTCAAAGTCAAAATATCGAAGCCAACTTCGTGATTATACCTAAACTAACTGTAGATTTTATTATAGGTGCAGATTTTTTAAATGAGAGACGAGCGATAATAGATATGGGGAAAGGTAGCTTAACACTCGGGAAAGTCACACTTCTCTTTGAGCAAAAGCTAAAATTAGAAGAAATACCAGTTATAAACAAACAATTACGAATGACGGAAGATAAAGAAGATGAAGAATCAGAATGGTATGCACAAAAGGGGGAATCGCCTCAACTCATGTTAGAAGTCCATAAAGAAATCGACGAAAAATTGCAAGAAGTTCAATGTATTTCGGAACACAGTAAAAGAGAATTAGAGGGTATTTTACGAGATAAAGCAGAGGTATTTTTACCTAAGACTGGCAGTATTAAACACTTTCAGTACAAGTTTGAAGTAAAACAGCACAAACCTTTTAGAGTGCCACCGTATACAGTCCCATTAAGCTACAGGAATAAAGTATTCCAGGAGATATCTAAAATGTTAGATGACGAAATTATTGAACTGGCTACCTCCACATATAACACCCTGCTCCATATTGTACAAAAATAAGATGGGAGCATCGCGTTAGTGCTTGATTCCAGACAGATCAACACAATCATAATCACTGAGACAGATCGCCCAAAAAAATTAGAGGAATTGATAAAAAACTTCCACGGTGCTAAGATAATTTCATCAACTGATTTACGGACTAGTTTCTGGCAAATAGAATTGGCCCCAGAATGTAGAAAATTTACAGCATTTATCATATTCGGTAGATGTTACCAGTTTAAACGATTGTCATTTGGTTTAAACATATCATCAGCAGCGTTTATTAGGGGATTTAATACTATACTCAGTCCTGAAATTTTACAAAATATTACTTGTTATGTTGATGATGTGATTATAGCAGAACCCTCTTGGGAACATCACAACGACACATTAAATCAGTTTTTACAGATCATGAAACAGCATGGGGTCACAATAAATATAACAAAATCCAAATTTGGAAGATGAGAAGTCAAATTTCTAGGACACATAATTTACGAGAAAGGGGTAATGCCCGACCCAGAAAAACTAACGGCAGTCAAAGAATTCTGTACTCTATATAATAAGAAAACTCTCAGAGGATTTCTAGGTCTCACCGGATTCTATAAAAAATGTATTTCGATCGACTATCTCGCAACACCACGCCTATGTGCATTGACTGGAAAAAACACGCCATGGGTATGGGATCAACAAGCCAATGAAGAATTTTTAAAAGTAAAAAACGCACTAACAACAGCACCGACTTTAGCACATCCTGATCTAACACAAAATTTTTGTATGGCCACTGATATCACGAAAACAGGTTTAGGAGTTGTTTTATTCCAAGAATACGACAGGCAGGGCTAAGATCATATAGAACAATAGCATTTGCCAGTCGGGTACTCACAAAAAGCGAGAAAAACTATTCAGTCACGGAGCTGGAAGCATTGGCCATTGTATGGGGCTTCCAACGTTTTTGATACTTCCTATTCGGGAGAAAAACAAAAGTATACACTGACCACAAGGCATTAGAATTTCTGTTATCCGCCAAACTAACTCATGGGAGGTTAGCCAGATGGATGTTAATACTACAAGAATTTGGCTTCACTATTACACACATACCAGGACCAGCGAATGTATTAGCAGATGCTTTATCACGATGTCCACAGGATGCATCCAATAACATAGGTTTGGAAGCAACAGAAGGCCAGTTTACAATGTACTGTTTGAAACAAGTACCTTTCGAAAACTACATTACGACAGCATTGAAAATCATAGGCAAAGAACAGGACAAGGATCCCGAAATACTAGGAATCAAACACAAGTGGAGAATTAAGGATTTTCCAGACATTCGACAGCACTATCTCGTAAAAAACAATGTTTTATTTTTTAGTCGAAAAGTTGCAACGAATGAATGGTTAATTTATATCCCAGATGAACTAATTAATAAGTACATATGGTATACACATTTAAGTAATGGCCATTTTGAACCAAAGAAATCCTTTTTAAAAATAAAACAAACAGGCCATTTTCCTAATATGGAAAGCCCAATTAGAACAGTATTAATCGAATGCAAATAATGTATGAGGGCTAAACACATCACTTTCCAAACCAAACCACCTATGTTTCCAATAATCCCTAAAAGATTAAAACAAATAGCTGCAACAGATTTGATGGGGCCCCTCCCACGCACAAAAAATGGATATATTTTCTCATATATTTTCATATTTGTCGTTTTGAAACTTACTTCTAAATATGTTACCTTGACACCATTAAAACGGGCAACTGGTCTCACTATAAGTAAAGCATTTAGACAAGATTTTCTCAGACAAGTAGGTCGAGTGGAACGAATAATTTCGGATAATGGCCAACAATACAAATCAGTGCAATGGCAGAACACGTTAAAACAACACAAAATAAAACCCATCTACACATCTAAGTACAAACCTAGTGTAAATCCAGCAGAACGATCTATGAAGGACATAGGCACTTTATGCTGGTTATATGCAGGCGAAAGACACAACACTTGGCATATATACCTTAAAGATTTTCCAGAAGTAATAAATGAAATGCCACATAGCATTTCTCTACTACCTCCAGTTACTGTACTTAAAAATATTGAAGCCCCAAACATAACCAGAGAAAATGTTAGATTTCCTATTGTACCACGTAGACAGCACAAACAAGTCATAGCGACAGCACTCTCCAACATCAGAAAGACAGCCATTAAAAGAAAAGAAAGAGGAGATAGAACAGCAATTAAAAGAACAATTTCAGTAGGCCAGAAAGTATTTGTAAAAACACACCATCTCTCCAGCAAACAGAAACACAAAAAACATAAGTTTTACGCTGCATACAAAGGACCTGTCATAATTAGCCGAATTGCACATGATAATGCTGTGGAACTAATGAACCCAAAACCAGGCAAAACCTTAGGACTTCACCATGTGAGCCATATCTAAAAGGTTGAAGATTAATTATATTGCTGGTAAATAATCAGCACAATATTTAAAGATTATGTTGCAGATAAGATCGTCAGGAGAAAGAGGAATGAAGAGAGAGGAAGGTGGGAGAAAGAAAGTAGTTTCAATAAAAACAAAAACAAAAATAACACCAATAGTACCACAGATTAAAGTGAAGGGATAAAGCGTAGATAGTTATACACCACGACACTACACAAAAATAAAAAACGAATTTGAGGTTCCTTGTATAAGTTAAGACTCAAAATATCTTACAATTGTAACATGGAAAGGGCGCCAAAATTTGTAAAGCTTTTTAAAAAGGCATAAAACAATGTAGGTACTAGACATATGTTGGATGAATATAAGTAAAACTTTTTGTAAGAACCATTGTAAAAACTCCAGCAAGTACGAGATGCAACGACCCACAAGTTGCAACGCGAGAAGTATCAAGAAAGGAAAGGACGTAATTAGCAAGACACGATTCCTACAAGCGAGAAGCGTAGGGAGAAGGGAAAGGACAGCGAGACCAACAGAAGGCCCTTGTATTGGGCAATAAATCTGCCCACTAAGCGGAACCCTGCTGGGACAGAACAGAGAACCACACAGTGGCGGAACCATGCAGAGACACGACAGGACACCGAATGCCAGAAGGGTCTCAGAATGCCCCGACTCAGCGAGCGAGCAAAAACCGGCCCGACGAGAAGACGGCTAGGGCAAGCCACCACTGGCAAAAAATATGTGTAAAAGTCACACTACCACTATTAAACAGTATTCTGATGCACGAAACTGAAGAAAACGTCCACAAAGTAGAAATGACATGCCCAAATCATTTATCAAACTGTTAATAGGAGGAGAACTTCAAAGCGACTAGTTATGAATAAATATTTCGATATCCTGCCCAGAGAAGAACCAAGAATCAAGTAAGAAGCAGAGAAAAAGCAGGAAGAACAGAAATAGAAGTTTCACAAGATTGAGACCAAGAAAGAAGATGGGTGAAGAATAGACGACATACCTTCCCAAATCCCTATCCTATTGTAAACTAGTCTTCTGCAAAGTATTACAACGAAAAACGACCGCTTTCAGCGACACATAACGATGACTTTCACACATACAAAGCCAGTAAACCACAAGATTCTGCACTCACAGCTCCATTCCATTATGGGACCTCCACAACAGCAACACACACTTGCAAAGCCAACAAGGAAAGACGAACGAAGCTGTACATCAAATACTTGCCCACATCCATCTCGCTCAAGTCCACCACCTTCGTGCAAAAACATTCGCCAACCTCATGCTTAAACATTCATAGGATTGTGTGAGTGTGTGAAATCAAATTATGTGATGTAGGAATTGTGCAAAAGAAACGTGTGAAAAACTAAATAAGTTAAGCACACCAGACAGTTAATAAATTACAAAATAACAGTCATTGACTATGGACTTAAGTAAAAAATAGACTATCGATTAAAATAAGTTATTAGTTCTGAAATGGACAGTATGTAAAGAACAAAAGTAAGGCATAATAAACACCAAAACTATATGCCACTTATTTTCTCCTCATAAAAATAAAATAATAACTGTATTTTACTTATTTTCTCATTATAAAAACAAAGAATAAAAAATTATCTTGTTCGATGTTTTCCCCTGTTTTTAACATTTGTACCATTTGTTAGGATAACATCTCAATACTTGTGTATGTATATTTCTTTGTCAAAGCAATTCTTGGAAATAATTCTTATTTGTTAGTGTAACAATGATCATACGAGTGTCTAAAAACAAAAACAATTTTCATGTACATGATATTTAGAAAATATGTTAGGAATAGATTTTACTTAATTACTACATTTATAAAAACAATATTTCTAAGAAAACCGATGTGAAATACTCCTCACTTTCGATAACAAACTTCTTAAAAACAAACTTCACAATTAAATAAAGAAAGAAAACAATTAAAAAATTATAATTATAATAGAATAAAAATATTCTTCCCTTGTCAGTATAAACATACTTTTGATAATAATGTGGAACAATTCAAAAATATAAATTAGTAAAACAAACTAGCATAGAACAGAATAATGTGGCTGAACAGTAGGCAACAAAATTTAGATAACGGAATAATTTTTGACTGACTTGGACAACGATTCAATCATTGCCTAACTTCAGTGCCAATATTAAGTTCGAAAGGTGGTGATATGTAAGGTGTCAGGCAAATCCAACACCTTCCATGAGAACCCAGACATGATAAGCAAATCCAGTAGTATGTCACATAGCTCCGAATAAATTGTGACATTAAATTAACCAAAGTAATACGAGTAACGAGTGAGCAAATGGAATACCACAGACTAATACAAGAATGCCTAAATGCATGTCATACCTTCCCATTGTAAGACAGACGCAGTTCCGAGGGGAGAAACAAGAACAGAAGCCGAGAGCACAACCGTGTTAAGCTGGAAGGCCCTACGATACGGGACGGACACCCACATCGCCAGTTAACCGCTAGGACCACCCCCAGCCCATGTTAAAAGCTAGAGCCCTCCAGAAAAACAGTATAGATCTTACGATAACAAAAAAAGGGTCACCCCAGCCCACAAGTTTTAGCTTGAGACTTTTTCGCGTCTCTGCTACGTCAGGACCACCCCCCTGCCTGTGTTAAAAGAGAGGGCCCTCCTGAAGAACAGTATAGATCTTACGATAACACTAAAAGGACCACACCAGCTGGAAGTTTTAGCGTGAGACTTTTTCACGTCTCTGTTACGTTGCAAACTTTAAAAACATTGCCCCACCACGAAAAGTATAACGTTTCTCATTGGATGGACAGAATTTTTGCAGGTGGAGCTTAAGTTTAACATTGAGACCCTGATTGGTCAGAAGAAAACACAGCCAGATAGTTTTTTTTAAACCAACTTCGGTAAACTGTGGTATGGAGAAGTTAGGAGAGAGTTGCTTCCGAGACGGCGAGGTGAGCGGAGTTGTACTGTCCGCTGCCCCCTGACGAACACCAATGAGGTAATGAACGCATGCGATGCCGCTTAACAGTGCATAAAGCTTCACTCAGAACTGCAGAAGTCTCATCTGTTACACCCCCTTTTTGCGTAATACTAGCGTCGATCGTCAATTAAAGCTCATGGTGTTCACGTTAGCCACTTGAAGTAAAAATCTGCAACGCGATGATTTTTCTCTTATATAGTTATTGAGAAGCCACATCAGTCACTGTAATTTACGACAAGTTAGATAAGTAATTAAAGATAATTGAGGGTCACTGTAGACCATTTTGATAGTTTTCTCTTTTGTGAAACTTAATTTAAACCTAGATTATAGATGTAATACGCCATAGGTCATCCTTCGATCCATTGTACAACTTGGAAACCCATTCAGGGAATATTCGTTCACATTTTTGTTGAACGCAGTTGGTTTTTACCATCCTGTATTAAGACATTTCCTTTTATCAATAGTGCAATTTATAAACAATGTTTTGTGTGTAGAATAAAATTTCCAATGGTAAATCTTAACTGCTTTTTCAACGTTATTTTAGCAGCTAACTAAAAATAGGAATACCTTGAACCGCTTCCACTAAATTTAGTTACTATTAAGATTCTTTTACAGGGAATGCAGTGGAGCTGACGCTGAAATCATTAAGTATTTGGTTATATCATCGCTAGTCTCACTGAACTCTTCTGAACTCTACATGTCATGTGTGGTCTCACGGCTCCTTACCAGCAACAGGCCCCAGGTTCAAACTAGGCAATTCCCTAAGAAACACGCTCAGAGCGTCGTTGTGCGAAAGTGGTGGGGAGACACGATAAAGAACAAACAGACACCACTCAGAATGTTAGAGGGGTAGGGAAGTTGGTGAGAGAAGTGACATTGAGAGAGGGAATGGGAGGGGAAATGGGGGAGGTGGGAGGAATGGGGTTGGAGACATCAACAATGCGAAATGTATATGTAAATTGATGGAGGGAGGACGAATGTGAGGGAAAGGGAAGGGATTACAGATGTCAGCTGCATTGGGACATTACGCAGATTCAACAGCGACGAGTGAAAATACGTACTTGACTAGGATTCCAGCCTGGGAGCTCCTGCTTACTAGGGAGGTGCGATAACCACCGCGCCATCCAGGGCACAGTGTTACTGCTACTGCGTGGACTATCTTGACACGCCACATTTCCGACAAAAATTCCAACTGAAGATCACCTATATACAGTCCCTTAGCATTTCCTCCACACTCGCTACTCTGCGATGACGGTTCTGCACTACCCTGGATGACCGTCGTCGGCGAGTATGGTGCCAAAAAGGGGAGAGGTCCAATTATTCTATTACTTTGGAGATGTACAACGGTTTTACCCTGGCGTCTTGGTGTGGGGACCAATGAGGTATGGCCTCAGACACGATAGGTAGGGACTTTGGGAAATCTGAAGGCACAACGGTTTGTCACTTTGTCACTTATATCTTGGGTCCTAATGTGTTACCGTTAATACAACAATATCGTAGTGCCATTTTTAACAGGACAATATTGGTCCACATATGGCAAGTGGCCCTTTTTATTTTTTATTTTTTTATTTCTTTAATCATCAGTTTTCTGACTGGTCTGATGCGGCCTGTCACGAATTCCTCTCCTGTGCCAAACTTTTCATCTCTAACGTGCTAACCTCTTCATTTCAGAACAGCGCTTGCAAGCTACCTGATCATTTATATGGTGTATGTTTTCCAATCTCTATCTTCCTCTATAGTTCCAGCTAGTACCATGGAAGTTATTCCCTGATGTCATAACAGATGTCCTACCACATTGCCCCTTCTCGTCAGTGTTTTCCACATCTGCTTTACCTCTTAAAGTCACCGAAGAACAACTTCCATCCATATCTTATCAGTCCACCAAACTTTCAACATTCATCGTAGCACCATAACTCAAATGCTTAGATTCCCTTCTGTTTCGGTTTTCCTACAGTCCATGTTTCACTACACTCCAAAGTTGTGCTCCAAACGTATATTCACGGAAAATTTCTCCTCATATTAAAGCCTGTTTTATACAAGCAGACTTCTTTTGGCAAGCAATTTTCTTTTTGCCATTGCTAGTCTGCTTTTGATGTCCTCCTTGCTTCATCCGTCATTGGTTATTTTGCTTCCTAGGTAGCAGAATTCCTGAACTTCATCTACCTCGTGACCATCAGTCCTGATGTTAAGTTTCTCGCTGTTCACATTTCTGCTACTTCTCATTACTTTCGTCTTTCTTCGATTTTCTCTCGATCCATATTCTGTACTCATTCGATTGTTCACTCCGTTCAGAACATCATGTAATTCTTCTTCGCTGTCACTCAAAATAGCGATATCATCAGCGAATCGTGATATTCTTTAACAATGAATTTTAATTCCAATCCTGAACCTTTCTTTCATTTCCGCCATTCCTTCTTCGATGTACAGACTGAACAGTAGAGGCGAAAGGCTACATCTATGTCTTACACCCTTTTCAGTCCGAGCATTAACCGTCTCTCCCTGTAGCTTACCAATATTTTTCTCAGAATTGCAGGCACCTTGCACCATTTGATACTGTAGAACGCTTTTCCAGAACGACAAATCCTATAAACGTTTATTGATTATTCTTTAGTCTTGCTTCAGAATTGCCTCTCTGATGCATTTAACTTTTCCAAAACCAAAGTGATTGTGAACTAACACATCCTCAATGTTCTTTTCCCATTTGCACATTATTCTTATCGGCAACTTGGATACGTGAGCTCTATCCTGATCGTGGGATAATTCTCGTACTTGTCAGCTCTTGTAGTCTTCGGAATTGTGTAAATGACATTTTTGCGAAAATCACATGGTATATCGCGAAACTCATAAATTCTATAGATAAACGGGAATAGTCGTTTCACTGCCACTTTCGCCAACGATTTTACAAATTCTGATTGAATATTAACCATCCCTTTAGCCTTATTTGATTTTAAATCTTCCAAAATTCTTTCAAATTCTGATTTTAGTGCTTGGTCCATTATCACTTCTATATGAGTCCTGTTTCTTCCTCTATTACATAAGAGAACTCTTTCTCCTGAAAAGGCCTTCAATGTGCTCTTTCCACTTATCTGCTTGTCCTTTGCATTTAACCGTGGATTTCTCACTGCGCTCTTAAAGTTACCAACCTTGCTTTTAATTTCACTGATGGTTGTTTTGACTGTTCTATATGCTGAGTCAGTCCTTCCGACAAACACCTCTTTATCCATTTCTTTACATTTTCCATGTAGCCGTTTCGCCATACCTTCCCTGCACTTACATTTTATTTCGTTCCTCAGCGACTTATATTTCTGTATTCATAAATTTCTCTGAACATTTTTGAACTTCTTTCTTTCATTCATAAACTGAAGTATTCCTTCTGTTCCACGGTTTCTATGCAGTTACTTTCGTTGCCCCTACCCTTTTTTTAACTTCAGTGGCTGCGCTTTTTAGAGATGTCCATTCCTCTTCAACTGAAATGCTTGCTGAGACATTTTTTTGCAGTATCTATCGACGCAAAGAACTTCAAGCGTATGTCTTCATTTATTAATACTTCTGTATCCCACTTCTGTGCGCACTGGTTCTTACTGAGTAACCACTACTAAATTGTGATCTGAATATACATCTGCAACTCTGTACGCCTTAGAATCCAGTATCTGATTTCGGGATCACTGCCTGACCATGATGTAATATAACTGATATCTCCCCATATCTCTCCGCCTTTCCCAAGTATACCTCCTCCTACTGTGATTACTGAACAGTGTATTCGCTAGTACTAGCTGAAATTTATTGCAGAACTTAGTCTTTCTCCTCTCTCACTTCTATTACGAAGCTTATATTCTCACATAACCTTTTCTTCTGCTCCTCCCCTACAACCGCATTTCACTTCCTCATGACTATCAGATTTTCATCTTCCTTTACGTACTGAATTTTCCGTTCAATATCTTTGAACTGTGTATGTGAAGCTGATGTACTGCCTTGACCAGTTACAATGCCAGATATATGTAGAACGACCTAGGACGTCGTCTGCATCCTAGTGCCATTATCCTGGAGTTCAAATCCAGGTACAATAGTTGTTCGCCACTTTGCTGTAGGGGAGGACGCGACGGCTTTACAATAATGCATGCATCCAGGTCTGACGGTTTGCAGTATCATATTACTAAGTAGGCTCATCCTGCCAATACGTTTTTAAATTTGGCAATAGCATCACCTCTTGAAGTTCCATTTCTTTCAGTCCTTCCCTTTTGTTAGTTCCTATTTTTTTTCTGTCAGGTAGTGTCTTTGTGGAGGGGACATGGGGGTTGTGTTGTAATCGTTTGTTTTGTAATGTAGTAAACTTTTCTTTTAGTCTGGTATCCAGAAAGAATCAGTCAGTGTTTCTTGCGTTCGACATGCAATAGCTTGCATACAAATGAAAAACTCCTTGCGCTCACTTTCCAAGTGACTCGATGATATACAGGTCATGAAAGAGTGTTCAGTGTCTAGGTCCATCCGAGACATAAATGTCTACATCTAGAATTGTAGCCGAGATTTAATTTCCAGGCTTAAAAGAGGACTTGGAGTGTAGTTCCAGGAAATCGCTGCACCATGTAGTACTATAGGCCGACGTGAGAGTAGATCCCCTCACAGATCTGTGAACAAACTCAAAATGATATTTACAAAAGGACGGTGGTTCTGCGACTGACTTACTCAGGTATCGTTGTTCGACATCTGTACTCCAACTGGCTGTTGCTGTCTATGCGAACTGGAGACGCTGAACCTCAAGTGTTCTTTATTATGATGAAGCGTGACTGTAGTACTCGTTAAGTCGCACAGAGCAGTCTTCGTTGGAATTATGAAACCTCTCATCAATCACCTCAAGAACCTCCGCATGTCTTAAAAACTGGACGGCAGTCTGTGATTGGTGCAACAGTAATTATTGGACCCATCTTAATCTAACAAACCACATCTCATGATAAGTTTGTGAAGAAGTTTGGCCAGTGAAAGAGCTCACTCCGCCGATGACAGTCTTACGAGGTGTTTCTGATAATATAATTGTTGACTGGTCTCCTCGGTACCCAGACATAAAATCAAGTGATATTAATCTTTGGGAGACACTGAAAGATAAAACACATGCATATGAACCTCGCCCATTTGAAGAATTGACATATAGGGGTCTGCTTATGGTTTCCAGAATTTCGGCAGTTTCATTTCGACGAGTGATTGGCAATGTGTCCAAAAGGAGTCAGGATTCTCTTGCAGCAGAGAGTCACTATTCTGACTTCTTGCTGTAATTAATCAAATTTATTTCCGTCGCACTCCGTCTTAGCTTACGGAAAAACTATAGCCATGCGTTGCACCGACAAGAAGGAGCTCCCGAGGGAACAGCTGCTGTTTACCTCGTGCGAATCGCCAGCATGCATTTGCTGTGTACGTGAGACGCCCTGTATAATAAAACAGCTGCACTAAAAGCTCATGTACATCCCATCGAAAATCACTAAGCCTACCTGGACCCTGTTGTCGGGTGCTTAGTGTTGCCACAGTAGTAGTCGTATGACATAATGGTGATTTGTTGTCAGCACTGATAATGGAATGAACCCAACTGGAAATGTTGGCACATAAAAGCTACTAGTTAATAAAATCATAGGAAAAAGCTCTTGTAGGATACGATAACGATGAGTGAAGAAACTCTTACCGATTTTTCCATATTTCTTTCTAAAACTGTGACGACATTAGCGTTCACGAGTTTACGTTTATTACAGTATTTTGCGTACTTCATTTAACATGAAAAGTAGTAAACTTCCATCTGGATTATTGTGATTATCTTGTGCTTGCGAAGTTGCAATTTTCGTCATGATCACAGGTTACTGTACAGTTCGGAGTTACCGGTTTCGGGATACTGCCATCACCAGACCATTAGGAATAGTCTGATACAAGTATCAATGTCATATAATTTGCACGCACAGATACATGGTCGAGTGGTGATGTATCTGCGTGTATAAATTGTGTAAGGCGGATACTTGTTCGAGAGTATTCCTAATGATCTGGTAATGGCAGTCAGTCGAAACCAGTTATTGTGACTTGTGCAGTACTGTGCGATGAAGACAGACATTTACGAAAAAGCTGCCAAACATGATCGCGGTCTCGTTTGTAGTCATTATGTCTTCAGGTTATACATTACTGATACAAATAAGTAATACTGAAGAAAGTATCCGCCAAAGCAATGTTAACAGTGGCCAACTTTAGATGGTTTTACACTGTAGTAACAAGTGCTGCTCTGAGATGAAGGAGTTGGTACAAGAGAGGAATTCGTGTCGAGCCGCATCAAACCAGCTAGAAGACCAATTACTCAGAAAAGGAAAATAAAATAAAAACTAAAAATGTGTATAGGACCTGAAAGAGGGTGAAGTCTTTGCACGCTCAACATGGTTGTATCTATACGATGTGCTACATGTACGTTCACGTATGTTCCCTGCGCTAACGGCTTGCTTGATCACTGAGTAGGAGCCGTACAAACTGCTTCCAAAACTATACATTTATTGAAGACATAATGAATATTCAACAAGGACCTGTGGGTGTTTCGACTTTCAACTCTTGCCAATAACTCGTGTTCAATTATATTTGTATTTCGTTGATTACTGTAACTACAACTCGAACTGGTGATAAGCGCTTCGACAGCGTATAGAGTTGTATGCCAGCTGTCTTCGAAGAGAGGATGAAAAGTGATTTATCCTCGTATACCTGTGATCGCAAACACTATCTGAAATTATTCGTACTGGTAACAAACATAGGTGCTGATGTTCAGTGGAGTACAGTTATTAAATATTTCATACAATGGCGTAGCTTTACCAATCCATCATGCACCTGGCAGTAGTACAAGAAAGACTGCCACACTGTTAGTAGTCTTATTGTAATGAGATGTTATGGGAGATGGCAGTTATCACGCTACAAAATGAAACATATCGTAATGTTAATGTAGTAATTAATTCAACAACTAAAATCTGCTTATTCATTCCCGCAGCTGTTTACAGCAAAGCTCAATAGTGCGACATCAAGTTCATCCCTATTGGTGACAGATAAAGAATGAGTATTGTAACGTTAAGAAAAGGGAAGGCTGGTCAGAGAGCTGACTATATTGAGAGGCGCACTACAGCGCTACGCGGACCTTGCTTAAAATGTGACAGATACACGAAACGAAAAGCAATACTGTTGTGTGGAGTACACAGAACGAAGGGAGGCACAACATAAAATTGGACATGACCAAAATACAGCACGAAACAAACGCGCGGTCGCTTTACAACGTCATCACTCGTAAACAACCAGCTGGCACTGCTGACGTTATCTTCTGGCTCGGTTACTCGTATGTGGCCGCTGAATAGCGCCGAATCACGCGAGCTTTCAACAGCGGTAATATGGGTCTCATGCTCAGAGTAGGGCGGTAGAAGCGATAAGTGTACTGATTTCTATCATACGTGAAATGCACAGTCCTCTTCCCTCCCTGTACAGGTATCAATTTCCTCTTGTTTTGGTTATCACTTAATAACACCGTACTGCATCAAACATACAGGGGTTGGACAAATGTATGGAAACAACACGAGAAAATGCTAGCCAAGCATGCAGGACTCGCTGTTGCACTTAACGTCAACTGTGCAGTGTTCTCAATACGTTGTGTCACACGTGATCAGAATAGTCGTCAGCGCATTATGTGGCAACCTAGTGAATCTGAACGTGGCCAGATTGTTGGTGCTCGTACGATGGGTAGCTTGGAAACCAAGGAAAGACTAAGAAAGTGACACCGAATGGAATATTTATAACGCAACAGGAAAAGCGGAAAACATCAACCGTTACGTCAAAACGTGAGTGAACGTGCATTTTGAGCTATCGTGCGAACGGTCGTTGCAGAGGACTGTGGTGAAAAATAAGAGGGCGACAGCTGCAATTCCCTGTAACACGATAACGTGGTGCCGAACCATAAACCGGAACTTTGGAGCAATGGAAGAATGACATTTGGCTGGATGAGTCTTGTAGCACAGTATTTGAAACCTCTGGCCGACTTTGCATCCGAAGAGTGAAACAAGACGGAGGTTCGGTGATAATTTGGGCAGCTATATCGTCGCATTCCATGGGCCCCACGATTACTCTGTAACGCTGCATTACTGGAAAGGACCAATATGGCTTATCATGTCCATCCCTTGGTACAGTGTTTGCTCCTCAACAGCGATAATGTGTTTCAAGACAACAAGCCGCCTATTCAACCAGCTCGCTTCGTCCAGGACTGGTTTTGTGACATCGAGGACGAAATGTCGTATTTCCACTGGCCAGTGTACCTCAGTATTACTGAACCTTTATCGTCTACTTTGAACAAAAGGGTGAGTGATCGCTATCCACTTCCAACATCATTACCAGGAACTGCTACTTTTTTGCAGGAAGCGAGACGAGTGGAAGATGTTTCGAATGCCATCGGTTTTCATATAACGTATTAGGCATGGTAATGTGTTGTGTATTTCGAGTTTTCATGTATCAAGTGCAGGTTAATGTGGTGTGTTATACTATTTTACGATCTTTGAATACTTGTTTATAACTACAGGAGGTTATCTCTTCACAATTTCTCGCCCGGTTAGCCGTGCGGCCCAACGCACTGCTTTGCGGGAGGGGAGCCGTGCCGGTCCCCGGCACGAATGTGCCCGGCTTATAAGTGTCGAGGTCCGTTGTGCCGGCCAGTCTGTGGATGGTTACCCGGCCGCTGTGGCGGGGTGGTTCTAGGTGCTTCAGTCCGGAACCGCACGGCCACTGCGGTCGCAGATTCCAATCCTGCCTCGGGCATGGATGTGTATGATGTCCTTAGATTAGTTAGGTTTAAGTAGTTCCAAGTCTACGGGACTGATGACCTCAGATATTAAGTCCGATAGCGCGTAGAACATTTTCATTTTCTTTATAACGACGGGTCCTAGTTTTTGTATACTGACTGAAGACAGAACAGAAACTTTATTTCGACTGAGAGAAGATGGAACAGAGACGTTACATCGACGTCCTCAGGGAAATATGGTAAGCACAACCCATTAAAATAGATTAGAATATTTGGTTCATGGTCTCTAGCAAGAAAAGACTTCAAGACAAAAATAGAAATCTACTCCCCAGATATATCAAAAAGGACAATGAACTATTGAATCCGTTGGTCTACCCTAATTATAAAACAGGCCAGGCTCTTGCCTTGTAAGCACTTTCTCACTCCTCATCACGTAAAATGTGACCACTGTACCAGGAGAAGCGAATAATTCAGACAAATGCCTGAAAGGAGCATGGGTGAATGGGGACGTATTACTACGTAAAACGAAATGTCTCTCTTCGTTATACATATCTGAAGTAACTGCTATTTTTATGTTGGAGAGTATAAACAAAAATAGAAACTTCCCATTTGCACCATCGCGAAACCAATGCCCCAAGCCCTTCCTGAGCTGAAGGTTTAGTCAGACCGTATATAATCGTATACATCCATTACCAACACGGCAATAAAGCGATATGAATCACCTATGGAGCAGGTTTAGTCTGCTGTCTGGACATATATTCTCAGAATAAGATATGTTACACAAAAAGTACTGAAACTGCTTGTGTCCATTTAGATTATCATAATTTTGCCCAGTTAACACACATATTGAGTGGACTCACAACGCAGGCTGATCGAAATGGTTCTAGTAGATCATCGCTATAATGCTGATACTGTTCGTACGGAGCTTAACATGTCTACACTCAAAACAATGTCAGTGATCATGGGGCTATTACAGCAACAATGATTACCATTGTACGCGGTATGACAATAACAAGGAGGAAAATTAAATGTTGTAAAAATCAAAAAATAGATGCAATACTGTCATATCAAAGGACAATTCGAAACGTTTTACGCTCGACTTGAACGTATTGAAGATTAGACACTGAATGGATATGCACCTTATACGTTCATGATGAGACACACACTTTCATGGTTTACTATCTTTGTAAAGTAATTTTACAGCAACAGCGACTTATCCGTGACTGCTGTGACGTAAAATATAGAGTTGCTCAAAGAGAGGTCCTAAATAAAAAGCGATGGATGTCAGAAGGGCAAACCGTGAACCCTTCAGCGATTATGGTGGCAAAATTTAATGTAAAGACCCCGACAAAAGTGGAAGATATTCTCGTCATAAGCAAAGGGTAACAGTGGTACTAAAGGTAATGCCCTGACACTCACAGATTGCAGAGAACCTGAAACTGAGTAAGTATATACGTGTCGACCCTGAATGTGTTCAAAACGTAATGACCATACGATGCTAGTTTTGTTTTTCCTGATTACATACTCCTGAGTGATCTGTGCCCGGAGATCCGAATGTGGAACTGTTTTATCTCGGGAGTATTTTACTCAAGAAGATGCTGCAATCAATTAATCGTACAGTAGAGCTGTACGGTCTCAGGAAAAATAACGGCTGTAGTTTTTCCTTGCTTTCAGCCGTTTGCAGTACCAGCACAGAAAGGCTATGTCGGCCTGTGTTACAAGATTATATTAGTCGAACATCCCGAATGTTGGCCCTACAACTACTGAACACTTGTCGTCTTCAGAAAGCACATGTTTGTCTACCCTCTCCACAGATACCCACTCTACGAGTTTGATGCACGCACACCGCCCCCCCCCCCCCCCTCCCCACTCCCAGTCACCCCACACCTCAGAAAGATTCATTATTCATAGTGTGGAGGTATGACTAAATTCGTTACTATGAAAATGACGTCTATTCACTATTGCAAAATTAACAAGTACTACTTGTAAAGCCATAAAACTAGTTTGCATGCCTTTGTAAATAGTACACATTAATTTTGAAGTAATAAATACACGTTACTTAATTCATCATGTTCTTATATTTATCATGGTCGCTGTGGTCCACATCTATAATGGATAACTTCAGACATTCACCAGAGAAGTGTGCTGGTACACTTGTTCTTCATGTTGTGTGAATATGACTCGACATACAACAGTAATAGTAACCTCAGATATATTTCAAATAATTTACTACCCGTATAAATCAGCATAAACTTTCATGAAGATAGTGGTAAGATTTAAAAGTGTTGTAAAGATAGGCAACAGGCTTGCAGATACTGAAAAAAGTAGAACTGTGTATTTCACGAAAAGCTAAAACATAGTGTGCTATGAATACAATACCAACGAGTCTGATCAGAATCTGCTAACTTACAGAAATACTACGGTTTAAAAATTTGTGGGTGGGTGAATTGGAATAGTCGCATAGATTCTATAGTAAGATAAACCTGTCTTAGTTGATTCATTGGGATGATTCAACGGAAACATAGTAAGTCTACAAAGGAGTTAGCTTACAAAATACCTGTGCCACCCGCCCTAGAATTTTGTGAGCCACCCATACGAAGAAGGTCCAACAGGGCGTAGTAAATGTATATAAATGGGATCATGAATCGTGGAATCTTTGCGTCACGAGAGAGTACTTGGGAAATTCTCAAAACCTGAGCAGACTTATTCTTAAAAACAGACGCCAACTATGATGTGAAAGATTAGTTACCGAGTTTCAAGGACCAGTATCAAGTGAGAAAATTGAGGAATGTGCTACTGCTTCCAAGTAGCGCTGTTGTATAAGAAAAGACTAATAAACGAGGGATTTAAGTAGCGTTCCTTCCCGTGCTTCATCCATAGCTGCAGCAGGAGGAACTAATACGCGGTACAATGGGGAGCAATCACCCAGTGTCAGGTGCTTCATAGTGCTTTGCAGGATGTAGATGCATATGAAGATGTAGATGTAGACACGTTTCTTCACAATCCGTACAGTAACGATGCGCTGAAGATTAAATATTCTTTGTGTTCACATTCTAAAATATTTAATTATATTTTCTAAGAATGTTGTACACGATATTGCGTTTTGAAAGTGTATTACAGATATGAGTGTGCAGCTCATCGGTTTCACTTGCAGCAGTTCAACAAAGCATGTGAATGAAAACAATTACAGGCTTCCTTAGATTACAGAGAAATCTGAGAAGAATAAGAAATCCAGCGTAATTCACTACAATATAAACTGCTTCTGAAATATTCTCCCGTTAAGATGGCAGCTTTATTGCTACCACTGAAGTCCCAAATAAACTACCAGTTCATGTTTCAGATTTTCTACTTTTATTTTTTAAATGCCCCTTGATGAATAAAAACTATTTTAATATTCACACTTCATTGTCACATTACGTTAATTTTGCTTGATATAATTTAGTGATAGTTTAAAGCACTTTTGAAAGACGAATATATGAAAACTTTAGCTAAAATAATAAAAACGGAGCAGTTTCAAAAGTAAAAACTGGCTGTGGCATGGCTTTCGCAATGATGTAAATAAAATTTCATTTATGTGACGCTCGTATGATTCGACACATGCAACTCCTCCTTATAGCTCAGTCAAAGAAGGAAAATTAGGGCCAAAAATTCGTGTAGTCGCGATTTTTCGTACAATGGTAGGGCGAAGTATCATGAACAACATACTAAAAATCCTGACCTGTAGTTGAAGTGGAGTGGAGGGGGAGGGGCGTTTAAAGGGCACTTTTCCCCGTTTCTCTTAAACAACCCGAAAACCGTGGCTTCTAGCTAAACTGTTTCCCAATACAAAATTAGATCACATTAACTTCCTACAAAAAAAATGGTTCAAATGGCTCTGAGCACTATGGGACTTAACAGCTATGGTCATCAGTCCCCTAGAACTTAGAACTACTTAAACCTAACTAACCTAAGGACAGCACACAACACCCAGCCATCACGAGGCAGAGAAAATCCCTGACCCCGCCGGGAATCGAACCCGGGAACCCGGGCGTGGGAAGCGAGAACGCTACCGCACGACCACGAGATGCGGGCTCCTACAAAAAAGCTCCTGTAAATTTTTTCTCTAGGACTATTAGCTTCCAGCTCCCCCATGAACCATGGACCTTGCCGTTGGTGGGGAGGCTTGCGTGCCTCAGCGATACAGATAGCCGTACCGTAGGTGCAACCACAACGGAAGGGTATCTGTTGAGAGGCCAGAAAAAAGGGGGGTTCCTGGAGAGGGGCAGCAGCCTTTTCAGTAGTTGCAAGGGCAACAGTCTGGATGATTGACTGATCTGGCCTTGTAACAATAACCAAAACGGCCTTGCTGTGCTGGCACTGCGAACGGCTGAAAGCAAGGGGAAACTACAGCCGTAATTTTTCCCGAGGGCATGCAGCTTTACTGTATGATTACATGATGATGGCGTCCTCCTGGGTAAAATATTGCGGAGGTAAAATAGTCCCCCATTCGGATCTCCGGGCGGGGACTACTCAAGAGGATGTCGTTATCAGGAGAAAGAAAACTGGCATTCTACGGATCGGAGCGTGGAATGTCAGATCCCTTAATCGGGCAGGTGGGTTAGAAAATTTAAAAAGGGAAATGGATAGGTTGAGGTTAGATATAGTGGGAATTAGTGAAGTTCGGTGGCAGGAGGAACAAGACTTCTGGTCAGGTGACTACAGGGTTATAAACACAAAATCAAATAGGCGTAATGCAGGAGTAGGTTTAATAATGAATAGGAAAATACGAATGCGGGTAAGCTACTACAAACAGCGTAGTGAACGCATTATTGTGGCCAAGATAGATACGAAGCCCACACCTACTACAGTAGTACAAGTTTATATGCCAACTAGCTCTGCAGATGACGAAGAAATTGAAGAAATGTATGATGAAATAAAAGAAATTATTCAGATTGTGAAGGGAGACGAAAATTTAATAGTCATGGGTGACCGAAATTCGAGTGTAGGAAAAGGGAGAGAAGGAAACATAGTTGGTTGTTATGGATTGGGGATAAGAAATGAAAGAGGAAGCCGCCTGGTAGAATTCTGCACAGAGCACAACATAATCATAACTAACACTTGGTTTAAGGATCATGAAAGAAGGTTGTATACATGGAAGAACCCTGGAGATACTATAAGGTATCAGATAGATTATATAATGGTAAGACAGAGATTTAGGAACCAGGTTTTAAATTGTAAGACATTTCCAGGGGCAGATGTGGACTCTGACCACAATCTATTGGTTATGACCTGTAGATTAAAACTGAAGAAACTGCAAAAAGGTGGGAATTTAAGGAGATGGGACCTGGATAAACTAAAAGAACCAGAGGTTGTACAGAGATTCAGGGAGAGCATAAGGGAGCAATTGACAGGAATGGGGGAAATAAATACAGTAGAAGAAGAATGGGTAGCTTTGAGGGATGAAGTAGTGAAGGCAGCAGAGGATCAAGTAGGTTAAAAGACGAGGGCTAGTAGAAATCCTTGGGTAACAGAAGAGATATTGAATTTAATTGATGAAAGGAGAAAGTATAAAAATGCAGTAAGTGAAACAGGCAAAAAGGAATACAAACGTCTCAAAAATGAGATCGACAGGAAGTGCAAAATGGCTAAGCAGGGATGCCTAGAGGACAAATGTAAGGATGTAGAGGCCTATCTCACTAGGGGTAAGATAGATACCGCCTACAGGAAAATTAAAGAGACCTTTGGAGATAAGAGAACGACTTGTACGAATATCAAGAGCTCAGATGGAAACCCAGTTCTAAGCAAAGAAGGGAAAGCAGAAAGGTGGAAGGAGTATATAGAGGGTATATACAAGGGCGATGTATTTGAGGACAATATTATGGAAATGGAAGAGGATGTAGATGAAGATGAAATGGAGATATGATACTGCGTGAAGAGTTTGACAGAGCACTGAAAGACCTCAGTCGAAACAAGGCCCCCGGAGTAGACAATATTCCATTGGAACTACTGACGGCCGTGGGAGAGGCAGTCCTGAAAAAACTCTACCATCTGGTGAGCAAGATGTATGAAACAGGCGAAATACCCTCATACTTCAAGAAGAATATAATAATTCCAATTCCAAAGAAAGCAGGTGTTGACAGATGTGAAAATTACCGAACTATCAGCTTAATAAGTCACAGCTGCAAAATACTAACACGAATTCTTTACAGACGAATGGAAAAACTAGTAGAAGCCAACCTCGGGGAAGATCAGTTTGGATTCTGTAGAAACACTGGAACACGTGAGGCAATACTGACCTTACGACTTATCTTAGAAGAAAGATTAAGGAAAGGCAAACCTACGTTTCTAGCATTTGTAGACTTAGAGAAAGCTTTTGACAATGTTGACTGGAATACTCTCTTTCAAATTCTAAAGGTGGCAGGGGTAAAATACAGGGAGCGAAAGGCTATTTACAATTAGTACAGAAACCAGATAGCAGTTATAAGAGTCGAGGGACATGAAAGGGAAGCAGTGGTTGGGAAGGGAGTAAGACAGGGTTGTAGCCTCTCCCCGATGTTGTTCAATCTGTATATTGAGCAAGCAGTATAGGAAACAAAAGAAAAATTCGGAGTAGGTATTAAAATTCATGGAGAAGAAATAAAAACTTTGAGGTTCGCCGATGACATTGTAATTCTGTCAGAGACAGCAAAGGACTTGGAAGAGCAGTTGAAGGGAATGGACAGTGTCTTGAAAGGAGGATATAAGATGAACATCAACAAAAGCAAAACAAGGATAATGGAATGTAGTCTAATTAAGTCGGGTGATGCTGAGGGAATTAGATTAGGAAATGAGGCACTTAAAGTAGTAAAGGAGTTTTGCTATTTGGGGAGCAAAGTAACTGATAATGGTCGAAGTAGAGAGGGTATAAAATGTAGGCTGGCAATGGCAAGGAAAGCGTTTCTGAAGAAGAGAAATTTGTTAACATCCAGTATTGATTTAAGTGTCAGGAAGTCATTTCTGAAAGTATTCGTATGGAGTGTAGCCATGTATGGAAGTGAAACATGGACGATAAATAGTTTGGACAAGAAGAGAATAGAAGCTTTCGAAATGTGGTGCTACAGAAGAATGCTGAAGATTAGATGGGTAGATCACATAACTAATGAGGAAGTATTGAATAGGATTGGGGAGAAGAGAAGTTTGTGGCACAACTTGATCAGAAGAAGGGATCGGTTGGTAGGACATGTTCTGAGGCGTCAAGGGATCACCAATTTAGTATTGGAGGGCAGCGTGGAGGGTAAAAATCGTAGAGGGAGACCAAGAGATGAATACACTAAGCAGATTCAGAAGGATGTAGGTTGCAATAGGTACTGGGAGATGAAAAAGCTTGCACAGGATAGAGTAGCATGGAGAGCTGCATCAAACCAGTCTCAGGACTGAAGACCACAACAACAACAATAGCTTCCACATTACAAGGGTTGTAAAAAGCACAATTTTTAAAAAAAATTGTGTTTTAATGGTGTAAAATTAATGTTTAATTCCCAATGAACGTGGAAATAACAGAAAATATACAGTGGTTATTATAAAACATCACCTTATATCTTCAGTTTGTACCTTTCAAGAATCAAGAACTGTATCATCACCATCGTCATCATCTTCTAGATTGAGCAACGGTGTATCATTTGTACACGTACCATGGCAAGTGGCGCAAACCATTGAACATAATATTCCCGCTTTTCGGCATTCACATCGTCCCCTACACTCAGTAGAACAGCGGCAAAAGTTGTTCGGTATAGCTTCAGGTGCTACTGGGTCTTTAGTAGTCAGTGGATGGTGGCATCCAACCCAACTGAGACGACAGTAGGGGGCTACTGAGCCACAGTTGTATCTGTAAGTAAACAAAATTCAGTAAGTAACAAGAAATGTTATTGTAAAAATAAATATATGAAAACAGACAGTTAATAAAATGAATTTACCTGTACATAAACTCTAAAAGAGTGATGATGAGCAAGTCCCGTGTTTGGCCGTTATGAGGCAAGGTCTGATTTTGGCTTCGTTGATGCCTTTAAGAATGCATCATATCAGAGCTTACTTAAATCTTACAGATATTCATTAGCTTGATACATTTCTAGAGTCCTCGTCTCACCAGCCTGGGCGACCTCCTTTCCCGGTGTCGAGGGGCTATTGAAGATGTCGGATACTGTCTTCATTTACCTCGGGATCTTACTGGACCGCTTAACCAGTTCTCCTCTGCTTTTGTTATAAATGCTGTCTCACTGTTATAAATGCTGTCTCACACACGCTAGAAGCATGGGGTAGGAGGATGGTTTCGGTTCAGCAAAAGGAAGTTGCTGGAGTTTATTTGTTGAATACAATTTGGATTCAACCTTGCCCCTATCAACCTTCATGAAATATGTGTTAGTGCCTGGCTGTGAAAAAGCAATCAGTAAATCCGTTAAGTAGACATCTTGCCCAATTATTGTGAGAGCTAGGTGCAGATTATCTATATTTAATGTGCATCTCACTATCGTACCGTCAGTATCGCCTGTAGTAACTACTGTCTCTAGTCCCTTTGCTGTCATTTTGTTACTAAGGAGTGCTATAAGCCTGGTTCTGTTTTTTCCGTTTGCGAGAAAATGCTCCTGTTGAGCTGTGACAGTCATGCATTCATTAAAACTGATTTAAACTGAAGATTTTGTGAAGACCCTTCTCTTCGGCTCTTCTCATTTTGTGCTGTTGACATCACCATAATCATCAAATGATACAGTACAATTTCTACCATAATGTTTCAATACATAGGCTGTATACTAATTGCAAAGCGCAGTAATATAGATGTCCACACGGTGGAGAATGAAGCCTCCACCTACAACAATGGCGCTGGTTTGTAGGTCTTAAATCGCATAATTGTCTTCTGGAGAAACGTCATAGAATTATTAGATGAAGCTTTGGATTCCTGAACTAGCTAAACCATTAAATGGCAGAATAAACAAGAAGTCTGAGTTACAAACATAATTTATAAAGGTAGAAGGGAGCAATGAACTTACTCAACAGTAAAGTTGTTTTGCTTACTCACATAAGAGAAATGGACAGAAAATGCTGTGTGTAAATTGAAGAGCGAGCAGTTCTCCTAGTGGGGGAAGAGGCCTTTCCCAGAAAAAAGTCGCAACAAACGGACAGTGTGCCCAGCAATCAGTTTCCCGCTTACCGGTGTAAAGTGGTGTGCAGAGATGTAGGCAGATTTTTTTCTTATGTGTAGTTCTATTGGTAACTAATATCTATATTACATTTCGTGTTAATGCATTTGTGGAAAATGAACACTTCTAACACGTGTCCTCGTACAACGCATATTGTGAAATATCAAAAATCTCCAGGTGTGTCTGCGCACTGTGTCACCAGTCAGTTACGAGGTGCCCTGTGGAAGGGTCGGTATAACATGCTGAAAAGTCCTGTAGTTGCTTCTGGGGATGTAATGGGGTAGATGAAACGAGGAACTTTTTTACAGGAAATTCAGATTACTTTAATTTTGTACTGGGAAAAGTTTTCTCTAGAAACCATAGTTCTCCAGTTATTCAAGAAAAGCGTAATCAAGTGAAAATTAACGCCCCCATCCCAAAGTTCATAACCTACAGGTCAGGATTTTTAGTATATTGTTCATGACTCTCCCCCTACCACTATACAAGAGTTTGCGACGACACGAATTTTTTCCCCTAATCGCCATTTCTTGGTCGCTGTTGACTGGGCTAGTATATATTATGTCTTGCTCTTGCTGACGTATTTATACCTGTGGGTATAAATAGAATTGCGGTAAGTTAATCTGCTTTAAATAAGTTGTAGGACATCATTACACTGCATTTATTAACAAGCTTCGTAATACAGTTTCCAATGATGCACTTTGATACTTATAAAAAGCACGGAAAATCGACTCAGTAGTTGACACAGAGTACACCTCTTTATTGCAAGCTAACGCTGACTGACGAGATTCTCCCGTAGCAGATATCTTTAGTATACTTTATTTAGCTTCGAAGCTTTTCGTATATTGTCAGCTGTCTCAGCAGAATAATAAGTCTGCTTTCTTTCGTGATATAAATAGCTTGCATTGTAATGGCATTTATATGAATTGGGTTCAAGGTTGCTTTTAATTGTTAATATTTGATAAAGAAAATGAATTAGGTAGACGCCTTAATGCTGGCGGGTCCTCGTTGTTCAAAAAGCCCATTAGGCCCAACTCTCATCGCTTACTCATAGTTCCTCACACCACTGGCGTACTTGAGTAGCAGATGGCGTCGTCAGTCTCGCTGTCTGTGTATCGAACATGGGCACCTCTTCCTGGTCTTCACTATACCATTCTAAACTGTTGCACGTGAAAGCGAGTTTCTCATGTTAGCTGAAGCGTCGCAATGGAATGGTTGTTGTTGTTGTGGTCTTCAGTCCTGAGACTGGTTTGATGTAGCTCTCCATGCAGCTCTATCCTGTGCAAGCTTCTTCATCTTCCAGTACTTACTGCATCCTACATCCTTCGGAATCTCCTTAGTGTAGTCATCTCTTGGTCTCCCTCTACGATTTTTACCCTCCACGCTGCCCTCAAATGCTAAATTTTTGATGCCTTGATGCCTCAGAACATGTCCTACCAACTGGTCCCTTCTTCTTGTCAAGTTGTGCCACAAACTCCTCTTATCCACAATTCTATTCAGTACCTCCTCATTAGTTATGTGATCTACCCATCTAAATTTCAGCATTGTTCTGTAGCACCACATTTAGAAAGCTTCTACTCTCTTCTTGTCTAAACTATTTACCATCCACGTTTCACTTAGATACATGGCTACACTCAATACAAATACTTTCAGGAACGACTTCCTGACACTTAAATCTATACTCGATGTTAACAAATTTCTCTTCTTCAGAAACACTTTCCTTGCCATTACTAGTCTACATTTTATATCCTCTCTACTTCGACCATCATCAGTTATTTTGCACCCCAAATAGTAAAACTCATTTAATACTTTACGCTTCTCATTTCCTAATCTAATTCCCGCAGCATCACCAGATTTAAATTTTATCGTCGTTTTGCTTTTGTTGATGGTCATCTTATATCCTCCTTTCAAGACGCTGTCCATTCCGTTCAGCTGCTCTTCCAGGTTCTTTGCTGTCTCTGGCACAATTACAATGTCATCGGCGAACCTCAAAGTTTTTATTTCTTCTCCATGGATTTTAATTCCTACCCTAAATTTTTCGTTAGTTTCCTTTACTGTTTGCTCAATATACAGATTGAATAACATCTGGGAGAGGCTACAACACAGTCCCACTCCCTTCCCAATCACTTTTTCCCTTTCATGTCCCTCGACTGCTATAACTGCCATCTGGTTTCTGTACAAATGGTAAATAGCCTTTCGCTCCCTGTATTTTACCCCTGCACCTTTAGAATTTGAAAGAGAGTATACCAATCAACATTATCAAAACCTGTCTCTAAGTCTACAAATGTTAGAAACGTAGGTTTGCCCATCGTTAATCTTTCTTCTAAGATTAGTCGTTAGGTCAATATTGCCTGACGTGTTCCAATATTTCTACAGATTCCAAACTGATCTTCCCTGAGGTCAGCTTCTGCCAGTTTTTCCATTCGTCTGTAATGAATTCGTTTTAGTATTTTGCAGCTGTGACTTATTAAACTGATAGTTCGGTAATTTTCACATCTGTCGAAACCTGCTTTCCTTGGGATTGGAATTATTATATTCTTCTTGAAGGCTGAGGGTATATCGCCTGTCTCATACATCTTGCTCACCAGATGGTAGAGTTTTGTCGGGACTGGCTCTCCCAAGGCTATCAATAGATCTAATGGAATGTTGTATACTCCCAGGGCCTTGTTTCGACTCAGTTCTTTCAGTGCTCTGTGAAACTCCTCACGCAGTAGCGTATCTCCCACTGCATCTTCTTCTGCATCCTCTTCCACTTCCATAATATTGTCCTCAAGTACGTCGCCCTTGCATAAACCCTCTATATACTCCTTCCACCTTTTTGCTTTCCCTTCTTTGCTTAGAACTGGGTTTCCATCTGAGCTCTTGATATTCATACAAGTGGTTCTCTTCTCTCCAAAGGTCTCTTTAATTTTCCTGTAGGCAGTATCGATCTTACCCCTAGTGAGAGAGGTCTCTACATTCTTATTTTTTTTCCTCTAGTCATCCCTGCTTAGCCATTTTGCACTTTCTGTCGATCTCATTTTTGAGATATTTGTATTCCTTTTTGCCTGCTTCATTTACTGCATTTTTATATTTTCTTCTTTCATCAATTACATTCTATATTTGTTCGGTTACCCAAGGATTTCTACTAGACCTCGTCCTTTTACCTACTTGATCCTCTGATGCCTTCACTACTTCATCCCTCAGAACTACCCATTCTTCTTCTACTGTACTTTATTTCCACATTCCTATCAATTGTTCCCTTATATTCTCCCTGAAACTCTGTGCAACCTCTGGTTTAGTCAGTTTATCCAGGTCCCTTCTCGTTAAATTCCCAACTTTTTGCAGATTCTTCAGTTTTAATCAACAGTTCACAACCAACAGATTGTGGTCAGAGTGCACAACTGCCGCTGGAAATGTCTTAAATTTTTAAAACCAGGTCCATAAATCTCTCTATTACCATTATATAATCTATCTTAAACCTGTCAGTATCTCCAGGATTCTTCTATGTAAGATAACCTTCTCTTATGATCTTTGAACCAAGTGTTAGCTATGATTAAGTTATGCTCTGTGCAAAATTCTACCAGACAGCTTCATCTTTCATTTCTTACCCCCAATCCATATTCACCTACTATGTTTCCTTCCCTCCCTTGTCCTACTCTCGAATTCCAGTCACCCATGACTATTAAATTTCCGTCTCCCTTCACTACCTGATTAATTTCTTTTATCTCATCATACATTTCATCAATTTCTTCATCATCTGCCGAGCAAGTTGGCATATAAACTTGTACTACTGTAGTAGGCGTGGGCTTCGTGTCTATGTTGGCCACAATAATGCGTTCACTATGCTGTTTGTAGTAGGTTACTCGCACTCCAATTTTTTTTATTCATTATTAAACCTTCTCCTGCATTACCCTTATTTGATTTTGTATTTATAACCCTGTATTCACCTGACCAAAAGTCTTGATCCTCCTGCCACCGAACTTCATTAATTCCCACTATATCTACTTTAACCTATCCATTTCCTTTTTTAAATTTTATAACCTACCTCCCCGATAAGGGGATCCATAGAACGCCAGTTTTCTTTTTCCTGATAACGTAGTCCTCCTGAGTAGTCCCTGCCCGGAGATCCGAATGGGGGACTATTTTACCTCCGGAATATTTTACCCAAGATTACGCCATCGTCATTTAACCATACAGTATAGCTGCATGCCCTCAGGAAAAGTTACGGCTGTAGTCTCCCCTTGCTTTCAGCCGTTCGCAATACCAGCACAGCAAGGCCGTTTTGGTTAGTGTTACAAGGCCAGGTCAGTCAATCATCCAGACTGTTGCCCCTGCAACTACTGAAAAGGCTGCTGCCCCTCTTCAGGAACCACACATTTGTTTGGCCTACTTGCCACGCTTTCACAACGATAATATTCATTACCATCGCTTAGTTTAATACAAACAACAAAGACAATGAGGCTGATTTTAAAATAATCCTTTGAAACAATAAAACATATTTACTGAAATTAGCTTTTTTCCACACATAACAAAACTTAATACGTTTCAGATTCTGCATCGCACGGAATTTCAGTATTCCTCCTGAAATACGGTTTTAGAGACAGTAGAGGTAGTCATTATTTAAATCCCAATTTGTGGTACCACTGAAAACAAAGATAAACATAACACTCATGTTTTTTTATCTACTTGAGCACCATCTGATAGGAATTCATATGAACACTCTTTAGTTATCATATCATTAGATAAATATATAATTTGATTTACAATGCCTTAAAATGCTGCTCATTGCGATGCATGACACGTGTATATATACTTTATACTTGGGATGTTTAATTTTCATTTCAATTGACTATGACATATTTTCATCCACTTTAACTCTTTCATGAAGCTCTTACAACTATTTTCTGTTGTTAACTTTTCTTGCCCAAGTGACATACATATATTGTCAAAGATTAGCAAATAATTATTTATGGAATTTACGTCATTTGGATATAAATTAATATTCCTTAGTTAAGTTATATGACAATGATATCAACCCAAACCATAATAATGTTAGGTTTTATATATTATATTTACGAACATCTATTGTGACACACCCATGCTTATGTCACTTGAACTTACTTCTCACTCCACCAGCGACAGGGGTCCATTCCGATCAAAACAACCCATAGCCTCTAGATAAATACCTGTCTATTCACTTTAGACATCTAGCTAGTTTGTACTTTGCTTCATTCATACTTGAAAAACTTTCCGCCGAGCACGGTGAACTATTAAGAACATTTAACACAACATATTTTCTTTACATCTGCCAGTTTGTTAACATGTTCCTTTACGTCTGTTTGTCTAGATTCCGTTATTTAACAATACACATTCGACTTTGCTTAATATTCTGACTGTTAGTAATTACTTGCTTATTTACAAAATAAATGCTTGTTCCTGATCATGATATTCGTGTCATTATAGCCAAGCGACTTTCTATTAATTTTCACAATATATCTTGATATATACATTATACACACATTTGCTGACTGGGACATAGTATGTGTCACTAAATTCAAGTAAATTACCCTTCTTAATATGTACTGATCTTCGGAATTCTCGTAATATATCTCTACCTTTCATGAATACTCGATGATTTCTCTTTTCATTAAGCGTTTGCTGTTTGACAACACTTTTGGTACTTCAGAAGCAAATCCCTCGAGCCCCTCTTAGAACTTCATAAATCTATTTCATTTCCAGTATTTCAACTCTTATATCTTTGTTTGATATCCTTATTTCTAAATATCGATGACGAACATTTCCTCATTGTGATGTAATTTCATTCGTATTGGTCACCATTCGAAAACCTCAATGCATCACGTCCTCACAGCAGAGGTTTTGAACGTTTTCGAATGACCAATAAAATTTGCACGTCTTATATTATTCTTTCAGTCCCCTTCACACTCATATTGGTGTTCTCAAAACATCAGCAAAGTCCACCAACCGATTAGTTCCTATAATAAAACTATTATAGTATATATCTAGTGCTATTACATCAATAATTCTGTTTCTTGATTCCTCATTTTGGATTGTACTTGTTTTTTATTGAATCATTGTTACCTGAAATGGCACCTACAACGTCCAACCTATGTATTAGTAACACTGGTATTATCTGTTCATTATTTGTGCATAAAATGGCACATAATTTGCTACTAGTGTCAATGACTGATACTGCCTCAGTGTCATTATCTTCAACATCCATTACAAAATGATAATTTTCTTCATTCTCTGACTTTATTCCTCCCTTTCTAATCAGGTTGCCTTTGTCATGACCATTAGATAGTATAGTATCACGAAATTTCTAACTCTCATGAAGGTTCTTCATGTCACAAACATTATTCCATCTCTTATCATGCAAAAGTAAATTCTCATCAGCCCTTTCCTTGTCAAAATCATTAATTTGTCTACCTCTATGAAAATGTCAACCACTTCGTTTACACCTGTTCCTTTTCTAAGGACACCATTACTGTATCTCTGATTCCGTTCCCACTATCCTTGTATTTCCATTCTACAGCTTTTCAACCATTAACTTTGTATTGATTTTTCATACAAAGGACCCACCTGAACGAGAGCCTTTACAATAATCCCAGTTTGTACTTTGTGATTCCCAATGAGGCATACTTTTTCTCAATTTTAAGAAAGGGTTGAAAGTACCTCCTACCTGGTATGGGCCTTCATTAATAATATTTCCACTATTATTATTTACTGCAACGCTACTTTATAATTTTCAGCTGAAAATTCAGTCTCTATATTATTAAAATCACTTATACTACTTAGCTTCTCAAAAACCTTTGCATTACTGACATTAAATGTCTTAACAGAATTTGCTTTAAAAGAGAGTGCGAACTGAGCCTGGTTGTTAGGAACTAACTTCCTATTTACAACAGAGATTCTCCTTAGCATTTCTTATTCCCTAACAGTAGTCTGCAACGCATTAAATGTTGTCTCAGTTTCATTAATACCTCATTTGGTACAACCTTGTACTTGCTGTGCTTACTAACTTACTTTATTTATATTTCTTCCTCCATGAAACCAGTAACATTTTCAATCAATTCTTTAAGGCTCTAGTTAGTGTCACTAGCAGATGGGGCTATTTTCTTGGTATGAGGTGCCTCCATTTTGTCGAATCTCTTGATAATATGCCTAGAAGATTTTCCCGACTTATTATTGATAGGCTTCATTTTTTAATAAAATCTCTAGTTTGTGTCCCGAGAAGAACCATCTGCAGTTTCTTTTAACAAATTAACTCTGAAACACTGGTAACATTTTGCTCATAAAAGCCAGAAAAGAAAGAATTACTTGACATGAAAGTCCACATTTCCAGTCCTTTTACTCTTTACATTAGTACTTGTGTCGTTAATATTCGTTGTTAAATCTACAGTTCCTCGAGCCATTTCCTACTATTAAATATTCTCTAATTTACCCATGTTATCTTTCATCATTTGCTCTAACTTTCTTAATGATAACACACACACACACAGACACACACACACACACACACACACACACACACACACACACACACACACCAGAGATTATGATTTTTAAAATTTTGAACTATTATAGCTAACGTATGCTTCGACTCATTTTCTGTAAGTTTTTTAGCTCTCTGGACGGTTTAGTTGGTTGAAAATTGTGACAGTACAATGCCCTTCTTCTAAACTCCAGATCTCTGCATGTTTGCCTGGAGCCCAAATTTCTATGTTCTCCCTGCGTGGAGTGATATTTCCTTTAGGTAAGTGTCTTTTGCGAGTGATGCTTCCTTTAGATAAGTGTCTTATGCTTGGTGATACTTTCCTGATGATTGCCTGCGACATGTCACACACGATATTTTGATAATCCTTGAATGCATTCAAAATTTTTCCTTCATGTAAACTTATTACTTCCTCCTACACACACATGTGACTTCTATGAGTACATCATTATAATTTCACAAGCCACACGTTGCATTTCCTGTCACTTCTGAGTTCGCTTCCTCCACAGTTATAAAACATCAATAAATTGAGACAGTGTTGGAGTTTCTTAACTTCAGCACAAATATTCGGACGAAACATCCACTATCCTTAACAAAGGTGATCAAACAAATATTCTCTTGTCACACACACGTACTCAAACTGCATCTCTTTACCTCAACACAGGTTTCCCAACAAAATAATCTCCGCAAGGGATGCAGTAATGCAAGATCCTCCACTTGGTTCTAAGTCTCCATTAAAGTTTCTCACTCCAGCGAAGAGTACATAGATAGTGATATAGGTGACTTGCAGTACGACTGGTCATTCCTTCCCACTCGACAGTGCAAGAGTCAAGTCAACTCGTTCATGGGACAACGTACTGAAACAATGTTTAGACGTCCTCCCTACCTGATGTGTCTCTTGCTCTTGCTGGCGTAGTCCCTTGAAGCAGCTCTCACACCTCATTGGATTTGTTCAGAGATAAAAACCGAATATCTGTGTGGCTGTAAACGGAAAGGCAAGGGTCATTTACTTTAAATAAATTTCCGGATGTCACTGGGATGAATCTGCAAAATAACTCAAACTGGTAATATTTGACACACATTACAACAAATACAGAAAATCGAGAGCACAAGCTAATAGAGATCAGATCTGGATTGTATCCGAACTCCGGGTACCGAGATTGATGTGCAGTACGTTGTTAACCGTTGGAACCATTCGTAAGCTGTTGCCACAATAACAGTATTTCAAGATTTCAAACATGGCTGCAGCAGCAACTGTTAAAATTCTTCACAATAAAAAGATGACAGCCAAAACCAGTTGCAGGATAAAATTTTTTATTAAAATTCTTGACCAAGGTTTCGGTACATATAAATATACCTCCATCAGAAGTAGAACTTGCTGAACAGAGAGACACATTCATTAGAAAAGCCATATCAACGAAAGTGAGAAACAGAAGCTTAAGTAACGGTGAAATTACCAAAGTAATACAGGCACAAAATCTTTAGTACTTACAAAAATTACATCATGCAATGGAGAATTATAAAACAATTATGCCAAAGGCGTCATTAATAATTAAGACATCATCTCCATTTGTACAACATGTGTAATGGGCACAGGGTCAAAGCGAACAGTTTAACACCATTACTTCGCCTATGAACTATTGAGACACAAGAGTGAATGCACTAGGCCAGATGGTATCGCCGAGAGAGGGCACTTGCATGTGCCAGACTCGCGCATATTAAAATCCATCAATACATACATAAGCGCATCAAAAATTATTAAAGATTGTGTTAATTCAAACTCTGCCTTAATAAATGAAACATATCAGACCAATTAAAGACATTTATGTAAAATAGAAATATAGAACCAATTTACCTGTGTCCTAGTGTCAGACGGATAAAGCTTATGCTTGGAACATCTAACGAGAGAGGGCACTAGTGTAATGCGCGAGACTCTCACGTAACGTAGGCAGTGAAATACACACTAGCGAAACAACCAAAATGTTATAACAAAACGAAACCATCTGTCATTATGAATAAAACATAGTAGTCATTTAACCAACCATACACATTGAAATTCATAACTAACAAACATCAAAATACGTAGAATCCAAACAAGACAGGAAAAGCGCATTTCACCGGCATCAACAAGCTAGAAAATAACTACTAGTCAGCCAGACTATATTACATTAAGGCAATGAGGGGTTTGAAACTGTCTAAAAAATTTTTGTTTCGAAGCTGCACCTGTTCATTATGAACAAATCCATCTTTTAGAGACAGATGCTTGAAAATCTCTAATTCTTCAAGCAAGTCTAGTTTGTAACCTTTATTAGCTTCATGAAGCAGCTCTACGTCGTCCAGTTCACATGGCGTGTGCCGTAAGAGCCATAGATGTTCAGCAAAGGTGGAATTATATACGTTTTCCCCATTTTTACCTAACATGTGTTCTTTATACCTAACTTTAATGGGTCTACCTATCTGCCCTATGTAATTGTTTGGGCAGTCGTTACAAGTAATTTTGTATACCCCGGACTTAGTGCTGAGTTCTTCTCGTGCTCCAATATTATGAATTACTGTACGTTTCAAGCTATTATTTACGGAAAAGGCAACTCTATAACCGTATTGTTTCTGTAAAAGTCTTCTTATCTTATATGAAACGTTCCCTAAAAATGGAATAGAAATAAAGTTATTACTCTCATACTTTTTTGCCCTGTTATCTCCTAAAGTAGCAAATTTTATAGCTGTTTTTTTCTTAGCAATTTGGTCAATTAATTTAGGGTCTTATCCATTGTTAGTAGCCATTGATTTTAATAAAGATATTTCATTTTCAAAACAATTCTGTGCTAAAGGTGTGCTCACAGCGCGATGAACTGCAGAAGTTTTACTTCTGATGAAGGTATATTTATATGTACCGAAACCTTGGTCAAGAATTTTAATAAAAAATTTTATCCTGCAACTGGTTTTGGCTGTCATCCTTTTATTGTGATTAACAGTATTCATTTGTTTACTGGCGTAACCTGTTTACTGCATAGTAGCACTGTAGTACCGAAACTTTGAAGACACACTCACCTAAGCTTTCTTTATGCTCACGTCGGCTTTTAATAATTAACAATTTATGTCGAAATTTTATCACTTTTGCATCTAAATATTGACGTGACCTTGACATACAGAACTGCCAAGTACGATCTTCTCTCACATTTTACTCAGTTCCTCACACTTTTGGCGTACTTCAATATCGGATAGCACAGCTAATATCGATCCCTGTGTTCAAATGTGGAGATCTCTTTTTAACTCTTCCTGCTGCTCTAAAAAGATTGTTTACTCATGTTGGCTACAACGACCTAATACAATGTTAAAATGAGAAAATAAAAGGTTGCCCAGAAGAACAGGAACGTCAATCACTTTATAAAATAGTGGTGGTGTTTAATTTCATTAGAATGGGTAAAATATAATACTGTGATACTGTGCCATCAAAAAGGTATTTGTTTTGGATGACTTAATCTTCGAGTGTCTTTTGGACCGTCAGCGAGAGAATCCGCCTTCTGTCACTGGTGCAGGTGAGGTGAGAACGCGGCTTGTTTTCGTATTATATTTACGAACATCAAATAGGAGCGGACTATTTTCAGTTATTTGTGTGGATACTAGCTTAGTCTCTTTTAATTTCTTGCGTTATTGCGTCCTCACCAGGAATAGTCTTTCGTTTTAATAACAGTGTGGTGTAAGGTACCGCCATTTGTGTCGACACTTGTATGTATCTTAGTATAGTAAAGGCATTTTCGTTCCGGTTAGATCAGGCCATGGTCGGTTGGGCCATTAGTGAGAGAGCATTTGACGTTGCTGCTACAGATGAAGATGATTATATGTGCAACATTCAAATAGGAGCGACATATTTTCAGTTACCCGTGTGTACATTAGATTAGTATTCTAATTTCCTGGATATTCGTGTGATTACTAGGCACAGTCTTCTGTTCTCGTAACAGTGTAGTGTACAGTATTCCAGAATTTTCTGTGTGGATAGGGACTGTGACAGCTGCGTTCAGATGCGAGCTGATTTGGTGACCATTAGCGCTCAGCCCCAGGCAGTACTGGCTTGGTAACACAGCTTAGATTAGATTAGATTAGATTAATACTTGTTCCATAGGTCATGAATACGACACTTGGTAATGATGTGGAACGTGTCTGGTTAATAAAAGATGTCTGTACAAGATATTACATTACACAAAATATTGCATGCCACTAATGTTTAAGTTGTTTTTTTTCCTTAATTTATATATAAAAATTCAGCCAATGAGTAGAAGGAGTTGTCATCTAGAAATTCTTTTAATTTATTTTTAAATGTTGGTTGGCTATCTGTCAGGCTTTTTATGCTGTTTGGTAGGTGACCAAAGACTTTTGTGGCAAACTTTTGTGGCAACATAATTTACCCCTTTCTGTGCCAAAGTAAGATTTAACCCTGCATAGTGAAGATCATCCTTTCTCCTGGTGTTATAGTTATGCACACTGCTATTACTTTTGAACTGGGTTGGATTATTAACAAAAAATTTCATAAGTGAATATAAATACTGTGATGATCCCTAGATCCTTAAATAGATGTCTGCAGGATGACTGTGGGTGGGCTCCAGCAATTATTCTGATTACACGTTTTGAGCAATGAATACTTTTCTACTCAACGATGAATTACCCCAGAATATGATGCCATACGAAAGCAGTGAATGAAAGTAGGCATAGAAAGCTAATATACTGAGATTCGTATCACCAAAATTTGCAATAGCCCTAATAGCATACGTAGCTGAACTCAGACGTTTCAGCAGACCATCAATGTGTTGTTTCCAGTTTAACCTCTCATCAATGGACACACCGAAAAATTTTTTAAATTCTTCCTTAGCTACATACTTCTGTATAAAGTCTATATTTATTACTGGAGTTGTGCCATTTACTATACAGAACTGTATATACTGTGTTTTATCAAAATTTAAAGAGAGTCCGTTTGCTGAGAACCACTTAATAATTTTGTGGATGTTATTACTATACTGGTATCATCAGCAAAAAGAACTAACTTTGCATCTTCATCAATGAGGAATGGTAAGTAATTAATGTATATCAAGAACAGTAATGGAGCTAGGACCGAACCCTGTGGGACCCCGTACTTGATAGCCCCCCCAGTTTGAGGGTGTTGTTTTAACAATACATGAACCACTTATTTCAACTTTCTGCATTCTTCCAGTTAAGTATGAATTAAACCATTTGTGCACTGCCCCCCTCAAACCATAATGATGTAGCTTATCTAAAAGAATTCCATGATCACAAAAAATACCAATGGCTGATGTCCGATTATTCAGAGCATTTAATATTTGATCAGTGAAAGCGTATATAGCATTTTCTGTTGAAAAGCCTTTCTGAAAACCAAACTGACATTTTGTTAGTACTTTATTTTTACAAATATGGGAGGTTACTCTTGAATACATTACAAAAATATGTGATAGAGCTGTCAGAAGAGAGATTGGGCGGTAGTTATTGACATCCGACGTATCCCCCTTTTTATGCAATGGTTTTACAATGGCATATTTCAGTCTATCGGGGAAAACACCCTGCTTCAAAGAGCTATAACGTATGTAGCTGAGAATCCTACTTATCTGTGGGGAACAAGCTTTAAGTACCTTGCTGGAAATGCCATTAATTCCGTAAGAGCTTTTACTTTTCAGTGAGTTTATTATTTTACTGATTTCAGAGGGAGAGGTTGGTGGAATTAAGTTGTTTCAAACTGCACAGGTATGGCCTCTTCTATTAGTAGCCTTGCCTCTTCTAGTGAAGATCTAGATCCTATTTTCTCCACAACATTTAAAAAATGATTATTGAAATTATTTTCAATTTCTGATTGTTTGTTAGTACACTTGTCATTTAGTTTTATGGCACTAAAGTCTTCCTGTGCTCTTGGTTGCCCAGTTTCCCTGTCAATAATATTCCAAATTGCTTTAATTTTATTATCAGAGTTACTGATCTCAGACATGATACACATGCTTCTGGACTTTTTAAAAACTTTTCTTGGTACCGCACAACAGTTTTTATAATATTGAACAATTTCGGGGTCAGTACTCCCTCTTGCTGTTAGATACAGTTTTCTTTTACAGTTGCAAGATATTCTTATTCCTTTAGTTAGCCAAGGTTTTTTTATACGTTTTCTTGGAATTATGTTTAACTATTTTCTTGGGAAAACAATTTTCAAATACCCTTAAAAATTTATCGTGAAATAAGTTATATTTCAAATTTGCATCGGTTTTCTTATAAAATACATCCCAGTCTAGCTGATGTAGGCTTTCCCTAAAGTTTGCAATATTTATATTGTTAATTGAACGCACTGCTTTGAATTTCTGATTTGATATACTGTATGGAGCTATGTCACGTATTGAAACTAGCTGTGCACCATGATCTGAAAGACCATTCTCAACAGGATAAGCATTTATGTCCTTAAACTTATCTTGGTCTATCAAAAAAGTTATCTATCAATGTCCTGCTGTTCTTTGTTATCCGAGTAGGAAAATCAATGACGGAGCTTAAACTGAAAGAACTGAGTAATACTACTAGGTCATTCTTCCTATTACACTCTTTCAGGGAATCAACATTGAAGTCCCCACAAATGCTGTTGGCCACGAGGTTCACTGTGAGGCGCAGGACATGGGGATCAAGGGGACGTCTGACACGTCCCATGTATCCCATGGCCGGTCCACTACTGCGGCCATCCCGGGTGCTGCCCGCTGTGAAGATGACCCCTCACCCATCATCGACAGGGAGAACACTCCAAGGAGCGGCAGGCAGCGAAAGACTTTCCAGAGGCCAATTGGAGGGCCACCCCGTTTCGTCTAACGAATAGGATTCGTGCGCTATCTTTGGCTGACGACGTTCCTGAGCCAGATGTAGTCGCTCGCCGTTTTTCCAGAGGAAGCCTCTCGCCCCACAAGGTCTAGGCATTCATGCAGGGTGGGTGTGTTGTTAGTAGGAAGTTCCAACGTTAGGCGCGTAATGGGGCCCTTACGGATTTGGATGCCAAAGAGGAGAAGGAATCCAGAGTGCACCATGTGTGCGTGGAGGCATTTCAGATGTGGCAAAGTTGCTACCAGACGTCATGAAGATCCGAGTTTATAGTCAACTGCCGGAGGTGACTCATATCAAAATTAACGACGTGTGTCACTTTGTATCAGAAGAGATTCTATCTGGTTTTGGGCGCCTTGCTGAAGGACTGTCAGTCATGCTTGCGAGACGTGACGGAGATCGCATCGTCGGCAGAACTGACTGAGGTCCTTCGGTACAAAGCCGTGTTGAGGGCCTCAGTCAGAGGTTCAGACTGTTCTGTGCCATAGGATGGTGGGTTTCGCTTAATAGGTCAGGTTTCATTAAAGACAGAAAGCGGCTAGACGGGTAGCAGGGGATGTTCAAAACTGTTCAAATGTGTGTGAACTCCTCAAGGACCGAACTATAAAGGTCAGACACACTACTTAAACTAACTTATGCTAAGAACAACATACACACCCATGCGCGAGGGAGGACTGGAACCTCCGGCGGGATGGGCTGCGTGAATCCGTGAAATGGAGCCACACGGCAACGGGGGATGTGTGGAGGGGACTGTGCGAATTTTTAGGTTGGAAGGTTTCGGGAACATGGCGTCATTGTAAAAGGGTGTAGGCCAAACACCGGAAATTAGACCTATAAACAATTGGTATTGTAGCTGTAAACTGTCGCAGCTAATTGGAAAAGATCCAGAGCTAATGGAGAGCCCTGAAGCTCAAATTGTTACAGATCCGGAAAGATGGCTAAAGTCGGAGGTAAGTTGAACCGAAATTTCTACAAAGTACCCAAGCGTGTTTGGAAAGGATGGTGGAGTGTTTATGGCTGTCAGAAGTAGAAGTACTTAACCTTGTAGAGAAATCGAAGTCCATAGTTCCTGTGAGTCACCTCTCAGATGATAAAATTGCTGAACGTCTCAAAGAAAACTTGAATCGAATTTCAAATGGGTACTCCACTCTTAGAGCTCTAGCCGTGGCGACTTAATTCTTCCCTCTATATGTTGGCGATAATACGTGTTTAAAGTCGGAGGTAGGTATAGAACGTTGTCTGAAAGCGCTCTGAATGCGTTCTCAGAAAATTATTTAGAACATTTAGTTCTGGAACCCGCTCTAAACTTATATGGTTGCGAAAACGTACTTAACCTCTTAGAAACGAATAATCGTGAGCAAATAGGGACCATAATGTTGCTGTAGAGAGACTGAATACCGTAGCATCCAGACCCACCAAAAATAACGGCAAAACATGTCTATTTAAAGAAGCAGATAAAGTTTCGATTGGGTCGTCCTAATAGACAGTCGGCGCTCCTTCTAATCCGAATATGAAAGCATAGAACAGATGTGGTTTAAATTCAAAGAAACAGTATCGACGGCTATTAAGAGAGATATACTAAACAAATTAAGAAGAGAAGGTACTGACCCCCATGGTACAATAAACAGGTTAGAACACTGCTGTGGAAGCAACAAGAAAAGAATGCTAAATTTAAAAGAACGCAGAACCCTCGAGACTGGAGAAATTTTACAGAAGTTCAGTACCTCCACTGCGCGACAAGTGTTGAGTTACTGATAAAAATGTCACTAAAGTAGAGTTACTAAATACCGTTTCCCAAAATTCCTTCACAATGCAAGATGGAGCAAATATCCCAGAATTCGGTGAAGCAAAGAAGCGTAAATACTTTAATCAGGCAAGGTCTCCCGACCTGATAATATATCACTCAAATTCCTCTCAGAGAATAAAACCGATCTCTCGCCGAAAGATCCGTACCTGAAGACTGGAACGTCGAACTGGTCACATGCACGAAAGGAAATAGGAGTAATTCACTTGATTACAGACCCCTGTCGCTGATGTCGATTTGCAGTAGGATTTTGGAATAGGTGCTGTGTTCGAACATTATGAGGTACCTCGAAGAAAACGATTTATTGACAGTCAACCAACACGGATTCAGAAAATATCCCTCCTATGAAATACCACTAGCTCTTTATGCTCACTAAATAATGAGTGCAATTGACAGGGGATGTCAAATTGATTCCGTATTTCTAGATTTCCTGACGGATTTAGACACCGCTTCTCACAAGCGGCTTGGAATCAAATTGCCTGCTTATGGAATATCGTCTCAGTTGTACGAATGGATTCGTGATTTCCTGTCACAGAGGTAAAAATTCGCAATAACTGACAGAAAGTCGTCGAGTAAAACTGAAGTAATATCTGGTGCTCCCCAAAGAAGTATTACACGCCTTCTGCTGTTCCTTATGCACGTAAACGATTTAGGAGGCAATCTGAGTAGCGCTCTTAGATTGCTTACAAACGATGTTGTCATTTATAGACTTATGAAATCACAAGATGATCAACCCAAATTTCAAAACGATTTAGACACGATACCAGTTTGGTGCGACAAGTGGAAATTGACTCAAATAATGAAAAGTGTGTAATCATCGACATGAGTACCAAGAGGAAACCGCTAAATTTTGGTTACACGATGAATCACACAAATCTGAAGGCCGTAAATTCAAATAAATGCTTAGGTATTACAATCAAGAATAACTTAAGATGGAACCATTTCGTAGGTAGTATTGCCGGCAAAGCAAACCAAAGACTTCGATTTATTGGTAGAACTTCTAAAGAAGCTGTCTACACTACGCTGTTACGTTCTCTTCTGAAGTACCGTCGTGCGGTGTGAGATTCGTGTCAGATAGGATCGACGGTGGCCATCGAAAAAGTTCAATGAAGGGCAGCTCGATTTGTACTCTCGCGGAATAGGGGAGGCAATACGGATATAATGCGTGAATGAGGTTGGCAGTCATTAAAACAAAGGCGTTGTTCCTAGCGGCGGGAGCTTCTCATGAAATATCAGTCAACAAATTTCCTCTCAGAGGGTCTGGAGACAAATGGCAGTGTTAGAGCTCTGCATTTATCAGGCTGCAATACTATATAGATTTATGAAGCAACTTTGCGGCTACCTATATGGCGAGGAATAATCATCGTAATAATTTTTTAAAAAAAGAGCACAGACGGAAAGATTTAAATGATTGTTTTACCCGTGAGCTGTTCGAGAGTGGAGCAGTAGAGAAACAGCTTGAAGGTAGTTACATGAACCTTCTGGTAGGGACTTAATTATGAACTGCAGATGCAGATGTACATGCAGATCAACGAAATTTCGGCGAAATTTCACAAAGAGTCACCATCATTTGGAGTTTGAAGCTATAAAAGTGGTCATATTTTAAGACTAACTCGTAGGGATTTGATTTCTCCCCATTCGGATCTCCGGGCGGGGACTACTCAAGAGGATGTCATTATCAGGAGAAAGAAAACTGGCGTTCTACGGATCGGAGCGTGGAATGTCAGATCCCTTAATCGGGCAGGTAGGTTAGAAAATTTAAAAAGGGAAATGGATAGGTTGAGGTTAGATATAGTGGGAATTAGTGAAGTTCGGTGGCAGGAGGAACAAGACTTCTGGTCAGGTGACTACAGGGTTATAAACACAAAATCAAATAGGGGTAATGCAGGAGTAGGTTTAATAATGAATAGGAAAATAGGAATGCGGGTAAGCTACTACAAACAGCATAGTGAACGCATTATTGTGGCTAAGATAGATACGAAGCCCACACCTACTACAGTAGTACAAGTTTATATGCCAACTAGCTCTGCAGATGACGAAGAAATTGAAGAAATGTATGATGAAATAAAAGAAATTATTCAGATTGTGAAGTGAGACGAAAATTTAATAGTCATGGGTGACCGGAATTCGAGTGTAGGAAAAGGGAGAGAAGGAAACATAGTAGGTGAATATGGATTGGGGATAAGAAATGAAAGAGGAAGCCGCCTGGTAGAATTCTGCACAGAGCACAACATATTCATAACTAACACTTGGTTTAAGAATCATGAAAGAAGGTTGTATACATGGAAGAACCCTGGAGATACTATAAGGTATCAGATAGATTATACAATGGTAAGACAGAGATTTAGGAACCAGGTTTTAAATTGTAAGACATTTCCAGGGGCAGATGTGGACTCTGACCACAACCTATTGGTTATGAACTGTAGATTAAAACTGAAGAAACTGCAAAAAGGTGGGAATTTAAGGAGATGGGACCTGGATAAACTAAAAGAACCAGAGGTTGTACAGAGATTCAGGGAGAGCATAAGGGAGCAATTGACAGGAATGGGGGAAATAAATACAGTAGAAGAAGAATGGGTAGCTTTGAGGGATGAAGTAGTGAAGGCAGCAGAGGATCAAGTAGGTAAAAAGACGAGGGCTAGTAGAAATCCTTGGGTAACAGAAGAAATATTGAATTTAATTGATGAAAGGAGAAAATTAAAAATTCATTAAATGAAGCAAGCAAAAAGGAATACAAACGTCTCAAAAATGAGATCGACAGGAAGTGCAAAATGGCTAAGCAGGGATGGCTAGAGGACAAATGTAAGGATGTAGAGGCCTATCTCACTAGGGGTAAGATAGATACTGCCTACAGGAAAATTAAAGAGACCTTTGGAGTTAAGAGAACGACTTGTATGAATATCAAGAGCTCAGATGGAAACCCAGTTCTAAGCAAAGAAGGGAAAGCAGAAAGGTGGAAGGAGTATATAGAGGGTCTATACAAGGGCGATGTACTTGAGGACAATATTATGGAAATGGAAGAGGATGTAGGTGAAGATGAAATGGGAGATATGATACTGCGTGAAGAGTTTGACAGAGCACTGAAAGACCTGAGTCGAAACAAGGCCCCCGGAGTAGACAATATTCCATTGGAACTACTGACGGCCTTGGGAGAGCGAGTCCTGACAAAACTCTACCATCTGGTGAGCAAGATGTATGAAACAGGTGAAATACCCTCATACTTCAAGAAGAATATAATAATTCCAATCCCAAAGAAAGCAGGTGTTGACAGATGTGAAAATTACCGAACTATCAGTTTAATAAGTCACAGCTGCAAAATACTAACACGAATTCTTTACAGACGAATGGAAAAACTAGTTGAAGCCAACCTCGGGAAAGATCAGTTTGGATTCCGTAGAAACACTGGAACACGTGAGGCAATACTGACCTTACGACTTATCTTAGAAGAAAGATTAAGGAAAGGCAAACCTACGTTTCTAGCATTTGTAGACTTAGAGAAAGCTTTTGACAATGTTGACTGGAATACTCTCTTTCAAATTCTAAAGGTGGCAGGGGTAAAATACAGGGAGCGAAAGGCTATTTACAATTAGTACAGAAACCAGATAGCAGTTATAAGAGTCGAGGGACATGAAAGGGAAGCAGTGGTTGGGAAGGGAGTAAGACAGGGTTGTAGCCTCTCCCCGATGTTGTTCAATCTGTATATTGAGCAAGCAGTGAAGGAAACAAAAGAAAAATCCTGAGTAGGTATTAAATTTCATGGAGAAGAAATAAAAACTTTGAGGTTCGCCGATGACATTGTAATTCTGTCAGAGACAGCAAAGGACTTGGAAGAGCAGTTGAATGGAATGGACAGTGTCTTGAAAGGAGGATATAAGATGAACATCAACAAAAGCAAAACAAGGATAATGGAATGTAGTCTTATTAAGTCGGGTGATGCTGAGGGAATTAGATTAGGAAATGAGGCACTTAAAGTAGTAAAGGAGTTTTGCTATTTGGGGAGCAAAATAACTGATGATGGTCGACGTAGAGAGGATATAAAATGTAGGCTGGCAATGGCAAGGAAAGCGTTTCTGAAGAAGAGAAATTTGTTAACATCCAGTATTGATTTAAGTGTCAGGAAGTTATTTCTGAAAGTATTCGTATGGAGTGTAGCCATGTATGGAAGTGAAACATGGACGATAAATAGTTTGGACAAGAAGAAAATAGAAGGTTTCGAAATGTGGTGCTACAGAAGAATGCTGAAGATTAGATGGGTAGATCATAATAACTAATGAGGAAGTATTGAATAGGATTGGGGAGAAGAGAAGTTTGTGGCACAACTTGACCAGAAGAAGGGATCGGTTGGTAGGACATGTTCTGAGGCATCAAGGGATCACCAATTTAGTATTGGAGGGCAGCGTGGAGGGTAAAAATCGTAAAGGGAGACGAAGAGATGAATACACTAAGCAGATTCAGAAGGATGTCGGTTGCAGTAGGTACTGGGAGATGAAAAAGCTTGCACAGGATAGAGTAGCATGGAGAGCTGCATCAAACCTGTCTCAGGACTGAAGACCACAACAACAACAATTATGAAAGCTAAATTAAACTAACGTGCCGAAAAATATCTGCACGGAAGGAAAATTTTTTGTTTCGGTAATTAGGTGGAACAGGATTCGAATAATATTACAAATGCGTTCTCTCCTCCGTTTTCAGCAGTCGCGGAATGATAAGCTAAATTAAATGTCACCCTCCCCTCTAAAGGACGTCATAAAAACTGTACTCACAGATGAAAACACATATGAAGTGCAACATATTATATATATAGTCATTTCTATCTGAATGAAATAGCTGACACTGTACTTGAAACATTGCATTACACTATACCTGAAGAATTAAGTATGGGGTACTTTCGTGGGTTGAATGTTCATATACAGCAAACTCAAGTATTAGATTCTCAGCATTGGCTTAGCCGTTTTGAATACGATCACACTCATGGTTTTCTCTCACTTGGTACAATAGGGAAAGAAACATCTATCAAAACAGAGGTTAGTAACCAATCGAACTGTACAAACAAGATTTCTGAACACCAGATAACATGAACCGAAATGACACGCGATGGAGGACAGATCAAAATCTATGTGTACATCAAGGATTAGACATTGTGGTCCGTTCCGCCTCCTTCAAAATTGTTCAGTCCATCCCTTTATTGGTTTTTCGAAGATTTTTTGCCTTTTAGTTTATATTATTTTATGGCTTCAGCTGTTCTTGCATCTGGCATATGGATTATTCTCTTATGTTATTTTTGTCTTAACTGATGTTTTATTGTATCAGTTGGAGGAAGGCAATGGCAAACCACCTCCACTAGGACCTTGCCTAGTACAGTGTTGCGCGTCTCCCGCATCGTCCCCTACGCTCCTCGGCGTATGGAACCTCATCATCATCATGTTTAACATACTCAGTTCCGCTTGGATGTCATCATTTGTCTTTTTATCCGTCAAAGTATATCGTGTCACGTATCTAAGGAAATTCATTTCACTTAATTCTATTCTCTTTTCATCTCTCTTCTTAAGAGTCCAGTTCTCGCATCCGTAAAGCTGTGCTGATATAGCCATAACCTGATAGAAATTTAGTAATGAATCGCTGTGAAGGTTCGAGTCCTTCCTCGGACATGGGTGTGTGTGTTTGTCCTTAGGATAATTTAGGTTAATTAATGTGTAAGCTTAGGGACTGATAAACTTAGCAGTTAAGTCCCATAAGATTTCACACACATTTGAACATTTTGAATCTCTGTGTAATTTCTTTCTCAGTGTTCTGCGTAAAGTTCCGCAGTAACAGTTAAATAGGTCTAGCTTATTTTCTATTTCATTGTTTTTCGTGTATGTAACACTGCACCTTTGTATTAACCCGCTCTAAGAGCTTCTTGTCAATTTCAATCTAACTTGCATGGGCCGGTGTCCTAAAAGTGCCGCTGATTTTGTCTTTGTGGTGGGGACTTTCAGACTGTGTTACCCACCTTTTGTACTTAAGTTAAAGACGGCTTCTTGTAAGTCATTTTCATTCTGACCAATAATTAATTTGCCGTTAGCAAAAAGTATTGTACTAACATCCACATCGCTAATTTTAATATGTTTTACTGCCTGCCATGAAGTGTTAGTTACATCGTCGGTATGTATGAAAACGAGTTGGAGAGAGTTCGCCCCCGGTAGCTGAGTGGTCAGCGCGACAGAATGTCAATCCTAAGGGCCCGGGTTCGATTCCCGACTGGCTCGGAGATTTTCTCCACTTAAGGACTGGGTGTTGTGTTGTCCTAATCATCATCATTTCATCCCCATCGACGCGCAAGTCGTCGAAGTGCCCTCAAATCGAAGCAACTGCACCTGGCGAACGGTCTACCCGACGGGAGGCTCTAGTCACACGACAGTGGGTGAGAGAGGACATCGTTGTCTAACACAATGGTTTATTTCAGCTATATTATGGCTGCTACTTGCTACTTTTATTTGTGCTTTGTTACTCATGTGTGAACCCTGTCCAGCTGTTGTGAGACAGAATCCCTTTGTTTCTTCAAATTTCCCACAGTTTGGTTCAATTTGCTTTAACAAACGCCTTTTCGTAGTCAATGAAGACACTGTAATTGTTAAGTTGAAGTCGCGATTTCTGTTGGTGAAGATATAATCCGAGCATGATCTGCCTTTCTGAAAGCATTATGGGTGTCCGACAGTACAGATTCAGGAACTGGAGACAGTCGTTTTCCTAAAATTAGAGCATAGACTTGTGACATGAATTCTGTAAGTTAATACTTCTGTAGTTCTTATATTCATGTCTGTTTCCTTTTTATTACCTGCTGATATGTGGGCTATATTCTACTCTTCAGGTGTAGAACTACTACGCCAGCACATGCTCGTATAAATCGAGTATTCTTACTTCTGCAATATTTGGTGCACATTTTATCGATTCTGTATTGATTTTGTCACAACCTGGAGTCTTCCTGTTCTTGCCAGACGTTACTGCATCCTGTAGCTCCTCAAACCTTATTAAATCTATATTCCTATCTCGTTCAGACAGAGCCACTGTATATCTTGCACATTCGTCCAGAGTGTTTTATAGTATTGTAACCAATTAGATTCAGATATTGTGTTCATTTTCAGACTGTCCTTATCTTCTTTGTTTAAATGAGTCATTGTTTTGTACGCTTTGTCTTGTCCTCCTCTAACGTTATGTTCAGTATCTATAATATACTTTTTTCAACAAACATTTTCAGCTTGAATGGCTTTCCTCTTGACTAGATCTGATTTCCATTTTATAATGTAGTCTCAGCTCTTGAACGTCTCGGTAATTCACATTTAGAAGTGGGCATGTTTCTTATCATAATTTAGACTATGTATTTCATCATCCCAGTATTGCAGGCCCCTTTTGAAAAAAGCTTTTATTTCTTGTTCCATGTGATTCTTTTGCTGTTTAGTTAGTGCTTTCCAGGAATGGAATATTGTTCCATTCCTGGTTGACGTTATCCGCTTTTATACTTCAACTTAAGTGTTCTTCAAGCCTTTTATGGCATAGTAATCAGGTACTCTCTCCTTTAAGAAAATGTTCTTGAAATGTTGCATCATCGTCATTTTGTTTCTGTTTCAAAGATGTCTTCCACCTTTTAATTAGTTTTATTTTTGAGATGAGGAAGCAAGCATATGGAGAGACAAGTAGACATCTCAGGAACCTTGTGTTTTGCAGTAAAGACCAAGGAATTACGTAGTCCATAATGGTGACAAAGTCTGTAACTCAGCAGGTATATTTGTGAATCTATGAGGTCAGACGTGTAAGGAAAACTTTTGGCAGATATGAACACGGGTACCAGGTGAAATGATGCTGTTGTTATGGAACTGAACTTGATGAAAGCTATTTTTTATTGTTCCCCTAAAAAATCTGAGGCACATGCTGGGAAGATTACTTAGAAAAGAAATTAGCCAATGGCATTCCTCGTCCCCTTGTCCAGAGATTTGTTCGACCACAGATGACTTCGCCGTCGGTGGGACATTCAACCGTTACATTATAATATGGGCTTTGGGTAAAATTCAGGAAAGGGAGATAGTGATTTTAGCCTTATAACCTCTCGTGACACAGCAGCACCTGCATCGCTTGTGGCAACCTTCCTGTAACTCCTTCACAGAGCGCTGTAAGGAAATGGTACTCGTGAGGAGCCAAGTTTTGTACTTTCATATATAACTAGAGGTAATAAGATGGTTAGATGACATTGACTCTCATAGGCCATCTGCGTTGTAATGACAGATAATACGTTGGACATCCAGCAGTGTATAAGTACAAAATTTCATTAATGGTGATGGCGGAGACGTCCGATGTAACGAGTATCAGTGCAAATATTTGTATCGGTATATGAGGATGGTGTACTGAACAACATGAGTCATTCATGTTACGGTACGGTCAGTGTTGACGTCATTTTCAGACCAACAAGCGTGGTCATTACAAGTCGTACGTTTTTATGTTGGTTGGTATCTCCGAGTACACGTGGAAAGAAGAAGCCATCAACGTTCATTTTCCCATGGACAGTACGTCCGGTTTTGAAGTATAAGCACATGGACGCAAAACTAGGAGACTATGCTGACAAGCGTAGTCCACTTAGTGGTACAGTACGACTGTGCAAAAAACATCAGGTCGTAAATTTTGTGACGAGTATGTGGGGAGACTGTTCGACTTAGAGAAAACCAACCAACCTAAAGACGTGTGTACATATCAGGATACCACATACGAAATTGTCTGCTTTTATACCTGTTACATTGTGTATATATTTGCCTGGTATGTTATTCGAATTCCTGTCTGGCCATATTGATTCATGTTTTCCATAATTAATCGAAATCTCTTCAGACGATTGCGTTATAGTCTCTTAAATGTGCCTCTTCAGGTTCCATAACTTCTCAGTCTATAATTTTCACATATATTACGGCTTCTTTATCGAAAAACCATTCTTTGTTCATTCGTTTGGTGCAAGCTGTTTAATTAAAACGTTGGTTGCACTTGCTGTATGGAACACTAACAGCGAGGCAGCCATAGCTCATATTTTATAGCAACGCTGGTTTCACGACTCAGGCCCCCTATAAAAATTCCCATTGCCTAGACGTTAAACAATACGTTTGAGGATCATGTGCGGTGGTCTCTTGCAAAGGAAACTCCCTATAGCACCCCCTCAGATTTAGTGGTAAAATGGCCCTTTGAGTAGCCTGTCAAAAACTGAACGCTGATCAAGACTGAAAACAGGAAGGAGTTGTATTGAACTGTGAAAAGAGAGGCAACATAGAAAAAGTGAACGGACCAAGCTCATAACAGGTAACATAGAAATACAAGAACCGCTGTGTCGTGGTTATGTGATTACGGCGTTGGACCCCAAAGTGAGAGATCCATGTTCAAATCTCTCTAATGCCCCTTTTTTTCATAAAATTATGAACTGTCCGTCCGGTCATTAAAATATTTCTTCTCTTTATGTAGTCTTGACAGTTGTCATGTTTTGCATTGGTTATAGAGATGAGTTATGTGGTAAGAATACATTACTGTCGCAAGTGAATGTGATGAATAACGTGAGCAGGCGAGATGCCACATAGACGTCTCATAAAAATGAGAACAACAAATAAACGGGTGTGAACTATGTTAAATAAAGGAAATCAAGTGTCAGAAATTCTAGAACGGAGCTCAAGAGTCATAACATGTGGTGCATCTGTTGAGCAAAGAGGTGGTATGTACGTCTGGGGCGTCATCGCCTTGTAATCATGGGATCACACGAGTTTTCCTTGTTAGTAATTGTGTTATGTTTTACACTCGAGGGTGAAATTATAAGACGATCGGTTGTTGTGTGGTTGATACTATGATGACTTTAGTCAACATTTTTGGCAGTGGAAAATGATATTGGCCGAGGCATACACTGCAGACCTCAGCGAAAAAAAGATGCTATTTTTATGGTATGGTATTGAGAAGCAGTGCTTTTAGGATGTCATGTCAAGGAAACTAAACTGAAACTACATTTAAAGCCGTTTATTATGGGTCTTCGGCGTTAGTCTACCAGGAGACCTTTAAATGACTTACTCGAACGTGTTAGATGGTAGCGCCGACGTGTTCTTTGTATAAATGAAATTGAAAAACGTATTAACTTGTGATTTCCAAAGTCGCATACGACATGATTATTCTTTGTATCGTACCTCTCTCGTTTTTACAATAGATTGAGATATTAAATACCACATTTGTATAGTAAGTGACGTGTGGCTTTGAATCATAGGCCTAGCCCGTCAGCCCGCATCTCGTGGTCGTGCGGTAGCGTTCTCGCTTCCCACGCCCGGGTTCCCGGGTTCGATTCCCGGCGGGGTCACGGATTTTCTCTGCCTCGTGATGGCTGGGTGTTGTGTGTTGTCCGTAGGTTAGTTAGGTTTAAGTAGTTCTAAGTTCTAGGGGACTGATGACCATCGATGTTAAGTCCCATAGTGCTCAGAGCCATTTGAACCATTTGAACCTAGCCCGTCCATAGCCTATTGAGGTGAACATTGAATCTAACACGTAGATCAAAGTACACAGGAAGCAGGTTTTTTTTATAAGAGTCTAACAACCTCTTGTTTGATCGCTCCGCAGTGGGAAGATAATGATCACTAGTTTTCCTTGATCGTGCGAGGTGGCGCAATGGTTTACACTGTCTACCAGCATTCTGCAGCAATAAAATATAAATCGCTTTCTAACTACCAGAATGAAGTTATCGATGACTTCAGTATATATATATATATATATATATATATATATATATATATATATATATATATATATATATATAGGCGTATTCTGTGCTGCTTTCCTTTAACAAGTTGGGAGCAATTTACTTTCCCATCCTTGTCATATCTAATCTCGTGATCTATCCTTTATGACCTGGTAATCGACGTTACATTAATATCAAATCTTCCATCTATAATTTCCTTGGATTTCTCCATTTGACTTTTGCAAAGCCAGCCGATTAATATTTAATGGCCAGCGAGAGTTTTTAAGTTGATTTAATTGTAAGCGTGTAAGGCAAGAAAAACACTTAGGATTCACAGAAAGCAAATATATCTTTCTTTATTGCTCTTTCATATCCTCAACCCCCACGAGCATGGGCGGCCTGGGAGCGGTCCAGTTTGCTGTCCCTCAGCTGAAGAATACACGAACGTGATAGGTTTTACATTTAAAACTTACAAAAAGAGGGATGATGAAATATTTAGTAAGCTGACACCAATGTGTGTTGTTTTATGACGTATCAGGACGCCGATGTCAGGGCTATTGGTACCTGTGGGACAGAAATTTGGACGAGGTTAGGGCTTAGGAGAGGTTAACGTAGGACTGTGTGTGTATATGGGGCCAGTATTGAATAGATGGAATGTTGGTATTAGGCTGTGCATGTGTGGTAGATCATGAGACTGCATCTGAGAGGAAGTTCGCGCCCCATAGGAGAGGAAAAGACAGGTCACTAACCGAAAATATTGTTATATGATAAAATTGGGTAAAAATACGGTTACATTCTCCTGAGATTGCGAACGCTAATAATTGGTGTCGCGAATGAGTATTCCGTAAGGCTACGAGTCACGGAATGAACAAATATAATAAACTACTACTGTCTGCGATGTCAGAAGAGACATGAAATATAGATACCCGGAAAATAGAACTTTTTTTGTTATTGACACACATTACTAATTTTCAGTTACTGAGATTTTGATGTTAAAATTGCCTATATATAGAGAGAAGTCTAACTTACGACTGAAAAAGTAATATTTAAATTGCAAACGACGAAGATAAAATAACCTAGTTCATTTCTTCTGCAAGTAATTCCTTGACCTCCGAAATCCGGTGGACATCTGAGCTCTGTTACTGTATACCGAGCAGATGCAGTGAGATTCACGTGAAGAGCGATCGCAGTTTTTGAATTATAGGTAACTCATCAGACATGTCAATCAACCAACCATGATTGAGCTCAACCTACATAAACCTGAACGACACAGTAAAATGGAATTTGTTCAAAATGTTCAAATGTGTGTGAAATCTTATGGGACTTAACTGCTAAGGTCATCAGTCCCTAGGCTTACACACTACTTAACCTAAATTATCGTAAGGAAAAACACACACACCCATGCCCGAGGGAGGACTCGAACCTCCGCCGGGACCAGCCGCAAAGTCCATGACTGCAACGCCTCAGACCGCTCGGCTAATCCCGCGCGGCTGGAATTTGTTGGGTGAAGATGAGGTCATGGGTAAGGAAAAAGATACGGGATAAGGGAAAAGATATGGCGGACAGAACGGATGTGTACCGTGTGTGGTTAGGAATCAGATGGGGGATAATTTTATATGTTGCCATGTTTTCAATGCTGGGAGGGTACAACGTCAGAGCAGGTAGATTAAACGAAAAGTGGTTAGGCTGTTGAATATAAAGTGCGCCTGATCGTGTAATGGTTCAAATGGTTCAAATGGCTCTGAGCACTATGCGACTTAACTTCTAAGGTCATCAGTCGCCGAGAACTTAGAACTAATTAAACCTAACTAACCTAAGGACATCACACACATCCATTCCCGAGGCAAGATTCGAACCTGCGACTGTAGTGGTCTCGCGGTTCCAGACTGTAGGGCCTAGAACCGCACGGCCACTTCGGCCGGCGATCGTGTGATGGCAGTTACAATATGGGGCAAGACAGATCGGCGCTCCAACGGAAATTTCTTAGTTTGAGTACGTTAGAATGTATGAACGTATTATTTAAGTCTGCAGTCTATAGTAGCCGTAGTCATTCAAGGTAAAATCTCTTAAAATGTGCGCCGGCCGGGATAGCCGAGTGGTTCTAGGCGCTACAGTCAGGATCCGCGAGCCCGCTATGGTCGCAGGTTCGAATCTTGTCTCGGGCATGGGTGTGTGTTATGCCCTTACGTTATTTAGGTTTAAGTTATAGGGGACTGATGACCTCAGAAGTTAAGTCCCATAGTGCTCAGAGCCATTTGAACCAATTTTTTTTTTTTTTTATGTTCAGTTAGAGGCACCTTGAGCCGTCTGTATTTTGAATGTAATCTGCTTATACAATGAGATTCGGCGATTCACTACGTTGTCTTCAGGCCCCCTGACCAATGTGTAGGAGGAATCCAACACGAATTTAAGTTTTTATACTGGTTAGCCGATGTCCGCAGTCATCTTGTACAAAGATAGACTTACAGAGCCATAATCTTTTAGATTGTTAGGCTGGATGCGTCGAGTTCTTCTTCAACTTCTTCTACACAATGAGTCTGCAGCTAGTGGTGGACACCGGGTGATCCTGAAGATCGCAGTGGAAGGTTAGAAAAGTCAATCGTGTAGAAGAAATTGAAGAGGAACATGACGTGACCCAACAAACTAATAGATTTTGCCTTGAATATTTTCTTATTTTGTAAAGCTATAGTCACCAAGGGACTATCTTCAGCAGTGGGAGGGGATCGAGAGAATGGTTTGTCCTGGGCTATAGACTTCTCGGATGGTGATAATGAATTTAGGTTTTGTTGGTGGAGGTAAAAAGCAAAGGAGAGTTCATAACATACATACACTTCTTTTTCGAAACCGCGTGGCCTAGGTAGAAGTGATCTATAAACATTTTCCACTAAACTAGAAACCTTTTATGAATGCATTTGAAATATTTCGGTAACGAGCTGTGTTCCAGTGCATTAGGTCCTTCCTGTGACGCTGCCGAGTTTGCTGTCCGCGGGGCAACAAGCAACGCCAGACAGTCGAGGTCTCTGAACCGACACTGGCGGCTTCTAGCGGCGTCTGGGGGAACCAGCGCTCGGCAGGTGGCGGCCACCCCGGCAGCCTTGGTCAGTGAGCGCGCAGCCGCCACCCGCGACGGACGGCGCGATCTCCCGCTGTCGCCGACGTTGCGGCCGTGGCCGGCGTGGAACGCATCCGACTATATCTGAACCGATATTCGCCTAGTGCTGGTAGTCGCAACGCTGACCGCGCTTGGCTTTGTTTTTTTCTACTCAATCTGTCTCCAGTTTTGGTGAATCCTTGAATGGACAAACCGTCAACTACCAAGCGCAGATTTACTGTGCCATAATTCAGATTCCATCTGCCGAGCAGTAGCATAAACTGTAACATCAGCGGACCGCTCTCCGAAAGCCGCCACAACATAAATTGCTTCATCCATACATCGCCACACACTCTTCAGTTTATGCCATTTCCGAACATATACACATTAATACGAAGTACAAATTCAGTGAACGATGGCTAGTTACTTTGAACATTGCCAGTCGTGTGCTACAACACTATAGGGATATACTGTTTTTAGGGGGTTTTTGTTCAAAACATCTGCTTCTAATCTGAATGTATCTTGGCGTCGGACTGCTGAGGAAAAACAGAATACAGTAACGTGATGTAACTAAAGCCTTGACAGTTATGATCTCTTCTACTTTTGCTTCTTCAAAGAATTCCAAACATGACACAGGCACAGAAAGAGAATAAGCTCTAATTAGATGATCGATTTCGAAATGTGGAATTAAAACGGTGGTAACATCTGGACTTTCTCAACCATCAACCAGTAGTTGGTAAGTTTCAGAAAATATTTTGCGTAGAAGGAAGTCATAACTTTTATCATTACTCAATTTTCATATAGAAAATTTTAATCATTTTATTACGAATAATATTTTTTTTTCAATTTTACTATAGATTTCCTATACCGTGCAGCCTAAATAACGTGGAAGGAATAGCATGTAAATAAGACACACCAGTTGATTAGATAGCTATTGTATGAGAAATTTTTTACCCTTATTTGAAATGGATATTGGCCGGCCGGAGTGGCCGTGCGGTTCTAGGCGCTACAGTCTGGAGCCGAGCGACCGCTACGGTCGCAGGTTCGAATCCTGTCTCGGGCGTGGATGTGTGTGATGTCCTTAGGTTAGTTAGGTTTAATAAGTTCTATGTTCTAGGCGACTGATGACCTCAGAAGTTAAGTCGCATAGTGCTCAGAACCATTTGAAATGAATATTTCATCTCCCTTGTATATCATCCAAAAACAACGCGCGAACCGATATACGGAATTCTTTCCCATTTTCGTGAATGCTTTTCTCATAGCTATATTCACACGTACGTAGGACTCCAAGGGTCACTTCGTCCCAGGCACGAACTGATCGAGCGCTGAGAACGAACCAGTTGAGATTTAAGATACGATGTAACGTTATTTGCGTTCCTTGTATGTATCACAGTTTACGTCATAAATGTTACAACGCTACAGTTATCATATGTATCCAAAAGAATGTCCTTACCATGTAGTAAACAAGAAGACGTCGCCTTCCCTAGACATCGTTTCGATGCTTTACTAGTGAGTGCAAGTTTTGACGTATATTTATTGCGTAAACAATTACAAGTTTATGTTTTCAGATGTAAACTACAGACCAGCTATTCGGCCGCGGTTGATACTAAATACTTAAAGGTAAACTACTATTTGCAAAGATGATCTCTGCTCGCTAAATGCGAACCCATTTCTGGTCCTCTGAATTTTAAAAAGCACAAGTTTGAAATGAAGTATCGTAATAGACAGTAGTGATATTGCAGGTTGCACAGAAAAGAGATTTTGTGGTTTATCAGCGTTCAGCACTCACCTCTAGAAATGATACACCTTCGTTTACCTTCTCTAATGTTCTGACTGTTGCATCCGTTTTTCAGAGTTAACCGCCAGTCTCAAAGGCACGATTTACTTCAGTAGCATTTTTTATTTCTTAATATCTATCGTACTTTTCCTGAGGTGTTGTATCAATTACAACAGCTCCTATTAGAACCATATCATATTTTAATAAATATTTTTACCTCAGTTGATTACTATTTCTCAATCTGGGTCTAACGTAATCCTGAAAACACGAGTAGACTTTTACGTACCTCCATAACTCATCGTACATTGGTAAGGTTAGGACGAATTGTTCCTCAGGTCCTATGGTAGTGTTGGAGGATCATGACAGCTCTTTCTTTGTTAACAGTATTTGCATACAAATAGTAAGGCAGCATAGTAGAAAGTGCAGCTTAGAATCCCTCTATCAAGGACGCTGCCGTATTTGGTCTCTAACAAGTTACATCCTACAAATTTGTAAGTAAAGCAGTGTAAGATATGAAGTTTGTACGGGCCGTATATGCTTCTGATTTTATGAAAGCGAGCACAGCGGATACTCGATAGCGTATTTTTCTTTGGAGCAATGTAGAGGGAAGCTATGATTCAGACCGAAGATGAGTTATGATTTGTAGAGACGCTGGACCTGTAAAGGAGGCAAGCGGGAGAGAGAGAGAGAGAGATAGAAACAATAAAGAATGGGAGGGACCTATAGAATTTTTAAAAGAATTTTAATGGCATTACTTTTATTCAGAATTTTGTCAATACAATTAATGCGTTCCATAGCACTTAATGCGTAATTAGACAATTCTTTGGCGAAATAATAATCACCAATTACGTTTTACTAAATTTATTTTCACAGTTTCAATGGAAATGGTAAAATTATTTATAAATTATTTCTGTGATAACACAGTTCTTGTTACGCCAACACGTCGAGAAAATTGCATCCCCTACCGTTTAAATGTTTTAAGCTTTATGTATTATTTTTTCGCTCATAAATGTAAAAGGAGACTGTCTTTGTTGTTGGGAGTTCTCCGTGCAGTTTCGGTTAAGTGGAAATGGTATATTTAATACGCACAGGGCATGTGTGTGCATGTGAAAGAACCTCGTAGGCGAGTTTATCTCTTGAGAAAGTGTTCCGCCTCTATTACCAAAGCACCTAATTAACATTAGTAATGCTGATATTTTAAATGTCGATTAACTGTTACGTTCAGCCATCCTTAGCTGATATCCACCACTGTTCATCCAGTTCACGGGTTTACGACTTAAATTAATCGGAATTTGAGGCATACGTTTGACTGCCTCTCACGAAAATACATTTTCTAATATCACGTACATCTCTCTATCTAATTCATCCTCCCGTCACCCCATCCCACCCCTCACCTTCGGCACTTTTGTCTTCGTATCCTCTCCATTTTCACGAGTTTGAAATTGCACTCAGTCGAGTAATATCATGCGTAATATGTAGTCCAGGGAAACACGTCGCACTGAGTGCGTATCAGTTCCATATCGCAAAAAACAACAGGGATATACGCGATACTTACTTCCATATTTCGTGATGCTTTTATACTGACAGTGCGATTACTGATGAATATGTAAGTTATACATACTCCAAGCACCTAGACGACGATCTATATGCACAAAACACTTCGCTTTTCAGTTAGAGATATTTTATAAAATGACGTCGCGTTTCAACCATCCGAGACTAATTTTTGCAAAGACAAACATTCGATACGAAAGTAAGCTATTGGTATCGAATACGCACCAAGAAGTGAGGAAAATCATATGGAGTACGTCAGTTGGTGTAAGTGAACCATGATGGTGATGAATCTGGAGCTCAAACTGAAAATGTTTGATAAGCGTCAAAAAAAAGGCTGATCACCATTAAATGGATGTTCGTTGTGTGATGTGAAGAGATGCTGGGAAGATTAGATCACAAAGGAACGTATGGTAAACATGTGACTGGTCATTTAGTATTGTAAAACTCACGTATGTTTTCAACTTGGGAATGGAACAACTTGCCGAGAGGTTTAATGTTTTTTTTTTTTTTCGGAGTACACTTCTTCTGAAGAATGTTTTGTTTGATGTTATGAATTCTTGAGACTAGATTGGTATGGCTGTATTACACGACGTCTTAGTGCCACCTCCGCCGTCATTTAAGTATGACGACCGCTGATGAGCAGATTTCTGACTCCAATAAGATACGAATTTTCAGATGAAAAAGTCGGTTTCTCTAATTTTACCCCAATTCGAACCTGTAGCTCTCGAATGCAATCTGTAAAATAATGAACACTGCTTACGGCCTTAGATATTATAGGTTGGACTTGTTTGAGTTTGGAGTCATAAATTGCTGTATTTCATTCCACGCCGACTAAAGCCTCTCTCACTCATCCATTAAAAAATGTATTACCAGTCACTCGACTGCATTCAGACTAGTTACAGCTTTTCTCAGAACCAAAAAAGTAACTGAGAGTTTTTCGACGGTGGATTTCGAGATTGAAATCGTAGTTTGCAAAAGTTTAATCATTTCGCCAACCGATGTATTGTTAACGAAGTTCTGTATCAGATTCTAAGAAGCGTTATGAAGTCGTTCATCAGATTTATTGTAAATTTACTCGCTGACCCATACAGTGAAGCACGACTAGTCGGCCCAGATATGTTGCTTGTAATTTCTTCTGTTGCTTGTAATATCTTCTGTGATCCGATAAAGTGCTACTGACCAAGACCACTTTCGACATCTATTTTTTTCTAATCTTAATAACTTTCGGATATTTACTCCCGTATGCTTTTGTGAAAAGTCTGTAAGCCCACATGAAATAGCTATTAGACCCATAATAAAAATATTGGAAAGTTCATATACCGTGCGCCAAGAGCAGTCGAAATATTATGACATGTTTACAGAACGGGTAACAATAGATTCACCGAAATATCATGCAATATAGAAAAGAGCCGATTAGAAGAAACTATGGAATATGTACAAGGCATCAAGGTTACGGAATAAAAGATAATAAATTCTCTGTCGTTTGAAGCACCAGTAACGAAGCACAATGTCACACAGAAGCTTAAAAAGAAGACCGGCAGGAATGGTCATAGGAACGGAAGAAAAAGCGTAATAAATTCAGGCGGCGGTTCTGGCAGAATTAGAAGATAACTCCCAAGTAGAAACACTCTTTTTAGATATATAACGGAGAAGGAAGAATAATTACGAGGAGCCATTTCTAAATCACTAGTTCTTGTTGCTACGCCATTCATAGAAACTACCATTCCTTTGAAATTATCTGATACATCAGCGTCGAACGTGAAACACGTAGAGATACTAGTCGAGTACTGACGATACCTCGCAAAAATTAGGTCGTAAACAAGTGCTAATTTTGTGCCTCTCGCGTAATAACAGTCTACTTCCTTTTGGTGACAGAAGGAATTGAAATTAGCCAAAGTGATTTCGTCAAACGAGATTCCTTTGTATTACAACGGACTGGAGAATCAGTACTTTTTCAGCCTCAGGGTTTGCCAGTCCCAATTTCCTTCCGTTTTTTAATCTTTCGAATACCGCCAAACCGCGGAATCCGCGTCGCGTTTAACGTAATTACGAGCTCAGCCTTTGATCAAACGGTGGCGCGGACGAATGTACGTGGTCTGCGCGGGCGGCCGTTTGATATCTCCTTTGAGGCGAGACTCCATTTCAGAGGGCCGCGATTTCACAGGAGAGCAGAGAGGTCGCTCTGTCGGGCCCTGGCAATCAAAACGGCAGAGGCGAGTCCTGTTGTCAACTGTGCCTGCAAAAGGCGCTTCCGCAGTGGCCCCTGAAATAAAGTGCTGAACTGGAAAATGAAATTCTGTTTAAAAAACTAGCTTCAGCGCTTCGCTTTCTACAGAAGAGCCACGCCAACAATTTATGAACTAATTATAACGGACTAAAAGTGCAAATGCTAGTCTTTAAAATTTAATAATAACCTAGAAAAATTAAAGTTATATAGTTACTATATTTCTTGTTTGTTTGCAGGTATGTATGTCGCATCGCGCTAGAGGAGAAAAAAAAGTAGCTGGCACATCTCACTGACACTGTCGTGGGCAGCGTGACGGTTTTTTGTTCCTCTACTCGCGCGATATGGTACTACGGCTCGCGGTTTTTCAAAGCGTACCAGAGTTGAAGACATGGAGCTGACCGGTCAAAGAGGCTAGACCCTTTGACCCGTCAGTTCCACGATAACATTATGTGATAGTTAAGTGAAACGTTATCATACACGTTGCCCAAGATTTGACACCAGTAACACACATAACAGCCTGTACATTATGTTAGAGGATATATTTCAGATCCTATCGTATGAACTGACATGTACATCTCTGTTATATATTTACGTAATATATCACTGACGGTGGTTACTAGCCCGAAAGCCGATTTTGGTAAATAAACGTTTCTAGTGCATCTCACGGTGTCCTTTAATAAGTATCTGAAAGCTGCGGAACACTAATCATTCAAGATTATTTGCTAGCTTGTTCGACAGTACATTTCAAGCGATCTCGATTGTTACCAAATGGCATACTGCTTTGAAGAAAATATATATCATTACGAGCTCTTGACTGCAATTTATCAAATGGAAAACAAGAAAGAAATTTTCCGATCTGTTCGTCTTTTTTAGTGTAATACTGCAGAAAAAGGCTGGGTAGATGGATACATGTATACGATTAGTATACGTGGAACATACAAGAAAAGATACAAAATTATGAAAACAATCCATACATTTCAAAGTGTGATTACTTTGGATATCAGCATTAACGTGTACTTTCTCTAAAAAGATGCCTTTTCCGTTACTAATTACACCTGTTCGTGGGGTGGTTACTCCATTTCAACTACTAGTGCAAGTAGAGCCATTAAGCCCTGACTGAAACTGTGTCTCGTTATAACAGTTTTGATGACCTAACCAATCAATTTGTACCGTTATCTGACTTCGATAATGAAAAAGGAAATTAAATGTGCAGTTCCCACTTACATATATCGTGGAACTTGGCCTTTCAGAATTACGTATGTGTGACAGTGATCAGCTTGTACTCGAGCGCTGTGCATTGGGTGAAGAGGCTTCTCTCGGTAATTGCAATAGTCAAATACGAAAAGAAAATAACTGTTAGCATTACGGTTCAGAATCATTTCAATAATGTGTTGCTCAAAAGACATTAAAACTGAAACTACCAGTAGTAACCAAAAAATAGATATCCAAGAACGACGTCAAGACAACGAGAGAATGAGCTGAACTGAAGTAGAGAGTCACCGAATTACTGCATAATGATTCACAGTAAAATATGCAAACATGATTCCGAAACCAGCTTCAAGCCTGATGAGTTCACAAAAACCCGGAACTTTTTAAACACCATGCACATAGGTACTAAATTCATCGCATATTTAGCGCACGAAGCTGATGAAAATCAGCCGAGGGATACGAATATCATATTAATGAACGAATGGGAAACCTTGTGTATGAGCAACCACTTCGAATAATCGCAAATTAATTAATAGTTCTCACCAATACTACAAACATGCTGTTACATCAAACTCCAATAAAAATGCCCATCCATACTCAGTTCCTGCGAAGTCCGGTACACAGTTTTAATCTTCCAGGAAGTTTCATATCAGCGCACGTGCCAACGAGGAGTGAAAATTTCATTCTGTAAACATCCCCCAGCGTGTGACAAAGCCATGTTTCCGTAGTACAATTTCTTGCAGAAGTACTGGTTCTACTAGCTTCGCAGGAGAGGATCTGTGAAATTTGAAAGATAGAAGACGAGGTACTGATGGAAGTAATGCGGTTGTGCTGGGTTAGCGCAGTCGTAGAACACTTGCTCGCGAAAAGCAGACGTCCCGAGTTCAAGTGTCGGTCCAGTACGCAGTTTTAATTTGCCAGTAAGTTCCATATAAGCGCACATTCTGCTGCAGAGTGATAATTTCATTCTGCATACTGGGTTCTGTTACTTAGAAAGTGTTCGATCCACTCACATACCTGGGGACCTATTCCGTATGCTTGTACCTTCTTTAACAGTAGACGGTGTGGCACGGTGTGAAACGTTTCACGGAAATATAGGAATATGGAATCCGTGGTTCGCTGGATCTCATGGGAGAAGAGGTCAAACTAGAGTTTTCCACGAGCGATGCTTTTGAAATCTGTACTGATTTGTGGACAGAATATTTACTTCTTTCACCTCTCCCAATGTTTGCTGAAGTGAAAAATGGCGATCTGTAACGTTTTTCAGAGTACAATGTAACTACCCCTATAACTGAGTGGGTAAGTTCAGAGACTGGAGGCAAGGAACGGCATACCATCACCAACAGGACCACGCCCAGAATAAACCTTCGGATCGGTGAGAGCTTTACCTTTAATCTATGTTTGTTGTGTGAAAACTTTCCTTGAGGAGGACATATTTCAATGTGTTGCATTTTCTTAAACTGTAACCCAGCAAACTTTTCAGAGGTGAAGTCACTTGGATGGATTTATCATCAGTAGAGACTAATAATATAGTACTGTATGTATGTCACAAAAAATTCAACGCTATTTGATTCTCTCAGACACAGCAACATTAAACCGATCAGGGTACGGCGTGGAAATTTCGGTCATTTGTATTCTTGTTGTTTTAAAATAAGCTGTATACATGCCTTCCAGTATCAGTATCTTGTCATACTGTTAACAGCAATGTAGATTATTAACGTTCATTAGTAAAGAAACAGATTCTGTTTCGTTTGGAACAGTGTTTTGGAGTACTGCTTATCCTGTATCTATGCTAGGCCGTCGAAGTGGCTCAGTCAAATATGTCCCACATTAACTCATCAACAATCTCTTCAAAAGACAAAAATACAGTTACGAAAAGAAATCAAAATCTATACCAATTAAATCGCTAGATTATGGTTGTCTCAGCCGTCACAGGAGTAACAGAGAAATGGCGTCGCCGTAGTGTTCTGCTACGTAGAAACGAGTAATTCTTCTTATTCCTGGGCTTTTTCCGTGACTCTGTTGGGTCGGCATGTTACGCCGGAAGAGGCAATGTTAGTGGCATTGGTTGTTTGGATGCCCTTCCTGAGGCTACGTGACAGCGTGCACGATTCAAATAAAAGAGAGGCATACAACAACAGCTGGCCGTAAATACGGAAACTCAAGGAAATATTCTATAGTAAGCGAACTGTAATGTACAAAACACATCCGCGGAGCGACATCATGTTTCCTCTGCTGCTGCAGAAATAAAAGAAAATGAATTGAAAAAAGACAGACGCAGTATTGTGGAAGGTGGCGTGGGGAGGGGGAGAAGGGATGGGGGTAAAGGGAAATGAGAAACTTTTTTTACATTAAAAGGAGTGTGCAGACTAGGAATCGAGTGCACTATCTTCATTTTCCCAGATAATGCACTTATCATTTCAACTATCGATGTATGCCTCAAGTCGACTCAGTATCTCCAACTGTCGGTATCATTCTCCTGATTTCCAAATTCCTCAGCAAACGCCCTAAGAAGAGTGAACCTCAACTCCACTGACAAAATTTCCGATGATTTTCATTGATATGATTTGAGTATTTTGGTACAGGGGACTTCGAGACCCCAGTGAATTCTTACAGAGTAATTATAGCATATATTTATGTTTGTATAGTCACAATATTGGAAATTTCGACATTGTTTGGAAACAATTGTGTTCCATATACTCATGGATTTTGCTATTGACAGCAGGAATGTTCATTCTATCTTTGGCCACAGGGTTGCTTTCAATACCACTCGATTCTACATAGGTTTGGTTTTGCCAGGATTATTAGTTGTACGTTAACGGTGAAACACTGCAGAATGATTAGGTTTACTCCGAAAGAGTGGCAGGAGATGTAGATCACTGTGGGAACAGCACATAAAAGTGTGCGTCTCCTCCACTGCACTGAGTGAATACATGCACGAGGTGCATAACGGTCTCACACCATGAGTGCAGGAGTTGGTCAGATACGGATATCAAGAATCGATGCTTCTTGTGAGTTTCCAGCAGATCGTCTGCAGACACTGTGGTCTCCAAAAACGTAAATTTGACTCAGTGCTAAGCAACACAAAACGTCACTCAACCTACAGCTTGTCTCTACAAAATTGTAGCCAGTTTTCTACTGTATTGTGTCAGTGGCAAACGTCTCATGACTACTCGTGCGGATGTCAGCTGTTCTGTCCGTCTATTTATCAGTCAGTATCAATGGAAGTCGCCAACTGCATTGTACTTTGAGATATTCTACTTTATTGTAAAGCCTACGAGTTTCAGCATTTCATTTAACTCGTAGCCTTCGCGATAAAATAAAATAATATCTTGAAGTACACGGCCGTCGGTGAATTTTATTGACACAGGCATTAGCCAACCGGTGTCCCCTGGTCATGATGGACCAACAGAGATTTGTCGGTCAGCCTAACAGTCTTCGTAACAATGCGTTCAGTAGTTTTTTCATTACGGCGAACTGTCTCTACAATCAGTCAGCATGACGCTCCTATGTGCTTCTTGAGAATGATTCCACGCTTCTTAAAGTCTGAAAGATGGGACTTTCTGTGGTATTTTGGATTGCGAATTCCATTTGCAAATTTCCAGTAATGTTATGGAATGGATCCGTTGGTTGGCGGACCGTTTCTTCATAGGTCTAAGTGATGGTGGAGAGTCCTGGCGAGGAGTAGGCCGATGGTAGCTTAGAAAACAATATTAAGTCTTTTTTACTTTATTACATCTCGAGTGGCTACATTCATATGCCACAGTGTAGATACCTCGCTCCTCTCTTCGTAGTACCGAGTGCCGCAAAGTGTTGGATAACGCTCAGATGTATGCAGTCCAAATTATGCTTGCTTGCCAGCACACAACGTAGTTGGGCATGCCAAAGCTGCTTGCAGGTGGGGCCGGTGACACAGATGACCGCCCAGAACACTTGCAGAGGATGCCGACCTCCAATTGGAGAATCTCATCTCGGCGATGGTGATGTATGTCCCCAGGACGCCCACACCAGGGTAAAAGGGTGAGTGGCTTTACCACCCTAGTCACGGCCTACTGTTCTCTAGGCAGCAGTTGGGCTGCCGCTGGAGTGAGCCCGAAGTGACCCACAAGTGTATAGGCACCAAATACAAGAAAGAGGTCTTGGTAAAGGATGTTGGTGCTGTGGTAGTGACCCATAGTTGTAGTGGTGGCTGCTAGCTGACCCATAGTGCAGCGGTAGCTACCGTACACCTTCTTCCACCCCCCCCCCCATTGCCCAGTCACTCAATCGTGTTAGGGGAATAAATATCCCTGCTAAAAAGTGGCAGTTAGTTGTACGATAGTTGTGCCGACGTGTCGTTTCCAGTCCTTTACCTTATAGCGCTTGTGCTGCCTGCTGGTTGAGAAACCACTTGGACCATTCTTTAAGAAACATATCTTCACTATGCTGACACACTGACATCCAGTGCTCGCCTGCTGCCTGTGGCTTCTACCAAAGATTCACTGCTACACTGCTACACTGTTGGGCTTACAATACTCAAAAACAGCGTCTGTGCTACATTTCGTTACACCTGAGAGCCATCATGTACTCACACCATACATCTTATGTAGTAATGGGGTTTTTATGTACTGAACGTAAAATAATCTCTAATGGGAATGAAATTTTAATCAACATACCCTACCGGCATAGTAATACTATAGTACCAGTTTGGTAGCGTTCGGTCAGGGTGATCATCGCTTATCGCTTTCCACTTACTTGAGTGTGGATATCGATCGCTGCTTTTGACTCTTCTGTATGACAGCGGCCACGCGCCGTGAAATGAGGCCTTGGCGGGTAGCTGGAGGGGTTTGCCACCACATCTGTAGGCACCACACAAGTCACCTAATTCTCATAAATTCCAGGGATGACGGATGACGGGGGGGGGGGGGGGGGGGATCAGCTCTGAAGCCACACTCAATCACATTACATACGTGTTCATGTGTTCTATGGGGTTCGGGGTTCTGATCTGGTGAGTTGGGGGACTACCATATCAACTGAAACTCGCCACTGTGTTCCTCGAACCACTCCATCAAACTCCTTGTCTTGTGACATCGTGCTACATCTTACTAAAAAACGCCACTGCCAACTCGAAACATGATCGTCATGACTGCAACCACTGTACGATGCACCTTGGCCGCCATGGTACCTTGCACGAGCTCCACTGGATCCATGGACCCCTACGTAATGTTCCTCTATAATGGAGCCGCTGCCAACTTATCTCCGTCCCTCAGTACAGGTGCCAAGGAAATGTTCCCCTGGAGCACGACGGATTAGCGCGACCGCATCAGTATGACGAAGAAACTATCGAAAATCATCAGACCTTGCGACGCTCTGCCACTGCACCAAGGCCTAGGGCGTAGGGTGGTAGCTGCTGATATTGTGATGTTAACATTGTCACATGCGTGGGTCGTCGGCAGCGGAGACCCATCGTTAGGAGTGTTCGGTGCACTAGTTGCTCAGATACACTTGTACTCTGCCTAGCATTAAAGTCTGGTGTTAGATCCGCCACAGCTCGCCGGTGGTTGGCAGGCCATTTCTTCATGCGTCTAATTGATGGTGGAGGGTCGTGGCGAGGAGTAGGCCGATGGCAGCTTATAAAACAATATTAAAAGTCTTTTTTACTTAATTACATCACGAGTGGCTAAACTCAAATGCCACGGTGAGGCTGCCTCGCTCCTCACGTCGTAGAAGCCACTGCCGCTAAGTGTTGGTTAACGATCAGATGGTAGGCACCAACGTTTGCAGCCCAGAATGATGCTTGCTTGTCAGCACACGACGTAGTAGGGCATGCCGAAGCTGCTTGTGGTTGGTGTCGGTGTCAGCCAGGGCAGTTGCAGAGAATGCCAACCTCCAATTGGGGAGTCTCATCTCGGTGACGGTGACATAAGTCCCGCGGGCGCCCTCACCAGTGTCGACGGGTTAGTGGCTTTACCACCCTAGTCACGGCCTACTGTCCTCTAGGCAGCAGCTGGGCTGCCGCTGGAGTGAGCCCGAAGTGACCCACCAGTGAATAGGCACCAAGTACAGGAAATAGGGGTTAGTAGTGGAAGATTGTGCAGTGGTGGTGAGCCACAGTGCAGCGGTAGCTGCCGTAGCCCTCCCCCCCCCCCCCCGCAACCCCCCGGCCCACCATTCCCTACCCACTCAGTCGTAGTAGGAGAATGAATATCTGTGCTAAAAAGTGACAGTTATTTATATGGGATAGCAGCTGATTTGTTGTGCCGACATATCACTTCCAGCCCCTTTCCTTATAGCACTTGCACTGCCTCGTGGTTGAGAAACAACTTGGACCATTTTTTAAGAAACCTATCTTACACTGTACTGGCATACCGAGATCCTATACTCGCCGGCTACCTATAGCTTCTACCAATACTACACTACTACACTGTTGGGGGTACAATACCAAAAATTAGTGGCTGTGACATATTTCGGTACACTTGAAAGCTATCATGTACTCACACCATACGTCTTCTGTAGGAACAGGTCTTTTTATGAACTGAATATACTCAAAATAATTTCGAATGGGAATGAAATTTTCATCACCGTACCCTACAGGCATATAAATACTGGAGTATCAGTTTGGTAGCGTTCAGTCAAGGTGTCTAATTCTTATCGCTTTCCACTTACTTCATTTGATATCTATCGCTTCCTTTGACTCTTCTGTATCCCCTGGTTCGTTACGTAAATAACAGTCATGGCAAAACTCCCTGTTGGAGCCTAAATATCGGTATAATCAATGCGTTTCCTGGATGCAGACTGTTAACAGGTCCTGTGTTAAATCGTCATTGATCTAGAGGGAACTTTAGAGGGAAAACTGTAGAAGAAGACAAATATTGGAATACATCCAACAAATACACTAACGGAAAAAGCTTGCAACACAAGAATGAGTTGTGCAACATAACTAAAGTTGGTAGCCGTGTTTCTGTCTCTGAAAGATGAGGTCTATTTTTACACACATCAAAACAAGCTTTGCATCACCTCGTTTCCGAGAATTCCGGTACCTGTACAGAAAATTGAAATAGAGATCAACATAAAAATCATTTCCCCCCTTTTTGTAGTTCATGAAAACCACACATTCCAGCCTGCACCACCATACAGCGAGACCTGCAGAGCTAGCCATCCAGATTGCTGGACACACCAGTACCTCTAATACCCATCAGCACGTCCTCTTGCATTGATGCATTCCTGTATTCGTCGTGGTATACTATCCACAAGTTCATCAAGACACTGTTGGTCCAGATTGTCCCACACCTCAACGGCGATTCGGCATGGATCCCGCAGAGTGGTTGTTGGGTCACGTCGTCGTTAAACAGCCCTTTTCAATCTATCCCAGGCATATTCGATAGGGTTCATGTCAGGGGAACACGCTGGCCACTCTAGTCGAGCGATGTCGTATACTGAAGGAAGTCATTCACAAGACGTGCACGATTGGGGCGCGAATTGTCATCCATGAAGACGAATGCCTTGCCAATATGCTGCCGATATGGTTGCTCTATCGGTCGGAGGATGGCATTCACGTATCGTACAGTCGTTACGGTGCCATCCATGACCACCAGCGGCGCCACATAATGCGACCCCAGGACAAATGGCTCTGAGCACTATTCGACTTAACTTCTGAGGTCATCAGTCACCTAGAACTTAGAACTAATTAAACCTAACTAACCTAAGGACATCACACACATCCATGCCCGAGGCAGGATTCGAACCTGCGACCGTAGCGGTCGCTCGGCTCCAGACTGTAGCGCCTAGAACCGCACGGCCATTCCGGCCGGCACCGCAGGACAACAGGGAACCTCCACCTTGCTGCACTCGCTGGACTGTGTCCCTAAGGAGTTCAGCCTGCCTCTCTTACCTCCAAACACGTCTCCTACGATTGTCTGGTTGAAGGCATGTGCGACACTCGTCAGTCAAGAGGACGTGATGCCAGTCCTGAGCGTTCCATTCGGCATGTTGCTGGGCCCATCTGTACAGCGCTGCGCGGTGTCGTCATTGCAAAGATGGATCTCGCCATGGACGTCGGGAGTGAATTTGCGCATCAGGCAGCCTATTGTGCAGGGTTGGAGTCGTAACACGACGTCCTGTGGCTGCACGAAAAGCATTATTCAACACGTGACGTTGCTGTCAGGGTTTCTCCGAGCCATAATCCGTAGGTAACGGCCATCCACAGCAGTAGTAGCCCTTGGGCGGCCTGAGTGAGGCATATCATCGACAGTTCCCGTCTCTCTCTTTATCTCCTTCAAGCCAGAACAACATTGCTTTGGTTCACTCCGTCACGCCTGGATACTTCCTTTGTTGAGAGCTCTTCCTAGCGCAAAGTAACAATGCGGTCGCGATCTAACCGCGGTATTAGCCGTCTAGGCATATTAGCTGTGTACCTCCTTCCTGGTGGAATGACTGGAACTAATAGGCTGTTGGACACCTTCCGTCTAATAGGCGCTGCCCATGCAAGGTTGTTTACATTGATGGGTGGGTTTAGTGACATTTCTGAAGTGTCAAAGGGACTATGTCTGTGATACAGTATACACAGTCAAGGTCTATCTTTAGGAGTTCTGGGAACCGAGATGATGCAAAACTATTTTTGATGTGTGTATTTCGCACCAATCGCGCTGGTAGCGATACTAAGAGTTTTCAAATCACGTTTGCTTTAAATATACGCTGCAACAGTCGTCAGTGTTAGTTACCTTTGAGACTGGACGCAGTGAGTTGATGTGAGTCAAGACCGCCTTTAAGGCGGCAAAGACGCCATTATAACGCCTCACAACAAGGTCGTGTATTAGTGCTACTAGAAACTGGATATTCCTTCTGCGATAAGGCGAAAAGACTTTTAAGGGATGTAGTCATTATACACGATCGCTGGCAGCGGTTGTCACGAGAATGTATGGTCCAGGAAGACTGGGCTCCAGACGGCCACGTAGTGCTACCGAGAGGGAGGACCATCGTTTGAGGACCATCGTGTTCCGTGTATGGCTTTGAAGATTCATACTGCATCTGCAGCAGCAATTTGAGTTGCAGCTCACAACACAGTGACACAACGGAGTGCTACAAACTGGTTGCTTCAAAACAATTCCGAATCAGACGCAGTGTATTGTGCATTCCACTGATCTCAAACCAAGTGAATTCAGTGGTTGCTAGCGAGAGCTCAGGGTGGCGGTCTGCGGTTTTTTCTGATGAAAACTGGTTCTGCCTCGGTGCTAATGATGATAGAAGGAGGCCAGTTGTGTGTCTGTAAACATCCTGTCTGCGTACTGGACACACTGGACGTACAAATGAATTTATGAGCTGGGTTGCGATTTCGTATGACAGCAGGAACACTCTCATGATTATCCCACGCACATAGATTGCAAATATGTTCGTCTGTCTAGTGATTCGACATGTTGTGCTGCCGTTCATGAACAATACTTGAGCATATGTTTCGAACAGGATAACGCTTTCCCACATACCGCTGTTGTAACTCAACATGCTGTACAGAGTGTCGAATGTCACCTTGACCTGCTTGATCACTATATCCGTCTTCAGTCTAACACTCATGGGACACCATAGGACGACAAATCAAACATCAACCTCAACCAACATTAACCCTGTATTGACCGGCCAAGTGCAACAGGCATGGAATTCCATCCCACAAACTAACATCCGGCACCTGTAGAACACAATGCATGTACTCGTATTTTTGCATGCTTGCATTCAACATCCTGGGTTTTACGCCTTTTATTTATGTACCAGCAATTCACACTTGCAGTGGCTTATCTTGCGCTTACATTAGCCTGCGATATTGCAATGTTAATCACTTAAATATTTTGCGGATACAGATATATTTCAGAAATATCATTACACTACAATAATTATTTTACTGTGTGGCGAGTTGTTTTTCGCCAGTGTAATTGAGGACTTAGAAGGGGTGGGATTCGTGTAGGTGTTGACATATATACATTAGAAAACTATTCCCGAAACAAGAATACAAATGAAAAGGGTAGGAAGAATCATATATGTGATACATGTTTCTGGTTTCTACATGCACCAATGCGGTAGTATGACTCGTACCCTACAATACTGCAAAAAGCTCTGTTATATGCAGTGTAGTGGTTGGCGTGCTGTGAATCGGCGGTCCAAATCCGATATGCGGTAATTATTTTTGCTTTGTATTCATAATTTTTGGAATCTTCTTGAAATATACTCGTATTGTATTTGTAATATTTGTATCACCGGTATATTCGATTGATGTATAAATGCTAGTATTCTGAAATATTCGGTACCTTTATAAATAACACCAGTCACTGTCCAGTACGTTCGGTACTAAGTGTATTACATTAGTGACAAGCCTGCCTTTGGATTTGCACTTCACTGTGGTTTTGACGTCTTAATATGCTACTGGTGAAAACATACGATAGGCAACCATTGTAGCACGTACACAGAGCGCTGTTGGACACTGGGTACATGTAACATTATGATGTTACTAAGCTCTCCGGACGACAGGGTGTTACCCGAGTGCACTGATCGCTTGAGAGCATTTTAAATAGTGTCGAAGTAGTACCTGATGGTCATGTGATCTACTTTTGCTGACGTAAATCACGGCAGTCGATTGGACGGCATCATTGCAGTAACGTGGATCTACGTGGAGACGTTACGGTACAGCAGAATGAAGTTGTTACCTTTAGATGTCCCTATGACCGCAACGTGAATGAAGTTAAGCCGATTTGATCCTGGTGTCAACGCGTGTACCAGAGCGAACTAACACGGCATAAAATCAGTTGTCGTTAAGAATATCCTAAGCGATAGACACTAGATGTGTTACGTCTTGTCATCTAACGGAGTCGGATATCACGAAAAACACTGCTCACGGCGGCACGTAAAGCTGTACAACTTCAGTCGGCCAAACGACACAAAAGTCAGGCTGGAGATGTGTCCTCTGTTTCGATCAGTTGCGGTTTTGCGTCCTGTCAGTTGTTGCAAGGCGTCGAGTGTACCGATGCCTCTACGCGGCGTTTAACCGAAAATCTGTGGAGGGTGTACCTCAGGCGGAAAGAGATTCTGTGACGTTTTTATCGTGTTTTTCCTAGCACAAGCCGGGCCCGCTCTGTCAGGTCACCTCGAAAGAGAATCTTTATATTTAATCCTAAATTCTTGGTGACTAAGAATTGACCTTTCTTCTGCTTCGCCGTGATAGATATTTTGTGGTAAGTTCCTATGGGACCAAACTGCTGGGGTTATTGGTCCCTAGGCTTACACACGACTTAATCTAACTTAAAGTAAGTTACGCTAAGGACAACACACAAACCCACGCCCGAGGGATGACTCGAACCTCCGACGGTGGGAGCTGCTCGAACCTTGACTAGACGTCCGTCATAGATACGTTACGGACACTCTTGTCTGCTAAGGTGATAAAAACTGAGTTCAGAGGGCTTCAACCATATGTTGCTGCTTTGACAAAGTACTCTATACTAACTTGACAAGTCCACTACATCACTCGATCGTTGTCCAATAGATACGTCTACGATTATTTGTAATAGTGGACGAAACGGAGCAAACAACATTTGGTAATTCGGAAGCCCTGCTACATTTAAGTACTAATGAGCTGCTGCAGCTGAATGTGAGACGAAGAAAATTGGGTTCAAAAATGGTTCAAATGGCTCTGAGCACTATGGGACTTAACAGCTATGGTCATCAGTCCCCTTGAACTTATAACTACTTAAACCTAACCTAAGAACATCACACAACACCCAGGCATCACGAGGCAGAGAAAATCCCTGACCCCGCCGGGAATCGAACCCGGGAACCTGGGCGTGGGAAGCGAGAACGCTACCGCACGACCACGAGCTGCGGCCTAGAAAATTAGGACATTCACCGATTTCTGTCTTTGGCAAGACTTCGGACAATATCATACAGCATCAGCATAGTGACTCCTGGGGAGTTGCGACTCATGTTAGTCTGGCGCGCCAGGAAACCTCACGGTCAAATAAAGAACGCCGACGTGAAGTCAACATGCGTCTAATTTTAATAGCTTGTTGGTGCACGTTATGGAACTCAAATCGTAAGTGACTCCGCGTGGCATGGATTAGACAATTTCTGGGGAGTATTCTGGAGGTATGTGGAACCAAAAGTACGAGGTGCATTCAAGTTCTAAGGCCTCCGATTCTTTTCCTAATTAACTACTCACCCGAAATCGATGAAACTGGCGTTACTTCTCGACGTAATCGCCCTGCAGACGTACACATTTTTTACAACGCTGACGCCATGATTCCATGGCAGCGGCGAAGGCTTCTTTAGGAGTCTGTTTTGACCACTGGAAAATCGCTGAGGCAATAGCAGCACGGCTGGTGAATGTGCGGCCACGGAGAGTGTCTTTCATAGTTGGAAAAAGGCAAAAGTCACTAGGAGCCAGGTCAGGTGAGTAGGGAGCATGAGTAATCACTTTAAAGTTGTTATCACGAAGAAACTGTTGCGTAACGTTAGCTCTATGTGCGGGTGCGTTGTCTTGGTGAATCAGCACACGCGCAGCCCTTCCCGGACGTTTTTGTTGCAGTGTAGGAAGGAATTTGTTCTTCAAAACATTTTCGTAGGATGCACCTGTTACCATAGTGCCCTTTGGAACGCAATGGATAAGGATTACGCCCTCGCTGTCCCAGAACATGGACACCATCATTTTTTCAGCACTGGCGGTTACCTGAATTTTTTTTGGTGGCGGTGAATCTGTGTGCTTCCATTGAGCTGACTGGCGCTTTGTTTCTGGATTGAAAAATGGCATCCACGTCTCATCCATTGTCACAACCGACCAAAAGAAAGTCCCATTCATGCTGTCGTTGTGCGTCAACATTGCTTGGCAACATGCCACACGGGCAGCCATGTGGTCGTCTGTCAGCATTCGTGGCACCCACCTGGATGACACTTTTCGCATTTTCAGGGCGTCATGCAGGATTGTGTGCACAGAACCCACAGAAATGCCAACTCTGGAGGCGATCTGTTCAACAGTCGTTCGGCGATCCCCCAAAACAATTCTCTCCACTTTTTCGATCATGTCGTCAGACCGGCTTGTGCGAGCCCGAGGTTGTTTCGGTTTGTTGTCACACGATGTTCTGCCTTCATTAAACTGTCGCACCCACGAACGCACTTTCGACACATCCATAACTCCATCACCACATGTCTCCATCAACTGTCGATGAATTTCAATTGGTTTCACACCACGAAAATTCAGAAAACGAATGATTGCACGCTGTTCAAGTAAGGAAAACGTCGCCATTTTAAGTATTTAAAACAGTTCTCATTCTCGCCGCTGGCGGTAAAATTCCATCTGTCGTACGGTGCTGCCACCTCTGGGACATATTGACAATGAACGCGGCCTCATATTAAAACAATGCGCATGTTTCTCTTTCCAGTCCGGAGAAACAAAATCGGAGGCCTTAGAACTTGAATGCACCTTGTATACGTACAGGTCACAAAAATCCCGTAAATTACGGGCCAGTGGTTTGCGAAAGAGGAGTTTACACCCATTGTGTTCAATCCGGTTTAGATCAGGCGATTGTGGTGGACAAGAAATCAACCCAAGTTCACTATCATGCTTCTCAAACCTCTACAGCACGAATCTGTCTTTGTGCCACGGCAGCTATCCTTCTGGAAAATACTATCACCTTCGGGGAAGGCATCTGCGCAATAATGTACACGTAGTCCACAGGTATCTTCGACTCTACCAAAGACCTCGTGGAGGACAAAGGACCCTTAGGTCGGATGAAGGAGGTGCCAGTCGCGATCATCAATCTGCTGTAACAAGAAACTGATTCACCTCACCAAGCGACGCGTTTCCATTGATCCACGATCCAATCTCGTTAATGCTTTGCCTACTTCAGTTGTAATTTAGGACGTCGTGTCGACATGGGATCACGTAGAGTTCATTTGATTCGAAGCACCATGTCCAACAATATGCTTAACTATGTGAGTAATACTTGTGGCTCCGCCAGTGTGGTATACTGTTGTCATATCTGCCACAGATCACCACCTACCCTGCTTTAGACAGTGGACGAGTCTCCGATACCACGCCGATAAAACGTGTCGTCTATAATGCTGACGACACTAGCACGCGAAGACACAACGAGCATCAACGTTTCCGAGGGTCTTGTTTTCGACGTCGGCCTATAACAGTTCAGATCTGTCTAAGCCGCTAATGTCAGACGGTTTCTTCTTTTGCCACCCCTATATTCGATAAAATACTTACTTTGCGCATATACATTACTTAATGTGTGTGGACACATAATTCCACAAGAAGGCACATGGTCTTGCTGTGAGCAGTAGTCGTAACGTTTTGGCCGTGTAGAAAATATGCACCTGTTCAACCGCAAGTGGAATGTAAAAGCAGGTAGAAATATATGATTATACACAGCGATTGAAAACAAACTCATTCTCACTTCTATACTAAGTACGAACATGTGTCTATGAAACTTGTAAATTCACTAAGTGAACAGTGCTAACAACAAGTACATTAATAATGGCAACTCACATCGAATTTTCTAAACAGCAAGAATTTGTATAACAAGATCAATGTTTTTCAGCGCGCACTAGCATTTGCGGATAGTGAACGGTTTAATCACACTATTTGTGAAGATGTTTCAAAACTTTTTCGTCAGACGGCTAGGGATGATATTTCAGGTGAACAACTTTTGTTAGACAAAATGTTCACTGATGCTTCCCAGCAACGATACGCGTCCTTTAGTATTATCTGGCTCCCGGACGTGTATATTTTACCGAACAGGCAGGGTCTACTAACTAGGTATGAGTCACACAACGTGTTCCAGTTAACTGATAGAGTGACTTCCATCAAGAAAACTTTAAGAACGACTGTCTCTGAGTGGAGAAGGATACCTTACAAGCGAAACAGGAACTTTAATTTTGCTCAGCTTCCCTCTGTTTCATACCGAGCAGATGACAGAATTATAGGAGACACAAAGGCACACGCACGCGACAGAGTGACTATACATTATGCCCCTGAGAGGTGGCAAAGCCAGTACAAAACGACACCCAGATATTGCTGGAAAGCAGCAGCCAACATTTGTTTTTAACAAAAGTTGTTTCCACGATGCGATCTGTCAACGCCTAAAGGTTTGATGCAAAGGCTTTGAAACGTCATGCATATGCAGGGTGAGTCAGGAGGAAAGGTACATGCTTCAAGGGGTGATACTAGTGGTGATTCTGAACAAAAAACTCGTAATAAACGTATGCCTTTTTCTTAACCGTTTCTGGGTAAACCATTGAAAACAACTAGGAACGGGAAACGTGTAGTGTCGTCTTTACTAACCGTGTCAGTATGCAGTTCACTTGCGCATGGTGCAGTTGTTCACCTCAAGTCTCAGTCCGACAGTGCTTGTCATAGTGCACGGTACTACAGTGTTGTTACGTGAACAACGAATACAGTTTTGTGCAGTGAAAATGCCACGGATCTTCACACATGCAGAGTATGCTGCGATGGTGTTTGCCTATGGTTTGTCTAGTGCGAATTCCAGTTCTGCTGTGCGAGAATACCAGCAATGATTTCCGAATCGCAGAGTGCCAGATAGCAGATCGTTAAACAGGGTGTTTCATGGATTGCTTCAGCGTGGTACGCTTCCAAGCGTAAACGTTGTCTCTGAACGTCCCGTACAACAAACTCTTAATGAAGATAAGAACATTCTTCAAGTAGTGGAACGCAGCCCTACTACTGTCTCTAGAAGAATTGCTGCCCAACTAGGTATTCCACGAACACGAGGGTTACGCACAGCACACGAGCACTGTCTGTATCCCTTTCATCGGCAGAGTTTACAACACCAGCATGAAGGAGATGGTGCCGCCCGGCAAGAATTCTGTCAATGGATCATTGTCAGTGATCGATTAATTCCACGTATTCTGTTCACTGAAGAGTCGCCATTTACCCACAACGGAATCAACAACACGCACAACTCTCATGTATGGGCAAATGAAAATGTGCATGCTCCTGTGGAAACTAATTTTCAACGACGTTTCTCAGTCAGCATGTGGTGCGGTATTATTGATGACCAACTCATCGGTCCAGTTGTTTTAGATAACAGTCTTACCGGGACACGGTATCTTGAGTTTCTTCAAAATGTGTTACCAGTAGACGTGGAGAATATCCCTTTGGCAACACGAGTTCGTAAGTACTTTCAGCACGGCGGAGCTCCTATACATTCCGTACGGCCAGAGTATCACAACACAACGTGTTCTGATCGCTGGGTCGGTCACCGTGGAGTCATTTCTTGGCCACCGAGGTCATCCGATCTTACCCCATTGGACTACTGCTTGTCGGGATGGCGGAAGAACGACATCTACAAGCACTGAGTGGACACAAGAGAGGAATTTCTTGCTCGTATTTCACATGCTTGTGCCCAGGTAAAAGAATTCAAAACTGAGCTCCGATCGGCGAGACAACGCCTTTCTACAAGAGCAGCAGTATGCACTGAAGAGCACGGTGGACTGTTTGAACATCCTCTGTGAGGAAACGTACACAATGAAACAAACCATAACATAACAGTATACTAATTTACCGTCACCTGCACCTTTCCCGTTCCTAGCTGTTTACATTGGTTAACCCGGAGACGGTTAAGAAATGGGTCTATATTTATTAGAGTTTCTTTGTTCAGAATCACCAGTAGTATCACCCGCAAAAGCATGTATCTTTCCTCCTGACTCACTCTGTATTACATTCAACTGAAGAGCTATGGATCGAACATGTCTTACCTGAAAACGAAAAAAAGATTGATGTATCTTTCTGATACGGCAATGCAATCTAATGTTTCTTTGCTGATAGGGATGTGGAACTAGATTCAAGATTTTCAACTAACTCAAGCAAGGATTGGGTAATAATAAATTCAAGTATAAAATTTTGAATTTTTTTTTTCAATTTTCACTTGTTATTAACCAATAAAGAGAGCAGTAGTTTATAGCAGCAAATGTTGTATGACTCATACGTCTCCGTGCGTCTTAGCCCAGCGAGTTTACATTGCATAACAGGGTTTGGTTATGTAAGGCATTTCAATTTTTTTGGTGCATTACGACAGGCAGTTAACTTGCAACGTAATTATGAAAATCTCTGTTTCGTTACTTCACCATATCTTGTTATCCGACAGCTTCTTGCAGTTCTAGCAGACTGCTGTAGCAGCGTCGTTCTAGAAAAATCGGCTGTCCGTCCGCAGATTGCACCCAGGATAGGAACAGCTCCAGACGCAGCTGCTCGTCGGAGAGTTCGAGAAACTCACCCGACCGAGTTAACTGGAGAAAGACTCTTGCGGCCCGAGGAAAGACAATGGAAACTTTCCGACGTAGCAAGACGTCGCTCTGCAGAGCACAAAATCGCGTTACTGCCGCTCTCAGGATACATACCACTGACAGAACTGATCTCAACCTCTGAGCCTCATGCAGCAGCTTAAGATCGCTTTTGTGGACACTGCACTTTCAAGTAAGCTAAAAATTAGAGAAAATTAAGCTACATTAGGAAATAAATTGTATTGTTATCTTTTCTGATTGCTGTACGTACGCGCCCTATAAGACACTGTACGTAAATGGCACTTTTGACTTTGATATTCGTCTGTACATTTACGTCTCGTCCGTTTTGACAGCTTTCCTGTGCTGTCAGGTTCGACTGAACATTTGTCACTAATCTGAACTCATAGGAAAGCGTGCGTGACGTGTGGGAAGTACCTACTACAGTAGTCACAAGAACGAAACGTGTCTCAAGAGAGAATCTACATATTCAACTCTTCGGATGAGTTGGTGTTCTGTCAGAAGAAAGCCCTCAAAAAATTATTAACAACAAACTAAATTTCAAAACAAATTTTAAGTGAAATATTGAACGAATGTACTAGGTATTAATGCGCTTCTTAGCCGAACTCTCAGTAACGGTAAAGTAATTTGCCATAAAGATCAGATCTCCTAATTATATGTTGTCGACAGTAAGGTCAACAAAGACATAATTACCTGACGAGTAACAATAGCAAATAAGAGAAAGACGACGCTAACGAAAGCATACATGTTTAATGGATTAGAGAATTCAGTGAAAGTTCTACACTGTAAAGAAATGTAAGCGCTGTATGGAGAAGAAGCTCTGCGATGAATGTGTTTCACCATCCACAGCAGTCCAAGTTATAGGTTTAGCAGCGAGGTTTCCTTTTAAAGAAAAAAGAAATTCTTTCAAAGTACGAATTGTGAATTCAGACATGACGGAAGGTAAAAGAAAAATATATAAACAAGGATCATGTGATGAATACTGAAAGTGGATAAAATACTTTGGAATGTGTTGAAAAACGTTGTCTGTGTGTGAACCAAACTTATGAATGGTAGGCGAGCAAGTGCAACTTATCCTACACATGAGCATATATTCAAAAATAATCCGCCTGTAAATGAAATTTACTTGTTTTGAGTGTAATATCATTGAATACTAAATTACTGAAAATGTATGCAAGTTAAACATTACTGAGCACTTCCGGGTGTACAGAGACGAGAGAGTTAATTGTTTCCACTCCTATATTTCTGCTAGTCCTGTTCCACATCCGTCCCCTTTCCCCTCACCCAGAGAAATCCTAAAAGAACACCTTAAAAACTCTAAGTTGGAGTAAACATCCATTGACAATGGGATACGGTCAGTGTAGTCTTCGGTAGCCTCCCTATGTAACCTTGTTTTCAGATGATACGTGATGTACCAAGATATACCTTCATTTTATCTGGCGAAACATCTCTCCTCGAGTGTTATAGTGTATATTTCGTTTGTGGAGTCACTTTCTGTATTTTCGCTGTTGTATGCTCATTGTTGTACAACAATATAGCTGATAATCGTACACACGAGCTGCAAAATTCGAGTTCCATTGTTGGCTGAGCACTTTTAAGATACGCCAGTCCATATTGTCCAAAAGAGAATCGAAAATAATATCAGCATCACGATAAGCATTCGCTTTATTTTCAGACAGATTGTACATTACTGTCACTTCTTCAGCTCTGGTCTTGGATTCATTACGATTTATATTGCCGCATAGAAGCCAATAATTCTTATTCTGGCCCCTTCTCATCAGTGAAATTTTCTGTATTCTCAGCATCCCAAAAGGCCTCATCGTCGCTTGTATGCCTACTGATTGCCATTTTAATATATGAAAGAAACCCCTGGATAAGGATATGAAAATGTGTCTCGTTTAAGTAGGTAGCTTGGCGTTGTACAGATAGAAGTGACGTATCGGATTGTCATAGTACTATGGGAGGAAACGAGATCTACTGCTTGCGACGGCAGGCTAGGCAAAGAAACGTGACAAAACAACGCGTCGGAAGTAGACGGATGTTAAAGCCAAATGGGAAAATCAGTACGTTGGAAGACGTTAGCCAGTGGAGCGGAGCCCATGATACGAACTGAGGGACGATTTCATCAAAACAATGAAAGGAAAACTCTTAAACACAAATGAATCTCACCTGAGTTTTCGGGCTTGCAGCCTATGACATCGACATCTTGTATTGATATTTCAGCTGAAAATCATTTTGTAATCTTCATACGAGTTTTAAAGTGGATAGCTGATACAATAGCTCCCTACTTAGGAATCATATACAATCGCTCGCTCACCGACAGATCTGTATCTACAGATTGGAAAATTACGCAGGTCGCACCAGTGTTTAAGAAGGGTACTAGGAGTAATCCATCGAACTACGGACCTATATCATTGACGTCGGTTTGCAGTAGGATTTTGGAGCATATACTGTATTCAAACGTTATGAATCACCTCGAAGGGAACGATCTATTGATACGTAATCAGCATGGTTTCAGAAAGCATCGTTCTTGCGCAACGCAGCTAGCTCTTTATTCGCACGAAGTAATGGCCGCTATCGACAGGGGATCTCAGGCTGATTCCGTATTTCTGGATTTCCGGAAATCTTTTGACACCGCTCCTCACAATCGACTTCTAATCAAGCAGCGGGCCTATGGAGTATCGTCTCAGATGTGCGACTGGATTCGTGATTTCCTGTCAGGAAGGTCGCAGATCGTAGTAATAGACGGCAAATCATCGAATAAAACTGAAGTGATATCAGGTGTTCCCCAGGGAAGCGTCCTGGGACCTCTACTGTTCCTGATGTATATAAATGACCTGGGTGACAATCTGAGCAGTTCTCTTAGGTTGTTCGCAGATGATGCTGTAATTTACCGTCTAGTAAGGTCAATCGAAGACCAGTATCAGTTGCAAAGCGATTTAGAAAAGATTGCTGTATGGTGTGGCAGATGGCAGTTGACGCTAAATAACGAAAAGTGTGAGGTGATCCACATGAGTTCCAAAAGAAATCCGTTGGAATTCCATTACTCGATAAATAGTACAATTCTCAGGCTGTCAATTCAACTAAGTACCTGGGTGTTAAAATCACGAACAACTTCAGTTGGAAAGACCACATGGGTAAAATTGTGGGGAAGGCGAGCCAAAGGTTGAGTTTCATTGGCAGGACACTTAGAAGATGCAACAAGTCCACTAAAGAGACAGCTTACAATATACTCGTTTGTCATCTGTTAGAATATTGCTGCGCGGTGTGGGATCCTTACCGGGTGGGCTTGACGGAGGACATCGAAGGAATCCAAAAAAGGGCAGCTCGTGTTGTATTATCACCTAATAGGGGAGAGAGTGTGGCAGATATGATACGCGAGTTGGGATGGAAGCCATTAAATGGCTCTGAGCACTATGCGACTTAACTTCTTAGGTCATCAGTCGCTTAGAACTTAGAACTAATTAAACCTCACTAACCTAAGGACATCACACACATCCATGCCCGAGGCAGGATTCGAACCTGCGAACGTAGCGGTCGCTCGGCTCCAGACTGTAGCGCCTAGACCCGCACGGCCACTCCGGCCGGCGAAGCCATTAAAGCAAAGACGTTTTTCGTCGCAGCGAGATCTATTTACGAAATTTAGGTCACCAACTTTCTCTTCCGAATGCGAAAATATTTTGTTGAGCCCAACCTAAATAGGTAGGAATGATCATCAAAATAAAATAAGAGAAATCAGAGCTCGAACAGAAAGGTTTAGGTGTTCGTTTTTCCCGCGCGCTGTTCTGGAGTGGAATGGTAGAGAGATAGTATGATTGTGGTTCGATGAACCCTCTGCCAAGCACTTAAATGTGAATTGCAGAGTAGTCATGTAGATGTAGATGTAGATGATTGGTGTACGTCACTGACTTCATTCCTAAAGTAGGTGTGGAGGCAGATGTGCATAATTCACTGCTGTGTGAGGGCCTCTGTCAAGACAAGCGCCCACTATCGAATATTACTCCATCTGAGCTGCGGAGAAGCGTGTGTAACGACGACACAGCTTGCACGCTCTGTCGAATTGTGGGACTGCGGGGTGAAAATTCAAAGTAAAATGATTGAACTGTAAAATCATATATCTGTTAAACCCTCTATAAATTAATATCTTTGCTGCAAGAGAAAGACAATTCGTTAGGAAAGGAAGACTTCAATTTGCGATACCAATGGTGTTTGGTAATCGGACGCAGCGTTCGCTCCACTTCAGCACGTGGACCCAGTCTTTAGAATGTATTGTACATCCTGTATTTCTATAAGAAGAGCATCATTAGGAAACCCACTCTGAAACTTGAGGTGACGTATGGAGATCAAAGGCCTTATGTTTCAGAAAATGACGTCTAGTCGCACCAAAAGATCAAATTCTTTGGAAGTGAAGTTGTAAGAGGTCCGAGCAGATGTAATTTTATGCAAGAGGTCCGAGCAGATGTAATACAGATGTAATATTATGTAAGAGGTCCGATCAGATGTAATTTCGATGTATTGCTCATGCGCTGCCTGCGATATGCAAGGTATAAGAGAATCGCTGACCAGAGAGCAGTGTTGACTCAGTACGAACTGTGTAGCTGTAGCAGTAAGTTGTTACTAGTCTGCGCTAGTCTGCGCTCGTGTGGAGTCTGCTCTGCTCTGGTCTGGTGTATCGTACTGGCTGGCCGGTCGCGGTGCAGCGATGCCGGAGCCTGAGTATAATTGTATAAGGTAAAAAGCAGCCTCGCGCATATCTAGTAATGTACAGCATATCGCAGATGATGCTGTAATTTACCGTCTAGTAAGGTCATCCGAAGACCAGTATCAGTTGCAAAGCGATTTAGAAAAGATTGCTGTATGGTGTGGCAGGTGGCAGTTGACGCTAAATAACGAAAAGTGTGAGGTGATCCACATGATTTCCAAAAGAAATCCGTTGGAATTCGATTACTCGATAAATAGTACAATTCTCAAGGCTGTCAATTCAACTAAGTACCTAGGTGTTAAAATTACGAACAACTTCAGTTGGAAAGACCACATAGATAATATTGTGGGGAAGGCGAGCCAAAGGTTGCGTTTCATTGGCAGGACACTTAGAAGATGAAACAAGTCCACTAAAGAGACAGCTTACACTACACTCGTTCGTCCTCTGTTAGAATATTGCTGCGCGGTATGGGATCCTTACCAGTGGGATTGACGGAGGACATTGAAAGGGTGCAAAAAAGGGCAGCTCGTTTTGTATTATCTCGTAGTAGGGGAGAGAGTGTGGCAGATATGATACGCGAATTGGGATGGAAGTCATTTCAGCAAAGACGTTTTTCGTCACGGCGAGATCTATTTACGAAATTTCAGTCACCAACCTATATAGGTAGGAACGATCATCAAAATAAAATAAGAGAAATCAGAGCTCGAACAGAAAGGTTTAGGTATTCGTTTTTCCCGCGCGCTGTTCGGGAGTGGAATGGTAGAGAGATAGTATGATTGTGGTTCGATGAACCCTCTGCCAAGCACTTAAATGTGAATTGCAGAGTAGTCATGTAGATGTAGATGTTATTTGAACTCCGATGTAAATGTTTTAAAAATGTGCTAATAATAATCTTTGTCATATAAAGTAATTTTTTTACAAGCATTCATTTCAATATAAAGAATTTATTAATTTCTCCCATCCATGAACATTCCGATTGTTGCAAAAGAAAAATCAGTTGCTTCTTTTCATAAATGACAAATCTATCCGCCAGCATTACACAGAGCTGTGCCGGAAAAATTTTATTGTAAGAACAGATTTTTGGCAAATTTATTGAGGTAAGAATTTTTTTGCTTTTTTATTCAGAATGATCTTACAGGGCCAGACGCAGCACTGCTGTCGTCCAAAATTTACCAGGTTACTGAATTTATATTTTATTACGAGGTTTAAGAATTTTTCTGTTTCGAGCTTACATTAAATGAGAAAAGAATTTTGTGGGTACATTAAATGTGAAAGAACGAATTTAGTGTGGAGGTTAAATGTGAACGAATTTATGTAGGGACGTTATAAATGGGAACCAATTTTGTTCCGAGGTTACACTATTATTATTTAATACAATTTTTTGTGGGGAGGTTACAAAGTAACGGCTCTACAGTAAGATTACTTGTACGAATGTGATCAAAAGGGGGATAGCAATAAGCAAACATGTTTACTGTAGGTGACAAGCCGACGGACACACAGTTTTGACCCTTTTATATGAGGAAATTAGCGAAGTCACGGTTCATCAAAATTGACCTTGGGTTACGACAGTTACGTTATTGACTGTGCTCTACAAGATGCAAGTCTCCGATCCCTATGGTGTCATCTTATAGGTGAGAGGCAAAAAGAGGGCATAAGAAATATTTTAATGTGGCTAATGGCGTCACGATCATCAAAAATGTTCAAATGTGTGAATTCCTAAGGGTTCAAATCGCTCTGAGCAATATGGGACTTACCTTCTCAGGTCATCAGTCCCCTAGAACTTAGAACTACTTAAACCTAACTAACCTAAGGACATCACACACATCCATGCCCGAGGCAGGATTCGAACCTGCGACCGTAGCGGTCGCGCGGATACAGACTGTAGCGCCTAGAACCTCACGGCCACTCCGGCCGGCGAATTCCTAAGGGATCAAACTTCTGAGCCCATCGGTCCCTAGACTTACACATTACTTAAACTAACTTCAACTAACTTAGGCTAACAACAACACACACATACACCCATGCCTGGCGGGAGGGATCGCCCAATCCGTGACATAGAGCCTCTAACCGCGCGGCCACTCCGAGCGGCACGATCATCAAACTACAGGTTATAAATCACATTCCATGTATAATAAATATATATAGATTTAAAGCTCCCGTTATGACGGCAACCGAGAAGGTTACTAAATCTCGGCGACACTAATTAGCAAACAGCAGCATGCCCGCAAATTAATTCTCGACATGAAGTGTAACATCGTTCTACCTCCCGAAATTTACGCTTACGAAAAATCTCGTCTAATGCGACACTGAACAATCAACTAAACAACGTCGTAGAATAACTGTATCTACATTATTCTCTGCCAGCCACCTAATGGTGTGTGGCGGAGGGTACTTTCGTTACCACAAGCTGATCCTTCCAACCACGGTCCACTCGCGAATAGTGCGTGGGAAGAATGATTGTCGGTAAACCTCTGTATTGGCTCTAACTTCTCGATTTTTCTCCTCGTGGTCAATACGCGAGATGTATGTGGCGATGAGGGGCGGTGGGTGGACGACGACGACGTAGTATAATGTTTCCTGACTCCTCCTGAAAAGTTCTGTCCCGAAATTTCAATAGTAAATCTCTCTCCGTGATGCACAATGAATCTCTTGTAACGTCTGCCAGTGGCAGTAACGCTCTCTCGCCAGGTAAACGATCCCGTGACGAAACGCGCCGCTCTTCGTTGGATCTTCTTTATCTCCTCCATCAGTCCTACCTGATAGGGATTCCAGATAGATGAACAATATTCAAGAATCGGGCGAACAAGCGCCTTATAAGCCACTTCTTTCGTGGATGGGTTACAAATTAAAATTCTTTTAATGAATCTGAGTCTTGTGTCTGCGTTTGCCCCTATCTGTTTTTCCTACCTCTGCGCAACATGTTACATTTACATTATATATGCCAGAGTCTGCATCATTCATCAATTATCTGCAGATCGTCCTGCCAATTCTTACTATCATCTGAGGTTGCTACTTTGGTATAAACAACTGCATCATCTGCGAATAGCCTTAAAGAGCATACGACGCTTTCTACTAGATCATTTGTAAATATTGTTAACAGCAACAGCCCTATCACACTTCCCTATGGTACTCCGGATATTACCTTTGTCAATTTAGTTCTATTGACATGTTGAGTTCTGTCTGCTAGAAAGTCTTGAATCCAATCGCAGTTCTGCTCCGATACTCCGTAAGCACGTATTTGTTTCATTAAACAGCAATGCGGGACGGTGTCAAATGCATTACTGAACTCAAGGAACACGTCATCAGCCTGAGCGCCGTTGTCCACTGCGTTGTGGATCTCATGGAGGAACAGAGCGAGCTGAGTACCGCAGGATTTCTGTTCGCGGTATCCACGTTGATTTTTATAGAGGAGCTGTTCACTTTCAAAAAACGTTATAATTCTTGAGCATAAAACATGTTCCATAATTCTACAACAGACCGACGTCAACGATATAGATCTATAATTGTGTGGATCTGACTTACGGCCTTTCTTATAAACGGGAATGACCTGCCTTTTTCCCATTCGTTAGGTAACTTTCGTTGCTCAAGCGACGTACGATAAGTTACTGCTAGAAAGGGAGCAATTTCTCTCGCATAATCTTTATAGAATCTTATAGGTATCTCATCTTGTCCTGAAGTCTTTCCACTACTAAGCGATTGCAGCTGATTTTCAATTCCGCGATCGGTCATCTCAATATCTGCCATTTCGACGTTCGCATGACGATTGGAAGAATGGACAGTGCTACGATCTTCCGCGGTGAAACAACTTCGGAAGGTAGGTAAATAACGTGGGCGATTAGGGCAAGGCCACAGTTCTTTAAGATGTAATTGCGTTCTCTCAATGATGAACTGTATCAATCAGAGGAAAAACCAAAGAAGAGTAGTAGTATGGTACCCTGCCTTACGGCAGGTCTCCCACTTTTGTCTGTCCATAGCCAGTCTTTTCATTTCTGAATATTCGAGTCCTTTGATATTGTCCAGCATTTGATATCTTCTTTTTCCTCTTCCCATTTTTCCCTCCACCATTCCCTCCACGGAAGAAATAACAGAGAAAAATAAGAAAGAAGAAAATCAACCGCAACGGTGGCCAAAGACTCACGGTATAAGAAGTCACCTTCGTTCTACCGACGGCCATGCGAAGAGAGTGGAGCAGCGTACAGGTTTTCGGGTAACTTCTTGCCACTAAAAGGAGGATGAATCAGCAGTTCAAAATGGTGCTATTATACAAATGGACTTGGAAAACTGTATATTGAAAAATATAATCCAAGGACAGGTAGCGCTGTAATTGAAAGAGTGATCTTCTCTCCATTGGCGAAAGATTCCGGATTAGTCCAGCAGTCGGATCTTTGGGAGGGGGCTGCCCAGGGGAGGTAACTTTGAGAAAATGATGGAATAACAGCGATGGGACAGCCTGGATTTTCAGAAGTTTGCATGTTGTAGAAAAGCTAGAAAATCTGAAAGCGGAAATACGAACACTGAATATACAGTGAAGCGCCAAAGAAACTGATATAGGCATTCGTATTCAAATACAGTGATGTGTAGACAGACAGAATATGCCGCTGCGGTCGGCCTATGTATGACAAAAAATATCTGGCGCAGTTGTTAGATCGGTTACTGCGGCTACAAAGGAAGGTTATCAAGATTTGTAGGAGTTTGAACGTGGTGTATAGTCGGCGCACGAGCAACAGGACACATCAGCTTGATATGGGGATTTTCTCGTACGACAATTCACGAGTGTATCGTGAATATCAGGAAACCGGTAAAACATTAAATCTCCGACATCGCTGTGGCCCGAAAAAGATTCTGCAAGAACGGGACCAACGAAGACTGAAGAGAAACTTTAAACGTGACAGAAGTGCAACTCTTCCGCAAATTGCTGCAAATTTCAGTGCTAGGCCATCAACAAGTGTCAGCATGCGAACCATTCAACGAAACATCATCGATGTGGGCTTTCGGAGCCAAAGGCCCACTAGTGTACCCATGATGAGTGTTCGATACAAAGCTTTACGCCTCGACTGGGCCTGTCATCACCGACACTGGACTGTTGATGACTGGAAATGTGTTGTCTGGTAGGACGAGTCTCGTTTCAGATCGTATCAATCGGGTGTCTAGTGCATGTGCGTGTCATGCAGTTAATTACTTTTAAAATACCAAATTTAAAATTAGTAGCTGACTACTCCAGCGCTTTGTCTTGAAACTTCCTAAAATATTAGAATTTCAAACGAAAAAAAATGTAGTGTGTCACTTTAAAGATTTCTTTACATACGACATTCAAACATATAATTTGACATCGGATCCTACAGAGCGTAAGTATGCCACGTACAGAGTTAATGGAGTTAGCGCCTCATCACACGTTCTTGGATCGATTGTCAAATGTGTGGTATTTTAAAAAGTTTTAGACAACGCCGCTTACAGTAGAGGGCTACTACTTCTAAATCATGTATATTAAAACATGATTAAGTGAATGACACGCACACACACACACACACACACACTAGACAGAGTTATCGACTCCCACATCGGAAACAGATATTATGTGATTCAAACCTCTGAAAATACAGTTTTAAAACTGCAGAAACCATGGTCAGGATGTAATAAACCTGTATTTTGCAATAGATTGGCGATTATTTTTAGTCCATTGAAAGTCAGAACTATCTTCGCTAATATTAAAAGCGAAAGTGTCAACATTATGAGTGCAACGGTAACTCCACTTCAAGTGCAGAGGAGTACACTGAAGGACTCTACGAGGGGAGGACTTATGTCATAACGTGATTGATTCCTAAATAAAGAGTTCAACGATCTTACTTGGCTTGTGAGAATTACCAGGTAGGCACTTCTCTCATTAAAGTTTCTGAGCCTTTCCAGGAAGTTGTAGCAACTTGGAATACTAGGCCGCACAAAAAAGGTTCGTTATACAACTTCATGTGATGGACAGGAGTCACAAAGATATGAATCAAAAATTACATTACACAACACTCCACGACCAAAGCATTTTGGTTAAGAGATCCTCAGGAACGTTAACTGAACGTTGTTAGAAGTACCATACGAAGCTCCAACCAAATTATAATGAGGGAAAAATTAGGATTAACAAGTGTAGTCGTAGAAGCTAACCCTACTGGTTACATTATTAAACAAAATGAGATGTGCTGAATGGAAAATTACACACATCTTAGAAGACAAGCAAGAAAATTTGCGGAATACAGAGAACACAATGAAGGCACATGCGTCTAACTTTTTCTTTCAGCAACGGCCGTCAGTACCAGAGCACAGACAAAATTGTTAACCAATTTATGGCCAATCTAGATGCGGCCGACAATGATGCTACTTTAGAAATCATTACTTTCGAAGTATTACGTATTGTCGTAAGCATTGAAAGTAGGTATGAAGCAACTAGCAACGATCTATCAGAGCCGTTTCACTAAACATTTCAGGTTTAATTGATACGGATGGAACAGATATTTGCAACGAAATACTGATTTGCAGCTACGTAAGTTCATATTCACAGAAGTAATAGGATAGCCTGTACTTTCGAACTTTCGTAATGGTGAATAATGGTAATGTACTCCTACCACATTAAATAAAAAGAGGAGCTTAATCTTGATTTCCCAGATCATTGGACAGTAATAAGCTGGAACGATAGCGGGTGTTTTTTGATCAAAATCGTGACTACACAGAGAGGTCTTATGAAATTGGCCTGGTAAAACAATTCTAAAACAGCAATTTTTTTTGATAAGGCTTATTCTAGAATTAAACATAACCTTTTACATCAGGGAACGAAGAAGAGAGGATTTGATGTATAAGTCTTTCGCATCATATTAAGTTTTCTCATTGGAACCTAACCTCGTTTGAAGGGTAATCTGATATGACTGGCCCCTGTTGGTGGTCGCATATACCAGAGTGTAGGACCCTTTGTCAATTTCTTCATCTCAAAGAGCACGTCTTCACTACGTACTCAGTTATTTGTTCTAAGTATTCCAATCTCTGACTTCTCCCGTAATTTTTACAGTCTAAGGTAGATGTCATAATAGATGTCTTCCCCTTCTCAGTGTTTTCCATATGTTTTTTTAGTTTCCGATTCTGCGGAGAATTCATTTCTTGGCAGTAAGAGATTAGTGTTTAATGTCCCACCGACGGCGAGATTGTTAGAGAGGGAGCACAAGCTCGGATTAGGGAAGGATGGAGAAGGAAATCGACAGTGCCTTTTGGAAGGAACCATCCCTACATTTGCCTTAAGCGCTTTAGGAAATCATGGAAAAGCTGAATCAGGATGGCCGGACGCGGGTTTGAACGATCGTCCTCTCGAATGCGAGTCCACTGTGCTAACCACGGCGCTATCTCGTTCGGCAACTCATTTCTTATCAGTCCACCTAATTTTCGACATCCTTCTATAGCACAACGTCTCAAACGCATTGATTCCTTTCTTTCCTATATTTCACACAGTCTATGATCAACTTCTAAAACAATGTTGTGCACTAAACATACAATCAACGAAATTTTTCTCTAAAATTAAGACCAGTGTTTGCTGCTAAAAGACTTATTTTGGTAGGAATCCACTCTTAGCTTAATCTGTTTTCTATATCATTCTTGCTTCATCTGCAATACGTTGTTTTGCGTCCACAATAGCAGAATTTCATTCTTCATGGTCACCAATTTTCAAGTTAAGTTTATCGTTAATCTCATTTCTGCTAGTCTTAATAACCTTTGCCTTTCACCGATTTTCCTCTTGACCTATAAACTGTACTCATTAGGCTATTTATTCCATTCAACATATCCTATTCGTCTTTGGCTTATAATTACTTTTCTGGAAATTTGCCATCGTTTTACAAAGTCTAACGCTTTTTTTAAGTCAAAAAACCTATGTACGTATTTATGATCAAATGGAACGTGACAATTGTCTCCCTGCTGCCTTTAACTCCCCTAAAGCCAAAAGAGATCATCGTCTAACAGAAGCTAACTATCCCGAGAAAGCCAATTAGAAATCATCAAGTATCGGTTGCGAATGATAACTCGAGGAACATTGTACAACCCAGCATGTCTCTGTCCCACACGGACCGTAAGGACAAGATTACATAAATGGGAAATTTGTGGTAAGGTTTTATGGGACCAAATTGCTGAGGTCATTGGTCCCTAAGCTTACACACTACTTAATCTAACTTAAACTTACTGACGCCAAGGACAACATATACACCCATACCCGAGGGAATACTCGAACCACCGAAGCGGGGACCTGCGCGGACCGTGACAAGACGCCCCTGACCGCGCGGCTACCCCGCGCGACGATTACATAAATAACAGCGCGCGTGATGACATTTAAGCATTCTTCCCGCGCTCCATAAGGAAATGGAACTGTAAGAGGCCCTGAAAGTTGGTAGGTTGCCACGCAGTTCACAGTGGTTTGCAACGTATGACGCATATGTGCTCTGAGGTGACAAAAGTTACGGGTTAGTGATATGCATATATACAGATGGCAGCAGTATCGCTTACACTAGGTATAAAAGGGCGATGCACTGGCGGAACTGTTATTTGTACACAAGTGATTCATGCGGTAAGATTTCCGACGGGATTATTGCACACGACGGGAATTAATTACACTTTGAACATGGGATGGTAGTTGGAGCTCGACGCATGGCACACTCCATTTCAGATATCGTTAGGGAATTCAATATTCCGAGATCCACAGTGTCAAGAATGTGCTGAGAACACTAGATTTCAGGCTTTACCTCTCACCGCGGAAAACACAGTTTTCACTTTACGACCGTATGCAGCGCCATACGCGTAGTGTTGTCAGCGATAACAGAAAGAGACATTGCGTGAAGTAACCCCAGAAATCAATGTGGGACGAACGTTCGGAAAATGCGGCGAAATCTGAGGTTCATGTTCTAAGGCAATAGACGACCGATGCGAGTGCCTTTGATAACAGCACGATATCGCCTGCAGCGTGTCTCCTGGGTTCGTGGCCTTATCGGTTGGACCCTAGACAACTTGAAAACCGTAACCTGATCAGATGAGCCCCGATTTGCTAAGTGCTGATCGCTGGGTTTGAGTGTGGCGCAGATCCCACGAAGCCGTGGTTCCAAGTTGTCAAAAAGGCACTGTGCAAGCTGGTGGTGGCTCCATAATGGGCTGTGGTGTGTTTATGTAGAATAGATTGGGTCCTCTGGTACAATCATTAACTGGAAATGATTTTGTTAGGCTACTTGGAGCCGATTTGTTGCCCTTGATGGACTCATGAATTCGAGCGAATAATTGTGCCACGCACCAGCCACACTTTCGCAATTATGGATGGCTGTAGGGGCAGCATGACTCTGTGTTTCTGCTGGGGACTTCCAGCGAGGTGTTGAGTTCCAATGGCAAGTCAAGCTGCTACACTAGGCCGGGAAAAAAGAGCTTCTCCACGACATTAGGAGATTTCCCAAGACTTTTGTGACGTCAGTGCAGATGTAGGTGCTCACCTTTCTGTACATTATACCGGTCAGCAATTTTGATGCCTGCGCCGTTGAGTTGATTGTACGCGCACTTATCTGCCTTTGGCGTCTTCGAAATTGTGTGGATGATATTTGTCGAAAGTCTGATGCTATATTTTCAGTCTCACAGAGTCTATAAACAAACCGAGTATTCGATTGTTAGCCACTTCTTCAGTGATTACAGCTCTAGAGACCTGTTAAGCATGATGTAGTTAATGAAAGCTCCAAACAGGGGACAATCTCTACGGATTTCCTGGCCCCTGCGTTTATTCACCGTCCGATCTCGATTTTGTAAACGCGCAAAATCTCTGTTCTGCCTTCAGTGGAGCACAATGGACTAGAGGTGCGGCATGCAGTGTGGTTATTATCACCCTTCGATTTGCAGTTGTGGTAAAACTTCAACTTTTGCATGTGACATGCTGCTGAGACAGGATATGTGCAGAATGGGTCCTAATCTCCCATCCTGTTTATGCTGTAGTGTGGTGGCGCCATCGGCGGTGGCTGCTGGTCTGCTGTGGGATGCTGGTAGCGAGTATGCGGCCGGCGGCGCAGCTGCAGCAGCAGCTGACCACGGCTCTGATGGTCACACTACTCGGAGCAGCAATGGCGCAACAAGGTCAGTGGAGAGGCTAACTACCATGTCTAGGTGTGGTAACGTGTCGAGAGCTTAGTTTTGTGGTGCGTATGTACGTTGTCCTCAACACAGGTTTCACAAATCTTCCAACATAATGAGCCTTTTAGTGGCAGTAAATGTGCAAGAACATAGAAACTACGACCTCTATTTACACCTCTCACAAATTTAAAGTCTCAGTATTAGGTAGCGTATGTCGATTTTCCACCATCACGGTAACGTTTACTCTGTTTATTTGGGCTTCAAAGAGCGACATTGTGTTGTATTCTCGTTTCAGAGTCCCTTTCGTAGGAGCGTTGTAAAAAGACGCGGACAGAGCGGTTGGGGAGAGGGAGTGGAGAGAGGGGGAGGACACGTGAAGACGTTACCTCCTCTCCCAAAAGGTTTTATGTTTTTACATATACATATTTCCCAATTTCTTAAATAAGCAGCAAAGAATATAGCAGCGTAAGAATGGAGAGCCTGAAAAAATGCCGAGGAATTCTATAAAATTCCACGCCCACATGGATAGACATGCGTCTTGACCACCTGTGGGGAACGTTCGCAAGCTAACTTGCTGCTGACTACAATGCCGATACGTTTAGAGTCCACGTGTAGAACCGGTGAATCGCAGGAAGTAGAATGATCTGAGACAGATAGGGAAGAACATCTGCTCCAAGAATAATAAAAATTACAAAAGCAGGCGTCTGGAACGCGTGCGGAAATAATTGACAGAAAAAGTGTTCCCCTCATTCTTGCTCTCACATATTCTGCAGACTTGTGTTCGTAATCGTTACATTCTGTAAGATGTTGATACTTGTGAAAGCGCACTCTGATTTTATATTATGTAAGATTCAATGTTGTAAAAAATTTTACAGTTTGTTGCAGTTGTATTTCTCACGTCAACTTCATGTCCCACGCACTTTTCAAATTTTTTGACAAATGTTTTTCAAATGCTGCAAATCTCTGAAATGAAATTTCTTATAAGTTATGCTAATGGAGTGCACTCACTCATGTAAATCAGTTATTGAATTAAAAAGTTTTAATCTTGTTATTATTATAACCTAGACATCTGTGGCATGTTAAAAGATATGTGAACAGCAAGGGAGATTTTTGTAGGTCGGAGTGGGGAGAGAGACTGTAAGAAAATGTCACCCATCCCTCCCTCCATCTATAATTAAACACTGGATCCACATCTCGCAGTAACAGGTATAGCTACATCTTAAAATTTGCTTGGACATGAAAAAGATTCCCCACAGCCATTGCAACAAGTATATGTGCCGATAGTGTTATTGGTGACTGAGGCTGTGAACTGAAAAACATTCCATCAGTACTTAAGCCATTTGCAAACTAATAAATATAGCTATTACAAGTCGATTTTTTTATGTTGGTTAGTACCTCCAAGTACTTGTGGCAAGACCAAACCATTAATGTGTATTTTCGTCTGGGCAGCAGGTCAGGTGTTGAAGTATGGACGTATTTATGGGGAAAGCTGAATAGTCTCGAAAGTTTAACATAACGCTCTCGGTACTAACTTCCCTTCTTATATGTATTCATATAGTTTCTTGTACGAAAAGAAGTGAAAGAAGCTGAAGCATTATTCGTGCCGGTTTTTCTTCCTCGTACATTGTGGTTTCATAACTAATTGGAGCCACGGTATTTTGAAATTTGAATCTTCTGTTTTCAAGTGCCATAAATAAGGAATAACTGCAGCAAGTGATTGTCACCGTAATGTAAACGGCAAACAACATATCTTTAGCGGGCACACTGGACTCGCATTCGGGAGGACGACGGTTCAATCCCGTCTCCGGCCATCCTGATTTAGGTTTTCCGTGATTTCCCTAAATCGTTTCAGGCAGATGCCGAGATGGTTCCTTTGAAAGGGCACGGCCGATTTCCTTCCCCATCCTTCCCTAACCAGAGCTTGCGCTCCGTCTCTAATGACCTCGTTGTCGACGGGACGTTAAACACTAACCACCACCACCACCATCTTTAGCGGACCCTTTAACATCAGTAACGTAAATGATGATTGCCATATTGGCAAACAGAAAGCTTGTAATTAATTCCAGGCTCTTTAATTAAACAAACATCACGTACGTTTGTAAGTTCTAAATCTTAAGTCTACCATTTACAGTCCCGTAGGAAGCAGAATAGTAGCAGAATGTCCACATTTGGAAGCTAGTTGTCGATCCTATACGTATTGATTGGCCACAATTTTAAAGCAAACTCACCCTCAGATGTACGTGAACAAGTCCTGGAGGTACAATATAGCAGAGTGGCGAAGCGATCGATTCAGTATGTACATAAGAACGGCAAACAAAACCAAAATCGTTTTTATACAGCAGCGTATGGTTGCAGAGAGAAATAGAAGTAGCTTTTCTTAATATTTCTTTTTGACATACATCCAGATACGCATTTTACCCCAGATATGTCATAGATAGTGAAGAAAATTAGGCTATCTACTGACGTTAGCAACTGTGACTACATACGTGTAAATTAATGAACTGTAATGAGTGGGTCACTAACAGTAGAGTGCTTGATAAACGGAACATCTGTTCTGTTGTAAACGTATTTTACTGAAATTTAAAGACTGACCAAGCTGGTTAAGGGTTGTTCGCTATAACTGTCAGAACGGATCAAATCAGTACCAAAAGAGCAGTCATACTCTCATTCATCCGCTGCGAATTTCTGGTGTTACACTGCAAGAACAAATAACAGTACTTACCTTAAAGCCTATGCAGTAGAAAAATCTTTCTTCTTTACCGCATACTTTTACGCTTAGTCACTTAAATTTTGTCTGACACAATATGACCTTTAGGCACCAACGTAGCCACTAAGCCATAACTGGAAATCTGGTACTAAATGAGAATCATTGAAGGGTCCAAATTCTTCCCGTTAAGGTCAAAATTATATCATCAGATTTCAGATGTTTCCTCTTTCTCCGGATGAATAACTTCAGCTATTTTTCCTTATTTCCGTCACCTAGTAAGCTCTGTACGAAATGAAAACAATAGAGAAGAACGAGAAAGACGACATTTTATAAAACGTGGATGAATAATGGTTAACATCTTAATTCATCTCATTATGGGCTATTCATTTAGTATAAATGATATTCCTAGACTATTTATTGCTACAACAGAACACAGATTACCACCAACGCCAGGAATAACAGATACTACAAAAGGATTAGCATAGAAGAGGACTTTTTGTTTCTCGGGCATAAAGCACGAATGAGACCAACAAGTCTGGCCAAGCGGATTATTACGTACTTTATAGAACGAAAAGAAGGGGCTCTAGTTATTCGAAATAGGTGGGATCTTTAAAAAGATGTCGTGACATATAAAGAACTCTATGACAGTGACTTATTCAAGAAGGAACGTGGAGCAAAATAGGATTCACATAAAAACTGACAAGACGTGTACGGGAGGAATAAAGAGGCTCAAAGAACTCGAAAGAAATCTACTAGGTGCAAGTTAAAGTACAAAGAAAGAGGTTGTAGAAATAGAGTGGATTTCACATGGAGTTATGGACTAAATAGTATTCATGCTGGTCAACCAAAATATTTTTACGGATAACAGAAACTTTAGACTCTATAATGACAGGATCACTGCGAATATAGGCGGAGAATGCGCAGAATATTAAAGGCGTTCGTTGTAATAACTTTTCCCCCATCTCTCACAATCAGCGGCTGTACCGAGTGACGGCACCAGGGTCTGGCCAGACTGACGATCCGGCGGTCAGTAAGCCTGTCCTTGCCTCTGGCGGTGGGCTGGCGGGACACAGCGTTACGTAAGTCACCCTAAGCCGGCGGCAGGCAGCGCCCGCTCTGGAAAAGGCGGTCCTTTCCTGGGGCTTAGCATCAGTTATTCAGTAAGCTGGTTTGCTTTACGCAACACGCCGGCTTTTGTGAGCCAAGTGGCCCGTCCGCTTTAAGACTGGTATTGGCAACGCCACCGGTGGAAACACGGGGCCTCTGCTGAAAGGAAACCTCGCAGCCCAAAGTCCTCTGTGGGCAGTTAACAACTGGTTTTGCTATAAGGTCTTGGATGCCGCACAGTATTGGAAAATGTTAGACAATGAAGAACGCCTAGTAAAGAGAAGAATGACTGGTAGTTCACCCGATACTCTTATTAGAAGTTCTATAGATACGACTGCAATTGAGACGTCCTGAGTGTTAAAGAGAGAGAATGCCATTAGAAAATCTGATGTATTTTTCCAATTTTGTAAGATTAAAAATTTGTTTATGTGTTGCAACATATTTCCATTTTTTTATTCTTTTTTTTTTTAACTGTCGTCTATGAACACCTTACTATTTCAATCATTCTCATGTACTTACTTCACTTCCTATTTATTTTTACACTACAATACATTCTTGTGTTTTTCGTGTTGTTACATTCCTGCGATTTTACATCTTGTAGAATGAATACATAGGCAAACTAAAACTACGAGAATGAGAATTGAGACGGAAAACACAAATCAGTATCTACAAACGCAAATGAAATTGGTTTACAAGCACATAAAATGATTAAGTAGTAACCTGTTTATTTCAACCAACTACTAAGTGCCATTGTTAGTGTTATTATTATCAATAATTTTTTTAACTTTCTTATATGCAGCGTAGAACTACAACAAAGGATAGCCATCTTGTTCTGCCTTCTGCTAGTTTTTTCACCACTTCCCATACTATTCCTTGCTGTTGACCTTCTGCTTCAACTGATCGTCTCCGCGTCATTCTGGGCCTGCCTCGTCTCCGTCGTCTCTGTGAGATCCAATGAAGTGCTTCCTTCGCAATGTGTTCATTTTGTAAGTCTCCAAGGTGTATGTCGTAAACATTGCCACTTCCTGCTTCTTATTTGCAATTCAGTTGGCTTCTGATTGATTCCTTCCCAGAGTGTTTCATTAGATATGACATTTGGTCACCATATCTCAAGGATGTTCCTCAAATACGTGTTGTTGAATATCTGCAGCTTATGGATTATGCGATTCGTCACATTCCATGTTTCACACCCGTATAGGACCACAGACTTTACGTTACTTTCAGGTATCCACATTTTGGTCCTCAATGTTATTCCCTTCAATCTCCAGGTAGAGCGGACAGTTGTAAAAGCGCCTTTGGCTTTGTTGATGCGGCTGTTGAACCAACCTCCACATGGTGTACTCATGCTTTCAAGGTAGCCAAATTTATCCACCTTTTCGATTACCTGGAACCTTTAGGTTTAAGCTGTGCAGTGATGTTATCATTTGCCCGTATGTTTTTTGTTTTTCGGCATTAATTTTCAAGCCGAGATTCTTCCACGCAGATTTCAGATCTTATTGTTTTTCTTTCATGTCGTTGAAGCTAAGGGGTAGAAGGCAGAGGTCCTCTGCAAAATCTAGGTCTTCTGGGTTTGTTCCATTGCTCAATTTTATTCATCTCACTTTATCTATTGCTTGTGTCATTACAATAATTAGTACTATGTTAAATAGTATCGGTGACAGCATGCAGCCTTGCTTACCTGCTGCTTTCACTGCTATTTGGTCTGAAAGCAGGACTTGATGTTAAACCTGGCACTAGTAGTTTTCATACGTGCGCTGACAAGAGAAATTATTTTCTTGGGAATTTCAAAACTTTGCACTGAGCCCTATATTATTGTTCTAATTACAGTGTCGGATTCTTTTTCAATGTCTACCAACAGCATGTAAAGCGGTGATTGGTATTCGTATGAATATTCAGCTACTATTCTCTGGTAAATGCAAGAGCAGCCTTCCCTGAATCCTGCTTGTTCTCTTCCTATTTTCTTGTGTATATACGTCTTTATCGAATTTAGTACTATTCGCGAGAGGATCTTGCATGGGATTCACAGCCTCTCCAATTATCACAAACCGAGAGTTCTGCTATCTTGGGGACCTTGACGAGCATGCCTTTGTTCCAATCAATCGCTACTTTGGCTGTCATCAGTGGATGAAAAATTTCTGATTTTCCGTTTTTTATGTATTTGGCTGCTTTAGCGATTTATTCTTCGGATAGCAGTTCTACGTTAATTGACATATCTTCTCCGTCTACATTCAGCTGAATCACAGTGTCTACTATAGTTTCACGATTCTGAAGGTTCTCAAAATGTTAGTTCCACCTCTGCACTTGATTTTCTCTATTTGAGAGTAGCTTTCTTTGCTTGTCCTTGGTTAGCATACCAGCCCGAAATTTCATATCTGACTGATTCATTGTGAAGTTATATAGGGTCTTGCTATCGCCCCTGTTAACTATTGCCTCCGCTTTAGTTACTAAATTTTAGATGAAGATTCTCTTATCTTTTCTTTAACTCCTATTCACCATCCTATTTAATTTGCAGAGTTCCTTATGAATTTCTTCTTTTACTTCCTTGTGTGCAATTTAGCCGGAGTTTTACTTTTATCCTCTGCTGTATTGCATCACAAGTATTGACAGAGAACCATTCTTGTCTGCCGTGGTCCTTTGTTCCGAGAATTTCTTCAGCAGTCCGTGAACAGGCCTTTATCACTGGCTCCCACTGATGCTCAATGTCGTTCATTTACATCTACATCTACATCCATTCCCTACAAGCCACCTGACGGTGTGTGGCGGATGGTACCTTGAGTACCTCTATCGGTTCTCCCTTCTATTCCAGTCTCGTATTGCTCGTGGAAAGAAGGATTGTCGGTATGCCTCTGTGTGAGCTCTAATCTCTCTGATTTTATCCTCATGGTCTCTTCGCGAGATATATGTAGGAGGGACCAATATACTGCTTGGCTCCTCGGTGAAGGTATGTTCTCGAAACTTTAAGAAAAGCCCGTACCGAGCTACTCTCTCCTGCAGAGTCATCCACTGGAGTTTATCTATTATCTCCGTAACGCTTTCGCGATTACTAAATGATCCTGTAACGAAGCACGCTGCACTCCGTTGGATCTTCTCTATGTCTTCTATCAACCCTGTCTGGTACGGATCCCACACAGCTGAGCAGTATTCAAGCAGTGGGCGAACAAGCATTCTGTTACCCACTTCCTTTGTTTTCGGATTGCATTTGCTTAGGAGTCTTCCAATGAATCTCAGTCTGGCATCTGCTTTACCGACGATCAACTTTACATGATCATTCCATTTTAAATCACTCCTAATGCGTACTCCCAGATAATTTATGGAATTAACTGCTTCCAGTTGCTGACCTGCTATATTGTAGCTAAATGATAAGGAATCTTTCTTTCTATGTATTCGCAGCACATTACACTTGTCTACATTGAGATTCAATTGCCATTTCGTGCACCATGCGTCAATTCGCTGCAGATCCTCCTGCATATCAGTACAATTTTCCGATGTTACAACCTCTCGATATACCACAGCATCATCCGCAAAAAGTCTCAGTGAACTTCCGATGCCATCTACAAGGTCATTTATGTATATTGTGAATAGCCACGCTCCTACAACACTCCGCTGCGGCACACCTTAAATCACTCGTACTTCGGAAGACTTCTCTCCATTGAGAATGACATGCTGCGTTCTGTTATCTAGGAACTCTTCAATCCAATCACACAATTGGTCTGACGGTCCATGTGCTCTTACTTTGTTCATTAAACGACTGTGGGGAACTGTATCGAACGCCTTGCGGAAGTCAAGAAACACGCTATCTACCTGGGAACCCGTATCTATGGCCCTCTGAGTACCGTGGACGAATAGCGCGAGCTGGGTTTCACACGATCGTCTTTTTCGAAATCCATGCTGATTCCTACAGAGTAGAGAGTCGTTCTCTTCGATTCCTCTGCTAAGCACTGCAAAACGAATACTCCATTGGGTAGACCACTCCTCTCGGACTTCCCAAAATTAAACCTAATCCCTACTGCCCGCAATGTCTATTGTGTGCATCTATTTTAGACAGACTGTTGCTATCATAAAGTGGTGATTGCTACCAAGATCTGCTCCAGTTTTATTCCTCACGAGTAGGAGTGATCTTCGCCATGTCCTGGAAACTGCAAAGTGGTCTATCTGGTGCTCCGTTCTGCCGTTTGATGAAATCAACGACACTTCATGACACTGTTTATTGGGCTAAATAGAACCTCCAGTGATCAGGTTAAACATACCGCACAATTCTATGAGACGTTCACCATTCTCATCAAGGGCCCCAATCCATGTTGCGTATAATATGCTCTATCCCATGGTTGTCATTCCCGGTTTTTGCATTGAAGTCACCCATCAATAGGAAGATATCTCTTTTTCGACTCTTTTGTAGTGCATCTTGGAGTTTGCTATAAAACTTGCCTTTCTCTTCATCCTCAGGCATTTCTGTTGATGCGTAACATTGTAAAATGGTTACTGGCCCTACCATCGTTGCAAAGCGAGCGACTGTGAGTCTCTCATTAATTGAGTGCCACGCTACCAGAGACTGCTTGGCTTTCCGGTCTAGTGCTAATGTGACTCCTTCGCTATTGATTTTATTCTTTCTTCAATAATAAAGGTCGGATATGCCCTTTATTCTTTTTTTCTCCAAATCCAGTTATTCTTGGTTCACTTAATCCTAAAATGTCTAATCTGTATCGTTTCATGTCTTGTGCAACTTCTTTTGTTTCCCTGTTTGTCTCCTTGTTCTCACTTTCCAGAATCCTATTCGTGTTACCAGTTTAATCGCCAAAGTTGCTGTTTTTAAATCCGTCCGATTACTAGTTCAAAATGGTTCAAATGGCTCCAAGTACTATGGAACTTAACATCTGAGATCATCAGTCCCCTAGACTTAGAACTACTTAAACCTAACTAACCTAAGGACATCACACACATCGATGCCCGAGGCAGGATTCGAACCTGCCACAGTAGCAGCATGCGGTTCCGGACTGAAGCACCTAGAACCGCTCAGCCACAGCGGCCGGCCCCGATTATTGGTAGTCTCTGTTGAAGCTCCTGTGATATGCTAGCTTCGGGTTCACGGGTTATCGGTCCATACGCCCTATCCCGATGGGCGGGCCCCTCCCTTGATTGTAATCGAACTCATAGATGTTTTCTGTCTAGTTTATCTCCCTTAGCCTTTGAGGGTGCTCTCTCTCTGCAAGAGAGCAGCTACTCAATATGGTCCGCAATCCATGTTGGCCGATAATCTGCTCTGTCCCATTGTTGTCACTCTGGTGAGCGTTCGACTATCCGCCACGTGGGGACCTAAAACCCCTCACGGGACTGTTCATATTGTTAAACATATAAATGCGAACGAATTCCCATGCCGTCGAAATTATGATCACGGTGCTCTACAGACGCTTGAAATACCGTGAGAATGACAGTACGATATTACCACGGCGATATACTGTAGCTGACAGTCGTTGCGGTCACCTGGATGGTGGTTCAGCAGTCTCCCATCGACCAACCGCGCAGTTCTCGAGTGACCATACAGTGTAGCACTGCTGCCTATAGTACATGGTTCTAAGTGGATACTCGAGGTCACCACAACCAGCCGTCAAAGCCACTACACGGTAGACTCTTCCCAATTACAGGTGCTCTATATCCGTTCCCTCAAAATATGGAATAAAGACTGCGAATTACCGGCTTGTCAACTAAAGGTAGTCTAAGGTTTCCTTAACACTATGTGCGGGAAGATTGTTGAGGAGAAAGAAAATCATCGTTAACAGGGCTAAATTTATATCTAGAACGACACTGCAGTGCATGTGTTGTTCACAAAGAACGAAGCAGTGTCCTTCGGACACACGGAAACGACGACGTATGGCAGTCTGGGTTTGGCCGTCGGTCGTGTGTGGGTAGTCAGAGTGGTTACGGCGAGCGTTCGCGTAAAGCAGGAAATACAAATTCGTGTTTCAGTCCGGTACAAATTTTCGCTGTCGTCATTGCCGTACAAAGCTGATGGCTGTTAGAATTAGCAACTGCGAATACGTTTCATTTTACATCTGCAAACTTACGGAATTCTCAAAGCAAACTGTGTGCTATATTTCGCGGCTTTCCGTGTGTCAGGCTGGATGTATTAGTCTTCATCAGTCACATAGACACACACTACTTTCAGAGCACGAAATGAGTGGGACAGTTACAGCTACAGAAATTGATTTGAATATATAAATTACCGCAGTCGCGGCCATGAGATGATTTTTTGATCTCCTATTGATTCACAACTTGTTTCGTGACTGTAAGTAACATCCTCGGGTGCCAAACACTTTACCTTATTAGACATGGAAGCCGTCCTTCAATAAAACATGTAAGTCACCTTTTCTTATGCTGATCAAAGCGTAAAAACGCAATATAAAGAAAAAACTTGACACTGGACTGCATGTGTGATGTAACAAAAGCTGCGGTGAGAGACCGTACGTGTAGCGGCCCAGCCCACAGGTACCCAAATGCTTATATTCCAGCCATAACGTTCTTGGCGCTTTCTTGGATGATTTCGTCGTGTTGGTCCGTGAGTTCTCCTCTGCTAGTTAGCAACAGCACCAAAACTTCGCCTGTCCGACTCTTGAGATACTTGTTAGCGTCAACGTGTAAAGATTCATTTGGTTCATCTGTCACACTACAAGGGTTTTCTTCTGAGGCCGTAAAGTTAAAGAGAAGTTGACGATGCATTTTTGGCTCGCCTAGCAACAGAATTCGCCAGCCAACTGAGACACACATGTAAAAATAAGAAGTTCTCCAAGATCTGCCACCGAGCGAGGTGGCGCAGTGGTTAGCGTACAGGACTCGCATTTGGGACGACGACGTTTCAAATCCACCTTGGCCATCCAGATAAAGGTTTTCCGTGATTTTCCTAAATATTTAAGTCAAAGTCTGGGATGGTCCCTTTCAAAGGGCATGCTCGATTTTCTTCCGCACCCTTTTATAATCCGACCTTGTGCTCCGTTTCGAATGACCTCTTTGTCGACGGAACGTTAAACACTAGTCTTACTTACTTCCAAATTCTGACGTTTTGTGATGTATATATTCTATCACTAATGCTGCCATATAAAGTATTTCCTTCGCCCATCGGTCCTTAAATAGTAGTCAGACTACCGGCGTAGAAAATGTTCGTTCACCTTCCTCCCGAAATGTGTTTTTTTTTTTTTCAGGTTTAGGAGTAATAACAACAATCAGAAATTCGTCGCCATTAAAGTAGCAAAACATCAAAATGTGGAATTAAAAAAATACATATGTTTGAAGTAATGAACAAATCTGTGAAGTATTTAGCGTTTCTCGGGCCATTGTGAAAACGTGGACGAAAATATTGTCTAGACCAGAAAATATAGATCAAATATCAGAGTAGAGACGAAAATAAGTGGAAGACTTAGTTCACTTACTTCATGAGAAAATACATTTAATCTAGAAGTATTATAATAACTGGTCATGCAGCTGTATAAGAGCATCATTAATAATAACTATTACTAGGACATACTTTAACTCTCCGTATTTCAGCTGATATCCGTGTCCGCGTAACAGTCAAATTGTTTATAAATGTGTTCACTCAACGCTGGTTGCAGAAAACAAATATAAGAGTAGAAATATTTTATGTGTGTGTTCACGCACCGCTTGTTGCACAGAACAAACATAAAAGTAGATTAAGCAAACAGAATAACTCTCACGGTGTTCAGTCTAGTTTCAGCTCTCTTCACTGGGTTGTTGACTTTAATACTCCCGTTTCGTCATGCGATCGAACACTCGTACAATAGTTATAGAAGCTTGAGGACGTGCCTCGCTACCAGTGCCAAGTCTCACGCATGCAGCAAGCCAAGCCACCAGCAGAGCGCAATGTCATATTCACGACTCTCCACAGAGTTGGGCGCCGATGATGTGCTGACGTCTTCGACAGCAGTAAACAGGTGTCTCATAGCACCCTAGACGTGGACTCCTTAAAGTGGTTATATGAACTGACAACATCCATCTGAGTATGGACAATATCGACTGCCGCGGATTTCGATGTCCAAAGATGCCTGTACAACGAAGCGCAGAGAGAGACCATTAGCGGGTAAGGTCCCCGTTCAGTCTCGGAGTTCAGCCCTCACCTGCGTGGGACTCCGCGATTGGCGGTGTCTGTCGCACTACCTGTCAATGTTGGTTTGATGATAGAATACATATGGCGAGCGTTATGCCATCAACAGAGATATGCCGACTCTGCGCCCTCTTTATGCTGATCATCCTACTGATTGTGAATGTGTGGAACTTAATACCTTAGCATTGCTTAACATTATGGATTTACACTTCCATTCGAGACTCTTCTTTCTCAACTGGCGTCCTTGTAAATTTACAGCCGTTCCTATGTCTGCTGATGCAAGAGGTTTCCTTCATTCCTTCACCTTACTCTTGATTCAGTTTTATGAAGGAGGAACGCAGTTACTATTACAGTGTCTAATGACACTTGGAAAGTACAAAAGATATCGCTGCATTACTGCGTGTGGTGGCAACACTGCAACTGACGGCTTCCAAGCACATGAAAGCTATATTGTATTCATTAGTATCACTTCCACCCTTAATCTGGTAGTTCAACGAGTAGTCCTTAAGCTCGGAATTCTAACGCCTCATGATATAATGATTATTGTAGTTTGCAATGCGTAACATATAGTTACGGACAAGCCGACATTTGCTTGTGTATCCAGTACCCCACTGAGCAGGACGACCCCTATCCATTGTCACCACAGGAGGACGGAAAAGGACTCAGAAGATACAAACTGGTCCATAGTCGGCAGAGAATTATTGGACTGGTAAGTCTGGAAGCGGGTTGGTACAGACACCCAATCCAAGGACCTTTGGGAATATTTAGTGCCGTAGCTAATAGGGTGTTTGCACTGCTGGTACCGAGTGCCTTTTCGAGAAATACACCCATAAAGTCTTCATTCATGATGTCCTTCTGTTTTTTATCACTTTGTTGTTGAGATGCAAGAGAAGTTGGAATGTTCACCTGCATTCGCAGGCCAAGGCTCAATGCAGCACGGCTCCTTCGATAAATGGTTTAACGTCCTGCACTTTCCAATAGTATGGGCTGATAGTTCTAGTGCCTCGAGCATTTTCTCTGTTATCCAATGCGTCCAACGCTTAGCACATTGGTGGTATGACCAGTATTCATCTTCGCAAGATATGGCCTCATTTAAAGTCGAAATTCACTATCTTCTTCCCAACTGTGAATTAACTTACCAAGCCTGTTTCCAGAGCAGCTGCGTTTTAATGGGGTGCCATCATCGTACGGCAGATTGGTATTCTATAAGTATATGAGTACAAAAGCAGTGCCGCAAGTGAAGGTCGCAATAAGCAAGAGGACAAGACTTAGGACGGACTCAGTGTCCAACACCGAACCTTGGAATGAGAATCAGATACTTCGTTAAGTTTAACGTGTGTTAACTTGCTGTCTGTGTGACTACAGGGTGTAACTTTACGTTCGCTGGCAGCTGTGTGTACCCATTCGTCGTATGCCGTGACCTGAAGTGCCGTAACTACACTACTTTCGAATATAAACATTAACTGCATAAATTTTATTGAGTATGTAATGCTTGATTAATCTAAAATGGACATGACAGTCTGTAAATGATTAATAACTGAAGGCAAAGAGTAGGTGTTTGTAATACTCTGGAAAACCTTCTCATCAAGAATCAAAAGTTACAGTGGTCAACTGTCACTAATGAAATCTGTATGCTGTTGTGTATGTAACTTCTGAGTTATACAGAAAATATACAAATTGATGCAGTTTCCTATTTCTTCCCCACAATGTTCGTGATGGTCCTTCAGTCGATTTTTACCTGGGCGAAGGAAACAGCTACTCCGCTATGCTTTAATATTTGAAATAAGTTGTGGAGCTACATGTTCATGAAAGAAATCACTGCGCGGCTGACAGCTTTAAAATTTGCTTTAGCTACCTGCCAGTAAAGATCGATACGTTGAAAGGAACGCAGCTAGTGCGAAGTATGATAGCAAAGTTACGTTACGTTTTACTTTCTAACAGTATGACGATAGCTTAACGAACTAACGGCAAATGAATGATAATGTTGTTCCCAATTGAAATTATATTGCTACTATTAACCATACAGAATCTGTACTGCATTGGAATGAGATCTGTAGTATTCTTCAGACATGTCACAGACAATAAAACTGAACAGATCAGCACTGACAAGAAGGAAATTTCTGGCCAGGAAAAGGCTATTAGTATAAAACATAGGTTCGTTTGGAGCACAGTATTGTATGGTAGTGAAATATGGACTGTGGAAAAACCGAAGCAAAAGAGAAGCATTTGAATTGTGGTGCTACAGAAGGATGTTGAAAATTAGGTGGACTGATAAAGTGAGGAATAAGGAGCTTCTACACAGAATCTGGAGGGAAGAAATAGACGGAAAATTAAAGAATTGTTAACATTTAAGTTACATGAAATATTCTGTTTTGCTTTTTTAAAAATCTTTTTAACCGAAACAGAAGGGTGAAAAATGGTTACAACAGCTCTTAACATGTGATTGATGATTCTGGAATGGATACCAAAGTATAGATTGTTGATCAGAATTCAGATTTTGCATAGTTGGCGTAAAGTTAAATATGATGCAACACAACATACTTTAGAGTCAGAACTAGCGCTCACAGCAGATAAGACAGTTGTCTGTATTGTCTCATTCATGCCTAAAAGACGCACCCGGGAGCACCGCAAAAAATCATCCTGTATCTACCATGTACGCCATCCGCAGAGCTCTCTCATGGACCACCGACAACAGGAGACTAATTGTGTCTGAACAGCAGTGACGTCATCTGCAAATAACAAGGACGCACTCTCCTAAAACAACCGCTTGCAGCCCGAGCGTTAAATGTCATCCATGTGTTTACGTATCCAGAGACACTCTCTGGGGCATTTATTACAAATAAAGCTGCCACTTATCGTAACTCAGCAACCTTACCATTTAAACTCTCAATTACAACGACGTTATTCGACGAGTTCACTACTGAGGCAGATGGTTTCTGTTTTGAAGTTTACTATTGTACGGAGGTATTTGATTAGTGAGCAGAATATGTTCTGTCACCCCATCTTTTGTCTGGCGGGACAGTTCGGACGAAATTACATAGAATGCCATCCGTTAGGACACGCATGACATGAGTACTGTGCAGTGGACCAAGACGATATTTCTAGCCCTTAGTCATTGTCAGGGGAAATGTAGTTGGTAAAGTAACAGTACAATTTTCTCGGTTCACTTTAAGCAATTCCCGCAACATTTCCAGAACGACATTTTTCCCCTAATCTTCTGGCCAAAATGATGATGACAGACTTGCACAGAAAATGAATTAGAGTTTTATTTGAAAAAAAAAAACAACCGAAAGACATATCCAGTTTCAGTTTACTACTCTGCAGGGCCTATTTTGAGTTCACAGCGTTAGAGTCCAGGTTAAACTGACAGGTCACGTGCAGACATAATAGGAAATTTCACGTTGCCTGTGGCAAATGTTGGCTAACTGCAGTTGCCGCCCGGGGCTGTCATTAACACCCGTTCGCTTTGTATTTACTGTATTATGCAAATAAAAAATTTTACACTCAGCTTTCCATTCAACTAATAATTCGATGGGCATGTTCAGTTATAGGCTTACGTTTGTACGCTGTACGCATGCGTATTTTCTGTATTAATGATGGGCCCTCATCATTCCCTTACTTACACCACTTTTACATGGATTATGTCCACCCACATGGTCACTCGCCATCAGAATATCATGCGTATCGTTGTACGTCTGAAATACAATTACGCGTTTTATTTTCAGGACGGATTCTGGAATCCTAAACGGTTGTTTTTCCGGTTGCAGCTGCGTCCGACCGGAACTAGATCCCGTACGGCTAGTAAAGAACTGTGCTTCCATCTGCCTTGACGTTGTAATTTTGGGTACTGCACTGCTTACGACATCCAATGGATCTCTGTGTTATCAGGGCATGCTAGAGCCTCATTATTATATATTTGTTTGTTCTTTACAGAATATTTTCTTAAATTTTAATACATTGGCGGGTGGCTCCGGAGCTAAAAACATATATCTTTAACCTTCCACAAATGTTTACTATCAGATTTTCTTAGTTAAGCTGTGTCTTTGTAGCGGCACTTACGGTTCTCTTGTTTTGAAATTGCAAGGTAAAACAAATGGCATACAGGCAAGAGGAATAAATTTATCCTACCACGAACGAAATACACCATCGACATGACACTGTTACTCGTCTGGTAATCCGAGAGATGAAGGAGGCTGTAGTGTTACCTCTATAGCCAGAATCGGTAAAAACCGAACCCTTTTAGTATCACTTCGTTGTCCGTCTGCCTGTCTATCTTCCCGACTGAACGAAGCGGTAGACGCTTACAGTTGAAATTTATATCACACATTAAGGTCTGCGATCTATTAGACGCAAAAAAAAGACTTCAACGCATTGAAGAGATACGGTCATAAATCTCACATATTCTCATACTCGTAAATTCGTTTGCAAAAACCTATAGGATACTTCCAATTAGTCTAGAACCATGAAATTTTGTAGAAAAAAGGTTTCGCTCTACAACCGTTACGGGTAAAACAGTATCCGCTATTAAGCAAGTGCTAGCCTATCACTGTCAATGAAAATGATGCTCTTTGGAGTGAAGTGATGTACAGTACCACGCTCTTCCTGCAGGAGACTAGTGCCGCTCGGTAACCCAACGAGATTTGGCCAATGAAATTCTTCAAGAAAGACACCGGTTACAGATACAGGACGAGAGCAAATGACCCTTAAAAACTTCTAGGAACCACAAAGGACACCTGGTGGAGAATGATTTGAATACTAACTCACTACTGTTTTCGTACAACAGTAATGAATATGTAAGACAATGTGGCTTACTTTCCTGCATTTGCTTTTATCCTAGTGGATGAGTAATAGCAATTTACTGATTGTCTGGTAACTTTCGCTTTTGTAACCTACTACCTAATGCTGTACGATGAGCAGTTCCAAAAGCTTTTTCAGGTTTGCTGCTAATAGAGGATTGAAAATGGAAATGTAGACCTCTTCTGTGACATACGCATTTTTAAAACTTTTTTATTTACATTTTATGTGTATCTGAGCAAGGCTCATTAAGAAGTCGTTTATCAGTTGTCAAAGTGGCTGAAAACTGTAATATATTTCATTCAGCCTATGACCTCCTACGAAAAGCACTGTTTTAAACGATAATACGTGTAGAGCAAAAGCAGTAAATCTTCTACATGGGTGTTTTGCCTTTAGACGTCCACAGAATTTTTGACAAATTAAGAGCATCCTGAACAAAAGTTCTTGGCTGAGAAAACTATGAGTAGGATCAGTGCACGAATCCTGTATCTAGCTCTTCACGGGGCACACGTTCTGCGGGCTGAGTGAGCAAACATGACTCACGATTCGTCGTCACAGTTTTGCTTCTGCCAGTGCTCTTCTCACACTTGCATAAAATTTTTTACCAATATCTTCGCTTCCAGGGATACCAGACCAGCAGGATGGGCCGGAGTAGCTTGCTTCCGTGCAGTTTGGAAAGTAGGAAAGAACTGTTGGTGTTAGTACAGCCCTAAGGGTGGGTTTTGTGTAACACGCCTGAATAACTCAGTGGATAGAACACTTCCTCGCGAAAAGTGACGGATCTCATTTAAAGTCCCAGTCCGCGACACAGTTTTAATGTGTCTAAAACTTTCAAATCAGCACAAACTCAGCTGCAGAATGAACATTCGTTCTGAAATCATCTAGAATATTTCTGTATAATATGCACACACCTGTTTATTGTCGTCCGTTGTTTCTAAAGAAAACCTTACTTTTGTGGTGCGCTATACACACCAGAGACAGTCGTGAGCTCCTTAACGTTTATAGTTATTATCTCGCCCCGTGCAAAGTAATCTAGTGGAAGACCCCTTCTCCTTTATCGGTTTACCATTTATTACACCTCAGTGGCTTCTAGGGCTTCGGGGAAGCGACAGCGAAGTGCCTGTGACACCAACTGCTACGCGTAGATCGTCGTGCGGCAAGGCACGTGCTGTTGCCCTTTCTCCTCGCAGCTCTGTGGGGGCGTAACTGGCGCGTTCCGCTGACGCGACGGATGGCCTCCTCTTCCGCGCACCGGAAGACGCCGCGAGGTGCGGGGCTGCCACATGTGGCACTAAGCAGTGACGCAGGCGCCGGGGCCCGCCGCCACGCGATCGTATATTGTTTTACGATACGCGGAACGACGCCGCGTAGCGCGGCCCCTGCCAGCGCTTTTATTTACATATTGCGACATGTTTTATTCAGAGACGGCGTCTCCAAAATTCAGCTTCTGCAACCGAACTTTATTTACTCGCGTTTGCTTCCCTGGCGGTCTACCGCAGGGCACTGGCCGAACTGAATGTCTTTTCGGACCTCTTTGTCCTTGTTTCTCACCGTACTTACAATATATCCCGTCGAAATGAGGGTTTGGTGATTCGGAGAATAGTTCCAGTATACATACGGAAGCAATGAGTAATTTCTTCGTAGTGCATCTTCCGTAGAAAGGCAGTATGATGGGCGGGTGTGTTTTACTTCACAGTGTGTACTGATGCGCCTGTATTTTCCACTTACTGCATCCTTATTTGGCCGAGCGGTTCTAGGCTCTTCAGGCCGCAAGTTCGAATCCTGGCTCGGGCTTTGATGTCTATGATGTCCTTAGGTTAGTTAGGTTCAAGTAGTTCTAAGTCTAGGGAACCGATGACTTCAGATGTTAGGCCTCATAGTGCTCAGAGCCATTTGGAGCATCCTAACGGAAGTCAATCTTTGGTACGTTCCGTTGTGGAAACTGTGATCAATGGGGCCATCCGTGAGGGGTTGTCGTCATGGCAGAAAGGGAAGGGAAACGGTGCCAATATATTTGAAGGAGGACGGTACGACAGTAGTGGGGAGCGATCGAGTGAGAAAGAGGCAATAATTACAATCAAAACAATTGGACGACAATGATACTGAAGATATGAATATTCAAACTTTATAGACATAGAATTTCACACCTACATAACCCAATAACAAGATCTAGAGACTGATGGGTTTCGGTTATTAGATGTAGATAATCGAACAATTTTACCGATGAGAGATACAGAGAGTGAGAGACAGAGAGGGAGAGAGAGAGGGGGGGGGGGGGAGGAGAGAGGAAGCGACGGAGGGTGGGAGGTCAGACATAGTGGTGAAGGAGGATATCTCTCCCATTTTCCTCACGTCATGTCCGGTCATTTCATCGATTTTTTTCGAACTGAAGTTCATAAAGATGCTTTGCGATAGATGTAGTAGATGGCGTGCAGTGTATTACTTTTCCCCCTTAGCGGCCCCAATTTTGGTTATAGGCCATAGGAAATGATTTAGTTTTGTGTGAAGAAGTTTCATTCGGATTAAAAAGAGATGGTTAAGAATAAGAACTCTATGTATGCCTATTACTAGTCCCCACGGGCACCCACATCTGGGAGGCTAGGGGCAACTGGTTGCGGGCTCCTCCTAGCTCTCATGGAGGCACGCGTGTTTTTAACATTCTGAGAAGTGCAGCTTTTTATGACTACTTTCTTAACAAATGAAGCTATATAGTTCAAGAGACCTTTTCAAATGACAAACATTTATAACGTATAAGGGCAGACTGAAGGTCCGAATGAAAATTTATACCGACGCTGGGTTTCGAACCTACGTGTGTTGGCCGGCCGGCGTGGTCGTGCGGTTCTAGGCGCTACAGTCTGGAGCCGCGTGACCGCTACAGTTGCTGGTTCGAATCGGGCATGGATGTGTGTGATGTCCTTAGGTTAGTTAGGTTTAAGTAGTTCTAAGTTCTAGGGGACTGATGACCTTAGAAGTTAAGTCCCATAGTGCTCAGAGCCATTTGAACCATTGTTTGAGCCTACGTCTGTTGAGCAGTCTCCTGCTCATTAGTCAGAGGCGCTAAACCCTAAGCAGACTTCTCGGACTACCATACGCTCGGACTACCATACGCATCTCAGCCGACTTGGTATATCCTCCTAAACTCGAAAAGCATTGCACAAGCTATCTGGCTGTATTGGAATAGCACTTCAGGATAGAATGAAACGGAGGATCCTGCCTGAAATCTAAGGACAAGAGCTTAAATCAAATGGAGTCTCAAACATCTACGATGTACACATGCATCCTAAAGCGACGCCAGGGTAGCGTATTGATTGTTGCATCTCGCCCATCCCCTCCCTCACAAACAATCGTATGGGCGCCTTTCGATCTGTACTACCGCACTCGAAATAAATAAAGCCACACTTTATCAGATAACATTTCAATCTGGCAATACTTCAGTCCCCATTTAATTTCGTTACTATGTTTAGAAAACTATTCCTGTCCAGTTTTCTAAGTCGCCTAATGAAGAAATCTGTTTTTTTTCTGTTACAACGACAATGTGCACTGTTTCTGGTACATAGCTCGTACCTGAATTTTCATTTTATCTTTTCCGGCCCCAGGCATCAGTTTTCACTTAATGATGTTTTTTTCTTTTTAAATATTTACGACAGCCTAGCTCTGTTACATTGTATATGCCACAACGATACGCTCTCGCAACAACATATCCGAATTCGAACGAAAAAAGAAAAAGAAAAAACAGTCTCACGGTACATAAAGGACTTATAGAAACGAGTAACATAAGAGAGAAGAAAAGTACAAATATTTCCCTCATAATCTGCTGCGTTTGCCTCAGGAATATTGCTACGTAAGACCTGTAGTAATCGGACAACGCTGTGGTACTCCATTTGCCTTAACAACGCCCTTTCATTTGAGAAGTGTTCAGATGGAACAATTCTCAGTGTACGATGCTAACGGTGCCAAAGTTATTTTGCAGTATGTCCAATCGATCGTCCAAGAAATGCAACTTATATGATGTGATACATCCCATAAGGTGATATTATTTCAGTAGTTCTTGTATAATAACGCAAAAGATGTCTGTTCTGTGGTTGTCTAAAATGTTTTCACAGACGTTTGTGGAAGCCAGCCAAGCTGTTCTTTCAAAGCCAGGCAAGCTATTGTTTCACCACCACTCAACAAATCAAGGAACTGGAATGAGAATTTCACTCTGCAGCGGAGTGTGCGCTGATATGAAACTTCCTGACCGATTAAAACTGTGTGCCGGACCGAGACTCGAAATCGGGACCTTTGCCTTTCGCGGGCAAGTGCTCTACCAACTGAGCTACCCAAGCACGACTCACGCCCCGTCCTCACGGCTTTAATTTTGCCAGTACCTCGTCTCCTACCTTCCAAACTTTACAGAAGCTCTCCTGCGAACTGTTCATCAGAAGCTCAAAAAAATGTTCAAATGTGTGAAAATCTTATGGGACTTAACTGCTAAGCTCATTAGTCCCTAATCTTACACACCTCTTAACCTAAATTATCCTACGGACAAACATACACACCTATGCCCGAGGGAGGACTCAAACCTCCTCCGGGACCAGCCGCACAGTCCATGACTGCGGCGCCTCAGACCGCTCGGCTAATCCCGCGCGGCAAGCGGAATCTGATCCTTAATCTAAAGACCTACAAATATTCCTTCCTTAATTTTTGCTTCATTGATCCTTGTAAAGATTTTCTCTGAAGTACATCAATTCACCTCATGTTTTTTTCATGGGTTTCGTAAATTTTTGACGAGACTCGGTTTAGAGTGCTGCGGAGCTAGATACGTTTTGATGTCAGCAAGAGGGGCGTTCACCACGTTCTTTTGTCCAGCAACAGCCTATATTCAGCCGGCCATCTCTTTCACAGAACTGTTTTTTTCTTTCTTGTCTCTTTTGTCCCACACACGTAGAAAGCATCAGAACTTCATGGTTCCGAGCTGCATGCCAGCACTTGTAATTACCTTAAGGTATTCACAATGATGCCATTTGTATTTTACGCAGTGGATAGGTGTTAGTAATGGTATACAAAACCGCATCACCTTTCTTGAGGGAATATTAAAAAATGGCTATCACAATATACATTGACTTTCGCAACGCGAAGAAATCACCATCTTTTCATATTTTCAAGAGGTTGTGCCCCACAGCGCTTATATATTTGAAAAAAGTCATATTACCGCCTTGAGCTGCCGGTAAACATTCATGCAACTAGTTTCAGTCGTGTGACCATCAACGTGTACCGTATACCAATAATACATAAGTAACATTACAGGCTTAAACAGTCACGAATTGGTTACCTGATGTAAATATTAAAATAACACACATGTAAAGAAATGGCTCGTACTCACATAAAAGCGTTCACGGCATCATTCTAGGTGAGATACAACATCGCTATCGCCAGGAGGTCACAGCATGAATTATAACTGATAGTAAAAGTATATCATGACACAGTAGTGTGACTCATTGCGGAGGCCATATATCATGAAGACGTAAGTGGCACACATTTTTATATAGATACCTGTTATCATATAGTAATATCAATTATATCGTTAATCTACAAAACTGTGCTAGGTAGTGGACTAATCCATGTTAAAACTGTAATCGACTTCAGTACTGTGATCACATGAATAACGCATAGAGGCTACTTCACAGTTGCTCACTGTTTACTGGTCGAGCCAAATATGGTCAGGTTCATAGACAGGTTGTTTTATCAGCATCTCACATAACACAGGCTTTATTAATAGCTGCTGATGTCTGTTAAGCAGCAGCACTATTGCTCTTTTTTATTTATGCTTTAGCTGCTGTTCACTAACGCTATGTTACCTCAACCTTGCGCACAAGTTAAACACACGCTTTGACGCTTAATTTGTGTAACGTTCTGCTGACATGGTCATTCTAGCACTAAGTCTCTCTACGTAAGAGAGTATATGTTTTGTAATATGAACAATAATTGAACCTACTTTAATTGACACTTCCAAAAAACATTATTTCAGTTAATATACGTCTCTGTGTCAGGGAAAAACCCTCGATTCGTCATTAATTACACGCAGCTGCCGCACCAGGAAACAGTAATCAGCTGTGAAGTCGCCTCTGCGTAATATACATCATAGCGTTAAGGCTGATTACACGAATAAGTACGCTACCCAGCACACTTCTTTTTACAGTGACTATGTAATTTACATTACCATATGATAACGGGTAACTATGTACAAATATGTGAACCACTTTTGTCTTCATGATATGTAGTTTTCGTAATGAGTCAGATCAGGATGTCATGGTATACTTTTAGTTTCAGTGTTTAATTCATGCTTTTACCACCTCATGATTACCGGATTCGTGACAGTTTAAGACTGTAATATAAAGAGTATTCTGCCAGCAGAACAAGGTGGTAATACGATATTTTTCACCAACCATTTAATCACGATGCTACGATCTCAATCTGTTTCTTCAACAATTTTAAATCACGGGAAAGATCTTTGAGATTCCCTTGAAACAGAAAGTATACTTTTCCTGTGTGTCCGTTACGACATTCGTCTTCACTGTCACGTTCTAAAGATACCAAGTATTGGCATTTCTTACTATGACAATCAGGCCTTAAAGCAGACCCTGTATTTCGATGTACATTTTGTTTCCGATGTCATAACATTTATTTTTGCCTGACAAAGATAACAGCCCATTGCGTACTCGTTGGTTCCCTCCGAAGCATAGGATAGTAGCATTGTTGAACAGCATATGTGGGGGCCTGACTGTGTCATGATGGAGAACGCAGCATTAACATTCCACTTTTGCTCTTTCAAATTTAGCACTCGAGAGATATAATAAAAAAATATCTGTGCTCTTTACACAGGTACAAGGCATTGCTTCTACTAAATTATCATAACATACAAACGACAAACCTTCGCGACATTTTTCAAAAAGAAACGTCTAGATCGCTAAACAAAATTTCTTTGTAAAAGAAATAAATAGCGATCTAGACTTTTTTTCACAAAATATTTTCAGTGGTCACTTACAACATCAAACAGCCACTTCCAACAATTGTTAAAACTTAAAATGTTGACATTCAAGTCGTAGAAACTCAACGTGATTCTGTATTCGGGCATGACACTTCGTTAGTGGCGTTTTTTACGTGGAGGTCGATTTTTGAACTGAGGGCCATGTATTTTAATTCATTGAACACACTTCGATTAATTGTAAACTATTAAATAAGCAGAATATACGAGGGTGGAAACTTAAATAGTGGCAACTATTTATTCACAACCGATACAAAAGAGTTACATGTTTGCACCTGTTTCTTCCCTTCAATGTGGTCACCAACCTCGTGTAGAACCCGTTGCCAGCGATGTGGAAGGCGTAGTATACCGTTAGCAATGCCTGTTCTGTTGATGGTGCGAATGGAGCGATCTACTGCCTGTCAAATCTCTGGAACAGTTCTGAAACTAATGCCACGAAGTGGTTCCTTCATCTTCGGAATCAAATCAAAGTCACAAGGACGTAAGTCTGGGGAGTATGGTGGATGGTACAGTGCTTTTCATCCCCACCGACAGTCCAGCTTGCGCTGTATGCGCCGGTGCATTGTCGTGCAAAATGATGGTTGGGTTGCGCAGAAAATGTCGCTGCTTCTTGCTCCAAAACCAGACAGTAATACTGTGCATTGACGGTCTGCCGTGGAGGAACGTAGGGTAACACCATGACAGTCGTACACGAGAATCATCATAACTTTCACCGCACTGGGGCTCTGACGCACATTCGACTTTCGCGGCGACCCATAATGGGCCATTCGTTGGATTGGTGTTTCAGTTTTGGCTCGTACGATGTGGCCCATGTCTCATCCCGTGTTATGATACGGCATAAGAAAGTCTCTCCTTTGCGCTCATAGCGTTGCAAGTACGTCTGAACAGCGTCGTAACACATCCATTACTGCATTTCCGTCAAGTCATTCGGAACCCATCGTAATGCAATTTTTCGCATTCCCAGGCGTTCCTTCAGGATGGAAAGCACATTCGTATGCGCTAATAGAGTTTCGGGGGCGAGCTCACGAGTCGTATGGCGTCGATCACTGTGCACTAACGTGGGAACAGCATGCACTTCTTCTTCAGAGACGCTAGGACGACCTGCCCGATGCATGTCTGCCACAGTTTTCCGACCTTCGCTGAAGGCTTTTACCCAACGTGCCACTGTTCTGCACGGCAATGCCGATTCGCCGCACGTCTCTGGAAGACCTTGGTGACACTGTAGTGCTGTACAACCTTTGGCACATTCAATCTTGATCCAACTCAGTTGTTCCTGTTTCGAAGACATAGTGACACCGTTACGTTAAACCACTCGTTCACAAGTGACTGTGTTTCCCTAGATTATGCACCGCCGGTGACGTGGGACGGGCGAGTCCATTTGCTCGGAGGTAAGGTAGGTATGTCAACAACGTGTGCTATCAGAGACAATAGTAGATTCCATTGCATCGTGTCTTCACAGCAGTGTTGCCACTATTTAAGTTTCAACCTACATATAGTTAAGCCACAGAAGAATGCAGCATATGATTTCGATAGAAACAGGATAGTGTGTTACAGAAAAATTTATGTCCGATATTCAAACGTGGATTTCATTTCAGATTTCAGCAACCACGACTCAACAATGAACACCATTCGCATTGTTGTTGTTGACCAGGTTAATTATTGAACCATAAATGTAACACCGTTTAAAACAATTAGCATTTATCATTATGCGTTGGTGATTGTCAACCATAGAGCACTTGAGTTACTTGAAACCGAAGTAACTTGCTTCACTGCTCATCTGTAAAACAATATGGCCTTTATCAGGCAGAATATGTATTATAGGTTAATAAGATTTTGCATAATTAATTTATAAAATCCTCCGTTCACAGACGCACACAGGATAGGTAACTACACCAGCAACACCGTTTACTCATGATTCAAACGACGGAACAATGACTTTCTGTTGATGCTTGCCTTGGTTTCATTATCTGCATTCCTGCTTAATCAGCAAATTTTCAGAAGATAAGTCAAGACTTCTGAGGTGTTCAAACTTCCACGTGTCTTACATCACATATTACAGAGATGCGGTCTGCCTGTGTACATTCAAGGAATTGTCCGACATTTCGCGGGTGTATGGAGTAATCATCAAGCGTTTCATACAGTATTTCTTTGAGCTGGCTTACATGAGAAGGCAGAGTTTGATCCTTTTGTGGGACGGATAGATACTGACGATCCAGTTACACCAGGCTGCAGTTGAACTTGGTATAACTGCGTATTCTGATAAGTGATGTAGCACCTGCCTTAAGGAAGCTTGCTTTCTACACCCCCAGTTGAACATACCTCAACTACACCCAAAATCAAAAGCTATGGAAATGGAATAACTACGTACTTCCAATAGTAAGGTCACAGCACTGTCTGAAACTGTGTTTATTGGAAGGCACCTTTCCTTAAAAACTTAAAAGGAAAGGAAATAGCTGAATGTTATGTTTCAGTAACACTTGATGCCAACAGCGCAGACAACTTCTTCTGATTGAAACTCATGGCGTTATGAGAGCATGAGACTGATTTACCTGTAAATGAATTTTAAAACACAGTCAAGTTCTAGTTAAATCAGTAATGTACTCCCATCTGTTAATAGCGAAGAGATATTTGAACGTGAGTGTTAGATATCTGTGAGCAGAATGTAAAACAATTGTTCGCCTCTCATAAGTTGTTGTTCTGCTGTCGTATACGATCTGTTCAAATGGTTCAAATGGCTCTGAGCACTATGCGACTTCACTTCTGAGGTCATCAGTCGCCTAGAACTTAGAACTAATTAAACCTAACTAACCTAAGGACATCACACACATCCATGCCCGAGGCAGGATTCTAACCTGCGACCGTAGCGGTCGCTCGGCTCCAGACTGTAGCGCCTAGAACCGCACGGCCACTCTGGTCGGCGTATACGATCTGTACACCAGCTGTTTGCTAAGTTAATAGAGCGCTGGGGAAGGGAGGGAGGGTGGGGGGGGATGAAGGGGGTAGATATAATGGCAAAACCTAATTTCGAGAATACTGTTACATATAGTCGGCTCTAGTTGTCATTGGAATTATTTAGACCTTTTTTTGCAGACTCATACCTGTGTGAACAGCTACTTTAGGTAGTTGAATGATTCTTAATGTAGATTTCGATTATGGGTATATGCTGAAAAAATTTCCAGCAAAAAGTCAAAATTTGTTGCTTAAAACTGTATAGTTTGACATATGTTGCAATTACGTCAAGTAATTACGACGTTGTTTAAAATTATATGGAAGGGTGGTTTGACATATAGTTAATTCCGAAACTAAAAGATATAACATTTTAACCGTGAAAAAATAGTTGGTTTACTGAAAGATACATGCCTGGTGAAACTAATGCACAATTCATTGGTCTGAGAGACAAAATGTACGCTCTCTGCATTGGAACACGAGTAATGCGTAGAGCAAGAGATGGTAACTTCAGCTAAAGAAACAAACTTTGGTGATTACCGAAAACGTGTATTGCCTTATAAAACAGATGTTCAGTACAGAATTCGATATCCGCTATGAGACAGTGTACGTTGGTATTATCAGCAAAATATTAGAAAGCTCACATCCTCGAAGATGAAATTAGTGCTTAGCTTGATATCATTTTCGATCGCTGAGAAAAGAAAGCAAGGCAAGTCAGTAGCTAGATACTTTCGTGTGAAACTATATTATGTGTAACTCTGTATAGCAGAATTAAGCGTCATATTGTATTTTAGATTAACCGTACAGTGTTTAATAGTTGTATCACATTAATATAAATTTATCAGAATTAAAATATTTTCGAGAATATAACCGATTGGTTGAAGAAGTAGCGAGATGCAATAGTGTTATTACAATAACGTAACATAATTATGATGAATGAAGAAGTGCCAAAAGAATAGTATGAAACTGTAAGAGATATAAAACTGTTAGAGATATAAAGTAGGTAAATGTTGTACCACGATAATACAATTGTTTCAGAGTTGAGATGACATTATTAAACTGTGTCCTACTGTTTCTAGATGTATAGTGTTACGAGTAAGCAAAAAGAAAAACTCCATAGCATACATTTCCTAACTGTAGCAAAGGTGAATGATCATAGAAGGAACATTAGTAACCTACTTATGATCCTAAACATCCATCTTTTCCCGTCATGAAAGAGGGAAAGAGAAGATTGTCATACACACACACACACACACACACACACACACATACACGCATTCCCACACACATACACACACACAGTGCACGGGAACAGGACACGAACACAGGTGAAGTGTTTTACCTGTTCTAACAACCCATGGCAAATAATTCCTGGAAAACAATGTCCATGTAAGAAGCTGCGGGCAAGAAAAATATGTCAGTCAAACGCGTGGTTGGATCTCCATTTCAAACTCGTAGGCAGTTATTGGCAACGAAAAAGTGCCATTTCTTGCGGCTAGTTCCACCACACAAGGTCTTTTACATTAACTCTGCGAGGCTCGTTCAATTATACAGCTGTTAATATATGTAAGAGAACGGCGTACCAGGTGATTCAAATCTGAAGTTTCTTCTTAACGTAAGTGAAGTTTCGAACTATTCCAACAGATGACAGAGCCATAGTGAATCATAAAAAGGCTTCTAAGAAAGACACTCGTTACAAGCAGTATGCTTAATGGAAATATCGGTTGCGGATAAAGGAACCATAGCGAACATACATAAACGTTTGTGTACAGTGTACGGTAAGACACAGTTGATAGGAATACTGTCGGTTGAGGAGTAAACAGGAGTGTACTTTCAGGAAGTACAGAAACTGAGCTCCGTGATCGGCTACATTCGAGAGGTCAAGTCACAGCGGCTGTTCGCGTTATAGGGGATCGCGTTTATGCCATTATCCTCGCAGAATGGAGCCTGGCCACTCGACTATTTGCTCTACAGCTATCGGTATTCATTGTAAATGTGTATCGAATGAATAAGGTTCTTAGATATTCAGAGCTGTGATCAAGATGGATTCCATGAATGCTGACAACAGATCGCACCAACTGCTGGAGAAGTGTGAGGCCAATGGAGAATCCTTTCAGTCACGAATCGTTACAGGTGACGACGAGATTTGGGTACATCAGTTTGAACCGAAAAAAGTTATACTCGTTGGACTGGGACCAAAAAAGGCGAAGTTATAAAAGAAAGTGGTAATGGCAGTCTTTTGGGACAGTGGTGACGTCATTCTCGGGGACGTGTTGCCAATAGTGAAGCAAACTCAAGAACCATTACCGACGTATTCGGTCTGTCAGGAATCCAAGAAGCTTTGCTCTAGCACTGCAATTCACACGCACACAGGAGATTCAGAACTCAGGAACACGTCGTCAGATTTTGTTGGACATTTTGTTTCGTCATTTAATATCCGAGTTCAAACTTGAAATTTAAAACGTTTCCGAAATTCATGGAAGCTCCGAAACTGGTAACTTACTCGTAGAAATGTCGATATCAGCCACAAATCGTCGATGTTCACGATTCCTGAAATGAATAATAACCTGCATACAAAATTAAATTTGTACAGAACCCTCAGTACGCAGGTCGTACTCGCACTTAGCCGATTTTGGCTATTTTGGCTATTGATGTACTTTCAAACCTTTCTTCTTGCCGAATTTCATAATTCTAGACCAACTGGAAGTACCCTACATCTTTTGATGAATGAGGGGTCTTGACATACTGACAACAGACGGAGAGTCTGGTAAGAAGTGAGAAAAATAATATTTTGTGTGATATAGTTACAGATTAACGACTTTCGGGTTACTTCCTTTGGCTTGCTTCCTGGCAAACTTTGATTCTAGGTCAACGAGAAGTACGCTGTAGGTTTTGATGAGTCAGTTCGCGAATTTCAAAGAATGTGACATAAATGTCCTTATCTTATGGTTGCATTGACTCAGAAGCATACATTTACTACATCTCCAAGCGACTCGTAAATGGTGGCTTAGCAGATGGATAGACAGACAGACCTACAGGAAGAAAATAAATAAAAACAAACCTTTTTCGTGCGATATAATTACAAATTCTCAACTTTTAGAATTTTTTTCTCTGGTTGTAGAGCGAAACCTTTTTTCTACAAAATTTCATGGTTCTAGACTAATTGGAAGTATCCTATAGGTTTTTGCAAACGAATTTACGAGTATGAGAATATGTGAGATATATGACCGTATCTCTTGAATACGTTAAAGTCTTTTTTTTTTACGTCTAATGGATCGCAGACCTTAATGTGTGATATAAATTTCAACTGTATGCGTCTACCGCTTCGTACAGTCGGGAAGATAGACAGGCAGACGGACAACGAAGTGATACTAAAAGGGATCGGTTTTTACCGATTCTGGCACGGAACCTTAAAAAGATACGTTTTGTCTCTCTTAATAGGATAAGGGGCACTGATACAATATCCGTACCTCAGTGGAATTCTTTTTCAGTAAATTGGGACTGTTAATCTGTGTGGACACGCGAAATGAACATTTTCTGGTACAGGAAGGAAACCCGGCGATCAGCATTGAGGCCTTTAGCGTTGCTTTCTGTTAGTCAAGTAGCGTTATGCTCAGCAATCGCCATATTACTTTTTTCGGTATTTGTGAAGGAGTGTGCAGTTGCTGTAGTGAAAGTGACGTAAAAGGCAGTGAAATATACGTGCTTCTGCATTTGATGATTAACGTCTGTCGATCACGTAAATACGCAGGCAGGCAGATACGGTATTTGTATTAATAAATGACGTTTGTCTTTGTTTCTCATACGAGGGACCACTCAGTATCCGTTAACAGCCGGTGAAAACATCGAGACCTGTTGCTAATTTCATCCCACGAGGATCGCAGTGAGCCGAGCAGAGTATTTCCGGTACAGCCGTAACACAGTGGCGGCCGATCGGGATGGACGTTTCGTGTTTCCCCTGGGAATTTTCACTCCGCTCGACGAATCGGGCCTGCAGGCCAGGCGGTGACGCCAGGCGGTGAGGTCGCCGGAATTGAAAATGAACATTCCCTGACAGGCGGGCGGCGCACGCACACGCACAGACACGCACTCACGCAACTACGCGGGCGGGCGGAGCGGGGGTGGAGCCTCGCCCGGCCACGCTCACACAACGCACAGCCGCGCCACGTGTCGAAAGTCGAACGCATCGACATCCGAAGTTCTTTACCCTCTGTCTCTAACAGGTACTTTCCTTCAGATATATTCTTTTATTCTAATGCACAGAGAGAAATGTTGAGCCTAACGCCATGAAAACCTTGGGCCACCAAGCTCACATTATACACTACTGGCAATTAAAATTGCTACACCAAGAAGAAATGCAGATGATAAACTGGTATTCATTGGATAAATATATTATACTAGAACTGACCTGTGATTACATTTCCACGCAATTTGGGTGCATAGATCCTGAGAAATAAGTACCCAGAACAACCACCTCTGGCCTTAATAACGGCCTTGATAAGCCGTGGCATTGAGTCAAACAGAGTTTGGATGGTGTGTACAGGTACAGCTGCCCATGCAGCTTCAACACGATACCACACTTCATCAAGAGTAGTGACTGGCGTATTGTGACGAGCCAGTTGCTTGTCCACCATTGACCCGACGTTTTCAATTGGTGAGAGATCTGGAGAATGTGCCGGCCAGGGCAGCAGTCGAAAATTTTCTGTATCCAGATGGCCCGTACAGGACCTGCAACATTGCGGTCGTGCATTATCCTGCTGAAATGTAGGGTTTCGCAGGGATCGATTGAAGGGTAGAGCCAAGGGTCGTAACACATCTGAAATGTAACGTCCACTGTTTAAAGTGCCGTCAATGCGAACAAGAGGTGACCGAGACGTGTAACCAATGGCACCTCACACCATCACGCCGGGTGATATGGCAGTATGGCGATGACAAATACGCGCTTCCAATGTGCGATCACGGCGATATCGCCTAACACGGATGTGACCATCATGATGCTGCAAACAGAACCCGGAAACATCCGACAAAAATGACGTTTTGCCATTCGTGCACCCAGGTTCGTCGTTGAGTACACCATCACAGCCACTCCTGTCTGTGATGCAACGTCAATGGTAACTGCAGCCATGGTCTCTGAGCTGATAGTCCATGCTGTTGCAAACGTCGTCAAACTGTTCGTGCAGATGATTGTTGTCTTGCAAACGTCCCCATCTGTTGACTCATGGATCGAGATGTGGCTGCACGATCCGTTACAGCCATGCGGATTAGATGCCTGCCATCTCGACTGCTAGTGATACGAGGCTGTCGGGATCCAGCACGGTGTTCCGTATTACCCTCCTGAACTCACCGATTCCAAATTCTGCTAACAGTCATTGGGTCTCGATCAACGCGAGCAGCAATGTCGCGATACGATTAACCGCAATCGCGATTGGTACGCATTTCTCCTCCTTACACGCGGCATCCCAACAACGTTCCACCAGGCAACGCCGGTCAACTGCTGTTTGTGCATGAGAAATCGGTTGGAAACTTTCCTCATGTCAGCACGTTGTAGGTGTCGCCACCGGCGCCAACCTTGTGTGAATGCTCTGAAAAGCTAATCATTCGCATATCACAGCATGTTCTCCCAGTCGGTTAAATTTCGAGTGTGTAGCACGTCATCTTCGTGGTGTGGCAATTTTAATGGCCAGTGGTGTAGTATTTTAAGGCCTGTGAGACACGTTGATTAACATTGCATCTTTATATAAGCTTATTTGCAACGTTCTGACAGGGGAAACGAACTGTCGCACCCCCTCCCTCTTCTCAGATTTAGTGATGCAGTGGTCTTGTGGACAGCCCGTCAAATACTGACCTCAGATCAAACACGAAAACAGAAAACTGTACAGAAATGTGCAAAAAAGAATCAAAAGTAGGAGCAGTGAACGGTCCATGTTTAAGATGTGTAACACTGAGCGAACTGCAAGTAGCTATGTGGTTCTGTGGTCATGGTGTTGGATTACAACGAGTGAGAACCGTGTTCCAATCTCCCTCGTGCCCATTTTTTTCACGTAATTATGAACTTTTCTTCCGATCAGTGACGTGACTGTTCTGCTTCTGTAGTCTTACGAATTGTCATACTATACATTGGTTATAGAATATGAGTCATGTTGTAAGAATATGCTAGCGTCAATGTCATGAAAGTCAGAGGAGGTGAGATGCCGCATAGATGTCTCACAGAAATGAAAACAACAAATAAACGAGTGTAAACTGTGTTACAACAAAATGATTAAAGACTCGAAACTTCTAAAATGGAACGCAAGAGTCATAACATGTGGTAGTTGTGTAGAAAAATAGGAGTTATGTACGTCCGGATGTCCCTCCCTTACACCCCGCTGTTGCAAACGAATGTTGCACCACGACACAGGCAGAAATTTGAGTACAGCGAACTGACACGGCCACGACCGGACGGGCAGTCCATAATTTTGTCACACATATATGGGGCACGTGGAAGATTTGAACACGAATATCTGTATTAGCAGCCCAACACCGGGACCACACAACCACGACCTCCTGACTATTCAAATTCGCTCAGTGTTGCAGATCTAGAGCTTGACCCGTTTACTGTTTCTATATTGCTTGTTTTTTCAGAGTTCGGTACACCTTCCTCCTGTTTTCATGCTTGGTATGCGTTTATCTTTGACGGGCTATTCACTGGGCCATCTTACAACTGAATTTGAGGAGGGTGCAATGTTCAGTTTCCCTTCTGAGTGCAGAAAGAAGCCACTCGTGCTCGTACCAATGGTGTGAACACATCATGGTCATTAGGAGTGTTTAGCGTCTTACATTTACATCTACAGGACTACTCTGCTATTCACAATTAAGTGCTTAGCAGACGGTTCATTGAACCACTTTCAAGCTTTTTCTCTACCGTTCCACTCTTGAAAAGCTTACGGGCAAATTAACACTTAAATCTTTCCGTGCGAGCTCTGATTTCTCTTATTTTATTATAGTGATCATCCCTCCCCATGTAGGCGGACACCCACAAAATGTTTTCATATTTTGAGGAGGAAGTTGCTAGTTGAAATTTTATGAGAAGATCCTGCCATAACGAAAAATTCCTTTGTTTCAATGATTCCCGATTCGGGCATGACATCCTTGCCTCTCTCTCCCCTATTCCACGATAGTACAAAACGAGCTACCCTTCTTTGTTCTTTTTCGATGTCCTCTGTAGCTGCTGTCTGATGCGGATCCCACACTGCACAGCAATACTCCAAAAGAAGGCAGACAAACGTACTGTAAGCAGTCTCTTTAGTGGACGTGTAGCAGTTTCTAACGCTTCTGCAAATAAATTGCAGTCCTTGGTTTACTTTTCCGTACAAAATTAAATATGCGGTCGTTCCATTTAATTGTAATACCTAAGTATTTATTTGAATTTATGCCTTTATATTTTTTGTGACTTATCGTGTAACCGAATTTTGACTGATCCCTTCTAGTATTGATGCTAATGAGTTAACACTTTTCATTAGTCACAATCAATTACAAATTTTCGCACCATACAGATATCTTGTCTAAATCTCTTTGCAATTTGTTTCAATCACCTGATGTCCTTTTAAGACGTTATAAGACGGTAAATAACAGCATACTCTGCAAACAATCTAAGAGAGCTACTCAGATTGTCTCCTAAATCGTTTATGTAGATCAACAGCAGCAGGGTCCTTATGGGACACCAGTTATTACTTGTGTTCTACTCGATGACTTTCCGTCAGCTACTACGAACTGTGACCTTTCTGAGAAGAAATCATGAAACTAGTAGCACAACTTAGACGATACTCCATAGACAAGCAATATGATTAGAAGTCGCATGTGAAGAATCGTGCAAAAAAGCTTCTGGAAATCTAAAAGTATGGAGTCAATTTGACATCCTCTGTCAATACCACCCATTACTTCGTAAGAATAAACATTGTTGTGTTTCACAAGAACGCTATTTTCTGAATCCGTGTTGGCTTTCAATAAAGTGTTTACTTCAAGATAACTTATAATGATCGAAGACAGTATATGTTCCAAAATCCTACTGCAAAACGATGTTTGTGATATGGATCTGTAATTCCGTGGATTACTCCTATTTCCATTCTTGAGACTGTTCGTTTGGTGAAGTACAGTGGGCGAGACATGTGTCGCTACAAACAAGAGGAAGACGGTCAGGTTCGTACCACGCTGTTCAATCACTGTGCATCACAGTATTCCATGGAGTCGCGTCTCAGGAATGGAGGAGTCTATTCATTTTCTGCACAAATAAAAAGTTATTTCATATCTATTAATTATTTATTTCTGAAAATTTTTAGCTTGGCGTAATCATAACACAGAACATTGTCGTCCCTACAGCACAATTCAGATGAAGTCTATGTCTGTGTGCATGTTTCTGTCATAGTTTGTAAATAACTGCTACAATTGCTTACGTCAAACTTTCCCCACGATTAGCAGCACTAAATGCTGCGGCTTCCTTTGGAACGTTTGCCCCACCTGTTATGCGCGGAATTTAGAAATGGTTCAAATGGCTCTGAGCACTATGGGACTTAACATCTGAGGTCATTAGTCCCCTAGAACGTAGAACTACTTAAACCTAACTAACCTAAGGACATCACACGCATCTCTGCCAGAGGCAGGATTCGAACCTGCGACCGTAGCAGTCGCGCGGTTCCGGACTGAAGCGCCTAGAACCACTCAGCCACCGCGGCCGGCCCGTAGCATTTAGACTCTTCCGAGCTATTCATCAGACAAGTTCGAGAACGACCACAGCGTTTTACATGTCGGTCGAACGGAACTCACCTAAGTAAACGTATTCAAGTGTCCATTTCATAATTCCTTTATGATCCTGAAACTGACGCGTAGGGATTACCCGCTAGATTTTAAGTCTGATAAAATGTTAGCTCCAAGTATTTATCTTTCTCTTTTGGTGATTCAGTGTTATGTATCGCATAAAATGGAACTGTACTCACTTCGGATTTCTAGAGTCGAGGCCAAATCTGATGCTGTCTTTCATTGTGAAGACCATTGTCAGTCGTTTGAAAGGAAACCAGAGTGGGGACCACTTTGCTATGTACTTACGTTTAATGTGGGTGAATCGGTGGACCCCATGAAATCGTCCAGGAATATTTAATCGAGCTGTATCTAATAACCAACATCACCATTAACGGTTCGCAGGAAACGCGGTTCAGAAATAACGAGTTTATGAAAAACCGATCGGCAGAGCGTTTAGCTATTTTAGTAATTTACATAGTAATGTGTGGAAACATTTCTGTTCCTTAATGCCAAATAAATGCAGCAAAAGAATTGCATGGGGCTAATTGTGCAGTAATAAATTTTTTTCATTAAAGTTTTCATCTGATGTTAGTAATGCTCATACTTTTTTAGATACTGGCTACATGTCATCATAATTCTCCAGTGGCAGCTCAGGATACCTCTATGGGAAGAAATGAAATTTGCACAGTTACTAATAACTTGTTGAATTCGCTTGTACACGATAAACGAAAATATGGAGTACAGTTTAGAAAAAATTGGCTAGGTTAGGGTAGGACTCGCACACTGAGGGCACCGTGCCAAAGTCATTATGTATATAGACCCACCATTCCAGGAATCGAGAACCCCGACGACTTTTGCCTGTTATCGACACTCATATTGGCAAGATATCGATCCCTGGAATCCGTAGACTACTGAAAATGGTTTAGTTTCAAGTTTGAATTCTCATAACCAACGACATAAGTAATATCTTCTCGGGCAAAAAATTACAAATTAAGAATTTTCTTAAAAAATTTCCTTCTACTTGTACTATGGAACATATCTCATTGCCCAATTTGACGTCAACGGGAAGATTTTAAGGAGTGCGTTTGTATCAAACTATTTGGCATAAATCGCCGTATCTTTTGACTGCATTGACTCAGATGCTTAACATTTTCATCCACCATTGGACCGTGGACTTCAGTATGTCACGTAATTTTCGATACATCTTCCCGCTCCTGAGAAAAAAAGGGGTCTTAACAGATAGAAGCAGAAACAGATAATCAGGCAACAAACGGCAATTTTTTCCCTGTGATGTAATTACAGATTCACTAATTTTGGATATTTTCCTTTATTTGCGTAGTGAGATCTTGCTTCCTATTGAATTTAGTGATTCTAGAGCAAGGGAAGTACCATACAGGTTTTGATGAGTGAGTTTACAATTATCAGAATATGACATAAATGGCCGTTTCCTTTGATGGTATTGACTTAGGTGCTTAACATTTTTACACTACCAAAGGCCCGGAGGTCTTAGTATGTGACGATATGAAGTTTAGCTTCATACGTCTACCGGTTCCTGAGAAAAAGCGGACCTAACAGACTGAGGGCCAGTCGAATAACAAGTGACTAAATTTTTTTCATGTTCTATAGTTACAAATTAAGTTTTTTTTTTTATTTTTCTCCTTTGGTTCCACGGTGAAACTTTTCTTCTTGCCAAGTTCAATGATTATATTCCAGCGTCAACGGGAAGTACTCTATATGTTTTGATGAGTGAGTCTGCGCGTATCAAAATATGTGACATTAAATGGCTGTATGTTTTGATTTCACTGGCTTAAAAGCTTCCGTTTTCTACACCACTCAAGGACCACAGGCGTTAGTGTCTGACAGAAATTACAACTACAGGCTGGAGTGGCCGAGCGATTCTAGGTGTTTCAGTCTGGAACCGCGCGACGGCCTCGGGCATGGATGTTTGTAGTGTCATTAGGTTAGTTAGGCATAAGTAGTTCTAAGTTCTAGGTGACTGATGACCTCAGATGTTAAGTCCCATAGTACTCGGAGGAATTTCAACATTTGAGCCAGATTACAACTCATTACGTCATCTCGTTCCTGAGAAAAAGAGTTTTTAGCAGTTGGACAGACAGAGAGACAGGCAGACAACGAAGTAAACCAATTAGGGTTCCGGTTTTGCCGACTAAAGTAGGGAAACCTTAACAACGCTAAAGGGAGAACTATTTTCATAAATACTTGAACTTGTGAGTTAAAATATTATGTGTACAGTACGCTATATTTATTGAAGCAGCAAAAATTAATGTGAATAAAAACCTTTCCCGCCCATCACAGCATATTTACTGAAGTAAACATATGTAGCGTGAAAAAGGGCCTACAGAAAGGGAGTCCTACAGTCGTAGACGTATCTGAAGCTTTCGTTTACCAAGTAGATCGTACAGTGGTATTTAAGTGAAGTGATACAATAACATGCTTTAATATTAGTCGTTTGCAGGAAACGCGTCTCTCCAATAAAGAGTTGGTGAACACAGTGAACAAAAGCTGGAGACTTCGTATTCCTTATCGTTCTCTTATAAGTATTTAATGGTAGAAGAGACACACGTAAGCGTCCGTAGAGTCTGTAGAGCTCTACAAACTAAATGAAAATTTTAAATGCACCACAACTATGTGATATATTAACGTTATACACAAGTTATAGTTGTGTATAACAAGCAGCGGCTTCCCTACAAAATCGGAGTAGTGGAACGAGGCAAGATGGTTTACACTCTAGAAGATAACATAGATCTGTTAATGATATTCTGGGAACACAGTGAAAGCATTACAGTGCTACAAAAATAAATAACACATACACAGTATGCAGAAAGGGAACGGTGCAGTACTACTGGGCTCCATCCGGTTGAAGATAGTGCACGCAATTATTTAGTAGGGCCGTGCTCGAGGCTACCGTAGTGGCACTCAATCCTAAAGGTGTAAGAAGCTCCGTTGTTGTCTTGCTACCTTTTCCTTTTAGTTACTAGTTTTAGCTTAGGAAGGGACTAGACAGAAGATCCTGGCAAACAGAAACGAAATCGTAGCGTGGTGCTAGAGAAGTTGAGAATCAGGCGGGTCTAAAGGTAAGGAATAAGAGTATCTGCAGAATCGGCGAGGAAAGGAATATAATATGGAAAACACTTGAAATTGGAAAGGACACTATGATAGGACATCCCTTGAGACACAACTGATCACCTTCCCTGGTACTAGAAGGAGCTGCAGAGAGTAAGAACTGTAGAGGAAGACAGAAATTGGAATATATCCAGCAAATAATTGAGGATGCAGTTTGCAACTGCTACTCTGAGATGTAAAGCTTGACAATGGAGAGGAGTAGGAATTTCCTGGCGAGCCGTTTCAAATCAGTCAGAATGAATGATGAGACAAAAATATAGATATTACACTGAAGAGACAAGGAAACTGGTACACATGCAATATAATATCAGTTAGGGTCCCCGCCAGCACTCAGAAGTGCCGCAACACGACGTAGCATGGACTCGACTAATGTTTGAAGTAATGCTGGATGGAATTGACACCACAAATCCTGCAGGGCTCTCCATAAGTCTGTACGAGTACGAGGAGATGGAGTTCTCTTCTGAACAGCACGTTGGAAGGCATCCCAGATATGCCCAATAATGTTCATGTCTGGAGAGTTTGGTGGCCAGCGGAAGTTTTTAAACTCACAAGAGTGTTCCTGGAGCTGATACGTGGTATTTACTGGAAATAAGGAAAACGTGGATGAGAGGACCCACCAGTACAGATTTCTCTTCACACAACCTGTTTATTTAACATTACATAACCATAAAAGTTTGTTTAACAAAATGAACAAATTTGCAAAAGTCTTTTGACTTTAAACCTTAAGTTGAGTAAGCTTCTGCAAAAGAAATCTGAACTGCTCTATTCGCAAAACAGCAAACATTATGACAGTGATTACAAGACGGCCGGACCTGCAGCCCGCCCGTTATCGATGGAAACAGCTGTGTTTACGACCGCGCTGGACACTGTCCTATTAAATGCCCTTCTGCAACACATGAAAAATACATAAGCGCCATTGATGACAAGAGTGATTCAATTACTCAAAACCGATGACTTAACTTTTAATTTGAAAGCTGTATAACGAAAATTTAGGGGCTAAGATGCGAACCTGTGCTTAAAGGTTAAACAGATTAGGAAACAATATGACAATGAAAAGGCTCATTTCAAGGCAACCAACCTCTTAATTTCAATCGGCAACCAAGGTGAGTGTGGCTCCCAACCCGTCCGATCTGACAATTTTATTTTGACTAAAGCCCTGGTGACAGCTGTTAATATTTTCAAAGTTAAACTGATTGTCAGTTATTAAGACCGCTCTGAAGGGAAGACTTAAAACATTACTTGTGAACACTTTTTATAAGAGAACTAACTCGGCGGAAGCACAAGGTCCATCTAAAATACACCAATAATGACCCGGTCTTTCAAACACAGCAACCAACACCTTAGTACAATAGGTTGTTCAGATTATAGCTAATGACTGAGAAATGCAATTACAATTAAAGAAATGAGCAACTAAATCTGACCAGAAGGTCCCTCTTTTGTTTAAAGACAACCTGTGTCTTAGTACAATTGTTTTAGCTGTATTTACGACCAAGAGCTGATGCATTAGAACATTAATGATCGGGTACAAACCAGAAAGGAAAGGCAATATAACAGCGGGACAAATTTTCAAACGGAAACTAGTGTCTTAGTACAATACTACTGCCTATATTTACGACCAAAGAGCCGACCGAGTTAAACTCTGAGGGTCGGGTACAAACCAGAAAATAATAAGGAGGGCAGGTAAACAAAGAAACAAATCACCACGAGTATTGCAGAATGTTACTGCCCTTAATCAGCAAGCAGTTCAGTGCATCCACGGTGCGTCGCAGCGGTTACTGAGTGGTGCCGATGAAAGCCAGGTGGAAGAGGGCAGCCAGACCACGAGTGGTCGTCCGAAATGAATGTTCCCTACCAGCCGACGGGATGTCAAGCTACTGCCTGTAGTCGACGCTGACCCTGGTGAAGTATTGGAACTTTGTGGTAATGTCTTGTGGGACCAAACTGCTGAGGTCATCGGTCCCTAAGCTCACACACTACTTAATCTAATTTAAACTAACTTACGCTAACGATGACACACACAAACACACACACACACACACACACACACACACACACACGTCCGAGGGAGGACTCGAGCCATCGACGGGAGGAGCCGCGCGGACCGTGCAAGACGCCTGAGACCGTGCAGCTACCCCGCGCCCCGTGAAGTACTCCGCTACCATCGCTCTGAGCAGGCCCTCCTTGCGCAGCTCGTGGCTTCGGCCGCTCGGACCTCGTGACCACCTTTTGTCGCGACGCTCCCACAAATCCCCAAACTTCGTACCTCCCTCTCGGGCCAGCGAACCCGAATACATATCGGCAGCAAAAGACCTAAGGACACAACCAACAGATAACAACACTTCCTCATAAATATTGGCAATGGGGTAGCAAGAGGGATAGTCAGTACTAAGACTGAGCCAGTGACGCCAGGCAGAAGAATACCAACTAAATGGCGTCACAGCTCAGGAGCCACTCGGTAGCAATTCTGGACGTGTGGGGTGTCGCATTCTCCTGCTGAAATTTTCCAAGTCCGTCGGAATGCACAATGAGCATTAATGGATGCAGGTGATCACACAGGATGCGTACCTACCTGTCACCTGTCAGAATCGAATCTAGAAGTATCAAGGGTGCCATATCACTCCAACTGCACACGCCCCACACCATTACAGAGCCTCCACCAGCTAGAAAAGTCGTCTGCTGACAGGCAGGGTCCATGGATTCATGAGATTGTCTCCACACTCGTACACGTCCATCCGTTCGATACTATTTGAAACGAGTATCGTCTGACGAGGCAGCACGTTTCCAGTAGTCAACAGTCCAATGTCGGTGTTGACGGGCCCAGGCGATGCGTAAAACTTTGTGTCGCCTTCGGCTCCGAATGCTCATATCGAATGGTTCGGATGCTGACATTTGTTGATGGCCCAGCATTGAAATTTGAAGCAAGGGTTGCACTTCTGTCACGTTGAAAGATTCTTAGTCGTCGTTTGTTCCGCACCTGCAGGATCTTTTTCCTGCAGCGGTGATGTCGGAGATTTGATGTTTTACCGGCTTCATAATATTCACGGTACACTCGTGAAATGGTCGTGTAACGGTCCTTGAAATCCCCACTTCATCGCTACCTCGGAGATGCTGTGTCTCATATCTCGTTTGCCGAATGTAACACCACGTCCAGAATCACTTAAATCTTGATAACCTGCCATTGTAGCAGCAGTAACTGATCTAACAATTGCGCCAGACACTTGTTGTCTTCTCTCTGTATTTGAATAAGCATGCCTATACCAGTTTCTTTGGCACTTCAGCGTATAACATTTGGCTAAGCAGTAAATAGGTTTGCCCCACATCCATATCTGTCACTCGACAGAGGGGATCAGTAAAATTATCATAAACGATTTCACAAAATGCTTTTGCGTACCACTGCCTCCCTACAGTAGTGAGACATACTCAATGGATAACGTGCTCGCAGCAGTAGTGCACGATAGAGTGATTAAATAGTTCAGTATGTGTTAAAAGGGGCATTGTGTAGGATTCATCGACACAACGATACCTGCGCGTCAAAATACGATGGTGTAGCTCATAAAAATTAATTTTGACGTGATCACGAATTGGACTCCTGGCTGACGCTGGCAACTAGATATGTCGACCAGAACCTAACATGCTGCTGGTCTCAAACTATTAGCCCCTGTAAATTATCCAGTATTCTCCTTCATAATGAATCATTTCAGTCGACATTTTACTTTGTAAACGTAATCGCTGTCACATGCTGTCTTTTTGGGTAACGTCTTTAAACTAATTTTCTTCTTCATTTCACCTCGGTGCAACGATAAATATGTTGATTCATCCCATGGATGTGAACAGTGTTGTGACACTGAACATGTGGCGGAGTGGATCTTCTTCTTCCACATGGACAAGATTCACTGCCTGACAAAAAAGAGAAGCAGACAGAGTAGAAGGACGAAACGAAATGAAGCTTAAGAGGTTCAGTGGGTATGTGATGTTATTTCAGTGAATACAAAACCGAGTCAGATTTACACTCAACTTGGCAGCATGATTTTCCTTATCACTATAGCGTTGCACCCCTCTGGCCTGGATGCATGTACTAATTGGTTTGGGGAAGGTGTTATGACACACAACTGTCTTAATTGATCCTTCATATTCTGGATACTGGCACTGGGACGGCACTGATATCCGAGCTGGTGTCTCAAGTGTTCCACCTGGAAACTTTACTTGCCACTGGAGAACCACTTCATCGTGCTCCTGTCTCATCCGAACGCCCCACAAATCTGGATACTGCGCTATTGCACGGCCAATGGAGACCCATAATGAGGCTCCGTCCAAACTCTTTCAGCTGCTGATAACTCCGTCTTACAAAAATATGCAGCATCTCTGTCTTCAATTGTACCGGATGGTTATAATTAAACTTTCCCTATTTAACACTTTATAAAACGGAAACTAATTACTCTATGCATACCAAACTTAGTAGCATTAATATCCAGAGTATGGGGTGCATGATTTCCATGCGTCACAGCGTCACCGTCCATTTCCAACTATGGCCACCAGATGCCGTCTTCATGATTCATAGTCCCACATATCTGACCAATAGCAGTGCACTTGTTGATGTGTCAACAATAGCTTGCACAAAAGGAGCAGGGCATTATTTGTAAGGCTCTATTATCAAAACAACAGTACTGCTGCAGCTGCACTACGAGAATGATGCCTGCTGGAAGGATTACGTAACGGTTCTCTTTCTCCACCTGCTGTACGGAGCATGATGAGGAAGTTCGAATCACTCCAGGAAGTGGCCGACAACAGGCTGCACTACAGGTGGCCAATGAAATCGCTGTGGCTATGGCACAGAACGCTGCGCGCAATTCCCGATCGTCAGACAGTGCGTGTGCTGAACATCCTTTGGCCCACCGTACAGAAGGTGCTTTGAACCATTCTGAAATGGTATCCGTACAAGATCCATATCGTACAGGAGCTTGCAGCACAGGATGCATAACGATGTGTTGGCTTGGCTCTCCACTTTCTCGCAAGGATTGAAGTTGACGAAAGCTGGCCCTGGACACTCCTACTGACATACGAAGCTCATTTTCTCTGACGGGTGAGGTGAACACACAGAATTGCCGACTGTGGCGATCTTCACCTCCAGTAACTGTGCATGAAGTTCCTCCGTATGATGAACGTTTCACGGTTTGGTGTGGCTTCACAGCTATGTTCATCATTGGCATAATCTTTTTTGAACAGTTTGGCGTTCAAGGACCTGCAGTTTCACTGGCCAGCGCTACTGCGAGATGCTTCGCCAGCATGTCATACCCACCCTACAGAAGAGAGACGCACTGAGCTCAACAGTTTTCACGCAAGATGGGGCACACTGCTCATCATTCGTGAAGATCACCTTCTTCTCTGAAACACTTTGAAACGATCGAACTATCAGCCGATCGTTTCCAAATGCTTGGTCGGCACGATCACCTGATCTCACTCCCTGTGATTTCTGATTGTGGAGGGTTTATGCGGGAGACATCCACACATGTGCTGATCTGAAGCGCAGAATATCAAGATAGTTAGTCAGTATACCTATGCACATGCTTCGTGCTGCTGCGCAGAACGCAATCCTTCGCTTTCAGACTCTTCTGGACACTGGTGGGCGCCATGGTGAGCCCCTTTTGTAACAGTAACAGTGCGGATGTGTAATGGTATGATGTACCGTAGCAGCACATTAAAAATATTTCAGTTGGACTGTTTCTCCAAGTTCTTGACATTAATGCTACCAAGTGTGATAATCGTAAGGTAATTAATTTCCGTGTTATAACTAGTTATATAGGGAAAATTTAATTATAACCACCCAGTATATAGGGTGTCTGTTCTTTTGGACATGTGTGAAAGAACAGACACCACACATTTAACTGTATAGATACGCCTCGACGGGCATACGACTCTTTCAGTGCAGATGCATTAGTCACCTCGCGGGAATCCTAGGATGTTGCGAGCAACAGGGAAAATGAACGGCGTCACATAATCAGTAGTGATCAACACTTGGAAATGAGCATCGGATAGGAAGCATGGCGGCATGGCTGAGGCGGTTAAGGCAAAAGCAGAGCTTCCGGGCTCGAGTCCTGGTGCAGTACAAATTTCGAAGTACTGCTGTTGAATTATTTTAACGGCCAAATCAGCAATGTCATACTAATTTCCCTTTAATTATTTTTGTCTCCTTCACGATTCCACTCAACACGTGTCGCTGTTCACGCAATGATGGTAACAAACTCTAACAGCACTAACGCACACTTTTGGCTGTTCCACCTGCCACAGAGCATTGTAATTCGCATCAGTTGCACACTCGACGATGGTGTGTACGTATACGAAATTACATATACATCAGACGATCTCTTCTTGGTGCTTCACTTTCTCTACCATGCAGTGTGTATATACTGTGGCTATCTGACTTTAGAGACATTTTCTGAAAGTGTATACATTAGTTTCATCTTGTCTGAGCTTGCACTTTGCAGCGTTCCAGTTTCAGTTTAGTAAGGGGGTCCACTATTCAACATGTTGGCTCAAATGGCTCTGAGCACTATGGGACTTAACATCTGTGGTCATCAGTCCCCTAGAACTTAGAACTACTTAAACCTAACTAACCTAACGACATCACACACATCCATGCCCGAGGCAGGATTCGAACCTGCGACCGTAGCAGTCGCGCGGTTCCGGACTGTGCGCCTAGAACCGCGAGACCACCGCGGCCGGCTCAACATGTTGAACTATATTGAAAAGTATGAGAGGAATACTGGCAAAATTGAAAGACTGAGGACGAGTAATGAATCACAACTGGACAGCTCAGTCGGTAATAGTGTAAGGAAAGATTCTGAGTTCAATTTTGTGACTGGAACATTGATTCAATTTGACACGAAGTCCCACAGCGGTGTATGTCTGCTGTGGAGTGGGAGAATCAAACAAATCTGAGAACTGAACCATTTCTATACGGCATCCTTTTTACGAGGAGTGTTTATCAGCAAGTTATGCTGTTAGGCTTCTGAGATATTTTGAAAGTGCGGAACTGGAGCTACGAGGACAGGTCGAGAATCATGGCTCCATAGTAATAAAACCGTTCTGGGTCCCAGATCAGAATCAGGTCCCTGTTTAAGTTCTGAATATTAGTCATCAGCAATATTCACCTGACACTCCCGTTAAAAGGAAACATCTTCTCTCTGCCAAGGGCTTTTTCAAACAGAACCAATAATGGACACAGATTCATGGCAAAATCTTGCATTTGGGATGATAAACTGCCAGAAAACGCCGAAAAAATCAGCAGTCATCAACAGCATTAGGCTGCAATAGACAATGGAAACCATAGCATTAAAGACACACAATAAGTGTACATACGACATCCTACCTGTGACTGAAGAGTGCAATGATGACCTCTCCATTTGCAGAAAATTCCGATTTAGACCCTCATTGGAATCTCTGGGAGGAGGATTAACCATGGGAAAAAACTGAATAATCAACAAAACGGTAGCGTACTACGAGTTGGAGCATGGAAAGTCAGTTTCAACGTTGTAGGCAAGCTACAGTATCCGAAAAGGGCGGCTCCCCAAGTCGGAGGTTCAAGTCCTCCCTCGGACATGGGTGTGTGTTGTTCATAGCGTAAGTTAGTTTAAGTTAAATTAAGTAGTGCGTAAGATTAGGGACTGATGAACTCAGAAGTTTGGTCCCATTACACCGTCCCACAAATTTGCAAATTTTTCCCAAAAGGGACATGGAAAAGCTTGATCTTGATACAGATGGCGTTAGTGAAGCGATATGAAACGAACAAGAATTTCTGATCAGACGGCCACTGAGTAACATCAAAAGCTGCAGAGTACGGCATAGCGGAAGTAGATTTTGTTATATATGGGGAAAGTATGACAGACTGAGTTACTGCGATCAGTACAGTGTTTCTGCTGTTTTCATCAACATCAACAGCAAACCAACACCAACAACAGTTCAAGTGCACGAAACGACGACACAATCTGAAGATGAAGAGGCACAGAGAAATCGTATGTGAATATTGAACATGTAATTCGGCATGTAAAGGGAGATGGAAATATGATCATCGTTGGTGACTGGAACGCTGTAGCAGGGGAACGAACAGAAGTTAGGGGAGAAACTGATCTCGGTGTTAAAATGGTAAGGGAAAAAAACTAACTGAGTTCTGCAATAAATTTTAAATAGTAACAGCGAATGCATTCTTCAAAAATCACAAGTGGCTTGGAGACACGGGAATTTTGACATGGAGACAGACATAAAGAAAGCGCATGAGGGTATTGAAAACGCGACATTTGAGGATGGAGTAGAAGAAAGAGTTACTGGATAATACGGGCTTTGCAGCAGGGCTGAGAGAAGAGAAACCCTCTCTGCAAAAAATTCAGTTAGTAATTGCGAATACACTGTTCAAAAATCACAAGAGGATATGCTTGGAACAGGAAATATTTGACTGTAGGACATATGCAGATATAGACGCAGATCACGGTTTCATAATGATTGCTCTGGAAAGAGCAATTATAGCATTGAGACAAACATAGGTACAACGTATGTAGCTGCGGAGAAACCTTGAACAACAGAAAAAGTATTTAGTTGTTCGCAGAAAGAAGGAAGTTCAAAAATGTTCAGTGTATTTCAAGAATACAGAGGTTATATCACCGACAAATGAGATCAAAATAAAGTGCGTGGAAGGCCACAGGAAGAATGGTCGTTGGGAGGAGTGGTCAAAACAAACATGTTTGAAATTAATGACGAGGATGTCAACATTAAGACAACAGAGAGAGTGGAAAGGCAGAAATAGTACATTGAAGGCCCCCACGAGGGAAAGTACCTTTCTGATAACATGAATAAGGAAGAAACGGGACTCGATGTGGAAGACATAGGCGACAGTCTAATTGAACTTTGAAAGAGTTGCGATCAAAATTTCTGAAGTCACGGAGGGGAGGGGGTGGGAGTTGGGGGAGAGGCAGAGCCAACCGAGCGACCATTCAAACATGTGTAGAATCTGTCTTTCTCGATTCATACCATCAGACTTCTGGGGAATAAATCATCCATATAACACCAAAGATAGTTAGGGCAACTAAATGCGAGAACTGACGCAAACTTAACCGCTCATGCAACCAAGTTGCTGCCGAGAATAATACGCAGAAGAATGGAAAAGGAAATAATTGAGGACGTAATAGGTGAGAACTACTTAAACTTAACTAACCTAAGGACATCACACACATCCATGCCCGAATCAGGATTCGAACCTGCAACCGTAGCGGTCGCGCGGTTCCAGACTAATGCGCCTAGAACTGCTTGGTCACACCGGCCTGCTATTCCTGGTAAAAAGGTGTCTGTTACTATCAAACACTGCCCTTCGCCTGAAGAAGAATTTTTTGATATTCTGAAAATATCTGGAGGAAGAAGCGTTTTAGATGTTGTATTATTAAAAGATGTTTGAAATTAAGTTGATCAATAAAATGAGGAATGGGGAGGATCTCCGAAGAACCTACAAGGAACTTGACGTGTGGAAAACACTGACACCAAGAAGGGACAGTATGATAGAACATGCGTTAAGACATCAGGGAATTACTTCCATGGTACTAGAGCAGCAGTTCTTGGAAATTTTTTCGCTGACAAATCTCTTTGAGAATCCTTGTACAATGATGGCACTCTTTGTTTATTTTAAAAGTATTTTTAAATGTGAAAAAATTATTTTTTTCAGTGATTATTTTAATTTTATCATAAATAAAAACACCTAAATCATAACAAAACTTTTAAAAAGAAGAAAGAAGGAACAATTTTAGCGGAACACAGTTTGCGAAACTCTGTTGTAGATGGATGTGTAGAGGGTAAAAACCGAAGGAGAAGACAGAGACTGGAATACATCTTACGTAATTGATGGTCTTGGGTGTTTGTGCCACTCTGAGATAAAGTGATTCGCAGAATAGGTGAATACGTGGCTAGCTGTATCGAAAATCATAACAAAAAACTAAGATAAAATAATAAACAAAAATTTAGCAAGAGATAAGATTTGGTTTACACTTGTCGACTTCTAAGTACTTCTGCTCTAACTGATTGCGATTGGTACAAATTACGTAATACCTGAAATGCAGTTTAAGTGAAACGATATCCGATAGTCATTTTTATCATGCCACTTGTACTTGTCTGAAGGAGTCAAATACAACAGGTTTGCTGAATAGGCAGCAGTTCGAATGGCTGCTTTCGAAGCGCGATTGACGTATCGTATTGGCGCCACGGGCATTGAAACGCCAACTGGCGTTTATAACCCCTGTTTATCGGAGGTGTATTGAAGAATAATATTCAAGGAAAGAGCTGCTTCCACTGATGATGGAACGTCCTTACTGTATACAAACTAGTTCATAAATATAGATGAATATGTGTGGAGTGAGGTGATTCCGTCCATTATAAAGGTAACTTCAAAGAAATCTGTGCTGATGCTTTCCTTTAAGAATATGCTGGACTATTATCGTAGCAAATGAGGCACTTCGCTCAGATACTTTTCGTTTACTGATGTATAAATCTACAGTTAACATCGGGTCTCCAAGTGGTACAGATATTCCGTTGCGAATACTGAGTGTCCCAACTACTAGTTGGTTGCCAAACAATTCCCGCACGTATTCCATTGACTGCCGTGCAGTGTATGATGTCGCCCCGTCTTGTTGAAACCAGGCGTCTTGAACGTTTGGAAAGTTGTTCAATGCAGGTGTAACGAAAGTTCGCAACATCTCCACGTAACAATCGACATGGAAGTTATTGTGCTTCCCTGCTCATTTGCGAAAAAATACGGTCCGATAATCCAATATGATGGAACACCACACCATACTATCACTTTATTAACGTGCGAAGGGCGTTTATGAACGTCATTAGGATTTGTATTTGCCAAGTAAAGGTAATTCTGTTTATTCACATAACTTGTGAGACAAAAATGTGCCTCATCCGACAGCCACAACTTGTTTAGCAATTCATCGTGATTGTTTCGGTTCGTTATCATATGTTGACAGAATCCTAATCGTAACCGGTAATTGTTGTCCTGCAATTGTTGCACCATCTGTAGTTTGTACGGATGAGACTTTAAATCAAGATGAAGTATTCTGCGAACCCTCTCCCGGGACGTTCCAATCACTGCTGGTTGCTTACGAATTGAACGCCGTGGTTTTCTTAAGACAGACTCACGTACAACATCAATGTCCGCTGGAGGACGCATACTTCTTGGTCGTCCTTGGTTTCTTCTTGAGGGTGCATCTAGTCTCTTTAAAGTTATTAATCCAACATTTAATAGCGTGTTTCGACGAAACGGCATCATGACGTCCTAAATTATAAAAACGTCGAAATTCCGTTTGCGCCGCTACCAAAATATTATTGCTTTTATAAAACATTTTTACAGCTAACGCACGCTGTTGTCCGTTTCACTGATCCACGATTACTCAAATGGCGGAATGTTTACTCGCTGTCAAGAACCTGCAATGCTATCACCTGCCCATGGCTGCCACTACTCGTTTCACACTTTCCCGTTATTCAGTGTCTAGGTGGATACACACCACCCTCAGTTTAATCAACAATGTTTGGAAGATTTTTTTATCTTCACAAGAAAGCCAAAGCCGCTGCACAGTTACTGGATTTGATCCTGTTTACAACAGCAACACCTGTAACAAACTGTTTCACTACACAATACAAATAGCATTTCACTTAATTTATTCTGTGATGGATAATACTCTGAAATTACACTATCTTTCTGAGTATGTGTGTACCAAGTATTCACTGAAATTATTTGTGATACTTAGTATAAAGGTAACTTATTATATGCTTCCCAACCAGAGAAGTTTGGAATCGATGGTTTTGTCAAGCAGGCAAAATATACAGGAAGCGATTTGAAATACTGTAGGGAAATGTTACGAGACGCTTATTTAGGAAGTGAATGATATGTGGGTGGAAGAGAAATTTGAGTAAAGAGTAATTAGTGAGGTCATGGTAAACAGATTCTAAAACGACTGTAATAACAGAAAGGTAAATAACAAGGAGGTCTATAAATTTTCAGGAGCATTGCGTAGTTATCGGTAAACGAGTATCTGGCAAATACAGTTATCCGCACGGAGTACACGGATAAATAGTATCCTAACCAGCAATGCTGCTGGGACGTAACGAAGTAGCGTCTCGCAAGAAAACGCTAAAATCTGCTTCGTAGTGTATTACTGATTATGGCGCCCCAGAGACAAATGATCTCCGGAGAGGAGAGCCATCACACAAACCTTGTTTGCGCTGATATCGACAGTACCGAAATCCCCGTCCCTGAGATGGCACGCAGGTGCGCAATCGACGAGTGAAGTGCTGAGGACAAAGAGGGAATTCGCCTCCCAGCACTGCCATGGCGTCGCCGAAAGCGCTGGGTGTCGAACCTGTGGTCCTTGACGCCATAGGACAGAGTCGCGTAGATGGAGAAGGTTGTCTGCAGTGCGGGTGGTGTAGGAAATCAGTCGACTGCAACCATGAAGCTCCGGTGGTTTCGAGTTGTTGCTGATGGAGTGGGGGGTGAGGGTGGAGGTAGCTTTGGTGATGGAGAAGAGGAGTATATGGCGGAGTAAGATGAGACATCAGCTGTCTGGGTTGGATACTGTAATGAGCGGAAATTTCCAATGGAAGTGGTTACGTGATACAGTTGGTTTTCACGTTGCCCCTATTGGTCCTCACTGCTGATGCCAAAGTAGGTAGAGGAGACTCATTTGCTGTTTGCAATGCAGGAGCACCATTAGGCATTTCCCAACGATCTGCGTGGACCTGTAGCGACTTCATAATACTGTTTGGGTGTCGACTGTGGATATTCAATAGAAGCTTGCTTAGATTTTTTCGTTAAAGGTGTTGATCAGTTGCTCTGCCTCCCGTTGGTTTGTGGGTGGAAGCGAACTGTTTTTCACAAAACTCTTTGAAGGTGGAGAACATGAATTGGGGCCTGTTGTTCGTTGGATACCCTCCGTCATTCTACAACACTGTAATTAAGTGACTTCACAACCAAATGTATATTCAAAAAGAGGCCTATATGATAGATCGAACCCACTACTAAGGAGCGGATGGTTGAGGCCAAGGAGAAATATCGATGGAGGAGAACCTTCGTGAGGAGCGCAATCAGAATGTGGGTAGACCAGACGTTCAATTTTTAGTCATTTCCCTAGTGTCTTGCTGACCAATAGGCACAGCAGCCCACCATACGTCAGTGCGCAATAACGGAAGCACCTTAAAGTGAAAGATTGGCGAAACCACCACCAGTTGGATTCTCCCAAGTAGTAGCACGCCATCTTTTGTTGTTACGCGGTGCCTTTCCGAAAATAATACCTGGAAAGTAGGATGCGTCCATACTGTTAGGTAAACGTGGTATCCTTTCTTATCTCTGCCACAGTTGTGGATGTGGTGATGGTAAGTTCTGATTGGTATGTCTCTGTGACGATTTTAAAACATGAAACCTACTGTTGGTCAAAACTGGGTCAGGACCAATCGTACACCTAGAAGATGCTACCATATTCGCATGACAGCTGGTAAGCTGCAAGATTTGAGCAGTAAAGAAGGAAATGCAGATGTCTGGGTCAATTACAAGATGAAACTTCGCACCCAAGATATATGATGAAATTTGGTAATAGCAACAATAATCACCATAGTTTCTTCGTCTATTTGCACAAAATACCACTGAATTGAGTTCAAAGTCTTGGAGAAAGCGGTGAGGGTGCTCGAAACTGTCTTCATTATTATGTAACGAAACTGCCCTTAAGCGGTATTCAGATGCCCAGTAGCTTGTATCTATTGTTTTCCCAGGGGAGCACAGGACTACATGAGGTGAAGACTGTTGTGCTTGTTTGAGGGTGGAAACCGGCTTTCACATTCCCGTGATTATACTTTTTCTGAAGAGATATGACGGGTGTGAGGTCTACTTTACTTTTTCAATGACGTGCCACAACACATTGATGGAAAATGTCCCAACACCACAAAACTATTTATGTAGGATACTGAAATTTCTGGAATACGATTTTATGGGTCACGTGCTTATGAGTTAAACATCGCAAGATCACAGGTTAATTCAAGCATGACATAAGCCGTTGCAAATGTGGTATGTTGGTACATTAGTAGCCGGTGTAATTGGCAGAATATTGATGCCAGCATGCAAACATGCATTCATTGTGTTGTGCAGGCGCCAGATGTCAATGTGTGGAATGGAGTTCCATGCCTGTTGCACCTGGCCGCTCAGTACAGGAATGGTTACCGCTGTTCGCGGATGAAGCTCGAGTTGTCCGACTGGAGACAGATCTGATGAATGAAAAGTCCAAAGCAACATGTCGACACACTGTAGAGTATATTGGGCTGCCACAGTGGTATCTGGGCGATTGTTATCCTGTTGGAAAACAACAACTGGAATGCTGTTAATGAACGGCAGCACAACAGACCGAATCATCTGGTTCAGATACACTTTTGTAGTCAGAGTGCGTGGGATAAATACGAGAGAGCTCCTTGTGTCATACAAAATTGCACCCCCGACCATAGCTCCAATTGTGAAGTGCATACAGCACACAGACAGATTGGTTGCAGGCCCTCCACTCGCCTCCTTATAACTAACACACAACAGTCACTGGCACCGACGCAGAACCAGCTTTCATAAGAAATGACAAAAGACTTACACGCTGCCCGCCAATGAGCTCTCGTGTGACACCATGGAAGTCGCAACTCGCGGTGGGTTAATGTCAGCGGAAAGCACACCAAAGGGCGTTTGGTTCGGAGCTGTCCATGAGGTATCCGATTTGTAACAGTTGTGTCACCGTGGCGCCATCTGCTGCTCAGATACCCGCTGCATATGTAGTATGATGCGCCAGAGCCATACGCCGAACACGAATGTCGTGCTTGACGGTAGTGCCACGTGGCTGTCCGGGGCGCTGTCCCCAGTTATGTACTGTACCTACAGTCCAGTAAATTCTTTCCACAGTATCACGAATGGAACATTCAGCTCCTCGTATCCCTATTACATGATCTCGTTCAAGCTAAGTGTGGTGTTGATAATGGCATCTTCCTCGCATTAAAGGAATGCTTGACTGATATCAACTCGCCATGTCCATTCTCAATGGAAAGTAACGCTCACGAACGTTACAGCGTGTACTTAAAGCAAACCTGATTTGGATCCTCATAGTGGTGCCACTAGTGCCACTCTTCTGTGACTGCCGCGAAATAGGAATAGACATCATCTTTCAGATGCAAGAACATGCCTACCATCTTTCGTTTATGTTGCGCAACTCTTCTTGGTGCTGCAGTTTCTTTCCGTCGGTGTAGTTTGTTTTTCCCGTGACGGATGGGAGTTGCGTGAAGGTGGTGGCTTGAACATACTAGAAGGCTGATATAACATCCTGTTTGCGGTCAGCGAAACCAAGATAATACACACAGTGTTTGAAAATTTGATACTTCTGTAGACTGTAAAACAGGCCAGCATGCTGCAATGAACATCACGGGAAGGATATGCAGATGTTCAAGGCTGTTACCATCAATAATTACGTCGTGAAGATGATTTAATAACGCAACAATATTACGGACGAGCTGTTCTGGGCGCGCTGAAAGTTGATCAGAAAGGTCTGGGAAAGGGGGGAGGGGGGAGGAGGAGCAGAAAGTCAGATATTTCTAAATTAGAGATTACGATACGGACATATGCCGAATGATGTATTTAAAACTAACAAACGTTCAGACAATGGATCTAATGGAAGTTGTAAATATGCACTGGACAGACAGACTTAGTTTTATCAACTACTCCCTCTTCATTTGGAAAAATTTTGGTGCCAAAGGCTCATAAATGTATCTACAACAACTCCACAGTTAACTGCTTTGTCTTTTGGACAATTACTAACAGAAACACTCAGGTACTGTATGAGACGGGTAATGGCATTCTTCTGCTGTAACTTGTCAAGTTCTGTGGAATATGAGCGATATGGGTCAGAACCAGACAAAACGTGAATCATGTCTTTTGCGCAGCCTGATCGACGAGAAAGAGGTCCAAAACTTTTGTATGTTACTGAGAAACGGCATGGAACGAAATCTCGATGGACGATAGGCGTAAATCGAAAATCCAATCTAATGAAAGCATCTCGGCCAAAAATATTTTCCATATGCAATGAACTAAACACCAAAAAGGAATTCGCCTAGCTACACCCTTATACACTATGTAACTAGTAATGCTCCTCCGATCTATAACGGAGTTTCGTTGGCAAACTTTTGTCATAATGGAAAAGCTATATACATGCACAAAATTGATAACTGATGCAGAAATTCTGTACCCAATTGTAATACTACTGTATTCTGTGAGTTTTCTGTATCAGTTAACACATTTTTAGGATTGCCTATTTTGGGTCTACTGAAATTTGAATATTCTGCACTGAAACATAACTGTGTGGCTCCTTGGCCTTCATACAGGGTGTTTCAAAAATGATCGGTATATTTGAAACGGCAATAAAAACTAAACGACCAGCGATAGGAATGCACCGTTTGTTGCAATATGCTTGGGACAACAGTACATTTTCAGTCGGACAAACTTTCGAAATTACAGTAGTTACAATTTTCAACAACAGATGGCTCTGCAAGTGATGTGAAAGATATAGAAGACAACGCAGTCTGTGGGTGCGCCATTCTGTACGTCGTCTTTCTGCTGTAAGCGTGTGCTGTTCACAACGTGCAAGTGTGCTGTAGGCAACATGGTTTATTCCTTAGAACAGAGGATTTTTCTGGTGTTGGAATTCCACCGCCTAGAACACAGTGTTGTTGCAACAAGACGAAGTTTTCTACTGAGGTTTAATGTAACCAAAGGACCGAAAAGCGATACAATAAAGGATCTGTTTGAAAAATTTCAACGGACTGGGAACGTGACGGATGAACGTGCTGGAAAGGTAGGGCGACTGCGTAAGGCAACCACAGAGGGCAACGTGCAGCTAGTGCAGCAGGTGATCCAACAGCGGCCTCGGGTTTCCGTTCGCCGTGTTGCAGCTGCGGTCCAAATGACGCCAACGTCCACGTATCGTCTCATGCGCCAGAGTTTACACCTCTATCCATACAAAATTCAAACGCAGCAACCCCTCAGCGCCGCTACCATTGCTGCACGAGAGACATTCGCTAACGATATAGTGCACAGGATTGATGACGGCGATATGCATGTGGGCAGCATATGGTTTACTGACGAAGCTTATTTTTACCTGGACTGCTTCGTCAATAAACAGAACTGGCGCATATGGGGAACCGAAAAGCCCCATGTTGCAGTCCCATCGTCCCTACATCCTCAAAAAGTACTGGTCTGGGCCGCCATTTCTTCCAAAGGAATCATTGGCCCATTTTGCAGATCCGAAACGATTACTGCATCACGCTATCTGGACATTCTTCGTGAATTTGTGGCGGTACAAACTGCCTTAGACGACACTGCGAACACCTCGTGGTTTATGCAAGATGGTGCCCGGCCACATCGCACGGCCGACGTCTTTAATTTCCTGAATGAATATTTCGATGATCGTGTGATTGCTTTGGGCTATCCGAAACATACAGGAGGCGGCGTGGATTGGCCTCCCTATTCGCCAGACATGAACGCCTGAGACTGCTTTCTGTGGGGACACTTGAAAGACCAGGTGTACCGCCAGAATCCAGAAACAATTGAACAGCTGAAGCAGTACATCTCATCTGCATGTGAAGCCATTCCGCCAGACACGTTGTCAAAGGTTTCGGGTAATTTCATTCAGAGACTACGCCATATTATTGCTAGGCATGGTGGATATGTGGAAAATATCGTACTATAGTGTTTCCCAGACCGCAGCGCCATCTGTTGTTGAAAATTGTAACTACTGTAATTTCGAAAGTTTGTCTGCCTGAAAATGTACTGTTGTCCCAAGCATATTGCAACAAACGGTGTATTTGTATCGCTGCTCGTTTAGTTTTTATTGCCGTTTCAAATATACCGGTCATTTTTGAAACACCCTGTAGAAGGATAAAAATTACTAGCTTTTCACCCGTTAACCACGTTTCTCACAAAGGAATCAGATTTCGTATTGTTTAGACTGCTGTTAGCACAGATGTCATGCATAAGCACTGAGGACAAGGTCGTAGCAGTAGGACAAGGCAGCTATAGCCGCCTCTGCATTGTTGCCAAAATCATTCAACATGGCGTTTCAGAGATGGCGGCCATAGATGTGGCAGTGTATCACTGATGTCCTGGTGGGAAGTCCAAATTTTGGCAGGAAAATAGATCAATCGGGCTAACTCCACTAACCTAACTACAGCACCTTCTCCTACCCTCCCCTCTCCCTCCCCATCTGGTAGTAAAAGGACTCAGTCTGTGCTGGGCTGCTCGATGGGATTGCTATGTCTTTATTTTGTGTGCTTTACAGTATATTGTTTATTTAAACAATTGGAGTTGTCATAGGCACTAGCTCCATTTGGTGTGGTCACCTCAACGTCCTGACTCCAACTGACCTAGTTTACAACGCCGCCGCCAGGGGGCGCTGACGGCCATCCAACTCTCCCCTTGTGAGACATAATCCAAAATTTCGGTCTGGGGAAAAATAGTGAAAAATTCGCTCAGTCTGTGTACAGCTGCTGAACTCTGAGGATGGATGTAATTGTTGACTGTGTCCTATGTCTTCAATGTATGAGACGTCTGTGCTGGAGAAGGAGGTATATTGGCTGTAATCTTGCAGCTGAGGAAGGTGTCCAAAGCTACCTGCATGAACTCTGGAAAGCAGTTGTATGTGAGGAATGTACGAAGAAGACGGATACTCTTCATCAAATAATAAAGATATGGCAGATTGCGGTAAGTTACGCTTAGCAACTCATGTTGATAAACGCGTGTGCTGCAACTATAGATCATTGTATAGATGTCCAGTCATTCTTCCGAAGTGCAATAGGCAAGACGTTCACCGACTCCAGCACACACGCTCCTGTCCCAGAGTCTGTGCACCCCACTGAAAGTGGCCACGCATAAGGCTCACAGCACCACCATAGGGTAACTGTAGGGGCAGCTGCACCCTAAGTACTCCTGTCACATTGGAAATATCCAAAGGATACCCTTCGTCGTTGAACACGAACTGTTTCGCGTGTTGTCAGATCTGATGTTTAAGCAATGTGCAGAATATTGTCAGGTACGTAACTTAAAGATGTCACAGGAACTAAATATACCGTGCAAAAAGAAAGTGAGAATTGCAGAAGACACAAGAATATTTAAACAACTTCCCATGTAGTTACACATTTTATTCCGAGGAATACCACCACCGCACTTGAACACGGCATCTAAAAAGAGATGGCAGCACACTCGTGAAAACGTCCCTGAGACGACTGTCGCGTGATTTAGTCGAAAAATAGCACATCCTTCCCTTACCGTAAGTACGAGCTGCTTCAGGAGCTGCTAAATCCGACTGGATATGACTCTAAATACACTTTCAAAAAGATCACTGAAAGGTAGTTTGCTTCAATTTCGCGATGTATACCGCCGCATTTGGACACACACTCTACAAGGATCGCGGCACACTTGTAGAAATTCCCTGAGACTCTTCGCGCGCTTTTGTGGGGAATACCACATCCTTCCTTGGTCTTTGAGCATGAGCTGCTTCAGGAGTTATTAAATCCAAGCGAATACGGCTCTAAACACACTTTCAAAATGGTCGCTGCAAAGTAGTTTGCTTCAGTCGTACTTCCGCACTTGAACACGGACTCCAAAAAGATGGCAGCACACTTGTGAAAACTCTCTCTCTTTCGCCGCTGCTCTGGAATAATGCATAAACAAATTAGGTAAAGTGTTTAACACCTCCATAAATTTGCAAACGTTGCTATAAACAATTTCTTTCAAATACACTGCACTGTATTCCCAGTTACACGTGGAATGGAAATACGCTATGGCAAATATACTCGAAAATCCATCATGCAGGAATATTGTTTATAGACTGAAACTAAAATAAATGATTGCAAATAAACCACGTCGAAATTCTGAAGACTATCCTACATCAGGTAAAAAAACGTTTTGTTAAATACACTATCACAGTAGTTTGCTGCACAAGGCACGCTCTATCTCGGGACCCGCGAAGCGGTGGCGCGTCCGTCAGTGGCCACAGTTCGCCTCAGAGTGAAACGGCGACTGGAAGCGAGGATTGTCTTTGAGCACGGGCTGCTTCAGGAGTCACTACAGCCAGTTGAATATGTCTCTAAATACACTTTCGAGAGACCGCTGAATATTAGTTTGCTTCAGTTTTACGGTGATGCAACCACACATTTCAACACAGACTCTAAAAAAATCGCTGCACAATTGTGAAATCTCGCTGAGACACTTCACACGCTTCTGTGGGAAATAGATCCCGAAACCGTTATCAGCTGGATTTTATATGCCAAAACGACGATATTTAGAAGTCGAAATAAATATCTCTGTGACTATGAACAGGACACTCACCACTTTTCGAGTTGTAGCTGCTTGTTTGCAGGTACTGCCAGAGAGAGTGAAAAACTTATAAGTCCTTCAGCCCCTGTGGTGTGCATCACTTTTCTGAAACGGCATGCGGACTTAATTTATACACTGGTGTCCAAAATTAAAGCAACAAACTACCATTTCCAGTTTCTGTCTCTAATTCACCATGTAATCGTAGAAACTGTCAAGCAGATGTCAGTACGATCGTGTTCTGCAGGGAATACGGCATTCTGGTCAACAGAAAACCATGCCCACGATGACATCAAGGCTGGAACTAGGTAGTGTTTACCGTGCGGACTCACACCCACAGCCGCTCTGTGCACAATCACAGACGGTGCACCGAGCGAGGTGGCGCAGTGGCTAGCACACTCGACTCGCATTCGGGAGGACGACGGTTCAATCCCGTGTCCGGCCATCCTGATTTAGGTTTTCCGTGATTTTCCTAAATCACTCCAGGCAAATGCCGGGATGGTTCCTTTGAAAGGGCACGGCCGACTTCCTTCTCCGTCCTTCCCTAACCCGATGAGACCGATGACCTCGCTGTTTGGTCTCTTCCCCCAAATCAACCAACCAACCAACAGACGGTGCAGTAAGGCACTGAGAAGACGCTTACCAGACTCTCTGCGGTGTAGGGCCATAGAAAGAAGGTAGCAGGATAGTCCCAAATTGATTTGGCTCGATGGCTTAATGTCAATCGTTATGTTGTTTCTCGATTGTGGAGAAGGTTTATACAGATCACGAAGACCAGGACAGTACCTACCTCGTTTGACTTTAGAAGATATTTGGCTGTAAGGGCACGACATTACCGCCTTAGTACTGCAGGGCAAAAGGCACATGAGCTCGCAACATCCACTGGACATGTTGTATCGAGGCAAACGGTGTGCAGAAGGCTTCGGCAGAGTGGCCTTTATTGTCAGAGACGTCTGTATATTTACCTCTGATGCGACTTCACAGAATGAAACAGCTAGAGTGGAGTCATCAAAATGCCACATTGACTGTCGGACAGTAGGCCGATATTGTTTTCGCAGATGAGTCCCGATTTATCTGGAGAGTGATTCTCGGTGGATATGCATCTGGAGGGAACTTGGAACCGTATTTGGGACACAAACATTATGGAGAGAGACTGTGATCGAGGAGAATCCCTAATGGCTTGTGCAGGTATTATGTTTACCACTCGAACCCCTCTTCATGAAATTGTATGGGTGAATCGGCAAGGTTTACTGATGTCAGGTATCATGACGAGATCCTGGGACCTCACGTGCAGTTGTTGCGAGGTATTGACTGTCGATATTCCTCGACCACATAGAGCACGGGTGGTTGATGTTTTCTTTGGAAACAGAAGATACTGCAAGCAACGCGTGGCCTTCTCCCTCTTCCGATTTGACTCCCATAGAGCATGACTGCGATGCACTAGGGGAATGGTTTGCATCACTTCAGCATCCAGCAACCACTCTCCAAGACTGCGAGCACCTCTGCGGGAAGAATGGGCGGAAATGCCTCAAACATAAGACTGATGACATCATTCACTGCATGCCCCGTCGTTATCAGAACTATATTGCTGCTAGAGGTGGTCTCATTCAATATGGAGCACATTAACCAGTTGCGGAATGTGTCTGCAAATCTGTTAAGTTCGAGAAAAAGGAAGATCATTTTTGTCTACCATTTGCTATTTGCAGCCGTTTGCGTTTTGTATTCTTTACATTGTGTATACTTTACTATCGCCTGTTTACACCGTTTTGTGGTAAAAATGCAACGTTGCAACATTTCCATTTATTCCTTTAATTTTGGACAACAGTGGTTTTGCTGTTGGAGCCACGGACGTCATTTTCCTTACATTTTGAAGCACACGCTGGTGTCTAAGCACAGACGGGAGAATCGGAAAATTATACAAACCAAATTGGAAGCACTGTCCTGTAAACGAAAAAAAATGGCTGGAATTTTCGGTGTCCTACAGCTGCTGGTCTGGAGATGCTGTAAACCCACAATGGCGAGTAAGGGACAGCATCCCGCCTATACGAACTAGAGGAAGATATTATGCTTGAGCTGTTCTCTGACCACTCGAACGAGGAAGACATTACATGACTCTCAGACGTCATAGAACTTCTGTAGATACCTTTGCTTGTTTGAGACAGTCTGTAGCCGCTCCTACGACCCGCAAAAAAGAATGTCTTGTGACTCTCTGACGTCAAGGAAGTTCCAGTGACTGGAACATTTTGATTGGTTCTTACAGAATTTACCCGCCAAACTGCTGCTATTGCCGGTGTGAAGCACTGTTCGCCATTTTCTTCAGATGGATAAATTACGAGACTTTCAGTGGCAAAACTACTTCGTGTAGATTGGGGAAAAAATACAGCAGTCATACTGATGTGACAGTTAATCCCTGCAAAAGTGGTCTACAAATCATGAAATACGGAAACTATCGTCATAGAACTTCCTCAATTACATTACTCTGCTACATAACCGCGAAGACAGACAGATACCAAAAAACAAGAGCGCATCCACTGCGCACTGCATATAGTAGTAGCGCTAGACATTTCCCACTAGGTCAGTTGGTCATCCACCGTGGCCAAAGGACTGACACCCTCCCTCCCCCTCTCCTCCGCCCCACACACATTGCCTAAGTCACGATCAAAGCGCCTTCTGCAGACCATAGTCACTGTTTAGACTGGTGGAAAAAGGCTGGGCTGGTTTCCCCGGCACAACAGCGTTACTTATTCCGGTCCTGACCTTCTTGTTTACTTGATGCAATGCTTCCTACACTCATCTCCAGAAAGAAATATACGCATTTTCGCATGGTTTTCCAGAATACCAGTTCCCGATATCAGCCACATATCAGTATGCTGCCGATATCTGGCAGAGTATAATTACAAAGATAAAGAATGGAAATTGCATCTCCAGAAACCCAAAACTTTAGCGAGGTGGGATGTGCTGCAAACCACTGAATAACTAGAAACTTATCTTGTCTGCAGAGATCCACCTGTTTTTCACCATCTAGATGCACACAACACACATCTGGTGTGGAAATATAAATATCTATATTCTCCTTATGACTGTACATAATTTTCCACGTAAAATATTTCACCCTCATTACGGCTATCGCAGTTTCTCCCGTCAAAGTCATACCTCACCTTACGACAGGCCATAGTCATTTTCTTTGCACATGTCGGAACACTGACGCGGTACACATACTTCATAAGCCTGCTGATCACAACGAATCTATCACACATATCCTACTAGTGCTTCGCCGATAACTGAATGCTAGTTACACCAAACAATCATTAGCGAAAATCCGCGCACGGTGGACTTGCCTCATTTGTTTTTCTTGCGAGTGGTACGAGTGTGTCTTAGGAAGAGAGAGGTATTCGTCTGATAAGTGACCAGCTATTAAAAAACACGGTCGTAATGGCTATGTTACTGTCACCCTATATAGAAAAGCGGTCTTTTTTCTTTTCAAGAAAATAAAAAATTTTAAGAAGATAAACCTACTTTATTCTACACCAAAGAAAACATCAGACCCTTTGTGACGCATGCACAATATAGCTTTTCAGCGGATGTATAGTGCCCACTGTTCACATCCGATCATGGTTCAGAATTTATGCCATGCTCGCATCAATCGTGTAAAAAATGATCATTAGTAACGGAGACTGCCTCTTACAAGGAATCAGACAAACGCATGGCATTGGTATTTGACATGTGAAATTACACATCTTGCTGCCACTAACTTTGTAAACAGGACATCTGTTAAGCAGATTGATACACAGGGATTGCACTACCACACAAACACCTGTCACTAACTTAGAATCATCATACTTACGAAACTAAAGACTCAATTTTATGCCCAAAATGCGGCATGGGAATGGAATACATTGCATTAATCTTTGTTCGTCTAGATGAGAGTGGCGAAACACTATGGATATATTTCATCATGACAGGTAAGTTGGAAGTTTTCCGATGACTGAGAGGTTTTCTGTTAACGATCGCAGGTAGATTGTGCTCTAAGTCACACATACGCACACAGAACCCGCAACTGCATGCTAACCGAATGCTCCCAGACAGAACAAAGGATAAATGGTTAAATGCCCGATAAATGACCTGCAGCAATATCTCTCTCCATCTAGAATGCATCATCAGTCTAACATTAAAATAATACCCCGTTACAGCTCTATCTCAACCGATCACTCCATCCACTTTGTCACCCTGGAAGGCAGACGCATTTAAAGACAAAGAAAATGACTATGTCCTGTCGTAAGGGGAGGTGTGGATCTGATGTGCCAAACTGCGACAGCCCAACGATAAGGAGGGTATAGATATATGTATTTCCAGAGTCGCATGTGTGTTTTGTGCATCCAGAGCGTCAAAAACAGGCGGTAGAGACGTATGCTGGTTATCCAGAGACGAGAAACACCTTAGTTCACTTTGTAAAGTAGAAGGTTGATTAGGAATCTCTTATATCATAGACATAGGTATTTGCTAGGAAATGCGAGTGGAATTACCAGTTTTCCCTATTTTTTCGAGCTTTCACGTAAAGATCTCCGCTGACGACGTAAATTTTTAGTAATATAGTGGTTTGCAGCACGTCCCACCTCGCTAAGGTTTTTGGTTTCTAGACATACAATTTCCACTCTTTATCTTTGGAATTATACTGTGCAAGCGATCGGTAGCACACTGATATGTGGCTGAGATCGAGAACTATCGCTTAAATGGTATGATATTAGGGTATGTTCCTATAATCCCAGAGTCTGGACCGAGCGAGATGACGCAGTGGTTGGCATGCTGGACTCGCATTCGGGAGGACGACGGTTCAACCCCGCGTCCGTCCATCCTGATTTAGGTTTTCTGTGATTTCCCTAAATCTCTCCAGGAAAATGCCGGGATGGTTCCTTTGAAAGGGCACGGCCGACGTCCTTCCCTGTCCTCCCCTAATCAGATGAGACCGATGACCTCACTGTTTGGTCTCTTCCCTCAAACAATCCAATCCAATCCCAGAGTCTGAAGATGAGTGTAGATAGCATTGCAGCTATTAAATAAGGTGACTATGGTCTGATCGTGACTCCGGCAATGTGTGTGCGTGTGTGTGTGTGTGTGGAGGGGGGGGGGGATGAAGTTCAATCGTCTAGCGTTACTACTATATGCATTGCATGCGTTTTTGTGTTTTGGGATATGTCTGTCTTCGCAGTACATGTATGAGTGTCTGGTGGCCGATACCTATATGCGGGATGCAGAGGTGATGATTTTGCATGATGCAGGCTGTGAATGGTGTTTACTTCATCGATATGGCAATCGTTTGTGGTGATACAGCCCGTTTGGTTAACAGTTTCAGGCTGAAAAATTCAAGCTTTCCTCGACAGTAGTAGAGCTGTGTAATTGAGGAAGTGTCTTTGGCGATATTTTCCGTATTTCAAGCATACTGTCACTTTAATATGACTGCTGTGTTTTTCATCCTGCACAAAGTAGTTTAACCGTTGAAAGGCTCGTAATTTATCCGTCTGAAGAAAATGGCGGACAATGCTTCACACTGGCAGCAGCAGCAGTTTGTCGGGTAAATTCTGTAAGAACCAAAGAGAATGCTCCATTCACAGGAACTACTGTGACGTCAGAGGGTCACAAGACATCCTTTTTTGTGAGGCATACGGGCTGCTACAGACTGGCTCAAACAAGAGAGGGGCAAGGTATCTACAGAGAGTTCTGTGACGTGCGAGAGTCATGTGATGACGTCTTTGTTGAGTGCTCAGAGAACAGCTCAAGCAGATCATCCTCCTGTGGTTTGGACAGATGGGGTACTGTCCCTCCCTCACCATTGTTGCTTTAGAGCCTCTACAGACCAGAAGCTGGTGGGCATCGGAAGTTCACCGAAATTTCAGGCATTTTTTTCGTCTGTAGGACAGTGTTTCGAATTCTGTTTGTGTAATTGTTCTGATTTCCCTGTCTGTGCTTAGACACCACTGTGTGCTTCGAGAAGTGATGAAAATAACGTCCCTGAATCCAGCAGCAAAAATAAACTAAGCCCACTCACTGTTTCATAAGAGTGATGAACACCGCAGGACCTGTAGGACTCAAAAATTTTCCTCTCTCTCTGGCAGTGACGTCAAGCAAGCAGCTAAATCTGGACAAGTGTTGCGCGTCCCGTTTAGAGTTACATAGATATTTATTTCGACACCCAAATATCGTTGTTTTGGCATGTAAAATCGCATATTGCAGTTGCTACCGCTTCGGGATCTATTTTCCACAAAAGCGTGTGAAGTCCCTCAGGGAACTTTCACAAGTATTCAGCGACCTTTTAGAGCCTGTGTTCAAGTGTGGTGGCATACATAATCTAATTTTTGCAAACTACTGTGGCTCCATCTTTTAGAATGTGTATTTAGAGACATAGTCAGTTGGATTTAGTAACGACTGACACAGCCAATGCTCAAAGAAAATCCAGCCGGTGAGCCCCGCTTCCGGTCGCCACTTAACTCTGTAGGGAGCTGCGGTCGCTGACGGACGCGCTGCTGCTTTGAAGGTCGCGAATTAGACCGTGCCTCGTGCAGCAAACTGCTGTGGTAGTGTGTATAACATTTCTCTTACGTGATGTAGGGTCTTCTTCAGAGCTTCGACACGGTGTATCTGCGCTCAATTACTTTAATTTCAATCTATAGAAAATATTCCTGCGCGATGTATTTTCGAGTGTATTTGACATAATGTACTTCCGTTCCACCTGGGAAGATAGTGCAGCGCTGTTGAAACAAATTGTCCAAAGCAACATTTGCAAACGTATTGAGGAGTTAAACAGTTTACCTAGTCAGTTTATGCACGGATATATTCCAAAACAGTGGATGAAGAGAGAGAGTTTCCGCAAGTGCGCTGCAAATCTCTGTAGACTTTTTTTTTTTTTAAAAAAATCTTATGGGACTTAACTGCTAAGGTCATCAGTCCCTAAGCTTACACACTACTTAACCTAAATTATCCTAAGGACGAGCACACACATCGATGCCCGAGGGAGGAATCGAACCTCCGCCGGGATCAGCCGCTCAGTCCATGACTGCAACGCCTGACCGCTCGGCTAATCCCGCGCGGCTCTGTAGGCTTTGTGTTCAAGTGAAGCGCTATACATCGAAAAATTGAAGCAAACTACTGTGCAGTGATCTTTTTGAAAGTGTATTTAGAGACATATTGAATTAAATTTAGTAAATCCTGAAACATCTCATGCTCAAAGACAAGGTAAGGATGTGGTATTTCCCACAAAAGCACGAAGTGCCTCAGAGATGGTTTCACAAGTTTGTCTGACCTTTTCTTAAAGTCGGCGTTCAAGTGTTTAAATATTCTTGTGTTATCTGTAAAACTCACTCTCTTTGTGCAGTGGTGTATTTAGATCCTGTGACATCTTCAGTTTATGTATATGACAACATTCTGAACGTTGCTTGAACATCACAACTTCTGAAGCAGTTCATGTTCAACGAAAAAGATATCCTCCCTATGGGGAGAGTTCCAGCGAGTAACTTAGCCCCATTCTGCTGCATCTGACTCGACTTTTATTAAATGATGTACAGTTATAGCACTTGCATTTATCAGCATGAGTTCCGGAGAGTAACGTAGCCCCATCCTGCTGCATCTTCATTATTCAGTGAAGAATATTCATCTTCTTCACAGATTCACCAAATATTGCTTTCCAAACATCATGCTGGTGACTATGGACACAGTCCTCAGCTGCTTGATTGCAGCTAATATACCCATTAAGCTCCTCCTTCTCTAGCATAGGCATCTCTTCCATTGAACACATAGGACACAGTAAGCAATTACATCTGTTCTCCCAGTGCAGCATCTAGACGCAGACGGAGCGAATTTCCAGCTATTTTTTCCAAAGACTGCCTTCTTGGATTACATTACAGGAGCGGAAAGGGAGGGGGGTCCAAGAGCACCTTCTGGTGGCGGTGTTGTGAACTAAGTCAGTTTGACTCCGTACATCAAGATTAACACACTAAATTGAGCTATTGTCTCTGGCAACTGTAATTGTTTAAATAAACATTATACTAAACTACATTCAATATAAAGATTTATATCCATCCTACCCAGAAGCCCAATACAGGCAGAGTCCTTTTCCCGCCAATGCCAATGGCAGACAATGAGAAAGGGGGCAGGGTGGGGGTGAGGGAATAGGGGAGGGAGCTTGGTTAGTGGAGATATCCCCGTTGAAATATTTTCTCGCCAAAATTTGAACTTCTGACGATGACGTCAGTGTGATGTTAGCACAGATACGGCTGGCAGATCTGCCATTATGAATAACTTTGGCAACAATGCAGAGTGGGGTCATAGCAGCTTTGTCCAACTACTTATTGTAGTGGCGCTCAGCGTCTTTGTGACTCTAACTGTGGTTAGGGTCGCCAGAGTAAGAATCTGAATTGGGACAACGTAATGGGTAAGTTGATTATTTCTCACAATGATTTAGTACTTATCTGGGCTCTGGTTATTATGATTGCTGTCTCAGAGTCGTGCACAATGTGGGAACTGTGACTTACGTTGCTTTTCAGTCTCATCCAAAAATTATTTACCTGTGCAGTTCTGAGAGTTTCTTCCTAATACGGATTCTTAACTTTAACGACTGAGTATGCGGTTCTGTTCCAGGGGAGTAGTGAATAGCCTGATCCCTAATTAGGGAGTCAGCATACGACTTTTTCAGTAGTTTATTTGGACACACAAACGACGACTTAAGCTTTTAAGATCTGATAGCCTAAGACTGTACGATTCAGACTGCATTTTCCAATTCAAATAGAATTCTGATCTGAAATAGAAGCATGCAGTTTGCGACTATAACAATCTGAAAGTACCTCATAGATCTTGAAGAACGACAGTTTGACTGTCAGTTCCTCTTTTTCTTGAGTTTCTTACTTCGACTGTTACTAATTTCCATTTTATTTTTATTTGTCGTGCTCCAATGTTTCGGCTGTGTAGCCCCTCTCAAGTAAAATTTTTAACCAAATAACTACATTGTTTTCTAAGAAGGCGCCATACTGCTGTGTAGCCAGTTTCAAGTAAAATGTTTAACCTGTTAACTACATTGTTTTCTAAGAAGACACACTATGGTCTGAGACGATTAAGATAAACAGAACGATATATATGATGATGACGTTCGTATACCTTGAAAACGGTGAAATGATGTTTTCATCGATCCAAATACACAGTTATCCGTTATCAGTGCTGTCCAAAAAACGTCGGGAATGGCGGACCCCCAGTGTCACTGAAGGTGTAACTGCCAAAGCTGTTATTGCTAGTGAATTGCCCTATGCTGCTGGTGCCGCTGCTCTTGAGCTGCGAAATGTTATATTTTCTGCAGCTGCTGCTGCTGCTGCTGTTGTTGTTGTTGTTGTTGTTGTTGTCAGAGCTGTTCCCTGAACAACATCCTTTGCTCCTGTTCATCACTCAGAAGATCAATTCTCGTTACGCCTTAATCGAAGCACTATGAATTCATACATTGTTGTGATGTGGTACATGTCACATTCCTTGAACGAAAGGGACAAGAGCAATTTATACAAAGTGCATGTCATATGGACAGAACCAAGTCCAGGCATAGCCGTCGGTTAAAAGTAAGCGTCTGGCCTTTCAATAATCCGCAGGGAGCCCGTGGACTAGGCAACATATAGGGAGCAAACACAAGAACCTGCTCGAGTGTCGCCACGCAGGACTACAAATGCCACCAGGGACCCCACTGGTTGACGCCTTGCAATCATTCAGCGAGTCAAAGAACGAGCCCGCTGTCTGGAACACCGCGCTCAGTTTAAAATACTGGAACAGAGCACCTACGGTGGTTATCACCGTTGTTGCTGAATGCAGCAAACGTATCGTGTCATCACAATGTCGATGAGATCATCACGATATTCACCTACAATTATTCACTACTTTTACCGTACTGGAGTGATTTTACTTTGTTTATTCACCACGTGTTTTGCTGACCTTCCTTCATTTTGTGTACAAATAAAATTGAAGAGTTTTGGATTTTGAAATACATTCTCTAGATAACGCAACCAAACAGCCAGAGTTATCGAAAATGTACTTGCTCTCATGTGTTTTCAAGTTAATCTTCTAATAAAGACTCACTGCTTACGCAGGAAGTGTGACTGTCGTATTCATGGCCCAACTGTGGGAGCGTATACTATCTCGGAATCCAACGTGTGTGTAGTCCATTATCAATAACTATATACCAAAGTTCCTCTTGAGCTGGATCGTGCTCTAATATCTTGTACTCGTCTTACAGAAATCACTCACAAAATGACTGATCTTCATTCAGTGCGGAGCCAAATCTATACACTTGATTGCCATGTATTTCTATTTTTAAGCTAAGGCACATAGCGTTTAGCAGCAACAAACATCCTGGTGAAGCTGTAACATCTTTGACTAATGACAGAAGCATTCCTGATCTCATGCGCGAACTTCCCCACCCGTTACACCTTGAAAAAAATCGTCAGCCATTGTGGCTGAAGAATTCCGGTGTGGAGAAATAAATGTTGTGAAAAATGGGAAAGTGACGTACTGAGGAACGATAAAGTTATTGTTATAATGGATGGCATTTTACCTGAAGAGCAATAGACATCTAAAAAAATGACAGTCACAGAAATTGGACAGGAAAGTACAGGTGTAAGGAAGGAAACAGCAATGAACCTTTGGTAACAGAAGCAATACTTCAACTGATAGACGAAAGAAGGAAATACAGGAATGCTAAGGGAAATAAAGAAATGTAGCAATAAAAGTTGCTTAACAATGAAATAAAGAGGAAGTGAAGGGAATCCAAGGTGAAACAGCTTCAACAAAAATATGAAGAAATAGGAAAAGAAATGTTCGTCGGAAGGAGTACTTCAGGAAATAGAAAAGTAAAAAAAATCTTAGTTAACATCAAATACGTCAACATCAAGAGTGCAGGAGACATTTCGCTGTTGATCGTAGACGAGAGATCGGATAAGTTAATATAGTACAGTGACAGCCACTATAATGGAGAGGAACAGTCTCAGGGCACCTGCCAAAAGAAATGAGGGTCTATAGGGGGGACAAAGTGTGTCCAGTGTTGGAATGGGTGACAGAAGCTTTGGCATATTTGAGATCAAGTAAATCAATAGGCATAAATGGAAAGCCTTCAGAACTTCTAAAGCCTTTGGAAGAAACGGCAACGAAATGGCCTTTCAAATTGCCGTCTAAAATCTATGAGACTGTATATGTACCATCAGACATTCTGAAAGTATCATCCATCAGTCTCGAACACTGCAAGATCAGATAAGTGCTACAACTACCACACAGTCGGCTTAACATCTTGTGCACCCAAGTTACCGACAAGAATAATACACAGAGAATGGTAAATAAAACTGACAGATTTTTAATTGATGGTAAATTTTTCTTTAAGAAGGGTAAGACTATCATACAGAAAGATCTGATGACGAACTGGATAGTGGAACGAATACTGAAGAAGAATCATGACGTTTTCATGGGATTCGTCGACCCACAAAAACAATTTATATAAGGGGTTCGCGATGTAAAATGATGCAGCATGTTAGCAAACATGTTATACAATATGTATAAGAATAATGAAGAATCGATTTTGAACTTTGAAATCGCTCTAACGTATTTGCTTTTCTTATCTCGTGTTGTAACCTGGGACACGCCATTTACTTTTTCTGAGTATAGTAACGCCATCTCTTGCGTCGCCAAACGCTATAGGAAATGTGTATCATCCAAGCAGTCTGGAACATTGCAATATCAGATACGTGCAACAACTTTACACATGGGATTACAAAGTTAACTGAGGTGGAGTGGATTATCAATTAAGAAAAATTCCATGTTGTTTCCGCAATCGCTTCAGAAATTTTCCTGTAACTGAAAGCTTTTAGCATTAAGGTGTTATCTCCTATCAATTAGTTTCGACTATCAATTAAAATTTTCATCTGTAAGCTTGGCGTCACAGTAATATGCGTTAAATAATATACATAATTTTAAGGCTTTTCATTCAGGTTTCCTACACTAAACTGGTATTCGAGGCGAAATATTTCAAGTCATCATCCGAGACGCAGTTTTGTAACCTTACACGGAAGGCTTCGAAGCCAATTTGGAATTTATTTTAAGATTAGACGAATTACTCGCAAAAGAATGAGTATTGACGAAATTTAAATTCTCATGAAATAAAGTTGTGCAACACCAATCTGTAAAATATAATGTCATACATACCGAAGAAGGACAACGGAAACCTTAAGTATAACTAATTTTATTTCTAAGTACCTAATTATGGAGGCACGAAAGTATATTTAATGCACTTATGTTTCGCTGATATCGTTGTTGATTTGTTTTTCCGATCACATTATTTCTTAGTTCAAAGAAGATTGGGGAAGTCTGGGGTGATTTGGGTGTATTCCAAGCGTACTTTCTCCATCTCAATATAGATTTAGCAAACGACTTAATTCTTTGGACATTTATATCGTTTAAAATATGTCTTTGTTAATAATTCAGCAATCATTGAGTGCCCAATACCTACGTGTTTATTTTATATGTAGGTTGCTGCTTAAGGTCAGGAAAAGTAGCAGTGCAAGGGAGTAAACAATTTTTACTTCCTGTGGAAATGCACCAATTGGTGCCGATAATAAACACTTAAAAATAAATTTTTATGGTTGCGGGAAATAATACAAGTTTCATTTGGTAAATAATAACATAAATCGTCTACTGAATTTGTATTTGTTGCGTCCATTATTATATGTATATCGAACGGTTTGTTATACGGCATCGTTAATACTCTGGCAGTTCAGTAATGAAACAGAAAGCATATTCCTACACTCTGTAAACATGCTGCCATTAGTATTACGTTTCACAATACGCATTCAGTAAACGGTACCGATAAAACGTCTCGCTTTCAGCTGAGCGCAATGAAATTATTTTCCTGCAATGCGTATGCGTTTGCATTATTAGTATTAAGTTGCATTCCGTGATTGTTGGTTAACGTTTGTACTTCTTATAATGGGATTATTTATGTGATGATCTTGTCATATGATAGTGCTTTAGTTGGTTGCACAAAGTGTTTGAATGTGAATGAAAAACCAGAGTATGTCACGAAGCTGAAGAACAGTCTAAATTTCGCCGTATACTGTATTTTCAAATGAAAGCGCACGAAGAATAGTCCTTTTTTTATAACTGTGGTTTTTGCGTCGTTAAAACGAAGAAGAAAGCGTTGTTCTGAACTGGTTGAAGGAATGAGACTTAGACACTTTGGACAGGTCCTCGTTAATTTAGTATGTTATCCTTTAATGACAACAGTTACACAACAAATTCGAGTTGCAAAAATTTTCATATGTTAAATTGGATGTATGTAACGGCCCCTAAGAAATTTCTGTAAAGTATTTAAACTTCCCTCTATGTTTTCCATACATGTAACGTTACATATCCGTTTCATACTGTACTTCGCAGAATGGTACTTAACAAATTACAGTGTAAATATGTTTAATTGACAAACAAAGCTACAGCTCAGTATCATTTACAAGCCTGTTTACTTTTTTGAAATTACCGGCAGAATTGTTTCACAAATTAGTGAGAGAAATAACAGAACTACGTTCACAATGGCCCAAACCAGCTAGTTGTTCGTGCATAAACAGAAGCCTCCATAGCAAAAACTTTTGTTATTTAGTGGCTAGTTTGTAATTTCAGCCAATATGTCCATGTGAAACCAAATCCTACAGCCTCCATTCTCTACCTTTTTCTGTTATATTTGATTTTACTATCACCCTGTTGCACACTCTCGTGTAATCTGATCTTCGACTGAAGCGTGACGTTATACGGGGGAGACTGCTTAATATTCCTGTACGAAAACATTCACATGGAAATCTTAACACTTCCACAAAATTGGTTTTAGCGTTCCTTCAAGATGTCACTGCAAAGCTGATTGTTTCCGATTTAGACTTTGATGTACCAATTTCAGATCTTTCTGGTAAAATTACATTACTAAGGCATTTCAGGTATTCAGTTGATAGTGAACGGATTCAGCTCTTAATATACCACCCATATTTGTGTCAACATTAACTACCTTATTAACGCATTGCTAACACAAGAATTAAAACAACGTACTACCATTTCTTGAATCCTAATACTTAGTTTCCTCCAGCAGTGTCAAAGTTTCAGTGAATGATTTCCCGTATACGCATACTAGAAGCTGATAAAGAGCTGGCATTGTGGATACATCCCCCAGGCTGTGGCTAAGCCATGTTTACGCAGTATCCTTTCTTCCAGGAGTGCTAGTTCTGCAAGGTTCGTAGAAGCACTTCTGTGAAGTTTTGAATGTAGGAGATGAGGTACTGGCAGAATTGAAGCTGTGAGGACGTGTCGTGAGTCGTGCTTGAGTAGATGGTAAAGCACTTGCCCGTGAAAGTTCCCGAGTTCGAGTCCGGCACACAGTTTTAATCTGTCAGGAAGTTTGATAAAGAGCTGTCTGCGTTAGATAAACCAGAAAATGTAGTGGATTCGGTCACAGAGCTTCTCTAGGCAGCAACTGATGGTAAAACTTCAATAACCTCTTGGGTATGTATGGTCAACCCCATTTCATAACAGCAATAATGATGGCCATTATTCACGTTGTAGGATATGGTCAAGAGCGAAGCTTAAATTTATCCCCTGGAACAATTTCTTTGACGTTCGTAGTGAGGTCACGCAACACATATCAAATTGTGGCAAAACTCAGGGACATGAAGTGCAAAGTCAAACTGTGCTTTCACTCGGGATTTATTTCTTGTGCGAACTGCATATGGTCTCTCCTGTGGATATTTGTGTATGTGGGAAGGGGGAGAGAGGGTGGGGAAGAGGCGGAGGTAGACGTAAGCTCTGCTTGCGGTTGTGAAAGTGACGTTGTCTCACATAGAGCCCGAATTATTTCACTAACGTAATAACTCGGCATTTGACTGACACTTCAGAGGTAGACTATTAACAACGGTTCAGTGTCATCAACATGGATATCCAACGAAGCTGGCCGAAACATGCTCAGAGCCTACCTTCAATCAGGTGTCGCGTTTGTAAATACGATGGTCGTTCAATAAGTAATGCAACATTTATTTTTCTGAAAGCAGGTTCGTTTTATTCAGAATTTCAATACATCATACTATTCTCTACGCTTTTGGGTACAAACTCTTATCTTCGAACATAATCACCTTGCAATGCAACGGCCTTACGCCATCTTACTGGAAGGGCCTTTGTTCCCGCATGGTACCACTCTACTGGTCCCCCACTGGGCCAAACAGATCGAAGTCGGAAGGCGCAAGATCCGGCCTGTAGGACGAATGTGGAAGAACAGTTCTGTGATGTCCTCTTGGATGCACAGACTTGTGTGAGGCATCGCAGATCAGAGTGTCCTCACTCTACAACATTGCAGGAGTCACAACTGTGTGCGTTCGGTTGGCACGCGGGAGATCGGACATGTTTGCGCGATCTTCTTGCGATGATGGCAGACGGCTCACCCAATGCCTCACCTTGCTTTTGTTCACTGCCAGTTCTCCGTAGACATTCTGCAAGTACCTATGAGTATCTGTGGTGCTCGGATTTCCGCCAAAAGAAACTCTTTGACAGCTCCCTGCGTCGAATGAAGCTCCATTACAGATGCCATTTTGAAGGCTACGAATAGCGCCGCCGCCTATGGGAACTCCACGAAACTATGGGGGCTGAAGCGAGAGTATTCCACAATACCCCACAACTAACTCCGCATATTTTTAAATGAAATATGCAGAGGAAAAAGCGTATTTCATCAGTTATTTAACGCCCCTCGTATCTCACTGTACCTGAAATGATAGTCTGACAGCTTCAGTGGAGTGTTCTAAACAGCTTTTATTCTACAAAGACAACAGTCTCTTTACGCTCCCTCAGTTACAGATCTCCACACCCCATTCTAGGACGGATGGCACGCAAATATTTTCTTACTGCAACGAATTCCGCCTGTTTTCACGAAACACAATTTATTCTTTCATTAGTCTTCTCATCCAAATGAGCTTCAGAATATAAACTGATAAAACTTTACGTCCACTGTTCCGCAGGTCCTACTTTCTTTTTCACAAACGCTACCGTACCGCCACTAGGCGGTAATAGATTCAAAGCTGGGCAGGGCCCCAGATGTCGATATTCACTGACGTAAACGACTTCGAGAAATGGCCCAGCGCCAGTGAATGAGCACATCAGCGAAGGTGGCCGACTGTTTGCGTGTTGCTGCCATGTGCATCTGTGGAAAGTACTTGAAGGACGGTGAAACCACGATCTGAGGGGCAAGGTGTTGGACGTCCACACTTCATCACATATGAGGGTGTCAGAGGCTTCCCGGAGTACAATGTCGACGTCAGCACTAGTGTTGCGCAGCACATCGTTCTGCGCACACTGTTGAACACGGGGCTCCGCTGCAGATCCCTAGGTGTTCCCATGTTGACACAAATACGTCATTAATTACGACTGCAATGGGCACAGGATCATCGAGTTTGGGTTGGACTGGATCAATGGAACATTTGAGCAACCATTATCTTTCTGTATGAATATTAACTGAATACTTTCACAAGGAATTAAAAAGTCACGTTTCATATTGCACCAAGTCGGTGATCGTTCCCGAATACACCGTCATCCTTACGAAAGGCCGTTCGATACATACAGTGCACCACGGACGCAGGCCAATGGGGTACAGTACAAGTATTATGCTATGGGGGAAATTTAAGAACTGTTACTGACGCCCGAGCAACTGATATGAATCGAGACTAGAAAATAGTGCATTGGTAATGGCTAGGCACTAGCCGAAATCTACAGAAAAAGAACGACTGAGAGCTGCGCTCTATAATTTATAATTAATATCACAGTCGAGTCGCCGAGTGCACCCACTTTCCTAATGAAGATGACCCGATGGATTCCAGTGGACTTCCATTTGCACTTAGTAATCGAAGGCCTCCATCCTTTCATGCTTCATGCCTTACCAGATGACGGATTTGAAAAAGGATAACAGTCCAGAATCGTACTACAGAGGTTTGAGGAGCATGACAGTAAATTAACGTTGATGCTTTAGTCATCAAATTCGCCTCATCTTAGCTCGATTCAGCACGTGTGGGACGTTGTCTTTGCCAATGTCGCACCCAAGAAACAACTGACACGTAATTTACGGAAATGACGAGACCTGTTTGTAGGCATTCGTAGCCACATACCTCGAAAACCTATCATGGTTCACACCACGCAGAATCGCTGTTATTTCACGTTCCGAAGGTGGACCAACATGCTATTATACAGGTGGTAATAATGCTTTGTGGTCATAATGCTTTGGCGTATCAGTTTATTTGACATCATCAGGGGATTCAAATTTTATTGATCACATTAATTACTAATTGGTTAGATCCTGTACAACCTTCATTATCTAGTCGGAGTACCATCATAGTTTGTTTGACGCTCTGTGTAAAGAAACAATGACATGTTATGTAATAAGATTATTGTCACTTACTACAGAAAATCCAAAGATGCGCTACCCGCGCGAAAAGCGTCATTGTTATTAAAACCTTTTCATCAGACAATTTTTTCTACTTTTAGAACATTGAAATACTGTCCCTGCATGAGACCAAAACAGAGGGGAATAATGTGTGCAGTTAATGAAGGTTCTACAAGAGCAAACGAACTAGTAATTTCGATTTTCAGCGAAATAAGGAACTACTGATGATTTCCTATATGTTCAGGAAATATTTGGGAAATTTCTGAGAATATACAGTTGGAGCATAGCATTGTATTGAAGTCTACCATAGACCATGGAAAAACTGGAAAGGGGGATAATCTAATCGTTTGTGATGTGTTGTTACAGTAGACTGTGCAAAAGCAATGGGAACGACAAGATTAAATGAAAAGGTACTCCATATGATCGGCAAGGAGAGGAACGTGTCGAAGGCAGTGACAACAAGAAGGAACATGTGACATTCAGCTTCCCCTTTTCACACATACTGTCCTGCGAACTGTGGATGAAGGGCAACAGGTAGATTCCGTAATCCTAGATTTCCGAAAACCGTTTGACACAGCGCTTCACTGCAGACTGTTAACGAATCAAGGACCAAATTGTATAGTTTCCTAATGTGAGTCGATCGAAGACTTCTGATGTAATAGAACACTGTCAATTGTGAAAGGACCACTGCTAATCTGTATATACACAAATGATCTGACAGGCAAGGTGAGCGGTAATCTTCGGTGATTTGCTGATGATGCTTTGACGTACGGGAACGTGTCGTCATTGAGTGACCGTAGGAGGATAAAAGAGGACTTAGACAAAATTTCTACCTAGTGTACTGAATGGTAACTAGCTCTAAACGTAGAAAAGGGTAAGTTAATCCAGATCAGTAGGAAAAATAAATCAGATAATAATTGTATACAGTATCAGTAGTGTGCTGCTTCACACAGTCACAAAGATTAAATATGTAGACGTAACGTTGCAAAGCAATATGAAACGGAATGAGCATGTAGGGACTGTACCACGAAAGGCGGACGGTCGACTCCGGTTTATTGGGAGAATTTACTGGGAGAGTATAGGGAAGTGTGATTCATCTGTAAAGCAGATCGCGTATAGAACATAAGTGCAACCTGTTCTTGAATACTGCTCGAGTATTCGGGATACCTCCCATATAGAATTATAGGAAGACATCGAAGCAATTCAGAGGTGGGCTGGTAGGTGAGACAGGTCAAAAATTTTTGACAATCAGCATTTGAAGCTGTCCGCAGAACGATTCTACTGCCGACCGGGGTGGCCGAGCGGTTCTAGACGCTGCATTCTGGAACCGAGCGACCGCTACGGTCGCAGGTTCAAATCCTGCCTCGGGCATGGATGTGTTTGATGTCCTTAGGTTAGTTGGGTTAAGGTAGCTCTAAGTTGTAGGGGACATAACCTCAGCAGTTAAGTGCCATAGGGCTCAGGTCCATTTGAACCATTTTGAACCATTCTATTGCCGCCAACGTACATTTGGCGTAAGAACCACAAAGATAAGAGGAAGTAGGACTGAGGCATACAGACATTCACTTTTCCGTTTTCCCTCGCTCTATTTGCGACTGGAACAGGAAAGACAATTATCAGTAGTAGTGCAACGTACTTTCCGTCACGCACCATACTGTGACTCTCGTAGTGTGAACGTAGATTCAAATGCGTTACGCTGTCAAGAATAACTTCTATCATCCTTGCTGGAGCTGTAGAGAGAAAAATCAGTAGGGTAAGACACTGAATGGAATATTACCAATCAATAATCGTTGACGATATGTGAAAATCCTTGTCTCAGGTGAAGACGTCGGCACTGGAGAGGAATATGCGGCGGGATGTATCAGGCCAGTCAGAAAAAAAGGAAAAAGGTAAAATGGTAAAAGAAATTAATATAGGTTGAACTTCAATTTTGTAAGAAACAGAGAGAAATCTCTAGTATCAATTCGTTTTGCTGCAGTCATACTTGATTTTGGAGCATCAAAAAAAAAAAAAAATGTTCAAATGTGTGTGGAATCTTATGGGACTTAACTGCTAATGTCATCAGTCCCAAAGCTTACACACTACTTAACCTAAATTATCGTAAGGACAAACACACACATCCATGCCCGAGGGAGGACTCGAACCTCCGCTGGGACCAGCCGCACAGTCCACGACTGCAGCGCCCTAGACCGCTCGGCTAATCCCATGCTTATTATGTGCAGTAAGACGAAATTCGCAAACGTTTTGGTTTTCGCCCGCCCAGCAGTCCGCGCCATTACTGGCTCATGTTCTCCGGCGCGCCAGTGAGTGCGCATAACTGCTTGTCGCCGAGGGCCGCATCTCAGTGAGGTATGAAGCCCCGCAGTGGCAGAGCTGAAAGTGGGAAGCACCCATCCCAGTCGGCCACGTCGGCTTGGTGCCAGCCCTGATCTGCCGTGAGTAGAGGCAGCAAAACTTCATTAGGTCCCGTAGCCATCATGGCACGCCAGCCGGATTTGCTTATGTCCTGGAGTGGCTGTCCCAGAAATTCCCCCCACTGTCATCTGCGAAAGGAGCAGCAGCGAAGATGGAGCTAGGAGGCGAGGAGGGCCGGTTTCCAGTCTGATGGGATATGCTGACGAAATTATGTGGACACAGGACGAACTGAACAGTGCCGTGGTGTTAGAGAGACAGTATGGAGACAACAGAGTATTTAGATGGTGAATGGTCGACATCGCTGGGACGCTGTAGCAAATAGTGCTTAACTCTGTACATCCAATAGATACAGCAGCTGAAAGCCAAGAAGGTATGGCAGAAAAAGTTTCTGTATTGACGATTGACAAGCAGAGTGTAGGAGTGACTTGTGGTGTAGAGTAGTACTGATAATTACGTCTGTGCTGGATCGGTGAAGTGCCAAACCCACAGTGAGGCTTGGTGGTGGGGGGGGGGGGGGGGGCGGAGAGGCTGCTGCAGCTTTATTCATAGTACAGTGCCTTGTATAATTGTAACTGAACTGATAAAGCTCACTTAAACCGTGGTGTGATTTAATGTGTCCTAGTAATAAGCATTAGTGACACTGTTGCTAGTCAGTGGTTCACTGCATGTCAGTTGTATTGGTGTAGATTGTGTTGTTCGTACATGATGTCTGTCTGGAGAGTGATTTAGGTGCTGGTTGTTGCTGCGTGTTGTACTATGTGGTGAACTAGTGTTGTTCCAGAAATGCTTTCAGTGCTCCCTATATAAACTTAGTTTCAATGGGGCTAAGCTATATTTGTTCTGAATTATATAGGCACATGTATGTTAGGTTTTCTCTTGTATGTTCGGTCGTGCCCCTTTGAAGTGAGTATTATTTTTATCAAACTAAGTTTGTTGTACCAGAAGTTAATTCGGAAGACTGAGCGCAAAGGCTTGCTTTGTTTATTTATGCATAACCTCATTCCCTAAGTTTTTCCTAATAAAGCTGAGTACCTAGTTAAGAACTACCTTTAACACAATCCCCAGGCAAACCCCACTCTGACAGACATAGTGTGCCACAATTACCTATACTCCTTCCCTTTCTCATACGATTATTCACGCAGTTATCCTTGTTGACAGTAATCCTGGATGTTCAGGTAGATAAATATTATCATGCTTCAGAATGTCCAAACCTACGTTATCATTGTCGCCGGATTCCCTGCATTTCACACAGTTTAATACCTGCGTTTTTCCTTCCCTAAAACGGTATATCAGACCGGCATTCTATTATTTAGAGTACCTCGGTAGCTCAGTAATGAAACGAATATTATCCTGCAGTTGAATAGAAAGGAATCCAATCATATCATTCCGGAATTGGATTCACTGTGACGGAGCTTGGTATGTATTCCAGGAAAATTAAGATGGGAGGTCTAGGCTCCATACAGGGTGAACAATACCAAAACCGACAAACAGCAGGGACAGGTTCCTGACTGGGAATGGACGAGAAATGATCCTGTGAACATGTGTCCAGAAATGAACGGTGTCTCTCCAATGATGACAAATCGTACCGGAACCCAGTACAGAGCTGTATTGCAACCAAGTCACAACCGATGATCAAAGACCCCTCCGTGGAATTCTAGGTGATAGGAATAGTAGCAGTTGACATGCAGGATACACATAATCTAACTTTGGTTTTCACCATGTTGACGCTCCACTTCACTGCAGCTTGTACTGGGCTTCGTCTCAATATCCTGTAGAAACCGCTCCTCCAAATCTGGTGTACGCACAGTCCGCCGTCTCACTGCACATTCATCTGTCTGAAAGGACCCACGATTACACAAACGCCCAAAAAGAGTTTGAAATGTTGCGTGATGTGGTTGTCTGTGAGGGTTCTTGTTTTGGAATAGCCGGGATGCCTCTCGACCGCTTCCACCTGCTTGCCCGTACGCAAACTCCATCTCGGCTTGTTCCCGAAAGAAAATGGTTCAAATGGTTCTGAGCACTATGGGACTTAACTTCTGAGGTCATCGCTCCCCTAGAACTTAGAACCAACTAAACCTAACTAATCTAAGGAGATCACACACATCGATGCCCGAAGCAGGATTCGAACCTGCGGTCGCGCGGTTCCAGACTAGCGCCTAGAACCGCTCGGCCACCCCGGCCGGCCTTGTTCCCGACATGAGCACCGGACCATTCTATTACTTTCAGTACTCTGCGTTAGTCACACAGCCTGCGACACTCAAGGAACACGACACGTAGTCACAGGAACAATCATTCGTTAGTGCTATGTAGCGTGACAACGATGCATTTCCTGACACATATTCACGGGACCCCTCTTCCTCCATTTCCACGCAGGAAACCGTGGCTGCAGTTTGTTGGTTTTATTGATGTTCATACTGTATGACAAAGTAGAGTCTGGAATTTCATTCAGTTTTTTGCAGACAGTTTTACAGATGGAAGGTGGTTTACGTCTCATAATAGTGAAAAATTAAGTTTATTTCCATGGTACAACGGGCGGCTTTACGTCTGTACATTTTCTTCACCAAGAGACACCAGCTATAATGCTGGAGTCAGGTAAGAGGGTGTAACACACAGTCGTTTGCTTGCGTGGGAGACATCGCTTGCAGAGCAGGCCCCTGTGTTGCAGGTGACTGCGATGCGCCGCTTGGCCTCGAGTCTGGGGCCATTCCGGACTCAGCCCTCTCTGCGAGCTCCAGCTACGTGGGAAGTGTTGGTCCCCGATACGGCAGGTTAGTGAGATACAGCCATAAATTTCATAAAATTTCATACATCGAGTGTACAGGACATTCGATTAATCGTATGGCAAAAAGAACAGAAGGGTGAACACACCAGGAAAAACAGAAAGAAGTATCATCCCGCGAAGTGATGTGACGCTAGTACTGTGAAACATCTCCTCTGGAAATGATAATTGCCTCAATCCGTCTGAGATTCAGATATGAAAAGTTTATTTAGATATACCGTATCCAGTTGAAGCCTCTCGTTGGTGACAAATCCTGCAGAACTACCAAACTGCCAAGAAGTTAACTCCTAGTCCCTGACATTTTCTATTGGATCAGGATCGGTTGATTTAGCGGGACAATGAGGATGCGATAGGGTCCCTGACTCTCCTAAAAACAAAGAGGGTATACGTGAACCTCTCTGAACATAGTCATCGTTTTCTTGGAAGACCGCAGTACGCGACCATTCCCATATAGCAGAATGGGCAACACTCGGTAACCGAGAATGCTGAAAGGAAATACCTTGGTCATGCTCCTGAAATCCTAAATGAATGGACCATAGAAGAAAAGAAAACAATAACTCACAATTCTACCTCAGTCTTGACCTAAGTCACCATTGCGCTGTCGACACACTCAACGCATTGAAGAAAGGCAGCATCGTATATCTTACGAAACTACTCGACTCCAGCCAGCTAAGGTCCAGTATCTGTGTCGCTTGGCTACTCTATAACATCTGTTTGCAGCGGTGTTTTGGGAGATGTACAACTCCAGATGTCGAGAGGGTTCATCGAACCACCTTTGGACTATTTCTTTATAGTTCCACTCTCTGATACCGCATGGTAAAAATAAGCACTTAAATCCTCGGTACGAGCTCCAGTTTCTCTTCTTTTTTCGATGAGTGTTTATTTTATGTAGGTTAGCGGCAATAAAACATTTTTGGAGTCAGAGGAGAAAATTGGTGTTTGAAATTTCGGTGAAATGATAAATGCCTTAGTTTTAACGGCTACCACCCCAATTCGCTCGCCATGCCCTTGATACTCTCTTCCCAGTTTCAGGATAACAAAATGCGCTGCCCTTCTTTGGCCATTTTCGACGTCCTTCACCTGATAAGAATACAATACCGCACCGTAATAGTCTAGCAGAGGACAAGTGTGGTGGTCTCTTCAGCAGACTTCTTGCATCTTCGAAGTGTTCTGCCAGTAAAACCCTTTGTTTGATTTGTCTTCCGCTATGTGATCGTTCCAATTCAAGTTGTTCGTGATTTAATTCCCAGGCGTGTAGTAGAAATGACAGCCTTTCTATTTATGTGATTTATCGTGTAACAGAAATTTAACGGATTTCTTTTAGTACTCTTGTGGATATCCTTACTATTGCGATGTCCTCACACTTTTCATTATCGAGAGTAAATTGCCACTTTTCTCACCATACAGATATCGTTCTGCATTGAGTTTGGTCTCTTGAAGGCTTTAGATGATAAACAACAGCATCATCTGCCAAAAATCTAAGAGGATGCTGCGATTATCTCCTAAATCGTTTCTGTAGGTTATGAACAGTAGAGGGCCTCAAACACTTTCTTGAGGAACGTCAGATATCACTTATATTTTAGTCGATTGCTCTCCTTCGATTACTACGTATTGTAACTTCCTGATTGGAAATCATAAATCCAGCTACTCTATAGGCACAGAATTTAATGAGAAGACGCTTGTGAGGAACGGTGTCAAAAACATTCCGGAAATTTAGAAACATGGAATGAATATGAGATCCCCTGTCGATAATACTCGTTGCTTCGTGCGAATAAAGAGCTAGTTGTGTTTCACAAGAACGATATTGTCTAAATCTGTGCTAACTACGTGTCAATATATCGTTATCGTCGAGGTAATCCATAACGTTCGAGCTCAGTATATGTTCAAAAACCCTATTGCAAATTGACGTCAGGGATATAGATCTGTAGTTTATCAGACAACTCTATTTTATTACTTGATTACTGGAGTGACTTTGGTAACTTTCTGGTTTTTTAGGTGCACATCTTTCGTCGAGCGAACGGTTGTATACTGTTGTTAAATATGGGACTGTTTTATCAACTTACTCTGAAAGGAAACTCACTTGTATGCTATCCGAACCGGAAGACTAGCCTTTCTTGAGTGATTTAAGCTGCTTCGCTATACCGATGATAGATCTACTTCAGAGTTACTGTTGTTGGCTGCTGTTGTTGATCTAAATTCTCGAAAGTTTACTTCGTCTTCTTTGGCAAAGGAATTTCGGAAACCTGTGTCCAGTATCTCCGCTTTAGTGGCGCTGTCTACTGTAGTGTTACTATTGATACCGTGCAATGAAGGTATTGATTGTGTCTTGCTGATCGTGTAATTTACGTGTGGCCAGTATCACCTAGGAGTTTTTAACAGGTTTCGAGACAAAGTCTCGTTGTGTAAACTATTAATCACGTCTCGCATTGAAGTCCGCGCTATGTATCGAGCTTCAGTAAAAACATCTTCAGTGTTGGGGTTTTGTATTCCTTTAGATCTGGTAAGGTGTTTTCTTTGCTTCTGCTAACGTGTTCTGATATGAAACTTTCTGGCAGATTAAAACTGTGTGCCGAACCGACACTCGAACTCGGGACCTTTGCCTGTCGCGGGCAAGTCCTCTACCAACTGAGCTACACAAGCACAAATCACCCCCCGTCCTCATAGCTTTACTTCTGCCAGTACCTCGTCACCATTCCGGTGTCCTAATACGTTTTGTGTACCATGGTAAGGGCATCAGTACCACCTTTCATTAATTTATCGTATATAAATCTCTCAATTGCCGCCGATACTGTTCATCTGAATTCAAGCCAAATCTGGTCTATCCTTATTTTCTTAGATGGTAGGGGTGGAGACTGTCTCTTAGATAGTTGTGAAGCGAAATCTTATCAGCTTTTTTAATTAGATGTATTCTTCGCTTTGTGGATATGAATATTGCAGTGCTGAATGTCGCTATGCTGACATTCTGGTTGACTAACCTCTTTATCCGTCACGATGCTCTCTGTTTGCTCTATTTCTTAGCTTTATTTGATCTAATCTACAATGAGCGCATATGGCAGACCCTCAGAATCTTGTTAGCGCTCTTCCTCGACTAACTGAGGCCATTATCATAGGTTGAAGCAATGTAAACTATTAGCATGAGGAAGTAAGCAATATCTTGTCCATGATAGTTCTCTTTGATAATGTCATTACTGATGGATACGTACGCAATTATTCTTAACAGTATTACTGTTCGTTAGGCTAGTTGTGATGAAAAGTCATTGAAGCAATTGAAGACCAAGGTTTTGTCACATTAAACCCAGATTACGAAAGTGTAAGTGTTATAGCTCAACAGGTTAAGATCCAGATTCGTGTCCCAGTAAATAGCTTCCACCGTGCGACTGACAGAGTTGCTGCTTCCACCCGCAGACTACGCAGCGAGCGCGGCGGCGGCGCGTGGTGCCCCAAGTCGCAGGTGTCGCGCGGGGTGCGCGAGTGGCTGTCGGTGGCGCTGGCCGGCGTGCACGTGGTGACGGCGGTGCACACGCAGGGCCGCTACGACCACGCGCGCGGCCAGGAGTACGCCGAGGAGTACTCCGTCGAGTACTGGCGGCCCGGCCTGCGCGACTGGAGGACCTACCGCCGCTGGGACGGCAAGCAGGTGAGGCGCGCGCTCGCGAAGAGTGCCTAGGAGTACCCCGTTGCGTACTGGCGACCCAGCCTGCACGACTGGCAGACGTACATCGTAAGCAGGTGAGGTGCGCGCTCGTGAAAACTGCTGAGGAGTACTCCGTCGAGTACTGACGAACCGGCCTGCACGACCAGATCTGCAGCCACTGGAACGGCAAATAGGTGAGGCGCGCGCTTGCGAGCACTGCCTAGGTGTACTCCGTCAAGTATTGGAGGCCCAACCTGCGTGAATGGAGGACCAGTCCCTGCTAGGACGGCAAGAAGGTGAGGTGCGCGCTCTCGAACACTGCCATTGAGTATTCTGTCACGTACTGGTGGCCCGGCCTGCGCTACCGGAGGATGTACACCCACTGGAACGGCAAGCAGAGCACAATTGCATAGCCACCAGGGGGGGCCATATGTGTCTACCATTTAATAGGGAATGCTCACGGCCAGAAAGTTCAGTGTGATGCAAACGTGTGAAGCAAGCTACGGAGACGCACTTGTGCTTTCTACAGCCAACTGTGCAAGTTTATAAGGGGTCGCACTGTTGCTTTTCGAGTGGAGGGACGGTCATTTCGAACTGCCACACGACTTGGACGCGCTAAGCAGTTGTGCGACGATGCCTGTTTCAGTAGACGCATGAACATGCTCACACTTGTTGCCGAGGTTCTGGACTGCCACGCACCACAAACACTCGCCAGCATCGTCGTATTTTAAGAGCGGCAGTGTAGATTGTACAGCTATCACAGCACAGATAAGAGGGTTTGTGAACCTAGACGTATCAACACGTAAAGATGGAAAACCGTTATTAGCAGTGGAATTATGGGCACCCACACCTCTGGCCCTCTTTTCAGTCACGCCACAGCATCGGTGTGCACGGTTCGTCTGGTGCCGCTACCTCTATTGGAAGATAGAATGGTGTGCGAATGGTCTGCAGTGATGATAGCAGATTCTGGCTGCAACAATCGGTTGTTGTTTGCGCGTGTGATGTAGACCTTGTGAGCGCTGACTGATTGAGTGCATTCGTGCAAGACACACTAACCACGCTCCAGGCCTTATGGTCTGAGATGCAGTAAGCTACTACTCTCGTTCTCCTTTGGTGTTTCGGGAAGGAACGCTAATCAGCGCTCGCCCTATGCTGAATTTTCTTACATCCGTTCTTTTGCCGTTCTTGCAACTGCAGGTGATGTTGCAAAAAGATAATTCCCGGCAACATACGGTCCGTTACACTCAGCGTACTCTGAAAGACGTGCAACAACTTCCTGGCCAGCAAGATTTCCGAACTTGTGTGCGATGGAGCACGTGTGAGATATGATGCTACGAGAAGTGACCAGTCGCACTCTTCAGCCAACAACTCTCGCTGAACTACGTGGACAGGTCGAGCAGGCGTGGCATAACATATCCCAGGACAGTATTCGCCATCTGTACGATCGACTGGAGGCCAGTGTCAGGTACCACAGAATCAACTGTGCTAGTGATCTGTAAAAGTAATATTTCTTGTAAAAATAAATCTGGAGTAACTCGAAACCTCTGAATGGTGTACTAATTTTTTTCGGTAGTGAATCTATAATCGAAGTAACAAAAGTTTCAGTGGACAAACAAAATAACGTTTGCTCGGAAAATTTACTTGCAAAGCCATTTCTTCCCCAACATCACAGGGATTTACAAGTATACTTTGCAATATCTGTTCGCAAGAATGGACTTGCGGAAGAAAAATAACTCAGTTCTGAAAAACTTTCTACTTGAATTTAATTTCGTTATCCTCCCGTAAAAAGTTTAAATGAAGCGAGAAAGATTTTTGTTGCCACAGTTCTACGACTTACAACCTTACTACTGTATTTCTGTACATGAATATCATGAATAGAACGTAATACCTCAGCGTTAATGGAACTTGAAACAGGAAGTTACTTATTGTCACTTATAACCAGACAGTTCCCTGGTATGACACTTAGAACGGTCCTAATAAATTACTTATTTTCTAACTAATTTTTGCACCGATGAAGTTGGCAGCATAATACTGTGTTACCATAATACATTCTCAATTTTTTGGATACAAATTAGTTACGTTTAAAAAGAGATACAGCAGTTTTTGATTTACCTGACTACTGTGGGATTTGTCACTTAGAACATTTGACATTTCCACTCTTCACATGATGTGCGAGCTTAGACTTCCACAGCCTTTGTATTGTCCAATAAAACGTTTCTGATATGTCACCTCCTCGTCATGCATCTTTTTCTGTTTTTGATTAAGTAAGCTATCCAATAAGTGTTCATTTATATCAACCAAATCAGAGCCATTTCCGATGTCGGTCGAACAGTTGGTTTTGTAAACGATAGGAGATAGCGGTCGCATACCAAGGAACGTTTAATTGAAGATCCCTTGCAATCAGAAGAATCAGGTCGAAATCCGACTGTCATAACGCAGATTTCTCCTTATCATTGCAAGCAATTATCGATTTATTTCCTAACATAAGGGGAAAAAGATCTACTGACGCCAATTTCTATTCTTTTCTCACTTTCTCATTTTCTACCTAAGGATCTGCAGTTCACAGAACATCTACTTCCATGCCGATTTCACTAATAGCAGTGCTCTGCTCCGCTAAGTCGTAAGCTCCATTCCCAGTAGTGGAAGAAATTTTCATCCTCGGTATTTGCCCTGCAATGAGCGGAACGGATCGGAAGTGTGGGCGAGAGGGGGTAGGGGTGAGGGAAGCTGGCGGCGAATGTTTTCAGACCACCGCTTTTGCGACAGTGAACTGAGTGAAATTCCGAACATTTACACAGTCCTTTTGAGTGAACACATCTGAAACTTGATTTCTAAGCATCTGTTGACGCTATATTTCCTGTTCAGAGACCAGCTTTTATGGTGTGAGGGAGTACCACATACGCACACGTGCACATACACAGCATTACTGTACTTAAATAAGACAGGCAGGCATTTTGAAACTACGGGGAACAGAACTATGTACCTCAAATCTGATTCCATTGCTCTGCCGGATGATGGTATTTCTTAAATACAGCTATAGCAGCTTGTAAAAAATATCAAATCATTAGTTTCTCAGTTTAATCTTATATGCGCTCTGAGACAAAAAAAAAAACAAACCATACGACAGCAATGAATTGCAGAGTTGTGCGCACACGTGTATTCGAACACACACACACACACACACACACACACACACACACACACATACACACACATACACACACACTTATTGCACTTACTCTTCTGAAACATCTCTGATCTGTGAATAGTACAGCATTCGAGTAAATGGTTGGCGATACGGTGTTGTATTAAAAAAAATGTTCGAATGGCTCTGAGCACTATGGGACTCAACATCTGAGGTCATCAGTCCCCTAGAACTTAGAACTACTTAAACCTAACTGACCTAAGGACATCACATACATCCATGCCCGAAGCAGGATTCGAACCTGGGACCACAGCGATCGCACGGTTCTAGACTGAAGCGCCTAGAACCGATCGGCCACAGCAGCCGGGCCATGTTGTATTCCTTGTTAAATGTCAGATAGCAAATTTTTTGAAGTTTCAAGTTAAATTCTCAGGGCGCACCACGCTTTTCATGTAACTTCTTTCATCAGCTTTTCCTTGGAAATTCTTGGCGATAATATAATACCAAAAGGGTGCTTCAAGTCGATAACCTTTCAATCGTTTGTGATCGTGTTTCTTATTTGTTGTCTTTACACTGTACCTTTTCATTGTATTCTCGTCAAAGCATCGGTTGAGGCATTGTTAGTACGGCAAGTCACTGTAGCTGAGAAGACTTCCCAAGCTTATGGATTGCCTGGCCTCCTGTTCCGGTAATCCGCCTTACGACCTCGTCGCATCCTAAGGCTTCGCGGCCCACCACTAGGAACACACACAACTAAAACCCACTTTCACGTCAGCACTAACTAAGAGAAACTGCTTGTGCGTGAGTGTTTGTGTGTGTGTGTGTGTGTGTGTGTGTGTGTGTGAGAGAGAGAGAGAGAGTGGGAGAGAGGCAGACAGAGAGAGAGAGAGAGAGAGAGAGAGAGAGAGAGAGAGAGAGAGAGAGAGAGAGAGGGGGGGGGGGGGAGAGGGATGGGAGTACTTGAGGTGGAGGAGGGAAGGATGTGAGTATGACGACATTGGTTTGCCAGGATTTTTCTTTTTCTTTTTTGTTTCACCAGGGTTCGATCCCACTCATCAATCCGTCTTTTAATTCCGTAATTGTTTCTTCGACGTATAGATTGAACAATAGGGCCAGAAGGCTGCATCACTGTGTTACACACTTTTTAATTTATGCACATCGTTCTTAGTCTTACACTCGTATTGTTCCCTCTTAGTTCTTGAATACTACCCATCTCACGCTATAGATTACCCCAATTTCTCTCAGGATTTCAAGGTATTGCACCATTTTACACAGTCGAACGCTTTTTCCAGTCCGACAAATCCCATGAACATGGCCTGGGTTTTCTTCAGTCTTTCTTCCATAGTCAACGTCTTCTCTGGTCCCTTTACCTTTTCTAAAGCCCAAATGATCGTCATCTAACTGATCCTCAACAATGTTTTCCATTCTCCTATATATTGTTCTTGTAGCTCTGTTAAGCTGAATATGCGATCATTCTGTCACGTGTCATCGTTTATTACCTCCGGAAATACGTGGAAGATTATTTTCCGAAAGTCTGATGGTGTATCGCGAGACTCACACGTCCTGTACACCAGTGAGAATAGTCATTTTTTTGTCACTTTCGCAACTGTTTTAGAAATTCTAATGGAATGTTACCTCTCCCTTCAGCATTATTAGATCTTAAGCCTTCAAAAGCTCTTTTAAGCTCCGATACTAATACTGCATCCCCTCTCTCTTCTATACGGACTCCCATTTCTTCTTCTGTCATATCATTAGACAAGTCTTCCCACTCAGAGGCCTTCAATGTACACTTTCCACCTATCCGCTCTCTCCCCTGAATTTAACAGTGGAATTTTCACTGCGCCCTCAATATTACCTCCCTCGGTTTTAATTTCACTGAAGGTTGCTTCGACTTTCTTATATGCTGCATCAGTTTTCCGACCTGCATTTCTTTTTCGATTTCTTCACATTTTTCATGCAGCCATTTCGCCTCAGCTTCATTGCAATTAATATTTATTTCATTCCTAAGTGATCTGTATTCCCATGTTCCTGAATTGCCCTGAACATTTTTGTACTACCATCTTTGATCGATCAGCTGCAGTATTTATGTTACCCATAGTTTCTTCACAGTTACCTTCTTTGCACCTATGTTTTTCTTTCCAACATACGTGATTGTAATTTTAGAGATGTCCCTTCCTGTTCAACTAAACAGCCTACCGAGCTATTCCTTATCGCAGTACCTACAGCCACAGAGAACTTCAAGCGCGTTTCTTCTTTCCTTAGTACTTCTGAATCGCACTACTTTGCACATTGACTCTTCCTGAGTACACACAAACTTCAGCTTACTCTTCATTGCTACTAAATTGTGATCTGAGTCTATATCTACTTCTGGGTACGCCTTACAATCCGATATCTGATTTCAGACTATGGCTGACCAAGATGCAATCTAAGTGAAATCTTCGCATATCTCATAGGCCTTTCCAACTATACCTCTTTCTCTTGTGATTCTTGAACAGAATGTTATTACTAGCAGAAATTTATTGCAGAACTCAATCTTTTTCCTCTCTCATTCATTATACCATGCCCATATTCTCTCGTAACCCTTTCTTCTACACCTTCCCCTACAACTGCATTTCCAATCCCCCATGATTATTAGTTTTTCCTCCCCCATTACCTACTGAAATACCCGTTCAATGTCGCCACATACTTTCTCTACCTCTAATATTATACTTGCGACGTCGGCATGCATACCTGAACTACTGTTGTCGATGTTGGTGTGCTGTCGATTCTGATGAGAGCAACCCTATCACTTAACGGTTCACAATAACATACGCTCTGCCCTACCTTCCTATTCACGAGTCCTGCTCCCGTTAAACCATGTTCTCTTGCTGTTGACATTACCCTATACTCATCTGCTCTGAAATGCTTGTCATCTTTCCATTACACGTCACTGACCCTCACTATATCTAGATTGAGACTCTGCATTTCTCTTTTCAGATTTTCTAGCTTCCCTACTACGTTCAGGCTTCTGACATTGAATGCCACGACTCGTAGAACGTTATGCTTTCGCTGGTTATTCAATGTCTCGTGGTCACTTCCCCCTTGGCAGTCATTTCGGAGATCCCAATGGGGCTAGTCGTGAATCTTTCGCCAGCGTAGAGATTTTGAAGATATTTTTCCGGTTACAGGCAAAATGCTCTGTGGGCACACATTTTTTGTCTTTAAAGAAGTGGTTCCCATTTCCTTCTGGAGCCGAATACCATTAATCATTGCTGATTCTTCCGCCTTTGGCAAGTCCATTGACAGGGTGACTTCTTTTGCCAGAAGCCTTCGGCCGCCATAGCTCATTTTTTATCCAAAATTTAAGTGGATGTGTTTCCACCTAGGATGTTTTGATTATTTATCAAAAATTATACCCATTTCTCCTTCATTTTTTTGTTATTGTTCTCAGGGTTTCTCGGGGCAGACGTCATAGGACGCCTACAGATGATCGTTGAATACTTCACATAGTTTTTTTTTTTATTATTATTATTATTATTATTATTATTATTATTACAGAGAGCAGTCAGCCCTCTTATCGAACATGGAGAGCAACCGTGCCGATTGCCCTAGACCAAGAGAGCATCTTGTCCGTTGCAAAACTTACATGAAGATTGGGTTCAGAAAAATGAAGTGTCATGAGATCAGGGTTTGTGTCAGTAAACGTAAGGTAGGGAATGCCACCAAAAAATGCTCAGGAAGTAGCCGAAAATGAATAACAGTAGGATTACGACAGTCAATTCTTAGTCTGACTAGCAATGACTTGTATTATAAGAGCATTGGCATTAGCTGTTCCGTAACCATTTTAAACTTTTAGCATTTCCTTACCGTTAAATTCTTTATTGCAAACACAAATGAAAGGTAGGGATTAAATTTACTTCGAAAAACCCCAACGTTTCATTTGGAGATACACGTCCAAACAAAGAACGCGCTTTTTTACAATTCAGTTTTTAATCGTGAGGTGAGTAAATTTTTAATGAGAAAATATTTACAAAAATTTGTATCATTAAATAAAGAACTGATGATGTTGCATTTCTATCTTCAAAGTTTTAGTGCACAAAATTTGATAGACGTACACATATTGTCAATCGAAGTGCTTCAACCAATCAATGATTCAACAGTTACTTTGTATTCCACGTAGTTTCTTACCATTTCGGTCCTTTAGCTAATTTACGAAACAAACTAAAAACTTTGTGCTGTGTCAACTATGTGGAGATAATTATTTTATTATGATAATTGTTATTGCTATTACTACCGCAATTATAATTTCGAAGCGCAACAGCACAGTTGAGCCAATGGTAATAAATCCCCCGTTAGTGATATTACCATTTTCATGCGGTCAGTTACATTTCGCATTCATTTATATTACTTTACCGCAAAACACCAATCTTGATTCGTGCTGTGAGACAAATTTAAAATGCAGCTGCAGATTTTAATTCACACGCATTACGCATACCAGATACACGTTATGAACTGTGGCATTACAAGTCACGAACTTCAGATATGGTAGCCCGGTGGTACAGTAGACCATTGCAGAGATAGTTATCAAGGACGACATGCGCAGTGCCCAACTTAGTTTTTATTAAAGCTGTGTCCTACTTGCGTAATGACAGCAGTAACTCAGTAACTCTACGAACAATATTCCTGAGTAACTTCGTGTATTAAAGTTTGTATTGACTTCTGTCGATTATTAGGTCCCCCACTCGTGATGCACATTTCCTAAGCTAAACCACTGGACTGATTTCAACCAAACTTGGTACACATACCCCTTACTGTCAGGTAACAACCACTAAAGATGTAAGAAACACTTACCTGTCGTAATTAGGGAATCTGACATCAGAAACACTGAGACGAGTGAAAAATGCAGCATCATGCATGAAGTTTAAGTAAATTCATTCTTTATTACTAAGACACTGCCACAGTCGAGTCAACTTAAAGAAATTGCTCACACCTGGCAACGTTTTTGACAACTTTCAGTTGCGAAACGCAAACGGCTGTAGGTGAAGGTAATCTCCGGCTATAGAGTTATGAAGAAGCGTTGGCACTGAGGTGTTTACAAAATCGTTTTATAGACAAACTGCTCAGGATTTTACACTACAAGCACATTTCATTGTTTGTTTGTTTCTGTTTCTAATAGAAAATGCGCAAAATGAATATCCGGGCAATGCTAGGTTTTTCTGCTAGTGTAATCATAAAACAGGAAACAATGGGTTGACCAAGGAGATGGTTGGAAAACCAAACGATAGTAACACTCGGAACGGAAACGTAGTGCATAAGAAGTACAAGCAGCTAAGAGTTAAGACTTCCAATTACAATTTATCTTCTGTCAAACCGAGAAATAACGAAGTTGGTAAATGGATAGTCATAAACTTGAAGATGAGATACATATACATTGTTAATTTACACACCGCTGTTCAAAGTTGAAATCACGAAATTCAGTTTCAGCACGAATAAATATGTTAATGAATTTGTGAAATACTTTAACTATTATGCCAAGTACGGCGCTCAGCTATTATGAAAGACAATTTGATCCTGCAGTACCGTTGATACTTAGCTTAACTCGTTAATACCGTTGCTGTACTGGCAAGTGTGCATTCCTCACTGGCTCTGCTGTTAAGTGACATTTTAGCGATCAGAAGGTTCATCTCCAGTTAGTTCAAGGATTTTATGTGTGTGTATTCGCTTCATTTAACTACAGGTGTTCTGTTGTTCTGTAGCCGTATATTCAATTAAAAAGGTAACCCTGGAGGTAAGACGATGTTTTTTTTCGCCAGCGGGGTTGAGGAAATTAGAGAATCGGCTTTTGGTACTGACTGCTGAACACTTATTCTGCTACCAACGCATATTTCAAGTAAGAGGCAGGAATATAAGAGGGAGGCAAATTATGGAGCGTAAGGATGCTCGTAGACGGTCGTTTTCCCCTTGCCCTATTTGCGATGGAACAAGAAAGGAAATGTCTAAAGTCTGGCCGCTGAAATAACGTTTCTAAGAGTAAAGCACGTGTAGCGCAGTGTGTTGAGGAAACACTAACGCCAGTCCGATCTTTGCAATTTTTAACGTTGCCATGGTGATGGTGCTGCGTCGCCCTACCTACAGGTCAATGTTGCGTGTGATGGTTCTCAGTGGATGCTAAGCGTTAGTTCTGTGTTCATCGATTTTCTTGGATCGTCGTTACCGATTTTATTTGTGTCAGTGGTGTTGTGTGAAGTGTCATATTGTTATCTGATACGGTGTCTTTATCAGTTCGCAGGAAAGTGGGTTGGTGCACTACCTTAAAGAGCTAGTCCGGTCATTTCGTATATATTCATACGTACGATGCTATTTTCAGGAAGACACGGATAACGGTAGACTTCTTATATTGTTATCGAAATTCGTCAGAGGAATTGATGCAGCTCTGTAAATTGGAACAACTTCTGTGAAGAAAGTAACGAGGGACAAACGCACAGGAAGTCTACAGGATTGAACTGCTGCTCGTTTGACTACAGGAGAAACTACAGTCAGCGCTGCTAGAACGACGGAACTGGATAATTTTGAAAAGTATCCTATTTCGAGACATATACGAGTTTATGATTATTATGTGTGAAAAGAATATCCCAATGGGAAGAAGCTTTCTCTCTAACAGCTGGATTGTTTTTTGGAGGGACGAGCCATTCAGTGGTGTTAAAGACGACAGGGTTTCGCTTGAATAGCAGGGTGTCGTTGCCCTGAAATGCCGTTTTTTTGAGGGAAGTGTATAAGTGCAAACCTCACGAAATAGTTGGGTTGGACGAAACGTAACTTAATGCTGGTCACTCCAGATCGATTACGTGGAACCAACACGCTTCGCGAGAAACATTGAAAGCTGTATTTGGATAAGACAGTTGGCTCATTCTCTTAATTACTGGAACAGTAGGTTTGTTCCAAATGCTTTCTTGATCCTCACATGGTCTGGGGCCACCATGAGGAAATGACGGCAACAAATTTTAGAGAGGTTCGTACACTTTTTGCTTCCACATATAGAAAAGAACTCCGCTATAATGTTTGATAATCCACCATATTCCTTCATTCAATTATGTAAAGCCCCAGCATGCAGCAACAGGAAGCGAAATACCATTTACAACGTTTACAAAATTGTCTTCCACCATAACATTGCCGTTTCAGTGAAACAGAACTTGTGTGGGCTCAGATAAAATCATAAGTTACAGACAAAAATAAAGATTGTAAATAAGGATGAATAATATTTAGTAGATGTATCGTTAGGCAGTATTACTCCCACAAAATGGATAAATGTTGTCCCACATCTTAGAAGAGGCGTGGCGACGAAAATGTATACTGGGACCAAACGTGGAAGTGTTAATAATGTAACTAGTGCCCGACAGCCGCAGGAGTAGCAGCAGTGAAGATATTGACAGTGACAGAAGTGGCTAACGACAACACTCTCTTTGAAGACAGTGCAGTTTACCGCCTTTCATAAAGTGCAGGTATGAGATACGTTAAAATATCCGTTGAAAGACTGAAAACCTTTACTTTTTCTCGACATAGTGTTTCGATCCGTCGAGGCTGTTAGCGATTTATCACGTTTCAGTAGTATGACACTGCAAATACTCTACAGTTTTCAGATGTAACACTGGTAGTTGAGCGACCGACAGTACCTAACAACAAACAGCCTCGTAGTAGCATTGGTAACACAGCCGCGACCTGTCATAGACGTTTCTTCTGTGGCCCGTTGTTTCAGTGTAGTAGGGTACATGCTACTGTCCGCCTTGCTCCCCATGGGAAACGTACATGCAGATGTAATATGATACTTAAGTAAACGACCGGTGTCGGGTTTTACTTCCAAGCCGTATTCAGATCCACTTGAAAATTGGCCTGGATGTGAAACTCAAAAACGGTCGTTGCTTTTGGGTAGGAGTGGCTACTAATTTTTCAACTCTGTCGTTGCTTGTTAACGTGAAAATTGCCAAGTTCCACAGCGGTTCGGAGTCACAGTTAACTGTAGGTTCGACTATAGCTGATTGCCAACGCATGTGTACTAAGAGATTATAAGCTATAGCATCTGATCATGATGTAACTGCTGAACAGAAACTCGAATACAGTACTACTGTCCAACAAACTCTAGCGGAGTTCACGCGCTTCTTTTCAAATTATATTTTTCAACTTTCCCAGCATAGGTAAATATTGATTGTTAATGTAACCAAGTACTGAACCAGTCAAGAAGTTACGCTAGTTATTAGGGAAGTATAAGAAGAAACAAAATTTATTCTACACATTACATTAGCAGGCATTAGAGGCAAAATAAATAAATATAATGTCAGCAATCAGCTCGAGTGCAGAAACACATGTTTCCGTTGTTGAATTAATCACAAATGTTATCGTGTCTGGGTAATAGTTCCAACAGCAATAATGAGCAAAATAATCTCTTCCACACATACTAGCAGAACGGCAAACAAGGACACAGCAGCAGAATGTATGAGAAACGATAAAATTTTTGTGTCATGTGCCACTATCAGCACAAAGTGACTGCTACCTTTACGTAAGGCAGAAAAATAAAAAAGGATAGTACTTACAGTGCTGAAATTCGTTTGGGTACAAGGAAAATAAACAAATTGCTTCTTCTGTAAAGCGTTAATTCTGTCCAGTATTACTTTCCAGGTAACGGAAATGAAGAACTGCAGTATCGAAAAAACGATCACTGCGAGAAAAGATTGTTTGGGAGGAAGAAATACATTTGGTGGCTTTTCCTGGAACGTAGATTCTTGGAATTACAGTGGTAAATTTTTATTTGAATCATGTCATTCCAGCACCGTCTGTAATTAAAAATTACTGAAATTTTCTGTGATACTCACTATATATACCAGTGACGAATAGAACAACACCTCTGTCAATATTGTATGTCTTTTCTATTAGCACAACTTGATGACTGTTCTAAACTGACGAACAACACACTGATGAATGTCATGGCATACAGTCTACTGACTACAAAATTAGTGAAGTTCGTTATTTATTTCGATTCCTCGTATTTTACATTGTCAGTAACGAGCAGATTACGTATAATCGTGGTAAGATGTGTCTAGAGGAAAACTGACATCGCATAACTGCAGCAGCTGAAATATTTATTGATATGTCAGACTAATGAATATCGGTGAACTGTTCTTAAAGCTGCAGAGACAGTTCTTGCTCCACACTTCATGTAATATGGAGATTTGCTTTGTACAAAGCGTTCTAGTTCATTCCTAATTTTTCTTGAGACATAAATGCGAGCATAGTTACATACAGCTAACACAGGCTTCAAGGGCCCTCATTTTTCTGTTTTTGCTTATAAAATCAGTGGGCGCCGACTTTGGAAGCAGAAAATTCCTTAAATAATAGAAGCTTATATTCATGAAATGCACTTGACTTATTTATATCAGAAGGTCTTCTGATCTGAAGTTATGCAGCCCCTTGCCGCTGGTTTAACTCACTTTGAAAAAAAGAGACTAATGTATATAAAATTGGCAGCAAAATACAAAAATGGCTCAAAACACTATGGGACTTAACATCTATGGTCATCAGTCCCCTAGAACTTAGAACTACTTAAACCTAACTAACCTAAGGACATCACACAACACCCAGTCATCACGAGGCAGAGAAAATCCCTGACCCCGCCGGGAATCGAACCAGGGAACCTGGGCGTGGGAAAGCGAGAACGCTACCACACCACCATGAGCTGCGGACGAGCAAAATACATCACCTGATGAAAAATTAAGCACTCAGATGACGTGGTCGGACGACAGTGATATTTCGTACACTTACACAGCGTAGGAGGGTATGTAAATGGTATGATTAGAATGCAACAGTCTGTGACAAGTAGAACAGCCATCATTGGGCATAAATTTTTTCGAGTGTAGTGTTGTTACCAGTTATGCTGTATAATGGGTGTGAGTAGCACCTGATGTTGAGTGATTGCTTCGAATTCGTGTGAGATAGCGTTATCAGCATCTGACAAAGCTTGAAAAATGCCTCGTTGTGGGTCTCCATTTGCGTCTGCCAGCCGAGAATAATTAGTGGACTCACAGCAATGTTTTGTGTCATGATCGGATACTAGTAGCAGCTACACCAGGGAATTAGTTTGCCACTAACAATGCAGCAAAAATGGCTGCCTTTGGATGCTGCTGTGGTCGGGACACATGAACAGCTGTATCACATTGTGTTCAGCTATGAACCGCGGTTCTGCCCTACCCCGGATGACTATCGCCGGCGAGTACTGGGAAGAGGTCCTATTCTACGAAACGTGTTAGAGAAGTAAAACGGTGCTATCCTGGAGTCATGGTCTCGAGGGCCATCAGGTACGACATCAGGTCACAGCTGGTTCTAAGTTCTAATTAAGGGAACTGTGACAGCACTGTTGCGGCCACATGTAGTAAGCGTTGCTTCACACAGTGGAGAATGGCAAAACAGAGGCACGCCAGCGACCGAGGAGTTGCAAAGTAAGCAGGCACAGATAGCCTTGCTCACAGCAGCAGTTTACCGACAGACTGACACAAGGATGCACACAGACCGAGCGCCGAGCGAAGCTTGGGGAGTGCTGAGTAAGGGGAAGTGAGGCCACCAGGCTAAGCTACGCTGCAATATACTGCAGGAGTTCAAATGGTTCAAATGGCTCTGAGCACTATGGGACTCAACTGCTGTGGTCATAAGTCCCCTAGAACTTAGAACTACTTAAACCTAACTAACCTAAGGACATCACAAACATCCATGCCGGAGGCAGGATTCCAACCTGCGACCGTAGCGGTCGCGCGGTTCCAGACTGTAGCGCCTTTAACCGCTCGGCCACTCCGGCCGGCTACTGCAGGAGTAATAACAAAAAGCTATCACCAAGGATAAAAAAAAGTCCTCCTGCCGGATATAAATAATGGAGCGCAGACAGCATCAGACAGAATCCATTAGGAAGCTGTTCGGATCTGAGGACGGACGTGGTCCGTGTCAGAATGTTCAGTCATCGTAGATGACGATTCCGGAAGTCTGTTCCAGCTCGCAGGAGTCATCCGTTCACCATCAGATGTCAACTTCAGCTCTGTAGGTCGGCCCGAGTTCGGTCGGCACCATGGCTGACTAACTTCAGCGAGAACTTCCAGCAGGACCGGCTGCAGCGCGGTCTTGGTCACAGGCACCGCCGGGGACTGACGCCGAGACTTCACAACAACCCGGCCCCACGGTGCGTGGTCCGTCCATGATGAGACCTCAAGGACATCGCGACTGACGGCTTCCCAGCCGCCGGCACAGCAGGTGTCGGCAGCTGACCACACGGCGACAGGGCTCCGTGGGGGTGCCCGGTACTGGAGCGCCGAGTGGTGACGAGTTCTTCTCAACCACAGGGCATGCTGGCTTCATCGGAGCACTGGTGGCCTGAGGCTCCCGAGTGCGATCAGCGGCGCGCGTTGCGCACATTGTCGGAGAATCTACACAGCAGCATCCAGGTGAAAGGATCCGCAGGGCTGGGCTGCGACAACGAGGGAGAAATTGTAAAGCAAGTTCAATAAATAATTGTAAAACTCCACGCCATCTCAGTCTTTGGCGCACCCACTGTGTCTGTTGCTAACAAGTGGTGCAGAAGCCATAACAGCCCGGACATCCTGCATACTCACATATTACCTCTGAAGTGGTAGTTTCGTGTTGCTGGCTGTCAACAGGAGAGCGCTCATCCACACATAGCGCGTGCCTCTTTGAACTGTATGTGTGGTACCAAGATACTCCCATGACGAATAGGAAATGAATGGCATCAGCTCGGTCGTCAACTCTGGTCCAGTGTCAGTCTCAAGAAAGATCAAAGACCAGTAGTGTGGGCGAGCTTGCCTCAGGAGGCCCGAGGGGGTGCGACGTCATACTGATTAATGGGTTCATGTTACCAACGAAGTAATATTACATAACCTCTCAGCCCGTGACGTTTCGTCTCCCCACCCCCTTCCTGACACTTTTTGCTTTTTTTTTTTTGTCAAGCGATGTATTCAACGAAGCCCTTTTGTTTATAACCTGGTAGTTAACTTTCGAAATTCTAACTGCTATGTGAAAAAAATTACCTCATCCTTTTACACTATAAAGATAATAATTCTTAAGATATTTATCAAAAATGGTTCAAACGGCTCTGAGCACTATGGGACTTAACATCAGAGGTCATCAGTCCCCTAGATCTTAGAACTGCTTAAACCTAACTAACCTAAGAACATCACACAAATCCATGCCCGAGGCAGAATTTTAACCTGCGACCGTAGCGGTCGCGCAGTTCCACACTGAAGCGCCTAGAACCGCTCGGCTACATAGGCCGGCAACAGTGAGGAGAGAATCATACGTATAGTGCGATGACATCTTTATCCTCGTGAGTATACGTGGGTTACTAAGTAAAACCTCTCACTTATCGCCACCACCTGCCACCAGCCAAACTGGTGTTTCCATATTCTAAAGGAATAATTATAAATCACACCTATGATCGCTTCGACTCCGTATTTTCAGTAATGTACATAAACAAAGGAATGGGACTAAAACTTCTTCGAGCATTACTTGCAAGACAAGAACTCCAGGACATTCCATGAAAGTTCCTACCTAATACTCTTTGCCCGCCGCTCGTGGTCGTGCGGTAGCGTTCTCGCTTCCCACGCTCGGGTTCCCGGGTTCGATTCCATCTACATCTACATCTACATTGATACTCCGCAAGCCACCCAACGGTGTGTGGCGGAGGGCACTTTACGTGCCACTGTCATTACCTCCCTTTCCTGTTCCAGTCGCGTATGGTTCGCGGGAAGAACGACTGTCTGAAAGCCTCCGTGCGCGCTCTAATCTCTCTAATTTTACATTCGTGATCTCCTCGGGAGGTATAAGTAGGGGGAAGCAATATATTCGATACCTCATCCAGAAACGCACCCTCTCGAAACCTGGCGAGCAAGTTACACCGCGATGCAGAGCGCCTCTCTTGCAGAGTCTGCCACTTGAGTCAGGGATTTTCTCTGCCTCGTGATGGCTGGGTGTTGTGTGATGTCCTTAGGTCAGTTAGGTTTAAGTAGTTCTAAGTTCTAGGGGACTGATGACCATAGATGTTAAGTCCCATAGTGCTCAGAGCCATTTTGAACCTAATACTTTAACTCCGAATACCACTCACATACAGTACTGAGATAAGAGGTTTGGTGTAAGTCACCATCCATTGTCAGTTCTCTTCAGTACGCGTTGAATTACAGCGGTATTACCATGTCAGATCAAATCGATGAACACTGCCTCATTTTCAAAATTGTAGTAACTGAACTAGCTGGCTTGTTCACAAAAACAATGCAATCCTTGTCTCATTACTGGACAGATAGCAAGTTTAGAAAACCGGAGACGACAAATTCCTGTGGGACCCGTTTGATATCATCTTCTCTGGATAGTGCTCCCATATTATTTGCCTTTTTACCTGACGGAGGTCAGAATATATATATTTTCTCTTTCTTCGAGTACCGTTAATACTACGGAATTATCCCTTCCTAAAGTTATTGAAGAAATACAAAACAAACTGAAACACTGGACTCGCATTCGGAAGGACGACGGTTCAATCCCTGATTTAGGTTTTCCGTGATTTCCCTAAATCGCTCCAGGCAAATGCCGGGATGGTTCCTTTCAAAGGGCACGGCCGACTTCCTTCCCCGTCCTTCCCTAAACCGGTGAGACCGATGACCTCGCTCTCTGGTCTCCTTCCCCGACCACCCAACCAACCAACCCCAAACTGAAACACCATAAACCTTTTCCCCCATTCTGCTATAACATTTTCATATTAAATGTTTTTAATCATCTTAAAGTTGGAAATTAAAAATTGCCTCCACTGCTGGGGATATTGAATCACTGAATGAGTCCACTATGAATTGATTACTTAAAATTGATAAAGCTAAGTATATTGTTTCCTTTTGAAATGAAGGAAAATTATACTTAAGCCAAACCTTATATTTATTTCCGCAAAAAGCATTTAAATGCTCGAGCGCATAGCCGTAGCTTCTACAAAAACATTGAAAGAAAATCCATTTTGGTACAAACAATTTTATTCTTTCTCGGTATATTCGCCTGTATAATTTGAACACTTATTTGTGATTCGAATCATATTTTGCAGTACTTTCTTTCCGCTCTGATACTGGTACCTAATCATTGTTTTCTAACGACTAAAAAGCATACTGAGTCAACGAAAATCAGTTTCCAAGGACTGTGGGTTACACATAAAGAAACAGGAGTCATTCTGTGGTAATGTAGATCAGTGCATTTTCTCAATATTTTTTGTAAAGGATGATCGGAACCAGAGTGAAAAGCTTTTAAGTGTATTGCACTGGAGGTTGTGTTGTGAAATAATAGTTAAGAAAAAAACTGTTGCGTTGCGCTATTTCCGAGTTATTTATCACTGAAGGTAGTCTGTCAGGTCAATGCGTGCAAGGATTCAAGAGGCCCGCTAGACACTATGTCGCCAAAAGTGTTGTTCGTTTAGTTTCCTAAAACCAAACAAGAGAGTGATACAAATCTTGGATCTGTGTTCTGTAGTATAGATCGACCACGAGCTAAAGACTGAGTAGTTTTGTAAGCTGTCTTGTGTGCTACGAAAACAACTGAAACTAATTGTATTTGGCGGGCCGCTTGAATTTGCGCGAGCAAAGGCCCGATTGGCTAATTTCAATGTTAATTAACTCTGAAACGGCGCATCGTATCGAATTTTCTTCTTAACAATAATTGCTCAGGTTATTTCTGACCATCCTGTTTGTTGTTAACGGACATGTGTAGGCTATACTGTAAACCGTAATGGATACTCGCCGAATTAGTTTTTTAACTTTCGTTTCTTTTAGAACGACACGATTAGTTTTATCTCGAAGAAAGACCTGAATCCAGTCGCAGATGTGGTACGGTACCCTATAACACTCTCGTCCACTACTGTTATACCATAACCTTAAAGTTGGAGGCAGTTCTTATAATGAAATTATTTTTTATTCAAGCAATTATGGTATAAAGCAACAGAGCAGTGTTACCCTCTGAGAGGAATTTTGTTATGTTGACCGTGTTGTACCTAACGGAGGTGGGTTATCGGAAGTGAATGTCAAAATTACGTAAATATTTGAACAATAACAAACAATATTTTTACCTATCCACACTTTTCAAAGGATAAAGAAAACAGTCGCCAGCCTAATTAGGCATAAGAATGAGTAACATTCTTGGTCAAGAAAATACACTCCTGGAAATGGAAAAAAGAACACATTGACACCGGTGTGTCAGACCCACCATACTTGCTCCGGACACTGCGAGAGGGCTGTACAAGCAATGATCACACGCACGGCACAGCGGACACACCAGGAACCGCGGTGTTGGCCGTCGAATGGCGCTAGCTGCGCAGCATTTGTGCACCGCCGCCGTCAGTGTCAGCCAGTTTGCCGTGGCATACGGAGCTCCATCGCAGTCTTTAACACTGGTAGCATGCCGCGACAGCGTCGACGTGAACCGTATGTGCAGTTGACGGACTTTGAGCGAGGGCGTATAGTGGGCATGCGGGAGGCCGGGTGGACGTACCGCCGAATTGCTCATCACGTGGGGCGTGAGGTCTCCACAGTACATCGATGTTGTCGCCAGTGGTCGGCGGAAGGTGCACGTGACCGTCGACCTGGGACCGGACCGCAGCGACGCACGGATGCACGCCAAGACCGTAGGATCCTACGCAGTGCCGTAGGGGACCGCACCGCCACTTCCCAGCAAATTAGGGACACTGTTGCTCCTGGGGTATCGGCGAGGACCATTCGCAACCGTCTCCATGAAGCTGGGCTACGGTCCCGCACACCGTTAGGCCGTCTTCCGCTCACGCCCCAACATCGTGCAGCCCGCCTCCAGTGGTGTCGCGACAGGCGTGAATGGAGGGACGAATGGAGACGTGTCGTCTTGAGCGATGAGAGTCGCTTCTGCCTTGGTGCCAATGATGGTCGTATGCGTGTTGGGCGCCGTGCAGGTGAGCACCACAATCAGGACTGAATACGACCGAGGCACACAGGGCCAACACCCGGCATCATGGTGTGGGGAGCGATCTCCTACACTGGCCGTACACCACTGGTGATCGTCGAGGGGACACTGAATAGTGCACGGTACATCCAAACCGTCATCGAACCCATCGTTCTACCATTCCTAGACCGGCAAGGGAACTTGCTGTTCCAACAGGACAATGCACGTCCGCATGTATCCCGTGCCACCCAACGTGCTCTAGAAGGTGTAAGTCAACTACCCTGGCCAGCAAGATCTCCGGATCTGTCCCCCATTGAGCATGTTTGGGACTGGATGAAGCGTCGTCTCACGCCGTCTGCACGTCCAGCACGAACGCTGGTCCAACTGAGGCGCCAGGTGGAAATGGCATGGCAAGCCGTTCCACAGGACTACATCCAGCATCTCTACGATCGTCTACATGGGAGAATAGCAGCCTGCATTGCTGCGAAAGGTGGATATACACTGTACTAGTGCCGACATTGTGCATGCTCTGTTGCCTGTGTATGTGCCTGTGGTTCTGTCAGTGTGATCATGTGATGTATCTGACCCCAGGAATGTGTCAATAAAGTTTCCCCTTCCCGGGGCAATGAATTCACGGTGTTCTTATTTCAATTTCCAGGAGTGTAGATGTGAGTAACTTTAATGGACAGACATAGCCTATACTTTATCACCTGTGCAATGAACTCTGTCACTAGCTGATGTTGACATTAAAGAAAGTTCTAACAGCTATAGGAGAACAAGGCTGTTTGCATAAGGACAACAGAAATGACATACACTCTTGCCTTCAAAGCTTGGTCAAACTGAGTGGTTTCAATAATATTAGTATTACTGTGCACTTTAGAATCATAAATTGGACATAGGTTCAATATTACTTTTTCAAACATATTCCTATTTGACATGAAATATGGATATGGTTCACAGCTAAGGTAATTACTATGCATAGATTAAGTCCCTCACTACTAAACACCTTTCTATTTACAATGAAAATTAAATGTAATTCACTAACAGATTACTTCTTACTGTCTTTTGAATAAAGAAATTGTTTTAATAGATAGTGGTCTTTCTATTAATCGCTATCTAGCATGAGCACAGTATACAAACTGTTGATCCTGTTACACCATTAATATGCACTTTTAATACACAAAAGGAACCGAATATTGTAAAAAAATTTGACTGGAATAGCAAGAGTAATTGAAACATTCTATAGTTAAGTAACTCTGTGCCTTTGAACTACTTTCAATGGAGGGGGGCCCTTAATCTTGACCAATATAGCAGAGCAAACTAAACCCTTTCATTACATCAGTGAAACACTTAGCAAGCATGAACATGTAACTCTCAACAGTTGCAATTCTGAACTTTGTCTGCAGTGAAACACAAAATTGAGATATTTGTTAGAGCCTTTGAACAACCATTATTAATCTTAGCACACTCTATTAGCATATTAATTTTAATATGCTTTCAATAAAGGATGCTCGGTAATCAGTTCAGACGGAGAGGAACCTGATAGGTGTTGTGATAAGCAAAAAATCAGGGTAGGTACATAAATTCAGTTATAAATTACCTTGTATTTTAGCACATTAACACATCCAATGAGCTTATCCTTCACTGTACATTACTATCGTTCTTCTGTTCTATTACAGTGATTCCGCAATTTGGTGGCGTGTACATGTTGGTAGGTGGATTTGCAGGTAGAATTGCTGGAATCTGTCATTACTTGGTGGAGATGATAGATACCAATTTCAGAATAGTTCCAGCTCTTTATCCATCCATCCGAGGCATTGGAAAGCGTCAGGAAAAGCCTCTGTCGGAAGCAGCACAATACATAGCTTTTACATGAGCAGTTGATAGTTTGATAGCTCGCCCCGACTGACTATGTTCCACCTTTTCTACCTATGCCAACCAAAATTTGCGCGCGCTACACAGTCCCGTTCCCGAGGGGAACCACAACACTTTATACATACAAAATAATTAAAAACCGTAAGTGAAGGTCAGCAGTTTACATAAGAGCAACAAACATTTTAAATAACATTTGCATATATTGGTAGTTCTACACAAAATTATCTAAATAAAATTATTTAATTTTAAAAATAACCGAAGAGATTATATGACAAAGACAAAACATATAACTTGCGCATCTATATATATCCGAATCACGCTCCAGCTACTGTCGGGTTTGGGTGCTGATGAGTCCTCTCCATTTGGCTCGGTCCTCCCACCACTTTTCTTCCTCCACTTGCTGCCAGCTCACACCTTTCCTTTCTACAGATATTTTCACTCCCATTTTCCACCGTGTTCTTAGGCGCCCTCTAGGTCTTTTCCCATCCGTCTTTAGTTCTTCCATAATTTTGGGGAGACTCTGCCCATGCATCCTCTTAACATGTCCATATCATCTTGATCTCTTTCTCTCAATTTTTTCTCTCATACTTTCTTGTTTCAGGTCCTTTCTAATCTCTACATTCCTTTCTCTGTCCATTATTTTTTTTCCTTAACTGCTCTGAGAAATTTCGTTTCCCCTGCTTGCAGTCTGCTCCAGTCCCTTTCTGTCATTATCCATGTTTCTCCACCATAGGTGACAATGAAAAATGAAAAAATGACAATAGGGATTTAATAATTCTTATACATAAGGAGTTTTGCTCTTTCTGAAGCTTCATTATTCCAAATCAGCAGTTTTAATGTTTGGTAGAAATTGCCTCTCTTCTGTAACCTCCTATAAATTTCGTTAGTTATTCCTCCATCCCTAGATATTTCACTCCCTCAATAAGTGAAACTTTCTACCACTTGGAGGGGTTCTCCATTCAAGGTAATATTTCCGTTGATCCCTTTCTCTCTTCCAAGTACCATTACTTCACTCTTATCTTTATTTGTTTGTAATCCATATCTTTTCATTATTTCCTTCCACGCATCAAGCTGTAACTGTACATCTACCTCTTTATCACCCCATATTACCATATCATCTGAAAAAATCATCTTTTTGTCTTTTTCTTTTACTATATCTTTAACTACCCTATTCATTCCCTCCATCACAACATTAATAAGTGCAGGAGATAGAATACTTCCTTGCTTAAGTCCTTGTCTCATTTCGAAGTATTCAGAGTTCCCCAATGGTGTTCTAATTCTACAATTGTGTCCTCTGTACATTGTCTTTATAACATTAATGTATCGATCTTCCATATCAATCTTCTTCATTTCTTCCCAGGGTCTTTCCCTGTCAACTGAGTCATATGCCTTTTCTATGTCTATAAAAACCATTATCACCGTTTTGTTATACTCCTAACTTTTTTCCATCAGTTGACGGATAGAAAATATCAGGTCGATCGTGCTTCTTTCTTTCCTAAACCCATGCTGTTCTTCACTCAGCTCCTTTTCTATCTTTTCATTTATTCGATTTAGTAAAATTCTTTAAAAAATTTTGGCTGTATGACTCATAAGGGTTATTCCTCTGTAGTTTTTACAAAGTCTTTTATTGCCTTTCTTGAAGATGGGAACAATGTCTCCTGTTCTCCAGTCGTCAGGTATTTTACTATTTCTCCACACGCTTGATAGTACTCTATACAGTAACTGCATTCCCACTGGACCTGCTGCTCTTGTCATGTCCACTGATACTTCATGAGGTCCTGGGGCTTTCCCCCCGTTCATCTTCATCACAGCTTTTTCTATTTCTTCCCGTGCAATTTGTCCTAATTCTGCTTTCAAAACACAGAAGCACAAGAAACTGGCACATATTGTAAATATTACAGAGATTACACTTGCTACACTCTAAAAGACATCAAAATTTATACAAAGAAAGGAGTATACAATTTTGTGTTATCGATTCAATCCAACAACATTTACAGAAACTCAACGATATAACACTAAACAATACAAAACGCTAAATAAATCAGTACAACTATGGTGTTACAACCCGTTAACCTCGTAGTTTGTTCGCAGGGTTACAATGAACTTGTTGATGCTCACCAGATACAAGAGCAAGAGCTGTACCATGCAGTGGTGCTCGTTTACTTCCTCGACCTGCAGAGGGTGCGCCCCCTGTCCGCAGATCCTGAGCGGGAACAGCGACACGGCCACGGTGGTGACGCAGCGCCTGCTGCCCGCCATCTTCGCCAGCCAGCTGCGGGTGCTGCCCTACAGCGTCCACCGCAGGACCGTCTGCCTGCGCCTCGAGCTCTCCGGCTGTCCCGCCACAGGTGGGTCTACGACTGGCTACAGCCGAGTCGTCTGCATCACGCTTGCTCTGTTAGCTTCAAGTGACGCCACGAGCTAGTCTCCTTCCATGTGCTGTTACTGCTGTCTCTTTGAAATTCTATGTCCATCAATTCTGATTTGTAGGAGCGAGGTAGTATTTTACAGCCAGCCAGAAGGCAGACGTTTCTACAAAAAGGGTGGAGAGAGCTCTTTTAGTGGGACTTGGTGCAATCGGATTATATGGAGAAGTTGCTGTGGCTACTGATAAAGTAGAGATGGGCTGCGCCGTGTAGTTTTTCCTCTTGTAACAGCATGTAACCATACTGTCGTGCAGTAAGTCCGAAATAAGAGTGATTTGAGGTATGCCGCAGGGGAGTGTCGTAGGACCGTTGCTATTCACAATATACGTAAAGGACCTTGTGGATAACATCGGAAGTTCACTGAGGCTTTTTACGGGTGATGCTGTAGTATATCTAGAGGTTGTAACAACGGAAAATTGCACTGAGGTGCAAGAGGATCTGCAACGAATTGACGCATGGTGCAGGGAATGGCAATTGAATCTCAATGTAGACAAGTGTAATGTGCTGCGAATACATAGAAAGAAAGCTCCTTTATCATTTAGCTACAATATAGCAGGTAGGAACTGGTAGCAGTTAATTCCATAAATTATCTGGGAGTAGGCATTAGGAGTGATTTAAAATGGAATGATCATATAAAGTTGATCGTCGGTAAAGCAGATGCCAGACAGATTCATTGGAAGAATGCTAAGGAAATGCAATCCGAAAACAAAGGAAGTAGGTTATAGTACACTTGTTCGTCCACTGCTCGAATGTTGCTCACCAGTGTGGGATCCGTACCAGATAGGGTTGATAGAAGAGATAGAAAAGATCCAACGGAGACCAGCGTGCTTCGTTACAGGATAATTTAGTAATCGCGAAACCGTTACGGAGATGATAGATTGTAATTTTAAAACGGCACACGATCCACAAAAACTGTTTGTGCCAAGGAAACGAGCAGAGAAAACAGAGCGGAATGATGTGACATTTTTATTTGTTATTTTAGTGTGCCGTTCCGTTGCTATAACTATTCCACGTCATTCACTGATTTTATACAGTAATTTCCACCGTACACATGTGGAGCATCAGCTCGCAACTACCGGTACTGTTCTCCAACTTCTATGTGAATTCACTAGTTAAACATCGCATGAGGTAGCATTCTGGCTGTTAACATGTGATGTACAAAGAGAATGTTCAAACGGCCAGGGAGATGAAAGTGTAGGCAATACCTCAAGATCTGCACCAAGGTCAAAGGCAGGAATAAGGCGTTTAGCCCTAGTTTCGAACCTAGGTTATTTTATGCTCACAGTTCTTTTCCTGTTTATTTAAATACTGATGAAAATTTGATCTATTCTTTAGGAACAGTTAGTATCTGGCTGGGAAGAACGATACATTAACTTTTGTGTAAGGGATTAGGTGGACTTTTAGCAAATTGGTATGGTCTCAGGTCGTAATCGTGAAACTAGTTAAAGCAACTACACTTTAAAACTCTTTTGAGTTTGAAGTAAATGTGCTAAAACTATAAATTTTTTTCGGCGGAATTATTACAGTATATAACTTTCCCCAATGTGCTTTATATTCAGCTGTTGCAATTACTTTAAATTCGGCGAAGTTTTAGGCATGCTTGTGGAGGAAGCCAAGACGGAGAAGAAGCCAATGTTTCTGTTTCAGGCCACAGATGTTCCAGAGACCTATTGAATAAAAGTGTGTAAAAAACAGACAATTGGGTGGCAAGATACAGGTGGCTAATAACATGCAAAGGGGTAGCCAAACTCAAAGTGAAGATTTGTATTTATCGAACTGTAATCTTCCAATTCCGAATACTTAAGAATCATTTAATTGTGCTACGAGGAATAGTGTGTTGAGTATTAGACAGTATTGGTTTCAAATCAACGTTTTAGAGTTATTTGACTGACATACGTTTAAACCACAATTTACAGGCTGCTGAGTATTGAAGATACCAAGTCGAACTAACTATACAGGAATAAACGTAAGTTACATTTGCGGAAAATAATCAACTTAGCATTTCAGTGCCTGAAAAACCATGACATCGGAAATGGGCATTTTGTTTCGGCGTAGTTACTCTCAGATCAGACTAGCTATTAATACTAGTGGGTACTACGTGTCGGACATCAATAGCCCTTTCTTCGTTACAAAAGACAGTACCTGAAAATAAGCCTTCTTCATGAAGTTCCCAGAGTGCGGCTACAATTCACTACACTTGCATCACAATCATCATCAGTGTTCTGCCAAAAGGCAGGTTTTCACATGGTAGTTCTCCAGGCTGTCCGGTCTTCTGCCATATTCTTCTGGTGTGAATAATTTCCTCTTCCCTTTATGTCTTCTATCATCTTGTATCTCCTTCTTCCTCTCAGTCTTCTCCCACAAACTAATCCTTCCTAGCAAGCTCTCCCTTGTCAGTGAATATTCCAACCTGTTCTTTCTTCTTTCTCTTACAACCATCAGCAGACATCGTCTCTCACCATCCCTATCCAATACTCTTTCATTACTCACTCTTTCCGTCCAGCTTATTCTCTCCATTCTCCTCCACGTCCAAATCTCAAATGCTTCTAACCTTTTTTCATCCTCTCCTCATAGCGTCCATGTTTCTGCCTCATATAGTGCCACACTCCAGACAAAACATTTTTCAAGCCTTTTCCTTAGACCTTTATCTAATTCGCCACATAAGAGTCTCCTCTTTCTGTTGAATGCCTCCTTCGCTATGGTGATTCGAGTTTTCACCTCCTGGTGACATCTCAACTCTTCAGTTATTCTGCTTTTAAGATATTTAAATGCACTTACTTGGCTAATGGTAGAATGTCCTTTTTTAATATTGGACAGTCTGCATCTTATATTGATGACTATACTCTTTCTTTTTGCTGTGCTTATTTGCATCCCATATTCCACACAAGCGTCATTCATATCCTTCAGCATGATGGGAAAAGAAGAGAAAAGAGGAATATGTATTAGTGGAAAGAGAATAGAATGTATAAGATTTGCTGATGGCATGGTATTAGTGGCAGAAAGTGAGCGGACAGTGAATAACATGCTGAAAGATCTGCATCACAATGCCCGTATCAAATATTTATGTAATCGTAAAGTGACAGTTCACGTCGAAATGAAAGATGTAAATGTGCCAACGGCATCATTATTTCAAGAGTACTTCCTTCATATATACTTCTAAATGCCACAGAGCTTCACACTTCATATTCGAGCAAAATGTGGCAGTATAATAATTGTAGCGTCTATGTCAGACGTATGGTGTAAAGATAACCGATACGCACGTATCGGCTTTCTAAAAAAAAAAAAATTAATAATATGGCAACATCACTCGACCAAAACCCACCATTTAACTACAAAACTAGTACAGTCACACGAAGGTAATCTTTAAGTCAGACATATGAACCACCAGCACAACAGTATCCAATGTGGTTCTTGCCTAGCAAGTAAAAATACTGTTTAGGTTAATGGTTACAAAAAAATTAAGACATCCTAGTTTGTAGAGGTAGTGAACAAAAGCATAAACTGAACACAATTCGTTAAGAGACGCATCCTGACGAGCTATAGTACACATTTAATAAAACCAGTAGTTCATGATGATATTAAGAAAGTGATTAAAACCACTCGTTTAGGCAGTAAGTATTAGATAATTATATTTACGAATTCTTCAATAACATAACGTGTGCTAAACAACGAATGTCTACAGCAATATCCGAAAAATCTTCCGTTTGGTACATTTATTACAAGAAGTGCCTCCATTATGACGAAAATGTTATTATGAACACCGACAGTCAATCGTTCATGGGTTCCAGATATTTACATCTATGAAATATTTTTTTCGGCAGAAGATCAACCTTGTATGACGGAAGCCTCAGAGTAGCAGCCGTACAACAGCACTCGTCGACGGAACTTTTATTTCTATAGCTTACTTTCTTTCCTTTTTTCTTTTGTAAACACAATTCTTTAATTATTACAATTATTCCATCACTGATGTTTTTTGCACATTTTTTCTTCAGTGTTATTACGAAGTACAAACATAGCAACCAGTTTCACGTCATGCTGCCGACGAAGGAAATGTACTGGATTTTCGTAAGAATGGTAATCGGGACACCACTTCAGTGAAAACATCGCAGCAATCACGGACTATTTAACGATGCATCGGAGTTTGTCTCACGTAGTATACTTTATAACGTGTGAAAGTTTTCAAATGGACAAAAGGTGAAGTCATTAAGCTTCCAATGAAGAGTTATCTGTCATGTTTATGCGAAGTGTTCTGCATGGTGCAAGATACGTAAAATGTAACGCTAAAGCCGTTTTTGCGAATTTGACATGCCATAAATGGCAAGAAAGTATAACAGCACTCACTGATTCCGAAATCGGACCACAGTACTCTCCGAAAGACGGGTAGAACGGTACACGTCTTATTCAAAACACAATTTACCACATCAAAAACGACAGTTATATACCTGAACTTATTAGCGAAGAACTGTCATCGACAATACTTCATGAAAGGTTTCGTAGGACGGAAAATTGATATACACACAATGAATCAAATAACTGAATTCCGTGCGTTTGCGAACGTGAACATACTAATATTAAAATGATACAAGTGATCCTGATATAGTTTTCAACGAAAAATTGTTGTCACTTTCGATGAAAAATAATGTTGCTTACATGTATCCAGAAATTTTTTTTAATTAGCTGAAAGGTAGGCATCTCAAAAGATGAAATTCTCTAACTTCAAAAGCATAGTAAAATTAATGCAGGAAGTTTATTACGCTATGAACATGCCATTCTCTATGAGTTAACTGAAGAGTGTCACAAAGCGATAGTGAACTCTATACGTTTACTATATGCCAAATCTACGCTAAAAGGAAGTCAAGAAAATTTTGGCAGAGAAGCATTGTTTCCGTTGACAGCTGGTTATAAATTATTTCAGCTGCAATCTCTTCCGTCGTCTGATGCTTCACGTAATGATTTCTATCGTTTTCAGCGGCTATGAAAATCAAGGCGTAGGTTTTCCAAATCAGTATACGTGCGAAATAATTCGACGCGCCATATTGATCATCCCAAAAGTTTTAGGGTATTGTGAAAAGGTAGGCGTAAGCATGTGTATGCCGAAGGAGGGAGAGCTAGGAAGAATTTGGATATAGTATTTTTTCCTTAACTTTTAACACCAACTTTCTGCGTCTAAGTCACATATTTCGCTTTTAAACCATTGTACGTCAATGGAGGTACTACGCTGTAAATTACAGCACATTTCAAGTAATGTAATGGTTTCTTTACCGCAGCTACCCGCATGGGTTTTGGTATTATAATACTGTAAGAGTTCAATTTGTGTTCATATAGCTGGCGTAGGAGCAGAGTCTTCTTCGACTACTAATCATAACGTCAAGATTCCGTGGTTCAAGACCAGCTATTGCTTAAATTTTGAGTAAAAGTGATAAGCAACGGCGGTCGAAGATATACGGCTTAAGAAGTTACCCTTCTTCTGCCAACGTCCTTGTCAACGATGTCGAAGGAACGGACAGATGTCCAGGGCACTGTCTCGTCCTTGCAATCGGAAATTGTTCCTAAAATTCGGAAAGATTAAGTTTTATGAAGATGCAGAGATCAATGTAAATCAATGGATTAAAGACACACAAAGTGTCATTTCCCTGTTGGCAAAAGTTTCCGGACTAGTCCCCGATTCGTACTACCGGGACGGGACTGCCGAAGGGGGAGGTGACCAGAAGAGAAAGATGGAATAGCCAACGGTGAATGGAGTGCCAAAAGTTTGAACTTAGTTGAAAAACCACAAAAGCTGAAATGGTAAATGCTAAGGCTCACTCGACAGGGTGGTCCATTGATCGTGACCAGGCCAAATATCCCACGAAATAAGCGTCAAACGAAAAAACAACAAAGAACGAAACTTGTCTAACTTTAAGGGGGAAACCAGATGGCGCTATGATTGGCCCACTAGATGGCGCTGTCATAGGTAGAACGAATATGAACTGCGTTTTTTTTAAATAGGGACCCCCATTTTTATTATATATTCGTGTAGTACGTAAAGAAATATGAATGTTTTAGTTGGACCACTTTTTACGCTTTGTGAAAGATGGTGCTGTAATATCACAAACGTATGGCTCTCAATTTTTGTAGGAACAGTTGGTAATAGGTAGGTTTTTTAGATTAAAATACAGGACGTAGGTACGTTTCAACATTTTATTTCGGTTGTTCCAATGTGATATGATACATGTACCTTTGTGAACTTATTTCTGAGAACGCATGCTGTTACAGCGTGATTACCTGTAAATACCACATTAATGCAATAAATGCTCGAAATGACGTCCGTCAACCTCAATGCATTTGGCAATACGTGTAACGACATTCCTCTCAACAGCGGATAGCTCGCCTTCCGTAATGTTCGCACATGCACTGACAATGCGCTGACGCATGTTGTCAGGCTCTGTCGGTGGATCACGATAGCAAATATCCTTCAACTTTCCCGACAGAAAGAAATCCTGGGACGTCAGGTCCGGTGAATTTGTCATGAAATATGCTATTCAATAGCGCTTCCATTGCACGCGAGCTATGTGCCGGACATCCATCGTGTTGGAAGTACACCGCCATTCTGTAATGCAGTGAAATATCTTGTAGTAACATCGGTAGAACATTACGTAGGAAATCCGCATACATTGCACAATTTAGATTGCTATCGATAAAATTGGGGCCAATTATCCTTCCTCTCATAATGCCGCCAAGTTCGCTGACGTTCCACTTGTTTCACTTGTCGCTGCCATCGTGGATTTTCCGTTGCCAAATAGTGCATATTATGCCGGTTTACGTTACCGCGGTTGGTGAATGACGCTTCGTCGCTAAATAGAACGCGCTCAGAAAATCTGCCATCCTCCCGCAATTTCTCTTGTGGCCAGTGGCAGAACTGTACACTACGTTAAAAGTCGTCGCCACGCAATTTCTGGTGCATAGAAATATGGTACGAGTGCAATCGATGTTGATGTAGCAGTCTCAACACCGACGTTTTTGAGATTCCTCACATGTGTATGAACACTTCCTGTTTCCTTAAATAACGTAACTATCCGGCAAACTGACCGGACACTTCAATGATGGCGTCCAGGATACCGAGGAGCTTACATAGCACACGCCCGTAGGACGTTTTGATCACAAGAGCCATACATCAACGCGGTATCGACCTTTCCTGCAATTGGTAAACGGTCCATTTTAACACAGGTAATGTATCACGAAGCAAATGCCGTCCGCACTGACGGAATGTTACGTGATACCACCTACTTATACGTTTGTGACTATTACAGCGCCATCTATCACAAAGTGAAATAGTGGTCCAACTAAAACATTCATATTTCTTTACGTACTACACGAATATGTAATAAAAAATGGGGGTTCCTATTTAAAAAAACGCAGTTGATATCCGTTTGACGTATGGCAGCGCCATCTAGCGGGCCAACGGCCAACCATAGCGCCATCTGGTTTCCCCCATCAAGCTAGACAAGTATCGTTCTTTGTAGTTTTTTCGTTTGACACTTATCTCATGGGATATTGGGCCTGGTCACTATCAATGGACCACCGTGTGTATATAGTGGAGATCGGTGAAGTAAAATGGAAAGAAGATACAGTTTTCTGTGTAGACGAATACAGGGTGATACCAACAGCAGCAGAAAACGGTATAACAATAAGAGGATACATTACGAATAGGAAAGCAGAAAGGAGAGTGAGCTACTGTGAACTGTTGCGTGGTGGGACTATTCTCATTAGATTCGAAAGCAGACCGACACCGACTACGGTAGTTCAGGTATAGGCCCCTACACTTCAACGACGCGAGTAGAACATGAAGAGAAGGAGTGAGTATATGAGGATATTGAGCGGGTACCGCAGTATGTAAAGAGGGATGAAAATCTGTACCCGGCCGGAGTGGCCGAGCGGTTCTAGATGCTTTAGTCTGGAACCACGCGACCGCTACGGCCGCAGGTTCGAATACTGCCTCGGTCATGGGTGTGTGTGATGTCCTTAGGTTAGTTAGGTTTAAGTAGTTCTAAGTTCTAGGGGACTGATGACCTCAGAAACTAAGTCCCATAGTGCTCAGAGCCATTTGAACCATTTTTGAAAAATCTGTAAACATGGGGGACAGGAATATGATTACAGAGTAAGAAATAGAACTAAGTGTTACAGGAGTATGTCTAATATAATTGACTCTAAGAACGAGATAGAGGAAATTGTGTTGTGCAATAAATGTCAGATATTACTAGCGAATCCTCTGTTGGAGAAACATAAGAGGAGGGGGAATAATCATAGAAGATCCGGAGGTGTGGAATGATTCCACCTTGATTACAACTTTGTCAGACAGATATTCCGAAATTAGATTCTGTAAGGTGTAACTAGGTGCAGTAGTAGACTCAGATAACATTTTAGTCATGATGAAGAGTAAACTGAAGCTTAAGAGAATCGAGAGATACAATCAATGTGAGAGGAAGGGGGGATAATAGTGAGAAATGACGAGACTCGTTAGAAGTTTGGTAAAAAGGTGGGTACGGTCATAAAGAATACTAGAGTAGGGAGTTCTGTTGAAGATAAATGGTAACTATGAAGGACCCTTGGGGAACATAAGAAAAGCTTCTCCTAATCAACGAAAGGAGGAAGTACAAAAGAGTGCAGAGAAGACAGGAATACAGCAACACGAATACCTTAGGAACAAAATAAATGGGCATTACAGGCAACCAAGGTGAAGTGCCTGCAGGAAACGGGACTGCCTCAGCATACAGTAAAGTCAAAACAAACTTCGGTGCAATTGATAGCAAGGATAGCGGCAGTAAGACTGCAGTGGGAAGTCAACTCTTTAACGCAGAGGAGAGAGCGAACAGGGGGAAAGAGTAAGTCGACAGTCTCGATGACGCGGAAGACTTGTCAGATGATGTGACTGAAGAGGAAACTGCAGTCAACATGGAATTCTAGACGATATTGCAGTTACAATTTAAAGGAACTCTAGAAGACTTCAGATCAAACGCAACAGAATGGATGGATAGTATTCACCCGGAATTTCTAAAATCATTAGGGGAAGTGGCTATAACACTTCCAAGTTGGTGTGTAGAATCTATGAGACTGGCAACGTACTATCAGACTTCGGGAAAATATCATCTCACTCGATTCCGAAGATAGCAGCGGCTGATAAATGAGACAACTACAGCACAATCAGCTTAACAGTCATGCGTCCAGATCCTGATAAGAATAATATACTGACACGTGTACAAGAAAATCGTGTGGATCTATTTTATGATGATTAGTTTGGTTTTAGGGAAGGTAAAGGCACCGCAGAAGCAGTTATGACGTTGTGCTTGATATTAACATCAAGGCAGAAGGAATATCTAGACACTGTTGTATGATTTGTCGATTTAGAAAAAGCATTCGACATCATGAAATGGTGCAAAGTGTTAAAAAATCTGAGAAAAATAAGAGTATGCTATAGGGAAACACAGGGTATGTGCAAGTACCAAGTGAGAACAATAAGACTGAAAGACCAAGATTGATGTGCTCGGAACCAAATCGGGGTAAGGCAATGTTGCGATCTGTTGCCTCTACTTTCCAATACGTATATCGATGAAACAATGATGTAATAAAAAGGAAGTTTGGAGAATGGGATTAAAATTCATGGTGAAAGTCTATCAGTTATTAAATTCGCTGATTACATCGATAGAAAGATTTATTTATTTAATCGTATGGCTAAGGCCTCCCGTCGGGCAGACCGTTCCCCGGATACCGGTCTTTCAGTTCGTTGCTACTTCGATGAGCTGCAGTCGATGAGGATGATAGGATGATGACAGCACAACATCCTGTCCCTGGGCGGCGAAAATTCCTCGACACAGCCAGGAATCGAACCCGCGCCCAAAGGATTAACAATCCGTCACACTGACCATTCAGCTACCGGGGGCGGACGATATCCTCAATTAAAGGGAAGAATAATTACAGGATCTGTTGAATGGTATGAAGAGTCTATTGCGGACAGAGTAAAACGGCCGAAGAAAAAAGTAATGAGAAGTAGCAGAAATGAGGATAGCAAGAAGCCTAGCAAAATTTCTGATCAAGAAGAGACGAAGTTAAAGAATTCTTTTAAAGCAACGTAACCCATGACCGACATATGAAGAGGACACAGAAAACGGACTAGAACAAGAAAAGAAGGTATTCCTGGTCACGAGAGGTCTACTGGTATCGAATTATCAAACATAGGTCTTAATCGGAGGAATGAATTTCTGAGAATATACGTTTAAAGATTGTAAGGTAGAGAATTGACGAGTTTGAGATGTGATGCTAGTGAAGAAGGTTGGAATTCAGGCGGCCTAATAAGATAAGGGATGAAGAAGTTCTCCAAACAATCGTTGAAGAAAGGAACTTACGGAAAATACCAACAAGAAGAAATGACAGGATGATAGGGCATGTGTTAAGACACCAGGGAATAACCTCCATCTTGTTAGTGGGAGCTGTAGAGGTTCAAAATGTGAAGGAAGGCAGAGATTGGAAAACATCCGACAAATAACTGAGGACGTAGGGCGCAATTACTACTCTGAGTTGAAGAGGCCATCACAAGATGGGAATTCTCGACAGGCAACATCAGACCAGTAGAAAACTGATGACTGAAAAAAAGTATGTTGTAGAATGCTTATATTGCTTCCATGTAAGTTTTGTAGCGATATGGTAGACGATACTGTATTTGTGCGGTGGGGTATCATCACGAAGGGCAATTTCAATCATATTCTGCAGAGATACTCGTTGTGCATGTAGTGACACATATTATATGCACAGACAAATCCTTTTTCGGAAAAGAATGTGTCGTTTGCAGTATGTAAGCAATCCATGGTTACAATAATGAGAGCAAGAAAATAATTTTATTTCCACTAGTGAAATTTGATTCCATGGCGGTGACTAATACGTTGGTTTATTTTCGAGGCATTGCAGAAGTTGCGTATTAAATTTATTTGCACACTGGGGTGACAAAAGTCATGGAGTACCGATGTACGCATTAACAAGTGGCGGTAGCAAAGTGTACACAGGGTATCAGGGCAGTGCATTGGAGGAGCTATCATTTGTACTCAGGTGATACATGTGAAAATGTTTTCGAAGTGATTATGGTCACACGATGGGAATTAATAGACTCTGAACGCAAGGTAGTTAGAGATGCATTGTTATGGAATTCAATATTTAGCGAGCCACAGTGTCAAGATAGTGGCGAGAATACGAAGTTTTAGGTATTACCTCTCACCACGGACAACGCAGGGGCCAACAGCCTTCATTTGACGAGCGAGAGCAGCGGCGTTTGCGTAGAATTGTCAGTGCTAATAGACGAGAAACACTGGGTGAAACAGCCGCAGAAATCAATGTGGGACGTACGACGAAGGTATCCCTTCTGACAGTGCGTCGAAATTAGGTGTTAATGGACAATGGCAGCAGAAGCTGACGCGAGTGGTTTTGCGAACAGCACAACATCGCCTGCAGCGCCTCTCCTGGGCTCGTGAACATAAATCGGTTGCACCCCAGACTATTGGAAAACTGTGGCCTGGTCAGATGTGTCCCGATTTCAGTTGGTAAGAGCTGATGGTGGGGTTCGAGTGTGTTGCAGACCCCACACACTGTGCTGCTGACGGCTCCGTAGCGCTTTGGGTTGTGTTTACGAGGAATGGACTGGGCCCTCTGGTCCAACTGAACCGATTATGGACTGGAAATGCTTATATTTAGCTACTTGACCATTTGCAACCATTCAGGGACTTCGTATTCCCAAGCGACGATGGAATTTTTATGGCTGATAATGCGCCTTGTCACCGGCCCACAGTTGTTCGCAATTTTTTTGAAAAACATTCTGGTCATTTCGAGCAAATGATTTCCCCACGCTGATCATCCAACACGAATACCATCGAACATTTATGAGTCATAATCTGAGGTCAGTTAGTGGCAGCATGGTTCAGTATTTCCGCAGGGGACTTCCTACGACTTGTTGTGTCTATGCCACGTCGAGATGCTGCATTACGCCGGGCAAAAGGAGCTCTGACACGAAATTGTGTGGTATCCCATGACTTTTGTCACCTCAGTTTATGTCATTCACACACGTTAGAGTTGATAAGGTTTTCAAAAGAAAATAAGGAGAAATGTCTTAAGTTTACATTGCTGCTCTTGTCCTTAATCGCCGGCCGGTGGGGCCGAGCGGTTCTAGGCGCTTCAGGTTGGAACCGCGCGACCGCTACGGTCGCAGGTTCGAATCCTGCCTTGGGCATGGATGTGTGTGATGTCCTTAGGCTAGTTAGGTTTAAGTAGTTCTAAGTTCTAGGGGACTGATGACTTCAGATGTTAAGTCCCATAGTGTTCAGAGCCATTTGAACCATTTTTGTCCTTAATCGTACGTAAGAAAATAAATGTAAAAAATTTACGACAGTTGTACCCCAGTTAGCCCGTTCTGAAAATTTCAGCTCACTCATCTCTGAGGTCCACAAATCATCTTCTGCAGTGTCTGCCGCCAGAGGAGAAGAAATGAATAACTATAAATTATTACTGCTACAAAATGAAGCCGAGTATGAGCCTTTTCATTATCTTTGAATCTTCTCTATCAATCAATATCCGTAAAGGTTCTACTCTGACATTCAGTACGATCAGCTATTCCCAATTTTTCCCATAAGTAGGTTAAAGTCGACATTTCGCTTTAATCTGCATATTTTATGAGTGTGGTAGTTGCCAGTGATTCACTGCTAATCGTTTTATCGAACGTTAAAGGGTCACATAAATATGGAGTGCATTATATTTGTTTGTGTTTGTGGCAAACTGCTAGGTCCAGCAAAATACATGTATCTTTTTCTGTTCCTGGCAGATCTCTGCAATTTCGTGGCACTGCGACATCCGTTGGCATACGTCATGGGGCTTCCGACAAGGCTTTGTAGAATTACACTCGCCTTCGTTCGAAGTTATCTTCATATTTGACACTTCCTCCGCCTCGAACGCCTCTACGGAACAATACACTAGGCAGTCCTTAATGAAGGCATACAGCTAGCGCGATATTGAATTTATTTGTTCATTGTGCAGAGCAATATGGGGCTACTTTGGGGAACAAGAAACACCGTACTAACTTGGACACCTTTATTAACTGCAACTGGTTGCCATGGACGAGAATAATTTACGTAACATATCTATTACTTGAATCCACGTTGTTATTTAGTAGGAAACTTTCTGTCTCCAAAATGTGTAATTATAGCTGTGCGCAGATTGTTCTACAATTCTAATAGTGATTTCATTACCCCTTTAGTTACGCCCATGAGTGCGACATACGCATTTCATATATTAGATAACAACCTGCACCCTTTTCCAAACTGTTTATTGCTCCAGCGATCTTCAATGTACTGCTGCAAAACAATGATGTTCATTCGCATATTCCGCATATGAATGTATAGATCTCCTATTTCCTCTGTTCAGTGGGTAACTTATCTCAATATCGGCTATTTTGATACTAGTATGTGTATTAACAGAAGGAAGTGGAAATTTCACTTGATCTAAATTACTGTTTTGGTCCGCTCTATATCATCCTCTTTTTTGTTGTCAGCGTGAGCACCGATGGACAGTACAGGTGACATAACTTTACTCGTTTAGCGCAAGCATAAAACTCTTACACTATTTCGTCACACAGATAAAATTTAACTTTCAATTTCACAAAAGTCTTGTCGTAAAGCTCTGTTTTATTCTCATTTTTCACTTTATTCAGCTGTAGTTGGTCGGCAAGACTGACTTCATATATATCTGTTATGAAGCTCTATTTTCTTTCGTAGGCACCCATTGCGTCAATGTATTATTTATAATCCGAATTAATATCTTAACCGACAAACTAGTTGGGAAATTACAACACTAAAATACCTACACGAAAACCGTAGTTTACGTTGATTTCCCAAAATTCATTAATCATTAAATATAACCGAATTTCTAAAAATGAGAGAAACATTATCGTATATAACTATGCAGAGAGCACTCCCGAGATAAATAATATCAAAATATATTAGGTATATTAGACATGTTAGTGCGTAATTTTAACATTCTGCGTGGTGTCTGTTCTATATAGTGTCTCCCTACCACTTTCGCGCAACGACGCTCTGAGCGAGTTTTTTACGGAATTGACTAGTTTGAACCTGGGACCTGTTGCTGGTAAGGAGACGCCAGACAACGCATGACATGTAGAATTCAGAAGAGTTCGGTGAGACTAGCGATGATATAACCAAATACTTAATGATTTCAGCATCAGCTCCACTGCACTCCCTGTAAAAGAATCTTAATACTAACTAAATTTAGTGGAAGGGGTTCAAGGCTTTCCTAGTTTTAGTTAGCTGGTAAAATAACGTCGAAATAGCAGTTAATTTTACCATTGGAAATTTTATTCTACTCACAAAACATTGTTTATAAATTGCACTATTGATATAAGGAAATGTTTTAATACAGGATGGTAAAAACCAACTGCGTTCAACCAAAATGTGAACGAATATTCTGTGAATGGGTTTCAAAGTTCTACAATGGGTCGAAGGATGACCTATGCAATATCACATCTATAATCTGGGTTTAAATCAATTTTCACAAAACAGAAAACTATCAAAATGGTCTACAGTGACCCTCAATTATCTTTAATTACTTTTCTAACTCGTCGTAAATTACAGTGGCAGATGTCGCTTCTCATTAACTATATAGCAGAAAAGTTATCGCGTTTCAGGTTTTTACTTCAAGTGGCAAAAGTGAACACCATGAGCTTTAATTGACGATCGACACTAGCATTACGCAAAAAGGGGGTGTAACAGATGAGACTTCCGCAGTTCTGAGTGAAGCTTTATGTGCTGTTATGCAGCATCGCGTGCGTTCATTACCTTGTCGGTGTTCGTCAGGGGGCGGCGGGCAGCACAGCTCTGCTCACCTCGCCGTCTCCTAAACGACTCTCTCCTAACTTCTCCTTACTACAATTTTCCGAAGTTGGTTTAAAAAGACTATCTGGCTGTGTTTTCATCTGACCAATCAGGGTCTCAATGTTAACCTTAAGCTCCGCCTACAAAAATTCTGTCTCTCCAATGAGAAACGTTATACTTTTCGTGGTGGGACAATGTTTTTAAAGTTTGCAACGTAACAGAGACGCGAAAAAGTCTCACACTAAAACTTGCAGCTGGTATGGTCCTTTTAGCGTTATCGTAAGATCTATACTGTTCTTCTGGAGTGCTGTATCTTTTAACTTGGGCTGGGGGTGGTCCTAACGTAACACAGACGCGAAAAAGTCTCACGCTAAAACTTGCGGGTGGTGTGGTCCTAGTGGTTAGCTGGCGACGAGGGTATCCGTCCGTCCCTTATCGTAGGGCCTTCCAGTTTAACACGGTTCTGCTCTCGGCTTCTGTTCTCGTTTCTCCCCTCGGACCTGCGTCTGTCTCATGGTGGGAAGGTATGACATGCATTTAGGCATTCTTCTGTTAGTCTGTGGTATTCCATTTGCTCACTCGTTACTCGTATTACTTTGGTTAATTTAATGTCACGATTTATTCGGAGCTATGTGACATACTACTGGATTTACTTATCATGTCAGGGTTTTCGTGGAAGGTGTTGGATTTGCCTGACACCTTACATTATTAATTGAAAATACCTTACACTTTATGGTCTGCTTTGGCAAAGATTTATACATACACTTGTATTGATATATTATCCTAACAAATGGTACAAATGTAAAAAAAAAGAGAAAACATCCAACAAGATAATTATTTATTCTTTGTATTTATAAGGAGAAAATATGTAAAATATAGTTATTCTTTTGTTTTTATGAGGAGAAAATAAATGGCATATAGTTTTAGTGTTTATTATGCCTTACTTTTGTATTTATATACTGTCCATTTCAGAACTAATGACTTATTTTTATCGATAGTCTATTTTTTACTTAAGTCCATAGTCAATGACTTATTTTGTAGTTTATTAGCTGTCTGGTGTGCTTAACTTATTTAGTTTTTCACATGTTTCTTTTGCACAATTCCTACATCACATAATTTGATTTCACGCACTCACACAATCCTATGAATGTTTAAGCATGAGGTTGGCGAATGTGGTTATTTTTTTTTTGCACTGGCCGAAGTGGCCGAGCGGTTCTAGGCGCTACAGTCTGGAACTGCGCTACCGCTACGGTCGCAGGTTCGAATCCTGCCTTGGGCATGGATGTGCATGATGTCCTACGGTTAGGTAGGTTTGAGTAGTTCTAAGTTCTAGGGGACTGATGACCTCAGAAGTTAAGTCCCATAGTGCTCAGAGCCATTTGAACCTTTTTTTTTTGCACAAAGTTGATGGACTTGAGTGAGATACATATGGGCAAGTATTTGATGTACAGCTTCGTTTGTCGTTCCTTGTTGGCTTTACAAGTGTGTGTTGCTGTTGTGGAGGTCCCATAATGGAATGGAGCTGTGAGTGCAGAATCTCTTAGTTTACTGGCTTTGTATGCGTGAAAGTCTTCGTTATGTGTCGCTGAAAGCGGTCGTTTTTCGTTGTAATACTTCGCAGACGACTGGTTTACAATAGGATAGGGATTTAGGAAGCTATGTTGTCTATTCTTCACCTATCTTCTTTCTTGGTCTAAATCTTGCAAATCTTCAACTTCCATTCTTCCTGCTTTTTCTCTGCTTCTTACTAGCTTCCTGGTTCTTCTCTGGCCAGGATATGGAAATATTTATTGATAACTAGTCGCGTTGAAGTTCTCCTCTTACTAACAGTTTGATAAATGGTTTGGGCATGTCATTTCTACTTTGTGGACGTTTTCTTCAGTTTCGTGCATCAGCGTGCTGTTTAATAACGGTAGTGTGACTTTTACACATAATTTTCGCCAGTGGTGGCTTGCCCAAGCCCTCTTCCCGTCGGGCCGTTTTTTGCTCGCTCTGCTGTGTGGGATCACTCGGAGACCCTTCCAGCGTTCGGCATCTTGTCGCGTCTCTGCAGGGCTCCATCACTGTGCAGCTCCGTGTTCGTTCCAGCAGGGTTGCACCTAGCGGTTAGATTTATTGCCCACTTTATGAGGGCCCTCTGTTGGTCTCACTGTCCTTTCCCTTCTCTCGACGCTTCTGCCTTGTAGGAACCGTGTCTTTCTAATTACATTGTTTTCTGTCCTGATACTTCTCGTGTTGCAACTTGTGGGTCATTGCATCTCATCCTTGCTGGAGTTTTTACAATGGTTCTTACAAAAAGTTTTACTTATAATCATCTAACATATGTCTAGTACCTACATTGTTATATGCCTTCTTAAAAGCTTTACAAATTTCGGCGCCCTTTCCATGTCACAATTCTAAGGTATTTTGAGTCTTAACTTTTACAAAAATCCTCAAATTCGTTGTTTTTTAATCTATTATGTAGTGTTGTGGTATATAGCATTTTAGTATTTCATGCTGTTAGACTATCTACACTTTATCCCTTCACCTTAATCTATGGTACTATTGGTGTTGTTATTGAAACTACTTTCTTTTTCCCACCTTCCACTCTCTTCATTCTTCTTTTTCCTGACGATCTTATCTGCCACATAATCTTTAAATATTGTGCTGATTATTTACCAGTAATAAAATTAATCTTCAAACTTGTACTGAAAGTGTTTAATACTGCCAGTCTTAGGTAAAATACCTCTGCTTTATCTCGTAAAATACCCTCTAATTCTTTTTTACTGTGTTCCAAAATACCTTGAACTTCTTGCAATTTTTCGTCGATTTCTTTATGAAGTTCTAACATGAGTTGAGGCGATTCCCCCTTTTATGCATACCATTCTAATTCTTCATCCCCTTTATCTCACGTCATTCTTAATTGATTGCTTATAACTGGTATTTCTTCTAATTTTAGCTTTTGCGCAAAAGGGAAGTGTGACACTAACGAATGTTACGCTACCTTTCCCCATATCTATTATCGCTCGTCTCTCATTTAAAAAATCTGCTCCTATAATCAAATCTACAGTTAGTTTAGGTATAATCACGAAGTTGGCTTCGATCTTTTGATCTTGGCAGGAAAGAGTTAACCTTGTTTGTCTCTTAACTTCCGCAGCATTGTTTCTAATAGGACCTCTTACTTTAATCCTACGTGCTCTCAGAACTGGCTATTCCTCATTGGCATTGGACTGCATGAATAAATTTTCTGAGATCGCAGTCAGTTCACTTCCGCTATCAATTACCATGTTGACTGGAATATGCTTTACCATGGTCTTCACAATTGGTTGAATTTGAAAGGGTTGGTTCTGTTCTTCTTCTTCTTCTTGCATCAACGAATCCTCCCCTGAATCATACTTGAGTCTTTTAGGAATTTTCCTTGTGAATTCGAACTTTCTGTAGGATAAGCTTCGACTGCTACTTCTCTCTCTTCTATTTTCTCTATTTCTTCCTTCATTTACGCTTTCTTCAACATCCTCTACTTTTTCTTCATCCTCGTCTATCTTCTTCTTCATCGCTACCTCCACATAATCGCATCTAATTGCTCTTATTATCGCTTCATAATTTCCTTCGTTATATACGCTGGGTTGTGTGCCCACTCTTAACTTATTTTCAACTTCTGTCGACTGCGCATTATCCACATTGAATTCGCTTTCCCTGGTTTCCATCTCAAATAGCTCGGCAATACTCATTACTTTGTCCTTTCCTCCTACATTCGTTGTGCATGCCTCTGGTAATTCGTCTTCCTCGTCAGTATTCTCCAAATTAATTTCGTCCCAACACGATATTGTTATTTTCTTGTCTTCGTTTTCGTCTGATCCCTGCGGATTTGTTTCTTCTTTCTTCTCTTCTCGTGATAAGATTTTTACTTCTCTGTTCAAGGTGCTGCAATTGTCCTGGGTCGGTGCGTCATTCTCTTTGGCATGGGCGCTTAGCTGTCAATTCGAACGTTTATCGGGGTTTGGTGGTCTTACCTCCACCTCTTCTATCTGTATTCTCTTTTCTTGTTCAGCTTGTTGATAGTGGTTTCTTTATTGATAATTTGTCGGTCTAATGGTTCGCCAGTACCCGTTCCAGTTGTCGTTATTCCCTCTGTAATGGGTGTTGCCGTTCCTGGGTGAATTATAGTTATTGCCATACTCTCTTGTAAGTCCAACCGCTTCTTTGTTGAAATCTATTGTTTCTTAGTGCGAAGTTATCACGTGATTCGTAATTATTGTTTCATCGAACTGTGTCTTGAGGATTCCACTGCTTTTTGCTTTCGTTTTCACGTGCGCTTCGTCTTTTTCTTTCGTCATCTTCCGCAAATATGAACTCTACTTCCCTTAGAATACCTTTAAATGCATCGACGTCATTGCCTCCGCGACCTACTAATGATTTCTTGTATTTCAATGGTAGCTTCATCGCGCATAATTTAATCAACTCTCCGTCACTGCATGGTACATCCAAGCATTGATTTTTCTTTGCCATTAATTCCTAAAATTTCACGGGACTCTTCTCTCCTGAATTTTCAAAATATGGGTTCTGCAATAATTCGTACTTCACTCTGTTCTGTGCTTCGCCGGACCAATATCGTGAGAGAAACTTCTCTCTGAAATCTTCGTACGATCGGCATGTCGCTGCAACATTCTGCATGGTTTCTGGGACTGTTCCTGACATGTGTGCACATATAAAGTCTAATTTGTGTGCTAGCGTCCAGTGTTCTAGTAATCCTACTCGGAATTGATCAATAAAAGTTCTTGGATGTAATGAGTTTCCTTCTCGAAAGTGTTGAAATTTTCTGACTGTGAGGAAATGATCGTTGTCGTACTTCGTCATAGTTCCATATGAAATTCGCGATTCTTCGCCACTTTTTTTGTGATCATTTCTCCCGTCGTTCTTTCCGGTTGTGGTAGATCCATTGGATATTGTCCACTGTAACTTTCGCCTACCGTTGCGTAGTATCGTTGGAGTGGTACGCAATAATTTTCTTCCATCGATTGTGAATGTGTAGCTGAATGCATTGCACTGTACTCTTCGCGACCTGGCTTTCCATTGTCACGTATGTTACTTTCCGCCTGTGATTTGAATCGCAAATGCATGATATCTTCGTTAATTGCTTGTTACAGATACGGATAAGGTTGCGGACTCTGTGCTTGTTCGATCCTGTTCACTATGCTCTTCAATGGTTTGCAACAACTGTTCGCAATTTCTGAGATTGTCGCCTCGTTTGCGCTTCTATTTTGACTATGCGGTTATCATATCTTTTCAGCGCTGCTTTTGTGATACGTTTGTGTAAAATACTGTTTTCAACAATTTCACGCGCTGTACCTGCTGCTTGTCTAGTAATTTCGTTTATCTGTTTCTCTAGTTTCTTGACTTCTCCCTGGGTGTTGTTACGTAATGTTTTGATCTCGTCCTGAATGTCATTACGCAATGTTTGTACGTCCGCTTGTACCTTGTCAATGTCTGTTCTCAATTGATTGTGACCTGTTATTAAGTTTCCTATCACTTTTCGAGATTCTTTTGCCTCATCTTCAATATGTCTTAGGTGTAACTGAATTATTTTGTTTTGTTCTTTAATCACACGCATTTGTCTCATGGTTTCTGCATTCTGAATTTTAATTTGGTTGGCAATTTCTTTATTTCGTCTTGTCATGGTTTCCTTCAATAATTGTAATAATTCTGCCAGATTGGTGGGTCCTATTTCGTTTTCTTCCGAGGTCCTACGCTCTGTGTTTTTGCGCAAGTGTTCGTTTGCAACCGATTGTATTGAACTGTGCTGTGACACGTTTCTGCTCGCATTCCTTGTACTCTGTGGTGAGGGACCTCTGATTACTTGTACTATGGGTTCTACGTTATCAAGACGCAAGCTAGAATCCTCATCGACTGTCTCTCTACATTCCTGCTCCTCTGTCGTATGCTGACTTATGTTTTCTATGCCTTGACGTACATTATCCCCGTTATGGTGTGTTATATGTCCTATTTCCCGCGATACTGCATCGTCTGTTGTACTGTCCTCTATTCTCTGTCCATTTTCATGCTGGGTCTCTACCTCAATTCGGTCAAGGTCTCGATCTACCATTGCTAATCTTTCCGAATCCCTTATTTTCTGTTTTAAAAGCAATTCACGCGTCCTACTTCGAGTCAACATGCGCTCATACGATCTCACGCGTCTCAAACTTTTTGAACACACTACTTGACAATCATTTCACTTACTTGTTGGGTCAGAACCAACTTGTCAACAATGTATCTGCCACCAGTGCACTTGCATTGGAGAGAAAACTTAATTCTAACAATATTAAAATTCATAACTTATTTATGCTATTGTCTCTGCTAGAATGCGTATCTATTGAATACTTCATTACTATCTATCGCTGCACCTACTGTTTTCGACTATTTATAACGTTCAAAAAAAACTTTTTATTACGAAAATATTTCAACAGGATATTTTTCTGACCTAGTTACGCATGTGGTCGACCTTCAATCATGGTATTTTACCATCGTGGCAGGGTCGCCATTTTCTAACAATCTGTGTGGTGTCTGTTCTATATCGTGTCTCCCTACCACTTTCGCGCAACGACGCTCTGAGCGTGTTTTTTACGGAATTGACTAGTTTGAACCTGGGACCTGTTGCTGGTAAGGAGACGCCAGACCACACATGACATGTAGATTTCAGAAGAGTTCAGTAAGACTAGCGATGATATAACTAAATACTTAATGATTTCAGCTTCAGCTCCACTACACTCCCTGTAAAAGAATCTTAATACTAACTAAATTTAGTGGAAGGGGTTCAAGGCTTCCCTATTTTTAATTAGCTGGTAAAATAACGTCGAAATAGCAGTTAAGTTTACCATTGGAAAATTTAATCTACTCACAAAACATTGTTTATAAATTGCACTGTTGATAAAAGGAAATGTTTTAATACAGGATGGTAAAAACCAACTGTGTTCGACAAAAATGTGAACGAATATTCCCTGAATGGGTTTCCAAGTTCTACAATGGATCGAAGGATGACCTATGCCATATCACATCTATACTCTAGGTTTAAATTAAGTTTCACAAAAGAGAAAACTGTCAAATGGTCTACAGTGACCCTCAATTATCTTTAATTACTTTTCTAACTTGTCGTAAATTACAGTGGCTGATGTGGCTTCTCAATAACTATATAACAGAAAAATCATCGCGTTTCAGATTTTTACTTCAAGTGGCAAAAGTGAACACCATGAGCTTTAATTGACGAACGACACTAGTATTACGCAAAAATGGGGTGTAACAGATGAGACTTCTGCAGTACCGAGTAAAGCTTTATGCGATGTTATGCGGCATTGCGTGCGTTTATTACCTTGTCGGTGTTCGTCAGGGGACGGCGGGCAGCACAGCTCTGCTGACCTCGCCGTCTCCGAAACAACTCTCTCCTAACTTCTCCTTACTACAATTTTCCGAAGTTGGTTTAAAAAAGCTATCTGGCTGTGTTTTCGTCTGATCAATCTGGGTCTCAATGTTGACCTTAAGCTCCGCCTACAAAAATTCTGTCTATCCAACGAGAAACGTTATACTTTTCGTGGTGGGGCAATGATTTTAAAGTTTGCAACGTAACAGAGACGCGAAAAAGTCTCACGCTAAAACTTGCGGGTGGTGTGGTCCTAGCGGTTAGCTGGCGACGAAGGTATCCCTCCGTTCCTTATCGTAGGGCCTTCCAGTTTAACACGGTTGTGCTCTCGGCTTCTGTTCTCGTTCCTCCCCTCGGAAGTGCGTCTGTCTCATGGTGGGAAGGTATGACATGCATTTAGGCATTCTTGTGTTAGTCTGTGGTATTCCATTTGCTCACTCGTTACTCGTATTACTTTGGTTATTTTAATCTCATGATTTATTCGGAGCTATGTGACTTACTACTGGATTTGCTAATCATGTCAGGGTTTTCATGGAAGGTGTTGGATTTGCCTGACACATTACATAATTAATGAAATATACCTTACACTTTATGCTCTGCTTAAGTTGGGACAACCAACCACAGTCTGAACGGAGGAATTCTTACAAGTAAATTTAGAATATTTCCAATTACTTTGTCTGGATGATACTGTCGAATTTCATTAATACCGCTTGATTTGAGTAAAATGACATTTCTGTAAGTATGCTGCCAGCAATCTGAAAGGGGCATAATAAATGATGTAGTCCATCGTTCAGGCCAATCTCAAAGTGAAAGGAAGTTAAAAAAAAATGTTAAGTTGATGACAGAGATTTCCTTTTTCTCGTGAATAAGTAACATTAAGGGCGAAAGACTGATTTTTAATGAAAAACTTCATTTGCTATTTTGAGATCACTGTAGATTATTAGTCTCCAAAAGAAAACTGTTTGATGGGATGACCCTATTTCGATAGCTAGCTTGAACATAGTTTTACTAAGTATCTTAAACTCTAGCACTCAACTACAACCGATGGGATTCAAGTAAATTAACATTTTTGTGATACTGGGTGATGGTTGTTGAATGGTTCAAATGGCTCTGAGCACTTTATGAATTAACATCTGAGGCCATCAGCCCCCTAGAACTTAGAATTATTTAAACCTAACTAACCAAAGGACGTCACACACATCCATGCCCGAGGCAGGATTCGAACCTGCGACCGTAGAGGTCGCGCGATTTCAGACTAAAGCGCTTAGAACCGCTCGGCCCTACGGCCGGCAATGGTTGTTGAAGTACCGCAATTAACAAGCAGTAGGTGCTTCAATACAAAAGCTTCAGATATGGATTGGGGTCACGTTGCGTTTATTAGCTGACCCTCCACTCATAACTCGAGACGTCTCTACTGTCTATTATCAAATAAATGAATAATGTCTTCCTAAACACATTTTTGTTCTTATATACGTATCTATATCGAGACGCCCCAGTAAATAAACCTTCCATACATTCATCCCTCACCTACTCATAACTTGCTTTGTGAAATGCTGATTAATATTTTGCTTCCTGTAAGTCTCTCAAGCGATTAATCCGGTTATCTTTACACTAATATCATATCTACCTGTTCTTTCTTCTTAATAAAATAATTACCTTCCTTAATGTGAGTCACACTGAGTTATCGTGGTGCACTGATTGAGAGCAGTTTTTCTCATTCTGAAGTCATTGTACATGTACTTTTGTGTTAAGAAAAGGTATTTTACAAGATGGAGTATTAGCGAAAAATATGCAATTAAAATAAACTCTGAACGATGTGTGACGGGATCAGAAGCTTGCAGGGTTTATGGATTTTTCGTTTCACGAGGCCCAGAAAACGAAATTTAGAGCACTTGCGATCCTCGAAGTACCATGTAGTTTTAAGAGTAAGTTTAGGAACGAGAGTTGTCTGCTGCCGGCATGGATAGCCGAGCGGTTGTAGGCGCTACAGTCTGGAAACGCGCGACCGCTAAGGTCGCAGGTTCGAATCCTGCCTCGGGCTTGGATGTGTGTGACATCCTTAGGTTAGTTAGATTTAAGTAGTTCTAAGTAATAGGGAACTGATGACCTCAGGAGTTAAGTCCGATAGCGCTCAGAGCCATTTGAACCAAGAGTTGTCTGCTGAGGAGTCTGAGTAAATGACTATTGGCTAAGTTCTCGGTAATGATTGAGTTCATTAGGCATGTTAGCTACGTAATACGTCCGCAGTAAGCACTCTAGATGTTTACAGATCATTTAAAAGCCTTTACGATTTTGTAAGTGATTTGTAAAACCTTACAAAGTTAGCGTCGCTGACGACAACAAAGAGAGGTACGCTTCGCAGATATTATATACTGCGACCTCCATTTAAGTGCAGCACAAGGCAACAGGGAACACCGAGAAATAAATTGCTGCATCGGCAGCATTGCTGGCTACGATAGCTACGAGGAATGCCGTTAACGGAAAGAGCCCCTTCTGTCAGGGCAAATCGCCTCCGCCTGCGCGTCTAACAAAACACAGGCCATTTCAATTGGCCGCCGGGGGCGAGCGGCTGTTTTGTATCGCGGGGCAACGGTTGCGCCGGCCGGTCGTACACAAACGACCGCCCACATCGGCGGCACTTGCCGTCACATGACATTAATAGCGGTCGTAAATACAGCGCTTAGCGCCTGAGTAATGACAGGCCTGCTTACGGTCGTGCGCCGCGGCAGTAAACGTACAGTAGGTACCTGCCGGTGTTCATAAAAAGCGGCGCGCGCGGCGTTCGTGCCGCGCAATCCGATTTGTGCGAGCTGCCGGGCCGGCGCCGCACGGACGGGCCGGGACGGGGCCCGCGGCTTATGGAATGCGAGTGGGCCGGTCGCTCGCTCGCCCGCCAGCGCCGGCCGTCAAACATAATGGAAAACCCGCCGTCGCTCCGCCTTATGCTGGCACGGCCGATACGGTGCACGAGCCCGGGACCTGGGGACACGCGAGCGTTCATGCCGGCCCGCGATCTGCGTAACGAAAAACCGAGTCTGACGTTGCAGGCATACGAAAGGGGGTGTTATTCACTCACTAGAACTGGCAACCTACCATTAAGGAGGTCTCCATGTCTCCTATTTTTCGATCTCATGGTTTCTTAAAGTCTGGCCTTGTTTATTACAGTTTTATCAACTATACATTAAGGCGGAAGTCCTGACCATTTTACAGAGAATATCGTGATACACAACTTAGATACAGTATGTTACATAAATAATAACCAAAACTGGCAAGAGCACACAGATAGCTGAGGAAAGAAAGCTGCAATAAACATGAGTTGTCAAACGAACCATTTAGATGATAACTGCAGATGAGTGATCACGAACTGTCCCTGTCTTCAATACAAAACATTGTGGTATTGAATATAAATAAATTGTGACTTTAGCTATTACCTAAAAGGAATGACCGTAATGTTGAGATTGTTCTACGCTTAACAGAATGTCTACATCTACATTTATACTCCGCAAGCCACAAAACGGTGTGTGGCGGAGGGCACTCAACGTGCCACTCTCATTACCTCCCTTTCCTGTTCCAGTCGCGTATGGTTCGCGGGAAGAACGACTGCCGGAAAGCCTACGTGCGCGCTCGAATCTGTCTAATTTTACATTCGTGATCTCCTCGGGAGGTATAGGTAGGGGGAAGCAATATATTCGATACCTCATCCAGAAACGCACCGTCTCTAAACCTGGACAGCAAGCTACACCGCGATGCAGAGCGCCTCTCTTGCAGTGTCTGCCACTTGAGTTTGCCTAACATCTCCGTAGCGCTATCACTCTTACCAAATAACCCTGTGACGAAACGCGCCGCTCTTCTTTCGATCTTCTCTATCTCCTCCGTCAACCCGACTTGGTACAGATCCCACACTGATGAGCAATACTCAAGTATAGGTCGAACGAATGTTTTGTAAGCCACCTCCTATGTTAATGGACTACATTTTCTAAGGACTCTCCCAATGAATCTCAACCTGGTACCCGGCTTACCAACAATTAATTTTATATGATCATTCCACTTCAAATCGTTCCTCACGCATACCCCCAAATATTTTACAGAAGTAATTGCTACCAGTGTTTGTTCCGCTATCATATAATCATACAATAGAGGATCCTTCCTTCTATGTATTCGCAATACGTTACATTTGTCTATGTTAAGGGTCAGTTGCCATTCCCTGCACCAAGATCTCCCTGCATTTCGCTGCAATTTTCTAATGCTGCAACTTCTCTGTATACTACAGCATCATCCGCGAAAAGCCACATGGAACTTCCGACACTATCTACTAGGTCACTTATACATATTGTGAAAAGTAATGGTCCCATAACACTTCCCTGTGGCACGCCAGAGGTTACTTTAACGTCTCTACACATCTCTCCATTGAGAACAACATGCTGTGTTCTGTTTGCTAAAAATACACTACGTGATAAAAAGTAGCCGGACACCGCTGAAAACATACGTTTTCATATTAAGTGCATCGTGCGGCCACCTACTGCCAGGTACTCCATATCAGCGACCTCGGTATTCATTAGTCATCGTGATAGAGCAGAATGGAACGCTCCGCAGAACTCACGGACTTTAAACGTGGTCAGGTGATTGGGTGTCACTTGTGTCATACGTCTGTACGCGAAATTTCCACACTCCTAAGCATCCCTAACTGCACTGTTTCGGGTGTGATAGTGAAGCGGAAACGTTAAGGGACACGTACAGCACAAAAACGTACAGAGCGACGTCGTCTGTTGGCTCACAGAGACCGCCGACAGTTGAACAGGATCGTAATGTGTCATAGATAGGCATCTATCCAGATCATCACACAGGAATTCCAAACTGAATCAGGATCCACTGCAAGTGCTATGACAGTTAGACGGGAAGTGAGAAAACTTGGATTTCATGGCCGAGCGGCTGGTCATAAGCCCCACATCACGCCCTAAATTCCAAACGACGCCTCGCTTGGTGTAAGGAGCGTAAATTTTGGACGACTGAATAGTGGAAAAATGTTGTGTGGAGTGACGAATAACGGTAAACAATGTGGCGATCCGATGGCAGCGGGTGGGTATGGCGAATGTCCGGTGAACGTCATCTGCCAGCGTATGTAGTGCCAACAGTAAAATTCGGAGGTGGTGGTGTTATGGTGTGGTCGTGTTTCGCATGGAGGGGCTTGCATCCCTTCTTGATTTGCGTGGCACTATCACGGCACTGGCCTACATTGATGTTTTAAGCACCTTTGTTCCCACTGTTTAACAATTCGGGGATGGCGATTGCATCTTTCAGCACACTCGAGCACCTGTTCATCATGCACAGCCTATGACGTAGTGGTTACATGACAATAACATCCCTGCAATTGACTGGTCTGCACAGAATCCTGACCTGTATCCTATAGAACACCCTTTGGATGTTTTGGAACGTCGACTGCGTACCAGGCCTCACCGACTGACAATACCTCTCCTCAGCGCAGCACTCCGTGAAGAATTGGCTGCCATTCCAAAGAAACCTTCCAGCACCTGATTGAACTTATGTCCAGTTGGGATACCCGAGGGTGTGTGCCCTCTTGGTTCGTCGTCGCCTGGCGGAAGACCATAAAGAGCGACGAAGGATCATCTGTGCGGAATCACTTGATCGTTACGAGGCTCATAGTGACAATTATTTGTCGAACATGTGTTCATCACTTATAACCGCATACAAAACGTCAGTCCTCTCCTCCTAATAAAAATTCGAAGCCGCACCATCAGTCGGTAAAGTTAAGGCGACCGTCTTCTGGGAGTCTGAAGGGCTTATTCAATTTCTCGATCTTTTTCATGGTGCAACGATCAGCTACGAAGTATACTGCGCTACCCTCAGGAAACTGAAGAAACGACTTCAGCGTGTTCGTTGCCACACAAATGCAAATGAATTTGTCCTTCTCCATGACAATTCAAGGCTTCACACATGTTTGCGCACCCGAGAGGAGCTTACAAAACTTAATTGGACTGTTCTTCCTCATCCACCCTACAACCCGGATGTCGTACCTTCTAACTTCTATATCTTTGGGCCAATGATGGATGAACTTCGCAGGAAGCAGTACTTGAATGAAGGGGAGGTTATTGAGGCAGTAATACGTTTGCTCCGGCGTCGAACAGTGGAGTAGTATCATGCCGTCACAAATACTCTCCCAGTAAGGAGGCAAAAGGCAGTCGCTCTGAACAGAGAGTGTGTTGATACATAGGGTTTTGTAGCGAAAAGAGTGGGTAGTATTAATAGTGATTGGAATAGTGGATTTTCTCTGCCTCGTGATGACTGGGTGTTGTGTGGTGTCCTTAGGTTAGTTAGGTTTAAGTAGTTCTAAGTTCTAGGGGACTGATGACCTCAGATGTTTAGTCCCATAGTGCTCAGAGCCATTTTGGAATCGTGGATAAAACCAAACTGGTTTCAGGAAAAAAAAATTATGTCATTACTGATTGAAAACTCCCAGTGGATCAACAATTTTACTAGCTGTTTTTACATTTTCACACTTCAAAGAAACTGAAGACTGTGACAGAAGAAAAACAAAAATACAACAACTCAGAAACATATGGAGTGACATGTACTGTCTGCAACTCTAAATATACTGGGATGACTGGATGTTATTTGTATCAAGTACGAAGAAGATATAAAGGCAATAAATAGTGACTGTATCCACTCCACTGACGGGGAAGATCTAATGAAAGTAAATCACCACAACAGTGGGACAAAACGGAGATGACAATCATTTCATAACAACAAAATTTAGAGAATTCTTACTGTGCAGCTAGAATATGTCATAGTAAGACTATAAATACAAACGAAAATGTTCTAAGTCACCGAAATAGCAATAACCAGAGGAACAACATTCAAACTAATTGACAGTGTACGATAAAAAATCTGTGAGAATATGTATACTTGTTATTTTCTTTATATTAAAGGCTACTGAAGATACCAAGTACGAAAAGGAGAAAACATATTTCGTACACACAAAAACTGTTACAAAAGACGGAATTTGTCGTTTTGTATATGATGACGAATTCCCATGCTTCTTGACAGAGCGTAAGGGAACGATGCGGGAAACCCGCACCGCCATACTAGGCAACGACCTAATGCAGGTGGTTTGTCATTGCCTTCCTCCGATCGTAGTAATGATAAATTATGATGATGAAGACGACGCGACAACAACCAGTCATCTCGGGGCAGGTGAAAATCCCTGACCCCGCTGGAAATAGAACCCGGCACCCCGTGCTCGGGAAGCAAGAACGCTACCGCAAGACCACAAGCTGCGTATAACAAAACATACAATTGTGTTTGAAACATGTGTATAACAAAACAAATTCTGTTGGGTTTTATAGGGAGTTAAGCAGATAATTTTAACTGGGGCGTAAAAGAGATACTGTTTACTCTGTCTACCTTCATAAACAGTCTACCAGCCTCTCCCAGCTCTTCAGTTCACAAGAGCTATCACTTAGATATAGAATATTAATGCCTCGTGCTCTCAGGGTATCTTGAACTAGGGAGTTGTGTGCTGTATACAGTGGTCTGGCAAGTGTAATTAAAGCTGCAGCTGTGGCGTCCACCGAGTGGTTCCCTTGTCAAGCTCTGGCTCAGTAAGTATACCTACACAAGGCCGAGTTGTGTCACTGGCCTCTGGGGTGTCACTGTTACCTCCGCAGGCGGCTGTCAGCTGATACCCGCAGCTAGGTTGAGAGAAGCTCCTCTCAGCTCGCCCATTCCACGCCTATATACCAACATCATTTCCACTCCAGTCTTCACCTAACACAAGGGCTTGGGACTGCATCTGACAGGAAGAGTTCATGATTTCTACGCGCCACTCTCCAGCATTGCGCCAAGGATGGCCCTCCCTCTTCTTTCGCATTTCCTTTATGGATTTTACTCTTCATCTTCGCCGCCAACGTATTGCGGGAACAACTGACATTCGTTCTCTGCATGTCACACAATGTGGTTTAACTGGATCTACTAGCGAACACATTAAAGCATGATCGAGGGAACTCAGTGTAACTCACAAGATGCATCACTGTGAACATGTGAGTCGCTGGCGGTATAACCTATTGAGTCTGGTCACCTTCCTGGAATATCGCATTAACTATTAGGAGTGCCGTCGACTGCTAATTCTGGCCCTCCGCAGAAGACTCGTGTGCATACATTATAGGATTTGAAAGCTAAGCATTTCGACTAATTCCGTAATCAGTCCGAAATTTCACCCATATTCATCATTTGAACAATGTGGTACGAGCATGTTGGTGCAATGGCACATTTTTTATGCTGATTTAAGACGACACCTAACGACACCAGTGTCGTAAAAGCTGGATAGGTTGAATTGGGCCTGTAACTAGAACTCCAGCATCACCTGACCTCAGTTCTTCAGACCTTTGGTATCATATTACAGTTTTTGTGTGCCACGCTCCCATAAGTTCGAAGATCTGGTGCAGCCATGTATTGCCTTGATTTACGAGCACCGAGAGTGTTTCAAAGAATTTATAACTCATTGAAAAGTTAGTTATTCTATGCAAATGGGAGAGCGACACGGGGAACTCTTCCTTTAATGTTACGGATGCACAGTAAACTGCATCATGTAATGTGCAACAGTAGTATTGTCTTTCTTGTTAAGGGAGGCCAGGGGAGAAATTTGCATTCAATTAGATGTAGACTTAGTCGAGAAGTTAACATTTCAAATTCATTTGTACTAATTAGGACAGTATTTCGTACTGAAGTCAGTGGAGGTTTGTAAACACGCATTCGCGGTTAATTCGCAAATGGATCTTTTGTGTACTCGCAGTTAACTGGGATGTTTTTGAGTCTGTTGTACTTCCAGCCGAGTCAATTTTTGCTATAAAAATGTGGTACAGCATGCATCCTCACTGATTGAGGAAAAAAGTTTTTCTTTGTGGAAGGAAGGAAAAGTGGATGTATACGTATATGTGACAGCAGACTTCCTCGGCGTATTCCAATGACGAAATCTTGTGGCAACGTCTTGATGAATTTTGTATCCATCATCTTCGCTTGAAGATGGTGTGTACGAAACGCTTCGACAAGACGCCACCGCCACTCAAATTATCACCCGCAAATAGATTATCATGTGAATTAAACGTATCGTCGACAACGAGCTTATTGCAATAATAGAAGTTCAGGCTAGGGAAAGGTCGGAAAGGAAATCGGTTGTATCCCTTTCAGGTTAACATGAAATGTATTCGCAGTTGCGAATATGGACAGCCATCAGCTGTATAATGTAATGACGTCAATGATAATTTGTGCTGGACTGAGTCTCGAACCTGGATATTTCACGCTTATCGCGAGCGGTCGCCTTACCATTAGGTTATCGGAGCACGACTCTCGGCCGGACCGAGACTTGCATATATCGTCAACCATGTGTCTACAGTCAGCACTCATACACTCATTATGTATATTTTCATACAGGGGCGACATTTTAATGGAATGTCGTTTGCCCGCTGTAGGCGGATAAATACGATAGCGCAGTGCCTGCGTCGTTCCGAAGTACGATGCAAAGTTCTTCGGACATGCATTCACGCCTGAAGGGAAATGGTGGAAACAGCCGTAGGTTGCAGTCATATGATTGACGACAGATGGAAAATTGTATCTGGTCCTGAATTGTGGTCGGGTAGCCCAATGGTAAGCCAACCGCTCGCCATAAGTGGGAAATCCAGATTCGAGTCCCTGTCAGTAACAAATTTTCACTGCCGTTGTTCCATTATAAAGCTGATACTTCTCCATATGCCTGTCAGTTTAATATATTTCATAACTGCTGTTGTCGTTGCAGTGCCTGCTCCTTCGGACATGCATGAGTTTCCGAAGGTACCTTGCATCGTAATCCGGAATAATACAGGCACAAAAATATCGTATCTTCAGATTAAAGTCGCAGCATTGACCGTAAGACACTTGCTGAATGCATGGTAAACATAAATGTGAATGATCCACCGTAATATCACTTTTTATGTCAAAAGGAAGTTCAAAGCGTAATATAAAAGGAAATGAAAGTCAGTAGATTTTTTTTCATTAATGTCTTAAACGGCTTCTATTTAACTTACTAGACTCCTGGAAATTAAAATAGCTACCCAAAGAAAAAATTCACATGATAAACGGGTATTTATTGAACAAATTTATTAGGCTAGAACTGACATGTGACTATATTTTCACGCAATTTGGGTGCATAGATCCTGAGAAAACAGTCCCCAAATCAACCACCTCCGGCCGTAATAACGGCCTTGATACGCCTGGGCATTCAGTCAAACCGAGCTTGGATGGCGTGTCCAGGTACAGCTGCCCATGCAGCTTCAACACGATACCACAGTTCATCAAGACTAGTGACTGGCGTATTGTGACGAGCCAGTTGCTCGCCCACCATTGACCAGCCGTTTTAAATTGATGAGAGATCTGGATAATGTGCTGCCCAGGGCAGCAGTCGAACATTATCTGTATCCAGAAAGGCCCGTACAGAACCTGCAACATGCGGTCGTGCGTTATCCTGTTGAATTTTAGGGATTCGCTGGGATCGTATGAAGGGTAGAGCCTTATGTCCTAACACATCTGAAATGTCCGTCAGTGCGAACAAGAGGTGACCGAGACGTGTAACCAATGGCACCCCATACCATCACGCCGGATGATACGCCAGTATGGCGATGACGAATATACGCTTTCAAAGTGCGTTCACCGCGATGTCGCCAAACACGGATGCGACCATCATGATGCTGTAAACAGAACCTAGATTCATCCGAGAAAATGACGTTTTGTCATTCGCCCATCCAGGTTCGTCGTTGAGTACACCATCGCAGGCGCTCTTGTCTGATGCAGCGTCAAGGGTAACCGCAGCCATGGTCTCCGAGCTGATAGTCAATGCTGCTGCAAACGTCGGTGAACTGTTCGTGCAGATGGTTGTTGTCTTGCAAACGTCCCCATCTGTTGATTCAGGGATCGAGACGTGGCTGCACGATCAGTTACAGCCAAGTAGATAAGATGCCTGTCATCTCGACTGCCAGTGACACGAGGCCGTTGGGATCCAGCACGGCGTTCCGTATTACCCTCCTGAACCCACCGTTTGCATATTCTGCTAAGTCATTGGATATCAACCAACGCTAGCAGCAATGCTGCGATACGATAAACCGCAATCGCGATAGGCTACAAGCCGACCTTTATCAAAGTCGGAAACGTTCAAAAATTGTTCAAATGGCTCTGAGCACTATGGGACTTAACATCGATGATCATCAGTCCCCTAGAACTTAGAACTACTTAAACCTAACCAACCTAAGGACATCACACAACAACCAGTCATCACGAGGCAGAGAAAATCCCTGGCCACGCCGGGAATCGAACCCGGGAACCCGGGCGTGGGAAAAGTCGGAAACGTGATGGTACGCATTTATCCTCCTTACACGAGGCATCACAACAACGTCTCACCAGGCAACGCCGGTCAACTGCTATTTGGTTATGAGATATCGGCTGGAAACTTTGTTCATGTCAGCACGTTGTAGGTGTCGCTACCGGCACCAACCTTGTGTGAATGTTCTGAAAAGCTAATCATTTGGATACCACAGCTTCCTCTTCCTGTCGGTTAAATTTCGCGTCTGTAGCACGTCATCTTCGTAGTGTAGAAATTTTAATGGCCAATAGTGTATTACTGAATAGTGTAATTACTTGATACATCTATACTGAAGTGACATTTAGATACATAGTTTTCAACGTTCTTTATTACATATCACTTAGCTGAAATAAGCAAATACGTCTTCAAATCTTTTTATCACTTCTTTCACGAATAAAGTAACTGTTGAATGCTGCGACCCCATACAGATTATAACATTGTATGTACGTACGCATGTATGTTCCACATCTCCTCCTAAACCACTGGTCATATTTCAACCTGATTTGGTATAGATATCACTCACTATCTGGAAACAATCACTCTGGGGTCTACGAACCAATCAAATGGGTGGGGTGGTGGTCTAAAAGCAGTGTAGCCGAGAAAGCGCGAATATCCGTAATTAATTCATCCAGTGTTTGAGAATGATAGTTGTTACTGACTTGCAACCAACTTAACACAATTTCAAATTTTTATGAAACGTTTTCTCACTGACAACCCCCACAACAGGATGGTAGGACAGAAGTTTAGTATTTACTACATTTTCTCTGTCCATGTAGTATAGAGTAACTGCCGTATGAAGCATTACGTTGTAATTTATTACTTCTTTAATGTTAACCTTCTTCGTGATCCAATTTACAGACAATATTTGAATATACCACAGAATATACCACAGAATATATCAGCAAAATTTTATCATTGTCTGACAAACATTTCAGGAGATACGACGTTATAGACATACAGATGCGTGAAAAAATGCATCTTTTATGAATTTTGAATTTGTTTCTTCTTGGCCACTATCTCAATTGGCAACACATTTTGCAGACAGCATCCCTGTACATCTTTGAATGTAGCTACAAAACTATATCATTTTACGATACGTAGGCGATATAACGTAGAATATAGAGAGGTGTAAGAAACTACCGCACCATGAACGACGTTTTAATTTATTATTTCTTTACTGCTGACCATTTACAGTATATTCCGCAGATAGTAGTCTCGTATATCACTGGATGTACCTGTAAAATTATATCATTGTAAAACACGTAGTTCGGGAGATATGATGTCATAAACATAGAGTTACATGAAAATGAAACTGTAGGGCGAGATTCTCTGAAGATACAGTAGAAATACGTGTACAAATACGTGTGGAAAAAGTTAAATGAGGGCAAAGACACAGGTAAAAGTCTGTGGAACAATTGCTGCCGAACATAGTACACATACAGATGGGTCCAAAAAATGCATCCACTGGCAAACTAATTGACGGAGTTGTCTCTTCTTTGGTAGTGTAATAGTTTGTAGCTCCGGCAATCGCCACAGAAGCGTTGTATTGCGTTGTTTTGTTTTGTCTGATGACAGTTTCCAGAGTGTTTTGTTCTTAGTTGCACCTAGTTACTCGAGTAAACATGGCTGGAGCACGGCTTAAATTCGATGAAAGGAAGTCAGTTTTGAAGTGGTATTTTAAGTACGAAAACATTAATGAGGTTCAACAGCAATGGCGAAATTAGTATCAAACAGAGCCACCGACACGTTTAACGATTCGTCACATTCGAGACAAATTTGAAGCCGTAGACTGTTAAAGATGTACACAAACAACGATCTGGACGACCTGTAACAGTAACAAGTCCAGCTAACTCCCGTCGTGTGTGACAACAATTCACTCGCTCATCACAGAAGTTTGAGAGACAGTGTACCCGTGAAACTGGAGTGAGTCGCTCAAGTGTTCGGAGAATTTTGAAGACAGCAAAGTGGAAGTGCTACCTCCCACGATTGCTACACACAATGAACGAGGACGACCCAGATCGTAGAATGGAGTACTGCGAGTGGTTTACTAACACACAGTTCAAACTCAATGATAAAGTAAATCGCCACAATTGCATCTACTGGGCCGCCGAAAATCCGAACATCCATGTGGACAAAGCCGTGAATTTGCCAGAAGTAAATGTGTGGTATGGATTGTCTTACCAGGGCTTGATTGGGCCAATCTTCTTTGACGGCACAGATACTGGTGAGGTGTACCTTCAGAACCTTCAGTCATCCACTTTACCTACCATCCGGGACTTGTATGGAGACGGAAGAGTTTACTTTCAACAAGATGGTGCCCCAGCCCACTACCAAAATCGTGTTAGGGCGCATCTCGACGAAAATCTACCAGGAAGATGGATAGGCCGTAGAGGTGCTGTGGAGTATCCATTACGTTCCCCAGACCTAACTCCTCTGGGATTTTAGCTGTGGGGAACCCTAAAGGACGTCGTTTATCGACAAAAGCCACACACATTGGATGAAATTCGAGAATCCATCGTACATTCATATGCAAATATCCAACTCAACAAGTTGCACTCAGTAGTTCGTGCTGCTGTTCGGCGGCATCGTTTGTGTGTGGATGTTAATGGTGACCATTTAGAACACCTACTGTGGTATCTTTCAGTTGGACTTTGAAGCCACAATTTCACCAAAAAAGAGACAACTCTGTCAATTAGTTTGCAAGTTATGGACTTATAAACAGTGGATTCATTTTTTTGGACTCCTCTGTATTTGTTACGATCAGGAAAGGAATACTGTGGTGGAGGAAACACGAGCATTATATTGGACTGGTGTTTATAACGTGGAGAGAAGAAGGGGGAGGAGGAGATGGACTTGAATAGAGGGGGAATGAGGTGACAGAAACAGATTAGGAGAGGAGGAGAGAGGGATAAATTAACTCTGAGAAGCTAGATGAGGGCATGGGCAGAAGAAGAGAAGAGGTGGTACTGTTCAAAGAATGGGGGAGTGGAAGAGATGGCTGCAAAAGTGGGAACGAAGAGATGAACACTTGGAGGGGGTAGGAAGAGATGGACGGGGAGATGAGTAGAAGATGATGGAAAGGGAGAAGGGTAGAGGGATATGGACAGACAGTTGGGGAGGTGGAAATGGACAGAGAAAGGAAAGATGAGGGAGGAAGAGATGAACAGCAAAAGGGTTTGAGGAAGAGAAGGACAGGGAAAATGGAGGAGTGGATGGACCGAGAGAGTGCAGGATGAGATGAGCAGGGAATGGAGGAGGTGAAGTGGACACCAATAGGAGGGAGGGAAACAGATAGAGAATGGGGAGCAGATGGACAGAGAGAGGGATAGGAGGAAGTGGAAAGATAGAGAGGAAGGAGGAGATGGGCAGAAGTTGAAGGACTGAAGAGATGAACAGAGAGAGGGGTTGGAACAGATGGACAGAGAGGGGGGAAAGGAGGGTGTGGGCTCAGATGGAGGGAGGGGGGGACATGAGGTAAAAGAAGATTGTAAAAAATCCATATCCGGGAAACGCCAGGTACTCAGCTAGTATATTTTAATCGACAACCGTATTGCAGTCACTGTGCGATATATGGGAAATAAATAGGTGTTACCAACTCGATAGATTAAACCATCAGTAACGGTGGCAACGAAGGCAGCACATTGTACGATGTACTTCGGGAGGAATAACACCGACTTGTACTGAAAGTACTTACATTCACAGCGGAACATACTTTAAACTATTTCTAATTAATGAAGAGTGCATATTTAACTATCACGGTGTCAATGATTTGCTGTAAAGAGTTAAATATATTGTATTTCAGTTGCAAGCTCTAGTTGGAGCCTTAATGGACTAAAACAGATCATTTAAAAATACATAAAATTTTTTAAGACTAGGCATTTCGAATGAATTTATTGTTCACTGCATTTACTGTTCTAGTCAAACTTAGCCACTTTGACAGGATACGTTAACTACGTCTGGCTTTGAGACATATTTTTCGAACAAGGCAGGCTGTATTATTCTGGTCGTCAGGTGATTAAAAACTTTCATACTATACGGAAGTAATATAGGTACTACATTCCATTGCTGGAATCGGAATCCAAGTCCTTAATGCGATGTCCTGTATCTAATGTCCCTTAGTCAAAAGTCTCCTTAACATCACACCACAATGATTTCAGTAAGGACAGATCTACGAGCTTCTTTCAGGATTCAACTCATGTTAACAGAAAAGTTTTAACTTTTGTTGGTAGAAAAGCTAGAGTTTAAACCTCCACTATCATGTGACCAGAAAAAGCTCAGCACTAACTGATCTGGACCCGAAATGTATAGGAAATTCGTCGTACAGATATTGACTGACATCTTCCTGATGTTTTATTATAATGACTGAGAAAACAAACTAAATTACTATGATTTAAGTATGCCGAGTACGTTGTTTTCACGTCCAGCTCTCGCGAAAACGAGATGCAGAATAACAAATCTTTCTTAACGCTTAGAGTGGACACAACCTGTCATAATCACATATCACGGAGTGAAATACACAATTCCACAAAAGAGACGCTTATTTCTGCGATCGCTATCTTCTACGCTAATGTGTGTTATCTGTTATACTCACGCAGATAATTCTTAACCCTTAGAGTCACGTATTATCGTTTGAGATCAATAAGGGTTTCATCTTACCTCTCCCGTTCGTAGTGAAATAGTTCGTACGCCTGTTGGTGTAATACACTAATACACTCAATGTTGCAGGTTTGTGATGTGCCTATATGCATGGCAGACACCGGAACTGCGAAGCAAGAGCATCGTTTAATTAGTCTTTCTACGTCCATCCTCGTAATAGAGATTACAAGGACTTCGGCTATTCAACGCGAAATCTGAAGCCGTTACTTTTGCATGTAATTAATTTACGCGTCCTGTTTGGCTTTGCATTACACCATCTCCATTCCCCTTGATCAATGTCAATTGGGAGGAATCCAATCTTGGCCGAACAAGTCATAACAGGAGCCAGTATTATAGAACCGGTGTCCGTACATCACTGGTTTATACGACACTATCTCTTCGTACATCAACTGTCAGTCAGAGGGATTCTGAAAGCTGCGTGAGGATGACTGCTATCGGAAATTTGCTCTAAATTATTCGTTCGTTAGGAAACGTCTTAAATCGGATCACTAATGGCCCTTTCTGTTTAGTTTTGCTCCGTTTTTGACGGACTCAATATTATCCGTATACGAATAAGCTCTGATTCAAAAATTTCAATGTCAGTGGAAACTGAAACAGTAACATCCTGCTAAAACCAGTTAAAAACTTCCCTGCCACCACCTGTCGAGACCAGAATTTTGCGGGTAATGCGTATGAAAGGCACTTGACGGATTCCCCCTGATATGACGAGGTGCATTTCTAGCTTTTCGGAAAACTATGAGATTTATGTTTCACGAAGGCTGTGAATATAGTCGGGTAGCACAGTAGCCCTCAGAAATCCCAGTATTGATCTTTGGCTGAGCAAACGCTGACACCACGCTCGTGGCCACGCTCCGCTGAATAGGGTCTTCGGAACATGAGAAGCCACTTCGGACCGAGCTGGTTAATAAGGGCGCTCTAAGGAGCTCGTGCTGGAGGCTGCCACAGACTGCGATGTTTCCCCCATATCGATAAATGAATAACAGGAAGTGATGCATCAGCAATAAATAATTATAGAATAGTACATAGAAACAGCAATATGCCAAGACGGAATACGTCAAAGTGTGTACACTGCGAAAGATGGGAAACCAAATCTTAGTGACTTGTTTACAAATTGTATTGACACCGTGAAACCACTGTGCTCTTTGCAAAATTGCAATATGTATTGGAGAAGATAATGGATACTGATGAATGAATGGAGAGCAGTCTACACAAATATTGAAAAATGTATCCATTTCAAGTTCCGGCTCATCAGAGAAATGGTCAATAGAATACAAGAGTGATCTTAAACTTGAATTTTTAAATGGTAAACAACGGTGAAGCCTTGTTTCTTACCTTTTATGTACAAGAATGTTGTAGCACCGTAAATAAATTTTAACACAGGCAGAATAATGCAGTTTGACGGCCATGTTTGCAGTATACTTCTTACTTGTGGAAAGATCACTGATGCGTTGGAAGTGACATAGCAGCAACATAGGCTGAGGAGTGGAAGTGGCTGGTGGCTGTGAAGGTGTAATGACAATTTAATAGTGGCACCATTTACTAACAACAATTCAACTGAGTAAGATCATTGAACTATTAGGTTTCACTTAAAGCAGTTATTTTAAAGAAGAACAGCAATACAAGCAAAATCCTACTGGTTCAAAATTGATAATAATAAATCCCAAAATAATAGTACAAAAATGTTCAGTAAGTAAGTCTGGAAGTAAATCACTCTGCCGGTATGTCAAAAGTCTCGCAAACTGATGTGCCGACAGAAGTGCCGACACAGTGTTATTTTGAGGGGGCCGATAGGCACGCTATCTAACGCAGACGGGCGTGAATTCTGGAACAGGATAACTATTGAATGGTAGCAAGAAAAGTACGTAGCTGCTTTATACTTAACTTTATTCGTTGATGAATACAGCGTTCTTCTGGAGACATTTATACTATAACTCTCAAACTATGTAAGGCTAATGGCGCCTTGCTAGGTCGTAGCCATGGACTTAGCAGAAGGCTATTCTGTCTCTCGGCAAATGAGAGGAAGGCTTCGTCCGTATTGTCACTAGCAATGTCGTCGTACAACTGGGGCGAGTGCTCTCTCGTATATCGAGACCTGCCTTGTGGTGGCGCTAGGTCTGCGATCACACAGTGGCGACACGCGGGTCCGACATGTACTAAATGGACCGCGGCCGATTTAAGCTACCACCTAGCAAGTGTGGTGTCTGGCGGTGACACCACACAAACATTTAGTAGTTCTAAATGAAGAATATTCGGAATCCTCAATTAGACAATAATCTGCAATTTGCAAACCACGTTGCGTTCACCTCATACGCAAATGTGAAAGTACATCTTGTGGAATGAAAATCGCAAACAGTTGTATGTAAGAATCTTTATTTGGAACCAGAAACGGTTTCGCAGCTTAAAGTCACGCATAAGAGAACCGAATCTGGTGATGGATAAGAGACTCAGCAGTCACTGTCCACAAAATATTAATAACAAGCGATGATGGAGGAACCATTCGGCCTATTTAATATTTTACAGTACGCTTACTTGGCGTCTCATTGTTACCTGGACAGTGATTGCTAGATCTTGCATCCATTTCCACATTTGGATCTGAAGAGGTTGAAAAAACGGCCAACCAGTTGCAAACAAATTATTTACTTAGCCTTTACCCAGGTTTCGATGTTCCTAAAATTATCTTCTTCAGAAAGAGTGGATCGTGTTACGCCACATGGCGGTAAATTACATTAGCGGAAGCTAATCGCCATGGGGTGTAACAAGGCCCACTTCTTCTGAAGTACTAGATAGTTTTAGAAATACCGAAACCTAGATCAAGTGTTAAGTAAATCTTTGGTTTGCAACTGATTGGCTCATTTTTTCAACCTCTTAAAATTTATACATTTGCTGTTTCGCAGCCCAGTTTAAGATTTTGACATTTGGATCTCATATGACATAATTTACATACCCATCAGAAGTCATGGCTTTAAGCTATGAAACCGATTGTGGTTCCATATAAATGATCTTGCATTCATGTGTTTGCAGTTTAAATTCCGTAAGATGAATCGGCAGTTTAACGCTGAAACTCTAACCTAAGAGGTATAAAATAATATTACCATTAAAATATAACTTACACGAATGAGTACAACATTACCAACTAGGTAAACCGCCGTAGGGGTGCCGAGCAGGGGTGTCTCGATGGTATTGTGTAACCTGTAGAGTGTCTTTCGGCGCTAATAAAACTTGATTACAAGTTAACATTTATTTGTTCAGATTTACAGTTCAGTAAGCAGCCAATGCGAAGTGCATTAGTGTTAGGGCATGGTTACTTGGATATTGTCATCTCAGGAACGCTAAGCAGAGTGTGCTGGAACGTCTAATACATGGATGTCAGGTGCTAAACTGCAGTAATCATTGAACAATGATCATTGAATGAAGCACTTCGGTACAAGTACCATTGATACTAATAACTAACTGCCTCAGAGATGGAAACCTACAGTATTTACGGAGACGAGTGGGAGGTAATGATGTGAGGCTCCGTTTGTTATGGCTAAATGTATCCCACTTCTTTGCTAGTGATCAGAGGTACTCGTTCCACTGCGTTTGCTTAACAATTCGTTATGGGATTTTACCTGCCTTGCCAAGTCTATTGAATGTTTTATTGCATACAACGTTCAAAATGGTTCAAATGGCTCTGAGCACTATGTGACTCAACTTCTGAGGTCATTAGTCCCCTAGAACTTCGAACTAGCTAAACCTAACTAACCTAAGGACATCACACACATCCATGCCCGAGGCAGGATTCGAACCTGCGACCGTAGCGGTCTCGCGGTTCCTGACTGCAGTGCCTAGAACCGCACGGCCACTTCGGCCGGCGCATACAATGTAAAGGTTGTTGCTTCACGTAACAAGAGCTAACTAATATATCTTGGTCTCACTCCCTCTCTCTACAGGTTGACATTTTGCTGAATGTGTAACTTATGCCTGGTGATCAATGCCAATGTAGGAACTCGTGCTTATGTACATGATTGACAGAGCTGATTGTATCTTTCTGCTGCATATATTCACCATCTCTGCCTGGTGTTGGTTGTAGCTGTGCTAGCGTGAACTTACGAAAAATTTTAATTTCTTCTCCTTTTCTACTCTGTGAAATATGCCTACGAGACCAACTGAATCCGAAATATTTCATTAATTGAAAACCTTCCTAACACACACCCACACGCACACACACACACACATGCCATACATCAATATGAATAACATCAGATCGTAAGATTATGACAACTTAACGGAGTTAAGCTGAAAGGTAATATCACACCAAACTCAAAACATAAGATTTTAACAACAATGTTTTAGCGGTTCAAACACGATTCTGCACTAACAAATTCCTACCACAAACAAATCTGACACGACAATAATAATTATCTGTTCTTAACACAATACAGTGGTTATCACTGCAACAAAACTGATTTAGATCCAACGTCAACTGAACACTCATACGTAATAGTACCAAAGTGGTAATCAATGCCGCCTACGCAGGTGATAGTAACTGTATTGACACCTCTCGTTATTTCATAACCTGACCAAAAATCTGTACACGTCAGAAAATAATTCCAACAATTTTCCTCTGTTATGCTGAAATAACCACAAGTCATCCAAAATGAGTAATGCAGTTCCCTCAGAGATCCGGTTACCTTAGAACAGAGGTACAGCTGTAAATATGTTATCCTCTTCTCTATTGGGTTGGTTAAGAGTGCGTCACAAACAACAGGAATAAGATCCACAATCCGTCCCCAATTACTTTCAAATAAATCTTTTGCAGTCATTTATTTCTGAAAATCTTGCAACACAAGCTCCATAAGGATCACGTTTGGAAAATGTAACAGTGTAATATATATCAACAGTCCAATTTAAATACTGTGACATGTGGGACTAAACTGGGCAGATTTGTTCACTCCTCTAACGATATTGTGTCTGCATTCGCCTGTATTAAATAGTGAGCAATCAGCAGCACAACTTCAAAATTCAGCTGGATTGGTATCCACAAAGGTAAGCCACGAAATTCACAACAGCTGCACACCACAATGTTTGGCGGATTCCTTGAGTAATGCTGTGTATTGGGCTTATTACACAAATCACAGCCACATCTGTGCGCTCCAGACACAGTTTTCTCAGTAACCATCAAAACACCATTCTGCCCACGCCTCGCATGTTTGGCACAGCTCTCTCAGCTTCACAGACATATGTGTCTAGATTAGGCTACACCACTTCAGACACAATGAAAACATTGGCTACCCAGTCCTCCTAGATTGTGAGGCCGTCACTACATGTTGTCAGCAACCATCCAATATCACAAGTTGCCAGCATTGTATCAGCCCTCGTCACCCAGGATCACCCTCCCAGACAATGGGGTTCTGCTCCCTAACAGCAGCAGACGGTAATGTAAAATGTGCCACCCTATTCTCTTTGCATATGGGGCCGATTACTTGTGTCATCAGTTCCCAAAGGTTAATCTTTCCCAAGGTGCAGGCAGCATGATTCAGCGTCTCTGCTGTTTAGTCACACAACTTCAAAATACAACTAAACCAATCCACACACACCATGCACTACGCCCTCCATGGAACCGATGCTGCACATGACACTCCGCCGCTGCCTACAGTTACAGCGTTCAAGATTCGGCTGGACCGCTGTCACACTCAGAACTCCATAAAGCTGCCGCACTCGTCGGCTCGCCGTAGTGCTGTCTGAACTGTTGTGATGCCTTGCAAGCCATCTGCGGCTGTACAGACATCGTCAGCCTTTGCGAACATTGCCAAACGGGACACAATTACAGCACATTGCAAACGTTTATGTACTTTTAATCTAATAAACTCATCAGGAACAAAAGTTCCCCGCTGTTATGTGAATAAAGACGCGAATTTTTCAAGAACGGCTGATCTACCCAAACTGGGAGCAGCCTGTCAGCTTTTTGACCTAGAACATAGTATTTGACACATCCTCAACTAGGACTATCAAGTGATGGGCGCAGTTGTTAACATAATGGACTCCTAATCAGAGAATGCAATGGGAAGATATTGTTCCAGATATTTAGATTGAGATATCTGGTGATATCCCGAAACCATTCGAGATGTATGCCGACATGTCTTCTATGGAAATGCTGGACACCGTCCTTGCATTAAGACCTAGGGATAGCGTCTTTGATTCATAATCAAACGTCTTCGGTCCAGGGTTCGATCCCCGCCACTGCCTAAATTTTAATAAGAAATAATCAGCATCGGCGGCCGAAGACTTCCGGCATAAGAGGTCAGCCTCATTCTGCCAACGGCCTTGTCGAAGAGGGCAGGGGAGCGGATAGAGGTTCAGGGCACTCTATTGTCCTAGGGGTGGGAAATTGCCCCTAAATGCGGAAGAATCAGCAATGATCAACGACATGAGGATGCAGAACGCAATGGAAACCACTGCATTAAAGACACGTAACGTGTATCCACAGGACATGTGGCCTGTAACTGAAGAAGTGTTATGGTGATCTCTCCATTGGCAAAAGATTCCGGAATAATCCCCCATTCGGATCTCCTGGAGGGGACTGCCAAGGGGGAGGTTACCATGAGAAAAAGACTGAATAATCAACGAAAGGATAACGTTCTACGAGTCGGGGCGTGGAATAACAGAAGCTTGAACGTGGTAGGGAAACTAGAAAATCTGAAAAGGGAAATGCAAAGGCTCAATCTAGATATAGTAGGGATCAGTGAAGTGAAGTGGAAGGAAGACAAGGATTTCTGGTCAGATGAGTATCGGGTAATATCAACAGCAGCAGAAAATAATATAACAGGTGTAGGATTCGTTATGAATAAGAAGGTAGGGTAGAGGGTGTGTTACTGTGAACAGTTCAGTGACCCAGTTGTTCTAATCAGAATCGACAGCAGACCAACACCGACAACGATAGTTCAGGTTCAAAAATGGTTCAAATGGCTCTGAGCACTATGGGACTTAACATCTATGGTCATCAGTCCCCTAGAACTTAGAACTACTTAAACCTAACTAACCTAAGGACATCACACAATACCCAGCCATCACGAGACAGAGATAATCCCTGACCCCGCCGGGAATCGAACCCGGGAACCCGGGCGTGGGAAGCGAGAACGCGACCGCACGACCACGAGATGCGGGCGATAGTTCAGGTATACATGCCGACGTCGCGAGCTGAAGATGAACAGATAGAGAAAGTGTATGAGGATATTGGAAGGGTAATGCAGTATGTAAAGGGGGACGAAAATCTAATAGTCATGGGCGACTGGAATGCAGTTTCAGGGGAAGGAGTAGAAGAAAAGGTTACAGGAGAATATGGGCTTGGGACAAGGAATGAAAGAGGAGGAAGACTAATTGAGTTCTGTAACAAGTTTCAGCTAGTAATAGCGAATACCCTGTTCAAGAGTCACAAGAGGAGGAGGCATACTTGGAAAAGGCCGGGAGATACGGGAAGATTTCAATTATATTCCATCATGGTCAGACAGAGATTCCGAAATCAGGTACTGGATTGTAAGGCGTACCCAGGAGCAGATATAGACTCAGATCACAATATTGTAGTGATGAAGAGTAGGCTTAAGTTCAAGACATTAGTTGGGAAGAATCAATACGCAAAGAAATGGGATACGGAAGTACTAAGGAATGACGAGATACGTTTGAAGTTCTCTGACGCTATAGATACGGCAATAAGGATTAGCGCAGTAGGCAGTATAGTTGAAGAAGAATGGACAGCTCTAAAAAGGGCCATCACAGAAGTTGGGAAGGAAAACATGGGTACAAAGAAGGTAGCTGCGAACCATGGGTAACAGAAGAAATACTTCAGTTGATTGATGAAACGAGGAAGTACAAACATGTTCCGGGAAAATCAGGAATACAGAAATACATGTCGCTGAGGAATCAAATAAATTGGAAGCGCAGGGAAGCTAAGAGGAAATGGCTGCAGGAAAAATTTGAAGACATCGAAAAAGATATGATTGTCGGAAGGACAGACTCAGCGTACAGGAAAGACAAAACAACCTTTGGTGACATTAAAAGCAACGGTGGTAACACTAAGAGTGCAACGGGAATTCCACTGTTAAATGCAGAGGAGAGAGCAGATAGGTGGAAAGAATAAACTGAAAGCCTCTATGAGGGTGAAGATTTGTCTGATGTGATAGAAGAAGAAACAGGAGTCGATTTAGAAGAGGTAGGGGATCCATTATTAGAATCGGAATTTAAAAGAGCTTTGGAGCACTTACGGTCAAATAAGGCAGAAGGGATGGATAACATTCCATCAGAATTTCTAAAATCATTGGGGGAAGTGGCAACAAAACGACTATTCACGTTGGTGTGTAGAATATATGAGTCTGGCGACATACCATCTGACTTTCGGAAAAGCATCATCCACACATTTCCGAAGACGGCAAGAGCCGACAAGTGCGCGAATTGTTGCACAATCAGCTCAACAGCTCATGCATCGAAGCTGCTTACTAGAATAATATACAGAAGAATGGAAAAGAAAATTGAGAATGCGCTAGGTGACGATCAGTTTGGCTTTAGGAAAAGTAAAGGGACGATAGATGCAATTCTGGCGTCACGGCTAATAATGGAAGCAAGGCTAAAGAAAAATCAGGACACTTTCATAGGATTTGTCGACCTGGAAAAAGCGTTCGACAATATAAAATGGTGCGAACTGTTCGAGATTCTGAAAAAAGTAGGGGTAAGCTATAGGGAGAGACGGGTCATATACAATATGTACAACAACCAAGAGGGAATAATAAGAGTGGGCGATCAAGAACGAAGTGCTCATATTAAGAAGGGTGTAAGACAAGGCTTTCGCCCCTACTCTTCAATCTGTACATCGAGGAAGCAATGATGGAAATAAAAGGAAGGTTCAGGAGTGGAATTAAAATACAGGGTGAAAGGATATCAATGATACGATTCGCTGATGACATTGCTATCCTGAGTGAAAGTGAAGAAGAATTAAATGATCTGCTAAACGGAATGAACAGTCTAATGAGTACACAGTATGGTTTGAGAGTAAATCGGAGAAAGACGAAGGTAATGAGAAGTAGTAGAAATGAGAACAGCGAGAAACTTAACATCAGGATTGATGGTCACGAAGTCAGTGAAGTTAAGGAATACTGCTACCTAGGCAGTAAAATAACCATTGACGGACGGAGCAAGGAGGACATCAAAAGCAGACTTGCTATGATAAAAAAGGCATTTCTGGCCAAGAGAAATCTACTAATATCAAATACCGGCCTTAATTTGAGGAAGAAATTTCTGAGGATGTACATCTGGAGTACAGCATTGTATGGTAGTGAAACATGGACTGCATTTGAGATGTGCTGCTATAGACGGATGTTGAAAATTAGGTAGACTGATAAGGTAAGGAATGAGAAGGTTCTACGCAGAATCGGAGAGGAAAGGAATATGTGGAAAACACTGATAAGGAGAAGGGACAGGATGATAGGACATCTGCTAATACATGAGGGAATGACTTCCATGGTGCTAGAGGGAGCTGTAGAGGGCAAAAACTGTAGAGGAAGACAGAGATTGGAATACGTGAAGCAAATAATTGAGGACGTAGGTTGCAAGTGCTACTCTGAGATGAAGAGGTTAGCACAAGAATTGAATTCGTGGCGGGCCGCATCAAACCAGTCAGTAGACTGAAGACCAAAAAAAAAAAAAAAATCTACTGACGCCAGTAGCTATGGATTGCTGTACCTCAGTCTTCTTTCCTTCACAATCTGCAGCAACAGCTGAGGTAGTAGACTCGTGTAACGATTGTAGCATGTTCTGTCAACAACGTGGCATGATTGGCAACAAACGCTGTAGTGAATTGCAATAGTGCTGTGAAAGGTATACTTGAGGGTACATTGACTTGATACTGATAACACCCGTTGCGGCTCCTTGTTTCTAGTGTTATGCTCAATTTCTATGTCAGAGAGACTAAAAATATAAATGGTTTAACGTGCTATCTTTATTCTCGCGATAACTGTTCAATATGGTCAGATGTACACATTCGTTTTTGAAAAAATGAAACTTCCCTTTATCGGCCAATCACAGTGAAATTCACGCATGAGTAGTTGCATTATACGCTCTATTTATCCCTAGTATTTTAGAATGTATCGTGGCACTTACTGCATGAGACAATGCAGGAGTTTGTTCATCGCTTTAGTCATTTAACAATTATCCACCACCCATGTCTCACAGACGGATGTGCAAGGTGGGTTGTGCTGAGAAATAACTAGCAAAAACAAATAAATTACACATATTTTATGATAAGTAATCAGTTCAAGGAAAGTGGAATGACAATACCATCAAACCATAAAAGATTAAATCTTCGAGTCGATATCATAGTCAGAAGGGGGAAGGAGTTTCAAGTTTCGCTGGGATTGGGTTTGGAGAGCGTGAAATTGTAAAGTTAGGGGAATGTGTTGGTAAAATCACATTGGTGTGCGATGGTTGGTAATGTCAGATACATGATTAGGTGGCTGATGTCAGTCTTGTGGAAAGTGTCAGGTGTTTAATGTATGATATGTTTAACGTATAAGAAAAATTGAGGATGTAAACGTATAGGTTTTAAGTGGAGGAGGGTAGACGGATATGGCAAACAAGCTGGAGTTAAACATTTTGGAAGAAGAGAAAGAATTTAGGTGGACCGAATACCCATGTGACATTGGTGTCTGTGAGTGTGTTAAAGGAATGCTAGTTGGACTAGATAATAGATTTATCGCTTCACTCTACTACAGAATTTTTGTGATATGGTTAGTAGGTGAAGTTTCCACGTTAGTTTGTGGTTGTGGAGCTCGACAGGACAGATACAAATGGTGAGGTGGTTGTCACGAGGGCAGAGCGCTGCCTTCGTTCCACAATTTTTGCATGTGTCTTGGAAGATTTGAAGTTGAAGAGCCAATGGTTAACAGTGAGTTGAAATCGTTGCGCTTTTTGGAGGGTGCATATGAGACTTGGAAGGCGGTCATCAAGTTTAAATGGTCTAAGCGAATAGAGGGTTTATGCATATCGGTAGTGGAGTTAGGATTAATCCTTCAGGCATCCCCTTGTGGAATGGAAGGTGCGGAAATAGATGTTGTTTATGGGTTTCACTGGCCACAGAGTTGGATAGAAGGATTGCAATATGATGTTCCCAATTTACTGGGAGTGCAAAATGAGTCTAGAATTTGAGAAGGAAACAGTAATGCCAAGTATGACCGTATTCCTTGCCTCCTTTGAGAAACACAGAGAGGACAGATTTACGCTTATTAAGTAAGTGAGGTATTTACACTTATTAAGTAAGTGAGGTAAGAGGTGTAAGGGACGCTTAATCATCGTCGGAGAATGGTGAGGAGCCGCACAGTTGATTTGGAGGGGTAGGTGAACGTCAGGTGCGAATGGATTCTTGTGGAGCTGATAGTTTTAAATAACTGTCCCTCTAAATGGGAGACAACAGACGAACAACCACACTATCGAGAATCTCCTCCTTGCGGCAGGGTGCAGAAGTCATCGTACTATACGTATGATTCTCTCCTCTCTGTAGCCGGCTGGTGTGGCCGAGCGGTTCTAGGCGCTTCAGTCTGGAGCCACGCGGCCGCTACGGTCGCAGGTTCGAATCCTGCCTTGGACATGGATATGTGTGATGTCCTTAGGTTAGATAGGTTTAAGTAGTTCTAAGTTCTAGGGGACTGATGACCTCAGATGTTAAGTCCCATAGTGCTCAGAGCCATTTGAACCTCTCCTCACTGTACGACACTGAGAGCTGAGATTAGCGTAGGTAATTGTGCACACGAACCATGATCTGCTGAACTGATGAGCCGCAACGCTAGCGAAGCGTACGACCGCGTCGAGATTCACGTGAGTCGCTGTTTGCCATCGTCCAAAACGGCAACACTAATAGGTTTGCGTGGGGTAAATTGGCTCCATTGTTGTGTATATCAATGTCGGTCACTATCGAACGATATACAAATCTAATCATGTGCATCCGTTTGGTTGCCTACAGAATTCTGGAGGTGAATTATATCTTAATAGACATCCTTAAAACTCGAACTGTGTTAGATATTTTGAGGAAGACCAAACGAGTGCACGGGTATAATATGACGATCCTCAGTTTGATTACTCGTCATTCCCGGTAGTACCTAACGAAAGACTCTATTAATTGCTCCTAGTCTCTATTACATAGACGGCATAACACAAACAGAACATAGACACTAAGCCAAATACTAGACATTAAAGGCTTCACGACAAACGAAATATTGACCTTGGTCACGACGACACTACATAGTATCTGCAAGGATGGCCTCATTCTAGAAACTCTTTCTAGCCGTTAATAGGCCATCATTCATTCAATTTTCACTTTCAATTTACTGTCACGAATTTTTGGCCTTTTATCTAGAAACTCTAATCAGATCGGACACATTAAATAATTATGATGACATACAAAGAATGATTTTATGCATCCAGTATTAAATTATGTTAACTGCTTATATTTAAGTGGAAACAAAACATAAAATTGAAAAAAAATATCACTTAAAAAAAACATAAAATAAATGTGAATAACTCAAGTTTTAAATGAATAACTCCCAACTTATATTATTAGATACGTTACGGACAGTCTCGGATGAACTCGAGATTTGCAACCAACTACAACTGAACGTACTTCTAAACCCATTGCTGTTATACTACTCTACATTGCACTGCTCTGGTATGGGCGTGTCTCGGCAATCCTCGAGTCTGGACATACCTGTGTGGGTGACCATAGCATTGTCTCTACCTTTCTTTTTTTTTCTTAGTGTTTCTTACTTATTTGTATATTATATATATTCCAAGGCTTCTCTTAATTAAATTTTTATGTGCCTATCATTGTCAATAACGGAGGAAACGCTTTTTGTGATCTGTCGACGTTATTTTATTATCCAGAGCGTCCATATGATCTTACAGAATCAAAGTAATGCAGCTGCCTTTTAGATATTCTATGCGCAGTCAAATTAACTGTAACCGAAAAGTATAGGTCACTTACAACTGTCTGCAGATTGCAGTCAAATTGTCTGCACTCTCTCGACCTGAAGAATGGGGCAACTGAAAACGGCAAGTTCAGCGGAACCTTCCTCTCCACATTCACGGAGTGGTGTCTTACTACATACCACTCGACGAAAGTTTTGAGATGTGGACCGTGAGCTGTTAATAGGTCCACCATACCTCTAGTAGGGACAATGTCGCCCAATTGGAGCCTATATCTGATACTTGTAACTACATTTACACCCTCCTTGCTGTGCTTCCACTGTTTCAGTCAGACTGCCATTCATGTAACTTCCATGTTCGTATATGTAGGTTTGCGTGGGGTAAATTGGCTCCATTGATGTGTATATCAATGTCTGTCACTATCGAACGATATACAAATCTAGTCTATAATCATGTGCATCCGTTTGGTTGCCTACAGAATTCAGTAATATGATTTTCTATGATCTGGTACACACGATCATACTGTTCAAGCCCTAACAAATTCATCGCTGCCCTGTAACGTACTACGATGTCCATCGAACATACTAGCTAAAGTCGTGAGCTGTAGAAAAACATTCCATAGATTCAATCATAATAAACCTATAAGCGACAGCTTCTCCTATCGATCCGCCAAATTAATTTTAGTTGAACACTGTCCTTCCAAGTAATCAGCGAGGCACCTGTACCACAGTACTGTAGGCTAGAGAGAGCATATTCACAGAAAAAATGTCGTGATGTTTGTGCCCGCAGGAGGCGTCGTGTCCTACTCGATCCCAGAGGACACGGTGGCGGTGTCGCAGGAGCTGTCGGACGCCACGTACGACGGGGAGCACCGCGGCGGCATGCTGGTCGGCGGGCTCGGCCGCCTCGTGGACGGACAGCTGGGCGCCGACAACTTCCGCATCGACGTCGGATACGGCAGAGGTCTGAACTCTCACTCTCCACATGGTTGTCTCCTTTTCCGTCTCTACTTTACAGGTTATGGGACTCGCCAATGATAAGTGTATGCTTGTGGTCTACAATGATGAGACAAAACATTATGACCAGTGCTCAAAAACCAGAACGAACGCTACCAGGTCGCGGTGCTGGCACGTAACACAGTAAGGAAGTTATATAAAATGAGCAGAGACGCCGGCCGGGGTAGCCGAGTGGTTCTAGGTGCTACAGTCTGGAACCGCGCGACCGCTACGGTCGCAGGTTCGAATCCTGCCTCTGGCATGAATGTGTATGATGTCTTTAGGTTAATTAGGTTTAAGTAGTTCTAAGTTCTAGGGGACTGATGACCTTAGAAGTTAAGTTTCATAGTGCTCAGAGCCATTTGAACCATTTTGAGCAGAGACAAATGGAAACTTATTCTAGCAATGCTACGATAGGTACCGCAAATGGTAAAGTACGCTTACACATACGACTTCAAGAAATGGCAGATTCTCATCGTTACAGTGCCTGAGATAAAATATTTTTCAAACGGCAAGAGTGCTGGCTTTTAACGTGCTACCGTCGTAAGTATCTGTGCAAAGTAGTTGAAGGTCAGTAAAACCACGACTGACGACGAGGTGTAGGACCCCCACGCTTCATCACACAACGTGAAAGTCTGTTCTATGAAGCAGAATAGGTGGCGAAGTGTGGAAGATCAGACACGGAGTATAGTGCTGGAGCAGGGTCAAGCGTTTCGGAACACATTGTTCAGCGAACACTGTTGAACATAGGGATCTGCCGCAGGTGATTGCTGTGTGTTCTAATACAACATCAATTACGATTGCAATGCATACGGGATCATCGAAACACGTCGGTGGATCAGTGAAAACAAGTGTCTCAGTCGGATGAATCACGTTTCTTGTTATACCACGTCGATAGTCGTGTCCCAATAGGCAGCCATCGAGTAGAACATCTGCTCGAGGCAAGCATCACGCCACCGACGCAGCTCCGTGATGGAAGTATTTTGCTATTGGGGCTTCCATGGGAGCTGTGGTAGTAATCAAAGGCACCATGATAGCTGTGGAATAGGTGAACAACAACGCGGTACACTTGGATCGTTTCATGATTGATGTCTTCCCCGATGATGACGGAACCTTCCAGCAAGGTGAATGTGTCTGTGACCAGAATCGTGTGACAGTGGTTTTGCGCCATGACAGTGAACTTACGTTGACATCTTGTCGGCAATATTAGCCTGATCTCAACCAGATTGAGTATTTCTTGGACTCTGAAGGGGCACCAGGTCCGCGTAATTTACAAGAACTGCAAGACCTGAGCGTAGACGTATGGTGCCACGTGCCTCCTGAAACTATCAGTGATTTGTAGAATTTACGCGACGGAGAATCCCGGCTGTACGGATTAACACGCTATTAAGCATGTGATCAGAAAGCTTTGTGCTATCATTTTCTTCTGGGTGGACACCAGAGCCTCGATAAATTAGGAGAAAGATACCATTCTACAGATTTTGTATTTTAAAACTTTACATCATAAGCACTTCTAGGTTATAGAGTAGCTCTTTATAAAATGCATGTGTAACAGATGTGAATACAGAATCCTCAAACGTAAGTGGCGTGCCATGCCTAATAGTGGATCGTTGTCAAAGTGCGCAAATACAAGTCACAGGTTTTATGTTTGACGAGGATGATATATACAGACATCCGTTATAGTTGCACCTGAGCCGCACTCGAATATAACAGTACATAATGACATCCAGTTTTAAAATTCACCCTAGTGGGCCGAAAATGAAGTCTGCTGGGCCAATGTCTCCCTTCAAAATCTGAATCTTCTGTGAATTTCGATTTTTTTTCATAACAGCGCTATACTTCCTAATATCACGTCAGACCTCGTTTTCTGCTGCGTAGTGCATCTAATCGACGTTCCATGGACTCAATAAGTCGTTGGAACTCCCCAGCAGAAATACTGAACCATGCTGCTTCTGTAGCACTCCATAATTACGAAAGAGTTGCCAGTGCATGATTTTGTGCTCGAATTGACATCTCGATAACGTCCCAAAAGTTCGATGGGATTCATGTTGGGCCATCTGGGTGGCGAAACATTCGTTCGAATTGTTCAGAATGTTCTTCAAACCAATAGTTAAAAACTGTTGCCCAGTGAAATGGCGCATTCGCCTTCATAAAAGTTCCATTGTTGTTTGGCAACATGAAGTCGATTAATGGCTTCAGCCGCGAGGGGGTAGCCGCGCGCTCTCAGGCGGCTTGTCACGGTCCGTGCGGCTCCCCCCGTCGGAAGTTCGAGTCCTCCCTCGGGAATGTGTGTGTGTGTGTGTGTTGTCCATAGTGAAAGTTAGTTTAAGTTAGATTAAGTAGTGTGTGAGCTTAGGGACCGTTGACCTTCGCGGTTTGGTTCCGTAAGACCTTAGCAGAAATTTCCAAATGGCCTCCAAATGGTCTCCAAGTTACCGAACGTAACCATTTCAGTCAATGATCGGTTCAGTTGTTCCAGAGGATCCATTTCATTCCATGTAAACACAGCCCACACCATTATGGAGCTACCACCAGCTTGCACAGTTCCTTGTTGACACTTGGATCCATGACATCATGGGATCTACGCCACACTAGAACCCTACCTTCAGCTCTTACCAACGGAAGTCGGGATTCAGCCGACGAGGCCACGGTTTTCAGTCGTCTAGGGTCCAGTCGATATGGTCACGAGCTCAGGACAGACGCTGCAGGTGATGTCGTGCTGTTAACAACGGCACTCAGTCGGTCGTCTGCTGCTATGGCCCATTAACGCCAAATTTCACCGCACTGTGCTAACGGATACGTTCCTCGTACGTTCCACATCGATTATTGAGGTTAGTTCACGGAATGTTGCATGTGTGTTAGTACTGACAACTTCACGCAAACGCCGCAGCTTTTACTCTTTAAATGAAGGCTGTTGAACACTACGTTCTCCCTGCTGAAAGATATTGACTGGAATTTGAAATTCTTGGCACACTCTTGGCACTGTGGATCTCGGAATAGGGAATTCCGTAACGATTTCAGCAGCGAAATTTCCAGTACATCTAGTTCCAACCATTATTCGCTCTTCAAAGTCTATTAATTCATGTCGTGCGACCATAATCACAACGGAATACGAATTACAGCTCCAACGATACAATGCCCTTTTATATATTTTGTGAGCGATACAACCGCCATCTGTATACGTGCATTTCGCTATCCCATGACTTTTGTCACCTCAGTATATTTTAACTGCTCGTACGCCATGTACCACACGGTCAGCAAAACTTCACATTTGCGTGGGAGCAGGAGAATCTGTATACGTGCATGTCGCTACCCCATGACTTTTGTCACCTCAGTGTATTTTAACTGCTCGTACACCATGTACCACACGGTCAGCAAAACTTCACATTTGCGTGGGAGCAGGAGAATCTGTATACGTGCATGTCGCTACCCCATGACTTTTGTCACCTCAGTGTATTTTAACTGCTCGTACACCATGTACTACACGGTCAGCAAAACTTCACACTTTTGTGGGAGCAAAAGAATCTGTGGAAATTGGATAACTTTGGACCGGTCCCCTCTCGCCATTCTTCACTTGGAAACGGCGCAATAGCAGCACTCTAGTAAGCACTATGAATGCAGTGGTGATTGATTGAGGTATAATGCATGCCCTGTGAACAGCAGACGGGACTATTCTCCCCAGCCACTGCAGCATGATTACGCTCCCAGCATATTTTGGGGAGTGAGTCAAGTAGTATTATGCGAAAAAGTACCGTACCTCTAAACTGCTTGAATTCCTGTCATTGTGTCGGGAGTAGATTGGAAGTAGCCGTTCCACAGCTGCACGCTTCAATTTTGATTTATTTCTCTAGGTGATTTTAGTTTGGCAGCGACCAGCTGTGACGCCGGTTCACAGCTTGATAACTTGTCTCAGAGCAGAAGTAAGATCCTCGAAGTGGGTTACAACCCCAAAATTACTGGGTAATCGGTGAAGTGTTGTTTAGATTAATAAGAGCATACGTAATTTTAACTTAGTTTAATGAAAATACGTTATTATTAGTATGGCAATGCGATTACCCGAAGGTTTTTGCCGAATCGTTCAACAATTGGACAGTACATTATGATTGCAATTTTAATGTTTCACATTAAATGTATAGGAATGATATACAGTAAATGAATAGATGATTGAAGTGTAGGGTATTTCCCATTCGGCGCTGACAAAACTTGAAGATGTATGGAGATAGCCGGAACCCGAATATCAGCTAGATATATTTACATAAGAAGTTACGCATTACATTTCTTTCTTTTGTTTCATTATTTACCTTGATGTATATTCTATATAGCTAATTATATTTTCTTTATACATACTTATTACTGAGTTATATTTTTTAGTTTAATAGCTTAATACTGCATAATTGGAATTAAGAAAAAAAGACTGCAGTTACGTAGAGAATATTCAATGGGCTATCTACTTCAGAAACAAAGGGGAGCATGTATTATGAACGTCACAAATAAATAAATACACTATCAACTATATAGACACTTAAATAATATGTAATAATATGGCTGAGGAGAGTCCATTTTTAGAATAAATACTTTATCAGCTACGGACTACTCACTAAAATTGTTCCTAAAAAATAATGTACATGATAATGAGAAATACAGTAATAAGCCTAGTAAATATTTATGAAAGAGCAGTATGTTAAATTACGCTGTTCTACTTGAGTTAAGTATGGGTATTATAATGCTTTTGTTGGTAATCCAATGCCATATTACGTTTAATTGTTAGAGAGCAGCCATTAAACGTTTAACGTCACGTGTAGCTTATAGCATGGAAAGAACCTTTCCTTATTCAGACTTTTGTCGGTGGAGGGCTCAATTGCCGTCTGTATATGTACCGAATCTGATGAAGCTGATGTGCTGTTTTCGGGGGTATTTAAGAACAATTACATCGGAGTAAACGAACTGAAATGTCAACATTTTAAACATGGCTGAAGCAGCGACTGTTAAAAATCTTCACGGTAAATGATAACAGCCAAACAGTTGCAGGATAAAGATTTATTGAAGTCCTTGACCACGGTTACGGTACATCTAAATATACCTTCACCAGAATCAAAAATACACCTAAACAGGAAGACGCCTTCATTAGCGAAAAAATAGTAACATAACTAAGACAGAAGAAAAGACAAACACTTATAGCGTTAAGTAACCATAAAATTACCAAAGTATTACAAGCACAAAAACTTTTAGTCACCTAGTAAAATCACATTCAGCAGTGGAAATGCATAAAACAATCGTGCCAAAGGCGTCACCAGTAGTTAAGATTAAAATATCACATACATCTGTAGAGCATAATTATGAAAGATGGTCGATACAAACGCGGCATACTTTCAGTACTTAGCCTGTGAACTAGAGTGAAGAGGGTGTGGGAGCACTAGGGGGCACAGTTCCAACGAGAGAGGGCACTTGTGGTATGCGCGAGACACTCGCGCACATTAAAACCCGGGATACATATTCATGCGCGAGTGTTATTTGTGTTGCGTATGACATGAAGTTATGGAATAATGGAAAACCACATGAAAGGTATGTTCTTAAGACATTGTAATGATGGCTCACGAACGTGATCTATAGACCAGTGTATGTACAGACCATCATCAAAAGCGTAACAGACTATCACACTATGTCACTCTGCAGGTCGATGTAGTTCTTAAACACGGTGTATAACCAGCTCTTTTCCCCTTGTAGGCTAAATTCTGACAATGAACATTCTTTCCATCACTAGAATTCGAACCGACTACTTATGAACCGACAGCTACGAAAAATTGGAAATTTGTGGTGAGGTCATTGGTCCCTTAGCGCACACAGTACTTAAACTAACTAACTTACGCTAAGGACAACACACACACACACATGCCCGAGGGAGGACTGGAACCGCCGACGGGGAGAGTCGCGCGGAACGTGACATGGTGCCTCAGGGTGCTCGGGAGAGCTACGACACAAGTGTTGCATTTCGTTTACTGTTTGGTTTTCAGGTAACATACTCATTATAGTAAAACACGAGTATCTTTCTCTTACATTTGGAAAACTTACCAACTCCAGCAAAAGAAGTTCAAAACTGGCGACAGGAAAACAGAACAGGAGTCCAAGCTGTTGCGTGCACGTAACATAGCGTCTACAAATGTGGTCATTAAATGTCATGTGTTATAGTGTTACGGCCGTTACATGAGAATTGCTTCACCGTGGGTGTTGGCGACCGTAAATAATGCTGGCTCTTCTCCCGTAACAGGTAACGCCTGGGTTGGCTGGACTAACGAATCTTTCCCCAGCGGCTACGTTGACCTCGTATTCGAGTTCGACCAAGTGCGTAACTTCAGCGCTGTGCAGATCTTTGCCAACAACTTCTTCCTCAGAGATGTTCAGGTTCGTATAAATATGCACGTTACTTTGCAACTAATTTTCATAGGCCCTAAGCAACTCTATGCAGATATCATTTCATGTGCCAGAATTATAAGGATCGGCAGCACAACCGATTAAAAATCAATAGTAAAATGCTTTCATAATTCATTTCGAGAAGTGGAATACGAATTTTTACTTAACTGTAGAACTGGGAGTGGTACAGCTGTTGAATAAAAAAGTATTCTATGTACGACAGGCGAATGAAAGAAAATAATAGAAATAGATTTAAGCAAGTAAAAGAGTCCTCGTTAGACAGGGTATTGGTGTAGAACAGGGGGACAAAATGTTTGTGTGGAACACAGCTCTGGACAGAAGTGAAGCGTGAATGATGCGAACATCTGGTGAGGAGAAACAGTAAGTTTTATATGTGGCTCTACGCAATAATGTTCATAATTGGTAAATCAGATGCAAAACGAGGAGATACGAAATTAAATGAGCAAAGATATAGGTCTACCGAAGACCGTCCCCAGAGAAGGGATAAAATTAGTGGTACGTGTCATACTACAACTGAGGTTACTTAATGTAGCACTATAATGAGCACTAGAGAGCGAAATTTATACCAGCACAAAATTGCACTAAAATGCGGAACAGCCCATAGTGGATGTGAGATGTGGTAGGCATGAAAATCTTAGCATTATATTATTGCAGTGCTTGTGTATAATACGATGAAGCACGGCGTCAAGCCAGTGGAAAGAATTAATGATTAAAAGAGAAGAGTAACACGATCTAAAAATATCCATCTTATCCTTTGTCTGTTCATTGTCAAGTCAGTGACGCTGACAGTGACACCTGCAATTTAAGTAAAATTACAGATTCAGTTCCAGCTAAATAGATACTCTACGTCTTTCTTCCTTATGGGGAGTTTTCACCAGCGCGTTCACAGGTAAAATACTTTATATTACTACGATATCGCAGTAATGGGCCAGGGTGGAGACCTCACTTACTGAAGTCAAATGTCCACGTTCCAGAGTGCATTTTATAATGTATCGCATCATATCATACATTTCTGGCACGAGGGTTCGTAAGGAAAATATGAGAAAATAAAATTCCTCAACAAGCAGCCGTAAATGGCTACACAGACTAATGTATGGAACACGTTTCATCACACTCATTCCCTAGAAAATATCTCTTACGACCAAAAGCAAGATTTCGGACGCACCGATTGCAGACGTCTTCGGGTAGTGGACACTTTCCTTTTATGTTTCAAAGCCAGCTTCACCTCGAAGCTTCAGTAACATCTCCTCCAGGTCGAATTGCAGCTAACATCGTGTCTCTTCCCAGCGTCTTCCTGCAGGGCAAAAAAATATTATTTTCTTATTTGCAGCAAAATTAACGCAACAGTAGTACTTTCATTTTCTTTTAATTTCCACAAACAGTTTCTGGCCTCAAGGCCATTTTCCAGTGGCTCTCTGAACGATATTAAAAACCAAATACAATGGAACAGATTGCAACAAAAATAATAAGAAAGTCAGATAACAAGTAACGTTGCACAATAACAAAAAAGTAACAAAAAACATCGTAAAAAACAAACATTTAAATTAAATAATATTTTTATGGCAACTCGATCACTAACATAATCAAAACAGCTTAGTAAAATAAGTAATCCATAATTTAAGAAAATAATAAATAGTACCTGATATTACATGACTGTCGTAGTAACAGTACACATACTGGTGAGATCTCTGAAATGGTACTTAAATGGGGGAGTGGCAGGCTACAATGATCCATATGATGGACAACAAATTAATTATTTTCTCATTGTTCTACGCTAATGTCAAATTTACATTAACACCGGAGACATTAGAAAGCAAAGACTCGTACTGGATCACGTTGGAATTCTTCTGTTGCAAACAATTCAGTGTGTTTCAAAAACATCCACCTGATATCACAAGAGGATACGTCCTATACAAATGAACATAGAAGTACAGATTAAACTTTAACTTTGGCTTAGGAGTACAAGGTTTATATCTACAAAAAACTCTCCTGTATTACAGGGGCATGTCTTATACATAAATGCGAAACCTAGGGGTGCATTTTACAGTTACATTTAGCAAAAAATTTTCACTTAGCTTTCAGAAGTGTTCAACATGACCTTCAGTGGACGCACAACAAACCAGCAGATGATTATCAAATTCGTTCCATGCTCTTGTGATCATGTCTGCAGTTACTGCATTCACTGCTCTTTCTATACGACATCGCAGCTCGCTCAAAATTGCTGGAAGGAGAGACGCATAGACAGTGTGGTGCCGTAATGTCAGCGAAACTCACACCGAAATGCTTTAACTGAACTGCACATTTTGGTATGGAGGAGCTAAACACCTCTTTATAAATGTATTAATCTCATTTCGACTCGCTTCTCATTTGTCAAGAGGGCCTATCAGGAAAAGGTAGGTGACATGCACCAAGCGGAATATTTATTTTGGATGTATGAGTTAAAATTTACTCATTGTTTCTTTCTTCATTCATATGATGGGTGTAATTTTGTGAAATCTAAGAATCTGTTCGAAAAACGTTGTACCTCACCTCCAGTTGTGTCCACAGCAGTGTATTATCATTAATAATAACGCATGATATGCTTAGGCTATCGTACAAATAGCATAGAGAGCTGCATGAAACCAGTCTTTGGACTGAAGATCACAGCAACACATCGTACAAATAGCGGATGTCCTTCTAGGACCTCGCTAAAATCGAAGTACGCAAAATAGAACGCATTTGGCAAATGCAGTTTTTAGTTTAGTGGTTCCGTTATCCTCCAGTGTACAATTTTTATTGGGTCACCGTATCGAATAACAATACACTTCTCGCTGAGTCATTGCCATATGTCGTATAAAAGGTGTTCCTCTCCCCGTCGGGAACAACAGGTTGCCTCCATGTCGTATAGGTGTTCCGGCGGGCTCTGGTGTCCTTCAGCGTGGGCGGGCAGGTGTTTCCGGGCCGGCCCATCAGCTTCACGTACATGCCGGACATGGTGCTGGAGAACGCGCGCTACGTCACCATCCGGCTGCATGGCCGTCTGGGCCGCTTCGTCAGACTGCGGCTCCTCTTCGCCGCCCGCTGGATCATGATCAGCGAGGTCACCTTCGATTCAGGTCAGCCTTCTGAAGTCAATGCACTAATTCTACATTCTAGACATTTAATTTTATTACTGTTGCTGTACTCGTGACACCGCAGAGGGGTCGAAACGTTGATTATTCTAGAAGGAAATAAAATGCGGCTCTACAATCCACAAAATTTTAACTTCAGTGACAACGGCCACGAAAGCCTGATGACTGTCTCTTTCCGAAGTATGACCATGAGCTGCAAGTTGCTCGTGCCCTGGGCTTACTGTGTTGCGATGTCTCTGTTGTCCAGCAATTTGTTGTCCACGGGTCGTGATAGCACTTCGCCAGTATCCTCTGCCTACATCCCAGCTGTTGTCATGAGTCAAATCGTCAGAGCCAGTCAAACTATCCTGTGATCATTTCATTACGTAGTCCATCAGGAAGAACGCATGCCTACCCTTCTTGCCATATTTTTTTTCCTGGGTCTATATCGTCACCACTCTTTTTGTTCTCCATGTCGCTGCACTACAGCCAACGGTACGATTTGTTGGCATTATGCTCTCGCGTCCCTCATTCCAATAAATCGATCTCTTTCCGAAGTACGACCATGAGTTGCAGGCGCACGTCCCCTGGGCATACTGTGTTCCGATGTCCAGCTGAAGAGTTCCATTAAAGTTGTGTATATCTAATAGTAATACTTCGTTTTCTTCATACGGCAACAAGCATCCGTTCAGAGCGTTCGATACGGGAGCTGTCATTTCTGGAAATGTTCTTATTGCGTCGTTTATGTACATGCTGTTTCACGGCGTACCTCCACTTCAGTTACTTAAATACAGTAGAACGGTATTTGTCTTCTATTTTCATCATTATGACAACCATGTGATCAAATGCTTTTACAGTTTTCATAGTTTCGCTCATGTACTCCAATATAGAGGTTGATATTATGAGGTGTGGGCGTCTGAATCTACTTAAACGTTTAGTGAAGTTCGATGATTGCTTAAACCTTGTTATCATAGCAATGGAAGACCCTGCTTTGTAAATCTGTTCATTTGTTTGCCTTTCTACAGGCACGCATCAGTTTTATGTGACAGTCGGAGCGAATGATTTGTTTATATGTTTATGACACACCTACCCTCTAGTGGTGCGCTGTCCACCGATATGTATCATTTTTATGAATGACATGTGTTCTGAAAACCCAATGGTACTTACGAATAACCTTGTACTTATTGTTTTTCATTAATTTCAGTTGATTTCGAAGCCAACTGGCGTCAACATCAGTCACCTGCATATGACAACAAAATCGTCGCCCAAACGCTACCTTCTGAGCTTAACCGATTTGATATTAATATTCATAGTGCCAAGTTCCGAAATAGTATTTCGTTTTCTCCAGTAGTCGGTTTCAAAGGCTGCTCAAAATCGTAACACAACACGCACTTGCCATAATAATAAAAATAAATCCCCCTGATATTGAAGGCTTCAAACTTTGAAACGTGTTGTGGAAGTAAATTAAACAGAGACTGAAAACAGTAAACATCATGCTGCACTCACTATACAGTGGTTTGAGAATAAAACCATTTGGTATTGATATGGGCTGTAATTAGAGGAAAACGAACAACACAGCTTTTTACAGACAAAAGTAATAGGAAGTGTACAGCTGTTTTCCATTTCCAGTAGTTAAAAAGATGACTTTTATAAACTTTTCTCACACATCGAAGTAGATTATACTGTCTCAGAAGAAGCTGAGAGCATCGTGGTGTAGTGGTTATGATACTAAACTGTTGAATGGAGGGTCATGAACTCAAAAGTCATCTGGACTGTGAAGTTTTAATTTCTATATTCGGTTAGAGTACATTCTAGAAGTATCCACAAATGTCAAGAATCATTGTACTGGAATGTTCTGTAGCCGTATATACAGGGTGTTACAAAAAGGTACGGCCAAACTTTCAGAAAACATTCCTCACACACAAATAAAGAAAAGATGGCATGTGGACATGGGTCCGGAAACGCTTAATTTCCATGTTAGAGCTCATTTTATTTTCGTCAGTATATACTGTACTTCCTCGATTCACCGCCAGTTGGCCCAATTGAAGGAAGGTACTGTTGACTTCGGTGCTTGTGTTGACATGTGACTCATTGCTCTACAGTACTAGCATCAAGTACATCAGTACGTTGCATCAACAGGTTAGTGTTCATCACGAACGTGGTTTTGCAGTCAGTGCAATGCTTACAATTGCGGAGTTGGCAGATGCCCACTTGGTGTATGGATTAGCACGGGTCAATAGCCGTGGCGCGGTACGTTTGTATCGAGACAGATTTCCAGAACGAAGGTGTCCCGACAGGAAGACGTTCGAAGCAATTGATCGGCGTCTTAAGGAGCACGGAACATTCCAGCCTATGACTCGCTACTGGGGAAGACCTAGAACGACGAGGACACCTGCAATGGACGAGGCAATTCTTCGTGCATTTGACGATAACCCTAATGTAAGCGTCAGAGAAGTTGCTGCTGTACAAGGTTACGTTGACCACGTCACTGTATGGAGAGTGCTACGAGAGAACCAGTTGTTTCCGTACCATGTACAACGTGTGCAGGCACTATCAGCAGCTGATTGGCCTCCACGGGTACACTTCTGCGAGTGGTTCACCCACCAATGTGTCAATCCTCATTTCAGTGCAAATGCTCTCTTTAGAGATGAGGCTTCATTCCAACGTGATCAAATTGTAAATTTTCACAATCAACATGTGTGGGCTGACGAGAATCCGCACGCAATTGTGCAATCACGTCATCAACACAGATTTTCTGTGAACGTTTGGGCAGGCATTGTTGGTGATGGCTTGATTGGGCCCCACGTTCTTCCACCTACGCTCAATGGAGCACGTTATCATGATTTCATACGGGATACTCTACCTTTGCTGCTAGAACATGTGCCTTTACAAGTACGACACAACATGTGGTTCATGCACGATGGAGCTCCTGCACATTTCAGTCGAAGTGTTCGTACGCTTCTCAACAACAGATTCGGTGACCGATAGATTGGTAGAGGTTGACCAATTCCATGGCCTCCACGCTCTCCTGACCTCAACCCTCTTGCTTTCATTTATGGGGGCATTTGAAAGCTCTTGTCTACGCAACCCCGGTACCAAATGTAGAGACTCTTCGTGCTCGTATTGTGGACGGCTGTGATACAATATGCCATTCTCCAGGGCTGCATCAGCGCATCAGGGATTCCATGTGACGGAGGATGGATGCATGTATCCTCGCTAACGGAGGACATTTTGAACATTTCCTGTAACAAAGTGTTTGAAGTCACGCTGGTACGTTCTGTTGCTGTGTGTTTCCATTCCACGATTCATGTGATTTGAAGAGAAGTAATAAAATGAGCTCTAACATGGAAAGTAAACGTTTCCGGACACATGTTCTCATAACATATTTTCTTTCTTTGTGTGTGAGGAATGTTTCCTGAAAGTTTGGCCGTACCTTTTTGTAACACCCTGTACACTGTATGTGTTCTGGCTGGAGGCACATCGCTCTGCGCTCTTGTATGTGCAAGTGCTGAATAAACCTTCGTTAAGTGAAGTTAGTGTTCGTCATTCATCTAATTATACCTTCTTCTACGTGACAATATTATAACATTAATTTCAATATCTTTTTGATGTGTAACCGAACTACAGATTTTAGATATATCGATGAATGTCTCTATTGATTTATGCAAAAGTTCCTTCAGTAACATAGCGATTTTGGTGTGTTCTAGAATTATTGATGAATGAATATTTTATATGTTACTTCGTTATTTCCTCCTCATATACATCATGATCAAGAGCAAAATTCATCTTTAATGTAAAGCGCTACATCAGCAAGATAAATATAATTTGAATCGTAATTATTCCTTCGTTTCTACAGTTCCTGTGTCGGGCAACTTCACCTCTGAAACTGATTCTGATGCGGAGATCGTTGGACCGGAGGAGCTTTACTATGAGGAAGAAGAAATTGTCTCTGAGCATCTCGAAACGGGTAACTTTTGATTTAAGCAAAACAGAGAATGATTACGAGCACTTCCACTCTCATAACTATATATCTGAGTCTCCTATAAAACTACTTTTATACCTTCTAGTCCCACCTGTGGTCTAGAGATAGCGTCTTCGATTAATAGCCAAAACGTTTTCCGCCCCGGATTCAAAACCTGTCATTGCATATACGAAGGTTGACTGAAAAGTAATGCCTCCACCTTCGTAACTCTTCAACAGTTTGCAGCATTGGTATGCGACAGGTACTCACTTGTTCCATAGCCTCTTCTCTACAACTCCAGTTGTCGGGAAGCCTTAGCATTCTACGGTTGTGTTGTAAAGTGTAAAGTACGAAACCCTGCACAGACGGTCGGTCAATACGATTTGAGCTACGTGCAGTCATTGAATTCTTGACAGCAGAAGGTGTCACCGCAAAGGATATTCCTCAGAGAATGAAAGCAGTTTATGGTAATTGTGTTTACGGGAGTACTGTAAGTCATTGGGCGAGTGACTTTAAAGATGCTGAGGCGAGAATATCTGACCTGCGTGACAAACAAAGGGTTTGACGCCCTGTGACAGCAAGCACCGTCGTATCACTCAGACAGAAATTTCAAGCATAATCGGCATTTCACAAGAACGTGTGGGTCACTTTATTCGTTTGCTTGCAAACCACTCACTTCACGTGCCACCACAGCAGAACTTCACAGACAGAATCTCACCACCGTACGGCATCCTCCATACAGTCCAGATTTAGTACCGTCTGACTTCCATCTGCTCCCGATAATGCTTCTGATGAAGACGTTGAGAGGGCTGTGAGACTCTGGTTGTGGAAATAGAGTGTCCACTTCCGTGGCGGCTTCAGAAAACTTGTTCATTGTTGACAGAAATGTATCCAACTGGCTGGTGATAATGTGGCAAAGAGAATATTGGTAATGATCACATTCTAAGGATTATTTCTGCGTTTGATTTACTAAAACATTCCCATCGAAACCCAATTAACGAAGGTGCAGGCATTACTTTTGATTCAACCGTCGTATTTTGATTAATAATCAGCACTGACAGCTGAAGGCTTCTTGCATGAGAAGTCACCCCCATTCTGCAAAGGCCTTGTTTAAGAGGGCGGAGGAGCGGACAAAGATTCAGGGAACTCTCTTCCCCTTGGGGTGGGAGACTGTCCCTGAAGGCGGAGAATCACCAATGATCAATGGCACTATGATGCAGAAGGCAATGGAAACCACTGCATTGAAGACACACAACATGTATCCACAGGACACGTAGCCTGTCACTGAAAAAGTGACATGATGATCTCTACATAGGCAAAAGATTCCGGAATAGTCCCCCATTCGGATCTCTAGGAGGGAAGTTATGGTTCAAATGGCTCTGAGAACTATGACACTTAATTTCTGAGGTGATCAGTCCCCTAGAACTTAGAACACACATCCATGTCCGAGGCAGGATTCGAGCCTGCGACCGTAGCGGTCGCGTGGTTCCGGACTTTAGCGCCTAGAACCGCTCGGCCACTCCGGGCGACCTAGGAGGGAACTGCCAAGGGGGAAGTAACCATGAGAAAAGGACTGAATACCCAACGAAAGGATACCGATTTACGAGTCGGAGCGTGGCATGTCAGAAGCTTGAACGTGGTAGGGAAGCTATAAAATCTGAAAAGGGAAATGCAATGACTCAGACCTGATATGGTAGAGGTCAGTGAAGTGAAATAGAAAGAAGACAAGGGTTTCTGGTCACATGAATATATGGCTGTATCAACACCAGCATCAGAAAATGGTATAATGGGAGCAGGATTCGTTATGAATAGGAAGGTGGAGCAGAAAGTTAATTACTGCGAACAGTACAGTGATAGGGTTGCTCTTACCATAATCGACAGGAAGCGAACACCGACAACGATAGCTCAGGTATACATGCCGACTTAGCAAGATGAAGACTAAGAGATAGAGAAAATATAAGAAGATATTGAAAGAGTAATACAGTCGGTAAAGGGAGATAAAAATCTAATAGTCATGGGAGACGGGAATGCAGTTGTAGGGAAAGGAGTATAAGAAAAGATTACAGGAGAATATAGGATTGGTACAAGGAATGAGAGAGGAGAAAGACTCATTGAGTTCTGTAATACGTTTCAGCTAGTAATACCGAATACTCTGTTCAAGACTCATATGAGGAGGAGGTATAACTTGGAAAAGGCCGGGTGATACGGAAAGATTTCAGTTGGATTATTTAGTGGTCAGACACAGATTCCGAAATTAGATACTGTATTCTAAGGCGTACAGAGGAGCAGATGTAAAATCAGATCACAACGTAAAAGTGATGAAGAGTAGGCTGAAGTTTAAGAGATTGAGCAGGAAGAACCAAAATGCAATGAAGTAGGATACGGAAGTACTAACGAATGATGAGATACGCTTGAAGTTCTATAACGCTATAGATGCAGCAATATGAAACAGCTCAGTAGGCAGTACAACTGAAGAGGAATGGACATCTCTAAAAAGAGAATTCACAGAAGTTGGAAAGAAAAACTTAGTTGAAAGGAAGGTAACTGCGAAGAAATCATGGGTAACAGAAGAAATACTTCAATTAATCGATAAAATACGGAAGTACAGAAATGTTAAGGGAACTTCAGGGACACAGAAATACAAGTCGCTGAGGAATGAAATATATAGGAAATGTAGGGAAGCTAAGACGAAATGGCCACATGAAAAATGTGAAGAAATGAATAAAGTAGTGGTTGTCAGGACTGACTCAGCATATAGGAAAATCAAAACAATCTTCGGGGAAATTAAAAGCAAGGGTGGTAACATTAAGAGTGCAACGGGAATTCCTCTGTTAAATTCAGAGGACAGAGCAGACAGGTGGAAAGACCACATTGATGGTCTCTATGAAGGAAAGGGGGGGGGGGGGAGAGTTGTCTGATGTGGTAGAACAAGAAACGGAAGTCCATTTATAGGAGACAGGAATTCCGGTATTAGAATAAGAATTTAAGATTGCTTTGGAGGACTTACGATGAAATAAAGCAGAAGGGATAAATAACATTCCATCAGAATTTCTAAAATCATTGGGGGAAATGGCAACAAAACGACTATTGACGTTGGTGTGCAGAATGTATGAGTCTGGCGACATACCATCGATCTTTCGTAAAAATGTCATCCACACAATTCCTAAGACTACAAGAGCTGACAAGTGCAAGAATTATTCCACAATCAGTATAACGGCTCATGCTTCCTATTTGGTAACAAGAATATATAGAGAAGAATGGAAAAGAAACTTGAGGATATGTTAGACGACGATCAGTTTGGCTTTAGGAAAGATAAAGGCACCAGAGAGACAAATCTGACGTTGTGGTAGATAATAGAAGCAAGAATAAAGCAAGATCGAGACACGTTCACAGGATCTGTCAACCCGGAAAAAGCGTTGGACAATGTAAAATCGAGCAAAATGTTCAAAATTCTGCGAGAAATAGGGGTAAGCTGTAGGGAGAGACGGATAATATGTAAAATGTACCAGAGTCAAGAGGGAATAATAAAAGTGGACAACCAGGAACGAAGTTCTCGGATTAAAATTGGGGTAAGACAGAGGTATAGCCATTGCCCCTATTGTTCAATCTATACATAGAAGAAAAAGAATGGTTCAGGGGTGGGACTGAAATTCAAGGTGAAAGGATATCAATGATTGATTCGCTGATGACATTACTATCCTGAGTGAAAGTGAAGAAGAGTTACATGATCTGCTGAATGAAATGAACATTCTAATGAATACAGAATATGGATTCAAAGGGAACTGGGAAAGACGAAAGTAATGTGAAGCAGCAGAAAAGAGGACAGCGAGTATCTTAATATCAAAATTGATGGTCACGAAGTGGATGAAGTTAAAGATTTCTACTACCTAGGCAGCAAAATAACCAACACGGGACGCAGCAAGGAGGACATCAAAAGCAGGCTAGCAATGGTGAAAAGGGCAATCCTTGCTAAGAGGACAGAAGTACCAACAACGGCTTTAATTTCTGGAAGACATTTCTAAGAATGTACGTTTGGAGCACAGCATTGTATGGTGGTGAAACATGGGTTGTTGGAAAACCGAAACAGATGAGAATCGAGGCATCTGATGCGTGGTGTTACGTACGAATGTTGAAAATTAGTGGGATGGGTAAGGTAAGGAATGAGGTATTGTGCGGAATCGGGGACGAAAGGAGTATGTGGAAAACACTGACAAGGAGAAGGGACAGGATGATAGAACATCTGTTAAGATATCAAAGAACAACTTCCATGATACCAGAGGGAGCTGCAGAGGGCAAAAACGTAGAGGAAGACAGAAATTGGAATACATCCAGCAAATAATTGATGACTTACGTTGCATGTTCTACTCTGAGATGTAAAGGAATTCGTAGCAGGCCTCATCAAATCAGTCAGAAGACTGATGATTCAAGATAAAAAAGAAAATATTGACTAAGTAAATGTAATTCCCTGTCCTCAATCAAAGAACACTATTCAGTTTGTCCTATTACTTCTGATGGCACAATGCAGTTTATTTAAGCTCTTTCAAATTTTTATTGTATGAACGGTACGTCAACAAAGTAAGCAGAGAGTTAAAGGAATATTCTTTGTCTGCACTTGATATCCTTATTCATTATTCAGAGAAAATGCATAAAAATCACAAGCAAAATTTTGAAAGCCCTGACAGACAGTGGTAGTTGGGAAGTATGTGTATGTGTACCGAATTCCAGTTTATTTATACTGGATTTTGTCTATTCATGTACCTTTATGACAAGATCAGTTCAATTTAAATAGGTCTAAGCTGTAACAAAGGTCAGTAGTGTGATCGGAGGTACCTTGAGAAGAGTACTGATCAATGAGTAAATGACTCTGAAATAGAGTTTACTACTGAAGCAAACATATAATGACGACGGAGTCAACAAATTTCAACACTTACACATTGGTGAGTGACAATCTTACCGGCACTCATGTCAGCAGTTTCAAAACCTGTAAATATAGTACATAGACGGTGACTTCTTCACAGTGGGGCTCTAACAGAATATCACTACTGCACATTCCTCATCAATCATATTAAAATACGTCAACGAATTCTATGGTAGGACTGTTTCGAACGCAGTCATATAAGCGATCCGGTCGTTCTTAGCTTGTTAGTTGATTGTGTAAGTTAATACTGGAGGCGTGCTTCAACTCAAGGTAGCCAGGAAGCATGATTAGAGGTATCTTTAGACGGACAGATGCAGTGAAGGAGACAAGAACATTACTACTGTTACTTTCAGTGCTACATTCAAGAATTAGTGACAACTGAATCTTCTATAGATAACATTGTTTCCTCACAGCTACTGGTTCTCTCATCAACATCTGTCTCATAACCTGACTTCTACTAGTACTTTCCTTTTTACGTCCTAGAATTATTTGTGAACGATTATTGTATAAGTAGTCAAACAATCGCAAATCCAGTATGGAATGTAACCATATTATGAAAAGGAAAGAGTCCGCTCACCACATAGAAAGATGCTTAGTCACAAATAGGCACACCAAAAAGACTATCACGAATAAAGCCTTTGGCCACAGTGGCCTTCATGAGCAATACACACACACACAAACACACACACACACACACAGAAAGAGAGAGAGACATAACACACACACACACACACACACACACACACACACACACACACACACACACACAAACACAATTCACATGCATGACTGCAGTCTCAGGTAACTGAAACAACACTGTGAGCAGCAGCACCAGTGCGTGGTGGGAGTGGCGACTGGGTGGGGTAAGGAGGATGATGGGTTGGCGGCAATGGTGAGCGATAGTATGGTGGGGATGGTGGACAGTGAAGTGCTGTAGGTTAGACAGTGGGCAGGGGAGAGGTGGTGAGGGGGGCAGTACTGGAAAAGGAGAGAAATAAAAACACTGAGTGTGATGGTAGAATGATGGCTGTGTAGTGTTGGGATGTGAACAGGGAAGGGGCTGGATGGGTGAGGACAGTGACTAACGAAGGTTGAGGCGAGGAGGATTATGGGAATGTTGGATGTATTGAAGGGAGAGTTCCCACCTGCGCCAATCAGAAAAGCTTGTGTTCATAAGGCACAGGCTGTGAGGCAGTCATTGAAATAAAGGAAGTCATGCCTGGCAACGTGTTCAGCAACAGGATGGTCCACTTGTTTCTTGGCCACAGTTTTTTGGTGGCCATTCATGGAGACAGAGAACTTGTTGGTTGCTACTCTCACACAGAATGCAACACAGTGGTTGCAGCTTAGCTGGTAGATCACATGACAGGTTTCACAGGTGACCCTGCCTTTGATGGGATAGGTAATGTTCGTGACGAGACTGAAGTAGGCGGTGGTGGGAGGATGTATGGGCAGGTCTTGCATCTAGGTCCATTACAGGGGTATGAGGCATGAGGTAAGGGGTCAGGAGCAAGGGTTGTGTAAGGATGGACGAGTATATTGTGTAGGTTCAGTGGACAGCAGAATACCACTGTGGGAGGGGTGGGAAGGTTGGTGGGCAGGACATTTCTCATTTCAGGATATGACAAAAGGAAGTCGAAACCCTGGTGGTGAATGCAATGCAGTTGCTCCAGTCCTATGTGGTACCGAGTTATGAGGGGAATGCTTCCTTGTGGCTGTACAGTGGGACTTTCGGAGGTGGTGGAAGACTGGATAAATAAGCCACAGGAGAGTTGTTTTTGTACAAGGTTGGGAGGATAATTGCAGTTCGTGAAGGCTTCAGTGTAACCTTCAGTCTATTTCAAGAGGGGCCGCTCATCACTGCAGATGCGATGACCACAGGTGGCTAGGCTGTACAGAAGGGACTGCTTGGTATGGAACAGGTGGCAGCTGTTAAAGTGGAGGTATTGTTGGTAGTTGGTAGGTTCGATATGGACAGAGGTAAGCATCTAGGAAGGTTGACTATTGGCTTGATTAGAACCAGATGAAGCAAATGGGGAAGAAGTTGTTGAGGTTCTGGAGGAATGTGGATAGGGTGTCCTCACCCTCGATCCAGACCGCAAACATGTCATGAATGAATCTGAACCATTTGAGGCGCTTAGAATTCTTGATTTTTAGTAAGGATTCCTCTACATGGCCCATCAATCGGTTGGCACAGTATGGTGCAATGTGGGTGCCCAAAGCCACACCTCAGATTTGCTTGTAGTTAATGCCTTCAAAGGAGAAGTAATGCTGGGTGAGGATTTAGCGGTTAATAGGGACTAGGAAGGAGGTTATTGGCTTGGAATCCGTTGGGCATTGGGAAAGGTAGTGTTTAATAGCAGTAAGGCCAAGGGCATTAGGAATGTTAGCGTAAAGGGAGATGCCATCAGTAGTGTCAAGCAGGGCACCATGTCATAAAGGGACAGGAACTGTTGAGAGTCGGTAGAGGAAATGTTTGGTATCTTTTATAAAGGGGAGTAGATTCCAGGTAATAGGTTAAAGGTCAATAAGAGCAGAGATTATCTCAGCAGGGGCACAGTAACCAGCCACAATGGGGCATCCTGGTTGGGTAGGTTTGTGGACTTTAGGAAGCATGTAGAAGGTAGGAGTCTGGGGAGTGGTAGGGGTACATAGGGAGATTGACTCCAGGAAGAGGTTCAGGGATGGGCCTAAAGATTTGAGTAGTGACTGGAGATCCTGCTGGACCTCTGAAGTGGGGTCACTGTGACAAGGTTTGTAGGTGGAGGTATCTGACAGCTGGTGGAGTCCTCCTTCCAGGTAATCCTTGTGCTTCAAAACAATGCTGGTGGAGCACTTGTCTTCAGGTGGGATTATAAGGTCGGGATCAGTTTTTAGATGGTGGACTGCAGTTCTTTCTGCAGATGTAAGGTTAGTTGGCATGTTGAGGCTTTTGGAGAATCATGGCGAGACAAGGTTCAAGGTTAAGAAATTCTGGAAAGTTAAGAAGGAGGAGTGAACTAAGTTAGACAGGGTTTATTGGTCTTTGGTTGAGACTGATTGGTAAGGTGTCGGCGAAAATGTGTTTCCACTGTCGGGACTGGGAGAAGGAGAGAAGATCTTTAACAAGTCCTGCATGATTCAATTTGCGAGTGATGCAAAAGGTGAGGCCTTTGGAAAGGACTGATGTTTCTGTGGGGCTAAGGGTTCTGTAGGAAAGGTTCATGAGTGTGTTTTGGATATGTTTAGGTTCAGGATTCTGTGTGGTGTTGGGAGGAGATTTGGAGGGTGGAGTAAATGTAGTAGGTCTGTGAGGCAGGGTTTTTCAGCTATCACTAGACATGGGGGAGATTTGGATGGTGTTTTAGAGGTGGTGGACAGTGGTACTCCAAGGCGGAAATCTAAAGTGAGCAGGATGGAGGGCTTTTTGAGCCGGCATTTTGCATGTTGCTCAAGTTCTTGCCAGCCAAGGGTTCCAAAGTGTATACGCTGTCCACCAAAGGTACACAATATATGCATCCATCTGTACACAACTCCTGCTCCCAATTCCTTACCTCATGGCTCTTTCCCTTGTAATAGACCTAGATGCAAGACCTGTCCCATACATCCTCCAACCACCACCAACTTCAGTCTGGCTACAAACCTCACCTGTCCCAACAAAGGCAAGGCTACCTGTGAAACCAGTCGAGTGATCTACAAGCTAAGCTGTTACCACTGTGCTGCATTCTGTGTGGGCATGGCAGCCAACAATGTGCCTGTCTGCATAAATGGTCACCAAAAAACTGTGGGCAAGAAAGAAGTGGACCACCTTGTTGCTGAACACTCTGCCAAACATGACATCCTTCATTTCAATGTCTGCTTCAAGCGCATGCCATGTGGAGTCTTCTCACAGACACCAGCTTTACTGAATTGCGCAGGTGGAATCTCTCCATGCAATATAGCCTACGTTCCTGTAACCTTCTTGGCCTCAATCTTCGTTAGTCTCTGTCCTCACTCATCCAGCCCCTTCCCTGTTCCAATTCCAACACTATGCAGCCATCATTCCACCATTACACTCAGTGCTCTTACTTCTCTCCTATTCCACTGTTTCCACCCCTCCCCATCTCTCCCCTGCGCTCCATCTAACCTGCAGCACTTCACTGTCCACCACCCTTCCATACTATCCCTCCCCCTCCCTGCCCCAGCCTCCTCCTCACCCGCACCCAGTCGTCATACCCACCATGCACTGGCGCTGCTGCTCACAGTGTGGATTCATTTGCCTGATACGACAGTTCTGTATATGACTTGTGTTTGCTCGCGCGCACGCGCGCGCGCGCGTGTGTGTGTGTGTGTGTTTGTGTTTGTGTGTGTGTGTGTGTGTGTGTGTGTGTGTTTGTGTATGTGCATGTGCGTGCAAGTATGTGCGAGTGTGTGCGAGTATGTGTGTGTTTCTATATCTATTGTTTAAAGGCCGCAAGCGCTCTTTGTGACAGTCTTTTTGTTGTACCTGTCTGTGACTCAGCATCTCCGCTATATGGTGAGTGGCAACTTTCCTTTCCACACTATTATTGTATAAGTAACATCGTTATGTCATATCTATTGCTATCCCACCATCAGTTCTATAACCAAACAACAAGTTTAATACAAAACGCCACATTCGGAAAGTAAATAGGTGTAATAGTATTTTCAGTGTTACATTTTCTAAAAATCACTTTCTCATAGGTATCTGAAGTAATAAACAGTAGAGGTTGAGCTACGAGACTGCTGATGGAAAGTAGTAAATATGTCCTGGTGCAACACGCCTGTACTACACTCCTGGAAATTGAAATAAGAACACCGTGAATTCATTGTCCCAGGAAGGGGAAACTTTATTGACACATTCCTGGGGTCAGATACATCACATGATCACACTGACAGAACCACAGGCACATAGACACAGGCAACAGAGCATGCACAATGTCGGCACTAGTACAGTGTATATCCACCTTTCGCAGCAATGCAGGCTGCTATTCTCCCATGGAGACGATCGTAGAGATGCTGGATGTAGTCCTGTGGAACGGCTTGCCATGCCATTTCCACCTGGCGCCTCAGTTGGACCAGCGTTCGTGCTGGACGTGCAGACTGCGTGAGACGACGCTTCATCCAGTCCCAAACATGCTCAATGGGGGACAGATCCGGAGATCTTGCTGGCCAGGGTAGTTGACTTACACCTTCTAGAGCACGTTGGGTGGCACGGGATACATGCGGACGTGCATTGTCCTGTTGGAACAGCAAGTTCCCTTGCCGGTCTAGGAATGGTAGAACGATGGGTTCGATGACGGTTTGGATGTACCGTGCACTATTCAGTGTCCCCTCGACGATCACCAGTGGTGTACGGCCAGTGTAGGAGATCGCTCCCCATACCATGATGCCGGGTGTTGGCCCTGTGTGCCTCGGTCGTATGCAGTCCTGATTGTGGCGCTCACCTGCACGGCGCCAAACACGCATCCGACCATCATTGGCACCAAGGCAGAAGCGACTCTCATCGCTGAAGACGACACGTCTCCATTCGTCCCTCCATTCACGCCTGTCGTGACACCACTGGAGGCGGGCTGCACGATGTTGGGGCGTGAGCGGAAGACGGCCTAACGGTGTGTGGGACCGTAGCCCAGCTTCATGGAGACGGTTGCGAATGGTCCTCGCCGATACCCCAGGAGCAACAGTGTCCCTAATTTGCTGGGAAGTGGCGGTGTGGTCCCCTACGGCACTGCGTAGGATCCTACGGTCTTGGCGTGCATCCGTGCGTCGCTGCGGTCCGGTCCCAGGTCGACGGGCACGTGCACCTTCCGCCGACCACTGGCGACAACATCGATGTACTGTGGAGACCTCACGCCCCACGTGTTGAGCAATTCGGCGTTACGTCCACCCGGCCTCCCACATGCCCACTATACGCCCTCGCTCAAAGTCCGTCAACTGCACATACGGTTCACGTCCACGCTGTCGCGGCATGCTACCAGTGTTAAAGACTGCGATGGGGCTCCGTATGCCACGGCAAACTGGCTGACACTGACGGCAGCGGTGCACAAATGCCGCGCAGCTAGCGCCATTCGACGGCCAACACCGCGGTTCCTGGTGTGTCCGCTGTGCCGTGCGTGTTATCATTGCTTGTACAGCCCTCTCGCAGTGTCCGGAGCAAGTATGGTGGGTCTGACACACCGGTGTCAATGTGTTCTTTTTTCCATTTCCAGGAGTGTATTTTCAACTGTAATGCCATTATTGTAGTGCAGCTAGCATATGCTCCGTTTAATTTGAGAACTTGCCACACGACATGCTATAAATGAAGCAGTGTATGATTTTAGTCTCACGGACTCTTACAGTGTGACGCCACTGAAAACATTTCTCTTCATTCTTCCACCATATCGAATATATTAACAAATCAAGAAGTATGGAGCAATGTACAAACTACGTATCAGAGATATGAGGAGCATGGATGCAGTTACAGGTGGAAAAATCAGCAGTCAGTGAGAAACAACTTGCAGGTATTATTAGAACTGAACTAATCTCCATCCGAACAGGCCTCAGATGGCACAATGGCACCGACCGAACACCAAGTCATCCACAGCCAACAGGCGTCGCTGGATGCAGATATGGACGGCCATCTATCATGACAGGAATTACTACTTCCCACCAAATTAGCTCCTCCTCTGACCACGGCAGGTATGAGTGGACCCTGCTTGCCAACTACGCTTTGCTGACTCAGATGGTGGTGAAGCCTGACAGTGGTTAACTTCGTTGATCGGATGGGGTCCAGTGTTACCACTGCAGCAAGGCTGTTGGCAGGAGACCTTTTATGGAACTAAATATAATGTGAAAAGAGCAGCTAATTGAAAAAAGTCGTTGGTCTGCATACGATGATAAATACAACGTACACCCAATCTCTTACTTTTCCTGCGTTGTGGTCCACATAGGATGATAACGCATGAATGTCACAACTTCCCTAGTTAGGACTTCTCTTTCGAACCAACTGTTACACCCAGATTCTGCCCTAAACTGCGATACTAAACTACATTGATGAGCCAAAGAATCTGGTACACCTGTCTAATATCATGTAGCGCCACCGCGAGCACGGAGAAGTGCCGTAACACGACATGGCATGGTCTCGACTAATGTGTGAAGTGACGTTGGACGAAACTGACACAATGAATTCTGCAGGGTTCTTCATAAATCTGAGAGTATGAGGGGGTGGAGATCTCTTCTGAACAGCACATTGCAAAGCATCTCACATATACTCAATAACGTTCATGTCTGGGGAGTTTGGTGGGCAGCAGAAGTGTTTGAAAACAGAAGAGTGTTCCTGGACCCACTCTGTAGCAACTCTGGACGTGTGGAGTATTCGATTGTCCTGCTGAAATGGCCCAAGTCCGTCGGAATTCACAATGGACACGAATGGATGCAGGTGATCAAATAGGATGCTTACGTAAGCGTCACACGTCAGAGTCGTATGAAGACATAGCAGGGGTCCCATATGACTCCGACTGCACACGCCCCACACCTTTAAAGAGCCTCCGCCATTTTGAACAGCAGCTGACATGCAGGATCCATGGATTCATGAGTTTGTCTCCATACCTGTACAAGTCCACCCGCTCGATACAATTTGAAACGAGACTCGTCCGACCAGGCAGCATGTTTCCAGTTATCAGCACTCCATTGTCGGTGTTGACGGACCCAGGTGAGGCGTTCTTCTGCTCCGAAAGCCCATATCGATGATGTTTCGTCGAATGGTTCGCACGCTGACACTTGTTGGTGGCCCAGCATTGGAATCTGCTGTAATTTGTGGAAGCGTTGCATTTCTGTCACGTTCTTGCAGTTTTCAGGCCGCAGTGATGTCGAGATGCTGTGTCCCATCACTTGTTAGCCGACTATAAGACCACGTTCAACCTCACTTAAATCTTGATAATCTGCCATTGTAACAGTAGTAACCTATCTAACCACTGTACCAGACACCTGTTGTCTGATATAGGCGTTGCCGACCGCAGCGCCGTGTTCTGCCTGTTTACATACCTCTGTATTTGAATAAGCACGCCTATACCAGTTTCATTGGCGCTTCAGTGTAGATAAGGAAACAAAGTGAGCGTAGGAGCCCACCATCATTGTTGATAAACACAATAAATAAAATAAATTAATAAAATTGTTGAAAATACAGAAAATTTGGCAGAAACGCCATTGCGATACCTTGAACGAAAAACTGGCTGTGCCCTTGTTCCGCACGCACACACAAACACACACACACACACACACACACACACACACACACACACACACACACGCACATTGTCACACGCGCACACAAATCGAAATGTGCTGTGATTGAAACACAACTCATTTCAATTCAGCGTTATTTGAAAGCGAAAGTTAGTGAGTGATATTTAATAAATGGCTCAAATTGAAACGAATTTTTGCGAAAATGGCAGTTCCTAAAGGTGCAAATAATTCACAGTACTGTATTGTTAACACCAGTATCCGGTTTTTCTTTTTTATGGTGATAGTGAAACATTTTGTAAGTGGATGGATGTATTTTCGCTAATGGTTTTGAGAAATTTGTTGGAAACAATCTATTCTGAGGTTTGCAGTGAAATTTTCGGTTTGTATAGCAAAGCAATATTCTAAATGCAAATGCTAACGAACCCTGCTAGGTATTTCCACTGAAGGGAAAATAATACCAGAAGCGAGTAACACAGCACCCCAACAGTCACCCTCTCCAACCTTCGCGCGCTCTTATACCAATTCATATTTCCACCATATATCCAGTGAAGTTAAAATGTAAATATTTCTTTACTTAAACCTAATATAAATGTAACTGCTTAAGTGTTTAATTGCATAACAAAGATAAAATTGTTGAAAATAAAGAAAATTTTGCCAGAAACACCATTTCGATACCTTTAACGTGACCGTGTCCAAGTTACATCGTTTAGCCTGTATAATTCTAATTAGTTATAAGGCCAAAGTTAATGGAAACATTTTGGTGCGCTGTAAAATAAAACATCTCTGCTGTAATCCTAATTCTTACGCTGATACGAAGATATAGAAAAGAATATGGTGGTTATTTTGCCATAAATCATCACTTCATGTACTTTCAGCGTGAATTGCCTAGTTTAGATCTCAGAAATCAAGTTACGAAGGCGTTTTTGTCATTGTTACTGTTGCATAAGTCTGACCATCAATAGTTTTGCCACAACGATAGTTGTACTTATAACGTTTTACACAGTTCCCGCGACGGTGAACGTGAACGAGATACCCGTTGACGCCAATATGAAAGACGCCCGTGAGGAGCCCAGTGAGGAGGGAGGCAGCGTGGAGGTGGTGATCGGCGTGCTGACGGCGGTGATGCTGCTGCTGCTCGTCGTCTTCGTGGTGATCCTGGCGCTCAGCAGGAGGCACAAGATGCAGGCCGGCTCCTCACCCACGCTGCTCAGGAACCCCTTCAGCGGAGTCACCCTCAACATGAAGGTCAGTTCGGAATGTGTTACTATTTTGTGGTCAGATGATTCTAGTGGGATTTAAGGAAGGGAAAATAACCAGACATAATAAAAAAGTCTTAACGTAACTGTATAAAAAATAATTTTCTATTAAATACAGAATAAAAGCATAACAATTTTGTGATAGAAGTAATTTCCCGTTTTATTACTTCTTTCATAAGCGTCACTTCTGTTTCAGAACTTCAGCAATTATATGTTTTTGACATTTCTGTGTGATTAATCGCTCCCCATTTTATTTATCTGGTGCTGTAACCTTTCGAAAATCCTGTTTATAAAACTGCAGTTATTTCTCGATTATCACTGAGTTTCTGTTGGTAGCTATTATGAAGGTATCTGTTGACAGCAGACATATTTGGACTACAATAAAAACGAGTTCCCTTGGCTATTCGTGTATATTACTTTTTTGGTTTAAGTTATTACAAATTATCACTGTAAATTTGGAAAGAAGCGATAAAAGTTTCCGCTGAAATCGTTAATTATGTGATCAGTGACGGACATTGCTTGTAAGGTGCACACTTAGTGACCAGCAATTCAAAAATGGTAGACATGTTGTAGTGACAGAAACATGCCGGAAAGCTCATTCAGTTGTAAAAAACATTTTCAATAAGTGATAGTGATATATTGATATATTCTTTTAGCTCGAAGCCTTCGTTGTCAAGATCAACACTAAAGGTTATTGAAATCCTAAGGTATACAAGATACAACTGTCGACATTTACTGAATTTACGGATGATGTGAGTGTTTCTGGAAAAAAAGAACACTGTTGTAGTTTACTCTAGGGAATGGCAGCTGTTACGAATTGGAACGATATATACACAGAGATAGCGTGATTTTAAACTTTCCCGGTGTATAATGATTTTGAAATATTTTTGGGTTTATGCCAGTGGCGTTGTATATAGGGTGTACCATTACGACAACCCCAACTCCTGAATATCCGAGAGAATATTAGAAAATACTGATGTAGCTTCTGCAGTCGTTCAACTACATTTTTGTATGACTTAAAAGCATCATAAACTTATTTGATGCATCTTACTCAGACGAATTATACAGGGTGTTTCAGAAGCGTTGGTCAATATTCGGTGATGTGACAGGAACAATCAATCGAAACAAAATAGTCAAGTAAATAAGGACTCTAAAACGCCTACGATTAGAAGAGCGTTCAGAGTAGCGAAGATGATCAAGTGCTCATAGCTCTTAAGTTATGCATCTCAGAGCACATGTTTACTGGACGTTTTCTCCTTGTTTTGGTCCATACTACCACATACCAAAATATGCAACGCAAAGAGCTTCCAGTAGAAAAGATTCGTTTCACGCCATGGAGGATCAAGAATTGCACATAGCTCATAAGGTATGCGTTTTAGAGCCCATTTTTATCTGGGTTTTTGTTTCGAATTATCATTCCTGTCATATCCCTGAATACAGACCATCACTTCTGAAACATCCTGCATGTTCTGGAAGTGGAAAAGAGCATAATTATTCAGTCAGATATGTGATACAGCTGAACCAAAATTAGCATTTCACTTTCGTACCAAGAACTGTAATAACAGCATCAGAATATAGTTTCATCGAGTAACCATTAAAGGTATTCCTGAAGTTCTGCTTCAACCAATCGTTTCGCACCTACTTGATACTAAGGCTCACTTATGGACAGTACTGGTCGATTGCCGTGTATTCACGCAACATTTTGTACAGTGGTATATACGCTGACGGAAAGAAGTCTCAACACACACACAAAAAAATAATTAGAGTAATGAAATTTCGGAATTGTGTTTCTCTAGGTAATATATTTCAGTGACTATCATTGCGAGGTCACATGTTAACGTAAACGTGAAATAAGCCACTGAAAATGTAAAATGCTAGTATTTAATAACCGGTGTAGCAGTCAGAATGTAGAATGCAAGCATCCAAACGTGCATGCATTGTACACGTGGCAGATGTGAGTTTGTGCCATAGAGTTCCATGAATGTTGCGCTTCGTTCGTCAATACAGAGGCGCTTAATGCTATTTGTGGATGACGCCGGAATTACCGTTTGATAGACCTGGTGACCGAGCAACTGAGGCAACATGTCGATCCTTTTTAGAGCATTTTGGGTTACAACACTGGTCTCTGGGCGAGCGTTACACCGTTGAAAAACAGCCCATGGAATGCTGCTGATGGATGCCAGCACGACAGGTCGACTCACTAGATTAACGTATAAATTTGCAGTCAATGTGCTTGTGATAACCATGAGAGTGCTCCTGCTGTCATAGGAAATCGCACCCCAGACCATAACTCCAAGTGTACGTTCAGTATGTCTAGCACAGGGACTGGTTGCCTGCAGATCCTCAACTGGCCTCCTTCTAACCATCACACGACCGTCACTGGCTCCGAAGCAGAACCAGCTTTCATCAGAAATCACAACAGACCTCCATTTCCACCTCCAATGACCTATTGCTTGGCAACACTGAAGTCGAAAATACCGGTCGTTTGGAGCCAGTGGAATGCACGCCACAGGGTGTATGGCTCGGAGCTGTCCATGAAGTAAATGATTGGTTCATTTTGTCACTGCGGTGTGTATATGTGTTGCCAACTGCTGCTCAAATGGTCTTCCCTCTCAGTAGTGTCATGTGGCCGTCTGGGTCCCAATCTACTTGCAACTGTACGTTCTTCTGAACACCTGTGCCAGCAATAGTGTACAGTGGACAGTTTACTTCCTAGCCTTTCTGCAATACGGCGGAAGGAAAGCCCGGCTTCTCGTAGTCCCACTACATCACCTCGCTCAAGCTCAGTGTAGTGTTGTCACATTTAAGGCGCTCTTGACTGACATCAACTCACCACAGCCAATCTCAAAGATAACTAACGTTCACGACAGTGACAGGGTGTATTTAAAGCAAACCTTATTTACATCCTCATAGTGGCGCTAATAGCGCATCGCTCATGCACCTGGCAAGACATCTGAGTAGACATCATCTTTAAGATGTAGAAAGACACATATCAACTTTAATATACGTCGCGCAACTCCTTCGTGTTGTAATTTTTTCCGTCAGTGTAGTTAACCTGTCTTCAAGGATCTAGTAACTGAAGGCTGGATCTTTAGACCTGTGACATTGAACTCCTTTTGCTTTGCTCGAATGGTGAATACTACTGAAAGTGCATGCAATGTAATATATCAGACAACGCCAACAGCGTCGATTAGCAATCTTCATAAAATAAGTATTCAAAAGTCAGGGAAAGGCTGTCGCTTATCAACAAACTACCATGTATGACGCACGAATGTTGCTGCTAATTGCGGTGTACGGCGCGAGTGCTAGCATGTCCTTTGCAGACCTAACTGAGTTGGAAAGTGGGGTATAATTAGAATGAGTCATATATGAGATTGCTATAAACTTCGATTCTAGCGTTGGTGATCAGTATCGCCGAGAGAGTGTTTCCAACAACATAAACCGCCGCACAGGGAGAGTACAAGTGTTTGATTTAACGCAAATTACGCCAGCCCTGGAGCGCTGTACGTGGAGACCGTCGCTGTACTGTGAGTCGTGTTGATGCCGATTTGGAAGAGGGAAGGGAAGAACCCATTTCTTTCACTCCAACACGGAGACAAATATATGGCATAAACTTCAGTATCTGACGACATGCTCGTCTCCTTTCTGATATCTACATAAAGAGATAAACGATTGACATGTCGGAATTTGACCATAAAAGAGTGTTGACGGGTAGCACGGGTTCCTGTTTGTTTTACCGAGTTAATGTGCGCGTAAGAGTGTGGCATATAGCCCATGAAGTTATGGATTCTGTGTGTGTAAAACATCCTTTTCAGGCAGAAGGAGGCTCAGTTATGATTTGGACTGTGTTCACGTTGAACTATTTTCTAGCTTCTGAGTCAGTTGCATGTTATGTGGGCGCTTCTGAATATCATCATTTCTCTATAGCATTAAGGTGCCCTGATGTCCAAAGGACACTATGGCATTTCGCCGTTCTTTGTTTGAACGCAGTTGGCTTTTTGAGCATTTCAGTGAATTCATGACAATTACGTGCGCCTCGTCCCTCATGCTCTCTCCCCAGATCAACCAGTTACAAACGAGTCTACTATTTATGAGATGCTTTAGTTATCTTTGCAATCCCAATTAATTCAGCACCATGAATCAGAACCAATTGTGATTAGCATTGACTGATGCGTGGATAGATTTCTCTCCAGAGCGATGCCACTACCCCATAGTGTCAATGCCTGTTATTGTAGTTTTAAAAGCTCGCGTTGGAGAAACTAGCTATTAACACGTCACGAATTTGGCCCCTGTATGTGTTAATGTCATGCATGTAGTTGGGAAATGGTCTTATTTTAGCACAATGTTGCAATTTAGTTAGCTTGGGACCCTTTAGTTTCATACAGATAATCAAACCTCTAGAGTTGTTGTTACTGCACGAGATATGAATTTACATGAATTACAAAGATGATCACATAAGTGTGTATGGTTTCTACTAGACTCGTGTTTTATAATGTAGAAGCTGATGTGATTAGGTAGGAGGTACAGCTGAACGCGTGTGGTTTCCGATTTAGGACCTTCTGCTTAGCGTGGTGCCTGGCCCTGCGGGAGGTGCCATCGTTCCCAGGGAGTGTGCACCGTGCTCGCCGTCCACCACGATCGGCGGGGACGTCGGCCTCTCAGGCGTCGCCTGTGCCCGCTACGATACTCTCCCGTCGCACACAGGTAAGACCCGTTTCACTTCTCCACCGGCCTTTAAACGGCGTCGTGCGCACCACAGATGGGCTTAACCATTTCTTTCGGGGAACAGATCAAAGCTACTAATGCGTTCGAAAGCACTACCTCCTTTTCATGACACAACACTCACCATTCGCGTACTACAATAAGTGAAACGAAGGGCCGTTGATTTTTAATTAAAGGTCAATGCACGTGTATTTTTGTCTTATCTTAATCTTACTAGAAGGAACATAGGAACGTTAATTTTCCATTAAGTCTTCCATGGTTTTAAAATTACCAAAAAGTCCTACATTTCGTCTTCAGAATAAACTGAAAACATGGAAACAAAATCCTGAGTATTTTTGTCAAGTTGGGACACAGATGTAAGAAATCAATACTTCATAGTTAAAAGGTACCAGAGATGTCGTGTTATTGAACAGTGTGTTCCACAAGTCTTTCCATGATTACAAACACGCATTAGGCAGAAAATCTGACACACAGGCACGTATTTCTTACCTTGAAAGCAGTTAACGTATCCAAGTTTTTGCGTACACAGACGCAGTTAATAAATTTCAGTGTGTGCTCCTTTCGTTACCCGAAGGATATCTTTACGATAAGCGAGTCCAAAACCGTGTTGGTCAACATTTCGTGACGGATGGATATCATGAAGTCGGAAATTCTACGCAGTGATGCTTTCATATGCTTCTCTGGTTTTGGAAAACATGGTCCTTGATATTACCCCAAATGAAGAAATCTAGCGGTATTATGCCGTCGATCGTGGAAGCCAGTTGATGGAACCAACACGCCTGATCCATCTACCTTGAAATGTGTGCAAATAGACACGAATATATGACCCCAATGAGTTGGCACACCATCTTGTTGGAAAATTATATACGGAATGTCCTCAACCTGTAGTACACATATAAAGATAAATATAGGCTGTGATGGTTGTTCCACTGAAGAAAAAAGTTTCTATGATCTTATTGTGCGTGAGACCACATCACAGTTTCAGCAAAACGGAGTGCTGTTGGATCTCAAACACCGTGTGGCGATTCTCAGACCCACAGATCCTAGCACTTTGTCGGCTGACAACACCATTCAAATGAAATGTAGCTCATCCGAAAAAAGGAGACGTTTCAGGTAGTCATTATCTTCCTCATTCTCCACCAGAATGGCAACAACAAAGTCATAACGAACGTTGTAATCTGTTAGTTGGACTGACTGCACAATCTGGACTTTGTACACATGGAAAATGGATTGTTTGTGTAATGCTGTGGAATGATGTCTTCGGAACTTGCAAGTCAGTGGGGCGCTGCGAACGGACTTCTTGGGGTTTCTCACAAAGACGTCTCTCACTGTCTGAATGATCTGTGCACTACATCCAGGCTTCCTTGTTCTAGGGAGATCACATACATTCCCTGTTTCTTTCAACTTCGCATATCACATCTTGACACTTTTAACGGCTGATGGCTGTCTATGGTAAGCCGTCTGGAATTTTCTCTTGACTGTTTTTGGTGACTGCGTCTCGTGATATAGGAGGATACATTGGGCTTTCTCTTGGCTTGAGTACATGTCGTTCGAAGATGGTGTCCATTCCGCTGTTGCTACGTTACTGCTCCCGGTAACAAACAAAGTAACAGAAAGTACGTATGCACACAAAATCTTGAATATATCAAACGCAATTCAAGATTAATAGTATTTATCTAAGTGTCACATATTATGCTTTATGAATGCTTCTAAACAGGAAAAGACTTCTGGGACACCAAGGAATTTTTCTCGTTCAAGAACACTGCAATGGTCAAGGAACAGTGTGCCCCATAATCCATTCCAGGTTAACTATTTCCTCAAAAACATTTCTACTTGTTTGGTCCAAAATAAAGAGCATATGTTAGTTTTCTTGCGTCTTTCTCAAAACTGTCCAAAAGTGAGCTATGTTCCTTTCAAAAATCACATGTTCAACTAACCATTGAAAATCACGTAAATATTTGACAATTAGTAAAGAGGTGTATTTCTCAAGTATTCCATTCAGACAATTTCTTAATTCGGTAACAATACTGACTTCTGGGGAAAGTGCATCTTATGAATGAACTGAAGAATGGTGTAATAGGTTAATATTACTTTCTATGCCATAAACTTTGTGACAGGAACTTGTAGTTTAGTGCGGATTAGGTGGAAGTCATTTCTGTTTACAACTATATCGCAGTTGGTTTTCAAAACACCTACATCATTTAATTTGAGAAACTAGATATGAAGTGTAGAAAAAATTAAAGCAGAACAACAGTTCAACGGATTATAATCCGGGGACATACAATGTCGTAAGATTTTGGCAGGTTTTCTTGGCTCGGGTCGTTATGTGTTGTCCTAGAACAGACAGTGGAGTGTGATACTTTCGGATACATGTGTGCTTTGGCTTTGGAACGCGATCCCACTGAATAAATCATGCTGAGATTAGACCGAACTTACTGGAGTCGAAAACTGTCGACAATGATGAAGCTGTATAATAACAAAAATTATATACGCATTAGCAATTTTATAGCTACGAAGCTTTTTGCAATGGAGTCCTGGGATGAAAATTTATGGGTTAACTTGCCACGTGAAAGTACCAAGCTTTCCATTAGTAATTTCATAATGGGGTGAACGTCGTGAAACAGTTTTTTTCTTTTGTTATTATTTTAGTTCCACACGGAGGGGCGGGTGGTAACGAATGGAATAGCTCTCCAGCCAGAACATAATTTGAAATAGATAAAAAACGAACGATAATAAACAATTATAAAATAATCACATTGTTGGACAATATTTATGTTTTTAAAACTGTTTATATGAATTTATATTACAGTTAAAATCAAATCACTGATGGTAACGTTAGTGATATGGTATAATGGGGATACAGATTTTGCATGAAAATGACCATGATAACGATAGAAATGGTGTGATGAATATGATTATGGAGCCATGTGGAATCGCGGATAGCGACCTAAACTCGGTGAGCTGGAGGAAGGGAGATGGAGGAACGCTGAAGAATAGTGTGAGGTGGAACGTTGTGGCTACTATGAAAAGAGGTGTGTATCTCTGGAGAGATCATTGTTGTTTGTGGGAGTCGGATTAAATTACGTCAGGATAAGTCACGGGAGGTGGAATATGCTATAAGCACAGCAGCCACAGCAGGGACCTGGGTATTAGCTTAGTGTGAGGGATAGTGGTTACTGGAACTGGGTTTTGCGTTTAAAATATTGTAGCTGAAGGTGCTGCAGGAAGAGTAGAAAGTGTGGGAAGTAAGGATGCGAGGTGGGGATGGTAATTAATGCGGAGGGACAGGTGGAGTCTTTCCAGTATTTCAGGAGAACTGTAGAATTTTGGAGAGGGGGAGATCCAAGCAACTTTGACATAAGAGTAGATGGGGAGGATCATTCACATGAGGTTCCAACATTTATGCCCAGAGGAAGCATTTCATTCAGTAGCCCTCTACGTCCATAGATTATGTTTGCGCTGGCTGTCCAATGTTGTTTGCCGCGCCATCACTTACATTTATCGGCAAACTGTGGGAAGCTTGCCTCTGTGTTCTTTATTTATCAAGTGCAGGCTTCCACGCATTTGCTAAGTGCACAGCCAGTATTTCACTGAAGTTGTTATAAGATAGTATAATCTTCACTGCTCCCTTAAACACACAGTACCAACTGTTCGACGTATGGGACATATATGCCAAATGTTTAAACACCATCTTGTGTTCAACATGCTGTGCTCGGCCACCACTGAATCATTTTTTTCAAATTTCCTGTATTTAACGTGAGTTGTTTAACACCGCAATCACCAATTGCCCTTATACACTTCCCTACGTAACTACTGCACACTCGCAAGGAAAATTATAATTCTTTGGTAGTCTGAGGCTGAAATTATCATCAGCAAGTCGCCACATTTCTTTAATTTTCCTATGTTTCCGGAAGACTCGTGTGATTCCCTGGATGTTTAGGGTTATACCTTGGTTACTAGTTGTTGCATCACAGAATGGAAGCCGCGGTATGTATTTGTCCTCCTGGTTTGTTTAGACGGCGTCGCGTGTTTGCTTCCTCGATGCGTTGATCCACTGCCACGGAATGTATCCGTTCCTTCTTAACACATTCGCGGCATGATTAATATCGGAGCCGAGGTGGTTCTTGCCCGAAAATCATTGCACCATTAGCGTATTCAACATAACCCTCTCCTGAGACGGACGATGATGGCTATGCCCCTTTAGATACATGTCGATATGCGTTGATTAAGTAATATATTGTCCTTCACTATTCACGACACTCTGCCAACGCTGGCGTAACTGTGGAAATCACATGGTTTTCAAGCAAAGGTCTCGTCGAGCCATGTTCGGAAAACATTTTCACACGAAAAATAAATTCCTTGACGGAAATTCGGTTGTGTGCGGAAAAGGTGAAACTTTCAGTACATATGATCAGGTGATAAGGAGGGTGCGAAATGACTTCCCACATCCCAACCCAGTTCCTGTATAGTGTTTTACTCAGTCTATCCGAATGCGGGCAGCCGTTTCTTGGAGTAGCATCACTACAGTCTTCTTAGTCGTTGTTTTTGCAGACGTCTTAGTTGTCGACAGTAAATGCCAGCGGTGATGGTTACACCTTGGCGAAGCAATTCGTGGTACACAACAACGTTGCTGTTCCAAAATCATTATCCTTTGTGGGTGCGCGCAGGTCTTTGCACAAGGAGTTTCGTGTTTGTTTGGGCTTAACTAGTCCTTTCTTTTCTTTATGTTTGCATACCGACGTCATTTCTCATCGCCAGTAATGACACAGGATAGGAATGATCTGTTCTGTTCACGAGACAATTGACGACGAACAAGCAGAGATGCACTCATGACCATCCACTGATTTTTGTGATTTTGGATTAGAGCAGACGGTATCAACACAAGCGGCTTCTGAACCTTCCCTATTGCACGCAAATGGCCATGAAGTTAGAATGATCACAGTCCATCGCTTATTTCAGTTCTTGACTATAATGATGTGGATCATTGTGGACTAATGCGTTAAGGCAATCATTAGCAGTTCCCGAATGTCATTCTGAGCGTGGAAGGTTACTAACGTCAAAACGATACTCCTTAAAACGAGGAAACCATTTTCTTGCTGTGCTCAGTCCAGTGGCATTATCCACATAAACGGCGAAACTGTTTCTCGCCGGCTCCACTGGAGTCACCCCTTCATTGTCCGCCCCGATAGTTGAGTGGTCAGCGTGACAGATTGCCGTCCTATGGGGCCGGGTTCGATTTCCAGCTGGGTCGGGAATTTTCTATGCTCAGGGACTGGGTGTTGTGTTTTCATCAGCATCATTTCATACCCATCTGGCGCGCAGGTCGCCCAATGTGGCGTAGAATGTAATAAGACCTGCACCAAGGCGGCAGGCAGGACCTGCCCCGTAAGGTGTCTCCCTGCCAATGACGCCAAACGCTCAATTCCATTTTACCCCTCCATTCTCCACCTGGCATTGCAAAAGCACCATAGCTCCCCTGACTATCCCGAAGTAACAAAATGATAGTATGTAAACACAAATAGTGACAATGAACTACTAATAAATACACAGACCGGTAAGTAAACTCATAGCAACCGGAATATAAATGTACAAAACAAAAACCCTATCTTTTCCAATTTATAGAGACATTGTAGACGCAGTAAACTTATCTGGAACTTCGGGAAACGTGAAGTGCTTACGCTGCATTCATAGGGCACTGTGCGCAGCTCATTTCTTCAACGTAATCAGCTGATCTTGTTGGTTGACGGTGCCTGAAGCAGCAGTGGCTGAACTACAACGTGGTCTTGCCCCCCGCGCAGACGCAGTGGAGGTGCAGTCGCTGGTGGTGCGCCTGGACGACGAGTCGGGCGGCGGCGCGGCGCGGCACTTCCACACGCTGCAGCTGACGGCGGCGCCCGGCGGCGGCCCGGCCTCCGCCCTCGCCTCGCCGCGCCACGTCAAAGGCCGGCGTTGCCACACGGCGCCCAAGGAGCGCCGCCCGGTCAGTGTCTATTTACAATCTTTTCCGCCTCTCGCCTTGGATACGGGTGTGCATCGGATTGAGTTGGGACTCTGACTACTTCTAGTATCGTTCAGTATATTTTACACTCATAGAAGATGAAGAGAAATTATTCAGATAGCTAAGGGGGACGAAAATTTAATGACGACAGAGGACTGGAATTCGATAGTAGGAAGTGGAAGAGAAGGAAAAACAGTGAGAGATTACGGACTGGGGGGATAAAATTAAAGAGGAAGCCGTCTGGTAAAATTTTGAATACAGCGTATTTTAACCACACTTGAAACACAGAATCACGAAGGAAGGTTGTATTCGTGAAGAGACATGGAAACACCGGAGGCTTTCAGATTAATTGTATAATGGCAAGACAGAGATTTCCGAAACAGAGTTTAAACCGTCAGAAATTTCCAGTGGCAGATGGCAACTCTGATCACAGTTAATTATGAATTCTAAATTAAAACTGAAGAAAAATCAAAATGGTAAGAAGTCAAAGACATGGGACCTGGATATACTGAAAGAACCAGAGGGAGCGTTTGACGAGAACAGGGGAAAGGAATGCATTATAAGAAGGATGGGTAGCTTTAAAGATGAAACAGTGAAGGCAGCAGATGATCAAATAGGTAAAAGCACAAGGCCTAGTGGAAATCCCTGGATAACACAAATGGTTCAAATGGCTCTAAGCACTATGGGACATCTGAGGTCATCAGTCACCTAAACTTGTAACTACTTAAACGTAACTAACCTAAGGACATCACACACATCCGTGTCCAAGGCCGGATTCGAACCTGCGTCCGTGCAGCAGCGCGGTTCCGGATTGAAGCGCCTGGAAACGCTCGTCCACAGCGGCTGGCCTGGATAACACAGGAGACACTGAATTTAGCTGATGAAAAGACAAAACATAAAAATGTGACACATGAAGCAGGCGAAAGGGAATACAAAGGTCTACAAAATGAGATTGAGGGGAAGTGCAAAACGGCTAAGCAGCAATGGCTAGAGGACAAATGTAAGGAACTAGATGAATATTTCGCTGGGGGAAGGTAGATACAGCCTACAGGAAAATTAAGGACGCTTTTGGAGAAAGGAGAAGAAGACGTATAAAAATCAAGACCTCAGATATAAAACCAGTTCTAAACAATGAAGGCTCAAATGGTTCAAGTGGCTCTGAGCACCATGTGACTTAACTTCTGAGGTCATCAGTCGCCTAGGACTATTTAAACCTAACTAACCTAAGGACATCGCACACATCCATGCCCGAAGCAGGATTCGAAACTGCGACCGTAGCGGTCGCTCGGTTCCAGACAGTAGCGCCTAGAACCGCACGGCCACTCCGGCCGGCAAACAATGAAGGGAAAGCTGAAAGGTGAAAGGAATGTATAGAAGGCAGATGAACTTAGAGGCAATAATACAGGCACTGAAGAGGATGTAGATGAATAGGAGATGGGAGAATTCTACGATAATGATTCGACATAACTCTGAAAGATCTAACAAGGCCCCTGGAGTAGACGACATTCCATCAGAACTACTGACAGCATTCGGAGAGCCAGCAAAGAGAAAACTCTTCCGTCGAGTGGGCAGAATGTATGAGACAGGGGGAATACCAACAAACTTCAAAAAGAATGTAATAATTCCCCAAAAAGACGTTTCTGCTAGTACGAATTTTTTACAGCAGAATGGAAAAACTGGCAGAAGAAATTTGTTAATATCCATAATGGGCTTTAAGGTAGGATGTCTTTTGTGAATGTATTTTTCTGCAGTGTAATCGTGTATGGAAATGAAACATGGGCGATAAACAGTTTAAAAAAGAAGAGAATAGAACCTTTTGAAATGTGGTGCTACGGACGAATGCTGAAGTTACATGTGTGGATGGCGAGTAGGTTCTGAACAGAACTGGGGAGACAAGAAATTTGAGGAAAAATTCGCTAAGAGAAGGAATATGTTGAAAGGACAATTTTGAGATATCAAAGTATCACTAGTTTAGTACTGAAGAGAAGTGTGGTCCATATAAATTGTAGAGGGAGACCAGAGATGAATACAGTAAGGAGATTCAGACGGATATAGGGTGTATTAGTTATCCGAAGACGAAGAGTCTTGCACAGGATAGAATAGCACGGGGAGCTGCATCAAACCAATTCCTGGACTGCAGCCCGCGAAGACGACAAGAACAACAATAACAACAACGACAACACATGACAAAACGTAGCAAAAGCATGTTTGAAAATAACGCAGTCTTACAAATTATCTAATAACCTGATTTATTTAGGCAGAGATCGTTGGTATATATTTCATAAAAACGAGAAGAGATGCTGTAGAGTTAATTAACAGTGTCAACGATCATTTGGAAACGACATAGTTTATCATATAACATTAACAGCGTCATAAGGTTTTGCGCAAAATCATGAGTCTTTTTTAGGCCAATAGCTGAAATATTTCCACTCGGTAGTAGAAGCTGTTTGTACAGTCATTGTTGGTATATTGTTATCCATATGACGGCTTTCGAGTTTTTAAAACTCCTTCTGTTAATACCATTCTGCGCAGCAAATATATAAATATTCGTTTTATAAATTAAAACGACATTTGCTTGATGCAAGCTAATACTTCTTTTATTTGGGTTCCAGACGAGTTTCACCTTCATGTTAAATGTAAATTCAGGTTAAAACCACTGAAGATGCCTTTAATACTGGTATAATGGGCAGAACACATCTGGAGCGCAAATAAAACAGAACAACCTGCAGCAAGAAAATAGAGTTTCAAATTATAGAACGAATGGTTTTCAAACCATTATTGGGTTACTTTGTGGTATCTAAATGGCCAATACTTGGGTTCTTAGTTTTTATAGTGCTTACAATAATTGTATCTTGGGTAACTACAGTCATCGGCTCATAAAACTGTCGTCAAATGTCTGTGACCTGATAACCGTACTCACTCGTCCCTATAATCCCACATTTTGCAACTTATTTAGATTAATTTAATGACTTTTATGATAAAATGCTCCTCCATTTCTCTAACGTATGGTGTTACTACACATATTCCATTTATTTCGTAGTCTGACTCAATGATTTTAGAGAGGTTTTCATTGACATTATGTCACTGAATGTGTCACGCTCAGATAATTTTCCATTCACGTGGATTCTTTACGGAAAATGTTAACGTCTCTCAGCAGTCATGAACATGTGACGTTTCCTGCTTACCTTATCCATATCCTCGCTCACACGTGTTTTGATGGGATCGTAAGAATACCAACCAAAAGTAAATGTGGTGGGATAGATTAATGTATAGGAGAACCTGAAGAAAGAATCATATCTTTCATGAACGAATTGTCGTGCGACATGAAAGGCATACCTACTTATGAAATTTAATACCAATAAAATTACTACGAATTGAAAAAAAAAAACAATCACAACCTCAAACCCAACTATTAACAATGAAGGTCCTTATTTACCGCATTCCTCTTATTTTATTTCTGGAGTAAAATAGGATGGTTTTCCTTCCATAGTAAGTTCCACAGTGTTTACTACGCATTTGTTTTGTAGGAGACGTTGTTTATAACGTTTTCGACTTGCATATGACCAGAAACTATTGATTTACATGTGACAAGAAAATTAATAGGCTTGAAATAGGATCATTAGTAAGTAGGTTGCAAAGAAATGTAGAAACGTAGCCCGATGCAATAGACATTACGTTCGTTCCACAAATTGTGACCGTATAATGAGACTGAATACAACCGCCCACAAATATTTGACATTTTAATGCAGAACTGATATCCTGTGCAATCAGCTCGTCTTCTGATGGTGTAGGAGTTTGTAAACAAGCCTCTTTATAATTCTACATAAGAAAACTAAGATAGTAAAACTGGGGAATCAATGCTACAATCCCTATGGAGCAATTCTAAATGTCCGACTTTGAATCGATATGGTTTCGAACGAGATCTGCAAAATGCTGAGGCAGCGTTTCTTCAGTAACGCTCAATAAGACATATTCCAAGCATTCCAGAGCCACTTCTTGTAGCGACGACAGGCCTTTTAACTTTTTTCTTTTCGTTGCATGGAATGCGAGTGATAACCGCCTCTGTTTTACGAATTTTATAAGGAACTCAGTTTGGCGCTTCAGTCATGTTTAATAATAACTTTTGGTTTCGCACTTGCATTTTGGCAGTGTTAAGTTGTCATCAGGTACCCATATCTTAATGATACGCTAAGCTACACAGGGTGATTTAGCTCCACTTGCCAAAGGGTTTTATGCAATCCACAACGCCTTCAAAAATCACGTGTGAAATATTCATATTCTCTCGCTCGTTACAGCAAACTGTTAGTGCTACAAAAAAAGAAAATTTAATGTAATCATTTTTTCCTGTAATGTTTCTTCGCTAGCGGCAACGGTTTTCGAGTTATTCAAGAGAAACCTTCAAAAGTGACCTTCAGATCCACCTCCACCTTCGCAATCACCCCTCATCAGTCAGGATTTCTAGTGTATTGTTGTGACACTCTCGCCTAACACTGTACAAACATTTCCGACTACACGAGCTATTCCCTATATTCGACCTTTTATAGTCTCTACTAACTGAGTTATTACACCACCAGCATAGTTGGCCATTTCCTTAACATTATTAATTTAAATGTTCCCGTGAGGCATTAAAAGAAAAACGAATTCGTAACCTTACGCTAAAACTGATTCCGTTTGCTATCCTATCCAAACTTAACCCTTACAAGCATATCAGTTTCGTGGTCAGAAGGCTTGACGAATAGAACAACGTTATTGTTTACTTTACAGTGCCAAAATTCACAAAACTGTTGGGTAATATATCACACATGTCTATTATAAAATTTGTAATTGCTCGACCTAGCTGGTGGCATAGTAAGGCCAACAATGAAGACCAAACGAGGTCGAATGTGGGAAATAATTTGTGCAGTCGCAAACATTTTTACAGTGTCAGGAGGGAGTGCCGTGAACGACTTACCAGAAATTCCGACCGGTGGTGAATGAGTATGAGAGTGAGGTGCAGCTGAAGGTCAGTTTTGTACGATTATGGTGAATAACGCGAAAGCTATGGCCTCTAAGGGAAACATATTCCTGCACAAAATTTAACTACATTAAATTTCCTAGAAAAAGATTTTCTTAATTTTTTTCTCTAGGCCCAGTAGTTTGCTTTAAGCTAGTGAGGAATTATGAAACTCTCGCCCGTGTATTTTAAGGCGCTGCAGGTTTCATAAAACCCATCAGTAGGGACAGTTGAATGTGAGGTGTGATGTTTTTATTGCTGTTGTGTGTGATCCTAGCTGGAGCGCAAAGCAACAAATATTAATTTATTGATATTAGATGGGCAACTGATGATAGCAAAATTCTTTCAAAACGCATTCTGCTGAACTACGTATTGCTGTTAATTCTGACGTAGTGGCACGGCGCTTTCTCTATGATCTGCTTGGTGGAGTCTAATGGTAGTCACTAGACAGCTTGGAAATAGAGAATAGTTTCTAATGTCAGTTGGTAATATATTATCATTTAGTATGTGTAGCCTACCATACATGGCTATTACATACGAAATGAGAGTTATAACTCATGTCGATTTTGTTTTTCGTGTGACTTTTAATGAGTTACATTCAGACATCCATTACGTGTAACTTCAACATGTATATTCCCACTATAACCTCTACAAGTGTGGATAATTGTAGCAGGCAGTCTTATGTAAAACTGTGATCAGTTTCTTCCACTCTGACTCGACACATGTCGCATAATCAGTGAAACGTTGCAAGTTGGCTAAAAGGAAAAAAAAATTAAAGTAACACACAAATAATACATGAGGAATACTAAAGTAATGGCAAAGGGTGTATTACTCGCTGATCGCTTGCAAAACTTTTGAATGAGTCAGCAACGCAGATAACATATTAAAAGCTGCTCTCAGAAATATTGTCGAGAAAGGTAGCACAGTGGCCAGCACACTGGACGTGTATTCGGGACGGCGATGTTCAAATCCTCTTCGCGTCATACGCATTTAAGCTTCCCTAAATCGACTGAAGCAAATGGCAGAACGGTTGCTTTGAATAAGATGCGGTCGACTTCCACCCAAGCAATCTAAGCATGTGCTCATTGGCCAATGACGTATCGCCCACGACACGTCCAGCATTTCATGGGATCTTAAATGTCGTCCCACACTCTTCTTTTATCAGCCGATATAACTTGAAGAGGTGTAGATAAACTAGCCCTTTTATCTCAATGTAAGGCACAGCCAACCATATTGCTTCATACTGTGACCGAAGCACCACAAACAGCACTGACTGAAGAATCATCAAGCGGCAGATAGAAGTCATACATTATAGGGTAGCGTTCTATACGTGGTGGAGCACACCTCGTCTGTGACGGCATGAATGGGACTTTCAGTCACTCTTCTTCCCATCTACAAGTAACTCTACCTGAGCAGCGAGGTCACAGCACGTAGGGGGCAGGAATATTACACTGCATGCTTCATTCATTGACTGCTTCACCTGTTAATTCGTTCCCCTGATTTTCTATACACCTTGGTACCGAGCAGAATAATAAGACACGTAGTAAGTAGGAAACTACTCACTATTAACTTTCCATATTACATATTCCCGACATACTATCGGTTGCAACAGTGACCTACACAATTACAAAAAAAATTTATGCTTTAATGTATAGTGGCATTTTCATTATTATTATTATTATTTTGGCACCCCTGGTGTCAGTCGTCAATCTCGTTTCCCAAGTTGGTGTGTCACAGATTCCACAGTATTTGGCACATCTAATTGGGAAATGAGACTGACGACTGGCACCAGGGGACGTTCCGATGATTGTCCATGATGCCGAAATCGGGCCAGTAGACATAATAAAAGTGCAACTATACATTAAAGCAAATATTTTTTTTCCTTTTCACTTTCCGTTGGTTCTACATTACTTTTCTTGAGGATAAGCTTTTTACTTGTTTTTTAAGATTTTCGTTCTGTATTGTTTAGAACTGAGTAATTTTTCTGAAACATTGATTTCAGTGTTTCTGAACGTTTTGCAGCGCCAGACGCCGCCCGCCGTGAGCTGGAACATCGTGCCCGTGGCGGACCGTCCTTACCGCTGCAAGGAGGCTCCCTCGCTGCCGCAGGTGCCCAGGGAGTGCCTCAGGGTCATCGAAAGGGTTGGCTCCTGCCACCTGGGAGAGGTAGAGTACTTTCGTCGTCGTAAGCATACATTCATTCCAAAATCAGTAACTGATGTTGTACCGGAAGTAGCTTCCACTTTCGGAGAACAGATCATTAGTGATAATGGACGGGAGTTAAGGAAGTTCGACACTTACAGTAAACTGAAAATATGGTTCTTTCTTAGGGAAAAATACATTAATAAAATACGTGGCGTGTAGAATCCTTTACATCGATAATAGATTACTTTATCGTAAACTCAAACCAGAATAATCAAGTGCAGGATATAAGGGTACATGGAGGAAAAGATGTATAAGATTCAGACCATTTCCTCTTCGTTGAAACCAAAAGTTTAATATAAGGATGGAAGAAATTTGCAGAAAGGAACCACATTCTTCAGAAGAAGTGTTCAAGGTATGTTTATGACGATGAAGTGAGCATTAAGAAACTGTTTCACTAGAGACGACAGGAATACCTAGTGAAAACTACAACTGAAGATGATGAGTAGGCAGAATGGAACCATCTACAAGAGTGTGTTTAAAGAGATGCTTTTGAAGCGATTGGTAAGCAGAGAAAGTTAAAATGAGAGGGTTATAAGTTGTTGTTGGTGTTGTTGTTGTGGTCTTCAGTCCTGAGACTGGTTTGATGCAGCTCTCCATGCTACTCTATCCTGTGCAAGGTTCTTCATCTCCCAGTACCTACTGGAACCTACATCCTTCTGAATCTGCTTAGTGTATTCATCGCTTGGTCTCCCTCTACGATTTTTACCCACCACGCTGCCCTCCAACGCTAAATTTGTGATCCCTTGATGCCTCAAAACATGTCCTACCAACCGATCCCTTCTTCTAGTCAAGTTGTGCCACAAACTTCTCTTCTCCCCAATCCTATTCAATACCCCCTCATTAGTTACGTGATCTACCCACCTTATCTTCAGCATTCTTCTGTAGCACCACATTTCGAAAGCTTCTATTCTCTTCTTGTCCATAGTAGTTATCGTCCATGTTTCACTTCCATACATGGCTACACTCCATACAAATACTTTCAGAAACGACTTCCTGGCACTTAAATCTATACTCGATGTTAACAAATTTCTCTTCTTCAGAAACGATTTCCTTGCCATTGCCAGTCTATATTTTATATCGGTATATAAGTATGGACACAGAAACTGAAGAGGCTTGAAGGGGAAACAAAAGGCTTATGAGCTCGTACTAGAAAAAAGCACAAGAAACAGAGTCGGAGTAGAAAAAAAAGAACCATGTTAAGCAAGTAATTAGTAAACACGTCAAGAATCTTGGAACAAATTAATTACAAATATCGAACATTATATACATGGGAAACAAACTCTGTATATAAAACGTTAAAGTACTTAAGTCAGTCAAAAAGAAATAATGCTAGAATTATAGTCATTAATGAAGAACTGTGGATCCGACATTATAAGAATTTATAATATTCTGAATAAATACAGAATGGGTAACGCCCTAAAAGGCAGTTAATACAGTAACCTTACATGAATTTCAGCGGGTTGTCAGAAGTTTGAAAAATCGCAGAATTTGTCGCACAGATGGAATAAATGTTGGACTTTTTAAGCATGGAAGGACGCTGTGCGAACTAAGGCTGTTTAATTTATCTAAAAAATGATAGTAATGTTATAAATCCATAATGATTGGAAAACCGTCCAAGCAATTTACTTTTTAAAAAGTTACAAGCCTCTCGATTGCAGTTGATACAGTTTACTCAAGAATAATAAACAATTTTTGAAAGTAATGACACATGCTTCTTTGGGAGAAAAGCAAAGTGAATTAAGGAAAGGACCTTCGTGCAGTGGGACTACTATTACTCGTAGTTATCAGGAGAATTCTAGAGGAATGACGTGTAGTCAATTTAGAAATACATATTTCATATATTGACTTCGAAAAAGCCTCTGATCGGGTCATTAGCAATGATAGCCTATGGACAATACTGGACGCGAGGCTATGCATCTTCTGCAGGTAATCAAGGAACCTATACGGAGACACCAATAAGTAAAGCCAGTAATAAATATCAATAACCATAAATGCGGAATCTCCATAAAAGAATACGACGACAACAAATCAATGTGTCACACAGCGATGTAACATGTTACTGACTTTTCTGAACGTCTATAATAAGGACTTACAAGAAACTGGAAGAAGGAAGTCAACGAAGGTATACAACCGAAAAGGACTACCATATAAATGCTACAATGTGTGCCGAAAACGTAACTGTATTACAAAATACAGAGATAGACCTATAACAGCCTGTGTTTAAGTTCTATAAGTTGGGAAGAAAACATTACAACAAAAAATACCTGCTACTTAAACAAAAAATTGTGCCTCACTACGGAAAACTGACAGTTGTCGATAAGACTGTTATCGAAAAAAAGGTACTTGAGGAAGTCTACAGTTTCAGTAAGTCTAGACATAGGCAAAGACACAAAAAAGAAAACCAACATCGCGTTTGCAGGACTATAAATAAAACTATAAAGAAAGAAAACTAGAAAAGTCAGAAAATCATAACTGTATATAACAGTGGCAGCGCCTGTGCTACTTTATAACAGCGAATTCAGGAATTGAGAGAAAAAGATATAAAACTGACATACAGTCTGCAGAAATGAGATTTCTCAGAACTATCAAAGGTTGCTCATGATGATATCCAGGAAGAACTGAGAATTTACAATTTAAATGAGAAGGTTAAGTGTGCAGAGAAGAATGGAAACAACGCTTCAAGCTCCAGACGTCATAAACAAGAAAAAGCCCTAAGAAAGAAGAGATGCAAAAAGGTCGGGAGACACAGACGAAGTTAAATATGGGAAGCTGGAACAGGTGTATTACATAGACCGAGAAATATAGAAGAATGAGTAAATTATTTCGATTTTACGGCTACTGTCATCCCAAGGCGTGAAAACATACACGCATCGGAAATGTTCGGTTCTTATTTGAAAGTAAGCTCTGAATCGGTTGAGCTGTCAAAACACTCATTGATAAATTGGCAGTTTAATGTAGTATAGTAGGCCAAACACTAATTGGTCTCCAGAAATTTAAAATAATAAATATGATTAAATTTGCAGTTGCATGTGCAAATGCATTTGTGCCCTTGAAAAATGATGGGTTCAAATGGCTCTGAGCACTATGGGACTTAACATCTGAGGCCATCAGTCCCCTAGAACTCAGAACTACTTAAACGCTACGAAAGTAAGGACATCACACACATCCATGCACGAGGCACGATTCGATCCTGCGACCGTTGGAGTCGCGCGGTTCCGGACTGAAACGCCTAGAACCGCTCGGCCACCGCGGCCAGCAAAAAATGAAGGGGTGTTGACCTGTCTGAATATTGTCGGCTCTCGAGTGCGAAACCAGACTGCATTTCAGAAAGTTGTTTAAACTTTTATACGTCGAGAGAAACTCAATTTCCGTGTGTATTCGGTGTTTCTCAAGGAATATACTTCTGAAGCACCAGACTCTGGAATTCGTACAGGGCTGTATTTTTCCGCAGTAAAATGCTCGGAGCATACTTGCACTTCAAGAATAGATGACATCTGCTAAACAGAAAAAAATGGTATTCGTGATTAAAATCGGATTCAGAACTGTTACTGCGGATCATCTGACAACCTCAATCAACATAATTGATTTCTTTTTTTTCTTTTTTTTTACGTATTTCTGTTACCAATGGGCCTCTCACCAGCTAGAAAGGACGGCTTCACAAAATTTGCCACCGTCTGATACTTAACACGGGTTCAGCATTAAAATTATTCAGATCCTATTATGGAAAAGCCGTGATTCGAATCACATGGTGGCATAATAAATCACGATTTTGCTCCTCTAATCCGTAAAAGAGAGTAAGTTCCCTGGTATCAATTGTATGACATTTCTGTGCCAATTGCAAAGTGCCTGTCACATTGCAGACCCTTGTGGTGACTGCATGACGCTTTTAATACGAGGAACGCGCAAAGTTTGTGAACATGGAGACTGAGTGGGTTTCGGCAGTGTTTCACATGAAAGTTCCTGGCAGATTAAGACTGTGTGCCGAGCCGAAACCCGAACTCGAGATCTTGGCCTTACACGGGCATGTGCTCTACGGACTGAGCTACGCAGGCACGACTCAAGACCTGTCCCCACAGCTATCAGCTGATTTCATATCAGCGCAGAGTGGAAATTTCAGTCCAGCACTTTTGTGCTGGCTGCACTGTATCCCAAATCGCAGAAGTACGAGAACAATAGTCTTAGTCTAGCCACAAGTTCAACGCTTTATCGTCTGAGGAAGACATGGGTCTTTAATCACATACACATAGTCAAAAACGTAATCCTAGAAAAATTTCCTTAAGTTGCGTACTGTGAAGCGAAAGGCTCTCAAAGGTTCTGTCCTTGGTGCTACTCATTCTCTTTTCTTTATTTACCAACTGTTTTCTTGTTATACATCTTGAGCCATTATTCCTAACATGATTTATCCAACATGTAAAAGATAAATAAAGGGGATTTTGTCAAACTTTCGTTGTTTTCAAACTTTAGTAACAATGACCCTCTGCGCTGTCACTTAAGTCTTCTTTAGAGCAAGGATTACACACGCAAAAGTTCACACATGCGAGTATTTCAGTTTTCCTGTTGTCATAACCAATATATATTATGAAATAAATGTACAATGTGCGTGCCACAAAACTCAAAAACGAGTCCCACTAAAGTCAAGGGATTTATATGGCGTGGCAGCCCTCTAACCCCATCCATGAAGACGATTCCCGTTTTTACCTTAAGGGTGTGCTTTTGAAGCTGTAAGGCTGGGAGGTTCCGCCCTCTAGAAATTTCTAGAACATTTCAGAACATTCAAGAGTATTCGAGAACATTCCAGAGAGTTTTAAAGCATATCAGAGCGTTCCAGAATGTTCTGGAATATTTGAAGAAATTCCAAAATATTCGGTAACATTCCGGAGCATCCCAGATCATTATGAAACATTTCGGAACACTCTCGAATGTTGAGGAATTCTCTGGAACATTGTGAACCATTCGAAGTCATTTTGGTATGTTTTGAAATTCGCCACTGGTGGGGATACCAACTAGTAGGGGATATAAAGCATGACCCGTGTAGTGTAACGACGTAAGTTTTGTATAAATGGTTTTCTTTTGATATATGACCATGTGCAGACTTCGTCACCTACGTCAGTTACAACACACTTCATAATTATTTAAGTTCTTTTTAAGTTGTCTCTAAATGGTTCTCGAACGAAACTGTAATTAAAACATCATCATTTGAGTCGTATGCGCTGAATTACGTCACTCAGTCCAATTGGTTTGCGTAAACTTTTTCAATTTAGATGTGGTTTGTTTCTCCTCAGAAATTATATTAATGCAAGGTATCTGATTTAACAAATATAAAAACCATATTGAATAAACTTTCAAGAATCACACTCGCGATGAACGCTGTCAAAAATTAATAATCTTGTCAAACAAATTACTTAACATAATTCTTCATAAATAAATTCTCGGAACACGTATTTAAACTTCTGTAGTATACCCTAGTTTATTATCTTCCTACATATAGACGTGAACCTGAACCTTGATAGGATAGGACTGAACATTTACACATGATTAAACTTTCTATGACGTCATTGGTGTACAAAACATTAAAAAATCACAATTTTTCAATTTTTAGAAGCACGACGCAACAACTCGGTTTCAGGATCTTCTGTTGCTCTTTGTCTGTCGACCCACGACGTATACTGGCCAGCAATTTTCTCTCTGGTCCCGGCAACGAAGATGCTGTTTCTGTTCGTTGGGCCGTCCTCTCCGTACATGAAACATAAAAAATAAATACAAACTTTAGACAATTCACAACCATTACAAATATTACAAAAATTACATACTGGTGGAGGGGTACCGCTTCAATTTCGCGTCCCACTACACCCGCCGTGGGTTCGAACGTCAGTTTATCAGTGACGAAGGGAGGAACCGAAAAAGTAGTGCAGTGAGTGAATAAAAACAGTGATTTGTATGTAGTCAGAGTTATATAGTGAATGAAAATAAATCGTAAATATAGTGTAAAAAATGTGTAAAATGTGCTGAGGGTATTTATAAATCAGTAAAAGTATCTTATGAGGCATGTCATTACTTACAACTTCTTTACTACTCACTGCATTCTTGACACACTTTGCAGACAGAATGCACATAAACCACTGAATGCAACTGCAAAATTATAGCATTGTACGACCCAGTTTAGGAGTCGTGACGTCATAAAGAATGAGATGGGTGAAAAACTGCCGCATCATGCATGACGTTTGCTACTTATTCCATTCGTAACAAGTAGTGCAGACAGTTTTCACATGTGTGGCTGTATGTACATACAGAATTATATCATTGTACGACACATAATTCATACGCTGCAAGGCATGCACAGCTGTAAATAAATACCTGCGCAACGCCGGGTTTCTCTGTTAGTATAGAAAAGTAGTATAACGCTCTTTGCTACGTTCCAGGTCGATTTTCACTGGTACGAGGGCGTGCTGAGAGGTAATGCCTCAAAAAACTCAAGGATTTATTTCTCAACAGAATCACCCTGGCGACGACACATTTCTCCCAACGAGAGACCAGTTTGTTGATACCGTCCCCGTTCAGTGTTTGACTTTGTTGACAGAGCCACAACCTCACCTTTGCTTCCACCGCTTCATCACCGTCAAAGTGAAGTCATCGAAGGTGTTCTTCAAGTTGTAGATGAAACTTAGATGCGGAAAAGTCTTGACTGGATGGAAGATGATTGGTGACAATAAACCCAAGGCGTCGAATTGTTGTAGGTGTCTCAGTGCTAATGTGTGGTCTGGCATTATAAAGTAGAAGGAGTAAGTGCTCCACGTGTGGACGATTTCTTCGAATTCGGAAGTCCATTACAGCATATTGTTTCTCACGCATCGACACAGTTATGTTCAACACCGCCATCTTGCGTGCTACAATTCGGAGGCCTGTAGGAGTAGAGGGTTGCGAATATGTCTTCACGAAGAACGAAGATGCAGAATGTTAATAACATTTGTTTCATTTAACTAGCTTTGAGAGTTTTCACATTAAAAATTTGCAGGCCTTATCTTTCAGCGCGCTATCATAAGTGTGAGCATCTATTTATTCATTTTCGTATAAAGAGAATCCGCAAAATATAATGCGCTTGTCCCAGAAAATACCTTTATTCAAATAATGCTTTGCAACTGAGATGTATTTTTGTAAAAAATTTAATTTCTTTCAATAATTCCAAATATCTCGCTATAAAATGACGCACATCATTGTTGATTCTAATCTGAATACGTGGTGCTTGGCGCAAAATTACATGAGTTTCAGTCATACTGCTCTTAAATGAAGCTCAATGTTAAATTGAAAGTGCCATATATCCCCGTATGTCGAGAATGATATTTCGTTCAAAGTGTCATTATTGACTACTTCTGATACATTGATGTGATAATCATTTTCTGGTTAACTGTAGAAGAAAAATGTAAACCAACGTTTTACTGGGCAGTCACTGACTACAAATCGGCCACAACCCGCTAGTGCTAAACGATCGCAAACATTTAATATTGAACCTGCAGACTTACATTTTATATTGAGTTTGCTATATCAGAGCAAAAAAATCTACGTAGTTGAATAACCCTTGATTTATTTTGTTTTGTTTTTCAGCGTGCACACGTTCCGAAAAAGATGCGCTGTAATTCTTGTATAAGTAATTCACTCAGTTCAAGTGCTTGTCAGTTAAGTGTCTCGGAAGTGGTGCAAGCACTTTCCCGCTAATATTATTTCGTTACATCAAGAATATTCAAAATTTATGCCAAGTAAGTGTTTGAAGACACAATGAAAATATTTTTGTAATTATAAGGAGGGAGTGACACTGAAATTCGTAAGTTAAATTAATAATATTAGGAGCTGAGAGGAGACTTAGCAGATAATACAGCAAATTAGATATGAACAAGCTTCAACTTAAACACTTGCGACAGAGACAGACTACTGCTATCATGCGTAGCCGTAAGTTCTCATCATTTCACTTCCCTGAAGAATTTACTCTTAAGTGTACGTTTTGAAGATGCGACAGGAGTACATACCACTGTGCCTAATATTAAACGGCATCCTCCATATTTTCTTTCAGTTCTGACATTGCCTTGGTGTAACGAGAGTTGTTTCGACGAGATCATGGCCGCAGTACACACTCATCGTTCTCCAGGTGCATGGCCATTATGTTTCAATCGACGATTTCCGATAGACTGGTCAGCTATGTTCGTCACTTTTCCCGGCAGTGAAGAGACTCCTAGAACGAACGGAAACTTACTACTTCCTGGTGACAACACAAATTGAATCATTAAATCTCAAGGTAGTGACACATGTGTCGACGAGTACCAACAGAGGCCCAGAGACACAACGTTATATAAATGAAGTGATTGAATGCCAGATTGTCTACAGAAAGTGAGATTGATTCATTTGTGAGTTCTGCTTCTTTACCTTAACTGTAATCTGCAGACCATTCGCTGGCTGGTTGTATGGACGGTGGCTTTGTCATCGTTATCAAGACTCAAGTATAGTTTTCTGTTATTAAATTTGGCTGTTACTTTGGACAATGAAATCACTCTGTCTCTCTCACTCTCACTCTCTCTCTCTCTCTGGCTACTAGTGTTTAACCTTCGCTCACTACTTACTTTCGTCTTTTTGTTTGTCTTGTTATAACACACTCTTGAGACTGTGTCAAAGGCAAGTAATGTATCACTTAATACAGGACAAATTTAAGATTCTCAAGTCGTTCGTCTTGAGCCCACCCTGCATGAAAATCAGTACAGAAACCTTTTAAAGACAGAAAATGGTTAGAACTGATGGAAATGTGACTTCTGGGAGCCAAACCAAGAGAAAAAATATATTTTGAAAGAGATGAAACACTTAAGAAGCCCTGTGGCTTGTGGATTTCGTTAAACTCTAGGGCCTCAGTAACTGACTGGGTAAATTAGTTCAAAAATAGGGAAAAGCAAGCACATGCCACCTCCAACGGGACTATGCCCAGTAAAATATTGCAGTTTTCAACCTAATCTTTGAGTCAAGGACAGCTTCACATTGCGGTGTACAAAGAGTATCCAAGTTGAAAGTTACGAGGATAAATTCAAAGGAAATAAAATTCAATGAAATAAAATATATCACTGCAAACTTCATGACAGGCCTTGGACTGCATTTAGATACAACTGCCATCGTGTTAAGATATTTGTTGTGAGGATAAATCACACATTTTACCTCCACGGAGAAGAACGATGCTGTCTGTATTTATGTCCAAGTTATAAAAGTTTTTTTGGAAGCATTGTTTTATTGGATTAGACTGAAACTTCCTGGCAGATTAAAACTGTATGCCGGACCGAGACTCGAACCCGGGACCTTTGCCTTTTGCGGGAAAGTGCTCTACCATCTGAGCTACCCAAGCACGACTCACGCCCCGTCCTCACAGCTTTGTTTCTGCCAGTATCTCGTCTCCTACCTTCCAAACTTTACAGAAGCTCTCCTGAGAGTTCGAGTCTCGGTCCGGCACACAGTTTTAATCTGCTCGGAAGTTTCATATCAGCGCACACTCCGCTGCAGAGTGAAACTCTCATTTTAAATTATACTGTTAGCAAGGAAATTTCTCACGCGAAAGCAAACGAAAATCAGGTTTCAGGGTCAAGGTTTATCGTCTTCCAGTTGCGGAAGACGGGAAATAAACAGCACCAGCGTATAGTTTGAAGCTCGTCCTTGGACATGAGCTTCTAGGCAGTCATAAAGATGAAACTTCCTGGCAGATTAAAACTGTGTGCCCGACCGAGACTCGAACTCGGGACCTTTGCCTGCAAGGTTCGCAGGAGAGCTTCTGTAAAGTTTGGAAGGTAGGAGACGAGGTACTGGCAGAAGTAAAGCTGTGAGTACCGGGCGTGAGTCGTGCTTCGGTAGCTCAGATGGTAGAGCACTTGCCCGCGAAAGGCAAAGATCCCGAGTTCGAGTCTCGGTCGGGCACACAGTTTTAATCTGCCAGGAAGTTTCATATCAGCGCACACTCCGCTGCAGAGTGAAAATCTCATTCTGGAGTCATAAAGATGTTTCCGGTTTGAATATCTTTGCAACTATTCATGGAATGTCATTTGTTTCTGAAGCTCTGTAAGACGTCTATGTCTCATATTAATTCATTATGTGATTCAAAAATTGGTTACACACAACATAGTAAAATAACAGAAATGTTATGACGCATCACATCAGATTCTGCTGCTTTGTGTGATCTTGTGTTAGCAAGTCAAGAAAACAGCTAGCCTACAGAGAAAGTTCTTCTTGTGTGACATACAGCCATATTGCAGTGCCTAGGAAACTTGTGTAAAATTTATGTGCAGACTCGTCGTGAATTATATGTTCTGTGTCTTCTCTTCCCCACCATGTTTCAATTAGCCTGTCACCAGAAACGGAGGCTCATTATATTTCACATGATGCGTTGATCTTCCTGTCACTATGTTGTCACATGCCTCTCCAAAGAAATTACACAAACATTATCTCTTTAGCATATACTCAACAAACTTAGCAGAAATGCATGATCTGATGAATTTCTGGGCAGTTGTTTAGCGATATGAGATCGCATTTCTTAAAAGTACTAAATTACATCCCTCTAATGTAAGAAAATAACGGTTAATAAGAGATTATTTCACAAATTAGAGCGTTTTGATTTTTGACTTCTAGATAACCAACGTAACAAATGTTAGTCACACTGGAACGACCCATCAGAGTGCCTTTTTTGTAATGCCATTAAGATGAAACAAAAACCGTTAAGGTTAACAAACAGATGTTTTGGATTTCTTCTAAATCGGGAAGACGCAGTAACATCCAAGAGTGGCAGATCGTGGAGGCGAGTGATAAATAAATGCCACTAGTCTACCCCGCAAGGGTTGTGATGGTCAGCGTCTGTCGGAATTTACGTACATCCACCTAGGAACTGTGCGGCAGTATAAACGATACTGCAATCAGTTAGGGTATGCACAAACAGGAAGAACACGTCTACTCTACAATATCAAAACGCAAGTAAATTTATCCATGCATATATCTCCATATGCACATTTAGCCACCACTCACCACGTCCAAGCAATACAAGGACATTAGAGCATCTATGAACAATATGTGGCAGGTTTTTCAATCCTTTTGTAAGGAATTAGCCTTTTCAATCGACGTTCTGACATCTGGATGGAAAATAATTGCGTGACAGCCCCGTAGAACAATGCCACACAGTACGAGGGGCGTTCAATAAGTAATGAAGCATTTTTTTTCTGAAAACAATTTCGTTACATTCAGGATTACAATGCACCATATTATTCCGCACTGTTTTAGCTATAAAGCCTGATTTTTCAACATAATCTCCGTTCAATGTGACGACTTTACGCCACCTTATTGCCTTACTGGAAGGGCCTGTATGCCCGCATGGTGCCACTCTACTGGTCGACGTCGGAACCAACGTCTTGCTGCGTCAAAAATTTTGACCATCAGCATAGTAACGCGCAAGCAACTTCTCAAACATGATCCTTCGCTGGTCTCTACGGTTTCCTGTTTAGCGACGAGGAACGCAGTGGGCGCACATTTATGTGTACCGGTACCCGAACTGGTGGACGAGTGTGTCAGAACTACCAATAGAGCCGTCCAGTTGTGCAGCGAGATGTTTGGTTATGATCCATCAGTTACGTTGAATGATTTTGTCCGCACATTTCAACACTGCGGGAGTCTGTGCGACCGGTAGGCACACTTAAGAGCGGACAGGTTTCGCGACTCACTATGCTTTTGTTCTCTGCCAGGTCTCCGAAGACATTCTGTACAGGCCTATGAATATCTGCGATGCTCTCTTTTTCCGCGAAAAGAAACTCAGTGATAGCTCTCTGCTTGGAACACACTTTCGAAGACTCCATCGCCATCTGTCCTAACTTCATGAAACCATAGGCGCTGAAGCGGGAATATTTCACGATGTCCCACGACAACCATCGCACTTCTTCAACTTCAATCGATCGAGAGAAGAAAGTGTCTACCGTTATTTGTTGAACGCCTCTCTTAGAAAGCAGTGAAGTAGCGACATATACGTGAAGAAATCCTAGTGTTAACATTGCCGCATTCAGCATGGGGATCTGAGCACAATGTCTGCCTCTGTAGTTAAGCACCCACTGTATCTGACCTCAATTCAGAGGACCGGGTTTCAGTTCCCGGCCCTGCTTGTGGGCATGTGATATGTGAGGAGTGTCGATGAGGTTATCTCCCACCAGGCACTTAGGAAGTGGTGAAGTGTTGTCTCTGCACAGACACATTTTGAAAGTGCTCAACAAAGCTGCCTGTAAGGCACGGAGGTTGTTTGCCAAATTGGGGGCCTTAAAGGGACACTTGCACACTTTATCCATTAATGTGTCAATGTCGAAATCCCCCCTCACGTGATCGAGCCACAGGAGGGCCGAAACAGGAGGTCCTAAAAAGCATTAAACACTCTTTCCTACACTTCGTCGAATGGGTTTGATCGGTTCTTAGTGGTCCCATACCGTATACCATAGTAGGATACTCCAAAGGGATATCATGTTCAGTTGGATTAGGGCCCCACGAAGTCCTTAGAGAAGAGGTGAATCATCTGGAGGGTGTCAGCAGCGTCAAAGGTTGTCAAGAGCGCGGATCAGTTGCACATAGCACAGAGAACTGCCGTTTCCGATGCAAAATGCGTGTGCATACCGGCCCCAAGGAAAGATTTTGTTTCAAGTTACGCCCTTTAGGGCACCTGCTGATGCCTTTTCTTGTCATTTCTAAGCAGCATTGCGTCCCATATATTTTCACGGCAGTTCATAAGAAATCGCGAAATTTCAGTCTTGAGGGTCGCGATTCTGACTCCTTCGTAAAGGCGTCAAGAGTAGGGGTAGATGTGATTGAGGCGGGGGGGGGGGGGGGGGGGCGACGTGATGACTTTCAGTACGATGGCGTTAGGCAGCATTTTGGTGAATTGTGGTCGAATTGTGACCCCGTTAACTCACCTTACACCTCACATGAATCTCTGAGTTGAGGCCTTTCTTTCGCACGTGACGACACTCTGCTATTTGAAGCCTTGCCGAGACCGTGCGTGATCTCGCATGGCGCACGCTTTTGTAACATCATAGAAAAAGCTTCTAGAGAAAGTTGAGCCAAATTTCACCCTTCTATCTCGCTATGGTGGAAAATGACTATAAAATAAGTATCACTCTAATTCTTTTGCGCAGAGTAGATGTGACTTTTACAAAGTGTATGTGCTGTCATGGTTTTATAATATTTGTGGGCAGCTTTTGCAACCCCCCCCCCCCCCCCCCCCCCCCCCCCCCCCCCCCCGCCACCCGTTAGACATCAGTGAGACAACTTGTGTCATTAAAATATTTCTCAACATGGCAGAAAGAAATGAAGTTTCTGACTGTTGGTACCGCTGTAATGTGTTGCCATCATTGTTTTGAAATAAATGTCCTTTATTGTTCGAGCCGTTGTACATTACTCGCAATTCTAATAAAACGTCTCGTCAGTATCAGAGGTTTCTCACAGATGGAGATGTATCAGCTATTATAAATGAAGCAAGTGGAGGTGATGAAAGTGATCCAGAAGAAGATGATACAGTTGTGGCGTACAATAGTGACACAGCAATTGAAAATGAGTCAAGTTCACGGAGTTCATCGCCTGGTGAACAGCATGCAGGTGCTTCATGCATCGTTGTTGCAGCAAAAAGCAGTAAGGAATATATTTCGGCGCTTCCTAAGTCAAGTTCGCAGGTCAGTACAAAGTATAGTGAATTTCCGTGAAGGTTTGAGTCATAAAGGCTTGACCTCTAGTGTGCCAGAATCTTTCAAAAAGGTTTATAACTCCCGAAATAATGAAGATTATCGTGAACTATACAAACCAAGAAGCTCCTTATAAGAACGCAAAACTTACAATCATAGAAGAAATGTACGCCCTCATTGGTATTTTGATACAAATAGGCACAAATAACGATACTAGACTACCTCTTGAGAACTTATGGGGTAAAGTACTGGGAAAGAATGTCCACATAGCTACAATGGGTTGTATTCGATGCGGAGAACATCTAACCCTGATTAGATTTGATGATAAAGAAACAAGAACCGAAACATGAAATCAGGATAAGTTTTGCCCCCTTCGTGAAGTTTTCGACAACCTTGAAATGTTTGTGAAATACTACATACCAAGTGGAGAACTAACGATCGATGAAATGTTCTCCATATTTCGAGGAAGACGTCCCTGTGAGGTCTTATGAAAGACAAGCCTGGGAATTACAGTATATTCATTAGGATGTTATCAGATGCATACACCCGGTATGTTCTAAAAATGGGGGTCCACGCAGAGAAGGATGAACGACCTGCCGAGGAACGGAGTGCAATGGCAGTTGTTAGACGCCTAGTGAATCCGCTGGATGGAAGTGGAAGAAATATAACAACAGATCGTTGTTATACATCCATAGACTTAGCTGAGGAGCTTTACAATGATGACAAGTTATCTTTGGTGGGAACATTGAAGAGTAACAGAAAACAACGGAACAACTAAATAAGACGCTCGAGAGCTATTTTCTTCTAAGTTCTTATTCACAGTTCAGAAAACAGGCAACGCACCAGTTACCTAGGTTTCATACATCGCCATACTGAAGCATACTTTCTCCCACTTCTTTCCACACAACACAATGATAACAAGGTGAACGACTAGACAGGGAAAAGAAAGACAAATCTCTACTATAATGAAACCAAAGGGGGCGTAGACAGCATTGATCAAATGACGCGACATCATTCAGTAAAACGAGGGACGAGAAGGTGGTCATTATCCGTCTTTTTCACCTTGATAGATATTGCCTGTCTCAATGCTGGAATAATTTCCACGATAAACAACCCAAAATGGAATAAGAAAAAGTGTAACGTAACAACGCTGTATCTGCTAGAATTAGGTCAACAGCCCGTTAGGCCAGCTGTCGAAGAGAGAGCAAGGAATATCATGGGTTTACAAAAGCCTTTCAGCTGTGTAGTGGAAAGTGTTCTAGGGAAAACGCTGCCAAGCATTACTGCAAATGATCAATCTGTTGAATTGTATTCAAGAGGAAGAAGTCACATCTGTCTGAAGAGCAAAAGCTCTAAAATGGAAAAAGAGCAGATGACAAAAGTGCCCGGTTGGTTGCAGGTGTTCCAAGTATGTGTGTTCCACTCATTCTGCACAAACAATCATATGCATAGGTTGTCAAACTGAAAGTGAAAGTGAGTAGGAAGGAAAAACTCAATTAAAATTTCTGACTTTGATTTCCTGTTTTCTCATTTGTGGTTTGCTATTGTACATTCTTTTACAATTTCTTAACACAAGTCTGATGTATATGGATCCAGCACGGCGTTCCGTATTACCATCCTGAACCCACCGATTCCATAATCTGCTAACAGTCATTGGATCTCGACAAACGCTAGCAGCAATGTCGCGATACGATAAACCGCAATCGCGATAGGCTACAATCTGACCTTTATCAAAGTCGGAAACGTGATGGTACGCATTTCTCCTCCTTACACGAGACATCACACAACGTTTTACCAGGCAAAGGCAGTCATTTGCTGTTTGTGTATGAGAAACCGGTTGGAAGCTTTTCTCATGTCAGCACGTTATAGGTGTCGCCACCGGCGCCAACCTTGTGTGAATGCTCTGAATAGCTAATCATTTGCATATCAAAGCATCTTTGTTCTGTCGGCTAAATTTCACGACTGTAGTACGTCATATTCGTGGTGTAGCAATTTTAATGGCCAGTAGTGTATAATAATCTTTCTCATATTCATTACTTTATTTAGTTTATTTGTATACAAAATACAAAATAATGTTAAAAAGTGAAAACAATCTGAGTGTGATTTGCCCCCCATTTGACATGCATGTGACAGATCCGAGCTTAGTCGTGCTAGGGTTAAGCATTCAGTGAACTTTTTATTCAGTCTCAAATTTTCTACCAGATTAGTGACACTTTTGTACTTAGTCTGTGTTGAGCTTCAGTACCGGTCAAAGGAGACAATTCGTGTTGAGGAACATAATTTTGTTAATAAATGGAGACAATTCTATTCCTAAGTTTTCTTCCGGGAGTGCTGCGAGCCACAAATACTTGATTCTTCTGCCTCGAAAATTTGAGCATTGCGGCTGTAGGGCACGTCGTAGCATATGCTAGCTGCGGTACATGGATAAATCGCGTCTTTGCAGGTGCTGCTGTGCGAGACGGAGGAGCCCGCGCTGCAGGCGGCGGGCGGCGCGTGCCGCACGGTGTTTGCGCGGACGCTGCCGCGCGACTGGGAGGGCGTCGTCGTCGGCGGCGGCGGCGGCGGCGGCGGGAGCGCGCGCGAGCTGCGCATGCTGGCGGCGCTCAGCGACGAGCACGTGGCGCGGCTGCTCGCCGTGTCGCCGGCGCCCGCGCCCGGCCAGCCCGCCTGGGCGCTCACGCAGTACCCGGAGCTGGGCGACCTGGCTCTCTACCTGCAGTACCACGCCGCCACCAGGCCGCCCCTCAGGTCCGTCTGCACTCTCCTCGCTGCTCCATCGTACAAGGGCTGTTCGGAAAGTAAGGAACGACCGCTCGCGAAATGGAAACCGCAGTGAGAAACTGATGAAGTTTGGCACATATGTGTTGGACAGTGACCTTCCATGCCCGTAGACAGCGTTCCGTCGAATCTCTCAGTTCTGAGCGCACAGTGAACACATAAATATGCTTAGAAAACAATGTCTCCCGGCAAATATATGTCTGCCGTGATATTTCGATCGATTTCATGCAACCCCACATAACTTAACTGTCATGCATTTCCTTCTTCATGGCAGATCTCGACCGCAACCTGCAGGGGCAATGTTGCATTTTCGATGGAAAGTGTTTCATCACAGACCATACAGCCAGGAGTTGGCTTCCCCTGATATTTGTCTCTGCTCAAATGAACTGCTGGCTATGAAGACAACATTTTGGCACAGACAACATTCTGCAGTGCAGCATAGAAAACTAGGGGAAAGCACATACGGCTACCATTTACGACGGCGGCGTGAAGAGGTTGGAAGAACTCCAGGTCTATGTCCGAGCGACGATTATGTAGAGACGTAGCAGGAAGATGTAGCTAACTGTTGCAAATAAAACGACTTTTTATTTTCGCTGCTGCTTCCATTTTGCGACCGATCGTTCCTTACTTTCCGAACAGCCCTCGTAGATATCGTGTGTCCCAATCGTGAACCTAAACGATTTAGCATTTCAACAAAACAATAGAAATTTACTTCGAAAGGGTGGAGTGGTGGACTGGGCTGATTCACACACACACACACAGGTTGGACATTATTCTGTGCATTTTTTCGTAAGGACTACTCGTAACGAAGTTCACAACCCACGATTCTTTCAATATCACTGACATTAATGTACCACCTCAATGACAGCAATCTTTTGAATTTCAAATTTTTTTTAAAAAGGAGTAGCTTAAGTTAGGATAAGACGTTAATAAAGTCCCGTTAGTAAAATACTACTACTGTCTAACCCAGGGATCAAAACTCAATCTGATCAAAGCATGAAACTCAGGTCAATCCTAATGTCCCTCCCACTTATCCAATAGATAACACATTGAATTGGACCTTAATATTTCTTCATTATATGAACAGTTAATTTAATGTTATTCTTCCTTGAACACTTTTCAAATGTTCAAATGTGTGTGAAATCTTATGGGATTGCTAAGGTCATCAGTCCCTAAGCTTACACACTACTTAACCTAAGTAATCCTAAGGACAAACACACACACCCATGCACGAGGGAGGACACGAACCTCCACCGGGACCAGCCGCACAGTCCATCACTACAGCGTCTTAGACCGCTTGGCTAATCTCACTCGGCGAACACTTTTGGTGAAGGCTTTGTAATGCAATAAGACTTACGCATATTTCACAGATTCACAAGGAATATTAAAGGGGTCGCTCTCCTGTGACGAAGCAGCTCAGTCGCAGTCAAACACGATCCACCGAACGAATTCTTCACACATCACGAAGTAGAGGCATCTGTCAAATAATTACCACCGGCAACCACTGAGACTTTAGAAAACTGTGATATGAAATTACGCCATGCTCGCACCACTTTTCTGTACTGCAGTCAGTTTTAAAGGGGCAGGACGGTACATTCACGAGGAGGACTCCTGGTAACTGATTACGATATTTGACGCGCGCAAGACAAATACAACTGCAGCCGGCTTACGTACCCAAAGTATAGAGGCATTTACAGGACTCCCCAAATCAAGAGCGTAGACACGATACAGTGCCTTATTTCTCACTGCATCAAAGACCGGACGTCTGCAAGATAGCTTTAAAACGAGAGTAATTACCCGTCCGCACATACTGCTTTGCTCCGGCGAACACACAGTGGGCAGCAACATGACTCCACCAGCCACTCCTCCGACCTCTGCTGACAGTTTTTAGCGCCGTTCCTCCTCTCCAAGCCCACAGCGTTCGCACACGTCCCGCACGCACCCAGACCAGATTGACTCACCACCGCTCCGTCTCTCTCTTTAACGCCTAGCACTACTATTGTGTGCCCGTGCCCCTGATGCTAGACATTCCTGCAAGACGGCACGGCACGCGGTTTCCTACCGCTGATCGACCGCGCGGCCAAGTCGAAATGTGCGGGCACCCAGCACCAGCGATAGGCTCAAGCGACCAATGAAAGTAAAAGAACGCCTGGTATTATTAACCGGGAGAACTGGTCTGGGGTTATTCGGTCACTTATCGCAAGTCTTTCTATTCGATGCTACATCGGCAACTTACGCGTCGACGAAGATAAGATGAAATGATTAGGACAACGCAAACACCCAGCACCAAGCTAAGAAAATCTCCGACCCGGTCGGGAATCGAAATCAGGACCCCATGATCTAGAACCAGCAACACTAACTACCAGCCTACGAGATGCGGACTTACGCAGCAATGAGTCACCTAGTACCGAGGACTAATAAAGGCACAAGAGCATACCAATGAAAGAAACAGCTTCCAGAACTCAAAAAATAAACCGTGTTACCTGATAAAGGTTTATGAAAACCGGGGGATTCATGTGAAACATCCGCCCCTCTTTAGTGGGACTCGTGTCAAACATTCGTACCTCTTTAGTTTCAAAATCGTTCAAATGGTTCTAAGCACTGTGGGACTTAACATCTGAGGTCATCAGTCCCCGAGAACTCAGAACTACTTAAACCTAACTAACCTAAGGACATCACACACATTCATGCCCGAGGCAGGATTCGAACCCGCGACCGTAGCGGTCGAGCGGTTCCGGACCGAAGCGCCTAGAACCGCTGGGCCACACCGGCCGGCTCTTTAGTTTCAAAGAATGGTACTATCAGGAATACATGTTGTCGTTAGAATAAGGGTAATTGCGCGGGAATGAAGAGCAAATATCTTCAAAACCAGCCAAACGACATGAAATCATAATCATGAATTTATAATACTTTCTTGTAGATACACAGCCAAGCACATAATTTCGAACAAAATTCTTTACAGAACATTACAATACCTAGGCGTAAACGATATTTGACGTAATAAGGAAATCTTTGTGTAATTTTCGTTTTTAATTTTTTTAGGGATATCAAAATGTAAAGCGATTTAGTTAACCCGGAAAAGGCTGCTCATAATTGTCCGTGAGTAATTATATTATTTGGCAAATACAGTCCTGCTCTTTAAAGAGTGTATCCCTACTACTCTTTCATAGTGATTGCAAATAAAATGTTTTTAGGAACTCTCTTCTTGTCAGTTGAAAAGGCATACTTGGATCAGATGATGTTAAGTCTATCCGCGGTATTACAACAAGTTTCCCAGCTCCATCAGCTGAGCATCAATTTTAAATTCATTGTTTTGTTACAACCGTGCGAGCTCCGTCGACTAAGCTCTGTTTAGCAGACAGGTCTCTTATCAACTTGACCATAGTATTATTGTTTAATGTATGGTAATGTTTCGGTAATCCTGAATGTAAGAATTCTGCAGTAGACAACTGACTGTCGGACACTTCGCCGGGCTTTGCGGAGTCATAACTGCAGTAAATATGAAATGTTTAGATTAGAACGTTGTGTTCGCTTCTTAACGTGGATATCACTAAGGCCACATTAACCTCTAACAGTATTTAGAGATTTTAATTGCACTTCTAACGTCCAGTATAATTTAAGGGCTTATTTCAGTAGTGGTACAAGTCCATTACCTCCACTTTTCTGTCTATAATACTTCTGAAATTAATGAGCCAAACAAACAGAAAGAAAGGTTCATCTCTAGCAAAAAGCCATATGATTGAAAATTTCTGGAATCTCAAATGCAAATTTTTCAGCGCTCATTTACCTTTCAGTCTCTGTATCTCAATATGAAAAAAATGGACTTGTACCACTATTGAAATAAGCCCTTCAATTGATGCACGGAATTTAAACTGCAAAAATATTTATTGACACCATTCGATTGGATGCACACACTTCTGAGCCTTTAGCTAAATATTAACAACACAAAAAGTTGCTTCTCGATGTGTCTTACAAAACTAATAAATTAACACCATATAAATTACATATTTCTGGGAGAAGAAGAGGTATTCTTGAACAGTGTAGTAAACAATTGTCTTTAAAAAAAGGTCAGTAATTGGAAAACAAACAATCAAGCCCATGCTGGACGATGGAACTCGTAGAACGAATGCTTAAGTTCCAACAAACCACTGTCCAGCACACTCGTCGTGAACGCTAAGTCTGTGAAGAGCATGAGTGCTGAAAAAGTTACAGTTACTAACTGCAGTCGCCGTAACGATGACAAGTCCAGACGCGCCGAGCTGGCAGTCAGGACCCCAGGGCCAAAGTCTTGGTGGTATGGAGGCAGAGTATGGTGGACTGACTGGACGGCGACATCGCCGGTGACTCTGACGAGGTTCATCGGTTCCGGGCTGCCGATGTCATTGCCTCCGGCAGCCCCGCAGTGAGCCTAACTTCTCGACGTGCTGAGTACTGCATCTTTCTGATTAGCTGCTTGGCTGGGAGGTGGAAGCAGAACATAGACTCGATCGGTACACGCCAGTGGTACTTGCGAGTGGCGTTTGAGATATCGGCGCGGCAGCCGGCGTCGCTGTCTGATGGTGTATTCGCTGACCGCTTGATCCTGCAGCGGTTCAAATGGAGCGGCGGTAGTCAGAATTGTGCGGCCGGCAGACATTCGGCCGCTCGCGCTCCGCGTTAGGCGCGCCACAGTAGTTCTCACTTTACGCAAGTACGTTCGGCTGTAATGGCAACAGGTGAATCACTGTTCAACGCGACAATGACCAATATGTTTGTCTTTTCGGAAAGCATGTTCGTTTAGAACAGTTAACTTGCTCGACGGGCAGAGTAAAGAACAACCGTGGTGATTATGGATACTATCTATGAAAATACTATATACTGATTATCCAGGTAATAAATGTTTAAAACAAATAAAGTAGTTTTTATAATAAGACATTATGAGAAGGGGGTCTCTTACACGTGACTAAGTTAGCCTTGTGATATACAGGATGTAAATTTTTAAGTTGACAAACCAGAATAACTTGAAAAACAAGCTTCACACGGAAATATGTGTAGAATCCAAAGTTGATTATTTTCGAGGGGGACATCTGCTGGAGCTAAAATTAGCTCACCACCCCATCCCCCTGGGGGTGCGGCGGGAGGCAACTTTAAAATTTCAAATTGGAACCCCCATTTTTTATTGCAGTACATGTCTTAACTATTCGTTTTCATTCTTGGTAGTTGGCGCTGTAATTCAAGAAAATCCATGTCCTCATTTTTGCGCGGAAAATGGTTACAGATAAATAAAAATACTTATTTACTTCGCTAAAACTAAAACTCTCCATCTCTTCCACAGGATGGGGTTTGAAAGAGAGGAATTAGAGTTTTACTAATGTTGCCCGCGAAACAAACAAAACTCACCCAAATCTGCGGAATAAATTAATACACTACTGGCCTTTAAATTGCTACACCACGAAGATGGCGTACTACAGACGCGAAATTTAACCGACAGGAAGACGATGCTGTGATACGCAAATGATTAGCTTTTCAGAGCATTGACACAAGGTTGGTGCCGGTGGCGACACCTACAACGTGCTGACGTGAGGAAAGTTTCCAACCGATTTCTCATACACAAACAGCAGTTGACCGGCGTTGTCTGGAGAAACGTTGTTGTGATGCCTCGTGTAAGGAGGAGAAAGGCGTACCATCACGTTTCCGACTTTGATAAAGGTCGGATTGTAGCCTATCGCGATTGCGGTTTACCGTACCGCGACATTGCTGCTTGCGTTGGTCGAGATCCAATGACTCTTAGCAGAATATGGAATCGTTGGGTTCAGCAGGGTAATACGGAACGCCGTGCTGGATCCCAACGGCCTCGTATCACTAGCAGTCGAGACGACAGGCATCTTATCCGCATGGCTGTAAAGGGTCGTGCAGCCACGTCTCGATCCCTGAGTCAACAGATGGGGACGTTAGCAAGACAACAACCATCTGCACGAACAGGTCGACGACGTTTGCAGCAGCATGGACTATTAGCTCGGAGACCATGGCTGCGGTTACCCTTGACGGTTCATCACAGACAGGAGCGCTTGCGATGGTATACTCAACGACGAACCTGGGTGCACGAATGGCAAAACCTTATTTTTTCACATGAATCCAGGTTCTGTTTACGGCATCATGATGGTCGCATCCATGTTTGGCGACATGGAGGTGAACGCACGTTGGAAGCGTGTATTCCTCGTCGCCATACTGGCGTATCACCCGGCGTGATGGTATGAGGTGCCATTGGTTACACGTTTCGCTCACCTCTTGTTCGCATTGACGGCACTATGATCAGTGGACGTTACATTTCTGATGCGTTACGAGTCTTGGCTCTACCCCTCATTCGATCCCTGCGAAATCCTACATTTCAGCAGGATAATGCACGACCGCATGTTGCGGGTCCTTTATGCGCCTTTCTGGATACAAAAAATGTTCGACTGCTGCCCTGACCAGCACATTCTCCAGGTCTATCGCCAATTGAAAACGTTTGGTCAATGGTGGCCAAGCAACTGGCTGGTCACAATACGCCAGTCACTACTCTTCAAGAACTGTGGTATCCTGTTGAAGCTGCATGGGCAGCTGTACCTGTACACGCCATCTAAACTCTGATTGACTCAATGCCCAGACGTATCAAGGCCGTTATTACGGCCAGAGGTGGTTGGTCTGAGTACTGATTTCTCAGGATCAATGCAACCGAACTGCGTGAAAATGTAATCACAAATTAGTTCTAGTATAATATATTTGTCCAATGAATACGCGTTTAACATCTGCATTTCTTCTTGGTGTAGCAATTTTAATGGCCAGTGGTGTATTTCGGTCAACATTCGTAAAACTCTAATTCCTCTCTCTCAAACCCCATCCTATGGGGAGAGAGAGGGACAGTTTTAGATTTAGCGAATCAAAATTTACGAAGTAAATAAGTATTTTTTATTTATCCGTAACTATTTTCCGCGCAAAAAAGAGAACATCGATTTTCTTGAATTACAGCGCGAACTACCAAGAATCAAAACATATGTTTAAGACAAAATGTACGTAGTTTTTTTTATGTTGATACTGATTCTACAATAAAAAATGGGGGTTCCCATATGAAATTTCGAAGTTGCATCCCACCCCACCCCCAGGGGGCTGGGGTGATAGGCAATTTTAGCAGCAGCAGATGTCCCCCTCGAAAATAATCAACTTTGGATTCTACACAATTTTTAAAGTGCAGCTCATTTTTCGTGTTATCTGGTCTGTCGACTTAAAATTTACACCCTGTGTAGGCATGAAACTGAGCATTCATGAGGCCTATTTGCCCACGATAGTTAATACTCTCTTTTATTTTTATAATGTATCATAAGTAGTAAGTTGTAGCAAAAATCGGTATGCAGTGTCAGAATCCGGTTAAAAAACTTTCTAACGATATCTCATTCATCCATGTACCTTTAGTATGAGTTGAAAAAAAGGAACGTTGACTTGACCAAAAATTTACACTGTTCTACCAGTACATTATGACCACCGACCTATTATCGATATAAGCCCGTCCAGGTTATAGCAACGTCACCTTTCGACGAATGACTAGTAGTCAAGACACACACACGGTGCACGTAATAGCAGTGCGCGAGCTATCCGTGTGTAGAATGGGGAAAGCGCGCGATCTATCTGAGTATGACCTAGGGCAGGTTGTGATGACCCGGAGGCCATACAAGAGCATTTCGGAAGCTGCACGACTTGTCGGGTGTTCGAGGAGTGCTGCAGTGAGTGTCTTCAACGCTTGGTGAGATCAAGGTGAAACCAATTTCAGACGACGTAGGTTGGGCGGTCACCCTTCGTTACAGTTGTCGGACGTTGCAGCCTGGGCTGATTGATAAAACAGCATAAGCACTGAAATATGGCGTAACAAACATCACATATTAATCCTGGGCAGAGTAAAAGTGTGTCAGAACGCACAGTGCACCGGACACTCCTAACGATGGGACTCTGCAGCCGTCGCCCCATGCATGTGGCAATTTTAACAACACGAAATCGGCAACTAAGACTGAAATTGGTACGTGACCATCGGCACTGTACGTTGGCACAGTGGCAGAGCGTTGTATGGTATGATGAATCCCGATATCTCTTCACCATGCCGATGTGAGTGAATCAGTCATCATCGCTCGCCTCCCGGGATTTTACAAGAGTTAGGTGACTTTTACAATGCTACATTTCTTTTACTTTCGAACTGCCAGATACATATAGAGAAACACTGTCCATTCGTTCATTGTGAAAGACAGTCGCATTTATTCGAATAATACTTACATTTCTGTATTACAGCATTGAGTGCCTTACCTCCATGGCAACGCAGATAGCGTCTGGAATGAAGTACCTGGAATCAAGAAACCTCGTTCACAAAGATCTGGCTGCAAGGTAAGGTACTCATCACATATGTAAACAAATCGTAAATAATACAGTTCACTCCCTTGACATTGTTAAATACAGCAACGTAGATTAACGGTTAGTGCAAATCAGGAAGATGCCTCTGGGACGCAAATGCCCAACAATAGAATAAATGATTTAGTTCTACAGTTTAAAACTTAATTTATAACGACATTTTGTAGAACAGCATTCAAAACTTGTATAATGTTGAAAATAGGGGAAACATGTTATGTGGTATTAATAAGATTCTTATTAAGTATTGAGCAGAAATCCAGATTAAAGACAAACAGGATCTCAACCCTCTAGGTCACTTAGAAAGGAATATTTGCTAATGCAGTATATTCTTCCCAGAATTCCTTATTAATTCTGTAACGTAGCTTGGAGCATTGACTACCTGCAGGTAAAAGTTGCCTTCTGGAAGCTATAGGCGAAGAAACGGACCCATGATTTATTGCTCACATGTGATGGTGGGCAGATCCAGTGCGAAATATAACACCACGTAGATGTCCTTTCAACGCCAATGCCCGTACCACCTGCTTAAACTGATACCTCTGACAAACGTGACGCACCTCGTTGTGGCTTTCCTCGTAGAGTAAACTATGTGATACAAACATCATTGCCCACGGCTGAACGTTCTGTCAACGGCGGCTTATTGTTGAGCTACTGGGTGGACTCTGGTATGTTCGATGCCTGCATGACGACGAGATATGGGGCGTATCACCTCTCGGTCTCCAACCTTCCAGCTACGATTACATGCAATGATATTACGCGTCTGCAGAAACAGAAATTTGTGATAAGGACTATGGAACCAAACAGCTGAGGCCATCGGTCCCTAGGCGTACACGCTACTTAATCTAACCTAAAATAACTTACGCGAAGGGCAACACACACACACCCATGCCCGAGGGAGGACTCGAACTCCGACGAGGAGAGCCGTGCGAACCGTGACAAGACGCCCGAGACCGCACGGCTGTCTGCATCCAGTGACACGCTGACTGGCAGTTTTTCGATATCCCAGTTATTTGACACGATGAATCATTCTATTCGATGCGGAGATATAAGCGCTCCATTTACAACATAAGTAGTCCTGCTGCTGATGAGTGCACACTGCTGTTACAGAATTTTCTGGATACTTCTATACCCATCGTACAGACACTAAAATTTCCGAACATTATTAAATCGAACCTAAAATTGCTCTTTAGAATGAATACTTGTTCCGAATCTGGATTATTGAGTCCTATTTGATGTTGCAGTCGACCGAAGGCGGTCTAATATTCCACTTCAACTTTTCTCCTTTTTATCCATTCACATCACTTTCAAGGGTGTCCGCCCCAGTAGCTGAGTGGTCGGCGTGACGGATTGCCGTCCTCTGGGCCCGGGTTCGATTCCCGGCTGGGTCGGAGATTTTCTCCGCTCAGGGACTGGGTGTTGTGTTGTGTTCATCATCATTTCATCCCCATCCAGCGTGCAGGTCGCCCAATGTGGCGCCGAATGTAATAAGACCTGCGATATGGCGGCCGGACCTGCCCCGCGGGGGGCCTCCCGGCCAATGACGCCAAACGCTCATTTCCATTTCCACTTTCAAGGGTCTGATAGTCGCCTAAATATACTTTTACTGCTATATTTATTTCACTCTAAAATTTTTGCAGATAGAATATGACCTTTTGATGGTCTTTAATTGGCGTGGGAGATTTGTTCAAAGTAAATATCTTGAGAATGATCTCCCATTGAACCTTAACTAGGTCAGCTACTAAGCTAATTTCACAATGGTGGATAAATATTAATGTAGGGTGTCATTCGTGTCGTCATTAATTTCGTCCGCAGTCCACTGCCTAAGTTATACTTTTATCGCAGGTAAAATATTAGGAACAGATTATCTGGTGCACCAAAAATGAAAAATTTGCAAGTATTGTTTAGTAGGCATTGGTCCAAATGTAACATCTAGTCAACGAGTTATTATCGTTAAGAACATAAGTTTTTCGCTGTAGTTAATAAATTTTAACAACAAATGCCTCATATATCATCTACGAACTGTGGATATAGCTCAATAAGATAGTTATAACGGTTCCCATCTTCATTAAATCGAGCGAATGTCGTGACTGCTTAGCTGAGTCAGTGGCACACTATGTGTGATAATAGTCTTTTTCTTCAAAATGGCAATACTTCTCTATTACCAACATATGTGTATTTGACGAGGTGGAAGTGAAAAGCTCTTCACCTGCTAGTGAATAAGTATGTATCGCTTGCGAATTTTACGACCTCTGCTATAGGGTACAGAATTTCTTGATTCCCAATTGCTTGCCTCCCCTTAATAGGTCTGGCGTGCACTACAGGCGGGTTGCGGCTGTTAGGCATTCTTAGGTTAGAGAAATCCTCCCTTGGATTCAAAGAAGATTTGTCTGATAAATTAGTCAGAATGTCCTCAGAGAACGTTCGACGTCGCAGATCACAGATAGAAAGGGTTAATATGATTTTAGTAAACTGCACGAGCATCCAAGGAAAGGTGTCGCTTACTGAGCGTTATAAAGCGTAGATAGTATTACGAACAGAATGATGGTTGAAACCGGACAATAAGGACAACGAAACCCAAAGTTCAGATTGGAATATTTATCGTAAGGATTGGTTAGACGCCAATGGTGGCATAAAGAAATTGTTAAAATCTAGCTAAGTTATCACGGATTCCGCTTGGGAGTTAATCTGGATGAAGGTAAGTATGAAAGATACGTCAAAAATAGTAATCGGATGCTTTTATAGACCGCCAGGGTCAGGAGCTCTAGTGGTAGAGCCCTTCAGACAGAACTTCGGGAATACAGTTAGTCTTTATAGTAGGGGGTGACTTCAACTTGCCAGGTATAGATTGGGAGTGTCATACTATCAAAACTCGTGGCAGAGACAGGGATTCATGTGACACTGATCTGGATGTCTTGTTCGAAAATTACTTTGAGCAGATAGTTATAGAGCCAACTCGTGAGGGTAACGTCTTAGACGCCCTGGCAACAAACAGACCCGAACGTATCGAGTCAGTTAACGTAGGGGAATGTATCAGTGATCATAAGGTATCTATGGCAACAAGTCTGACAAAGAATGTTAAAAAAGGCAGGAAGATATTTTTGCGTAGCAAGAGTGACAGGTTACAACTTTCTGAGTACCTGAGCAGTTGCCATCAAATATTCGGTGATGAGGACGTAGTTATGAAAACAAGTGGAAAAATTTCAAAGGAATCGTTCAATGTGCACTAGACAAACACGTTCCGAGTAAGGTATTAAGGGATGGGAAACACCCACAAAGGCATAATAGCCGTGTGACAAAACTGCAACGTAAACAAAGAGAACTTCACCTTAGATTCAAGCTAAGTAAAAACCTAGCTGACAAAAAGAGCTGGACAAAGCGAAAATGAGGGTAAGGAGAGCAATGAGAGAAGTTTGCAATTACTTTGAAAGTAAGGCTTTGTCAATCTATCTGAGTAAAAACCCTAAGAGGTTTTGGCCGTATGTAAAATAAGTAACTGAGTCAAAATCGTCTATTCATTCACTCAGTGACCACAGTGGCACCGAAGCGGAAGGAGACAGAGAGAGGGCCGAAATACTGATTTCGGTATTCCAAAATTGTTTCGCCGCGGAAGATCGTAACACCGTACTTCCCTTCAATGGTCGAGCGAACGTCAAAATTTCAGATATTGAGATACCTGATCTCGGAACAGAAAAACAACTAAAATCCCTTAGCAGTGGGGAGGCATCAGAACCAGATGATATAATTATAAGATTCTACGAAGATTATGCGAAAGAAGTTCCATCCCTTGTAGCAGTAATTCATCGTAGATCGCTTGAGCAACAATTGGTGCCTCTCGACTAAACGAAAGCGCATGTCATTCCCGTTTTTAAGAAGGGCCGTAGGACAGATGCACACAATTATAGGCCTATATCATTGAAGTCAGCTTGGTGTAGAATTATGGAACATGTTTTATGCTGAAGATATAAGCCGTTCTTGGAGGAGGAAAATCTTCTCTGTAAAAATCACCATGGATTCCGCAAACAGAGATCCTGCGAAGCTCAAGTCTCTCTGTTCCTTCATGACGTCCACAGTGTCGTAGACAATGGCGCTCAGGTTGATGCCGTGTTCCCTAACTTCAGGAAGGCATCTGACACCGTCTCGCAATGCTGTTTAGTGAAAGACATACGATCTTATATGGTATCGGAGCAGATTTGCGACTGAATTCAAATGGCTCTGAGCACTATGGGACTTAACATCTGAGGTCATCAGTCCTATAGAACCTAGAACTACTTAAACCTAACTAACCTAAGGACATCACACACATCCATGCCCGAGGCAGGATTCGAACCTGCGACCGTAGCAGCAGCGCGGTTCCGGACTGCAGCGCCTAGAACCGCTTGACCACCGCAGGGTTCAAAACCTCCTTGCAGACATATCTCAACATGTCGCTCTTCGTGGAACAATATCGACAGATGTAAAGATAATTTCCCGTGTACCCCAAGGAAGTGTGATAGGACCGATACTGTTTACAATATACATAAATGATGTACTAGAAAGCATCGGATGCTCTCTAAGGTCGAGCCGCGCGGGATTAGCGGAGCGGTCTCGGGCGCTGCAGTCATGGACTGTGCGGCTGGTCCCGGCGGAGGTTCGAGTCCTCCGTCGGGCATGGGTGTGTATGTGTTTGTCCTTAGGATAATGTAGGTTAAGTAGTGTGTAAGCTTAGGGACTGATGACCTTAGCAGTTAAGTCAATTAAGATTTCACACACATTTGAACAATTTTTTCTCTAAGGTTGTTCGCCGATGATAGGTTGTCCACCACGCCAGAAGATAGTAGCGATTTGTAGATCTACCTCCAGATAATTGATTAAAGGTACAAGCTCTGTCAGTTGACCCTGAACGCAAATAAATGTAATATATTGCGCAAACGTATGAAAAGAAATCCACTGCTGTATAGATACACTATTGATGTCAAAACCGGTGGAAACAGTATCTGTCGGAAAATATCTACGAGTAACTATCCGAAGCGACCTTCAGTAGAATGACAATACAAAACAAATAGCGGGAAAAACAGGTACCAGACACAGATTCATAGGAAGAATCTTAAGGAAAAGTAGCTCGTCCACGAAGAAAGTGGCTTATAAGACTCTTATTCGAAACATTCTTGAGTATTTTTCATCTATCTGAGACCGCTACCAGATAGGACTGATAGAAGAGAGAGAGAAGATCCAACGAAGAGCGGGATCGTTTATTCGGAACGAGAGGCGTTACGGAGATGTTCAACAAATTCCATTGGCAGACGTTACGAGCCAGGCGTTGTACATAACTAAGAGATTTACTACTGAAATATCGAGAAAGCACTTTCCGGGATGAGTAGGAAACATATTACTTCCCCCGACACATGTCTCGCGTAATGACCATGAGGAGAAAATGCGAGAAATTAGACCCAATACAGAGACTTACAATCATCCTTCCCACGTGCTAGTCGCGAATGAAAGAAGGTTAGAGGGCTCTGTTAATAGTACAAAAAGTACTTTCCGCCACACACCATTAGGTATAGATGTTGCTTAGGGGAAGAGGGTAGTTATTTTTCCACGTAGTGTCCTTCAGATAATACTCTAATCTTGATAATGTAGTTTAGTAACTTTGGAAACAATACGTCAAGTTATTACTTGACTATACCGTTTGACATTTGACTACGAACTGTTTATAAAGTTTAGGCAAACATTTCTTATTTTCGAACAATTGCAGTCCACTATCGATACCAAGGATTGTGTTATGTCATCTGGATGCGGTAAAATATCACTTCAACTAATTGAATTGCTAAATATCCTTCATTATTGATAATACTACTAACAAGTATTTTTGAATGTTAACAGAAATTGCTTGCTCGGCCGCGGGTACGTAGTGAAAGTCGCAGACCTGGCTATGGGCTGCGACCTCTACAAGAAGGACTACTACCAAGTTGGTGGACCTGCTCCAGTTCCAATCCGGTGGTTGCCTTGGGAGAGCATACTACTGGTAAGATATTTCACAACACTAAATAAGTGTTTTGCAACACTACAGTTGCATTTGTAAAGAACAGTATGAAGATTACATTGACCTATTATAGGAATGTCATAGACTTAAAAATGTTATTATAAATCAGCAACAGGTAAGACAAGTTTTTATTTAGGGAAATCAGTTTACCTGAATTTGTGTGGCTGTATAGGGATTTCGACCTGGCTCTTATTGCAAAGTAAATAAACTTTCCGCAGTAATCACCACAACATCGAGTATGACACTGGATATTGACTTGAAATGTCTCGCCGAACTTAATGTCGATATTACGTAACGCAAAAAGGGACTGGACATGAATTCGAAGGAATCTCAGTCCGACCTTACAACCTTTCTCTCTGATTCTAATATCTCACTGTTCAAGAGATTTTCATATTAAATTTCCTCTATCTTCTTAAAAAAGTCGATAGAAATCATGTCCGTAGGCACTCTTCAGCATTTCGGTAAAATATTAAAATTATGGCAGTAGATTACCGGTATGATAGCTTATATTGTCCTGCTCTACCTTCCTTGACCCAGATGAAACTTCATATCTAGGATCTGTGTAGCTTCTAAGCACAACTTTAAGCAAAGGGCCTCTTCAAATCAGTCAAATAGTGTCTAAGAAATTTCAGGCTTGCATCCAGTCGTCATCTACTGCACTCACGATACATCGACTGGGAACTTTCCAGTCATCCTCATGTGAGCAACCGAACCAATTCTGAAAATGATTGGCAAGTACCAAGACTAATATCATAGTGAGCAGTTGTCGGCGACTAGCTGCAAGCCTGATATTTCATCCATCACTCAATTCGCCGCGAAAACAATAAAATTTTCTCCTACATTGTAATACACTACAATCTGTAGATAAGCTCAGTAAGACAAAAATACGAACGCCACGCCACGAAGGTGTTTTCCGAATGGGGCTGAAATCAGTAGATGTGATGTACATGTATAGACAAACAAATGATTACAATTTCGAAAAAATAGGATGATTCATTCAAGAGAACGAGCACCACAAATTGAGCAACTCAATAACGCGCTGGTCCACCTCTGGCCATAATGTTAGGAGTTGATTGACAGAATTGTAGGATATACCCTTCGAGATATTTTGTCAAATTATATCCAACTGGCGCCTCAGATCGGCAAAATTCCGAGCTGGCTAGAAGGCCTTGTCCAAAATGCTACAAACGCTCGCAGTTGGGGAGAGATCGGGCGACACTGCTGGCCGAAGTAGGATTTGGCAAGCAGGAAGATACGCAGTAGGAACTCTCAGTAGGAACTATTAGTTCATGAGCCCACTCGAAGCGTAAACTGTTGCGAAAGCATACTTGACCTCTTAGCAACAAATAATCCAGGACAAATAGTGAGTATCGCGACGAATCAGGGATTAGCGACCACAATGCAGTAGCTGCTAGGGCGAATACCGTAACTCCTACAACCATCAAAAAGAAACTCAAAGAATATATGTATTTAAAAAAAGATGATAAAATGCTCTTAAAACCGTTTTAAGAGACAGTCTGCACTCCTTCCGATCTTATCATGTAAGCGTAGAAAGGTTATGGAATGATTTCAAAGAGATAGTGTCGAAAGCAATTGAGAGATACATACCACATAAATTTTAAGTGATGGTATTGACCCTTCATTGTACACAAAACGGATCAGATCGCTGTTGAAGAAGCAGCGAAAAAAGCATGCCAAATTTAAAAGAAGGCAAAATCCCAAGCCTGCCAAAGTTTTGCAGAAGTTCGAAGTATAGCACGTGCTTCAATGAGACATGCTTTTAATAATTTCCTCAACGAAACTCTGTCTCGAAATATGTCAGAGAACCCAAAGAGATTCAGACATAGATAAAGCACACCAGTGGCAACACGCCATCAATACCTTCATTGCACGATAACAACGGTGAAGTCACTGATTCGAGTGGCACTAAAGCAGCGTTATTAAACACGATTTTCTGAAACTCCTTCACCAAAGAAGACGAAGTAAATATGCCTGAATTCCAATCAAGAACAACTGCCAAGATGAGAAACATAGAAATAGATATCTTCGGTGTCGCAAAGCAGCTTAAATCACTTACCAAAAGTAAAATTTTCCGGTTTAGATTGTACACCAGTCAGGTTCCTCTCAGAGTATGCTGATACAATAGCTCCACATTTAGTAATTATATACAACCGTTCGCTCACAGGAAGATCCGTACCTAAAGATTGGAAAATAGCTCAAGCCACACCAATACACAAAATGGAAAGTTGGATTAATCCATTGAATTACAGGCCGCTATCACTAACGTCGATTTGCAGTAGGGTCTTTGAACATATACTGTATTCGAAGATTATGAGGTACCTCGAAGAAACGATTTGTTGACACGTAATCATCACGGATTCATAAAATATCGTTCTTGCGAAACACAACTAGCCCTTTATACTCATGTAATAATGAGTGCTATCAACAGGAGACGTCAAATTGATTCCATATTTTTATATTTGCAGAAGGCTTTCGACACCATTACTCGCAAACGTCTTCTAACCAAACTGCGTGCGTATGGAATATCGCATCAGTTGTGCAACTGGATTTGTGATTTCCTGTCAGAAAGGTCACAGTTCGTAGTGATAGACGGAAAGTCATCGAGTAAAACTGAAATAATATCCATCGTTCCCCAAGGAGGTGTTATAGGCCCTCTATTATTCCTCATCTACATTAAAGACATAGGAGACAATTTCAGTAGCTGTCTTAGATTGTTTGCAGAAGATGCTGTCATTTAAAGACTTGTAAAGTCATCAGCTGACCAAAAAGAATTCCAAAATGATTTAGATAAAGATCTGTATGGTGTTAAAAGTGGCAGTTGACCCTGAATACAGAAATCCGCTGAATTTTGATTACGCGATAGGTCGCACAAGTCTGTTGGCTGTAAATTCAACTAAATATTTAGGGATTACAATTGCAAACACCCCAAATTGGAAAGATCACGTAGATAATGTTGTGGGTAGAGCCAACCAAAGATTGAGATTTATTGGCAGCACACTTAGAAGATGCAACAGGTCTACTAAATAGACTGCATGCACCACTCTTGTCCACCCTATTCTGGAGTATTGCTGTGCGGTGTGGGATTCGCATTAGATGGGACTGACGGATGATATCGAAAAAGTACTAAGAAGGGCAGTTCGTTTTGTACTATCGCGATGTAGGGGAGATCGTGCAACAGGCATGATACGTGAATTGGAATGGCTATCATTAAAACAAAGGCGTTTTTCGTTGCGACGGGATCTTCTCATGAAATTTCAGTCACCAGTTTTCTCCACCGATTGCGAAAACATTCTGTTGGCACCCACCTACATAGGGAGCAGTGATCATCACGATAAAATAAGAGAAATCAGGGCTCGTACAGAAAACTTCAAGAGCTCGTTTCTCCCGCGCGCCGTTGTAGACGGGAACGGTAGAGAGAGAGCTGAAAGGTGGTTCATTGAAACCTCTGTCGGGCATTTTATTGTGAACAGCAGATTAATAACGTAGATGTATATCTAGATCTAGATGTCGGGCATTGTCTTACTGAAATATAAGCCCATAATGGCTTTCCACTAAGGGCAACAAAATGGGGCTTAGAGCATCGCAGACGTACCGTCGTTCTGTAAGGATAGCCTACCTGACGACAAAAAAATAATCCTGATATGAAAGGAAATGGCTGCCCATATCATCACTCTTGGCTGTCGGGCCGTATAGGTGTGACGTTCAGCTTGGTATCCCACCGCTGTTCGGTCCAGACACGTCTTGCCTTGTCATCGTGGCTCAGATAGAAGTGAGACTCAGCACTAAAAGCAAATAAAGCCCAGTCAATTGGATTCCAGACCGAAGACGTGCCTGGAGACGTCCAGCACAGATATGAGATACCAATCTGAGCGGCCGGCCGGAGTGGCCGAGGGGTTCTAGGCGCTACAGTCTGGAACCCCGCGACCGCTACGGTCGTAGGTTGAATCCTGCCTCGGGCATGGATGTGTCTGATGTCGTAAGGTTGGTTAGGTTTTAGTAGTTCTAAGATCTAGGGGACTGATGACCTCAGAAGTTAAGTCCCATGGTGCTCAGAGCCATTTGAACCATTTTGAACCAAGCTGAGCGTCACCCGCCAAACAGCCCAAAAATCAGAAATGAGATTCTGGGGGGCCATTTCGCCTCATAGCAGGATCCTTTTGGCTGTCGTCTGTGGGACCTTACAGCACAGCGCACTTAGACTTATACGCCCCGGTTTGTTGCACTTCATGGTAAATCATCCTGAGATTACACAGCAGCAACATAATGCATATCGCCCACAGTGAGAGTTTCTACTGCTTATCTTCATTCTTGCCGAACCCTACCCTGGCGTGCAATGTTACCGGATCGATCCACAACAGAGAACGTTTGGAGCATAATGGACAGGGACCTCCAAACAGCTCGGATTTTGACGGCCTTACACTCTAACTGGACAGAATTTGGCTCGTTGTCCCTAAATAAAGAAAAGTTTAAGGTCATCCACACGAGTACTAAATGGAAATCGTTAAACTTCAGTTACACCATAACTCAGTCTAATCTAAAATCCGTAAATTCGACTAAATACCTCTATCATCATCATCATTTAAGACTGGTTATGCCTTTCAGCGTTCAGTCTGGAGCATAGTCCCCCTTATAAAATTCCTCCATGATCCCCTATTCAGTGCTAGCATTGATGCCTCTTCTGATGTTAAGCCTAGCACTTCAAAATCATTCTTAACCGAATCCAGGTATCTTTTTCTTGGTCTACCCCGACTCCTCCTACCCTCTAATGCTGAACCCATGAGTCTCTTGGGTAATCTTGCTTCTCCCATGCGTGTAACATGACCCCACCATCCAAGCCTGTTCGCCCTGACTGCTACATTTATAGAGTTCATTCCCAGTTTTTCTTTGATTTCCTCATTGTGGGCACCCTCCTGCCATTGTTCCCATCTACTTGTACCTGCAATCATCCTAGCTACTTTCATATCCGTAACCTCAACCTTATTGATAAGGTAACCTGAATCCACCCAGCTTTCGCTTCCATACAACAAAGTTGGTCGAAAGATTGAACGGTGCACAGATAACTTAGTCTTGGTACTGACTTCCTTCTTGAAGAAGAGAGTAGATCGTAGCTGAGCGCTCACTGGATTAGCTTTGCTACACCTCGCTTCCAGTTCTTTCACTATGTTGCCATCCTGTGAGAATATGCACCCTAAGTATTTGAAACCGTTCACCTGTTCTAACTTTGTTCCTCCTATTTGGCACTCAATCCGTTTATATCTCTTTCCCACTGCCATTACTTTCGTTTTGGAGATGTTAATCTTCATACCATAGTCCTTACATTTCTGATCTAGCTCTGAAATATCACTTTGCAAACTTTCAATCGAATCTGCCACCACAACTAAGTCATCTGCATATGCGAGACTGCTTATTTTGTGTCCACATATCTGAATCTCACCCAGCCAGTTTATTGTTTTCAACATATGATCCATAAATAATATGAACAACAGTGGAGACAGGTTGCAGCCTTGCCTTACCCCTGAAACTACTCTGAACCATGAACTCAATTTACCGTCAACTCTAACTGCTGCCTATCTATGTAAAGACCTTTAATTGCTTGCAAAAGTTTGCCTCCTATTCCATAATCTCGTAGAACAGACAATAACTTCCTTCTAGGAACCCAGTCATAAGCCTTTTCTAGATCTATAAAGCATAGATACAATTCCCTGTTCCACTCTTAACACTTCTCCATTATTTGCCGTAAGCTAAAGATCTGGTCCTGACAACCTCTAAGAGGCCTAAACCCACACTGATTTTCTTCCAGTTTGTCCTCAACTAATACTCGCACTTTCCTTTCAACAATACCTGAGAAAATTTTACCCACAACGCTGATTAAAGAGGTACCTCTGTAGTTGTTACAATCTTTTCTGTTTCCATGCTTAAAGATTGGTGTGATTACTGCTTTCGTCCAGTCTGATGGAACCTGTCCCGACTCCCACGCCATTTCAATAATCCTGTGTAGCCATTTAAGACCTGACATTCCACTGTATTTGATGAGTTCCGACTTAATTTCATCCACCCCAGCCGCTTTATTGCACTGCAATCTATTGACCATTTTCTCACACTTCCTCAAATGTGATCCTATTTCCATCATCATTCCTATCCCGTTGTACATCGAAATCTGAAACATTACTCGTCGTATTTTCACCTACATTGAGCAACTCTTCAAAATATTCCCTCCATCTGCCCAAGGCATCCGCAGGATTCACCAGCAGTTTTCCTGACCTGTATATAATACTTGACATTTCCTTCTTACCTCCCTTTCGAAGACTGCTAATTACACTCCAGAATGGTTTTCCAGCAGCTTGACCCAAAGTCTCCAACCTGTTTCCAAAGTCTTCCCAAGATTTCTTCTTAGATGCTGCAATTATCTGTTTGGCTTTGTTTCTTTCTTTAACATACCTTTCTCTGTCTACCTCAGTTCTAGTATGTAGCCATTTTTGTTACGCCATCTTTTTACTTTTACAGGCTGCCTTGACTGTATCATTCCACCAAGCTGTTTGCTTCATCCTACCTTTACACACTACTGTTCCAAGACATTCTTTAGCCACTTCTAGTACTGTGTCCCTGTACCTTGTCCATTCCTTTTCCAATGACTGTAATTGCCTACATTCAACTAACTGGTACATTTATGGGATCACTGTTATGTACTTGTGCCTGATTTCGTTATCCTGAAGTTTCTCCACTCTTATACTCCTACGTATGGACCTGACCTGCTGCACTTTCGGCCTCACAATACCAATTTCACTGCAGATTAAATAGTGATCAGTGTCATCAAAGAATCCCCTGAATACACGTGTGTCCCTCACAGCCTTCCTGAATTCCTGATCTGTTATTATATAGTCAATGACAGATCTGGTTCCACTGCCTTCCCAAGTATACCGGTGAATGTTCTTATGTTTAAAAAATGAGTTTGTGATTACTAAGCCCATACTGGCACAGAAATCCAAGAGTTGTTTCGCGTTCCTGTGGGCCTCCAAATCCTCTCCAAATTTACCCATAACCTTTTCATACCCTTCTGTTCGATTTCCAATCCTGACATTAAAATCACCCATGAGCAGAACACTGTCCTTGTCCTTTACTCTAACAACTATGTCACTGAGTGCGTCATAAAAACTATCCATCTTATCTTGATCTGTCCCTTCAAAATGCGAATATACTGACACAATCCTAATTTTCTTGTTAGACACTGTCAGATCTATCCACATCAATCGTTCATTTGCGTATCTTACTGCAACTACACTGGATTCCATTTCTTTCCAGATGTAAAACCCTACACCCCATTGTGTTATTCCTGCTTTGACTCCTGACAGGTAAACCTTGTATTCTCCCACTTCCTCTTCTTTCTCACACCTTACCCGAATGTCACTAACAGCTAAAACGTCCAACCCCATCTTACTTGCAGCCTCTGGCAACTCTACCTTCTTCCCAGAGTAGCCCACATGATATTAATAGCTCCCCATCTCGTTACCATTCGTTTGCCAAGTCGTATCTTAGGAGTCCCTGGTTTGTCAATTGGAGGTGGGGCTCCATCACCTCCAAAGGTCCGAGGCATTTTGTTCGGATTGTTGCCAGCATCATATTTAAAGTACCAGGGAAGCAGGTTGCTAGCCTTACTTGCCCCGGGTCCCATTGGGTTTTACCCCTAACGGTTGAGGGACTAACCGGTGGATTTGGTAGTCTTTGCCGTCTGAGCACAAAGGTGACCACGACTCAGAATATGTCCGAGATGCCCAGCCTTATTTCAATGTAACTGGTATCCTGACTGTCAGGACCACTTACTTGGCCACTCATACGTTGCCCGTGGTTCATGAACTAGGACATGACAACAGGAACCCTCACCATGAACCACTAACTAAATACCTGGGTATTAAAATTACGAACAACTTAAATTGGAAGGAGCACATAGAAAATGTTATGGGGAAGGCTAACCAAAAAAAAAGCACTCCGTGTTCAGGACACGAGTGGCCTACCGGGACCATCCGACCGCCGTGTCATCCTTAAGGCTAACCATAGACTACTTTTTATTGGCAGGACACTTAGAAAATGTAACAGATCTATTAAGGAGACTGCCTACACAACGCTTGTCCGTCCTCTTTTAGAATACTACTGTGCAGTGTGGAATCGTTACAAGATAAGACTGACGGAGTACATCGAAAAAGTTCATAAAAAGGCAGCACGTTTTATATTATCGCGAAATATGGGAGAGAGTGTCACAAAAATGATACAGGATCTAGGCTGGACATCATTACAACAAAGACGTTTTTCGTTGCGATGGAATCTTCTCACGAAATTCCAGTCACCAACTTTCTCCTCCGAATGCGAAAATATTTTGTTGACACACACCTACATACGGAGGAACGATCATCACGATAAAATAAAGGAAATCAGAGCTCGTACGGAAAGATATAGGGGTTCATTTCTTCCGCGCGCTATACGAAATTGGAATAATAGAGAATTGTAAAGGTGGTTCTATGAACCTTCTGCTAGGAGCTTGAAAGTGATTTGCAGATTATCCATGTAATGTAGATGTAGATGTAGATGTAGATGCAGATGGACGTCCGGCAAATCTTATCAGCTGATGCCGAGCCGATTAACTGCTTGCATAAGGAACAGAGGTGGACCAACTCGCTATTGAGTTGCTTAGTTAATGAATCTCCTGTTTTTGAATAAGTCATCCAGTTTTTGTGAAATAATAATTTGTTTGTCTGTATACGTACGGCACGGCTATCGATTTCCATACCATTCGGATAATTACTTCATTGTATCTTAGATTGTATTTTCTACATCTTCGCTCATCTGAACATATTATATTATTATCGTAATGTTTGTTAACTCCATAAACGACGACTGTAATATGTTGCATTTCCTATCATGTAGCCATGTGAGATTTTACATAATAGCACGACGCAACTCGTGTACAGTTAGCACATTCTCTGGCCTCAGGACCGGTACACGCCAGCGAGCAGCGTGTGGGCTTTCGGCGTGACGCTCTGGGAGATCCTGAGTCTGGCGGGTGAGCGACCTTTCCAGCACCTGTCCAACGAGGAGGTCATCCAGAACGCTGAGCACATGTACTACGGCAGCGAGTTGCAGGTACATGTGCAACCCTCACATGTTCGCCATCTGTCCTGCTGCTTTCCAGGATAATGAGATTGAGTTGGGCAGTTAAGGTGTGCCGGACCTAGATAGCAACATTTCCTTGGGCAGAAAACGGGACAAAATTGGCAGTCCTACAAACTTCAGCAGGAGCACACTCAGAAATAACAGTTCCTTTCCAGCTTGCACGCTAGACTTTGTTAAGCTGAATTAATTCCAACGTAAACGGAGGCGATCAGGCAAATAAGAGACACAACACACATGACAGTAGGCAACCATAAGCAAACTCTAGCAGGATTGAGAAACACGTGTAATTCCGTCGCTAACCGAATTGAAACGCTCGTATGAGGAAAGCTAAATCACAGTCCGTACCAAACAAGCATGCACCGGACAGTGTTTCAGTCGATGCTAACGTTACGGTAATACAAACTAAGTAGCCCGACTGTGGTGGTCACAAGGTGCAGGGACCGAATGTCTGCCGAACGCCGCGCCCGCGGCAGCGGACTGCTGACGACGGGATACGACTGCTACATTCAACAAGTTTCCATCTCTACCGGCGCCCCCTCCACATCCACTGATTCTGGCTGAGACACCAGAGTTGATCCATTTGTTACCGTATTCACGATACACGGTGGAATCAATGTTTAGATCTGTGTGTCTCAGAACTTTCCAGTATGATAGGAACCAGCACATTAAAGCCGACCTCATCTTCTCACAGCTTTGAAATATAAATCAGGGATCCTCTTTTCCAGTTTATTAAAAATTAGAAAAGTAGATACAAGCAACAGTAGGACTATAAAATGGTGAACAGAAACTCTTTGTGCAAATCCAGCAGGAGACGTGTTACTGAGTAGCACAACACTTTTACTGAGTTATGCGAACATGTGGGTCTGAAGAAGCCGCTGCTGTTAACACTTTTTTTTTTGTAATACCGTTCAGCGTTTGCCTATTGAAGTCTGGGAAAGTAGAAGGAAGAAAGGAAGATTAGTGGGTAACGTTCCATCTTTAACCAGATCATTACGGGCCGAGCACATGTTCACACCACAGAAGGGTGATTAAGGAAATTAGTCGTGTCCTTTCAAAATCACAATCGAAGCTTTTGCCAAAAGTGATTAGAAAAATCAATGAAAACCTAAATATGGATGTTACATATTTCCAACATACTGTCAGTGGAACAGTGAGCAATACAATACTGGTTCAGACGATTATACATATATTTCTGTTTTTGCCTGCTGGCTACCAGTTTTGGTACACAGTACCAGTATCACCTTCAGCCCATCCTTAAAAGGTATCAGTAGCCTCTTACCCTCTGCGCACTGTCGTAAAATACATCTACTTGGAAAGTAAAAGTAAGTGGTAAGAGGCTACCTATACGTTTTAAGAAAGGCCTCAGGATGTTACTGTGTACCAAAATCGGTAGCCAGTACGGAGAATAAATAAACTGCGACTGTAGATTATAATAAACTTTTTCAGTAAATCTGGATGGTCCACGGACGATCTGAACCGTGGTCATTCCGAAAGCGAGTCTATCCCCCTTGGTCGTCTAGGAAAGAACTCAACGAAAAGAATGGCCTTTCGTATCAAGAACGCCATTCGCCCCTATTTACAGACCGACACTGTCTGATTGAATGTAGCCATGCCAAAAATCTAATACGACGCCAATGCAGCGAATGCAGCTTAGTTTCTCTTACAAAGTAGTCAGCTCATTGTTCATCTACCATATCGATCCTGTTCAAAACTTTCGCTATTGTGTTTCTGCTACAAAACTGTACCCACTGCTTATATGGATTTCGTTTTGTAGTCAGTGAGGACCTGCACATCACTCTGCTCTCACGGTCATTTTGACGAAATTCTGAAAATATGAACGCAGTTCAAATTACTTTTATGACGCCCTATCCTTAAGGATGGATCTGCCGATGAATTTTAATTAGCCTTTCCCTTTATGCATTTGCCATGTATGTGACCCTGCATTTCGGAACAAAAAGAGGAAAGATAACATTTTCAGCCACCAAGGCATTGATAGACTTATAGGGAAACGTCAAGTGCCACTTTACGGCAGTCATGACCTGCCTCACTCATTTATGCGGACTCGTTTCCGTCAGTGCCCGACCATTCTCATTAGGCTGCCTTGGTAGCTTACTTTGTGGATGACCTAACAGGAGTATGAACTTAGATTCAGTGATGCCCTTATACGAAATTTCTGATACACAAAATCACATCCAATAACTGATAAACACATTGACAGAGTAAATGAATAAAAGGTAAATTACAAACTGGGCGATGGGCGACTAAGGAACTAAATCTAGAATGACATGATCAAAATTCAAGAGGACCGCTTTTATTGGACAAAAAAGTACGTTTGCACCAGAAAACTATAGAGATATAAAGTTCAGTTTTATTGCACAATCGATTTCGTTGGACAGGTACCTTGGAAGTGGTTTTGAGATGCCATAGCACATGCTGTAGCTATAACCATAAGCAAGTAGTGGACCAAACTGATTCAGTTGCTTTGCCATAGGTTCTCCAAATACATAAATAATTCAGTTCTCAGCTTCGCGATCTATAGCATATTAATGAGTCGGGACCTTTTCATTATAGAGCAAAGAGTTAATGTTCTTAGATAAATTTTTAACGAGAACACGACGTGTTGCACATTAATGTTACGTAGAAATATTAAACAGAAAGCTGCTACGCCTTGTTCATTACTTGCTCTCGCCAGATAGCAATTTAGTTTTCAGTCTAGTATGAGCGCAAATATTCATTCATGTCTGTACAAACAAAATATATTTTTTGTCCGTCACTTATAAAGCTGGAAAATAAAGCTGTACAGTGTCCGATTGAATCTGCTCTAGTTGCTGTGATAATTTTAATCTTTTTCTTGTTTCAGGTATTCCTTCCCAAACCAACAATTTGTCCACCAGAACTGTATGACCTGATGTGCGACTGCTGGAAGAGAGACGAAACAGTACGACCTAGGTTCAAAGAGATCTACCTTTTTCTGAAATACAGAAACTCTGTCCATCCAGTTGAGTACAGGGAGTGACCTCACACCCAAAGTTGCGTGAAATTAGAGTAATGGGGCCACCATGATTTCAGAATGTTATTCATTAAAGACTTCTAATAACGTATGAACTACAGCTGACGTACTTTGAATATATCGGGAAAAAAGTGTTACTGGGAAGTCGTGATGGTCTGTGAAATCCTCGTGACGCTCTAGGAAAATGAAAATTTTTATCACTAAAGCTAATATGAGATACATTAATACATTTTTTATCACAATTTGTACTATAACTTCTTTTGGAAAAATGTTATCAAAAATATCAGTTACATGGATAATATGTGTACAGCAATGGAGGTAGAGACAACAGTAAATTTTTCACAGACTTTTTGTCTTTGTCGATTTTACCCAAACATTCTTGCGGTGAGTATTGTAACTTCCTCCTATTTGTTTTTTCATTATTAGTGAACGCATTCCTCCCACATCCCACACTTTCGCCACCATATAGACAAACAGTTCGTAGATAGTTACTCTATTGGCGATTAAAATTGCTAGACCACGAATGTGACATGCTAAAAGACGCGAAATTTAACCGACAGGAAGAAGATGCTGTGATATGCAAATGATTAGCTTTTCACAGCATTCACGCAAGGTTGGCGCCGGTAGCGACACCTACAACGTGCTGACATGAGGAAAGTTTCCAACCAATTTCTCATACACAAACAGCAGTTTACCGGCGTTGCTTGGTGTAACGTTGTTGTGATGCCTCGTGCAAAGAGGAGAAATGCGTACCATCACGTTTCTGACTTTGATAAAAGTCGGATTGTAGCCTATCGCGATCGCGGTTTATCGTGTCGCAACATTGCTGCTCGCATTGGTCGAGATCCAATGACTGTTAGCAGGATATGGAATTGGTGGGTTCAGGAGAGTATTACGGAACGTCGTGCTAGATCCCAACGGCCTCGTATCACTAGTAGTCGAGATGACAGGCATCTTATCCGCATGGCTGTAAAGGATCGTGCAGCCACGTCTCGATCCCTGAGTCAACAGATGGGGACGTTTGCGAGACAACAATCATCTGCACGAACCGTTCGCCGACGTTTGCAGCAGCATGGACTATCAGCTCGGAGACCATGGCTGCGGTTACCCTTGACGCTGCATCACAGACAGGAGCGCCTGCGATGGTGTACTCAACGACGAGGTGCACGAATGGCAAAACGTCATTTTTTTTTTTTATGAATCCAGGTTCTGTTTACAGGATCATGATGGTCGCATCCGGGTTTGGCGACATCGCGGTGAACGCACATTGGAAGCTTTATTCGTCATCGCCATACTAGTGTATCACCCGGCAAGATGGTATGGGATGCCATTGGATACACGTGGACGTTACATTTCAGAAGTGTTACGACCTGTGGCTCTACCCTTCATTTGATCCCTGCGAAACCCTACATTTCAGCAGGATAATGCACGACCGCATGTTGCAGGTCATGTACGGGCCTTTCTGGATACAGAAAATATTCGACTGCTGTCCTGGCCAGCACATTCTCCAGATCTCTCACCAGTTGAAAACGTCTGGTCAGTGGTGGCCGAGCAACTGGCTCGTCACAATACGCCAGTTACTACTCTTGATGAACTGTAGTATCGTGTTGAAGCTGCATTGGCAGTTGTACCTGTACACGCCATCCAAGCTCTGCTTGACTCAATGCCCAGGCGTATCTTCGCCGTTATTACGGCCAGAGTTGGTTGTTCTGGGTACTAATTTCTCAGGATCCATGCACCCAAATTACGTGAAAATGTAATCACATGTCAGTTCTAGTGTAATATATTCGTCCAATGAATACCCGTTTATCATCTGGATTTCTTCTTGGTGTAGCAATTTTAATGGCCAGTAGTGTACATAAAATTGGTGTTTTAAATTTTATGAGCTTCAAGCGGGATTAAATGCGTTAAGGTACTAAGGCTCTGTAGGTGGAAACGAAGAGATTGGTTCGCCAAAAATATGGCGTTTATATATTCTCTTCGTGCAAATATGTACACATTAGGCTTGTTTTTTTTCGGTTTCAGATGGTTATGCTTCAACTCCTAATTCATGGCGCTGTACATCCCCGTATGTGTTGACCTGAATGAAACGAAGCACGCAGAGTGTTACGTATATGAATTCTATATTTATATAGTGCATAGATGAGATATTTCTACTGCTGACTGAAAACGCTGTGCTGAACAACGCTACATAGGTAGTCGTTTACCGACTAATAATTACAGATATTACAACTCGCATGCTTTTAGGTTGCGTAGTACGTCTAAGTAAATGTGGTAAATCGCTGTTTTTCCCTTGGGCAGCAGGTCAGGTGTTGAAGTGTAGACACGCGGACTCAAAAACCTAGTCTATACTGATAGACGTAGTCCACTTAGTAGTGCAGTTATGACTGTGCAGAAAACATCAGGTGGTAAATTATGTAGCCGGTTTGTGGGAAGACTGTTAGACACAGAGAAAAAAAAACCAACTCACAGATGAGTCTAAATATTAAGGTACCACATGTGCGCCACGGTCTACATGTGATTAAAATGGATATTTGTGAGAGAACTGCAGCGTAATTCCCAATCCTTATAAATGGGTAAGTATTTAATAGGAACCGTCAAGCTTAGGTAATGCATTTGAATGATGAAAACCCAGAGACATTCACCTGGATAACTATCTATAACAAGAGAATAGCAACGCATGATTGACACTGTAGTGAGATTGGGTATCCATATACTCAGTAGCACATCTCTTGGAAAAGCAAGAAACATCCATCTCCATCCGTCAAAAGCCGCCCGACAAGCAGAAAGTGTGAATAAATAGCGAATCTTCAGCAGAGTATCGGTACGTATGGACTCAACCCCTTCTTCAGGTGTATCTGTAACTCAAAAGAAAACAACATCTCTGAATTGCAAGACCATAAACCGGTTAACAGAGCCGGAGATTTTGAAAGTGGTGTATCACGTTATACGGGTGAGAGTTGTGTGATAAGACATTATGAATTGAAGGAATTCAACATACGGTGATTATAGGGTAGATGATTTTCTTCGTGTAAGATACCACAGCCGTTAAAGGACGGTGTCAAGGCATACGCTATCTGTGACTTAATTAACAATTATTTGCCTTATTATGTTTTCAGACCAAACGCCAATTTCAGCCTTACAGGCCTTCTCAGGTTCTGTAGGTTGCTGTTATACAGGGTGAGTCACTAACTATTGCCACCAAGAATAACTCCGGAAGTATGATAGGAGCTGAAACGTTTGTAGGACATAGGTTGCATGAGACAACATGATGTTGGTTTGTGTTGCTAGGTGGGGTCGCTTCAGAGATAGAAGGGACAATTTTTTTTCTTTTCTTTAAATGAGACGCTATAGTTTGGTACTTATTTTCTGTTAGAGACTATCGAGACGAATCGAATGATGTGTAACAGTAAGGTCTTTGAAGGTCAGCGAAGGTCACAAAGGTGGCATGAACATCCATTTACAGAAGGTGTTCGAAGTGATAACCATTGGTATCAATACAGTGCTGCAATCTTCTTATAATGGATTGAGTGATATCCCTTATCACATCGGCAACTATCGGAGCACGTGCTCTGATAACTCTTTCTCGCATTTCTTCAGGTGTAGTTGGAACATCTTTATAAACAATGTCTTTTACGAATCCCCACAAGTAAAAATTCAGGGGCGTCAAGTCTGGCGAACGTACCGGCCACAGCAAATCTCCTCTGCGTCCAATTCAACGATTTGGGAATTTTCTCTGCAGCTCATTTCTAGCCAACAGCGAAACATGTGCCAGAGACCCATAATGTTGGTACCACATTCTATTCCTTGTTCCTAAAGACATTTCTTCCAATAACAGACCTAATGTTTCTTGCAGGAATGTGGTGCACTTCCTACCACTAAGATTTCCTTCTATGAAATAGGGGACTATAATTCTGTCCTCCAGAATCCCACACCATACATTTACCAACCACGGCTTTTGGTGTGCAACTTACTCCGCCAACATGGACTTTCAGTTGCTGAATAATGCATATTATGCAAATTAACATTTCCATGGTTCGTGAATGTAGCCTCGTCAGTAAATGAAACCAAATTAATAAATGTGGCAACCCTCTGAATCTGAAGTTGAGACCATGGACAGAATTCAGTGCGACGCATACAATCTGTACCAGTTAATTGGCTCTGAGCACTATGGGACTTAACTGCTGTGGTCATCAGTCCCCTAGAACTTAGAACTACTTAAACCTAACTAACCTAAGGACATCACACACATCCACGCCCGAGGCAGGATTCGAACCTGCGACCGTAGCAGTGCCGCGGTTCCGGACTGAGCGCCTAGAACCGCTAGACCACCGCGGCCGGCACCAGTTAATTCATGGTGAAGACTCATATGGTAAGAGTGATATTAATGGTGATGAGGAGCACGAACAACACTACTCTCGATCATGACAGATTCTCTTGCAATTTGACGCGAACTAACACAAGGATCAAGAACCACAGTGGCAAGAGTACCAATTTCGATATCCTCGTTAGTATCTTTCCTGTGCCGGATGTGTTTCGATGCGTTAAAGCTCCAGTTCATCTCAGTTTATCGTACACTTATTTAAATGTACGGCGTGTAGGGTGAGTACGTTGAGGATATCTTTCAGTGTATAAGTGTGGTGTCACCGCCAGACACCACACTTGCTAGGTGGTAGCTTAAATCGGCCGCGGTCCATGTAGTACATGTCGGACCCGCGTGTCGCCACTGTGATCGCAGACCTAGCGCCACCACCAAGGCAGGTCTCGTGATACGAGAGTGGACTCGACCCCAGTTGAACGAGAACCAAGCTATCGCCCAGTTGTACGCGAACCTAGCTATCGCCCAGTTGTACGAAGCCTTTCTCTCTCATTAGCCGAGAGACAGAACAGCCATCAGCTAAGTTAATGGCTACTAACTAGCAAGGCGCCATTTGTATCACTGCCTATAGCTTACGAGTATTCAAGAGAGATGTATTCCAAGGATTATTAAAAAGATAAGTAATAAGCATCTACATACTTTTCTTCTTATTCATTTATAAGTTCTCATGTTCCAGACTTCACGCCCGTCTGCTTTAGCCTTGCGTGCCCTATCGGCTACAGCGTTAGTCTAGCTTTCTTTTTCAGCAATCAACTCCACGGTGTCGGTCCAGCTACCGACACTACATTTATTGGCGACGAGGATGGGATGGCCGGGTGCGGGTGGCACAGCCTCGCCTGTTGTTAGGCTCCCCACCTCCTCGCATACGTCAACATGTGGTCCTCCCCACGGCGGGCGGAAGCCTTATCTCACGACCGTTCGCCGATTTGCGGGGGAGGAATGTGGTGTCACCGCCAGACACCACACTTGCTAGGTGGTAGCTTAAATCGGCCGCGGTCCATGTAGTACATGTCGGACCCGCGTGTCGCCACTGTGATCGCAGACCTAGCGCCACCACCAAGGCAGGTCTCGTGATACGAGAGTGGACTCGACCCCAGTTGAACGAGAACCAAGCTATCGCCCAGTTGTACGCGAACCTAGCTATCGCCCAGTTGTACGAAGCCTTTCTCTCTCATTAGCCGAGAGACAGAACAGCCATCAGCTAAGTTAATGGCTACTAACTAGCAAGGCGCCATTTGTATCACTGCCTATAGCTTACGAGTATTCAAGAGAGATGTATTCCAAGGATTATTAAAAAGATAAGTAATAAGCATCTACATACTTTTCTTCTTATTCATTTATAAGTTCTCATGTTCCAGACTTCACGCCCGTCTGCTTTAGCCTTGCGTGCCCTATCGGCTACAGCGTTAGTCTAGCTTTCTTTTTCAGCAATCAACTCCACGGTGTCGGTCCAGCTACCGACACTACAATAAGTCTCCCTCTCTCACTTAATTTCGTAGGCATTCTTCGTAAATGAGAAGCATATCGACTTGTTCTTCGAAGGAATAGGTCATTCACATTCGCTTGATTTGACAATATTAGTCTTAACGTCACTGCGAAACCGTCGAATGGTGTTTAGATGTCAAAGGCACGTTAGATCGATACGCCGTATTCGGCGAATGTTTACTATATGCACGATATACGAGAGAGAATTGTCAGAGCATTTGCTTCGATATGTGCCGATGTGATAAGGAATACCACTCAATCCATGATGACTGCAGCACTCCATTGATACCAATGGTCACCACTTCCATCACCTTCTGTAAGTGGACGTCCATGCCACCTTATTGACCTTCGTTGACCTTCATAGACCTTAGATCATTAGATTCGTCTCGATAGCCGCTGTCAGAAAGTAAATACTAAACCACAGCATCCCATCTAAAAAAACGAAATTGACCTTCATATCGTCGACACCTCTCCACCTAGCAACAAAAACCCAACGTCATATTATGGCCCCCGTTGCCCCATCCAACATTTGTCCGACAAACGTTTCAGGTCCTATCATACTTTCGGAGTTATTCTATGTTGCAACAATTAGTGACTCACCCCGTATATTGTTGAGAATGTTTTTGAAGTTCTGTAGGTTAGTGGTATATGTTGTCGAGAACGTCCAGTATGGCCTAAATTGGCCAATCCTGTGAAATGAAATAACGAAAATAGTTGTTAATTAGGCAACAGCCGATGTGGAACCATGACACCGTTACTTAACAGTGTCAGAATGAACTACGTATGTCATCACTGCTATCTGCGACTTAATCGATGACAATCCCACATTCACCGTCGAGATAACACTCTCAGAAAAATGCTGCACAGATACTGAATTGTTATTTTGTAAACCACGGAGGAATCAAGTAACATAAACACCAGTGTTTATTTATTAGGAACATAGTAAATACTTCAGTCACCGTCTGCTCGTCTAACGCGTGACAGAGCCTTACCAGTAACATTAACTGAGCTGGAGAACGAGATAAACGAGAAAGAAGAATCCATAATCAAATGAAAGAATGAACTCTCCTTACCGTATCTGCAGATGCAGCACTGTTACTGTAGGTGATAGAACAGTTTGTACTTCCTACTTGGGGGAAACTTGACGATACCTTCACAAAGCCCAGAGCCAAGCTGTTTCGTTTGGTAACAGCTATCGTGATTTTTACACGCTGCATACCCATCGTCGAAGCTATAATTTTCCTCATTTTGTGGTCACTTAAACAAATGTGTCATTTTGCAAGCTACGCGTATCTCAGTTTTGCTTTCCTCTAAAATTGGTACTATAACACTGCGTATATTTTATAGCTGCTTGTGTGACCTTCGACCAACGTGCTCAAGAGATGCTCACACACACAAACACACACATACACACACCCACCTACCCACCCACACACACACACACACACACACACACACACACACACACACACACACACGCCACACACACACACACACACACACACACACACACACACACACACACGGAGAGAGAGAGAGAGAGAGAGAGAGAGAGAGGGAGGGAGGGAGGGAGATTGGTTACAGCAACATACGGTATCCATCACCTACAAGGTAACAAATTTTCCTGGTTCACTTCCATTCGTGATTGAACATTGTGACTGGCAGCAGCATCCCACGCTCGGTGCCACCATGCGTGAGAAAGAAGCTACTAACGCCGTTAACATATGTATCCACTTTTAAGTTACATTATCTGATGTTAAAAATTAATATGTCTTCTTTAGAGTCAGTCGTTCAGAAATAATTACTGTAATCTCTACCGCCATTTATTTTGTTAGACATAGATAAACCTCTCTCCTCTACCAGCTACATTGTTGGTACACATTATCGTTGTGCCACATACGGCCTATTCCCCAACTTCCTTGCTTTCACAACCGATTCCGTGTTAACTACGGGTTGTGTGTCCCTATACATAATAACTTACTGATGAGTTAGCTGTATAACTGAAGACTGGTCTGTGGTCTGCCTCAGTGAAGTCATTTACGAAATGCATGTAAGAAAACTATTAAGAAAAGTGGATGAGTACAGTGTTCTAAAAGTTCCAGGGATATTTGTCATTCACTTCTGGTGTAAAGTTTGCTGTTACATAGATTGCAGTGCAAATGGCTTCTTCAGGATGGTCCTATACGCAAAAACGAAAAAGTGTTGACAAATTTCGGCTGATATTGAGAGGCAGATAAACAAACTGCTTTGCGAAGAGTACTCTTGCCCAAATTTTTGTGCACAACGTAGCTACCCTACTTTTTCATTGAGTGGGTCTTATAAGCCACAATTTAACAAACGTTTAAAGGAATCCAGCTGAACGTAGCCGAATTAGTTGGTCGGTCACAAGATCGTAATGGCTCTTCAGTGATACGTAAGTTAGACAATTGTAAAATATAAAGGTATGTTCCAAATGAAAATTTACGCAACGATACAACTAGCTGCCAGATTGAGAGTCGGACCCAGATACCTGCCTTTAGGAGGTAGCTTATAATCCAGGCACACCTTAGAGAGTGACTAGAATCTTTAGCATCCCACTGACAGCAAGAATTCTTAATTTTACACACACATTCACTGGATATATACTCAGCTAAAAAGAATAGACCTGTCATTTCAGAGACTTAAAACTTTTTCATTTGGTCGTGTGACGTTTTCGTCGTACATTCCAGTTTTAGAAATTTCTTTGCTAGATTTTAATACATTTCGACATTTGTACGAACTGCTGCCTTCCTTCTCTTTATTCATAACACCAGTCATCAAATACAAAACGCAATATGTTGTTACTAGAAGTAGCAACATTCACCATAGTATTTCAAATTCATTCTTTCATAATGGAACTTTCCGTATCTCCTTGAGACCTTTTGATACTTCCTGATGAAACAAAGCGGTTAGACAAGTGCATTTTTGCTGTCGATGATGGTAACGAATATATCGAAATGAGAGGCACTGTTTTACTGGCCCCTTTTTTTAGCATTTGCTGAGGCAAGGAATTTGCTTTACCTGTTCCTTTTTGAGTTAAATGGGTCGAAAATAAACACCTTTGAAATAAAAAATGTAATATTTTAGATATTTATCATATTCTCCATCTAATGAAATTAGATAGTAAGAATATACAGAATTAGGTACTATCGGTTTACATAAAGCGTAATGAAATCGCACCTTACAGTTATGTTGCAAATATGATGCGTATTTAAGTCTTCACCATATCTCAAATAAATCTAAAACTAAACTCCTTACCCACCGATCCTGTGCAGAACTAAAAAAAATTACGTGTTATAGCGTCAGTGAGAGAGCACCTCGAGTTCTTGCTTTTAATAAGGCGAGTACACCGTTCGGTTGTTGTATATTTTTACGTGCTTGAAACAAAAAGGACTTATTTTCAGTTATCTGTGTAGTTACTAGTTCATTTTTGTACTTCTTGCTGGTTTGAGTGCTTACTAGGTATAACTTTTTATTATATCAACAGTGTAGCGTACAGTACCACCGTTGTTATCGACGCTTGTATCGACTCTCGTAACGTACAGGCTTTTGCTTGTTTTCAATAGAGTAGCTCAATGTCGGTTAGACAGTCAGTGAGAGAGCACCTCGAGTTCCTGCTGTTAATAAAGCGAGTGCACTGTTCGTTTGTTACATATTTTTACGAGCTTCAAATAGGAGTGACTTCAGTAACGGATAGGAACTGTGATTGCCGTGTACAGATGCGAGCTGACTTGGTGACCCTTCACTCACACCTCCAGGCGGTGTTGGCTTCTGTCGTGAGAGACCATTCCAAAGTCTGGCAGGAAGTGAGAGACTTTTCGAGGGGCCGATCGTACCGCCTTGCCGGTTCGTTTGACGAACAGGGTCCCGGCGTTACTGTTGCTGACGAAATCTCTAAGCCGGATGCAGTCTTCTACCCTGTTCCAGAGGAAGCTTCTCGGCCTGCGAGGTCTGAGCATTCACAGAGGATGGGTTTGCTGGTAGTTGGGAGCTCCAACGTGAGGCGCGTAATGGGGCCCTTAGGAACACGGCTGCCAAGGAGGGGAAGAAAGCCAGTGTGTACTCCTTGTGCATACCAGAAAGAATCATTCCGGATGTGGAGAGGGCGTTTATGGATGCCATGAAGAGTGCATGGTGCATACAACTGCTGATAGTGGATCATGTCGGTCCCAATGACGTGTGTTGCTTTGGATCGGAGGAGATTCTCTGTTTCTTCGGGTGGCTAGCGGAAATAGTAATATTGCCTGTCTTGCTTGCGAGACTAAGGCGGAACTCACCATCTGCAGCATCATCGATAGAACTAACTGTCGTCCTTTGGTGCAGAGCCTAGTAGAGCGTCTGAATCAGAGGCTCAGGCAGTTCTGTGACCATGTATGCTGCAGATTCCTTGGCTTGCGCCATCGGGTGGTGGGTTTCCGTATTCTGCTTGATAGGTCGCAACTACACATTGGAAGCGGCTACACTGGGAAGCGGGGGCTGTATGGAAGGAACTGCGTGGTTTTTAGGTTAGAGGATCTCAGGAAACGACAGAAACGGTTTCCGTCTAAGAGGGGGCAGGTAAAACCCAGTAAGGTAGTTTTAGCAACAATCGGTATTGTAACTGCACATTGTCGGAGTTGTGTAGGGAAAGTACCAGAACTGCAAGCCCTAATAGAAAGCACTGAAGCTCAAATGGTTATAGGTACGGAAAGCTGGCTAAGGCAGGAAATAAGTTGGTGGTGGAGTATTTATTGCTGTCGGAAATAGTTTACCCTGTAGTGAAGTTCAGGTAGATAGTTCCTGGGTAGAAGTTATACTCGACAATCGGACTAAACTATTCACTGGGTCGTTTTACCAGCCCCCCGATTCAGAAGATATAGTTGCTGAACAGTTCAAAGAAAACGTGAGTCTCATTTCAAATAGATTTCCTACTCATACAATTATAGCCGGCAGTGACTTCAGTCTACCCTCGATATTCTGGGAAAATAATAAGCTTAAAGCCGGCGGCAGGCATAAAATGTTATCTGAAGTTCTTCTGAATGCTTCCTCAGGAAATTATTTTGAAAGATTAGTTCATGAGCCCGCTCGAATCGTAAACTGTTGCGAACGCATACTTGACCTCTTAGCAACAAATTATCCTGGACAAATGGGGAGTATCATGAAGGATATAAGGGTTAGCAACCACAAGGCAGTTGCTGATAGGCTGAATACCGTAACACCCACAACCATCAAAAACCAACGCAAAGTACATCTATTGAAATTAAAGCTCATAAAAATGATCTCAAAGCCTTTTTAAGAGACAGTCTCCTTCCGATCTGATCATATAAGCATAGAAAAGATGTGGAATGATGTCAAAGAGATATAATCGATGGCATTTGAGAGATACATGCCACATAAATTAATAGGTGATGGTACCGATCCCCCATGGTACACAAAACGGGTCACATCGCTGTTGCAGAAGCAACGAAAAAAGCATGCCAAATTTAAAAGAACGCAAAATCCCCTAGATTTCCGCAACGAAACTCAGTCTCGGAATCTGGCAGAAAACCCAGAGATTCTGGTAAACATTAAGCACACTAGCGGCAAGACGAAATCAATACCTTCCCCATGCGATAACAACGGTGAAGTCACTGATGAAAATGGTTCAAATGGATCTGAGCACTATGGGACTTAATATCTGATGTCATCAGTCCCCTAGAACTTAGAACTACTTAAACCTAACTAACCTAAGGATATCACACACATCCGTGCCCGAGGCAGGATTCGAACCTGCGACCGTAGCAGCAGCGCGGTTCCGGACTGAAGCGCCTAGAACCGCTTAGCCACCGCGGCCGGCAAGTCACTGATGACAGTGCAACGAAAGCAGAGTTATTATACAGGGTTTTTCAAAACTCCTTCAGCAATGAAGACGAAGTAAATATTCCTGAATTCCAATCAAGAACAACTTCCAAGATGAGAAACATGGAAACAGATATCCTCGGTGTACCAAAACAGCTTAAATCACTTGTCAAAGACGAGGCCTCCGGACCAGATTGTATACCAATCAGGTTCCTTTCAGAGTATGCTGATACAATAGCTCCATACTTAGCAATTAGATACAACCGCTCGCTCATAGAAAGGTCTGTAGACTGAAAATTACTCCAGTCATACCAACACACAAAAAGGGAAAAATTGGTGATCCGATGAATTACAGGCCAATATCAGTAAACCTCGATTTGCAGTAGAGTTTTAGAACATATACTGTGTTCAAACATTATGAATTACCTCGAAGAAAATGATTTATTGACAAACAGCCAACACGGGGTAAGAGAATGTCGTTCTTGTGACACACCACTAGGTCTTTATTCTCAAACAGAATTGAGTGCTACCGACACGGGATGTCAAATTGATCCCATGTTTTTATAATTCAAGAAGGCTTTTGACACCGTTCCTATAAGCGACTTCTAACAAATTATATAGCTATGGAATATCGTTTTAGATTTGCGTCTGGATTCATGATTTCCCGTCGGAGAGGTCACTGTTCGCAGTAATAGATGGAAAGTCATCGAGTAAAACAGAAGTAATATCCAGAGTTCCCCAAGGAAGTGTTATAGGCCCTCTATTGTCGCTGATCTTTATTATCGACATAGGAGACTGTCTGAGTAGCCCTCTTACATTATTTGCAGATGATACTGTTATTTACTGTGTTTTAAAGTCATCTGATGACCAAAACTAATTGCAGAATGATTTAGATAAGATAACTGTATGGTGCGAAAAGTGGAAATTGACCCTGATAGAAGAAAAGTGTTAAGTTATTCACATGAGCATTAAATGAAATCCACTAAATTTGGATTACGCGATAAGACACACAAATTTGAAGGCTGTAAATTCAACAAAATACTTAGAAATTACAGTTACAAATAACCTAAATTGGAACTATCACGTAGATAATATTGTGGGTAGAGCAAACCAAATACTGCGTTTCTTTGGCGGAACACTTAGGTGTAACAGGTATACTAAAGAGGCTGCTTATAACACGCTTGCCCCTTTATTCTGGAGTACTGCTGTGATGTGTGCGCTCTGCATCAAGAGGGAATCACGAATGACATCGAAAAAAGTACAAAGAAGGGCATCTTCTTTTGTAGTATCCCCAAATAGGGGAGATAGTGCCACAGACATGACACGTGAATTGGAGTAGTAATCTTTAAAACAAAGACGTTTTTCGTTGCGACGGGATCTTCTCATGAAATTTTAGTCACCAGTTTTTTCCTCTGATAGCGAAAAACTTCTGTTGGCACCCACCTACATAGGGAGAAATTATCATCATTATAAAATAAGGGAAGTCAGGGCTCGTACAGAAAAATGTAAGTGCTTGTTTTTCCCGTGCTTGAAGGTGGTTCATTGAATCCTCTGCCAGGCACTTTATTGTAAATAGCAGAGCACTCACGTTGATGTAGATGCAGATGTCTCAAGAACGATATAATTTGTTATGAATTTTTATTTTCTAAATGAAACTCAATGGTTTTGCGGAACTGTGTAGAACTTGAGTTCCTGTGTACTGTGTGGGTAGTCAGCTGCTCGATTTTGTGATACAATATACAAGTAATATTACAAAATATGTAAGGAAAGTGGACACCACTTTTAAATACACACATCAAAAGTTCTGCATCACCTCGGCTCCGAGAGTTCCGGAACCTGTACAGAAAACTGGAATATACGTCATTTGCGCCGTTTTTGTTTCTCATGAAAACCACACGTTGCATGTTGTATCACCATCCAGCGTGACCTTCAGAGGTGGTGGTCCAGATTACTGTACACACCGGTACCTCTACTACCCAATAGCACGTCCTCTTGAATTGATGCATGCCTGTATTCGTCGCGGCATACTATCCACAAGTTCATCAAGACTTGGTTAGTCTAGGTGGTCCCACTCCTCAACGGCGATTCGGCGTAGATCCCTTTGAGTGGTAGGTGGGTCACGTCGCCCATAAACAGCCCTTTTCAATCATCCCAGGCATGTTCGGTAGTTTTCAGGTCCGGAGAACATGCTGGTCACTCTTTCGAACGATGTTGTTATCCTGAAGGAAGTAATTCACAAGATGTGCACGATGGGGACGCGAATTGTCGTCCATGAAGACGAATGCCTCGCCAATATGCTGCGATATGGTTGCAGTATCGGTCGGAAGATGGCATTCATGTATCGTACAGCCGTTACGGCACCTTCCATGAACACCAACGGCGTACGTCGGCCCCACATAATGCCTCCCCAAAACAGCAGGGAACCTGCACCTTGCTGCATTCGCTGGACGTATGTCTAAGACGTTCAGCCTGACCGGGTTGCCTCCAAACACGTCTCCATCGATTGTCTGGCTGAAGGCATATGAGACACTCATCGGTGAAGAGAACGTGATGCCACTCCAGAATTGTGCTTTCGGCATGTTGTTGGGCCCATCTGTACCGCGCTACATGGTGTCGTGGTTGCAACGATGGACCTCGCCACGGACGTCTGGAGTGAAGCTGCGCATCATGCAGCCTACTGCGCACAGTTTTAGTCGTAACACGACGTCCTGTGGCTGAACAAAATATTTATTCGATATGGTGGCGTTGCTGTCAGGGTTCCTCCGAGACATCCAATGCAGTAGCAGCCCTTGGGTGGCCTGAGAGAGGCATGTCATCGACAGTTCTTGTCTCTCCGTATCTCCTCCATGTTCGAACAACATCGCCTCGGTTCACTCCGAGGCACCTGATCACTTATCTTGTTGAGTGTATTTCCTGGCACGAAGTAACCATGCGGACGCGATCGAACGGTGGTATTGACCGTCTAGGCATGGTTGAACTGCAGACAGCACGGGCCATGTAGCTCCTTCCTGGTGGAGTGACTGAAATGATCGGCTTTTGTGAGAAAAGTAAACAAAGAAAACACCTACAGCCGTCCTTATGATTTTATTTTATTTTGTTGCAACCAGTTTTCAACGATTTAGTGCGTTATCTTCAGGTTGTTGTTGATGCGGTACGGGTTGATATGATCCTATATATATATATATATATATATATATATATATATATATATATCAGTTGCCAGCATTACTGGATACGCAGATAAAGTGTCAGCACTCCAACCATCAACTGCCAGTTGATTGTTGGAACAGCGGTTTTTATCCGCTGCGAGCCCATCCGCCTTGTGGGCAACTGAAACAACAATACAGAAAAATAGCCTTGGCATCAACTTTGAACATAACTCAGCAGTAGCAGTGTTCTCCGAAAGATGGCGGACAGTTGGATCGCCGAAATATTGAACGAAGCTGCTTTTAGGATCCGGCAATAAACCTGAGGAAACTTTCAAGACTTATTACGCCTGGAAAGCCTATGAAATTCCAGTGTTATTTGTAGCTGCCCAGGGTCTGGATTTGTTACTGTGTAGCGAAGATGTACATTTACAGAATTTTTGTCACTAGTATTACTGTTTAGAGGACACTGTAACTCAACGTGAAACTGTGGTACGACAATCGTGTGTGTCTAATTGTCCACTGTCGTTTTCATACAGAAACCACAGTTTTCAGCAGACAGGAAGTAAATCGCTGATTAAAAGTTTAATGTATGTAGAAAACTTTAGCTACAGTGTTACATATTGTCTGGACGTCACAAACACCGAATTACACTTATCTTTCTTCACACTTCCTTGAGAGTCATAAAAGGTATACCAATACCTTGTGAGGTAACGGGCGAGTTGTGGCACCCTGAAATTATTCTAAGTTCAGAGTTAGCGTGGCTGCGCTGGCGCCTCTCGGCGGGCCGCGGCTCGTCGTCTGCAGCGTGGTGCCGAACGTTAGCCGCGGTCCAGGCCGACCGCGTGGCTGGTAATTTCATGGTGACACTGTGTCGATGAAGGAGACACGCCGGGAGTGCCAAAGATGGCGGGCTTTGTGATACCTTAATGGCAGACATTTCACAGTTCGTATAGAAATTAATAGTATCCAGATGAATCAAAATACCTCAAAAAGAAGCATGTACTTTACCATTATTTGCACGAAGATTCTGATGGTGTAATCACATTTTCAATATCTTTATTAGTTTAAATTTTAGTATCTGACGATAAATTCTACAAGTAACACCCAGAAACCAATTTCCAAAATCTAAACCGTTCATCCGATTTTGTCGATCGACGTGTCTTTAGAAGGCTATTAGTGTGACCCTAAATTGGTATGAATTACAGGTATGTAACTTGAATAGTACATCAGTTGCTGGAGGTCAAAGCGGCCGATTACTCTTACTCGCGTCAGGCCATAAGTACTCCACAGTGAGCGCTCTAGCTAATCAGTGCGATCGTTCCAAAAAGGACACGTTTAGAGGCAGTATGGAAGTAGGGGAGGAGCTTCGTTTCGTGAGAGGGCAGGGGAGTTTGGGACAGTATGGGAGAGGACACGAGAGCGTCCTGGACAGTACGGCGCGACGGACGCACGGTCGCGTGAAAGACTTCGAGAGTGGATCAGTTTTGCGCGTGTTCGCGGGAGATGGAAATATTTCGGAGTGCCGACTTGTGCTCTTGTGTGATTTCCGTAGCTTCTGCGGTGAAGACGTGGTGTGCGTTTAGAAGTGATTATCTTGGGAGCTATGTTGCTGTTCGTAACTAATTACGTGAAGAAGGAATCTATTGTTTCCCTGTTATTTGCGCGTGTTCGCGGGAGATAGAAATATTTCGGAGTGCCGACTTGTGCTCTTGTGTGATTTCCGTAGCTTCTGCCGTGAAGACGTGGTGTGCGTTTAGAAGTGATTATCTTGGGAGCTATGTTGCTGTTCGTAACTAATTACGTGAAGAAGGAATCTATTGTTTCCCTGTTATTCTAACTTATATTTATTTAATTGCTGGACCATCGACATCAATAAGCGTTAGCAGTAATAAACGGCATTCTTAAAGGTACTTCTGTTATTGTACTCATCATTTAAAGTCGTTAATAATAATACCTGTATATTTTATTTAATTGCAATATTTCATGTATAATTGATACATTCAAAATTCGCAATTGCTGAGTGATAGGAACCTTCGACCATTCGATTCATGTGAACATTCATGTTGTGTACTGTAGACTCAGCAGTATTTGGCTTGTAATGCGGCAACTAAATATCCCAGCTCCTAGACTATGAAACTAGCCAAAACCTTTAATATTTCAACTCTGAGTCGGAGGGTACGTAGTTGATGGACACCACATCACATCATTATACTTTAAATCCCGCAGCCTACGCAGAACTAACCTGACTTACGAGAAAACTAGTATTAGGTTTATAATATATTACAATGTATTAAAATGTACCAATCGCTATCAAATCCCTACACAACACCAGACACACATAGTTGCCCCAGATTTATTATTTTCAAAAGACAGAGGAATCTCACAGCACATAGACTTGCTATAAAAGAAACGTATATACAACAATAACCCTTTTGAGAGAAATTCATAAGCCACAGCACCAAGTGGTAATAAGTAGTACTTAAACTGGCAGTGTTCGTGTGCTGCATTGCGGGCTGCATACACTGCAGTGTGCTGAGGCATCGTAGGTATTTTCATTAATGGATACGCTTGCAGTGTGTGCCGAAAAAATAATAGTTCCGCTTTCTGTCACCAGGTAAAAATATGGAGCTGTAAGCAATCAGAATCTAAAATGTTTCGCATTTTCACGTCAAAATGATGTTTTTCGCTTGGTGACATATGTTTCTTTTCTTTTATTTTGTGAAGCGACTGTTGGTCCAAGGGTTAGAAGGTCCAAGTAGATCGTCAACAACAATAGCTCTGCATTGGAGAATATGGCGAAAAGAAACAGCTGCATAGACGCCTCACGTCCTTAAGTGGGCTAAAGAAGATAATTAAGAAATTTGAAGAAATAGGTGAATTAGATGCTGCAGCAAGAAGAGGGAGGGAGACCAATCCTATGACGATTGTTCATGTCGTTGCTGTAGCTTTAGTCTAACTTGCATCACGTGCTTCACATTCTATAGCCAGCGGTCGAGCTGCGTCACGGGAATTGTCTCACCCCTGGTCAACAGTTCAAACGATTTTGCGGCGCACTTGACATGGGTATCATTAGAACCTTCAGATTGTGCACCAAATAAAGATCCAAGATAGGGTACAACGCCATGACTTCGCACTTCATGTTTTGTCACGCATGGAACTGGATCACATGTGGCCGGGGAAAATTGTATGCATCCACAAAATACATTTTACTCTGCACGGCGCCGTGAATGCACAGAACTGTCGCCCATGGGATTTTACATAACGGGTTATAGTCAGCCTCTTATTGTGCAGGTATATCCACTGTACTCAGCTTATGTGAATATGTGATGCGGTTTCAGAAGGTCCTTCATTGTCGGTCCGTTAGTCTCCGGGGACTGACACCTCTGACATCCCCCACTCTTCTTGGGTCTACAGCGATATCTGCACATAATAAAGACCCCCTTGTGTAACACGTGATTTCATATTTGCAAGAACGCAACTGTGTCCACACGACCATTTTCATGGAAGTTGGGGCGACACAGTATGCCGCAGGCCAGGTGAAAAGTTTGCTTCTAGAAACCTTCACTAACGACAACTTCATTTCTAGACAATTTCAAGATCTGTGGCGTTTACATATCCCGTGACCTACGTCCGTGTGCCTTCTATTGTGGCGATATTTGAAAGGTCGTGTCGACTAGCGATGTATCCTGGCTCTTCATGAAGGATAGCATACGATAATATATCTCTCTTACTACACCGGATATGCCACAAGAAAATATCGACCATGCCGTTTTACGAACGCAGGATGTTGCTGAATCGGGAAATCGTACTGAACGCATGTTGCAACAGATAATCATATCATAATGAAGGTGTCAGAACCACTGTTACCGTGTGTGATCGTTCCTCTCCTTTTCCTGCACACAAACCACATTCTGACAGCTTTCAGCGCCACATTTTCACCTAGTGGCAGAATATACAACAACATTTTTTTTCAGAATATTCCACGAGCCCACCGGTTAATTACCAGACTTAAGATGATTCAGCGTCCTGCAATGTATACAGCTGACACTACAACAATCGGAACACTATCAGTTTAGTTATAACCATCCGGTGACTTTATTTAAATACAAACTAGTCTATTAGACCTTCGAATTTTCACGATATCACTTCTCCAACTACCTCTAAAATGGAACATTATGCGAATTCTCACAAATGTATACTCCAGAACGTGGGCATTATATCCTAATTTTCGAATCTTCCTTTCTTGGCTCATTTTTACTGCATTAAATTTGTTATTTATTAAACGTATTAGAAATTGAAGATGTATAGTAAAATTTCTTCTCTTCTAATTAATGATAAAATAAGAATTACGTTTGACGTGCCTACTCGAATGAGTAAATGAGTAACAAAGACAGTTTGTATCTAGAATTATGGCTAGAAATTTCTCAGTTGCTTGTAGACATCCACACAATTTTAAGATGCACGATGCGTGACTTAATCATACAATTCTACATAACCTACCATATCTAGACTTTTAATTTAGTCACGAACGTCCTGTTGGTAATACTTCAGGACGAAATGAAAAAACTCTTTCCGATAATGTTAATGAAGCGACTAGGCATTGAATAAAATATTCACTCCCACAGCGGGGTGGCGCAAATGCAAAAGGTTCGATCTACGCGTCTTAATGGGTTTACCCAACACAAAACGCTCAGGAGCGCTGTCTCATTCTGTTGTGACAGGCTTTGTCACGGCATTTCAACCCTGAAAGACAGAAATAAGTTGCGTCTCTCTTAAATAGCACACAGTCCTTACACTATTGTCGCTGTCTATATTCGGGATTTGAAATTGAGGCGGTACAATGAACTGTTTACGAAGATTCAGTTTTGATTTATCTTCTGGACATCAAGTAAATTACGCGTTTCCAATAGGACTGCAAGATTTAAATGAGGTTGATAACCAGGTCGACAGAAACAGGAATTCGCATCTCCTGCAAGTATGAAAGGTTTCTTACCGAAGACTGATTCCACACACTGACGATACACTTAAGTGCTTCCTTTCCTGAGATAGTTTTTATGGGAACGTATAATGCGGTAGTCTATTCACTGAACTTCCAGTTCCTCAGGAATTTTTTACATCGATTGGAAAATTAGTAGCACTACACGGTAATTATTTATGACGATACGTTGCGGAACGCCGTGGTAAAATAAATTAAACTTTGTTATAGTTAAGATCGCGTTAAATAACATTTGTTACTGACTACTGGTTTCGACATTTGAAATTCTTATCTTCTGATTTGCAAAATATTTTTTGGTAATAGATCGCATTCCATTAGGAGTTTATCACTCGTGCCCTGTTGTTATTATGGTGGAAAATATACTACAGCACGTCATACTTTGTACATAGGCCAGTCAAAAGTGACACCACATACAGATTAGAAAAAAGGGCATGTTCACACACGAAGCACTACACCGAGGCTTGTTAGTTCCTAAAATGCACGATTAGTAGTACAAATACACATTTGTACAAATGTTTGCGTCTACATGACATATTATACACTTGTCTACATTGTAATCAAAGTATACGGTGCAACTAGCAACTTCAGCAGACATCTATCCATGATGTATAAAATATTTCATGTGAGCGTAAAAATTTGTACAAATGTGCAATTTTACAACGTACGTGGAATTTAAGAATTAACAAGCCTCAGTCGAATGTTACGTGTGTGAACATGCCCATTTGCAAACGTGCTTTTTATCTGTATAGTGTGTGGTATATTCCTCATTATAATCACTACATGGCGTGAGTTATAAACTCGTAATGAAACACGATTTTTAAAGCTCGGAAGATGAGAAGAAGTTGACGAAAGCGGTCGCCAATAATAAACATTAATTAATGCGGTCTTGGCTGTAAAACTTTTTCAGGTTAAATATAGATCAGTCCTTCCATTTTCTCAATATGAGGAAATTCAATCACGTTTGGTTTTCGAATCACTTATTATGAAACGAGTCTCGCTAATGAGCACACCATGGTATGTTTCATTTCGAAGTAATTATTCACTTTTGATGTTCGGATCACACACAGACATTCGTGCCGTTACCCTGCTTCCTCGGTTCATAGATCAAAGGGAACATCCAGTTTTCAAGAGACTTTCGATATTTTAAGACTTCTGTCACATCCCTCTTAACCCTACCACTGATACAGAAGTGATACTATTCCTTCCACATATCCAACAAATCTTACTTGTATATTACGTTAAGGTAGAAGCCACAGCAATAAGCAGTACGGAATCTGGATCAGACCCAATTCATCTTACCATAACATTTGGCCAATAGATGTATACGGAGAGCCACGAAGCAAAGCTTGGTTCAGACGGCCGAGTAATTGCGGATAGTGTGCAAATCTTACTAACACGTAGCTAGACACTCACAACAGTGATGTACGAAGGTAGATACGTGAAGTGAAAGACATTTTGCTATGCATAGAAACATGCAATGGTGGCATTTTGTATACACACGGGGTACGGGACGCCGTAAATTTTCTACTGTCACTGGCAGGTCTTACGTTGTCCTGCTCCTCGTGGGAAATAAAGGCAGATTTCCTGTGTCCTACGTTTGCAACGTTACGGTTACAACTGGGGCGACCAAAGTCTTTGCATCTGTGCAGTGTTTTCGCATGCATGCAGAGCTCTGTCGCCACGCTGCACATTTTTCCCATTACGATTCCATGCTGTCTAAGCGGCGGAGAAGGGAGGTTCAGCCAGGGGAAAACTATGAATGTGATGCATTTAGATGGAAATGCAGTGGCGCACGGCGACAGGAGGAATTGCATGCGGCTTTGTTTCATGTTTCTCAACGATATAAATCACAAACAAATCATCAATTTTCATCACGGCTCACGTATTTTGAGCATGCTGATGAATAATAAAGTTTTTATCTGGCACGGACCTCAGGTAACGTAACCCTTTCCTATTTAGTTTCATAACTGAAAAACCCTTTCAAACACATGTTTTGATCGAAATATTGAATCACGTGCGCAACCTCATTAAGAGTCGTGGAAAAACTTCCAGACAGAAACAATGCAGACCCCCTGGACAGTTTCATTCCAAAAGAACATGTCTTTCATACGAAAATTACACTGCAGTTCTATCAGTACCATTTGCTCATGCCCTTTCAACGAAATGGGTAAACAGTCTTGATACCAGCTCGGATATAAGACCAGCAGTGTCCTCAAAACGTTAAAAAACTAACCTTGTTATTCTTTCAACAGAGCTCTCAATTCTTTAAAATCCGCGCTTGTATGAACGTCATTGAGCCTAGGGACATGGAAGGCGTTTTTTTCAGTCTGACCCTTCCACAATGCGATTTTCTCTTTAACCGTGTACCCATCTCATGAGAAACAAGTTGTTTCCAACCTTGCAACATGTTACTGTTGGCTGTGCACACTGGGGTCCACATAAAATCTGAATTATGCAATCCATGTTCCAATTTTTCTTCCTGATTTCCTTTTTCCTTCATAAGTTCAACAGTAGCGGGTTTTAAGTTGAAAAATCGTTCCACGAATGTCCCTTGACTTAAACGACGCACGTTGTCGTAATACATATTGCTTCCAACCTCTTCCTTTTGTTCCATCGAAAACAGTTGCACTGGCTGTGTACTAATGCGTGACACTTTAGAAAATTTACTGTTCGTACCACCAATTTCACCACGTTCTTCACGCCTGCAAATTTAGCGCGAAGTGGTTCTTGACATACAGAACAATGAATCCCGTAAATATCGTGTGTCGATCATTCAACGTCGCCACCTGAGTCCTTAACTTGTTTCGCATTGTATTGTATGATCGTTCCATAGCATATCTGCGGTGCTCATGGATTATGAGGTTGCATAATACATACTGAAAATTCTCATCTTCCCCTTCTGTGACTTTCACTCATTTTTGGAAGCTTGCCACTACTTATCGCTGGACTGCCTCTTTTTGTGCAAACAGCCACTGGGCGTGTGAACTTCTTTTGTACTACGAACAAACAGCGAAAGATAAATTACGCTGACCTCAGATTCTGCAGAACCGAAGAAAGTCGTACCAAGCGAAAAATGTCGCACTACATTGCTAAATGAGATATCATGCTGTACCGAACGCTCCCGAGAAGGACCGAGCAAAGCTGCGGCGTCCAGTAGTGCTGAGACACGCCGACCCTTCACTGGACACGTGCAGCACACTGTGCACCCTTTCATACAGGCTTCACAAAGAGTTTTTGTCAACTTACTTTTTTCCTACCTCAAAAGGACAGTGGTGGTGCATTTAGTGTCAATACGAAGCAGATACATTGCACACGAATTCGTAATTCTGAATGTAATAGAACATAATAAGACATTATGTAACGCCAGGTTTGCGCTAGACCACAATGACACACACAATGATTTGCTGTTACTGATAAAGTGAAAGTTGTACGACACTGTTGGATGAAAGACCCTCAGGTGTTGTGCAGTCGCCTAACTGTAAGACTTCATTTCCTCGGCCACAACTGCGACTGAATTTTCAAACCTGAGTCGGAATCATTTAAGCAATTGTATCGAGTGTATGTCGAAACTGGCGACATGTTTCCATTTTTCAAGATGATGAGAGAGAGAGAGAGAGCGAGAGAGGAGGGTGAAGGTAACATTTGTTAGTCAATAGCCTACATAACGATATATATCTGAGTTACGTGTAGCAGCATTCCATTTCAGCCTGCAGAGTCTGTTCAAGTTCTGACGTTTAGTATTTCATTGCACCGGGACAAACTACTTGACGTCAGGTCAGTACAATTCACATAATTTTCCGATCTTTTTTGATGAGCTAACATCCCAGTGCCACCCCGCACGGATTGCTATCTCGTTGTAAATGATGGCATTCTCGTGGTAGCATGGGGACAGTTATTATAAACTAATAGTACAACAAACCCCCCCATGAACCATGGGCCTTGCCGTTGGTGGGGAGGCTTGCGTGCCTCAACGATACAGATGGCCGTACCGTAGGTGCAACCACAACGGAGGGGTATCTGTTGAGAGGCCAGACAAACATGTGGTAACTGAAGACGGGCAACAGCCTTTTCAGTAGTTGCAGGGGCAACAGTCTGGATGATTGACTGATCTGGCCTTGTAACATTAACCAAAACGGCCTTGCTGTGCTGGTACTGCGAAAGGCTGAAAGCAAGGGGAAACTACAGCCGTAATTTTTCCCGAGGACGTGCAGCTTTACTGTATGATTAAATGATGATGGCGTCCTCTTGGGTAAAATATTCCGGAGGTAAAATAGTCCCCCATTCGGATCTCCGGGCGGGGACTACTCAAGAGGACGTCGTTATCAGGAGAAAGAAAACTGGCGTTCTACGGATCGGAGCGTGGAATGTCAGATCCCTTAATCGGGCAGGTAGGTTAGAAAATTTAAAAAGGGAAATGGATAGGTTAAAGTTAGATATAGTGGGAATTAGTGAAGTTCGGTGGCAGGAGGAACAAGACTTTTGGTCAGGTGATTACAGGGTTATAAATACAAAATCAAATAGGGGTAATGCAGGAGTAGGTTTAATAATGAATAAAAAAATAGGAGTGCGGGTTAGCTACTACAAACAGCATAGTGAACGCATTAATGTGGCCAAGATAGACACAAATTCCGTGCCTACTACAGTAGTACAAGTTTATATGCCAACTAGCTCTGCAGATGATGAAGAAATTGATGAAATGTATGACGAGATAAAAGAAATTATTCAGGTAGTGAAGGGAGCCGAAAATTTAATAGTCATGGGTGACTGGAATTCGTCAGTAGGAAAAGGGAGAGAAGGATGCATTGTAGGTGAATATGGATTGGGGGGAAGAAATGAAAGAGGAAGCCGCCTTTTAGAATTTTGCACAGAGCATAACTTAATCATAGCTAACACTTGGTTCAAGAATCATAAAAGAAGGTTGTATACCTGGAAGAATCCTGGAGATACTAGTAGGTATCAGATAGATTATATAATGGTAAGACAGAGATTTAGGAACCAGGTTTTAAATTGTAAGACATTTCCAGGGGCAGATGTGGACTCTGACCACAATCTATTGGTTATGACCTGTAGATTAAAACTGAAGAAACTGCAAAAAGGTGGGAATTTAAGGAGATGGGACCTGGATAAACTGAAAGAACCAGAGATTGTACAGAGTTTCAGGGAGAGCATAAGGGAACAATCGACAGGAATGGGGGAAAGAAATACAGTAGAAGAAGAATGGGTAGCTTTGAGGGATGAAGTAGTGAAGGCAGCAGAGGATCAAGTAGGTAAAAAGGTGAGGGCTAATAGAAATCCTTGGGTAACAGAAGAAATATTGAATTTAATTGATGAAAGGATAAAATATAAAAATGCAGTAAATGAAGCAGGCAAAAAGGAATACAAACGTCTCAAAAATGAGATCGACAGGAAGTGCAAATTGGCTAAGCAGGGATGGCTAGAGGACAAATGTAAGGATGTAGAGGCTTGTCTCACTAGGCGTAAGATAGATACTGCCTACAGGAAAATTAAAGAGACCTTTGGAGAGAAGAGAACCACTTGTATGAATATCAAGCGCTCAGATGGCAACCCAGTTCTAAGCAAAGAAGGGAAGGCAGAAAGGTGGAAGGAGTATATAGAGGGTTTATACAAGGGCGATGTACTTGAGGACAATATTATGGAAATGGAAGAGGATGTAGATGAAGACGAAATGGGAGATAAGATACTGCGTGAAGAGTTTGACAGAGCACTGAAAGACCTGAGTCGAAACAAGGCCCCGGGTGTAGACAACATTCCATTAGAACTACTGACGGCCTTGGGAGAGCCAGTCATGACAATACTCTACCATCTGGTGAGCAAGATGTATGAGACAGGTGAAATACCCTCAGACTTCAAGAAGAATATAATAATTCCAATCCCAAAGAAAGCAGGTGTTGACAGATGTGAAAATTACCGAACTATCAGTTTAACAAGTCACAGCTGCAAAATACTAACGCGAATTCTTTACAGACGAATGGAAAAACTGGTAGAAACGGACCTCGGGGAAGATCAGATTGGATTCCGTAGAAATGTTGGAACACGTGAGGCAATACTAACCTTACGACTTATCTTAGAAGAAAGATTAAAAAAAGGCAAACCTACGTTTCTAGCATTTGTAGACTTAGAGAAAGCTTTTGACAATGTTAACTGGAATACTCTCTTTCAAATTCTGAAGGTGGCAGGTATATAATACAGGGAGCGAAAGGCTATTTACAATTTGTACAGAAATCAGATGGCAGTTATAAGAGTCGAGGGGCATGAAAGGGAAGCAGTGGTTGGGAAGGGAGTAAGACAGGGTTGTAGCCTCTCCCCGATGTTATTCAATCTGTATATTGAGCAAGCAGTAAAGGAAACAAAAGAAAAATTAGGAGTAGGTATTAAAATCCATGGAGAAGAAATAAAAACTTTGAGGTTCGCCGATGACATTGTAATTCTGTCAGAGACAGCAAAGGACTTGGAAGAGCAGTTGAACGGAATGGACAGTGTCTTGAAAGGAGGATATAAGATGAACGTCAACAAAAGCAAACGGGGATAATGGAATGTAGTCAAATTAAATCGGGTGATGCTGAGGGAATTAGATTAGGAAATGAGACACTTAAAGTAGTAAAGGAGTTTTGCTATTTAGGGAGTAAAATAACTGATGATGGTCGAAGTACAGAGGATATAAAATGTAGACTGGCAATGGCAAGGAAATCGTTTCTGAAGAAGAGAAATTTGTTAACGTTGAATATAGATTTAAGTGTCAGGAAATCGTTTCTGAAAGTATTTGTATGGAGTGTAGCCATGTATGGAAGTGAAACATGGACGATAACTAGTTTGGACAAGAAGAGAATAGAAGCTTTCGAAATGTGGTGCTACAGAAGAATGCTGAAGATAAGGTGGGTAGATCACGTAACTAATGAGGAGGTATTGAATAGGATTGGGGAGAAGAGAAGTTTGTGGCAAAACTTGACTAGAAGAAGGGATCGGTTGGTAGGACATGTTTTGAGGCATCAAGGGCTCACAAATTTAGCATTGGAGGGCAGCATGGAGGGTAAAAATCGTAGAGGGAGACCAAGAGATGAATACACTAAGCAGATTCAGAAGGATGTAGGTTACAGTAGGTACTGGGAGATGAAGAAGCTTGCACAGGATAGAGTAGCATGGAGAGCTGCATCAAACCAGTCTCAGGACTGAAGACCACAACAACAACAACAACAGTACAACAAAATGTGAAAACCGCCGGAATTGCTCCTGTTGAACAGCACCAAGCGAAACGCCTAGCTTTACCGCCCACAATCGTCACAGACACATATGGTCTCACTCTAGGAAACACTGCTGGGACTTTTTTAATTTTATTCGGCACAGCCAGCCGGTGTGGCCGAGCGGTTCTAGACGCTTCAGTCAGGAACCGCGCGATCACTATGGTCGCAGGTTCGAATCCTGCATCGGGCATGGATGTGTGTGATGTCCTTAGGTTAGTTAGGATTAAATAGTTCTATGTTCTAGGGAACTGATGACGTCAGATGTTAAGTCCCATGGTGTTCAGAGCCATTTGAACCATTTTATTCGGCACATTCACGCAAAGCCTAATGACCTGGATCTGTATGTTGCCACTTCTGGTCCCCTTGCCGCGCAAATGATGGTGATGAAGGTTTCTTTTAGTAGCAGGATTTAAACAGTTTACCACCGGGTCGACTTCCATAACACAAACTATATTAGCCACCTCTTTTGCCTCATTTCTCTCCGTCAGCTCCATCTCGTTCTCGCCATTAGCTTTTAGTTGCTTTCAGTCTTGCTCTAGATCGTTTCTTTGCGGATGTTTTTCCTGTGTGCCAAAGTATCCAAATAAAACCTCGTTCTAGGTATAGCGTGTCAGAACTACTGAGGCGTACGGCCTCTACGTCGTGCCTATTGAGATGAAAGATCTGTGAATAAGCCTGCACACGCGCAGGTCAGGTGGCGTGAGATTGTTCGAGAGTATGTATTTCGTATGCGATCTGGTAGACGTTACTAGCTGACGGATACTGTTTGAGCTGCAGTCAAAATACTGTCAGTTTTATTTCCGGTTCTGTTTGTTTAATTTTCTAATTCTTTATTAACTACTACTATAATTGTGCTTAGTTATGAGAGTGAATGGTGGTGTGACTGTGAAAGCTGTTACACTACACAGGGAAGTAACTGGTCACATGAGGAATGTGCGGGAGTGACGTGTATGTTAGTTATTCGTATCGGGAAATTTTTTATACACTATTTCGTTAATTTATGATACTGGAAGACGATATTATAATTTCCCTAAAGTAGGTTTGTTCGAAGGGAATTAATTTTGTATTTGTGCGTTTTCAAAATTAATTCTGTTAATTTACTGCTCTGAAGAAGTGACGAATTATGATAGGTTCAGTATACACTTGCGGGATTGAGCGGGTTCTATGCTTCTTTCCGATTGCCTGTGATGTTTCTCTGCCAATAAGAAATTAACATATTCGCCCGTGTTAAAGGGAACTAGAAACTTCTAATGTATGGTAGAGTCGGGCCTTCGATCTCTAGGTGATCAGCCCTATTGATATTTTCTCCGTTTAAAATCACTAAATCGTGTGCAAAATACATGAGAAGTGCCATAAAATGTGAAATTCTGAACATTTGTTGACATTTAAATAAATAAATTCCGCGTCGCGAGTTGCTTACACGCGAACTTAAACATTTTGTTTCGTGAGACTGATTATATCAATATTTGAGCGCACTATTCTAAAAGAAGTAATCCGTTTGTACACTTTCGGTGAAGAATAATATGTAATTACCACAAACTGTCTACGGTTATGAAAGATGTGTGATTGTGGACTTTTCAGAATTTTTACACCTTAGAGTAATGCGTGGTAGTGACTCCTGTATGGAAGCTTGTCGTAATAGAATGAAATACTATGCTCGTAAATAATTTCATTTAACTATTCCTTCCAACGACGAAACAATCTTAGTGCCACTCGTGATTACGATGTGTACAGCTGTTTTTCCTATAGCTTTTTCCGGATGAGAACTGCATGTTAGTAACTTACCGTGTAAGAACAAAATTTATCACCTGGTGAGTGGAACTTTGCAATGCATTGCGCCGGCGCATTACTTCTCTTCAGTCTCGTGATTGGAGATTAAAAAAACCCACATTTATAGAAGGAAAAAACCCTTGTTCTATCGGAACACTTTTTACCAGGTTGTAAAAAGAAATTGGAAATTTGTGGCAAGTTCTATGGGACCAAAAGGCGGAGGTCATCGCTCCCTAGGCTTACACACTACTTAACCTAAACTAACTTGCGATAAGGACAACACACACACACACACACACACACACACACACACACACACACACACACACACCCATGCCCAAGGGAGGATTCGAAGCTCCGACGGGGTGAGCCGCGCGAACCGTGGAAAAGCGCCTTAGACCGCACGGCTACACAGAGCCGCTACTAGCTTGTAGAAAGAACTTCAAGTTATATCTATATGGGGCTAATCTGAAGTCTTCATGTCGCTGATTCATGGAGCCCGGTGCTTACACGACGGTAATCACTAGTAATGTGGGTTCGTGTGCGTTTATTTCTGCTCGACATTGTATGAGCGTTGTTGTATGGTCACTGTCTCATTAATGCATTGCTTTCTTGAATGTGTCCACTCTTTTTAAGGTTCGCTTATTTTTTTGGGGGTACTGACTAGGTCTAGCTGTCGCTTTATGAGACTGGACATCTCTGTTTGGACTAAGTATTTCGCGCAGAGATGAGCTTATGTAGGAAAAACTAGTTTACTGGAAAAAAATTAGTGCAGCTGGAAAGAAGACATAGACTTTGATCCGATGACAGCATACGCCACCTGGGGGTTTCAACGTTCTTCGTCAACAGACAACGTAGTGGCATACCTACCAGAGCGCAATTTGTGTCAGACTTTTAATGTGGAATGCACACAGCCAGTGTGGTGCAAATGAGCGAGTTCGAAACGGGTCAAATTGTTGCCTTCCGGGTGGCGGTATGATCCTTTCGAAAAATTGCCATGCGAATTGGGCGTGCTGTGTGAACTGTGCAATGATGCTGGTATCAGTGGTCACGTGAACATTCTCACAACCATAGACGAGGTTCTGAACGTCCACGCGACACATGTGCCAGCCAGGATCGTCTTATTGTAATGTTAGCAGTGGCAGATCGTTCATCTGCCACAGCACAGAAAACAGGGCTTGTGAGCCCAGATATGTCAACACGATGTGTTGCGAACCAGTTGTTAGCAGTGTGACTACAGATACGCCCACGTTTAGCCCTCCTTCCACTCACGTTACAGCATCGATGTGCACGACTCGACTGATGCTGTCAGAGGATCACTTCGAAGATTGAATGATGCGCTATTGTCTTCAGCGATGAAAGCAAATTCTGCCTCCACGCCACTGACGCTTCTTTGGGCGTACGACATAGACCTTGGTGAGTACTGTCGCGTACAGTACATTCGTCACAGACACACTGGCCCCAGCTCAGGCCTTAAGTTCTGGAGTGCGATAAGCTACAACACTCGTTCATCGAACGAGCGCTCGGTACGTGGAGAAGATTCCTGGACCCGTTCTTTTGCTGCTCTTGCAACAGGAATGTGGTGTACTGTTCCAACAAAATAACGCTCGGCCACACGCTGCTCTCGAATTTCAGCGTGCTCTACAAGACGTGCACCAACTTCCCTGGCCAGCACACTCTCCAGACTTGTCTCCAATCGAACGTGTGTGAGATGGAACGAGAAGTGACGGGTGCGACTCGTCAGCCAACAACTCTTACAGAACTAGGTGAACAGGTCGAGCAGGCTGGGCACAAAGTATCATAGGACAGTATTCGTCATCTGTACGGTAGACTGGGTGTCTGATTCAGTGCCTGCATTGCCGCACGTGGAGGCTACACTCTGTATCAATATGAGTGTTTCAGCGTGGGTCGATACCCTGTACCTCAGAACCGCTTGGGCTATTGATTTGTGAATGTAATCATCTCCTGTACTCCATATCCACTGTTGCAACAATTAATCTTGAGTGAATTGGAAACCTGTAAAAGGATGTACACAGCATAAGCCTGAAGAATCATTTCGCTGTAGACTAAAAATACACCTAAAAATTAGGCACTGTGGTTCATAACTAGGGACAGACCCTTACAATTAGGAACTTAGTTCACTGGTTTCTTTACCCTAAACCGGATCAAAAGTCTGGTATCACCGTCTAAAAATTGTGTTACCTATTCTCTGACATATAAGTCCACAGGAAGGTGATACTACACACCTACTAGGTGAAAAGGTTTTAGTGCTTTGCTTCTGTCATGGAGTAGCAAGGTTTTCATACACTTTAGCCGCAAGAGTAAAAATGTTTTAAGCGACCCACTGATTTATAATGCGTATATAACATATGTCATTCCTTTACTACTCCCACTTCATACATATTTTAAAGTAGTACACTGTGAAGCAGTTCCGTTGTAATTCCGTGGTGCAGTGAAGCAAAAATAGTTGTTCGTAGACAGTTCACCATGAAAGACACATTATTAGGTATCTTATGAAATATGTCAAACAGTTCGAAACGAGTGCCTCATCCTCCCCTAGTTTAGGTAGTTCGATTCAGTTAGAGTCTTAGTGACTGTAATTTTACTTAGACCGAAATACAAGAATCGTAAAGCTCTAAGGAATTTACAAACACAGGTAGAAAACAGAAACAAATAAAATGTATCATCAACATACCCACGCACATGCGAATACACACACGCACCCACCAACACACACACACACACACACTGTCACAAGATAAAAATTCATGACCTCATTTGCAAGTCAGTTCTCTTGTTGCATTCAGATTAGAGTGAACACTCTGAATAACAAAAGAGCGGTCTGTTTAGTCATCGGATGTTTATGGCATAGCCCTTGGTTTCCATTTCCGTTCAGCCTTGTAAAGCTGAGCCGGACTACGCGAAGAATTCCATGTTTATTACTATCATCAAGAAAGTGTAATTCATCTTCGTTTTTAGAATCATGCTGAAAAACAGTAAAGTTTCGTCGATATGTACTCCACTGTTTTCAATAATTAACTTGCAATCAGTATATTCTAAATAATGATTTCGACTACTGGTAATTACGAAAATATAATAATTTGAAATATTTGTATAACACGCACAATAGTATAATGAACAGCATGCTTACTATTGCTAATAGACGCTCAAACACCCACGGACTGTTACACCGCCTCGGTGGTGTCATATTACATTCATCAAGTAACAACAAAGCTAGTATCGTAGCGTGAGACCATGCTACCCCAAGAAACGACATTAAATTACTATTCGAAATTAGAAATAATTATAGTACGACGGAATAGTGTGTCAGAATATTTTGGCATTAGAATGGTTTCTAAGATTCCTCGTACTTGAATATTATTGGTATACCGATTTCTCAGACTTTTAAGCATTTTAAACGTATTTAAACCTATTGAAACATTTTAAATCTACTTCCCTTTGATTGGCGACTCATGGAGTGTTCTGTGCACCACGACCAGATAATGGATATAATTGGAAGGAGAAACAGCATTGGCCGTATCTTTTTGTTTCATTCTCCGCAAAATCGATTTTAGGTCACTTAGTACTTAGTGACTTAGGTACTTCTAACTTACCACGCCAGATGGTGGGTATTATGTTTTTTAAAAAAACCTGTGTTATACCTCATTTCATGTTATTCATATATTATTCTTTTTCATTGTCTTTTTCTCTTTTACCTGTCCTGAACTCTGACAACTTATTATCGATCTGTTTTGTGTTGTGTAAGTTTGGTTTTTTAAAAACAATACGCCAATGTATTTTAGATGTTTCCTTCCCCCTTCGTCTGCTATGTGTTTTACGTACATTTTAATTTGAATTACTTTATGATTCACAAATGCATAAGAGTTATTTTGTGTTAATATCTCGCAAAACCAGTAATATTAAGTCTTCACGTGACACATGTCACATAGAGAGCGTTCCAAGCCTTGTCACACCGAGGTCTGCTAACCAGGTGCATGTAAACAGCGGCCTCAGTTTATGTGATCGCTCTAAGCTTGTTGACACCAGTGCCTACCAATCTTAATTGTATATTACAGGTATGTTCCTACCAACTGTTATGTTCATACGCAGGTGTAGTTGTGATTTTCTGTTTTATATTCTCTGATCGTTATGTGAAATTTTTAACTTCTAGCACTGAGGATGGTCACTAAGTGACCTAAAATCGATTTTGCGGAGAATGAAACAAAAATATTCAACCAATGCTGTTTCTCCTTCCAACTATTTCTCTTTGTTACTAATTTCCAATTTCAGTGACTTTTATATACATTAACACATAGTGGCTGCACAAAAATACGGAAAGTCTGTGACAAATGCGTACCTGAACATAAACAGAAATGTTATCCAAGCCTGCAGGTAGCACTATTGTATTTGACTACGAACGGAACTTTCTCGATGTCCTCGGCACGTTGAAAATGTCAATCGTGTTCAGAATAGTGTTGAGTGTAGTTCTGCGTGCTCTATATTGGAGCTAAGTGGATTCGAAATTGCTCGTTCTCGAATGGTGGGAGCTTCCACATCCGAGGGAACCTAAGTGCTCGGTATTTCAAGAGGCAACGTATCGAAAATTTTACCGGATACAGGGAAACTGAAAGAAAACATCATCAGGCAAGTCACAATTTTTGTGATTGTGACAGACGGTCATTGAAGACGGTCATTGAAGAAGATATTGATGAAAAATAAGAGGACTCCAACTCCAGACATCACTGCAGAACTGAACGTCTCACTAATGAACCCTGTCAGCGCCAAAACAGGTACCTTCATAAACAGAGAATGAAAGGGCGAGCTGGAATACTAAAACCATACATCAGTGATGCAAATACCCGCAACGGGAACACGTGGTGCTGATGAAGCCCTTGAACCTGGACTGTGGAGCAGTGTGTACATCCAAACAGAGAACCACGGCGGGGAAGTCAGTGATGATTTGGGCAGTCCTACGCTCGTAGTCAATGAGTCCCCTGGTTACTCAGCGAGGTCACATTAATGCCAGGGACTATGCTACCTTTTCGGCTGATCAGGTGAAGAACATGTTGCAAAGCTTGTTCCCCACGGGTGATGCTGTGTTGCAAGACAACACGACGCCTCTTCACAAAGTTGGCAGGACTGGTTTGATTAACACGAGGATGAATTTTCGCATCTCCCATGGCAACCACAGTTACCAGGCCTCATTGTTATTGAGCCTCTGATGTCTACTTGGAGAGACAGGGGCGTGACCGCTGGCCACCTCCATCATTATTAGCTGAATTGCGGCTATTTTGCAGGAAGAAAAAAAAACGTGTAGGACCTGTGTTCATCCATTCCGAGATGGAAACTGTTTACAGTGCCAACGAGTTTCCTTCATCGTATTAGGCATGATAGTATGTTGAGTTTTTGGTGTTTCCGTATTTTTGCCCAATGCTTGTAACGCAAACGCTTAAAGTACAGCACCAGCCTATTTTAGTCGTTGACAATAAATACACGGTCGACCGTCAATTCTGACTTTGTATCAACTAAAATCATTTCATGCACTTTCTAGTACCTATTTTTCGTAAAAAGCTGAAAACAGTTTAATTTTATCATGCCGAGCCGCAGACATGGATGTCTCATGGACAGCATAGAGCAGCAGCCTCTGCTCCACGTTCGTTTGAGACAGTTCATATTTGGAAAATACTGTAAGAAATAAGAAAATTGTGTAATGTACTCACTTTAAGTGCTAGTTGTTTAATTTAGTATCACACCAGATGTAATAGCATCGTAAATAACTTAAAATCTACAGATTCTGTACAGTGTTGACTAAACGTCCGTTCCGCACTGGACAAGAATTGGAATTTAAATTGGACTGCGGAAAAAGTGGTCGGCGAGGAGGTACAACTAGGCCGCGGCTCGAACTCCCGTAGGTAATAAATCCTAATAAGGTTCCGAAAAAAGTAAATTGCTCTGGCCGCTGTTTCTACCTGCTACAGATGTAATCTGCTACAGAGGAGCGTGCGCGCACCTCAGGGGAATAATTCAGAATGCAATTACTGGCTCGCTGGAATACAGTATTAACTTCCTGTTTACGGATGGTCTCTGACAGTAACACTCTTACCGGTGTTGAAAAATCACAGGTAATGCATCCTCCCATTTCTGAGTGAAAGCCACAGAAGCGGATCATACCGATCGCTGGTTGCGAACGTGTAACAACACGTTTCAGTGCTAAATTAGTAAACGAGTGGCTGCTGAGTACTCCAGAATTATTCTGATTCCCAGTCACGCACCTATGTTTATCATATGAATCATATCAACCTTCTCGTCAACAGGACACTGATTAACATTGCGACAGCGTAAAATTCATTGAGCGGTACAGAAACTAGATGCAACTATTTGTTACTATATGTAGTTAACAACCTAGCACTAAATTTACTTTCGTCGCTGGTTATAACTCTCTTACATTCAGAGAAAGCTCTATCGATCCAAACCAAAATGGAATCATGTCATTAGACGATTCTTCTACTTTTACATTTTCGTAAAAACCATATATGCGCTTTATTGGCGTGCTTCCAGGTGTTCTTCCGAACTGTTGTTTCAATTTAATTCACAATATTTTCGAAATATTTCATCATTTGCAGCGAGTTTTGCTGTTGTCTGTACTCGCTGCCTGGACTCCAACCAAACTGCGCACTGCTGTTGGTCTCACGCCGCTATCTATAACCGCGCTTAATTCAAGACGCCCACTATGCCATTTGATGCTCCTTTGATTTTCAGAATTCCCGCTTGAAATCGGTAATCACCAGCATCAGGTAAATGACATGGAAGGACTAGACTCCTTTAACTAACATCATTTATCGTTTTGATCACAAATTTTTAAAGCATCAACAGGTCCCCTTTAAGAAAAACAGATAGGGAAATTCCAAGTTAATTTGCCATATTCAGTCTGCAGACCTGAAGGCGTTCAAAACAGTAAATGACACACTCACTGAATTACCATAATAATGACCTTAAACAAGACGCGAAAATAAGCCTTCAACAATGTTGGCCCTTACAGAATTTAAACTAGAAAAATTAAATAATTCCACAAATAAAACTAACAAAAACTGAGTTACAGATAAATTTCTTCAAGCGAGCTGAAATCCAAGACATTACGCAGATCCCAAAGATAAATATTAACTAGTTAACAGGACATAACATTTTGCCTTTATGGCTTACCTAGAAGGCTTACATCATAATTTAGTTTACGCCAAATTATTTACAATAAAATTTAAATCTATGTTACGCAGAACAATAACATCAAAGGGAAAATTCTCTGTGGGAAGCCAATTTATCAAAGCCCTCTTGCCTGACAGCAAAATTTCATTTACCGTGCAAGTCAGATGAAATAAGGTATCCATTCAGCACAGACAATGAGGGCGTGCGACAGCAAACAGTAGCAAGCCTTGCTAGGAAATGCTAGAGAACGTCCCAACAACCGACAAGCAAGCCCAGCCCACACTCAAGAAGAGGCCGACACGGAATGCTCTCCCTTCAACACCGGCCGTAAATGTGTCACTGAATTACACTACAACTGAAAGATTATGTTTAACCACGATTGCAGTTACAGAACTTTGACAATAATGTCACACGCCCTGGGAAATAAGCTTCTCTAAAAATGTAAGGTGTAAAAGAGAGCTACTCAAAGGGAGCTGTAAATTCTTCCAAGAAGCAACATAAATAACAACTCGCTAACGTCTTACCGTTAGATGGAGGTCATAACACAAAAAAAGTGAAAGGGTGGGATAATAGTAATACCAGAGAGCACACCAGCTTCTAAAACATAATGAAAACAAATATTAAATTTCAGAAACAATATGTTCTTCCGCTTGTTGTTGTTGTGGTCTTCAGTCCTGAGACTGGTTTGATGCAGCCCTCCATGCTACCCTATCCCATACAGTAAAGCTGCATGCCCTCGGGAAAAATTACGGCTGTAGTTTCCCCTTGCTTTCAGCCGTTCGCAGTACCAGCACAGCAAGGCCGTTTTGGTTATTGTTACAGGGCCAGATCAGTCAATCATCCAGACTGTTGCCCCTGCAACTACTGAAAAGGCTGCTGCCCCTCTTCAGGAATCACACGTTTGTCTGGCCTCTCAACAGATACCCCTCCGTTGTGGTTGCACCTACGGTACGGCCGTCTGTATCGCTGAAGCACGCAAGCCTCCCCACCAACGGCAAGGTCCATGGTTCATGGGCTTAAAAAAATTTAAAAGTAAGATTTGAAAAAACCAAATAATTGAAAGGCCTCTGATATAATTATGTGTGAAAGCTGAGCGTATTGCATATTCATAACGACATTAACCTTAGCTAACTTTTAGAGAGAATGCTGCCCAGCAGATTAACAAAAGTAACTTCAAAAACACGCAGAGCAGACAGGGCAATAATTTTGTCCTAGTATCTACATAGTCAAGGAACAAAGGCGTGCATGTTGAGCCAATGAATATAAACGAGAAAATCTGCTCAAACAGCTTGTGAAGCAGGAAATCGGTTCACAACAAGATACGCACAGCATTGACGAACCAAAACTTTTGCCTTCGACACACTCCTGGCGAAGAAGAGTGAACGACGATCTGGAGAAGACGTCGTGCGATCCACACGGCGTGTCCTTTGCTACAGGCACCGCCGCTGGCACCACCTCCTGTACTGCGGTGTTCCAAGGCCTCTCTCCCGTCGCTGCCTTACCGGTCGGTCGCTTTTGAAGCCTAGCCGGGGAAGCAGTAATCGCACAAGCGAGTGATCTCTGGAAAATGTGATGGCCGATGAGATTTTAATAAATGAATCCCCAACTCCAAGCGTTATTTAAATCGAAACATACGACCCTGTTTGTTACGTTTTCTGGTATCTTTATTTCGACAGACTCCATAATTACGCTATTCCAGAAACTGGGTGTTTGCACGATACTAGCCTCATCGTATTTGATTTCATAGTTTTATTCGAGAAAGCACTCGGCGACAGCTTATTTGCTTGGTTGTTATAGTCCACTGTGCCTGTGATGTTCCTTCCACCTTTTCTTGATTGTCCTAACAGTCTGCCCTATGAAAGACATATTACATTCGCATGGAATGCGAAACCCATCCAACTTTCGGTGACCTAGATCGTCTTTAACATTACAAACAATACTTTTTACCCTAGTGGAACTGAATTAAATCCACTGGAAACAATGTTTCCATAGGAATCCACCTATCTTTCCGGATACTAGGCCAACGCAAGGTAAATAAGAGATTTTTGGCTCTCTTCCTCGGTCTCAGTATCAACCTGTATCTCACCAGTTCTTAATTTTGATTCCATCGCCTTCTCACATACGAAAGTAACCCGCGCTTTCTGTAAGCTATTATGACAGATTCTCGTAAATCTCTATCACCTCCGATTCTGCCACGCAGATCTTGCTTCTACGATGACTGCGTCACATCACCGCTCTGTGACAGCGAATCCTAAAGCATACTAGCGACAGAGTGCTCAGAGATAGGCAGGAGGCGCTCCTTGTTGAAAGAAAATTTCGTTTCACAATTAGACGGGCGTATAAACGAAACGTGATGCCATAAAACGCGTTACCACTAAACTGAACAGCTCGTCCTGGAGAAAGTCTCATATCTCCTATGAGTGTTCTAGGAACGGGCTATCTAAGTCATTTTTGAAGGTGATACATCCTTTTGAAAGGATAGTACAGCCCGACGCACCTTTCGGGGTCAATCGAAAGAACTAAATTTAATGTGGGCTCTGGGGTTTACATTCCCTCTTCTACGACCGCCATCTGACACAAACAAACACTACACTTAACAGAAACTCATGATAGGTGCCTTAAATATACAGATAGCCTCAACACAGCTTCACCCTACGCGCAGAAACAATGATTCTCTTTTATTCTGTGGATACGGTTATTTCGACATTCAACTACTAATTGTTTAGAGTTCTGCAAAATATTACTGAAGCCAGTACGTATTTTCTCTCTTTTTCTGTTAATGTTGCTTATCTTGGATTGTAATTGTTCTGTTTGTACAGATACAGTGCAGAGTGTTTTGTAGAATCAATGTTGTTTTTTATTGCGTAATGTTAATTCCATGTCTGTATGTAATGTCGTTGTAGTTTTAGGAGCCTCGGTCCGTTAGAAAAATTAACATCTGTCAATAATGGTACGAAGAGACAGCTGAAGAAGGATGATGAGCTATGATGGGTTGCAACTACGAGTTAAGCTGAATGTTACGAGTGAAGTTGACTGTCCTCGTTTGGGCTAGTGAGCTGTCTATGGTCTTGTTTGGTATGCTCAAAACTATATTGGGATCTATGAGAGGGCCGAGCTCCTGGGTGGTTTAATTTTGGTAAAGTGAAAAATAGATGGGTGGACTATGTTTCTGGGTTCGTGCTCGGCCGGTGGTGCACTGTTTCTCTGGAAATTTGCGTTCTTCATATTAAATTAACTTGATTGGGACGTCCGGTTCCGATTTTAGACCAACGAGATTTTATTTATGGTGTATCCTGACGGACCGGCGATCACGAGACAACGGAGCGTCAGCACCAGAGATCTTGCAGCAGTCGCCTCAGCACAGACATGCGTTACTAGTTTTTTTTTTTTTTTTTTTTTCGTTTTACTTCCGTTATACATTACTAGAATGGAATTACTGTATCCAGTGTCACTGATGTCACTGAAGCCAGCTCTTTAGAACCGCAATGTGGCAGCGAGCGCAAAGGACGTGTAAACAGCTGTTTGTTAACTAATAAGACAGTATTAAGAAATGGGGATGAACTGATGTTACTGCGTTATCTTTAGACTTTTGACATAATGATAGATACATGCGTCGTATTTTTCTTACAGCAGACATAAGATAACATGGAAAGGAACATAATAATGTATTAAACGTGTGTATATGTAACTTGAGTTTCTTCTCATAACACGATTCTACAATGTATGTGTTTTTACTTAGCTAGTACGCAAATATTTACTCAACTGTAGAACTTGTTTAGACACCTCGTAAAGATTACAACGTCATTTCGTTACAGAAAATCGTAGTAGTACTATATACATATTTCCTGACGCCGCCATCTGTCCCCACCAAACGTCGGGCTTCAGTAAAAGATACGTCACTGTCAGTCTAGAAATTTAAGTCTGTGCGTCTCAGGTAGCAAGCTGCGGATCGCATATCTCTACAATCACGCTGTCGACTGTCAATCGCCATTTCATTGCTGCGAAGCATTAAAGCAAATAAATTCCTATAGGTAAATATTCGAAAAGCGTGTTACATAGCTTCAGGTCAATTTTAAAATTTCCATTTAACAGTTCGCCTTTAACACCTCAAATTGAAGTTACATTTGTGCTGTTAAGGGAAATTTGGATTTTAGAACTTTACGTAGGTGTCACATAAGAAGGTGTATTCATCTAACGGTTATTTTGAAGACCCTTGGGATAAAGATTGAACAATTTTATTGTGTTAATGTTATGAACTCACATTAATCAAGACGGTGTTCGTGAAACAATAGAGGAATTTAACCAGTGAACAACGATTTGAAGTACAATCTGTTTACAGCTGCGTCATTTCAAGCCAGCTTATAACTCTTCTTCAGTGCTGACATTAACTTTATTCCAGTCAGGAATCATTTTCACTGCTTAATAACTAAAATTTTCCACCAAGGGCATTCTTAATCTAACACATACAAATTGCTATCAGTAGTGTGCCACTGTGCATCAAATTTACTAGTATTGTGAAAGACGCTTTTGCACAACAAAGTTAGACTACCTTACCCACATATCCATCTTCTATACCAAACAGTAAGCTAGAATTATTTATTGTTACAGCAGCTCTTGCCAAACGCTATTTGTAGGTATTTCATGTGTCTCACTTATACGTATTTATTAGGTATGTGATTGAATTGTGCTTGTGTCTGTACTCAGGGAATGGCTGCAGAAATTTTACTGCACAAGACAATCAAGCCGTGGATGAGATTAAAAGTTCCGGAAAAATACACTCATGGAAAAAAAACGCAACACCAAGAAGGAGTTGTGAGACGCAAACCATAGTTGGTAGGCGTGTTTCTACATCTGGAAGATTCCTCTTCAAATTTCGCACCAGTCTCATAAAAGTGGCATCAGTAGCGCTACTACGAGGAAGAAAATCAGGTTTTCGTTAAATACGCGCTGTAACGGTCGTGAGCGTTTGTTACCTTTGAGATTTGACGTAGTGAGTTGATGTTAGTGAAGAATTGTCATTTACATCGCCTCACTGAGTTTAAACGAGTCGTGTTATAAGTCTACGAGACGCTGGACGTCCCTTCTGCGATACTGCAGAAAGATTTGGCAGGAATTAGCCTGCACATGACTGTGGCCACGGTGATCACGAGAATGTACGATCGCATGAAGTCCGGACTCCGGACTGTCACGCGCCACTAGCGAGGGGCTAGACAGTAATGTAGCCACTGTAAACGATTGCTCGCAGAGGTGTTCAAGAGAATGTGTGGTCGCAAGAAGATAGGGGCCCCAGAGGGCTACGTGACACTACTGAGAGGGAAGACCATCGTTTTCGGTGTATAGCTCTGGCGCATCGTACAATTGCCGCGGCAGATTGAAGAGCTTTGGCACGACAGTGACTCACCGAGCTGCTACAAACTGGTTACTTGAACGACAGCTCCGAACCTATATGTTGCGTGCATTACACCGAATCCAATCCGACGCTATCTGCAACTTCAGTGACGTCAAGCGAGAGCGCTTTGGGGTGAAGCTCTGTTGTGTTTTATGATGAATGCGGTTCTTCCTCGGTGCCATTGCTGGCAGTATGGCGGTTAAGAGGAAGCCAGTTGAGGCAACCAACCTGTCTGTGCGCTAGGCACATTGGATCTACACCTGGAGTTACAGTCTGGGGTGCGATTTCATATGACAGCAGGAGCACTCTCTTAGCTATTCCACGAAGCCTGACTGCAAAATTGTACGTCAAGCTGATGATTCGACCTGTCGTGCTGACTTTTATGAACAGCATTCCAGGGGGTGTTTTCCAACAGGATAACGCTCGCCCACATACAGCTGTTTTAACCCCACATGCTCTACAGAGTGTCGACTAGTTGTCTTGACCTACTCCATCACCAGGTATGTCCCCAATCGAACACATATGAGACATCATCGGACGACAGGTTTACCGTCATCCGCAAACAGCGTTAGCCGTCCCTGTATTGATTGACCAAGTGTAACAGGCATTGAACACCTTGGCACAAACTGACACCCGACACATGCATAACACAAGGTACGCATATCTGCATGCTCGTCTTCAACATTGTGGCGTTTACACTGGTTGTTACTGTACCAGCATTTCACATTTTCAATGGATTATTTCACGATTACATTAATCCGTGGTCTTCCGCTGTTAATCACTTAAGTATGTTACCTAGACAAAAGTGTTCCGTAAATTTCACTATTTTTATTCAGTTCATTACACGACCCAGAAAAATGGTTCGTGTAACCCCTATACGTGATGACATACTAACTGAGAATAAGGTTATTGTATCTGAGTGTTACAACGAGTACCCGCCATATGATGTAGCCTGCGATTTAGGTGAAGTGTGGTGCCGGCTGGGGTTGTGCAAAAGTGGTCAAAAGCTTTAGTTAGCGTAACTGAAAGCACATATAGTAAAACAAATAAATGCACCAGTTACTTACTTTTTTAGCATAGCGCACACGTAAGTCAACAGTTACACTGTTTTCTTTTGTAATCAAAACAAACATGGAGTGTAGGTGTTGATTTTTGTGATATTCTGTATAATGGAGGAGGTACAGTAACTTATAAACTCAAAAATACGTAATTGAAGCAAAAAATCACACGTGCAAACACAAAAACATTCACGTAAGCAAATGTACTTGAAACTGACCCAAGCGAGAGAAAATCACACTGGCAAATATCACGAAACCTATTCATGTAGACAAACGCACTTGGGAATGAGAATAAATTTTCGAAACCCGTTGGGAAAAGCACGAGATAACAAGTTACTGGTGCAGCTTTCATTATTTAAATCATGAATGACGCAGCTGAAGCCTTTCCTGAAACATGGAATGTTGTTGAGCTCTTCAGTTCAGAGACTGGTTTGATGCAACTCTCCATGATACTCTATTCTGTGCAAGCCTCTTCATCTCCTACTAACTGCTGCAACCTACATCCGTCTGTATATGCTTACTGTATTCATCTCATGGTCTCCATCTACGGCGTTTATACTAAATTGATGATCTCTTAATGCCTCAGACCGAGTCATACCAACCGATCCCTTCTTTTAGTCGTGCAAACAAATTCCTCTTCTCCCTAATTCCATTCAGTACCTCCTCATTAGGTACGTGATCTACCCATCTAATCTTCCACATTCTTCTGTAGCGTCACGTTTCCAAAGCTTCTAACCTACCCTCCATATGAATACATTCAGAAAGGACGCCCTGACACTTAAATCTATACTCGATGTTAACAAATTTCTCTTCTTCAGAAACATTTTCCTTGCCATAGGCCGGTCTACATTTTATGTCCTCTCTACTTCGACCATCATCAGTATTTTGCTTCCCATATAGCAAAACTCATATAATAGTTTAAGCGTTTCATTATCTAATCTAATTCCCTCAGCATCACCTGACGTAATTCGACTACGTTCCATTATCCTCGTTTTGCTTTTGTTGATGTTCACCTTTTATTCTTCTTTGAAAACACTGTCCATTCCTGCAACCGAACTTCAGTAATTCCCACTATATCTAACTTTAACCTATCCATTTCCATTTTTAAATTTTCTAACCCACCTGCCCGCTTAAGGGATCTGGGATTCCACACTCCGATCTGTAGAACGCCAGTGTTGTTTTTCCAGATAACGACATCCTCCTGAGTAGTCCTCGCCTAGAGATCCGAATGCGGCAGTCTTTTACCTCCGGAATATTTTACCCAAGAGGACGCCAATATCAATTAAGTACACAGTAAAGCTGTATCCCTTCGGGAATAATTACGGGAGTAGTTTCCCCTTGCTTTCAGCTGTTCGCAGTACGAGCACAGTAAGGCCGTTTTGGTTGATGTTTCAAGGCCAGATGAGTCAATCATCCAGACCATTGCCATTGCAACTACTGAAAAGGCTGCTGCCTCTCTTCAGGAACCACACATTTATCTGCCCTCTCAACAGATATCACTCTGCTGCACTTGCACCTACGGTAGGGTTATCTACATAGCTGAGGCACGCAAGCCTCCTCACCAATAGCAAGATCCATGGTCCATGCAGGAGGACACATCGAGTATGATGAACGAAAGTAATTTTCTGTAGTCTGAAAGAACTTATGTGGTGCTAAAATAACCAAGCACCAAATATCCCTTTGATAGAAACTGAGCAAGGTTAAACGTAGAAGTCATACAGTGGGCCACCAATCAATAACACAATGAGGCCGCGGCTAGCTGGCATGGATTTTGGTTTTTGATATTTCTATTATTTTGTGGAGTGCTTTGGGATATTCTGGTGAATGCGGCAGATAGCTTAAAGGGAGTTGGAACGCTCTACCCCGACAATGTTAAATTTAGTGACTTGGGATTCCCTGTATTTCAGGAACAACTGTAGCCATTGACAGGAAACTTTCATAGGACATTAAACTGTATGTTCTGAGTCTACTGAACTACAATAATTGAATTTGAGCCACTTATTTCGGAAATACCAATTTTTTAATTGCACAGTTAAAATTTTGTGTACTTTTTGTACGTTATCCTAGATAATTTTAATTACATATAACATTATGTCCTGTTTTAGTTCAGTATACTCAGGGTATGTATGCTATTACTCCTTGAAGATTTGAATACTCTACTCGAAGCGGTTTCTGAGTTTTAGGGAAAAATGCAACAGAAAATGCAAATTTTCAGGAACTGCTTCTAAAACTTCAAAAGACTGTAACTCACTTAATGTATGCTTAATTTTTTATTTTTAGTCACTCAAAAGCACCCTGAATCATACTGCATATCATCTTCTTGATCTTTTTTTTCTTCTTTTATTCTTTTTAGACTCCTTAGTGGCCAACTATACTGCATACTCTGCTTTATCAATGCGAACCTTGTCCATCGCTTCAAGATCTCTGATGCAGTTTGCTCCAGGATTACTTCCTATATGCTGTAGCACTTTCACCCTACCAATGTTGCCATAATTAAAAGCAATAACAGCATCACTGTTCCCTCCATCCCCACTTTAGTGTCAACACAAACATTTTTTGGTTATCGAGTCCATCAATAAATCCCCAGTATTATTTCCAATGGCCATCCCATAATACTGCTGTAGTTCATCAATCATTTTGTCTGTCAGCCTGCCTCTTATGGTTTTACCATCAGAAAGTTTCTTGTCTCTCAAACTTTGTTTCAACTTTCTCAACCTGGTGCCCATCCTCTTCTGAACATGACATTTGTAACACAGCAATCCGCAGCCTTCTATATAAAAAAATTAGCGACTTTATTCCATCTTGAAGTAATGCCCGTAAAAATTTTAACATTTTCAACCAGTGTAGATTATATTTTAAAAAAATAAAATACTTCCAATGTGTGTTTATAAGTAGAATATACATCATTTTAGTCTGAAAATTACAAATTTTATAATGAGATAAAAATCCTAAAATGTGAAAGTTTTTTACCATTATGACTTCCCTTAACCTCTTGGCTACAAAACTACGTTAGGCCCATTAATTAAAGACGCTACTAGATGACCTAAAAAACACTATTCCTAAAATCTTCCATCTATGCCAGCTAAACACAGGTGAACTCAAAGGGGTGAATTCATATAAGCAGCAGATACATGTAGGGAAACTTAGACAGAACATAGCAGCTTCCGAAGGAAAGCATTTTATTTTACCAAAATTAGGAGTAACTTTTTTTCCAAGAATAAATTGCTCAAAAATTACATACCTCGTGAAAAAATAGCAATTGAACAAAAGTTAAATCTACTTAAATGCATAAACAACAGTATCAACGTAAATACGTGAATAATCAACGAATCCTTCAAGAATAATACATTCCGATTATTATTATAGTTACCTGCAGTCATTCAAATACAATTAAAACAATGATTTAAATCAGCCATAGATGCAGGAGTTTGGCATTTCTATATAAGAGCAGTCATCCTCGTCTTGGCATCTCCAGTTTTTCCATATCTGACCACGAAAGAAACGCCTATCTTGTAGTCATCGGTTTCGGCAATTTTTCCACGGTACTGACAAGGATGGTACTTTACCTAAACAAAGTTATTTACATGAAATTAATGGTGATCAGGAGGGCACTGAGATGGGAGGGATTCTTTGCTGGCCTTGTCTGATGTGACGACCCTCGGCTTTGGGGGGATTCGTTGCTATTCTTGTCTGATATGACCTTTTGGAATCTTTTTCGCGTTCTCCAACATTCGTGGGCACTGTCAATGAGGAACATCACCTTCATCTCCGCAGCAGGCTGTAAGTGAAAGCTCCTCTCCACGGAGGGCTTATTCAACCTCTGAACTGTCATTAAGGAAGGCCAAGCTGTCGTCATTTCAGGCATAGCAATATCAATACGGCTTCGTCAGAAGCCGTAGAAGAAAATTTAAATTGGCGTTCTGTGGGACATTTTTTCAGCCGTGTTGGAAAAAGACAAATTCCTTCTGTGGAGATCCGTATTTATTCATTTTTATAAAAAAAACCGTTTTTTTTCTTTAATGAACTGTAGCGGCGAGTTTAGTTGGCATAGGTTTGGGGCGAGTTGTCATAGGTACGTCAACTGACCTCATACCTATTTATGACAGCTAGCCCTATGGCAGTATCAAAAACGAAATGGATACTATGCAGTCCGAAACAACAGAAACAGAAGATTACGTTACATGCTTGCAACAGAAATTAACCACTCTTTCGAAAACGGCCATCAGTAGCTGCTCAATTCCATCTACATGTTCACCAGACCAACAAAATTTACGGTGAAAAAACTTACTCACGAGCCAGAAAAACGATTAAACAGAGGCCTCTCCTTCGTGAGGTTCCAAGGGAATTGAAGTTACGGTAGATTTTGCACCTTTAGATACGCTCTCCAATAGCAGGATGGCATCACTCTTATTCCACGATTGCAGAAAATACACGATCCAGTTACATTAATGTGACCACAACGTATGTTTGATGTCAACGTGCAGTAACATCTCTCAGACGGCAGGTAGCATAACAAGCAGAGGTGTTGGGCGGGGGGTAAATAAAGCGGTTCGGGGAAACGCGGTAAACACTGCAGTCTTTATCGTAATCTAGAAACGGAGCGATTTGCCTGACGTCCACAAGGGAATGATCGTTGGCTTACGGGCTAAGGGTGGAGGCATTTCCGAAACGGCTAAGTTTGTAAACGGTTGGAGGCTGCCATGGCTGAAATATACCAAGCGTGGCAAAACGCCGCTATCCCAAACCGGCGACGTGGCTACAGTGGTGCACCACGAGCTACAGATGACAGGCGTGAGCGACAGCTGCGCAGATATGGATGGGCGAATAGACGTGCAACTGAAACCGCCAAAGTTGCACAGAAATTTTTTGTTGTGTAAATTGCTACCACTTTTAACAGCATTCAGCACTGATCTATGGCATACCAATATACCTTGCACTTAGCCCCTCACAAATGCAACGTGGCCAGCGTACAAACATTATGGTGTTATGGTGGGACGTTCGTGGATGGTTCAATAAACAAAAACAAACTTCTCGGTAAGTTTGAAAGTTTTGTGACTTCATTGAATCATAGTAAGTTACCGCCTACTGCCATTCAGCTTGCTGCAGTTGAGGATATAGACGTGCAACCATTGACCAACTGGTCCCGCAGATGTTCCTGCTCTGCATCAGTAGCGTCACCTCAAAGACTCTTCAGCTAACGTTGCTGCGAACGGGCGCCGGCATCAGGTGCCTGGTTCACACACACAAGACAACTGTTGTTCATCGGCGACAACGGCTGGAATTAGAAGTCCAGTCCTGCAACTTAACGCCTGCTGAGCGGCGACAGATGGCCTTCAGGTGAATCAGGTTTTATGCACCATCAGACAGATGACCGTTGGCGTGTACGGCGTGAAACATCTAAAAGCAGGCTGCAACGAGGAAAAAGCATTATCGTCTGTGAAATGTTTTCGTCACATTTCCTGGGTGAGCTCCTAATTCTCTGGAAGATGCAATGAAACCACTGGTTCAATAAGAAGAATTCCATAGAGAATCGGCTCTTTAAACTACTGATTGAATAACTGACACAATCACCTTCTGTTAAATTCGCTTAATCACGTCCATGGCATGTAAAGACACGGAAATGCCTGCTGTGTATCATCACCCATATATCCCGCGCTATGAGATTCATTCACGGAGCTGTTTCACAAGTGACTACACTCACACCACACGCACTTATCAGAGTGCACCGTTTCAATGACAAGGCCACCAGTCCGCCATCACCAGTTGCGAAAGTACTCAGGCAGTGCTCCTTATGACCAGCAACAGTCGTTCCTTCTCCTAGTTGGAATGCTCTGCGTTTGGCCAGGTAGAGACAGCAAACACTGCTCCATGCTGTTGTCAACCACTCAACCCTTTCGCACTACCCTCATCTCGTTTGGTAACCGTCTTGAACTCGTTCTTGAGGCCCTACTTCCTTGCTCCGCCCAAGACGCGCTGCTTCGTGTCATTCCAGAAGCTGACTACCATTCGCTGCCCATCTGCGAGCAAAGCCCGAGCCATAATCTTCAACCACTGCCAGAACCCTCCGCGTCCTGCATTGGCTGCCGGCGATGCGCCGCAGGCGTCGACCATGGACATGGCACATTTTTGGAGATGTGCTCGTTCCGAAGGCTCCAGCTGACTGCCTATCGCTCACCGCACCTATCCCCAGCTAGTCCTCTGCTGTACAGTGCTTGTGTCCATCAGATGACACGCACTGTCCGCCGTTTCGCGACGAGAGCGTGACATGCAACTTGACAGCAGGCTCTTCAGGTGAGGATATCGATTGTGCCATTCGACACGATACACAGAAAATAACGTGTGTGCCGAGTGACAACTTTGTAGTCATCACCCTGAAATATACGAAATTATTACAAGAAGGCAGACTTTTAAGTAGCTGTCTGTTATTTAAAACTGTATAAACACAACGGGCGGAAGTTGAGGCACCTTATATCCTAAGTCCTTTCTAGTTTCCTGCTGGATGAAACTGACATAAGGCTGATGTATATCAAATACCACTCAGCAGGAGATAGCCAATAGCAACTGGAAACCTCCTACATGACAGTTTCCACAAATGTGCAGAACAGCCAGAAGACTGTGTGAACACACTTTCGCATCATATATTATGGAGTGCAGAAGGACAGGGTAACAGGGTAATCTGAACTCAGATCTTAAAGGAAGAATCATTTAAAGTAAATGAAATATAATGGAGAAGATACCTAAGCCGACAATTAGAAAATGACAACTGGAGAACACCATAGTAATATTAAATATGTCTCTTGGGTGAGACGTCACATGCCGTTGTGAAATTTCTACAGTATTTCACTGACGCAACTTCCCTACAACTGCGCAGATTATTCTCATACTGGGACACACACAAAGCTTTGGTCATAACCTTGGCAGTGTGTTCGCCGCTCCTCAAGCTGTCGTTCAGTTACGCCGATGACTTATTGTGGAAATTTCACGACATCCGACTTCTCGCCCGAGAACCACAACTAGTCCGCTGGGAAAGCCTCCAGCACATAACCATAGAAATTCCTTTAAGGATACTGCTGCAAAAACATAACGGTTCTGCAATTCAGGCATGGAAGTATACCAGCAATTCTTTCTGCGTAAATGCAACGAAAAAACATGGCACAACTCATTCCTCTAAGAAAAGCTCCAAAGGTACAATACTTGACCTCTGTATTCTGTAATTCATTCAGACTAGATAGAGCGCTTTCCATCTAGAAGATTATCAGAGCTGCTATGGTCAAAAGAACAGATGACGAAGGCCAAGCGAAATGAAACTCGTATATGCCAGTACGCTTAATAGTTATTCGAGGCAGCTGCCACGACTAATCTTCTGGAGTGAGTATTGTTTGACCGTCTCCACGTGCACTTTGAGTTCGGCGGCGTGTTGCATTTTACCCTCTGTCACAGCATTGTTTTCGAGCCTACTCTAAAGACCATATCAAATTCCAAAGATCACAACTGACAAGAAAGACAGTGCCAGTTTGTTACCTAACTTCATGGACTGTACATCGGAAACCTTCATACAAAACAACCACGTATGAACGAAAGTAACGTAACCGATGGACAAAAATTATAACCCCACATAAAAAATACCTAGGCTATCGCAAAGTTCATTCTGTTCTTTTTTGCTATATCGTTGTAATGTAATAAAATACATTTTTTTATTATTTTGTGACTATTAGTGTAATGTAATAAAATAAAAGCCGTGACTTACACAAAAAAGAAACTCTCATTAATGTAATGGCTCAGCATAAAAAAGAAATAACTAATGTAAGAATATTATTAACAGTGTAATATGTTGTTTAATTTAGCCCGACGTGTATAAGCACTCAGTAAACCAGCTCAGTTCTCAGGGCAGTTACGTAATCGTCTATAATTAATTGTCCTTTTCTTATCCATCCAACACTAGGCTCGCGAGAAGTCGTGTGCATATTCCACCAGAGAATATTTGCCAAGTCTGTTCGATGTACACAACTGTAGTACGTAACTTAATGTCGTGGTTTCGTCTCGATTGCCCAATATAAGGTGACAAAAGTAGCATCTACAAATGAAATCCCATAATGGAACTGGAATCCTGTGACCAGACCTTTTCTGCGTAGGATGTTATCTCGTTATATAAAGAAAATCTGTAAGTAAAATTGTTAAATTATTAGTAGCTGCCTCCAGTCTCGAGAGATCTGAAATAAACTTAATAGTCCTAACCGACGGCACGTCTCATAGATGAGCTAAAGATTTTTCTAAGATGGCGCCTAGCAATGAAAATTCTTTGTTAAGGCACATATCTACTTAGGGCAGTCTAGTTATCAGACAAACAATAGATTGACCTCATACACAAAATTCTTTTCACAAAACAACCATTATATTTTTCGGGTTTTAAGTACAACTTACATTATCAGCTGGTACAGCAAGATGAGCTTTACACCACAACGTCCTCTTAGGTCCGAATCCAAGCAAATAAGTTAAGCGAATGACAAAGGAAATATAGTTCTAGCATAGAAGCGCAAGAGACCATGAAATAACATGTTCGTTGTATGTAACTCTTCAGGCTTTCCCGGCGTTCTAATGACATCTTGGGTTGTTGGGTGTTCTGCCGGATATCAACGTCGTACTTGCACGATATTTCGGTCACGTAGCTCGTAACCTTCATCAGGTGCGACCTGAGACTGATCCTCGAGTGGACCTGGTCCAGTATTTATGCCTATGGCCTTCCCCCTCCACCAACAGCTGCAGGCGTTTCCTCTGTGGTCCGCGCCCATTCCCTGAGACCTGCTGGAGCGTTGCTGCTCCGTTTTACATCCGCTGCGGTTCTAGGTGTTCCCTCTGCGGTCCGCGCCCATCATAACCTCTCCTTCATCTACGGACTGGGGTACCAAGCGTTCCACCTGCGGACCGCGCCCGCTCACCACGACCTGTTGGAGCGTTGCCACTCCGTTTCTCGTCCACTGCGGCTCTGGATGTTCCATCTGCGGTCCGCGCCCACCAGTCCCAATTCTGGGTGTTCCATCTTCGGTCTGGTGCGCCTGGCAGTCCGTCAGGGGCTCGTTTTCCTCGTTTTCCATCTCCATGTCTCTTGTTCTTCCGTTTGTGTAGTGTTGCAGCTGGCTCTGTTGCTCCTTTAACAATTCCAGGGCCGGATCCCTGGCTCTGCTTAGCTGGTACCCTGTGTCATGGTTCATGAGATCGCCAGCCATTTTAATTTCTATCGATTCTCTTATAACACTGCCCCAAAATCTGGGTGATTGTGGTAGAATCTTGGTATCCTCATACCTCATGGCATGATCTAGTTCTAGACAGTGTTCAGCAATGGCTGACTTAGTCACCTGTCTTAATCTAGTGTGCCTCTGATGTTCTTTGCACCTGATCTCCACAGTTCTTGTCGTCTGGACAATGTAGGGCATGCCATATCGACAAGGTATATTGTAAATCCCTGGTTTTCGTAAGCCCAGGTCGTCTTTGACACTCCCCAGTAGTCCCCTGATCTTGTTGGATGGGCAGAAAACACACTTGATATTGTGTTTACGGAGGATCCTACTGATTCTGGCAGAAATAGAGCCAGCATAGGGCAGATATGCCACCTTCTCTGCTTCATCTTGGTCTTCTTCAGGAACCTGTGGTATAGTGGCTGGTTGGAGTGCCCTCTCAATTTGTCTGTCCGTGTATCCATTCTTGGAGAAAACTGTTTTGAGACGTTCTATCTCTATATGTAGATTCTCTTGGTCTGACAGGGCACGTGCTCTGTGGACCAAAGTCTTCAGAACCCCATTCTTCTGTGCAGGGTGGTGACAGCTACTGGCCTGCAGATATAAATCAGTGTGTGTTGGTATTCGGTACACACTGTGGGCAATTGATCCATCTGCTTTCCTCTGGACTAGTACATCCAGAAATGGCAACTTGCCACTCTTCTCCAGTTCCATGGTGAACTTGATATTAGGGTGGTATGAGTTAAGATGATCAAGAAACTCATTGAGCCTGTCCATCCCATGCGGCCAGATCACGAAGGTGTCATCCACATAGCTAAAGAAGCATGTGGGTTTAAATGTGGCTGTCTCCAATGCCCTCTCCTCAAAACTCTCCATAAACATGTTGGCAACCACAGGGGACAGTTGGCTGCCCATAGCTACACCTTCAGTTCGTTCGTAATATTGGTTTCTGTGCAGGAAATACGTGGATGTCAGTGTATGACTGAACAGGTCCAACAGAGCACCGTCAAATTTCTCTGCAATCAGTTCTAGTGAGTCCTTCAGTGGGACCCTGGTGAACAGCGACCCCGAAGCTGTGATGTGCAGTTGCTTGAGACGTTGCAGGAAATCGTCTGAGTTGCGGATGTGGGGAATACATTTCCCACATATGCTGCTGCGTGGCTTCTTCGCGAAGAAACTTCAGCCTTCGAGTAAAGCGGAGTTCGCAACATATACCTGTTTTGCCTCCTATTAATTCTGGTGGTGCGTCTTCTAGAGGTGATTGGCTTCTGGTTGTTTCCACTCTTTTTTCTTCTTCAGTGACAGCCTATGCTGTAAGGAGCTGGGGCCAGCGTGTGTTAGCATTGCGCCGTATCTTCTGCCCCAGAGAGCGTATGTACCGGTTCTCGGATTGCCGCGCCTTTTCGTAGAAGCGGCGGGCAACCATACGGACGTGGGCCTTGACTTTGCGGACCTCAGCGAGGTCGTGCAGTGGTCCAGATGGGAAGTCCCTCGGCAGGTGCAGCGCGAGGCGGAGAGCCCTGTTCTGCAGAGATTGTAGTTTCTTCAGGTGGTCGTCTGCCGCATTCCTCCAGACGACAGCCGCGTAATCGAAGACAGGGCGGATTAGCGTCCTGTACAACGTGACGCCCAGTCGACGTCGGGTTGAGCAGGGGATAGAGCTGGAGAAGTCGACCCCTTGCTTTGTTTACGACGCCCTTCACGTGTGGGCCCCAGGTGAGGCGGCGATCCATGGTGACCCCAAGATACTGCGCTGTCGGTCGCCAGTTGACAGGATTGCCTCCAACGACGAGTGGGGGCAGAGCGGCTGGGATGACACGACGGGTTGCAATGAAAAATTGCGTCTTGGCGCCGTTGAACTGCAGTTTCCACTTGACGGCCCAATCGGTTAGGGTGTCGACAGCGTGCTGCAACCTCTGGCAAAGTGTGTCCACGCTCATACTTCGTGAGTAGAGCGCAGTGTCGTCGGCGTACAGTGCTAGGTGCACACGAGGGACCGTCGGCGTATCAGCCGTGTAGAGCGTGTACAGGATCGGCCCCAAGACTGACCCTTGTGGCACGCCTGCTCTGACGGGACGGACTGTTGACAGGCCAGTTTCTGCACGGACGTGAAAAGTCCGTCCATCGAGGAAGGACTGTAGCAGACGGATGTGGGATCCAGGGACCCCCATTTCGAGAAGTTTGAAGAGCAGCCCATCGTGCCAGACGCTGTCAAAAGCGCGCGAGACATCAAGGAAGACTGCTCCGAAGTATTCGCGCCTCTCCAGGGAATCGAAGGCTTCTTCCACGAGTCGGAGAAGTTGGTGCTCCGTAGTGTGGCCCTTACGGAAGCCGAACTGGGCATCTCGGAGTAGAGCTTCGGCGGTGACGTGTTGCTGTAGCCTCTTCAGGTAGATGCGCTCGAAAACTTTCGAGATGGCAGGCAGCAGACTAATTGAGTGATAGCTCTTCGGCTGCCGGAGATCTTTGCGCATCTTAGGAATAGCCACAATCTCAGCATGCTTCCACTGCAGGAGAAAGTGACCGGTGCGAAAGATCTTGTTGAAGATTGCAGCCAAGTGAGTAGAGGCGTCCTCAGGCAGTTGTTTCAGCATGGCAGTGGAGACGTCGTCAGGGCCTGCAGCTCTCTTTGGATTGAGGGCCTGCAGAGCCGTCGAGACTTCTTCAGGAGTTGTGGCCTCGATGTCATCATCGCCCTCCGTTTCCAGATAGCGAGGGAGCCGGTCGGTGACCATCTCTTCATGTTCTGCGTCCAGTGGATCCTCTACAGGCTTCTCTTCAAAAACATCGGCGAGGGCATCAGCCTTCGCGTTGGGTTCACAGACAGTTCCGGTTGCAGTTCGGACAGGCGGCATACGCTGCGTTCGCCGTAGGAAGTGTTTCGTGGTCCTCCAGGCAGACCCGTCGTCAAGCTGAAGAGTCGCCACACGGCTAGCCCACTCCCGGTTGCGGTGATTGTCCACAGCCACCGTGATTTCGTGCCGCATACGGTTGAGTTGCCGTTTGGTGGCGGAGTTCCGTGTACGCTGCCATTCGCGGTACACTCTGTTCTTCTCGGCATTTTTTGCAAGGAGATCGGGAGGCAGCTGTCGAGAGTGGTCCTGGCGCTCGCGTCTGGGCGGAGCCGCTTCTTCGACTGCGGCGAGGGCGGTGTCCGTGAAGTGGAGGAAGGAATCTTCAGCTTCTGCGTCGTCTACAGGTGGCATCCCAGCTAGGGACTCGGTCAGGGTGCGGCGAAAGAGATCCCAGTTGACTCCAGAGAGTGACACCCCGCGCCTGGGTAACTGCAGTGGGTCAAGGTCGACGTCAAAAACAACTCGCACATGCTCAGAGGAGAGAACATTCCGTGTCGAGGCGAGGATGCGGTGCGGAATGCCTTTCACGACCGCGAAGTCGACGATGTCCGGTTGTCCATTAGCGGGGAAGATGGTGGGATCATAGGGACCCACTACCACGGCGTCATTGCGATCCACGTTTCGTAGGACGCGGCGTCCGTCTCTGTTGGTGAGTCGTGAACGCCAAGCGACGTGCTTGGAGTTATGGTCTCCAGCGATGAACAGCTTGCCTCCGATGGAGAGAAGAGATTCTAAGTCCGCATCTACCCATGGATGCGGCGGTGGTTTGTAGATGGCAATGAAGGTAATGGCTCCCGCTGACTTGTGCGCGACAACTCCAATCGCCTCCAGAGTCACGAGCGGCGGCAGTTGAATCTGGTGGTGACGGATCCCATTCCGTATGTAGATGGCCATTCCTCCGCTGGCAGTTGGCCTGTCAGCACGGTAACAGGAGTAGTTCGGCGCTTTGGCTGCAATGCCTGGTTTAAGGCGGGTTTCGCTGAGCAGACAGATGTCCACGGCTTCATCACGAAGAAATTGACGAAATTCGCCAGCTTGTGTGCATAGACAGAGGGTGTTCCACGCGACGACCGTGAGTCCTCTAACACTTCCCATAATGAGTAGTGGAGGAGCGTCTGGTGGCTGCCGGAGCGGCAATCTTCTGTGCAGCGATCAGGTGCTGCGTGAGGACATCAAGCAGTTTTGTTGTGCTCGCCACAAGTGCGGTGAGTTGAGTAATCAGACTTGCGATGTCCATGGCGGAGGCGGCAGGAGCCGTATCTTCTCTGGCGCCGATGGAAGTGGCTACCTCTTCGCCATTGTATGTGGGTTCGTCTGGAGCGTTGGTTGTGCGACCCCCCCGTCTTGCGCGGCGTTGGGGGCGTGCACCAGACGTCACGGGTAGGGCGGCAGAGGAGGGGCCCGGTTCCGGGTCCCACGAATTCTGCACAGGTGGAGTGGCGCAGTTGAGTAGTGGATGTCGTGCCCCTGCGTCTTCAATAACATCGCGGGTGTGGGAGTCGTCAGTGCGGCGACGCGCCGGTGGGCCGGCACGGGCGGCGTCGTCGCTGTTGGGTCGGCGGGGCGCCAGTCCTCTGGCGACAACCGTGGCGTGGGAGATAGTAGGGTCGGCCTTGGCAGACTTCTTCTGGGTCGCGGCGACTGGCTGGCCACGCTGACGAGCACTGGCGCGTCTCCAAGCTTCACAGCCGCGGTAGCTGGCAACGTGAGCGCCCCCACAGAGAGCGCACGTTGGCTGCTGCTTCCGAGGGATGGGGCAGTCCTTCGCTGGGTGTGCACCGGCGCATTTCACACATTTTTCAGGCATGGAGCAATGCCGGGCGACATGGTTGGTGCCCTGGCACCGGTAGCACTGAACAGGGCCTCTCTTGGCGCGCAAGTCTTCTGTGGTCACCGAGACGTTGGCGAGTCGGGTGAGCTGGTAGAGCTTCCTGTTCTCGATTGTATCCGTGGCGATGACGAGAAACAGGGGCATGTAGTCACGTGATTTGGGCTGCTTCATCTTGACCACAGTGCGGACACTGAAGTCGAGCTCTTCAAGTTCTTCTTTAACGTGATCCGGCTCCATGTTGAAGGGCAGATGCCGGATGACAATCTTCAGGACGCGGTCCGGTGTGGTGGCGTGAGTGAAGAAAGGGATTGCCCTTTCAGACGCCTCCTGCGTCACGCGTCGGTAGTCGTCTGCCGAGCGCAGCGTAATCTTGTACATGACTCGTCCGGCGACCTTCACATTGTAGACTGCCATCGTCCAGCAATTGAGAAGCTGTTGCAGCTGCCGGAAGGTCCTTCCGTATTTCAGAACGATCGGCGGAAGTGGCGCATCCCGCCTCGGCGCCGCGGAAGGGCGCGGAGGTTCCTCCGGGGCAGCCTCAAGGGCAGCAAAAGAGTTGGCAGTGGATGCCGGATCGTGGGTGGACAGCACCCGTCGTCGCGCTGTATGGCGTCGATTCGGGCGAGTGAATCCGTCAGCATCGTCAGCAGGTGTTTGTTTCGATCGCTTCTCAGCCGGTGAGCTGCGCCCGCCGGTAGGGGCTGTATCTTCTTCTCTTCTGCTTTTGCCGGATTGCCGACGAGGTGGTGGTACGGCAGACGGCTCGTCGTCTTCCGACTCCGGAAGCGGAACTGTAAGCGCAGCCATAGCGATATCCATCATGTCCTCATTCGTTGCGTGGTCCGTCATAAGTGGGGGGCCAGATGGGGCCGCCGACGGAGCAAGCTCCGCCGGACGGCGATCTGCCACACCCTTCGCAGTACGTAGCACCGTTCGCTTTGACATCTCTCGCGCGAATGCTGCTCTGCCCTGCCACTGGGCACATATGGAGACAGGAGACCTTTCAAGTACTTGGCTGTTGTGGGACTGGTGGGAGCGGACCGCAGAGGGAACATCCAGAGCCGCAGCGGACGAAAAACGAAGCGGCAACGCTCCAACAGGTCGTGGTGAGCGGCTGCGGTCCGCAGGGGGAACGCTTGGTACCCCAGACGGTAGATGAAACCCCCAGGAGCGGGTTTGGAGGCCGCGGACCGCAGAGGGAACACCTAGAACCGCAGCGGATGTAAAACGGAGCACAACGCTCCAGCAGGTCACAATGAATGGGCGCGGACCACAGAGGAAGCGCCTGTGGCCGTTGGTGGAGGGGGAAGCCATAGGCATAAATACTGGACCAGGTCCACTCGAGGAGCACTCTCAGGTCGCACTTGATGAAGGTTACGAGCTACGTGACCGACATATCGTGCAAGTACGACGTTGATATCCAGCAGTACACCTGACAACCCAAGATGTCACCAGATCGCCGGGAAAGCCTGAAGAGTTACATCAAAAGTCTCTACGGGGAGGAGATGTATCAGAATATCGAGTAGCCGGACATGGTTCGGTAGAAGAAAGGGAAGATGCTGAGTTCTCTCAGTTTTTTGCTGAGGTGTCGAGATGGAGAAGTGGTACCAGTATTTGCCAGAATTAAACATCACATCAACTCCAGAGCGGCGAACAAGATAGAACGCAGAGCCAGCAAGGCACTGGTGTGAGAGAGGAGTCGAGATATGCGCCACAGGTTAGATGTTGTGGCCAGGGAGCTGTTACACATTCTCCTGTACATGGCAGCCGCCTTAACAAGAGTAGATTGGCATTGGGTAGACCGTGCCTCCTGGTCTTTAGCTGAGTGTACTAGAAGGAATGCCTCATCTTGCCAATCTGCAAAGTTTGACCACATGAGTAAGAAAGCACAGCAGATGGAAGAGACACCCACTGATACGAATCTGAGTGGCGTACAGTTTGATGATACAATCTTAAAGGTACTCAGCAAGGGTCTCAATTTTGCTACGACCCCTAGAAACGTACCCATTTCAGGTTTCGTCAGTGCAGTAGAGCAAGTTGCAGCCACACTTCCACCTAATGTGGCAGAGGAAGTCCGCCGAGAGACCTGCAGGGCCCTCACCAAGGCCAGGCCTCCGAAATCGAACATCACAACCGCGGAGAGCCTTGCACTGAAGAAACTCCGGGAAGACAACAGCATTGTGGTACTGCCAGCAGACAAAGGGAACTCCACTGTTATCTTGCAGCGGGTGGATTATGATGAGAAAGTTCGCCAACTTCTGGAGGATCCTGAATGCAGAATTCTGGAGTGTGACCCCACAGACAAGGTGGCCAAGAAGCCTAGTGCTCTCTTGAAGGAAACAGGAATGCCCTATAAGATCAACAGACAACTATGGGAAAAAACGCCAGTACCCCCTAGACTGTATGGTCCGCCTAAAATACATAAGGAGAGCGTGCCCCTACCTCCAATTGTCAGTGATATTGGGGCATCTACGTACACAACAGCCAAGTACTTGAAAGGTCTCCTGTCTCCAGACTCAAGCAATTGCACATCACAGATTCGGACACCATGGTTAGTTTTTATGTGGTATCGCTGTTCACCAGGGTCCCACTGAAGGACTCACTAAAACTGATTGCAGAGAAATTTTGATGGTGCTCTGTTGGACCTGTTCAGTCATACACTGAGATCCACGTATTTCCTGTACAGAAAACAATATTATGGCCAAACTGAAGGTGTAGCTATGGGCAGCCCACTGTCCCCTGTGGTTGCCAACATGTTTATGGAGAGTTTTGAGGAGAGGGCATTGGAGACAGCCACATTTAAACCCACATGCTTCTTTAGGTATTTGGATGACACCTTCGTGATCTGGCCACATGGGATGGACAGGCTCAATGAGTTTCTTGGACATCTTAACTCATGCCACCCTAAAATCAAGTACACCATGGAACTGGAGAAGAATGGCCAGCTGCCATTTCTGGACGAACTAGTCCAGAGGAAAGCAGATGGCTCAATTGGCCACAGTGTGTACTGAAAACCAACACACACTTATTTATATCTGCAGGCCAGTAGCTTTCACCACCCTGCACAGAAGAATGGGGTTCTGAAGACTTTGGTCCACAGAGCAGGTGCCCTGTCAGACCAAGAGAATCTACCTATAGAGATAGAACGTCTCAAAACAGTTTTCTCTAAGAATGGATACACGGACAGACAAATTGAGAGGGCACTTCAACCAGCCACTATACCACAGGTTCCTGAAGAAGACCAAGATGAAGCAAAGGAGGTGGCATATCTGCCCTATGCTGGCTCTATTTCTGCCAGAATCAGTAGGATCCTCCGTAAACACAATATCAAGTGTGTTTTCTGTCCATCCAACAAGATCAGGGGACTGCTGGGGAGTGTCAAAGACGACCTGGGCTTACGAAAACCAGGGATTTACAATATACCTTGTCGATATGGCATGTCCTACATTGGCCAGACGACAAGAACTGTGGAGATCAGGTGCAAAGAACAACAGAGGCACACTAGATTAAGACAGGTGACTAAGTCAGCCATTGCTGAACACTGTCTAGAACTAGATCATGCCATGAGGTATGAGGATACCAAGATTCTACCACAATCACCCAGATTTTGGGGCAGTGTTATAAGAGAATCGATAGAAATTAAAATGGCTGGCGATCTCATGAACCGTGACACAGGGTACCAGCTAAGCAGAGCCAGGGATCCGGCTCTGGAATTGTTAAAGGAGCAACAGGGCCAGCTGCAACACTACACAAACAGAAGAACCAAAGACATGGAGATGGAACACGAGCCCCTGACGGACTGCCAGGCGCACCAGACATAAGATAGACCACCCAGAAGTGGGACTGGTGGGCGCGGACCACAGAGGGAACATCCAGAGCCGCAGCGGACGATAAATGTTGCGGCAACGCTCCAACAGGTCGTGGTGAGCGGGCGCGGTCCGCAGGGGGAACGCTTGGTACCCCAGACCGTAGATGAAACCCCCTGGAGCGGGTTTGGTGGGCGCGGACCGCAGAGGGAACACCTAGAGCCGCAGCGGACGGAAAACGGTGCAGCAACGCTCCAGCAGGTCTTTAAGTAAATTACGAACCATATAATTATACCCACCTTCTTACGTAAATTATAAATGTTCATTATAAAGTAGTGCAAATTAAAAACAACACAGAGAACGACAAGTATGCCGAATATTTTAGTAACTCACAGCAAAGCGATTAAGGTATTACTAAACTCGGTCGCTAGTCCAATTAGACAAAATCTGTTCATTAACCAGTTGGTTATCAGAGCAGTAATTGTAATGTCCCTTACGTGAAGTAAAGTGCGCTAACAAAATAGTTGTCACACTAAAACAATTGAGTCATTTTGCTAAACAAAAAAGAGTAATATTAACTTCCTTTTTAAGTTACCAAAGAGAATCAGATATAATGATTATGAAATGAAAATTCAAATGATTCTTAGGTAATCATTAAAGTGTGAGCATTCGTAGTTAGGTTACCTTTAATAACGTTTACCTGAATGCATTAAAATTATCTCTACGTATCAAGTTAATAGAATTTGTACTCTTTTCTTTGCATGAATTAATAACAGTTAAAATTCGAAGCAGTTGCAAGCTGGAATGTGAGAAAGCAAGCGACAAGAAAGACTTTCACAAAATCAGTTATCAAATAAAAGCGTTTGGAAAAATATAGTCTTTAGTTCACCTGTATTATTCCATCTAAATTAATTTTATATTGCTTTAATAGAACTACCATTCAAATCATTATGATTTTAACTGTATCTGATTGTTATTTTGAACAAACTAACCGACTGAGACGTTCTTACTGAACACAGATCGTATTTTAACATATCAAAACTAGCATAAAAGAAAAATTCTTGCTTTAACGGGTTACATATTCATTAACAATACTCGGTTTTATCACAGTAGGAACAGTGTAGGATCCTAGTCCAGTTAACTTAAAGAGTTTAATGATAATATCGATGTGTTGTAATTTTATATGATTATCATTATTACTCGGTTTTCAATTAATTTCCCTACTTGTGTCTAACAGAAGTTAAAGGTTAGTATCATGGGAACATTCACACAGGTTGTTGACGCTCTGAGACGACACGGACAATGCTCTATTACTAGTGAGTCATTCAGAAGCTTCTTGGCTAACCTGAGGGCGCTTCAGAGCTATGCTCTTGATGTTAGTTATGACACTGCTTCATAACCTAGGGTTTTAGAGGGAACACTCTGGTTAACTGTAGCAAAGTTATAGAAACGCATTTTGATGTTATTTGCGGCATGTAATGTTTCTCCATATAACTTAAACGGTAATTCAAAATATTCGACAACTATTTAAATACCCTTCACTGCTAGTAAATAAATAATTACTACAGGAAAGATTTATCCTTCGCAATGTCTTTCAACTGACTGAGATAAAAAATTGTCTTTGTGTAACTGTAGCGTCGGATGAATATGGATCAAGTGTTAGTTTGTTTCTGTGAGATCCAACAAAGTTTCGTACCTTACTCTCTTGATGCGCCGTTGTCTTTGCTGACGACTAGGACTGTGTCCGTTTGTAGTTCTCTGATGGATGGTATGGACTGCCATTTCGGCTGTATGCGGTTTCCGTAATGAAAAATTTGCTAAAATACTCAGACTCTACGAGGGTTATCCTGATAGTAATGCACCGATTTTTATTTCAGGCGAAAACAATGCTACGAATGTTGAACGTTACTTCCGTATTATCTGAAGTCTCCCGACTGAGCGCGCCAAGTCTGCGTCACTTCCGACAGACAGCGTAGCTACAGGACAGAATCAGAATGTCGTCTGTCGATTATGTACGATATAAGGAACATGCCGTCATTGAAATTCTCACTGCAGAGAAAGAAACTGTGGGGAATATTCACAAACGCTTATGTAAAGTCTATGGAGCATCTGCTGTCGACAGAAGTATGGAATGTGAGGTCATCAGAAAGTGGTTCGGCTGAGCTCCACGATTTTCAGCGATCGGGGAGACCATCCACGGCTGTCACACCTGACTTGTTGTCATTCGCGAGTACAGACGCATTACGAGTCAGCAGTTGGCGCTGCATCAGGAGGTGATTCACACAGTGAAGCACTGGCTCCGCCACAGGGACAAGGATTGGTACCGACAAGATATAACACGCCCCAGTTTCGCGCTGGAGGAAGGCCATACAACGAGTTGGAGATTACGTGGAAAAATAGGGTGTGTAGATAAGAAACAATTCTTGCGTGTGTGAAATTTTCATTATGTTCAATAAAGAACTGTAGAAGAAAAAATTTCGGGGCATTATTTTCTGGGCAACGTTGTAGCTACATCACCTTGTCCAACACTGGAAACTTCATCCAGCAGCAAAAGAACAATAGTCCGCGCCTTAATCGAGGACCAGCAGTTATGATACATAATATAAGAAGCTATAGATAACAGCATATCTCCATTCCCTCCACCACTATGACCTATTACAATACAATTCCCCCTCCTTCCACCTTAAAAGACCAATCGTAGCAGCAATCATTTTTAAAAAAATGTGGAGTAATGTCATGCTCAGTGAGTAGTAATGACAAAATATAAGGTACTCTGCAAAGCAAAAACTTACCTGTAGACCCAAATGAGACCACTGTAACCGTGGCCGAAACGTAGTTTTTTACATTATGACGCCGTACCAAATCAGAAAACTTTTGTGTCAACTTTTCAATACAGTTTAGACGGTATCTTGGGTGTGTTTCTTTGAGTTTATTTACAAATGTACTGGTGTCGGTAACAAGAATGGGTTCCCTGTGATAATGTATTTGACTGGCACGGAATTAATTTACTTATAATTCTCACTTCCTGGATTACGTGCGCTTTGACCCCCACAATAAATCATTTGACAATAATTTCTCCGTTCCTAGTCCACCTCCCCAAAATGAAGAATATCGATATATAGTTATCTTCTATGACTTAGTGCACATCTGTTGTAGCTCGCTGTTTCTCTCATCTCTTTCTTTGATGTAAGCGACTCATGACTTTCGTTTATTCGTTATGAAATCTTCGTTCTTCTATCGGCCTCGTTGAGGATCTCTTTGATAAATCTTTGGTTCTTATTCCTTCTCTCTTTGTCTTCCCTTTATCAGGTTCCCTTTACCAACAAAATATTCAAACTTGGTGTTCCCTTTTTAAAATATGATGATTCATTACAACAATGATACTGTGATGAGATTCTTGCAACTCCTCCATTCAGCTTGTCTCTAAATTTCCAAAAGATATTACAACCCGCGTCTTGACATAGCAACCTCCATCAGGGAGATGATTTCTTTCCACAAAATACCAGTCTTTCCTACACTAAATATTCGTCCATGTCTTCCCAGTCCGTCTTTCACAGTTTGAAATTTCGAATAAACACTCTATCTTTTTTAACAACATGAAATGAGACCGAAAGGAGTGCTACTAACATTATATAATCATATGACCTGCTGTTTTAACTAACCCCCCCCCCCCCCCTGTCAAGCAAACGCAAAAATTCAAGAGTGATGAGGAAGTTTTTGTCCTAACATAATATATGAAATAGAATGAGGCAATATACATCCTCTCAGTATACTTCGTATACTGCTTAAATGTCGTAATACTCATTCGCCGGCATCAAACTTTTTTTCTCTGAAAGTGTTGGAGATACATTTTTTGTACATGGAAAACTCGAAAATTATGATAGAAAAGACTAAGACAAATGCTAAATACTGCCAATCTGTCACTACTGATGCCAGCTGCAAAGGGGAAAGTGACCACTAATCGTGTATGTTTCTGTTATGAGAAAAAAGTCCAAAAACTACAAGAGATATTCCTTTATCTATTATTCAAAATAAAACGTACTACCAAACTACAAAATCGGGGCTACTAATTTAATTTAGCAATTAGAGGTTAAATGCATGTTTTCTGATAAAAATAATCACATTGAAGTTTTTAATAGACACATATATTTAATACAAAATCTGGTCTGTGATTACTGATAACTAGTAGGTACAAAATGTGCATAGAATACTGCAGCAACCGGACACAATCTGATATTTATTTAATTTATTGAAAAAGCACCGTCATCTCGATGTCACACGTTCATTGTCCGGCGTTTAGCATGCTATTATAAAACTACGTGGTCTGTGTTAGTTTACATGTGAGTTCCAGTGAAATGACCGCCAGTAATATTTATTTTCACTGTCTTCCTCCAACGTCTTTCTCCACATACACTCGCGGTGGTCATCGTTGTTAATCATTTTCGTTGGGATGGCGACACCAGTTATTTAAACGCAGACTTACTTGAGATAAAAGTATGTAAGCCACAAGTTTGTGTATAGCCAAAATCCAGTTATGCCATTGTCGGACAAAGTGGAATTAAACTGGTTGGTGCCGTTCTAGACTTACATGAGATTAATTTGCGAAAAGTTCCATCGTGATAGCGTTAACAGGTTGTAAGAAAATGTTCCTCAGTGAAATACGCGTTTATGACTGGAGATAGGTCCTTCTGCTACCCTTAATAAACGCCTGGTCATATTTGGGCAGCTAAAGTTAATTCCGCCAATAATCCGTTGGCTAACCCCTAAGTAACGTTTACAGCCTTCACAGAACACTGTCGCCTCCCGAGCCGAGCGAAAAGGACGAGCGCGAGAATGAGCTCGCGGACAGCGCCCAGAGCACGCCGCAATGACGTGCGGCCGCAGTTTGTACACAGGAGATCCGCAGCGCAGATTAAGGCCTGGCAAGTGCGCAATAAAATGTTTACGAGCGCAGCGCAGGGTTACGCGGGATGTCTTTGAAATAAGGAGCCCCTCGACGCTCGGTGCCGTCGCTCATAAACCTTTGCTTTGTAGCGGAGAGCTCTTTTGAACAATTTTGTGCCGGAGCGGAAAGAGTTTCCACGAGATAAGGACACTCCTAGAGCCCTCCCATTGCGTCAGCACGTTAATTCACAGCGAGGCTGCCTCATCCGGAGCATAGCGAGACTTCTGCTGACAGCGTGCGTCAGCTGCTGCCACGTAGAAGGGTCATAATTACCTCAAACCCACTACAGTCTTCAGATTTCGTCAGCTTACTACATGGAAAAAATTTCCTGCTAGCAAATCTTGAGTACTTGCGTTTATGGCATATCTCTTCTTTTCATTTTCCTAACCATAAACTTGGAGACCTGTCAGCATGTATAACCTGTGACATATATGATACATCATATTTCTGGCGTGCAAACATTGAACCCCTTTGTAATCCCAAAATCTAACGACTTGTGTGCATTTTTAACTTCTCACGGTGTAATGAATAATCCACCATTTTTCGAGCATGCAGCCTCTCAAAAACTACTACTTCAACTGATATCATCCGGTCAGACTTAGAATGAGTCGCAAGACCGTCGACAAACTGCTGCTCGATAACCGAATCGAATGTCTGAACGCTGTCATCACAAGTGGCGCGTGTGTAAGTGAACCTCTTTGCCACCGACCAACGTCAGCAACCCACATGCGCGATACCGCCGCGGTGGAGCACACAAGAGGCGACTGATATGAGGGCGTGAGCAGAGTTGGTTCTCTATCAGGAGGCACTGACCCAGTTCGCTCTTTCCTCCTTCCTTTGGTCGTCGGTGGGCGCTGTGAAAGAAGATTCAGAATTATTTATTTACTGTGATTACGTAGGCTTTCCCGGGGTCATAAATCTTGAAAGTCTCTTAGCATTTGCTGCCGGATCCTAAAATAAACTTGACTCGATATTTCGGTGATCCAACTGGTCGTCATCACCAGGATAATGCTGCTTCAGCTTATGATTCCCGCTGAGAACTGACGCCAGGCTGCAAATCGACGTCCTATATAGGCCACCGTTCAGTGCACGACGCATGCGCCGCCCATCACGGTTGCTGCCCTCCAAGACAGGGAGGTGGCGCCGCCCTTAGTGGAACACTGCTGGCAAAGATATATCGCACTCAGGGCCGCACAGAGAAACGTTCAATTTTGATGCGAAAGAATACAGGATTCCACGTCTTGCTAAGAGGAAACCCACTGTCTCCGTTGATTCAATTAACCGCCAAACCTAATTTCAATCGCCGCTTTATAGACGCTGTTCCAAAAACCGGAAATATGGCCACGACTACAGTATCATCAAATTTCATACTGTGTCCCTCATTTAAGCAGTATTCTGCTACTGCCGATTTTTCCGGCTGTTGTAGCCTCATATGACGGCGATGTTCCACACACCTGCCTTGCACTGTTATTTACTACCGTAAAAATGCAGGTAGCGTCTTGATTCGTGGTTGGCATGGTGTGTCAAAGCCCGCTGAGGAATCGCCGTAAGCAGCCTTCAGCCCGCTCACAGCAGCTGACACCGCACCTTCGTTCCAGCTGTCTGCTGCACTGGCGGTTCACTGCTTGCTGTGTGGCCTGTTCTGGCTGTGTCGTGGCGCCGTGGCAGTGACGGCGGCGCGCCAATTGAACTTATACACGCCGACATGGGAAGTGCTCACCACTGTTCTTCGTCATCCGCGTTCCGCGATGGCGGTTGCCATTTACTCGTGAAGTTCCCCGGTATTGGCCTGCCGACCACAGAGTCCCTATTCAGTCGGCCGGAATATCAGGAACACTGGTACCCTCATCCTGGTGGGACAGAAATATCTCCATGTCTTCTCATCAGTGACAGAGGCAAACTGTGGTGTTGATATCTGCGAGTGGTGATTATGGCGAGATAGTCCTCTCTCCCCAATAGTGACTGTTGTTGCCCTTCGCGTGCAGGATATCTATAACCGACTTGTTCCAGCCGGCCGGAGTGGACGAGTGGTTCTAGGCGCAACAGTCTGGAGCCACGCGACCGCTACGGTCGCAGGTTCAAATCCTGCCTCGAGCATGGATGTGTGTGATGTCCTTAGGTTAGTTAGGTTTAAGTAGTTCTAAGTTCTAGGGACTGATGACCTCAGATGTTAAGTCCCAAAGTGCCCAGAGCCATTTGAACCATTTGAACTTGTTCCTGACGTCACTTCGTTGCAGTCAGGTAAACGAGTGCGAACGTCATGTGCGCCATCGATCCGTTTGACCGACTGCCATAAGAGCTTGGCTGCTGGGGTATTTATGGAGTGAAGTAGTGGCTCATGTTTGCACTACGTCATTCTTCGTGACCTCATACGGCTTACTACTACGAAGGTATCAGCAGTTTATCTTCTACTGTGCTTGTTTGACGAGTTTGTTATAGCACAGAACTGGTTCGTGCTTTGGGTATCGTTCGTTGCATTCGCAGTACACTTCCTTTCGTCACATACGAAGGTGATGCGATTCTTTTTGACTGCTCTGACCCACTACATCCTGCTGAAGTCTGCTGCCCGGATCGCCAGAAAAGCCCATGTTCCGCTTTGCCCTGACCCAGTCTCGGTGGCGAAATGTTTTCACTGCGGCCGCCTCGTTTTGTCATTGCCGTAATTTAGCCACATTGCTACACTCTGAGATTTTGAAATTTTTAACCGTTTTTCTGCCACATATAAGGTTGGCATACAACTGCTAGCAAATCTTCGACTACGTATGTTTCTGGAATAATCTTTTTTTCCATTTCACTAACCATAAATTTGAAGACGTGTCAGAATTTATGAGCTGTGTCATGTATATTATATTTCAGGCGTACAGTCAGTGAACTCCCATCGTATTACCAAAATCTAACGGCTTGTATGCATTTTAGCTTCTCGTTGTGTAATGAATAATCCATTAAATTTCGGACATGCAGCCGCTCAAAAACTACTTCTCCAACTGATGTTTCGGTAGTGTATCGTCCAGGAATCCTCAGAGTGAGTTGCAAGACTGACGAAAAGGTGCTACTCGATAACCGAATCGAATATCTGAACGGTTTCATCACAGGTGACGCGTGTGTAGGTGAACTTCTTTGCAGCCGACCAGCATCTGTGACCCGCACGTGCAGTAACGGCGCGGTGGAGCATATAACGGCGCGCTTGGCATGTTCTCATCGGTCTTGCAACTCACTCTAAGGATGGCCGGACTACAAGCAGCCGAAATATCAGTCGAAGAAGTAGAATTTCCGTTGCTGCAAGCCCAAAATTTACGGATTATCCAATGGATCATTCACTGTGACTGTTTCACGTACGTGTTACTGCTGACTGGCAAGCTATCGGCGTTCATTAAAATCGTGCTTCAAAAACATGCATCGATTTACCTGAAGTTAAGTGCACTACTCTCATAGAAGCGAAAGGATTCTACATTCGAATATCATTCCGTCAGATTCCATCGTTTGATAACTTAAGTATTAGGTTGAAACACAACGATAACCACTCGTCACTTCTTTCAGCATGTGCATTTAAGCAGTCTGATGAAGACAGTGTCGCTGATAGCGATAACTGCATTTCTAAATGAAATTTACAGAAAATAACACTATTCAAGAGCCATTTTGCATATGGGATGCGAGATATAAATTATTGAATCCGAATCCACGCTTACGTCGGCCCAACAGTGTTAGCCATTTTTTGTTACCTGTTTGAGTGTGTCTTGTGAGAGATAGTGGAACGTTGTGGTATTTAAAACTTCCATGAAGTAAAAATAGCGACTGGCAAACGTTTTTGTTGTCTAAATCACCCGATAACTATATGTTTTTGAAATTCTTCTGAAAATCTCAAAGGAAACCAATAACTCACTGATTTAGGACGGCATATAAACTATATTTTCATTGTTCTTTTGGTGATCAAGATAAACATTTTAACATCTCACATTGCCTGTATAACCCACACAATGCTTTAATCGAATAGTTGAAAGGAAAATGCTGAGCCATGCCATTCGCCATTCCTGTGGTATGGTATGAGCCAAAAGACCATTTTTCGGGCTGTTTCTTCTGCCTCACAAATACTACAGGGGATTCAAGTAAACCTAGACGTAATGTCTTCAAATGCATCTTCAGTGCATCTGCGACCCTTGATACAAAACACAAGTTTCGAATTGTCTGCTTGGTCATCTTTCAAAGGTAAGGGTTTCTCGGCAACAGAGGAAGTGATACCTGTAATCCAATTGTGAATGATCCGTCAGACACGTACAAGAACACCAGGGGCAGAATGTGGCTCAAAATTCTCTTTTTACATTACAGTAGTGATCTGTTTGCAGAAAATTATGCAGCCATAAACCATGAGCACGTTGTAGACACCAAATCGCTTTTACAGCATTCTACAGAAGCCAATTCATAGATGTGGCCATTGATGCGATCGAGTATACGATTGGAACACACCGCCAGAAGATAGTGTACTGAGACACCGAAACTGATTGAAATATCATAAGACAACATCAAAACCGGCCGGAGTGACCGTGCGGTTCTAGGCGCTACAGTCTGGAGCCGCGTGACCGCTACGGTCGCAGGTTCGAATCCTACCTCGGTCTTGGATGTGTGTGTTGTCCTTAGGTTGGTTAGGCTTAAGTAGTTCTAAGTTCTAGGGGACTGATGACCTCAGAAGTTGAGTCCCATAGTGCTCAGAGCCATTTGAACCATTTTTGAACAACATCAAAACAACGGCTGCAGGTGTTCCATTTTATTAAGTTCGTTTTGTTGGCCGCACGGACGTGCGAAACTTGGCGAGCTCTTTAAACATCTTAGCTGAGCGGTCTAAGGCGCTACAGTCATGGACTGTGCGGCTGGTCCCGGCGGAGGTTGGAGTCCTCCCTCGGGCGTCGGTGTGTGTGTTTGTCCTTAGGATAATTTAGGTTAAGTAGTGTGTAAGCTTAGGGACTGATGACCTTAGCAGTTAAGTCCCAAAATATTTCACACACACATTTGTAAATTTATTTTAAACATCTCAACAGCGTTAACAGAAACATCCAGTTCGCCACGGAGCTAGCGAAGATAGTGCATTGTCCTTCCTCGGCGTCCTCGTCCGCCGCAAATGAAATAGATGCCTTGGGCGAAGCATCTGTAGGGAACCTGCTCTCACCGATCTCTACTTGCGCGCCAGGACAGAAGGGCTTTGTGTTAGAAAGACTGGTGCGTAGTGTAATAATGATATCTGACGCTCATAACTTGCCCCATGAGGTGAGCCATCTAAGCAAGGTCATCAGGATCAACGTCTACAATGTTAACCAGATAAATGTAGTGAGGATTCTCAATAAGACCACTGTCAAGGAACGGGATAGAAATTCACTTTTTGGCGTTCTTTGGCTCCGCGTCGTGCGAGATAAGCCGTCTGCTGATAAGGGACAAGATCAAATCGGTCTTCAGACCTCTGACACTAGTCCGACTGTTACTGAGACCAATTAAACATGAAGCAATTTTCCAACCACCGGAGGTCTTCAAGATACCTTAAGAGTGAGACCAGTCTTACGTTGGACAGCGGGTGTGTCCTGTAGAACAACTCAGGAAGAACCGTGATAGGTTTTATTACTTACATTACGAAGAGAAATCTGCTTTGGCTGAGAAAGCGTTCTAATGGTCATCGGATCAAAATTGACGAAATCTCAGTCATGGCTCACTCTGGGACTGTGTAATGAAAGAAGCCATAGAAACAAAAATCACCGATAACACTCTTTAACACAGACAGTTCAGTGCAGCGAGGGACCTAGCGATCGCGAACCTGAAACTGGCGCATCGAACGCCGAGTCAATGTATGCTCATATATGGCAATGCACGAGCCCCAGTGACGCCACAGCTGTTGCATGCAAGGGCGTACCAGCAGTCCACTGGCAGTTATACAACTTGATAATGATCAAGGAGCGGGTGGTCGAAATCTCGCTGCTAGACTCTGAATTGTTGCAAAAATATTGCGATGCAACATTTATCGCGAGAAAAAGCATTCGAAAAGTACAAAGCATTCTAAAAACAGAAATTTAAGCAGCTTCTGGAATTAATGCTTCACGTGGTCCAGAAGCAGGATAGATCGTGCCCTCCTGCAGATGCGATCCGCAAGTACCAGCAGGTAGATGACGGTCGCAAGAAAACACAGAACCAGAATGAAATACTGGTCAAATTAAACTACTACAAGATTCGAGACGAGTAAGAAATGAACCCCAACGGAGGGAAAAGCAGATAACGTCGAAAAAGGACATCATAAGGAATTGGACACAAAGACAAAAAAAGACACTCCATGAAGGAATTATCCGAATGGGACAGAAATTTTTAAATGTTCCGTGCATGTACAGATGGAAAAATGATTACAACTTCAGAAAAAAAAACTATACGATTTATTGAAGAGAAAAAGCTCCACAAACTGAGCAAGTAAGCAACGCGTTGGTTTACCTTTGGCCCGTACGCAAGTAGTTCAAATGGTTCAAATGGCTCTGAGCACTATGGGACTTAACTTCTGAGGTCATCAGTCCCCTTGAGCTTAGAACCACTTAAACCTAACTATCCTAAGGACAACTCACACATCCATGCCCGAGGCAGGATTCGAACCTGCGACCGTAGCGGTCGCGCGGTTCCAGACTGTAGCGCCTAGAACCGCTCGGCTCCTCCGGCCGGCCGCAAGTAGTTACTCGACTTGGCATTGACTGACTGAGTTATTGGGTGTCCTACTAAGAGGTATCGTGCTAAATTCTCTCCAACTGGCTCATTACATTGTCAAAATTTCGCGCAGTTCGGAGAGCCCTACCCATAATGCTCAAACGTTCTTAATTGGGGAGAGACCCGGCGATCTTGCAGGCCAAGGTAGGATCGGCATTAGAGACCCTCGCCTTGTGCAGATCGGAATTATCTTGCTGAAATGAAAGAGCAGAATGGCTTGCATGACGGGTAACAAAACAAGGCGCAGAACATCATCGACGTACCACTGCGGTGTAAGGGTGCCGTGGGTGATAACCATTGTGCTCCTGCTATAAAAAGAAATGACACCATAGATAATTAGTCCAAGTATTTCGGGACGTACGGCGGATGACAGTCACGTTGATATCCCACTGTTACCCGCGGCTTGGAGTCTTATTGCCTGGAGCACACTTGTACTCATTGATCATTCCTCCAGTTTCAAATTGTGCTCCGATGACCAGTGAAGACGTGTCTGCAGACGCCTTGGACAGCGGTAGGGTACCAATGTGACTGTCGATCGTCATACGGCCCGACATTCAGGAGTGGTGGTTTAGTTGCCATTCCTTTCCTAGCCGGATCTCTTTGGTTGTCAGTCGCAGCACCGTCACAGCACGGAGGGTACGTTGAGGATATTCTACGACCCGATTTGTAGCCCTTCATGAAAAGCCATTACAATTTAGTTGGATAATACTCACCCATAGACTGCGAAAATCTCTACTGCTTGTCTTCGTGCCTGCCAAACCGTACCTTGGTAGAGCGTGTCAAATATTTTGACTTCTTCTTCAAAAAATGAGAGGATTCATTAAGTTGCGTTTTGGTTACCTATTCCCAATTATATTTACAAGAAACGCTGTCATACTGTTTTGCTTGGTAAATAGCTACTTCAGTTTCATGATATTTCGACGTTTCCTATAACATTGGCAACAAACTGTCTTCTTTCCAGAAATGGCACCTTATTATATATTTTTGTCTATATTTCTGCTCTAATGATAAGAATATAGTACAAAATCTGTAATCGTATTTTATGCCGCTCGTAAAAGGTTTTAAACTAGCAACCCTCATTGGCAGCAGCGTGTCTTAATATCATGCTAATAGTGACATTTTTTTGTCTTACAAAATAAGAAAATTCGTAATCACGTCCAGTAAAACGAAGAAAAGACCGGCATCATGAGTAACTTCATTGGAAATGGCCGAGAAATGCTGCCTTCTGAAATCCCAACTGTGTGATGTTTTAAGATATGAGCTTCTGCTAGGAGAGTAGAGCGGAGAGAACATCATAAATCACCCCAGTCACTCTTGCAAAGGATACGTATCCGAAAGTGCTTGAAACGTATGGGCTAGCAAACAGCTTTTTTCTGGTCCCAATTTTAAATTCGAGATTCACAGTCCTGAGGGCGACAGAAGGAAGCTGGGAAAGGACAAGAAATATATTACTTGGCAGAGGAAAACTGGAAATGAAAGCGGCTTCCATAGCAATGTCAGACAGGCTGTCTGACATCTTCAGTTGCAGTTGTGAGAATTTGAAGGTCCATGTCCAAGTGGTGCTGACTGTAAATGTGGAGTGCACATCTCCTGCTATTGTGCTAAGGATATGAAGGTCTCTTTTAAAGTACCAGTGTTTATAACGGTCAAAGAGAGAACGATGCATCTGTTGGACAGCACAGATCTACCTCTGCACAGAAGACAAATAAAAAAAAACCGGAAGAGGGAAAAAGATGAATTAAGAAGAATTTCTGAATACAAACAGAAAAAGGAAGAAACGAAGCTATTTTTTCCAAGGATGATGAAGAGACATCTGATGTTAAAAATAAAGCTTCCGAAGATCCTCTGCAGATAACATGTGATGATTCTGATGTACCTCTACTTCAAGGCAGTGTAATAATTACAACTGCACAATGATGCATTGCAAAGTGTTAGGTATGGTGTCAGTCTGCGTGCTACAGCTGCCATCACAGCAGCTGCGTTATTGAAAGAGAGGTTAATTACTGAAGGAGATAAGAGACTTGCGGTTGTTCACAATAAAGTGAAAAGATCCCAAGAAAAGGTTATGAATTCATTTGATTATCATTTCGTGTTCGATGAAAGACAAGCAAGGTTGAACGTATCTTCTTTGATGGACACCAAGATTCCACTGAAGTTTTGTTATAAGAAGACAACTCAAGTTATCAGTATTTAAGTATGGTAAAAAGAGAGCATTACATTGTTCGCAGCGAGCTAGGTGGAATGTATCTTCGCCACTTCAATGCAGAGATAGACTTAAGAAAAAAGGAAACCTGCAGATGTTATTGTTAACCATCTTGTGGATTGTTTAAAGAGAAACAGCACGGATAAAAGTTTTAATGCTATAGATGGTGATTCAATGAATTTTGGCACTGGGTGGAGAAGAGGAGTCATGCACTGAGCTGACACAAAGCTGAGCCGTAAACTCATCCAGTTGGTGCGTGCTCTTCATACTAATGAGCTAACTTTGCGCCACAACTTTAACAACAAATGAAGTGGTCAGATTGGCAACATGCTTGATAGTGCAAAAGAAATTGAAATCAATACCTTATTTGTCAGAATATCCTTTAGTTCCGTTAAGTGGGGCTGCTGCCAAAAATCTTTCTGCAGATCATGCTTGTGATTACAGGATAAATCAGGCTACAAGGAAAGGGGCACTTCCATCTGATCTGGCACTATTAGAAATTGGCCTTATAAGTTACTTTCGGTGGTTGCAACTGCAAATAGGATTTGTCGCATATGGATTTAAAAATATGTTCTTAAAGGCAATAACTTGAAGACGCTACAAATGCTTGTGCAATGCTTTTTTGAAGTTCACTATCCATACTGGTTTAGAATCAAGTCGGAATTCTACTGGGTGGAATGACTCCGCCACATACTTTATCAGCTGACGCTCGTAAAATCCCGGAAGAAGGGAGTAGCAAATATTGTTGTGCCAACAGTTCTACATTTATCGTGGTTCCTATTTAATGTAATAGAGCTTCAGGCACTTTCATGCTCAGGAGATGAAGAAGAAAGAAAATCATGCGTACAGAGTATAACTGAACTGAGGAACGAAGATTATGCTACACCAGCGTATGAAAACACCTGCAGTAAATCCAAATGCATCTTAACTTTTGGAAGTAACACGGTGATGAGAAAACGTGTATGGACCTCCAGTTACTTGTAAACTCAAACTATCAGAAATAACAAAGTTTGTTCAAGAGCCAATGCAAGTTCAGAAGTGGCCTTGTCACCGACAGTCCATAGAGACATGCGCAAAGACGAGTGTAAAACAAATAACAGCGCCTTGCGGTAAAGTGGTAGTCATGAGGTATCAGAAGGATGCATTAGAGCCCAGGAAGCAAGCAGAAGAATGACATCTAGGAACGAATCAAAGCAACACTTGAAGAATGTTGTTGTTTGGAGCTTTTTGCATTTTTTACAATGAGTTTTCTGTGTTTCGTAATAGAGACAGAATATATGAGCAAATTCTGGTTGAGCTTGTATTAATCTAACCCCTATGTCAGAATTTTCAATGTACTTTATAATCAAGAGGATATTTACCTAGCTAAACGTTTACTAACAAGGAAAAACTTTTTAAAGGAGCAGATAACACATCAAAAATTCAAATGGCTCTAAGCACTATGGGACTTAACATGTGAGGTCTTCAGTCCCCTAGACTTAGAACTACTTAAACCTAACTAACCTAAGGACATCACACACATCCCTGCACGAGGCAGAATTCGAACCTGCGACCGTAGCACCAGTGCGGTTCAGGACTGAAGCGCCTAGAACCGCTCAGCCACAGCGGCCGGCAATAACACATCAAAAGGCACGTTTTGGATTCCCTAATTCGCAAAAAACACGAATTTTTATTTTCCCTCTAAAATGACGCGCCCTACTACGTTGGCCAGCAAGGTTAAAAATGGCTCTGAGCACTATGGGACTCAACTGCTGAGGTCATTAGTCCCCTAGAACTTACAACTAGTTAAACCTAACTAACCTAAGGACATCACAAACATCCATGCCCGAGGCAGGATTCGAACCTGCGACCGTAGCGGTCTTGCAGTTCCAGACTGCAGTGCCTTTAACCGCACGGCCACTTCGGCCGGCTGGCCAGCAAGGTGTCGGATCTCTCCCCAGCTGATGTTTGGAGAATTATGGGCACGGTCCTCCAACCATCTCGTGATTTTGATGATCTAAAGCACAAATTGGATAGATATTGGCACGATAATTCTCAGGGAGACATCCTACAACTCTCTGAAACGGTTCCAAGCCTATTAATTGCTTGCATAAGGGCCATACGTGAACTAACACGTTATAGACTTGCTTAATTTGTGAAGCTCTTTCTCTTGAAAAATCATCTAGTTTTTCTGAGTTGTGCTCATTTATTTTTCTGTACGTGTACATCACATCAACCGATTTTCAGCGGCCCACTGCTCGATCTAACACTCAGGTAAACTGTAGGAATGAAAACTCAGATGACGGCGTCATTTTCCTGTAACAGTTAAATAGCTTTGTTCGGTAAGTAAGTAGAGGATAACATCTCGGTAAAGATCCATGAAAGTAGGTCACAGCCTTTGGACTTAATTTAGACTCGTTTTGATATTTGGTATGTCGGATGCATTTAACAAAGGTGACGTGATGCGTGGGATCACACGTGTCATCTGCTGGCCATTTTACCTGCAAAACTCGCTGCTTTAAATTCCACTTGGATGGTACCCGTGTACGAGTCCGACTCGTCCGAGCAGCGGGAGGAGCGGCTTGTGTGGTACGGAGCGCGACCAGTGGTCCACAGAGGAGCGGCCCGGAATTATTCAGCAGCTCATCAGCGGCTATGAGTGCCGGCGTCTGGGCTGTCCCTAACGCGGCAGCTACTGCCGGCTGCCTCTAATATTCAGGGGCGGACTGCTGCCGCCGGCACCGGAGGATCGCGAGGACGCCGCCGCCGCCGCCACCGACACTGTCTGCAAGCAGCCGACCGCCCAGCGTCCCCGGAGTCCACCAGGCCACTGTCGTAACTGTAGTTGGCAAGGGGGTTACGCTATTCCCACCTCCGCAACGACGTACCACGAGGCTGTTTGTACGCTATTCATGAGACTCATCTTTGCCGGCCGGAGTGGCCGTGCGGTTCTAGGCGCTACAGTCTGGAGCCGAGCGACCGCTACGGTCGCAGGTTCGAGTCCTGCCTCGGGCATGGATGTGTGTGATGTCCTTAGGTTAGTTAGGTTTAATTAGTTCTAAGTTCTAGGCGACTGATGACCACAGCAGTTAAGTCGCAGAGCCATTTGAACCATTAGACTCATCTTTGACACAGTTTCATTACAAGTACTTTTTCCTCTATGCCTATACCAAGACTCCATCTCCCTCGCTGCTTGGCCTTCAGCGTGGTGCGATCAAGACTGAATTTTAAACAGAGAAACTTTTAAAAATTTTTTGATCGCTGTTCCAAAAATGTTTATTAAAATCCTATATTTTCTGTTGGTAATAAGAGGCAGCACATAAGAAGAAATAGTACAAAGAGGTTCTCTATGAGGGGGAAGATCTGTCTGATGTGTAATAGAAGAAGAAACAGTAGTTGATAGAGCTGTATTAGAAACAGACTTCAGAGTGTAGCGGCAGCCGCCGAGCCGAGAGGACGCACAGCAGAGCAGCAGCAGCAGCAGCCCTTGTGTGAAAAACTGTAAATTAATTTAGTCTTTGTTTTTTGTTCACGTGCAGCTACAAAGAAGTGAAAAGTGCGTGTGTATTCTACTGTGTAGACCAGTAGTTAGAAAATTAATCGTAAGTGTTGTGAATATCCTTGTGTAAGGCGACTTCCTAGTGTAAATCTTCCGTGTAGAGAAATTTATTTCTGTTTAATAGGTTGCAATCTCAGAATTCAGTGAGAAATCTGCGCACCAACTTTTACTGTTGCTTTATCCTCCTTTTGTTTATTTTCAAACTCAGCAGCGCCATTTGAGAACTGTTATCTATTTTATATAGAGTACAATACGACTAGGGTCTCTGCTTGTTGTGAGCGGACACAAGGAGAGTCGGGTGCCGTCCGTAAACTGCTGGAAGCTGCGTTAGCTACCATGTACAAGCTTCTAGCTAATGCTCGAAGTTGCGGTGACGTCGGGGCGCCAGTGACGAGACCTGCGACACCTTTGGTGTCACTGGAATCCCCTGGTGGCCTGGAAATCACTGCGGCTTCCGATACACAACATCTGACCGAAGTGGGTGGCAGGCAGTGGTGGTTTCGCGTGTCACTGGGCGAAAGGCGAAAGAGGGAGCAGGCCGTGCGGCTGGCCCTCTACGTCTTAGCAACAGGTACGAGGTGCTTCCCAGTGTTGATGATAACTCTGAGACAGCATGAGATGACTCTCCTGTTGGACCAGCGGTCGATGTTCCTGCCCAGTCCGGACAAGTACAGGGGGTAGGTATGCTAGTCAATGGGAGCTCCAATGTTAGGCAGGTGATGAAGCCTCTCAGGGAGATAGCAGGCAAGGCGAGAAAGAAATCCTGTGTGCATTCGGTATGTTTGCCGGGATGTCTCATCCGTGATGTGGAGGGGGCCCTGCCGGCGGCTATCGAGTGCACTGGGAGCAACCGGCTGCATGTAGTGGCCCATGTCGGCACGAATTACGCCTGCCGCTTGGGTTCCGAGGCCATCCTCGGCTCCTTTCGGCGGCTGGCTGATTTGGTGAAGGCAACTAGCAACACACGCGGGATGCAGGCTAAGATCTCTATTTTGTAGCACCGTATTCAGGGTTGATCGCGGTCCTCTGGAGTGGAACAGAGTGGAAGGTCTAAACCAGAGGTCCAGACGGCTCTGCGACGGTATCGGATGCGAATTTCTCGACCTCCGCTATCGGGTGCTGAATTGTAGGGTTCCCCTTAATAGGTCAGGCGTGCACTACACGCAGGAAGCGGCTACTATGGTAACGGAGTACGTGTGGCGTGCACATGCGGCTTTTTTAGGTTAGAGGACTCCTTTCTTCGAAGCAAACACGATTTGCCTGTTAAATCAGCCACAGAGACCTCAGAGAATCATGGTCCTCACAGATCAGAGATAGAAAAGATTAATATGATATTAGTAAACTGCAGGAGCATCAAAGGAATGGTCCCAGAAGTAGTATCGCTTATTGAAGGTTGTTATGCACAGATAGTATTGGGAACAGAAAGCTGGTTGAAGCCAGACGTCAATGACAACGAAATCCTAAGTTCATACTGCAATGTTTATCGTAAGGATAGTTTAGTCTCCAGTGTTGGTGGCGAATTTATTGCAGCAAGAAATTCGATAAAATTCCGAGTAGGAATTAATCTGGGTGAAACTGAGTATCAAATAACGGCCAAAAATGATGGTCTAATACCTATATAGACCACCTGGGTCAGGATCTATGGTTGTAGAGCGCTTGAGACAGAGCTTGCAGAATATCATTAGTAATTTTCCCGAGCATACCGTTGTAATAGGGGAAGCATTTAACTTGCCAGGTATAGATTGGGAGTGTTATGTTACAAAAACTGGTGTCAGAGACAGGGAATCCTGTGGTATTGTTCTGGATGTCTTTTCCGAAGATTACCTTGAGCAGACAGTTAGAGAACCGACTCATAAGAGTAGCTTCTCTTACCTGGCAACAAACAGACCTGAACTTATCGAATCAGTTAACGTAGATGAAGGGTCCTACAAGGAATATTATGAAAGGTAGGAAGATAAATTTGCTCAGCAAGGGTGACAGGATACAAATTTCAGAATATCTCAGCAGTCAGCATCAAATATTCGGTGATGAAAACGAAAATTTGTTGAACAAATGGAAAAAATTCAAATGTATCGTTCAATATGCCCTAGTCAAGAACGTTCCGAGTAAGGTTTTAAGGGATGGGAAAGATCCACCATGGTTTAATAGCCGTGTTCGAAAAGCGCTACGTAAACAAAGAGCACTTCATCTCAGATTCAAGAGAGGTAAACATCTAGCTGACAAATAAAAGCTGAACGAAGCGAAAATGAGCGTAAGGAGCGCAATGAGGGTAGCGTTAAATGATTTCGATAGTAAGACGTTGTCAACCGACTTGAGTGAATTGTTAAATCAGTAAGTGGGTCAAAATCATCTGTTCATTCTCTCAGTGACCCACCGGCACCGAAACGGAAGACAACAGAGAGAAGGCCGAAATACTGATTTCGATATTCCGATGTTGTTTCACCGCGGAAGATCTTAACACTGTCCCGCCTTTCAATCGTCGTGCGAACATCGAAATGGCAGATATTGTGATAACAGATCGCGGAAATGAAATGCATCTACAATCGCTTAGTAGTGGAAAGGTTTCAGGACCAGATGTGATACCTATAAGATACTATAAAGATTATGCGAAAGAACTTGCTCCCCTTCTAGCAGAAAATTTATCGTAGATCGTTGAGCAACGAAAGGTTCCCAACGACTGAAAAAAAGTGCAGGTCATTCCCTTTGTTAAGAAAGGGCGTAAGAAAAGCGGTTGAAATGGCTCTAAGCACTACGGGACTTAACATCTGAGGTCATCAGTCCCCTAGACTTAGAACTACTTAAACCTAACCAACATAAGGACATCACACACATCCATGCCCGAGGCAGGATTCCAACCTGCGACCGTAGCAGCAGCGCGGTTCCGGACTGGAGCGCCTAGAACCGCACGGTCTCCTCGGCCGGCGGGCGTAAGGCAGATCCACACAATTATAGACCTATATCTATGACGTCAATCTGTTGTAGAATTATGGAACATGTTTTATGCTCAACAATTATGACGTTCTTGGAAAATGAACATCCCCTCTATAAAAGCAACATGGATTCCGCAAACAGAGAGCCTGCGAAACTCAGTTCGCTCTGTTCCTCCATGAGATCCACAGTACAGTGGATAACGACGCTCAGGTTGATGCCGTATTCCTTGATTTCAGTCAGGCATTTCACACCGTCCCGTATTGACGTTTAATGAAAAAAATGCGAGCTTACGGAGTATCGGAGCAGACCTGAGATTGGATTCAATACTTTCTTGCAAATAGAACTCACCACATCGATCTTAACAGAGCTAAATCGAATACGACAGTGAAGTGTGATAGGACACTTGATGTGTACAGTATATATAAATGATCTAGTAGAAAACGTCGGATGCTCTTTAAGGCTATTCGCAGAAGATTGTAAGAATTTACAGAATAACCTGCAGAGAACTGATGATTGGTGCGGGCTCTTGCAATTGCTCCTGAACATAAATAAATGTAACATATTGCGCACACACAGGAAAAGAAACCCACTACTGTACAGCTGAACTGTTGATGACAAACAGTTGGAGACAGCGTCTGTCGTAAAATAACTAGGCGTAACTATCCATAGCGACCTTAATTTGAATGACCATATAAAACAGATAATGGGAAAAGCAGGCACAAGACTCAGATTCATCGGAAGAATCTTAAAGAAACGTAACTCATCCACGAAAGAATTGGCTTACAAGGCTCTTGTTAGCCCGATTCTTGAGTATTGTTCATGTATCTGGGATACCTATCAGGTAGGACTGATAGAGGAGATAGAGAAGATCAAACGAAGAGCGGCGCGTTTTGTCACGGGATCGTTTAGCTGGCGAGAGAGCGTAACAGAGATGCTAAACGAACTCCACTGGCAGACGTTACAAGAGAGATTTTGTGCATCAAGGAGAGATTTGCTACTGAAATTTCGGGACAGCACTTTTCAGGAGGAGTCAGACAAAATATGACTTCATCCCACGTACATCTCGCGTATTGACCACGAGGAGACAATTCGAGAAATTGGAGCCAGTACAGAGGCTTACCGACAATCATTCTTCCCAAGCACTTTTCGCGAGTGGAACAGGATTGGAGAGATCAGATAGTGGTAGGTACCCTCCACCACACACCATTAGGTGCCTTGCAAAGTATGATGTAGATGTAGAGGTGCTTTAGAAGACTTAAAGTCAAATAAGGCTGAAGGGACAGATAACATTCCATCTAAATTTCTACAGCCATAGGTGAAGTGGCAACAAAACGATTATTCACGTTAGTGTGTAGAATGTATGAGATTGGATATATACCATCTGACTTTCGGAAAAGCATCATCCACACAATTTGCAAGACTGCAATAGCCGATTAGTGCGAGAATTATCGCACAATTAGCTTAACAGTTCATGCATCCAAGTAGCTGACAAGAATGACATACTGGAAAAGAAAACTATGCTTTGTTAGACGACAGGCAATTTGGCTTTAGAAAAAGTAAAGACACCAGAAAGACAGTTCTGAGATTTTGTTTCATAATGGAAGCAAAACTAAGGAAAGATCGACAAATTCTTAGGATTTATCGACCTTGAAAAAGTATGCGACAATGTCATATCGTTGTAAGATATTCGAAGTCCTGAGAAAAGTACTGGTAAGCTATAGGGAAGATGAGTATGCACATGAGCTAAGAGAAAACAGTAAGAATGCGAGCCCAAGAACAAAGTTCACGAATTAAAAAGGATGTAAGATAGGAACGTATTCTTTCGCCGCTGCTGTTCAATCTATACGTCCAAGAAACAATGAGGGAAATAAAAAAAAGGTTCAGAGAGGAATTAAAATTCAAGGTGAAGGGATATCAATGTTAAGATTTGCTAAAAACACAGTTATCCTCAGTGAAAGTGAGGTAGAAATATACGATCTGCTGAATGGAATGAACAGTCTAATGAGTACGGAATACGAACTGAGAATAGATCGAAGGAAGGCGAAAGTAGTAAGAGGTGGCAAAAATGTGAACAGGGAGGAAATAAAAATCATAGCTGGTGATCAGGAAGTAGATGAAGTTAAGGAATCTGCTACCTAGGCAGCAAAATAACCTATGAGGGATGGAGCAAGGAGGACATAAGAAGAAGACTAAGAAAAGGCTTTCCTGGCCAAGAGAAGTCTACTAACATCGAACATAGTTCTCAGTTTGAGGAAGAAATTCCTGAGAATGTACGAATGGAGCGCAGCATTGTATAATAATGAGACATGGACTGTGTGGAAACCGGAACAGAAGAGAAGCATTTGAGATGTGGTGCTACAGAAGAATGTTGAAAATTACATGGCCTGATAAGGTAAGGCATGAGGAGGTTCTCCGCAGAATCAGCGAATCAGCCATTAACCTCAGTGGTAGAAGAGATAGCTGTAGAGGGTAAAAACTTTGCAAAAAAATCAGAGACTGGGATACATCCAGGAAATGACTGAGGGTGTTGCTCCTCTGAGCTGAAAACATTGGCACTGCAGAGAAATCCGTGCAGTCCGCATCAAATCAGTCAGCAGAGAGAAGACTCATAAGACAATGGGGCGATAGATATAAATCTGAACTACTTGACTGGGTAATAATTTCCCTCCAAAAGCTCGTAGAAACGGGAAAGTTGTTTTTATGATATCAGTAACTCTGGGGGAATCCGAAGTACCGCCAGTTGTTGGCAAGTATATTATTGTTTCTGCGCATGACGTCCTTTGCCAGGTGTAATACCGCGCCTGCTCAGCCCGAGTAAATTCGTTCGTAGCCTCTTCGGTCACGTTTTGTCAAATCTGAGAGTGTGCTGTTGGGACCGTGTGACATTAACAAGCAAATTAGTGAGTCGCTACCGGTCTTCAGCTGGTAGAAACATGCGGTTCTTGCGAAAACGTACTGGAAGACAGAGTCACTTGTTCAACATAATGGGCGTTCCGGAGAATATTCATCGTGTGGAAGATTCTACCGATTATATCGACTGTAAGGAAGTTGGAGACAACTGGTGTATAAGGAGCAATCAAATGAAACCTGGTCACTAGTGAGAGGTAAATGTAACGATAGTATTAACTCAAAAATGTAGTGATGCACAGTACACATACTAAAAAATAGTCGCCAAAACTGTTGGCACCTTTATCCCACTGCGACACTAACCGATCGATTCCGTCCTTGATGAAGACAGTAGGCTGCTGTCAGATACAGGCTTGGACCCAATCGATGTCCGCGAATAGCTTGTATTAGAGGTCCGAACTCATGAAAGTCACACGATGAAAGGTCGGGACCGTACAGTGGATGTTCCAGCGTTTCACACCGAAAATACTGCACTATCGTCTTCACCGCAATGACCGAGCATGGGCGGGCATTATCATGCAGGAGGGCAACGCCACTGGACAACATGCCTCGGCGTTTCGACTTGATAGCTCGTCTAAGGTTCTGCAAAGTGGCTTGATAACGTTGGGCATTGATGGTGGTTCCCCGGCATTGGGCCTTTGTGGTAAAACAAAAAAAAAATATTTGGGGGTGGTGAAGTCGCATGTTTCTACTGCGTGCTCTGACGCTGGCTTTTTGGTTTAGAACGGCGACACCATGTTTCATCACCTGTGACAATATGCGATGGAAAGCCGTATTCCTCCTCATGATAAAGTTACAGATGACTCAAAGACAGGGCCTTTCGAGTATTGCGTTGTTCAGCGATCAGTTAGTGGGGAGACCCGGAGATCCGGATAGGGGACTACTCTGGAATCTTTGCCAATGGAAGATCATCCCGTCACTTTCTCGGTTACCGGCCACGTATGCTGAAGATACACATTAAGTGCATTTAATGCAATGGTTTCCATTGCCTTCTGCATTTGATCATATCTGACTCTTCCGCCTTTAATTGCTGTTTCCGACCCCAAGGGCAAGAGTGTGTCCTGAACATCTGTCTGATCCTCCGCCCTCTTTGGCTAGGCAGAACGAGAGTGACATGCCGGAAGTCTTCGGTGAGCCGAGGTGGCGAGGCTCAAACCCGGACCCGAAGACGTTTTGATTACTAATCAAAGACGCTGCCTCCTAAGCACGTGTGAAACTGCCGATTGTGACAGACGACAAATGAGTCAGTGATGTACATTTTTACACTGCATATGTTTCTCCATTTTTTTCTTTCTCGCTCGAACTCCTTCTTGCACTGTTAGAGTTTAGTTCGCAGATTAAGGTTTCTGTTTAGGAAGCTGGAATTCAGTATGACTTACACCATAAAGTGGGAATATTTACTGAGTGAGTAGTTTGTAAAGCACGCGTTGCTAACTTCAAACCGACACCGTGATTTCTTTACGACGCTGTGGTTTACATTTTACACGACCCTGTCTTCTCACTTTTATTTATTAGTTCGAGCAATAATGCTGATTCACGTTAGCTGTAAATAAATATCAAAATTCGTCAATTGGCGAGTAGTTACATTGCATAGGTAAGTACCGAAAGATCTAACTATAGTTAGTATACTGCTCATAGTCACTTTATGTGTTGAATAACACAGTGTAAAAAGAAATAAAAACGTATCGCTAATTTATCTGATTTTATGGGCACATATTTACGAGAAGACTCATACTTAAAAAGTTCATCGTAATATGAATTCTGTAATGTAAAATATATAGAATTCCTGGTTAGATGTAAGAGAGGACCTGACGGCCCGAATATTTACAGGTTAAATAAATCAGTAATAAAGACAATAAACGAATAATTTAATGTGGTGGTCTTCGAGAGTACTTCTATTCAGTCGCGAATGTATACACTTTTGAGCAGTTTGCACCATCACATGATTTATTGCCCATAGATTACCTCTAGATACCCATCCTCCCCCCTGCCCCCCATCATGGACCACTGGTGGTTTTGGTATGTATATGAATGTGTGTGTGTGTGTGTGTGTGTGTGTGTGTGTGTGTAAGGTTAAATGAATATAACATCAGTTTACCTTAAATATTCCTGAGGTAAAATAGTCCCACATTTGGATCTTCGGGCGGGAACTACTTAGGAGGATGTCGTCATCGGGAGAAAGAAAACAGGCATGGAACGTTCGATCCATTAACCGGAGAGGTAGGTTAGAAGATTTCGTAAGGAAAGCGGCTAGACTGAAGTTAGGTACAGTGTGAATAAGCGAAGTATAGTGGCAGGAGGAACAGAACTTCTGGTCGGATGAGTACACGGTTATATATCTAAATTCAAGTTGCGGTAATGCAGGAGTAACGAAGCCAAGGAAGACACGAAGCCAGCACCCAGTTCAGTAGTACAAGTTTATAACCCAACTAGCGGCGCAGGTGATGGAGAAATTGGAGTAATTTATCATTAAATAAAAGAAATTATTCTGGTAGCTAAGGGAAACGAAAATTTAATTGTGATTGGAGTCTGGAATTCGACAGAAGCTAAAGAAAGGGGTGGAAGAGTAGCATGTCAATACTGCCTGAGGGAAAGTAATGCAAGAGGAAGCCGCCTGAAGAGTTTTGCACAGAGCATAATTTAATCGTAGCTGACACTTGTCTAATGAACTATGTAAGAAGACGGTGTGCGTGTATGAGCCCTGGAGACGTCGAAAATTCCGATTTATTGTATAACGGTAAGATAGAGAATCCAGAATCAGAGTTTAAACAATCAGAAATTTCCATGAGCAGATGTACAACTAACATTTATTGGTTATGAACTGTAGACTGAAACTAAAGAAATCGCAGAAAGATGCGAAATAATTGAAAATAGGTGGCAAACAATTTGATAATTCCAAAGGTTGCTAAGAATTTCATCGTGAGCATCAGGGAATGATTCATTACAACAAGGGAAAGGAAAACAATAGAAGAAGAATGAGGAGCTTTGACAGATGAAATAGTGAAGGCAGTAAAGTGTCAAAATAGTAAAAGACCTAGCCCTAGTAGAAATCCTTAGATACCAGAGGAGTTATTGAATTTAATTAATGAGAGGATGAAATATAAAAATTCAGCAAATGAAGGACGGGAACGGGAGCACAAATATCCAAAAAATGAGACTGAGAGGAAGTTCAAAACGGCTAAGCAGAAATGGCTACAGAACGTATGTAATGATGTTGTTGTTGTTGTTGTGGTCTTCAGTCCTGAGACTGGTTTGATGCAGCTCTCCATGCTACTCTATCCTGTGCAAGCTTCTTCATCTCCCAGTACCCACTGCAACCCACATCCTTCTGAATCTGCTTAGTGTATTGATCTCTTGGTCTCCCTCTACGATTTTTACCCTCCACGCTGCCCTCCAATGCTAAATTTGTGATCCCTTGATGCCTCAAAACATGTCCTACCAACCGATCCCTTCTTCTAGTCAAGTTGTGCCACAAACTTCTCTTCTCCCCAATCCTATTCAATACCTCCTCATTAGTCACGTGATCTACCCACCTTATCTTCAGCATTCTTCTGTAGCACCACATTTCGAAAGCTTCTATTCTCTTCTTGTCCAAACTGGTTATCGTCCATGTTTCACTTCCATACATGGCTACACTCCATACAAATACTTTCAGAAACGACTTCCTGACACTTAAATCTATACTCGATGTTAACAAATTTCTCTTCTTCAGAAACGATTTCCTTGCCATTGCCAGTCTACATTTTATATCCTCTCTACTTCGACCATCATCAGTTATTTTACTCCCTAAATAGCAAAACTCCTTTACTACTTTAAGTGTCTCATTTCCTAATCTAATCCCCTCAGCATCACCCGATTTAATTTGACTACATTCCATTATCCTCGTTTTGCTTTTGTTGATGTTCATCTTATATCCTCCTTTCAAGACACTGTCCATTCCGTTCAACTGCTCTTCCAAGTCCTTTGCTGTCTCTGACAGAATTACAATGTCATCGCCGAACCTCAAGGTTTTTACTTCTTCTCCATGAATTTTAATACCTACTCCGAATTTTTCTTTTGTTTCCTTTACTGCTTGCTCAATATACAGATTGAATAACATCGGGGAGAGGCTACAACCCTCTCTCACTCCTTTCCCAACCACTGCTTCCCTTTCATGCCCCTCGACTCTTATAACTGCCATCTGGTTTCTGTACAAATTGTAAATAGCCTTTCGCTCCCTGTATTTTACCCCTGCCACCTTCAGAATTTGAAAGAGAGTATTCCAGTTAACATTGTCAAAAGCTTTCTCTAAGTCTACAAATGCTAGAAACGTACGTTTGCCTTTTCTTAATCTTTCTTCTAAGATAAGTCGTAAGGTTAGTATTGCCTCACGTGTTCCAACATTTCTACGGAATCCAAACTGATCTTCCCCGAGGTCCGCTTCTACCAGTTTTTCCATTCGTCTATAAAGAATTTGCGTTAGTATTTTGCAGCTGTGACTTATTAAACTGATAGTTCGGTAATTTTCACATCTGTCAACACCTGCTTTCTTTGGGATTGGAATTATTATATTCTTCTTGAAATCTGTGGGTATTTCGCCTGTCTCATACATCTTGCTCACCAGATGGTAGAGTTTTGTCATGACTGGCTCTCCCAAGGCCATCAGTAGTTCTAATGGGATGTTGTCTACTCCCGGGGCCTTGTTTCGACTCAGGTCTCTCAGTGCTCTGTCAAACTCTTCACGCAGTATCCTATCTCCCATTTCATCTTCATCTACATCCTCTTCCATTTCCATAATATTGTCCTCAAGTACATCGCCCTTGTATAAACCCTCTATATACTCCTTCCACCTTTCTGCCTTCCCTTCTTTGCTTAGAACTGGGTTGCCATCTGAGCTCTTGATATTCATACAAGTGGTTCTTTTCTCTCCAAAGGTCTCTTTAATTTTCCTGTAGGCAGTATCTATCTTACCCCTAGTGAGACAAGCCTCTACATCCTTACATTTGTCCTCTAGCCATCCCTGCTTAGCCATTTTGCACTTTCTGTCGATCTCATTTTTGAGACGTTTGTATTCCCTTTTGCCTGCTTCATTTACTGCATTTTTATATTATCTCCTTTCATCAATTAAATTCAATATTTCTTCTGTTACCCAAGGATTTCTATTAGCCCTCGTCTTTTTACCTACTTGATCCTCTGCTGCCTTCACTACTTCATCCCTCAGAGCTACCCATTCTTCTTCTACTGAATTTCTTTCCCCCATTCCTGTCAATTGTTCCCTTATGCTCTCTCTGAAACTCTCTACAACCTCTGGTTCTTTCAGTTTATCCAGGTCCCATCTCCTTAAATTCCCACCTTTTTGCAGTTTTTTCAGTTTCAATCTGCAGTTCATAACCAATAGATTGTGGTCAGAATCCACATCTGCCCCTGGAAATGTCTTACAATTTAAAACCTGGTTCCTAAATCTCTGTCTTACCATTATATAATCTATCTGATACCTATTAGTATCTCCAGGATTCTTCCAGGTATACAACCTTCTTTTATGATTCTTGAACCAAGTGTTAGCTATGATTAAGTTATGCTCTGTGCAAAATTCTACAAGGCGGCTTCCTCTTTCATTTCTTCCCCCCAATCCATATTCACCTACTATGTTTCCTTCTCTCCCTTTTCCTACTGACGAATTCCAGTCACCCATGACTATTAAATTTTCGTCTCCCTTCATTACCTGAATAATTTCTTTTATCTCGTCATACATTTCATCAATTTCTTCGTCATCTGCAGAGCTAGTTGGCATATAAACTTGTACTACTGTAGTAGGCATGGGCTTTGTGTCTATCTTGGCCACAATAATGCGTTCACTATGTTGTTTGTAGTAGCTAACCCGCACTCCTATTTTTTTATTCATTATTAAACCTACTCCTGCATTACCCCTATTTGATTTTGTATTTATAACCCTGTAATCACCTGACCAAAAGTCTTGTTCCTCCTGCCACCGAACTTCACTAATTCCCACTATATCTAACTTTAACCTATCCATTTCCCTTTTTAAATTTTCTAACCGACCTGCCCGATTAAGGGATCTGACATTCCACGCTCCGATCCGTAGAATGCCAGTTTTCTTTCTCCTGATAACGACGTCTTCTTGAGTAGTCCCCGCCCGGAGATCCGAATGGGGGACTATTTTACCTCCGGAATATTTTACCCAAGAGGACGCCATCATCATTTAATCATACAGTAAAGCTGCATGTCCTCGGGAAAAATTACGGCTGTAGTTTCCCCTTGCTTTCAGCCGTTCGCAGTACCAGAACAGCAAGGCCGTTTTGGTTAATGTTACAACGCCAGATCAGTCAATCATCCAGACTGTTGCCCCTGCAACTACTGAAAAGGCTGCTGCCCCTCCTCAGGAACCACATGTTTGTCTGGCCTCTCAACAGATACCCCTCCGTTGTGGTTGCACCTACGGTACGGCCATCTGTATCGCTGAGGCACGCAAGCCTCCCCACCAACGGCAAGGTCCATGGTTCATGGGGGAAGAATGATGTGGAACCATATATCACTAGGGAAAAGATAAATACCGCCTAAAGGAAAATTAAAGTGGCCTTTAGAGAAAAGAGGGTTACCTGTATATTGAGGGGCTATACAATGAAAATGAACGTCATGGAATATTTTAAGAAAGTGAAGATGACGTGTATGAAGATGAGATGAGAGATATGATACTGCGAGAAGAATTTGAGGGAGCACTGAAAGAACTAAGCCGAATCAAAGCTCTGGAGTAAAAGACACAACATTAAAACTACTGATATCCTTGGGAGAGCCAGCTGTTCTATCGGCGTGGAAGATATTTGCGACAGGAAAAATATCCTCAGAAATCAAGAACAATGAAGTAAATCCAAAGAAGGCAGATGGCGACAAGTGTAAATAATGGAGAACAACAATTTTAATTAGGTATGACTTCAAAATATAAATATGAATTTTTCACAGAAGGTATTCAATAAATCATGCCAATCAGCCGTATAAAGTTTATTGCAATAAGTCTTGACCAGACTTCACTATCTGTAGTGGCATCTTCTTCGGAAACAGTAAGGCAACGTAAGTATGGTAAAATAAGAAGCCTACCTTAAGAGCTTGTAAATTATGTGACATTATTCCGTTTGAAGAAAGTACCCCGAATGGTACTGAAACCTGCTCAATGTTTTTGCAATCACCTTTATGCAACTGATTTCCTGTGTACACCTTTTATCAAAAGTTTATTTATAGCTCCTGCCGTCGACATATTTAAATATGTAACTTTACGGAAGTATGGAAAAACAGGTGCATGACGACCTCGGGGATGATCAGTCTGGATTTTGGCGAAATGTAGGAACATGCGACGCAATGCTGCCCCTAGGGCTTCTTTTACAGTATAGGTTAAGAAACACTGAAGCTTAGTGTACAGCATCTGCAGAGTTAGACAAAGGTTTTGGCAATAATGACTTGAAAACACTCTCTGAAATTCTGAAATTAACAACAGTCAAATACAGAAAGCAAATGGTGTTTGAAATTTGTACAGAGACCAGTTGTTTGAGCCAAGGGGCATGTAAGGGAAGCAGTGGTTGAGAAGGAAATAAGACAAAGCTTTAGCTTATTCCCAATGCTATTCACTCCTTGCAAGTATAAATCTGAGCACTTAGAAAATTGAAACTGTCACCAAAAGATTTAGAGGAGGAATGAAAGTTCAGGGATAAGAAATAACGACGCTGAGGGTTCCCGACGACATTGTAATCCCGTCAGAGGCAGCAAACGAATTGGAAGAGCAGTTGGGTGTAATGTGCAGTGCCTTAAGGATATGAGATGAACATAAACAAATGCCAAACAAGAGGAATGGAATGCAGTCATATTAAATGGGGCCTGATGAGGAAATTATATTAGAAAACACTGAAAGTAAAAGTGAGGAGTTTAGCTATTTGGGCAGTAAAATAACTGTTCATAGTCGAAGTAGAGAGGATATAAAATGTAGACTAGCGGTGGACAGAAAAGCGTTTCTGAAGAAGAGAAATTTCTTAACATCGGATAGGAAGTCTTTTCTGAAAGTATTTCTGTAGAGTGTGCACTTATTTGTAAGTGAAGCTTGGATTTTAAACAGTTCAGACCCGAAGAGAATAGAAACATTTCAAACGTGATGCTACAAAAGAATGCTGAAGATCAGAAAGGTAGATCATGTAACTAATGAGGAGGTACGGAATAGAGTTGGGGTGAAAAGAAATTCGTGGCACAACTTGACTAAAAGAAGGGATTGATTGGAAGGACACATTCTAAGACGTCAAGGAATCACCGGTTTTGGCTGAGCACTTAGAGTAAAAATTGTGGTTGGAGACCAAGGGATTAATACAGTACGAAGGTTCTACTGGATGTCGGTTGCATAGTTATTCCGAGATGAAGAGGCTTGTACAGAACAGAGAAGCATAGAGAGCTGCATAAAACCGTCTTCGGAATGAAGACCACAACAGCGACAGTAGATTACACATCTCCCTGACCATAAAGCTTATTCTGAAGTAGTGACTACAGGAAGTAACATTACTATTACGACAATGGGAATGATTACGTGCAGTTAATACTTAAGCTTCCGTAGAGATGAACGAAGATGAGTGATTTATATATATAATTTACTTTTCAGTTCTACTTGCACAATTTTTACAGCATGCCTAGTTTCGATCTCCCTGAATAATCTTCTGAGCGATATAGTAGCGTCAGCGACCTGTCGTGTCTGTGTCGAAACTACACATCACAATACTGCAGTGTTCGGTGTTCAAAACCAGTTGGATCCCCCATTACTAGTGGTGGAGGTAACCTGAGTTTAACCTACATGTTTAAATAATTTTAATGTAGACGACCTGTCCCAGTCCAGAGAGGCGTATTCTCCAGCATAAAAACACTGTGGCACTGGATGGAACGACTGTCGAAGGATGTGCGTCGCTTTCTGATCTTGGCAGTTTACGCATAACATTGTTTCGTACTGAGATTTTTAGTTTGCTGTTCATATGAAGGTTCTGAATGTAAGAGGTCTTCCAAGCGCTACTCCGAGGTTTTTTGGGGCGTGACAACGCTGTAACCAGGTTCCAAACTATACTGTACATAGGGCATGAGCTTTTCACGTCTGTATATGAACTGGACAGAGTTGTAATCGTCAGAGGTGTTTACTGAGCGTTTACAGTTCTCATCGACTTATGAAGGACTGTCTAAAATACTCTCTGCAATGAAATTCAAAACATTCGACGAGCAGAAGGCTTTGCTTTCGCCGTGATACTCGACCTCGCAATAGCCGACAAGGCTGTTGGGAACCGTCTTATCTCCGCCGGAGCCCCTATGTCGCGCCCTACTTCTTGTTCATTGACTTCTCGGTCGAGCGTGAAAATTGGATCAGGAACGTACGCGACGCTGTGCCAGGTACCTGCTATGCGCGAAGTGGATCGGTCGGGGCATTCTAGGTGAATCGTATTCTATGATGATGAGTGTTTCAGAAAAAAAGAACACTGAACACAATGGTTCACAAAGATTACCCAACAATCACAGTGCATGTGATCTCATTACCTTCTAGCTACGGCCCTACATGATATGAAAAAAGTAAAAATTCATTAATTTGATTGGAGTCGATAAGATCCCATTGCGCGCAGCGATTGTTGAATACAGATAATTCACAGAAGAATAGTATTCTTTTGCGAAAGTCATCGTTTTATTAGAGCAGTACTCGTTTACGTTCATGTTAGACTCCTGTACGTTCTACATCAACCCGTAATGCTTATTACTTGACACTTTGCACTAATATCTCAATTTGTTATATGCACTGAAACTGACTAAGTAATAGTTGAAGTCTATAACTGATGTAATAAAACGACGAATTTGGCGATTGATTGCTGTTCTTTTCTCCACTGTAAATATGTTAATTCCTTAGCTGTAGATAAATTCTTACAAACTTACTCTCTACATATTGAAGAATATGCAAACCTCTAAGGTGCCATTTCTTCTGGGCAACATTAGTAGATTTCTATACCACCAAGTGTGACATAGGATCGATTTCAGCCGTAGATGGCTATTTTTAAAGATTTCCATGAGACATCGTCACAGGTATTCTATACCCTTTACTGTTGTTTCATTCCACTCACCCACTATGCAAGGGGGGGGGGGGTGCTGTCAGCGATACAATACTCCGCTCTCCAGCAAAGTGAACTGAAAAATATAACAACAATGATGAAAAACGACTTTAGGGCTATTATTCTATTTTAAATTACAAATCGAAGACAGCTAGAAACGAAAATATATGCATTTTAGAAACAGATAGCAGAATACTTAAATCCTTCTGACAAGAAAACATTTTCATTTTAAATCTGAAGGATCTGCACTGCGTGAGAAGTGTTTTGAAAGGCGAGAATTTGTTCCATAGAGTTGAAGGGCGTGCGTAGAAAAGATAGGGGTCAGTTACAGACTGACAATTATTGAACTACAAGAAAAAAACGCAAATTATTGACAAACTACGGCGTGCACACACTTTATTCAACATGTAAACGTCAGTACAGATGTTAGAATTTAGTTATGACACGTTCTTTACACCTGCCATAATTGGGGATGACGTGGTGCAGACGAATGGTGAAATTCTGCCTGACCGCTGAAGCGTCGGAAGATCGATGATGCCGATGACCTCCTGAATGGCTGTTTTCAGCTCAGCAACGATTTTAGAGTTATTGCTGTGCGTCTTGTCCTTAATACAGCCTCGTATAAGGAAGTCCCATGGGTTCAGATCCAGAGAATATGTTTGCCAATCGAGGCCCATGCCAGTGGCCTCTGGGTACCCAAGAGAAGACTGCGCTCCCCAGAGTGCTCCTCTAGGACATCAGATATTCTCCTGCTTTGATGGGATCGAGCTCCATCCTGCATGAACCACATCTTGTAGATATCAGGGTTACTTTGTACAATGGGAGTGAAATCATCTTCCAAAACTTTCATGTACTGTTTGGTAGTTATCTTGCCATCAAAGAATATCGCACTGATTATTCCGTGACTGTACACTGAACACCACACAGTCACCCGTTAAGGGTGAAGAGACTTTTCTATCACGAAGTCCAGATTCTCAGTCCCCCAAGTGCGCCAATTTTGCTTATTGATGAAACCGTCCAAATGAAAGTGGGCTTTGTTGCTAAACCAAATCATGCATGCACATACTAATTCTCATCATTACTTGCGGCCAACCGTACAGTTTAAACATCCTAACGCAAGCCGTTCGGAATGTATGACGATTTTATTCGATTTAATTCAATATGACAGGATTAGCAGATGGGACGGCAGTGGGTGTTTTGGAAAGAGCAGTACAAAGTTTCTTTTCTAAGGTCATTTATTGACATAAGCTACACTATAGGGAATACATCGTCGGGCCCGGGGAGGTGAGGGTGAGCCAGAAGGTAAAGTATGGTGAAGGTTGGTGTCTGCGGAAACTAAGTCCACAGTGCCGCAGCACCGGGAGAAGCAGAAGATGTTCACTGCTACAGGGCGCGCGTCAGACTCACCGGAGAGCAAGAAAACAAGAGAGCGGGCCCGGCGACAGGCAGGCGGGTATATTCGATGCACCACGCGGCTTCCTCCACCCTGATTGGTCGGGATCGAAAAAACCGTGTTGGCAGCATCGAACTTTCCAGAGCATAGTCAGCTCAGTGATGCTTCTGCATAGCGTACCCTCGTCAGCACACGAGGGAGGTGCGTGGTCCAGGTGCCCTTCCTCAGTGCTGACTTCCTGCTGCTAGACCGTGGGGTGAAAGAATTTACAGACAGCCAACACTGCAGGCTGGGGCTTGGCCATAATGGAAAAATGAAGTTACCTCTGGGAGCTAATAAAAAAATTAAAATTTCCCTACTGACTGGCTCTTCCTTTACAAATAATTGTAGGAAACCTATGGAGATGAAGGTAGGGGCTAGGGTAGATACTGAGAATACAGAAAGGGGGAAAGACAATCAAGAGGAGTTTGGTGTGTGGGTAGTTGGTAGAAGGAATAAATTTCAGGGCCGATGTCATTGTCAGGGAGAGATACTTGGTTGACATTTCGTTGGGATAGGGTATGGAGTGAGTGTAGACGTAGGGACGTGGGATGAGTTTTTGAGGACGCCGTAGCGTACTAAGGTTGGTGATGAGAAGGGAAACAATGGGGCTATTGAAATCTACTGTGCGAATAGCATAGGAGATGTGCATGTGTTCGACGTGAGTGAGGGGGGTAACAGACATTTTTGCAGTTTGCGATTTGTAGTATAACCCTACTTTAATCTCAATGCGAACCAAACTGATGGTCCATGTAGGTTCAGTATGACCAAAACAGCTTCATGATATTAAAAATAAATGACATGCAATCAGAGATCGATAGAATAACACAATAAGCTAGATGTTTATTGTGAAAGCTGTAATAACTTCGTACAGAAGTGGCGAGGTAGTAGCTCCAAATGCTCCCATTATATGACGCTCTACGCTGCGCTGCGAGTATCAGCAGGCATAAAATAAGCTCGACCTTTGCAGGCAGTATTTGCAACCACATAGCCAGTTTTTCAAAATGTCCTCCTTTCACAATAGAAATGTGACACAATGAGAAACGAAATTTGTCATCTGCCGTGACATCTCGTAGTGCCTCAGTCGTAAATGGATTCGATTCAAAGATCGACCAGCTCTTTCATTATGTTGGAATAATTGCAGTCTCATTAGGTAGTGTCTTCCAAAAGTGCCCACCAAAAATAGTGACATGGAGTCAAATCGGATGTATATGGAGACCAGTCTACATCTGCTCCAGTTAATCTGGGACAATCCATCGCAATTACGACATTCGCAAAGCATACATCAAGAAACCCCCCATGAACCATGGACCTTGCCGTTGGTGGGGAGGCTTGCGTGCCTCAGCGATACAGATGGCCGTACCGTAGGTGCAACCACAACGGAGGGGTATCTGTTGAGAGGCCAGACAAACATGTGGTTCCTGAAGAGGGGCAGCAGCCTTTTCTGTAGTTGCAGGGACTATCAGTCTGGATGATTGACTGATCTGGCCTTGTAACATTAACCAAAACGGCCTTGCTGTGCTGGTACTGCGAACGGCTGAAAGCAAGGGGAAACTACAGCCGTAATTTTTCCCGAGGACATGCAGCTTAACTGTATGATTAAATGATGATGGCGTCCTCTTGGGTAAAATATTCCGGAGGTAAAATAGTCCCCCATTCGGATCTCCGGGCGGGGACTACTCAAGAGGACGTCGTTATCAGGAGAAAGAAAACTGGCATTCTACGGATCGGAGCGTGGAATGTCAGATCCCTTAATCGGGCAGGTGGGTTAGAAAATTTAAAAAGGGAAATGGATAGGTTAAAGTTAGATATAGTGGGAATTAGTGAAGTTCGGTGGCAGGAAGAACAAGACTTTTGGTCAGGTGATTACAGGGTTATAAATACAAAATCAAATAGGGGTAATGCAGGAGTAGGTTTAATAATGAATAAAAAAATAGGAGTGCGGGTTAGCTACTACAAACAGCATAGTGAACGCATTATTCTGGCCAAGATAGACACAAAGCCCATGCCTACTACAGTAGTACAAGTTTATATGCCAACTAGCTCTGCAGATGATGAAGAAATTGATGAAATGTATGACGAGATAAAAGAAATTATTCAGGTAGTGAAAGGAGACGAAAATTTAATAGTCATGGGTGACTGGAATTCGAGAGTAGGAAAAGGGAGAGAAGGAAACATTGTAGGTGAATATGGATTGGGGGGAAGAAATGAAAGAGGAAGCCGCCTTGTAGAATTTTGCACAGAGCATAACTTAATCATAGCTAACACTTGGTTCAAGAATCATGAAAGAAGGTTGTATACATGGAAGAAACCTGGAGATACTAAAAGGTATCAAATAGATTACATAATGGTAAGACAGAGATTTAGGAACCAGGTTTTAAATTGTAAGACATTTCCAGGGGCAGATGTGGATTCTGACCACAATCTATTGGTTATGAACTGCAGATTGAAACTGAAGAAACTGCAAAAAGGCGGGAATTTAAGGAGATGGAACCTGGATAAACTGAAAGAACCAGAGGTTGTACAGAGTTTCAGGGAGAGCATAAGGGAACAATTCACAGGAATGGGGGAAAGAAATACAGTAGAAGAAGAATGGGTAGCTTTGAGGGACGAAGTAGCGAAGGCAGCAGAGGATCAAGTAGGTAAAAAGGCGAGGGCTAATAGAAATCCTTGGGTAACAGAAGAAATATTGAATTTATTTGATGAAAGGAGAAAATACAAAAATGCAGTAAATGAAGCAGGCAAAAAGGAATACAAACGTCTCAAAAATTAAATTGACAGGAAGTGCAAAATGGCTAAGCAGGGATGGCTAGAGGACAAATGTAAGGATGTAGAGGCTTGTCTCATTAGGGGTAAGATAGATACTGCTTACAGGAAAATTAAAGAGACCTTTGGAGAGAAGAGAACCACTTGTATGAATATCAAGAGCTCAGATGGCAACCCAGTTCTAAGCAAAGAAGGGAAGGCAGAAAGGTGGAAGGAGTATATAGAGGGTTTATACAAGGGCGATATACTTGAGGACAATATTATGGAAATGGAAGAGGATGTAGATGAAGATGAAATGGGAGATAAGATATTGCGTGAAGAGTTTGACAGAGCACTGAAAGACCTGAGTCGAAACAAGGCCCCGGGAGTAGACAACATCCCATTAGAACTACTGATGGCCTTGGGAGAGCCAGACATGACAAAACTCTACCATCTGGTGAGCAAGATGTATGAGACAGGCGAAATACCCACAGACTTCAAGAAGAATATAATAATTCCAATCCCAAAGAAAGCAGGTGTTGACAGATGTGAAAATTACCGAACTATCAGTTTAATAAGTCACAGCTGCAAAATACTAACACGAATTCTTTACAGACGAATGGAAAAACTGGTAGAAGCGGACCTCGGGGAAGATCAGTTTGGATTCCGTAGAAATGTTGGAACACGTGAGGCAATACTAACCTTACGACTTATCTTAGAAGAAAGATTAAGAAAAGGCAAACGTACGTTTCTAGCATTTGTAGACTTAGAGAAAGCTTTTGACAACGTTAACTGGAATATTCTCTTTCAAATTCTTAAGGTGGCAGGAGTAAAATACAGGGAGCGAAAGGCTATTTACTATTTTTACAGAAACCAGATGGCAGTTATAAGAGTCGAGGGGCATGAAAGGGAAGCAGTGGTTGGGAAAGGAGTGAGAGAGGGTTGTAGCCTCTCCCCAATGTTATTCAATCTGTATATTGAGCAAGCAGTAAAGGAAACAAAAGAAAAATTCGGAGTAGGTATTAAAATCCATGGAGAAAAAATAAAAACTTTGAGGTTCGCCGATGACATTGTAATTCTGTCAGAGACAGCAAAGGACTTGGAAGAGCAGTTGAACGGAATGGACAGTGTCTTGAAAGGAGGATATAAGATGAACATCAACAAAAGCAAAACGAGGATAATGGAATGTAGTCAAATTAAATCGGGTGGTGCTGAGGGGATTAGATTAGGAAATGAGACACTTAAAGTAGTAAAGGAGTTTTGCTATTTGGGGAGTAAAATAACTGATGATGGTCGAAGTAGAGACGATATAAAATGTAGACTGGCAATGGCAAGGAAATCGTTTCTGAAGAAGAGAAATTTGTTAACATCGAGTATAGCTTTAAGTGTCAGGAAGTCGTTTCTGAAAGTATTTGTATGGAGTGTAGTCATGTATGGAAGTGAAACATGGACGATAACCAGTTTGGACAAGAAGAGAATAGAAGCTTTCGAAATGTGGTGCTACAGAAGAATGCTGAAGATTAGATGGGTAGATCACGTAACTAATGAGGAGGTGTTGAATAGGATTGGGGAGAAGAGAAGTTTGTGGCAAAACTTGACTAGAAGAAGGGATCGGTTGGTAGGACATGTTTTGAGGCATCAAGGGATCACAAATTTAGCATTGGAGTTCAGTGTGGAGGGTAAAAATCGTAGAGGGAGACCAAGAGATGAATACACTAAGCAGATTCAGAAGGATGTATGTTGCAGTAGGTACTGGGAGATGAAGAAGCTTGCACAGGATAGAGTAGCATGGAGAGCTGCATCAAACCAGTCTCAGGACTGAAGACCACAACAACAACAACATCAAGAAAGCAAAACACCTTTTGTGTATGATGCGATTGGCCCTCATATTGCTAGAACCAATCGGTGCCTTGTCGAGTCGAGCTGTATGGCAACAAGTCGTTCCTAAAGTGAAAAATAATGTTCACCTGTTACTGAGTCAGACTTGATAAAAGGCCAATAATGTCTCTTCCGTAAATCGCAGCAAAAATATTATCTTAGGCAAACTGCTGTGTTACAGAATTGTGGGGATAGAATCTACTTCATCTGTAAAGCAGATGCAGTCAACAACAAATTCTTCATTATGAATTACTGTTCGCATTCTCTTTGTGGCAAAGTGGGAACTGATATGACCTGATAACTTAGATTTTTTAAGGAAACATTGGTAGACCGTTGATCAGAATTGTATGCGTGCTGAAATGCTGCAAACCAATTTCTGCCGCAGTTCTTGGGACGGATTTACTCAGATGATCCTGAATAAGTCCACAAACTGTGGAGAATTTTTCGTGAGTTAATACAGTTGGCATGGTGTCATCATTTCTCACTAGCACGTTGCCTCTTAGTTCGAATTTTATGACCAGCTTCTGAGTAATTGCCACTTAGAGTTCTTTTGTAACATCAAATTGTACTTGAAAAATGTTCCTCTGTGCCTTAATATAGCTTTTTACTCCGTGCCTTTTCAGAACCAGAAACATACGTTGTTCACTGTATTTCCAAATCTTCCTTCAGTACCCCAATCCCATGTTGGGTTGCAACTGTGGAACTAATACCTCTAGGCATTGGACTATGATTTATAGGCACTACCTATTGTGATAAGATCGCCATCTACTAGAGGATTTTGTAACTACTACTTCGAAATATTTGTATAAAATTATTACAGTTTGCACAATAAACATCTTGTTCGTTGCATGCTGCTATCGGTCTTTGTTTGCAATTTATTTAATTTTCCTTAAAATTTGTTGGGCTCCACAAGGTGCAAGTGGCAGAGTACAATCATACGAAAAAGTTTCCCGCGAAATCTTTCTGTTGCTGCGACAAATAGTGGGAAGACTACGACGAATGGGTCCCATTCCCCAGCACTACAGCGCAAGGCTGCAGCGAGAAGTCCCTTTCCGCTGGTTGCATCTCTGAAATAGGCCTGTGTGATATGCATGTGATGGCATATACTTAAAAATTATGCTGTTAATGTTATAATCACGTTATTACATGTAACACAAATAACAGTTGCTGAAGCTGCAAGATCTCTAATGATGTCAACGATAGTGATATCTTACTAGTTTTTTCAATTCAGTGAACATTAGAAAGTATAAGTAGTTACCCTTTGGTCAGAAGTCAGAAACCTGAGAAACATTTTATTTTTTATATTATAAGATATTTAGTAGCACCAGACATTTGGATAAACAGTATCATGGAAGCCCTTTATTTTACAACAACAACGTGCGCACCTAGAACTGCGAACCTCTCAGATAATCATACTGAAGTAGACTCCCACTGCCAATCTCGTTTAGGGACGTTAGATGTACAAATGAATGCAACGAGTGTTGTGCAATGTACGGCTACGTTTCTGCCGATCTGAGTAAGAACAACTCAAAGGAGAGTCAGTGCTACATAACTAGCTCTTTATTATTGTTGCAGTCTTCTGCTATAACACTTTTTATTTGCCAAGATCGCAAGGAACGATACAACGATCGTTTTATTTTCCTTGCGACCTTTCAGACAAAAAGTTTTCGAAAAGTAGACGGCAACGCCTTACTTAACCATCGCGTCCTCCACCAATGACTGTATTCGGTAGTTACAGCTCCTTATTCCCAGGAAGTAATGACCGCTGTGGAAAGAGGATCACAAACATATTACATATTTCCAGATTTTCACAAGACTTTCGATATCGGTATTTATAAGCGAGTTCTAATCATATTGTGTGCGTATGGAGTATCGTATGAGTTGTGAAAAGGGATTCATGACTTCCCGTCGGAAGGATCACATTTCGTAGCAATTGACGGACAGCACCGAGAAAAAGGGAAGTTGAACCTGGCCGTCCTCAAAGAAGTATTCCTAATCTATATAAATGATTTATGAGACAATCTCATCAGCCATATTAGATAGTTGTCAGATGATGCTGTTATTTACCGTCTAGTAAAGCGCTCAGAAGACCAAAATTAATTGCAAACTGATTTAGACAAAATATTGGTATGATGCGAAAAGTGGCAACTGATCCTAAGTAAGGAAATTTGGGTTACACAATGAATTACACAAGTCTGAAAGCTGGAAGTCAGTTAGATATCTGGGAACTAAAATTATGACCAACTTAACGTGGAAGTACCATATAGATAATGCTGTGGGAAAGGCTAATCAAAGCCTGCGTTGTATTGCTAGAACAGACGCAACAAATCCATTGACGACACTGCTTTCACTACCCTTGTATGTTCTAGAATATAGTACTGCTGTGTGGTATGGGATCCTTACCAAAAGGCACTGACAGAGAGCATCGAAAAAGTTCAAAGAAGGTCACCTCATCTTGTATTATCGCGACGTAGGGGAGTGTCAAGGATATGATGCGCGAGCTGAAGTCGCAGTCATCAAAACAATCTCCCACTTTCTCCACCGAAGGCGAAAATATTTTGTTGACGTTCATCTATAAAAACCAGAAATGATCATCGTAATAAAATAAGAAAAATCAGAGCTCACAAGGAAATATTTCAGTGTTTGTTTTTCCCGTGCGCTTTCGAGATTTGAACGGCAGAGAAATAGTGTGAAAATGGTTCATTAACCCCCTGCCAGGCGCATAGGAGGTATGTAGATAAAGTAGGATGAAACGCGATGTAAGCATGTGGCCTGTTCCTCTCGAATAGCATGCAAACTTCATCTCTCAGCGTACAGAGTACCATAAATATTATTACATAAATAACTTTATAACTCACAGGTTTTTGAAATTCTGTCTAGGACGCTTTCGTGTTCGTAACTTACGTCTGTGCTGTAGTGCGTTAAGCTAGCCCGGCAACTGAGGCTGTAGAGAGAAACTAGACTGTGCAATTTTTAGAGTCTGGAGCAGCGGCCTCGACAGGCTCGCTACTCTTCCGGTTGGCAGCAGACAGCATACGGCCCCGCAGGGAACGACGTGGCACGAAACGGCACTGTGCGGTTCTGACGCCGCATGTCCGACAGGGAAACCTACTCTCCAGGCGCACACTCGCTGCACTTGCACCAGAAAAGGGTGACTGCAGGAGCGCTCCGCCGTCGGCATGTAAATGCGTTTGTGGCAGCACTGTCTCCACCATTCCGTATCTCTGTTGTCGGTGGACCTACTATGAACCAGAGCTTTTAATTTATGTATTTCTACTAGCATTTCTTGTGTTATTGAAATAATTTTCAAATTCATCTTACATCTTTTCGCAGCTACAGAATATTTATTAGATATGTAGAAATGAAGAGAATTTTGACCTCGTTCGGGGAATACACATTACACTTCTAATTGTATTTTTTTTCGGCTTTAGCTGAGGTACAGGAAAGCAATTCACATGTATTTCCACGATAATCGGTGATTTCACTAACAACGAATAGGCTTCCCCTGAAACCTAAAACCAAAAGAATTTTAAAAACTCTATAATACAATTCGTGCTGTGTGTCATAGAACTATTCCAGCACAACGTACTGGTGAACACTGATGCATTAGACTTCCGCACGTAGTTTCACTTACATACTAGTGCAGAAGTTCTCTTCTTTGCACCAATCTTTCTGTAGTGTTTCAATTATATCCATCGTCGAGTTGCCTCCTATCCAAATTCCTAACACCTTTGGGTGGTGAAGATGGTTACCCAACTGAGAATAATTTACAGGTATTTCCATTTCATGTACTCGTATTAGCCTCACGAGCATGGAAACAAATGGTTCAAATGGCTCTGAGCACAATGGGACTTAACATCTGAGGGCACCAGTCCCCCACAATCATGCCCGAGGCAGATATTCGAACCCGCGGCCGTAGCCGTCGCGCGGTGGCAGACTGAAGCGCCTAGAACCGCTCGGCCACAGGGACCGGCGAGCAAGGAAAATATGAGAGACAAATTTGGAAGATTTTCTCAACACGCTGTGCCGTGCATGGCGACATGCTTTATTACCTCTCTGATGGGTCGTCAGGCAATCCCCGCAGACGCTCCCGCCAATTGGCAGTGGTGTGGTTTGGCACGCCGATATAGAGGCAGACTCGAGCTGTTTGAGAAGAAGTTGTGGTTCTGTGGGAAATGGAGAGTGCTTCCTTGGCGTCCAAGATTTATGTGGAAGTTTTTATTTTGTACCGTCGCTGAACATAGCGGAATTACAGCAGCCATGACTGAGGGCAGTATGTCTTGTTACTGTAGGTTTCATTTAGAAAGGACTGAACACTCAACCATGGGAAGGAAGGTGCCTTAGCTAACTGAATTAAATTAATGATGAGCAGCCTTCTCGGTGAACTTCACATGTTTTAGTGGATTGTAACTCACAAGCCTGGTTACCTTGTGCCTAATTGTGGGATAGTGATTGGATTGTTGGCTGTAGCTTTGCATCTTGCCTTATTACAGGCATCGATAGATGTCATTTATTGCTCTATTAAGAGGAATTGGCAAGTGGCCGAAAATTTAGGTGTTTTGGTGTGTGATCAACTTTTATGCTTGAATCATGCTACCTGCCATCTTCTTAGTGAACTTCTGCATGGATTCATTAAACCGTTTGCCGACAAATGTTATGTGTTGTTGGACGTACGTTACCTAACCGAAAATTGTTTATATCAGGTTGTCAATAAACTCATTCATTCCCGTTGTGTAAAGGAAAGTGTAATTAAATGAGCGCTTTTATTTGTGACAGCATCCTTATCAGCTCCCACCAGACCACCGAAGTTTCGCGCTGTTGGTCTAGCACTTCGATGGCGACCACCTGGGCCTGCCGAGCTCTGTTGGTTTAAATTAAGAAAATTTGTTCTGTGTGTCTATTATTATTCCTGACGTTTCGACTTCCAGCTGTTATAATGTGTTCTGTTAGTACGAATTATTTTATGTAAGTCTACATGCTTTCGTGGCAGTTATGACTGAAGCTAAAATCGTCTGGGTTGTTAGGTCGTGTCATGTTTTCTCTAAAATAATCAACGTTTCCACCCCTCTGCTGGGAACGTCTTCAGGATCTTTAGGTGTCCCATACTGCTAGAACACTGTCAGAGACAAGCATCGCGTTCTCTTGTAGAGGGTATTCCTGCGTTTGTGCTGGAGAAATGGTAGTACTGGTTAAAATTCTTGTGGCTACCATTTGTAGGCCATCGCCATAGGCTAATATTCCAGCTCTGATGCAGAAGAAGTGGCTTTATTGACTAAATAGCACAAGCGCGGGAAACACCGCCTTATAACAGAACGCGTCACTGGTCTGACAGTGTTCTAGCAGTGTGGGACACCGAAAGAGAAGAAGATCCCAGCAGAGGAGTCGAAACGTCGATACTTTTAAAGGGAACATGATGCTGCCTAACAACCTAGAAGATTTTAACTGTAGGAATTATTTTGTTTAACGGTGGGTTCGCACTCTTAATGATGGCTACTGTTGATTTAAACTGAGATGTCTCTACTGAACTGCCTTTCGATTATTCGCCTTAGCTAAACATGAGTTAGGACCATTTCTATCTTAGGGTCATGAAGCGTAAGTGTTATTTTCTTCTGTTGCTGGTTCGTAAGATTTCTGTTGTTCATTTTGGTGCTGTACTACTTCTTTGTGTGTTCTTTTAGGCGATGCGTAATGGCCTCTCACAATGTCATTGTCGCCTGTGACAGCTTTCTCGTGCAAATGCTCCTGTTGGAGGCCAAATAATATGGCGGACCTATTAGGATTAATACCACTATTTAATATTTTGCCTTTTTAAATATTTTTTGTGTATATGTGTATGTGAGGGTGGGGGGACTAGAGACTGGTGTTATTAGTTCCTTTGTTAACTATATCTCAGCTTTTGTAAAAGAAAAATTGTGTCACTCTTTATTTTAAAGGTTTGGTTTTGTCGTTTCCTGTTTTTTGACTATTTTTAAAAATTTATGTGGTCAATTATTTAAAGATTTAGCCCACGTTAACTGTCTGCTTTAAAATGTAATATTTTAAAAACGTATCATTCACTTCAAAATTTTATGTTGACCAACTCTTAGCGGAAAGTACTCTCACAACCTGTCTATGGTGCACAACACCTTCTTGCAACGCCCTCGGACCGACCAAACGATTCCGTAACATAACGCAGCGCTCTTGGTTGGAACTTCCTTATCTGTTCTACAGTCCTACCCGGTAGGGGACTCACAATGATGAACAGTACTCAACTATCGTCGAACAAGCGCTTTATAAGCCACTTCATTCATGATGGATGATCTACCTTTTATTAATATTCTTCTTGTGAATTTCATCCTGTTATCTGCTTTTCGTACTATTTCTTTTATGTAGTCACTCCATTTAAGTTCATTTGGATAGTACGCTTAGATATTTTAAGATTTTCTATCGTGTTCAGGAGCATACCGAAACGAATAATGAAAGAGGTTCGATTCGCCATGATATACTAGTGTCTCAATTTTATCGAGGCAGAAGCCGTGCATAACACTGTAGAGGGTATGCGACTGGTGCACCGATGCCACATATTGTTCGTCAGTAATTGAGTACAGCTGATCCTAAATCGATAAGGTGTTAAGTGCTTTTGTTGTAATCAGGGAGAACGCAACTGTCCAGTAGCTAAAGTAAGAGAGGAGGCGACGGAGGGGGGGAGGGGGGGTAGGGATGGAGTTCACGCCTTGGTTAAACACTGCACTAAAGTCAATGACGGCTTCTGCTCATACCTACCGTTCGTGGGTGTTACCTTAAATGACGAACCAGTGGACGCTCTGTTGGACTCTGGGAGTAATATTTCCTTAATCGATTCTGGATGTTATGGGATGCTAAGTAGAGTTTGCAAGTTTGTGGTGTTACGTCGGTCACTCACGGCATGGAGAACTGTTAATGGGAGGCCGCAGCTAGTAATAGGTCTGGTGACTAAGGTATCTTATACTGAAAGAGATATCGTGGGCAAGTGAGTTGACTGTAGTGAAAGGATTAAGCACTGATGAACTATTAGGGTGCCATTTACTTGAAAAGACTGTATGTATATCAAATTACGTTGAAATAGTGATTTCATTCATCCCTGTAATGCAGTTGTCCATTGAAATTGATAGCTATGTCACCTCTTTGGCGTTTTTGATCGACCCTAAGGCTGCAAATACAAATAATCCACTCCAGTGGGTAGTTCCTACTGTTTCTGTACCCTGAGCACACTTGCAGCCTTAGGAGTGATAAAAAACGTCAAGAAAGCGACATTAAGAGATGTCCACCAGTGAACAACTGCACCACACGATTAAGTTTAAACCTGGAGAGAGTTTATATTTGTGCCAACATCAGTCTTGTTGTGAAGTGTGCACTTATAAGGTTAAGGAGTCACATTTCGATATTTCTAATTTAGACTAAACGCAAAGTCGGACACTGTTAGTGGTTTTATCCCAATAAACTGAGGTATCAATCGGCCAGATGGGACTAACCAATAGATCTGAGTACAATTTTCAGTTAACAGATCAGATTGCCGCCGCCTGTCTGCACATCGTTTGTCACCTCACAAGATGAAGAAGATGCGTAAGATCGTTGATCAGCTGTTGGCTGATGTTCTTGGTGTTAGGGGTTACGGCCAGTCGTCAGTTACCAGGTTCTCTATCAGAAGGTGGTTCAGAGCTCTACTGTTGACAGACATCCACAATTGCTTCAATGGTTCTCGGTGGCCCAATATTTCACTGTTCTCGTACTCAGTCACACCTTTCATCGAGTTCCTTTGGCGGAAGAGTTACCTCTCACTCAGCTTGGAACTTGTTCGTATACAATCGTCTCCCATTTGGTCTGATTACTGCGGTAGTGGTACTGTTCGGCTGTTAGATTCAGTATTGGGAGACATTAAATTTAGCTCTGTAAGTATCTAGACGACGTTGTGACCTATAGTATGAATCCTGAGGAGCTTTTAATCCACTTAGACTATTGTTTTATCGCCTTCGCTATGCTGCGCTGACCATCAGGCGCCCTAATATTAATTTAGATCATAGGGAAATATCTCTCCGAGGGCACATAATGTCCGCATATGGAATCGAGGTTGATCATGAGTGCATATAAATCAATCACGTCATTCCACAGCATAGCAATAAAAATCACATGGCCAGATTTATTGGCATGCCAAACTTCTTCAGAAATTTCATTGTCAATTTTGTTCCGCTTGCAGCTCCCCTTAACCAGCTACGACGGATAGGTGAGAAATTCCATTGGGGTGATACCCAGGAGGCATCTTTTAGTGAGTTATAAGTGGCCCTGGCTGGTTCACAAGTGCTAGTGATATCAAATATCGAGAAAGATATTTTTTATTTGCGGGAGGGGGAGGGTGGGTGTGACTGGGCCCCCGTTAACTATAGCTCAGCTTTAGAAAAAGAAATTGTGTCACTGTTTATTGTATAGGGCTAATTTCAATATTTGCCATTTTTCCTGTTTTTAAAGTTTTGTATGGCCAATTATTTAGAGAGTTATTCCACCAATAACCGTTTCCGGTCTACTTTAAAATTTAATGTGGTGGATTACTTAAAGAAGGATAATTTGATTCACTTCAAAGTTTTATGTGATCAGTTAACAATGTGCCTGTTACGTATGTCTTGCCAAGTCTAAGGTGCCGAGGTATTCGTTGATAATACTGTATTGTAATTTGATAAAAGTTTCTACAAAATTTTGATATTAATGCTTTGTGTTAAGTTGATTTCTTGTTTTTGTAAATAAGATTCTTAAGTGTAATCACGAATTCACTGGCACAGCAACTCAGTACTCCCTCCACCGCTCCCTGCGGCTTGACATATAGCAGTGTGTCCCTGCATGAGATTCCACACGGAAATTACTTCTCATGTGCATGCTGAACATTATCCCCCTAGTTTGTTCATACAATTCTTAACGTTCAGATAGGTAGTCGCATTGCTCACGAATTTGTTAAACCTAAAGACATTTTTTTACTGGTTATATGCTGCAAGTATAAATACATGTATATAATTATTGACAGTCTATCCTGTTGCTATTTTAAAATTATTCGTTTTATTTTGAAAAATTGATGCTCTTTATATAGGGAAAGAAATATTTTTCCCTAAGTTTTCTCCAGTTTCGAGGTAAACCCACAGTTTCTTTTCATTCCAAGTGCCTGACGTGTCTTCGTCAGCTTTGAAAAGCACTTTAAAGCAATACCTTACGATTACATGTAGAGTGTAAAATCATTCCTAATAGTTCTGTGAATGCGAACTATGAGGGCGAGAGTTTTGGGGCTCATATTAAAATGAAAATTCTGTCACTGAAATGGTTAAAACGTTAAAATGTATGCTTGAATAAAAGACAAAATTTTACTTTGTTCAGGTACACACGCACTTACACACTCTCACAAACATATACACAGTATAAATTGTTCTCACACAAGCTGCTAAAAAGGTTCGTTAAAATAGAGTGAGGTCATTAGGCTAAAGGGTCTCAAAACAGTCTGAAACAGCGTGCAGTTGTGTAGTTATTTTCGTTTCTGCCCTAGTGTGGAGATGTAAAATGCATTGAGATACATTAAAATTATCAATACAGTGGTTTTTACGTCATAGCCGTTACAGCCTGGAGGTTCATCTCACTTGAGTACGAAACAACGTCTTAGTGGACCGTGGAAGAATATTACTTCATCACTCCCAAACTACCAGCTTGAGTTCGCTACGTTCGGATGCCTGGCTTCACAAACCGCAACTTACTGTCCCTCATGGCCAGCTGTTGCTCTTCCGACAGCAACATCGACGAAACCAACAGCGAGAGGGCACTTTTTAAAGGAGTGGCACATTAAGTCATGTTGTGTTCCCGGTGCATCTCCTTATCTACTAGTTCTGACTGCCTTTTCACCGCTTTCCATTATGTCACACTTTCACACGGAAGAATGATACTTGCTCCCCTTGATATTGAAATAGGAGCACTGTGTCATCTGTTACCTGGATAAGTTTCTCTGGTCTGTCTATTTCCTGCAATTCTTGTAGAGCAATAAGGGAATCGAAGTGGCTCAGATGTACAGTATATCCATACATGTTACAAAATTGAGTGTAGGTGTGTGTGTGTGTGTGTGTGTGTGTGTGTGTGTGTTTTTCACCACTAGACCACTAGACCAATTTCAGGCAAACATGGTACACAATCGCTTACTGTTACGCAACAATACCTGTCGAGGTAAGAACCAAGGACCCGTCATAATTGAGGAGATATGACGTCACAAACAATGAGTTGCGTGAAAAACTGCTACATCATGCACGACGTTTAAATTTATTTCTTCTGTACTACTGACTCTATTCGGAATAAATTTCGCAATCTGTATGACACTAAATACACCTCCAGCTTGCCATCGTACCACACATACTTCAGTAGACGTGGCATCATAAACACTGAAAAGCGCGAAAAACTCTCGCATTGTGCCTGACAGTTTTAAATTTACTATTTCTTTATAATTAACTCTTTTAGCAATATATTTCGCAGACAGTATCCACATATGCCTCTGAAAGTAATTGAGCAACGACACATAATTCGAGACATATTAAAAATATACCGTTGTACGACATACAGTTCAAGAGGTACGTCGTGATAAACACTGAGATGCGTAAAAAAATGCCACATCATGCAAAAAGTTCTATATTCTTTACTATTAAGACACTCCTACGACCAAGTCAACTTAGGAAACCCCTGGCACCTGGCAGCGCTTTTGACAGACTTCAACTGCGAAGCACAAACGGCTTTGGGCGAACCAATAGCCATCTATAGAGCCCTCAAAAGGCGTCTCCATAGAGACGTTTACAATATCGCCTTGTAGACACTTGAAGCAGTTGTACATTTGTAGTTGATGCATATTTCTTTGTACGACTGTTTCATAATTTCAAAAGTGTTTTACGAATACATGAAAATGAAATTTTTGCTACATTAAAATACACTTCGTATTTTGTTTCCGTTTCTGGTAAAAAATTGGCAAAACGAATAGCAATCATTTCATGATTTAATAAAATAATAATCCATATATACTATAATCATGATAAATTTAATTGTAATCTTATTAAGAGGAAGCGCAAACTGACTGATGTTGAGGATCCTGACTAGGAAGCAGAATGCCGCTGTGAGATGCAATAGCAACGAATTTAGCAATAATTAACAATTATTTCCTTATTAAAAGTAAGACACGCATACAAATGTTAAGCTAAAACACAGTTCTTGGAATGCTGGTGCTTGAATCTCGGCACGTGGTACACTATACAACGCAATAACTCAACCGACGCGTATCGGGGCAAGTCTCCTAAATTACTGGTTACAATTGATCAAGATCACACACACCACGTTCACACTGGTCACCCACACAACAAAAGATAGAATTCAGAACAATGCTTTCATACTCCACATGTACACTGAGTCAGAGCGTGACTGGCTTTAACGGTCAATTTCAGAGAACAAAGCCCACTTACAAAATTCCATACAACTCAGTAATTTTCAAAATAAATTTACCCAACTTGAGCGCATCTACTCCGCGATGAGACTGAGGATACAATTCGAATACTAGAGGTATTTACGTAGATTTGAAGGCTCACGGTTTGCAGAGCAACGCACGTGGTGCAGCAGAGTATGAGCTACTAAGTCCATGGGTAAGAAGCACAAACTGAACGTCGCTGTGTCTACACAGAAACCAACGGATCAGATAGCGTAAGCCGTTTCTAGATGTAACAGCATCACATTGGATATTGACCAATGGTTACTATGCCTCTCTGAACCAACGAAGCGGTGTTCAAAGCTCTACACAAAGGTTAGCTAAACTGTCCTTAACATTCAAGGAAACCTCCCGGAAACTAAGACAAACTATACATTCATTCCAGCAGACGACAGTGGGGACAGGAAAGATACAATGTGACTACATGACAATAACAGATTACTCAGATACATACAGAACACAGTTATGAATTTGAAACTGGAAAAGACATTCTCCTTTGGCATCGAAATGCCACTTAGAAATGCCGCTGTAGTATCATACTTTCTCTCGTCCATCTTTCTCTCCAGGCATAGTCATATCAAACATTTGAGTCGCTAAGAATTATAGCAAAACCGGAGGTTACTTTCCAAGCTCAGTGGAACAGCTCACATGGAAATGTTTCATAATCGGGAGGAAGAAAAAGAGCAGGTCCTTGTCGTGGAATGGCATTTCCAATCATTTTTTTCACGAAACTTTTGCACAGTTTAAGGGTAAGACAAACATGTCTCAACCGGAAACCAATTTTTGTGTCAAGCATTTCAGTATGAAGCTTGCGATGAAGAAAATACGTGGAATTAAAACAACTGAGTGCAAAAGACAGATTTTTACTGAACTCATGAGGATGATTTTTCATAGAGTTCTTAATCCTTGCGAGAAATCAGACTAATCAACTACATAAAATGACAAGATAAAGTCACTAAGGGCATAAAAAACCAAGCATCGTCTACAAACAAATCAAAGCAAATAACAATGTACAAAATCATCATAAGAAGAAAATATGGAGAAGATTGCAGGTTACTGAGAAATTAATATAGAAAATTTACGAGATGAAGTGTCATGAAAAACAACAGATAAAACAAGGACAACCACTATATCATAACATGTGTATATGTAGGATATGAAGTACAGCTTCCATCGAATTCCGGGAAAGATGTATACTGAAGTCCCTTCCTTGAGTCAGGCCAGAATATTAACTCGTTTAAACTGAGATGCATCAAAACGGGGCGTCTAGTTATTGGTTAACAGTGCTAAAAATGTGGTCACGTGAATTAGTTAAATAGTCCGAAGTTTATGTGAAACATTAAAGAACCGAATCACTGATAATCTTTGACCGCCAAGCAAATAGAATATTTTAAGGAGATTGGAGCATGAGCATTCCACCTCAGTTAATAATGTAGTTCCAATGAATAATATAAAATTATTGCATCAGAAAATTTTGTCCCACTGAAGGAAAACACACGAGATTCACTCTATATTTTCAGGTCTTTGGAACACAGGTCACACGCACAAACACTGGTGGGGTTGGGGTATGTGGGTGGACTTCCATGTGGGATATTTGAGGGACGGTGGGAGGACTTTATGTGCAGTTGTCGGCGACTGTCGACTGTTCATAGCGGATGTCGACCGTTCATCTGCAACGAAGTCACCTCCTTGCCCCTGAGGTTTCTCCTCCGACTGTATGTGGCTCATGGCGACTCCATGTCGAATTGCGTGCGCGGCCACACCACAGGAGTGAGTGGCACGTGCAGATACGGCAGATGGGTGCCACCACAAGGACCGGATGGCAGCAACTCAAGTGTCACGTTGCCTGCAATCGGCCGGTTCGTTACAAGTGTAAGGACACGCCCAGATCACAACTCGTCGTAGTTTGGCGTTGTCAGTGACTGGGGTACTGATAGCCATTGCTTTTTATATACGGCCCTGGGGGAGAGAATTCTTCAACTGCTACCATGGGTGCAGGTCCCACATAACCACAATGCCCGACTCCAGCTGAGAGTCAGACACGCTTCTTGACAGTGGTGCAGTGATTGGTTATAACAGGACGGTCGTAATGAGTTGCAGTCTCCCCATCTGCAGGTCGTCCGTACGGCTTGTCCGCAAATGTCTTGTCGAGGAGCTCCTCGCACCGCCGATAGAGGGCTGCTCTCGTTATCATCTTTGCTGATCTGCGGCCGGGCCAGGCACCGAAAGGCAAAAAGTCAGGAGGGGTTGGGGCTGACGGCGGGCACCTTGCACATAGCGGGCATTCCCCATCTGTTTTGCCGTTAATGACACTCGCCACTGCTACTGGACCGCGCTAGACCGTGGCGGTTGCATTCTCGACGACTACTGAACCCTGCCACGTGACTTACAAGGTGGCTTGGAACCAAAGCCAACCTTAACTCTACCGTAACTTAGAATGAGAAAGAATGATTTGCCCCAAAGATTCTGAAATAATGGCTTTACAAAATTAAAGAAAAATTATAGATTTTTAAGTTCTCAAATTAAATGTGTGTCACTCAGGCCGCGAAATTGAAGGGCACCAAAGATTTTATACAATATGTTCTTCGCACAGTTTTAAAATTTTATGCATCAATAATGTTTGAAATTTAATGACTACAAAAACAATTTTTTACTAACTTAACCGTGAACATGGAGACAACTCGCTAAGTATAGTCACATAGTAAAAATTGGGATTCGCAACGTTGCCTATAGATTCACGCATCATAGTACACATTCTTTCACAGTGATGTGTCAAACTATACACAGAATCCTCACCTCCTGTGGCGTTACAATTACCCAAACACGTGACTCACTAAGGTAACTGACTACCCTTTGTACCATTTTCAATTATTACAACCGCATAAACACATATTACTATTTATAACACAACAGAAAACAGTTCTATCACCACAGACATGTATCATGACTTAAGATACAATACAGACAGTTCTGTTACTATAAAAACATAAATTTCATCTATACTCCTCTGTAGCTAATTATGTTCTTCACGTTACTGCTCGTCTCCTGATTTTATACATAGACTTATCTAGTCATCACGTACTTGTCCACAAAATGCACTGATTGTTTATATCATATCACTAATAGAACATTAGACATGAAACGAAACATACATATTACCTGTTTCCACATACTGATTACAGCTTAATGTCACTCTCTCGTTCACTCCATGGGCAGCTTGACATTGGAGATATAATGTAATCCCCGAGCTATGCGCGATCGGAGAGTCTGGACTTCCACGTTGTTGGAGTGAGGAATGCGGCATATTCGGTACAGATCACTGATAACACTAAAGAACTTTTTGCAGACTCCTTTTCGCTTGTTGGACAGTTTATGATAACGAATTAGGACATTGTGACACACATGAAACTCAGACTTCCTTACTTTCTTTCGATAGGTCTTCTGCCTTACTTCGGCTGCACCTTAATATTATTCAACAGCACTTCAATGATAATCTAGTATCGGAGTCTTATCTCTGTTGGCGGGGCACAGTCGCTGTCATCCTACTGTGTGGCTCCTCATATTTCAGTACCAAGACAGGAGATAACATAGCAGACAAATTTAGCAGCTCATTCGGGATGTCTTGGAAGGACTCGAAGTACACATCGAACGGGCTATGTTTTCGATGGCAGTACAATCTACATAACCTACCCAGGTCTCTCATTATGCGTGCTGCAGGATTTGAAGATGGGTGGAACAATGAGATGAAGGTCGGTTTTATCCTGACCCTTCTAAGCGTCTGTAACCAATGTTGTGATCGGAATTGCGGCCCATTACCGGAAACAACTCGCTTCAGACGACCGACCTCACGCAAGAAGTTACTGGCGAATGCCGCGGCAACAGTTTTCCCTGTGGCCCTCCGCAATAGAATGAGACATAGAAACTTTGCCACAAAAATATGTGACTAACCTGACTTAGTATGCATTATTGGCGCGAATAGGAAAACAGCAGGGAGGTCTCGCAATTTATTCGGAATCTTTGGATAGATAGGAGCAGCAAATGACTCAGTGGGTGGTTTGGCCTTTTGACAAGGTTGGCACACTCTAATATTACGCTGTAACCTGTTCAACTTGTTATTGAAATAACTTGTTTCCGTAGTTTTCGCTAGCACTTCCTTGCCCCAAAGTGACAGTAGCTAAAGTGACTATACCAAACTAACTTTTCCACCGGTTCGTCTGGTGTCACCAATAACCACGTGGAGTTCTCTAGACTCTGTCTTCTGAAAAGAGTAATGTAGTTCACCAAATAATATTGTCGAATAACCGCTTGGTTCCAATCTCTCCAACTTTCTTTCACCTCTCTCAGAATCGCTTCTTTGTCTTGCTTGCGACCAATATTTTGCGAGGACTTGATAATAAAAGTGTCCAACGCTACTTTCTTAAGATAGAGAATGCTGAAGTTATTCTCACCCAGATCTCTATCTCCCCCGTGCACAAGTTCCACTGCAATTTGATCTGCAATGGAATTTTATTCTCCCGAAAAATAATCGATTGTAAATTGATGTTGTTGGAGCGAGCCAAACTCCAAAGTCCTAGCTTCGCCGGCATCAAAAATTGCAGAGCGCGGTGATCCATCAGTACCTTAGTAGTCCGGCCATACAGATAGTAACTGAAGTTGGTAAATGAGCAGACTATTGCGAGACATTCGAGTTCCGTTACAGAACAGTTTTTCTCAGTATGAGATAGAGAACGACTTGCAAATGATATAGTTCTCTAGGTATAAGGATCACTTTCTTATTCCGCCTGGAACCAAACCGCCGCAACCCCGTTCAGCGAGCTGCCCATCATCAAATAAAAATCCTGACTGAAATCAGAGTTGCCAGAATGGGCGCATTTACTAACGCTTTCTTGAGAATTATAAATTCATCTTGTGCTTGTTGATCCCAATTCGCCGGCCGATGTGGCCAATCGATTCTAGGCGCTTGAGTCCGGAATCGCGCTGCTGCTACGGTTGCAGGTTCGAATCCTGCCTCGGGCATGGATGTGTGTAATGTCCTTAGGTTAGTTGGGTTTAAGTAGTTCTATGGCTAGGGGACTGATGACCTCAGATGTTAAGTTCCATAGTGCTTAGAGCCATTTGGACCAATTTGGATCCCAATTCCAAACAGTATTCTTCGCCGTGACAGCACACAGACGTGGGGCGAATAACACCCTCACATTCAAAATTTCTTTCATAAAAATTGGCGAGGTCTAAAGATCCTCAATGTTTTCTTTTCGTTGTTGACGTAAGAAACTCGATAGTCGCTTAAATCTTCTCAGGGTCGGGTTGAACTCTTTCTATCGAAATAATAGGTCCGAAGAACTTTATTAGCTTTCTGTAAAACTGAGATTTTTCTAGGTTTACTGTCACACCTTCTCGTTCGAATGCATCCAGTAAACGGTTGGGCACATCATTGACTTCCGCCCATGCTTTTTCCGCGACCAAAATGTCATCGCTGTAAGGTGTCACCCGGTCCCGCACGTCTCGGGTAGGATGCTGTTTAAGCCTTTCATGAAAGCTGTCCATAACACACTTAGCCCCAACGGAAACGGTTTAAAGTGATAGAAAACCCCATAGCACAGAAATGTGGTGTACTGCCTACATCACACGTGGAGTACAGTCAGTCAATACCTAGACCTCAACTCGATCGAGGAACAAACCTTCACACTGTGGAAGCGTTGTAAGAACTCGCCCAGGCTCTCAGACCTATTTGTTTCTGACTTAAAATAATTGTATTTATCTGTATAGAGTACAACAACAATCTCACAGATTCATCACTTTTCGGAACGACCAAGAGAGAAGGACTGTAGGAGGTCATGGCCTGCTCATTCACACCTTGCTCCAACATCCTGGCAATTTCAGCCTTTACTTTCGAGCTAACGGATTCGTGTATAGTTTGACAAAGAACTTTTGATGTTCCCATGCTTTGAACTTATAATCAAACCTTTTAATCGCACCAGGTGCATCGAAAAATATTTGCTTATCGTTCTTTAGTATCTTATACAGTCTCATTCGGTCGGTGTCTGACGCTTTCCCCACATTAGTCATGCTCCCTTCTGCAATTTTCATGAAAGCTTCATTTCTTTCACACTCGGAAAATAGAGAACTCACACCACCTCTGTATATGATAAGGATTTCTGGTTCCTTTATCAACTCTGGAAAAGCGAGAATGCACAGGCAGCTCACTTCTGATTTGTCTCTCAGAATCCAATCATTGAAAACCAACACAACCAAGTTTCCCTAGAAATTGAGCGTCATGAAACCTCCACCTAAATCCATAATAGCACGGCGTGCAGTTGTGACGTCCACCCCCAAAATCACTTCAACATTCATTAGGGACACAGTTAATAAATTATTTTCACGTTCCTTACCCTGACACTTACGAAGGACCTGAGGCTGCAATTCTACATCTGCATTCTTTCCATAAAGTGCTTACTTCACCTTCGTTCCCCGCAACGGCGAAGTTGGCCAAGCTCCTGCCTCTTAGTATTTCCAAAATGCACCCTCACCTATCGTAGGAAAAGGGCAACCAGTGTCGAAGACAAAGGGCCGAAGTACCTCCCCAATGGAGATCGCAATAATAGGGCTAACCGCTGAAATTTTATAAGTAGTTTGTTTCTGCAGTAATGTTTCTCATATCTTCCAGACCAACGTAGTACACAGTAAATGTTTCTGTTTCTGTGGGTCGTGTAACAACACCTTCCTAATCAGGTACCACTCATAACCGATGTTGCCCACTATTATTTGCTTGATTATTGTGTTGTTACATGGCTTCTTACTTCCATGTCCCCTGGAACAATTCCCCAGACATTACCGTTGTTCCGTTCGTCACCGTTATTTCCTCGAGTCCGGTCCCCATTCCTTTCCCAGTTTTGCCTGTTCCTACTATTTCGCATATCGTTTCGATTTCTGTTTCCCCACTGGTTGCGATATGGCTGGTAATGGTTATCAGTGTGCTGCCCTTCAAGCGTCTGCTTGCGCTGCAGAGTCCTACTCCGGCCACAATTACTATCTCGTGGTCGTGCCATATAATGACCTTTCCCGGCATCCGCATTATTCTAGAGTATTACTCTACTTTCTATAGTAGTAACTTCAACGCTTCTAAGTCATCTTTGCACTGTCCTACTAAAACAATATGACTAAGGTCCCTTAGTAGCCTCGTTATCGGAATCCCAATCAACTCGCCCGATCTGTAGGGATTGTACAAAAAAAAAACGGTTCAAATGGCTCTGAGCACTATGGGACTCAACTTCTGAGGTCATTAGTCCCCTAGAACTTAGAACTAGTTTAACCTAACTAACCTAAGGACATCACACACATCCATGCCCGAGGCAGGATTCGAACCTGCGACCGTAGCGGTCTCGCGGTTCCAGACTGCAGCGCCTAGAACTGTATGGCCACTTCGGCCGGCGATTGTACAAAACCTGGTTGATTTGAAGTACGTGCTCAAACAGCAAATTCTGACTGATTTAAATTCGCCAGCATCATTATATCGTGCTTCACTCGTTTTTGAGCGGTCTCGGGCTAATATGCCAGTTGTAACGCAAGGTGTAAGTTATGTTCAGTGCCGCACGTGCGTCCTATCGACTTCATTCTAAGCCTGGTTCCCCCTCGAGATACCCACACAAGAATTCAATTTTATAATTACTCGGCCAAGTAGGAGGAAGGCAATACTAATATTGTTCAAGTCAAACACGAGGATGAATCCCTTTTGATGACTTCTGAATTACCTCAAACTCTTGGACAGAAAAGAAATGTTTATAATCAGAACCCTGCATATCCTCACTGTGCGATCTTTCACAATGGTTTCTGCTTCTCTCCCGACAACTGCTAACGTCAAACACCTTTATGGCCCAAATCTCTATCGTTAATATTTTCATTCATGTTCTTCCGCATGTGTACTCGGTGCCCTATACCTAGCCGAGAAAGTTCTCCACGTGAGACACGCGCACCTGCAATTAATTTGTGGCATCTCGGACCCTCCTATTGACCTCATGTTGCCCTTGCTGAAACTTAAGGAGGGACTTGACCTCTCGACTTCCTCCAACATCTACTGGTGCAGTCCCATCGCCACTCTCCGACACCGTCAAAACCGCTACTTTCTCCGCAAGTCTATCCGGATCCGCTTTGAATTTTTCATTTTACTCACTACCCTTTGGCTTCAATGGCCCAGTTTTATTTCCTAGTTCGTGAATCAGGGCACTATTTCTTTATACTTTCTTCCTAAGTGACTCACAAATTTCATAACGCGCTTGACGAATTCTTCGCTATCACACTAACACCTTATTTCCTGGAATTTTTCTAGTCTTTCAACACTGATTCTGACTTCGTCACTCACCTTCTTTTGTTCCGTTTCAATCACATTTCATCGATTCCCTGCCTCTTCACATTCCGCGTTAATTTTCGAGGCGACCCGATTTTTAATTTCGATAGCTAACTCTTTATTTCTCTCTCGTGACCTTTCCACCGATTCCTCAAATTTTGCTTGCGTTTTTCTTCCTAGCATTTCAGCCAAACCGTCTAGCCATGCATTGCTCAGAGCTATACTCATTAGTGTACTCTGTTAGTTAACTGTGGTTTCAGCCTCGCCCACACATCATTAACCGCGGGTGGAACAGACTGCGCACCGCCTAAGTTTAAAATTGACGCAGCGCCATTGAAATCTGGGTCCGTCAGATAACTTACCTCGAAAAGACCTAGTCCTTCACTTTCCGAACTCTCCTGATTAAACGTCGCGAGTTTATTATCTCCTTCACTCGCCTCTGTCTCCAGAGCCTGTTTTCCGGGCATTTTGCCTAATTCCTGAGCATCTAATGTATTTTTCTTGTACTCCTCTTAGAGCGATCGCTAGTATCCATCTTGGAAAGAAAGCAAATGAGAGCTAATATCAGAAATACTCTCTTATTTAAAGTAGCTTCACCTAAATACACGCTTAAACAGTTTTAAAATTTTTGCGCAGATTAATGTAAAATATTCATCGCACACAACCAAATGCAAGGAAATTTCACTTGCAAGTATTGAGGCAAAAATAAATCGCCACATGTACACAAATTACATAAAATCCTCCAATCACTTTTAACGCTTAACGTCTCCCAAAAACATCAATACACTTCAGACATAAATAAAAAATAGAAAAGAACGCAGTATTGCACAATGCGGGTAACAACGCTGTTGAACGACTATAAAGAAACAGTGTGAAACCTGAGTAAAAGCTACATTATTTGTTAGAATGTCCTAATAATCTTGCAGCATCATGAGAAGATTACTAGTGTAACCGAAATCCTGACAGACGGTCGCCATTATGAATGATACCTGTCGTCTTTTACTACTGAAAGGTACTGGTAAGATCAGTTCGCGAAATATCTGTTTTCTCTCAGGAGGGATTATGTAATTAGAGCCTACGTTTACTTGCCTTGAACGAGTACCAAACACAAAATTTCCGATTAGAGGGCCAAATTTATTTAAATATTAACTAATAAAACTGCTATCCATGTATTGGATATACAACAAACAAAGATAAATTTCATTGAAACGTTATTAAAGGGAGGTGCTAACAAACTGATCTTAAGGATCCGGACAAGGAATCGTAATTGCCCTTTGAGATGTAACAGCAGCGAATTTCGTAATAAATAACATTTATGTACCCATTAAAAGTAACACAAATACACACACAAAGTGGGTTAGTTGAAACACACTTCTTGGAATACTGGCACGTGGATCTCTAGACATGGTACATTGCACAATGATGAGCCAAATCATTATGATCACATGCTTACTAGCTTGATTGTCCGTCTTTTTCTTACGTAATACGCCACTGATTGTGCGCATCATGGGTCCAGCAGTTTGTTGGTAAGTTTGTGAAGGTATGTGGCATTAGATGTCATGTAATCCATGTAAATCAGACCGCGGATTTGCGTACGCCGTCATGGCACCCGATAGCGAACCAGATGAGTTCCATAGGATTTATATTAGGTCAGGTGAATTTGGTCGCAGAGACGTCAGCGTCAGTTCAACATAATGCTCCTCAAACCTCTGTAGCATGGCTCTGGCTACTAGACACGGACAGTTATACTGCTGAAAGATGACATCACGGTCATGAAAGACATCAAGAATGAAGGGAGGCAGGTGGTTCGCAGCTGCCAGCGTATCTTCAATTACTACCACAGGTCCCATGCAAGAGCAAGAGAATGTGTCCTATAACCTGCATCCGTGGCGCGTTGCACGTTTCGAGCCGCCGTTCACCTTGATGGAGGCGTTTATGGAGACGACCATCGACCTAGTGAGGCAAAAATGTGACTCACCCGAAGAGCCGGCACGCTTCCATTGATCGACGGTAGAATCCTGGTAATCTGCACTTTGTCAAAGTCGCTTATCTCAATGGATTTCCCCATATGCAGCCCATAACTTCAGTATGGTGCTCTCCGACCGTGTTGGCTCCGCTTACATGCGTTTGTTAACGCGTCACGTGCTCGCAAAGTCACAAGACGGCATCCAATTTCGCTGTTAGCGGTGGTTATAATGTTTTAGCTTATCATTGTACAATGCAACAACTGAACCGACACATATGAGGGCATGTCTGCTAAATTACTGGTTATAAATTATCAAGATTACACACACCATGTTCGCACTGGTCACTCACAGAACAAAAGATAGAATTTCGAAGAGCTTCCATACTCCACAGGTAAGCTCACTGGTCAGAGCGTGACTGGCTTTAACTGTCAATTTCACAGAACAAAGTCCGCTTCTGAAATTCCGTACAACTCAATAATTTTGTAAATAAATTTACCAGACGTGGGCACATCCACTCCACGATAAAACTGAGGATTTAATTCGCTCGTCCACATCAGGTTGAAATTGCATAAATGATCTCATCGAATAATCTGAATACTAATGAAATTAACACCGTTCTCTGACAGAAATAGTTGGTGCGGCATGGTTATCAATGCCACACACCAGAGTGAATACCCGAAACTCAGACAAAGCTGACTTTTACACATTTCAACGTAGCATCCAGAGATACTGCTCAGAGCATTCTTACTCACTGCCCCCTAGGGAAGAGTAAAACTAACCTGCCCCGTCAGCGGTGTCTACAAAGAAACCCGAAAGGGATCAGAGAGAGTAAGCCGTTTCTCCCTGCACCAACCTCATAGTGGATGCTGACCAATGACAACCAAAACTAATCCAACGTAGCCGTTTCCAAAGCTCGACGGAAAGGTCGGCTTAACTGTCCTAATCTCCTGGCAACTGAGAAAATCCGAAATGCCCGTTACAGACAAACCATACATTAATACTAGCAGACGACAGTGGGGACAGGAAAGATATGATGACATGACTACATGACAGTAATGGATTACACAGATAAGTGCAGAACAGTTTATGAATTTGAAGTTAAAAAAGACATTCTGCTTTGGCGTCGAAATACCGCTCTTATATCACACACGCTCTCGTCCATCTTTCTCTCCGTGCATAGTCGTGCCGAACATAAGAGTCATTAAGGACTGTGGCAAAATAAAGGTTGCTCTCCAAGATCAATGGAACGGCATATATTGAAACGTTTCAGTCTTTTTCTTTTGCTTATTTAATAGCTTACTTCCAAAGGTCAGTTATTATGTGACTCGAATAATGCGTCCCCTGTGTCTTTCATATCGACTGTCATATCTTCTTTTAAATTATTGTTTTGTAAGGTAAGTCCCTCCCCTGGTAAGGGCCTTCAGAGTACTCTTTCTACCTATGCACTCTCGCCTCTGCTTTTAGCAGTGTAGATCCCATTGCGCTATAAATGTTTATCTTAATTGCGCCAAAGACTGTTTTGACTATTCTATACGCTGAATCTTCACCGATTCCTTTTTTTTTTCTCAACTTCGCATTGGCTTCCTTGCACTTTGTATTTATTTCGTTCCTAAGTGCCTTATGTTGCTGTAACCGTTTCATTACTAAATATATATGCTGATAACTATGTGTATACGTTGTTAGAGAGTGTCTGTGATGATGTGAGAAGGTTCCTACTCTTATACCTTTATGACCTCTGGGCTGGTTTTGTTTTCGTATTTATGTATGACATTCAGTGACGCAAATGTGTGAATATAGTGACCTGCTGTGTGCTGTTTGTTAGAACTTCTTGTTAGTAATTTGTTATTGTTTATAATTTATAACTCGGAGCCATATTTCGGTAACCTTTGACAAATAATAAGTAACTGGTAAAAATATTACGCATTAAAGACATCTGCATAGATTCAATAAATTACATAAACTGATATACGTAAATATGAGGATGTAAGCCATCCAGAGACGTCGTGGAAGAAAATAAAGCTAACTTACACAGATAACTGTTTTAATGCTACCTTAAAATTACTTCTTTGTGTTATAACTCCGATGTTAACTCCTTATACAATTTATTAAATCTTGTGTCATCGAATTGCAGCTTTTTCAAACATTGTAGTCTAGATTAGTAGTGGGTCAAAATGGTACTCTTTTTCTCTCTTCTATATCCCTTCGAAGAAAAAAAATTAAATTACTGAAAATTAGGAAAGTCCATGGGAAAAAATAATAGAGAGAAAGACACCTCCAGCCTCCAGGCTTTCTTTACTCAATTAAATAACCAAAACGCTTTGCCCTTCGTAAATAAAGGGTCTTCAGGTAACAATAAAAACTCATAACTATACTAAAGTGAAACGCGGAATGTATTTGTTTGGAAAACGTAATTTATGTCTTGTAAGTGACATTTTACTGCCACCATGGATTTAGTCAGTGCTGAGTAATTTTAATATAAAGGATTTAACTGAACGTTAAAGTGTATCTGGTCTCTTTTGGAATACGAAAATTCCGTGAAACCCGGAAAGCAAATATGCTGAGAGGGAAACAGAATTTAGAGCGAAGGGCGTCACTGTGACGAACTGTCAATTTATGCCACAAAAGAGAGCGGCTGAAATTGTCGGAATCAGAGAAATTACTCCAGTCAATGGCTGTCACCAATAAAACGTCCCAGTAAATCGCTACATACATTCCCAATTTGTCATTCGTATTGAAATTGGTCGACACAGCACGGTAATTGAGGAAGTAGGGGTGCGGCCCAAGTGCTGAAGGACAAGTGTTCCGTGTAATTTAGCAACCCCCCAATGGCAGCCTCGAATTACGTTTTCATTCAGCAGACCACAAACAGGACAACTGAATGACGTGTTGATGCGGTTATGCCACCGTGCACTCTGAGTCTCATGAGGAGCAGCTGAAATATTATTTCGTCCAGTTAAGCGTAGGTGCCAGATTTTAAAGTTAAAGCCTACAAGAATAATACATGTGGTCCAAGATTCAAAGAAGATAATTATACTTGTGTGCCTTAACTTCACAGGCGTAGTAAATTCTTTTGCAGTGGAATATTCTTATTTACATGAGAAGAGTTTACTTGGATGAGAGGCCATGGTCCAAGAGACCTGTATTTCATCCGTAGTGTTTCACCTTGAGTTTCACCGGGACTCTTCAGAGCTCCGCTGTTCCTCTGACAATTGGTCAATTATATAACACTGACATCGGCTGTTGGAATTTACCTTAAATAAATATCATTATTATTTAATTCTATTTACAGAAATAGAAAGTAACTTTTTAAATTAGCTATAATACAACAGAAATCTTATAACCAAAGTCCCTTGTATAATCGAAATAGTTGGCTACAGAAAAATACACATAATGCAAGTAGATAGAATTGAAAATAGAGAGCAACTAACGTACGTCTGCTGTTAGGCTATATGCATGTAACTGCTGTTCTCAAAGGTACATGAAGCATATTTTCTCCATCTTTACTTTGCATATTAGTGCTTTAAGAAAATAATTAACATAGGAGATGCTTTTCAGCTTTTGGAAATGCATAAAGCTTCCCTCAACGGCCAGAGTGCCTGATAATGTACAGCAACACCTCACGTTTGCCATATTCGCGCTGGTTGTATGAAGCGAAATAGTTAATTCTCGTAGTTATGATGCAGTTATTTGACAGTAAGAATTGGCCACTTACAGTACTTTAGAAGCTGCCATGCCTTATTCTCTTTTTTCTTCTCCTTTAGAGGTACCAAACATCAATATAAACTAATGAAAATCACAATCTCAGGCATTTGGTGCCTCTTTGACGCCGCAATATTTCCAGTAAAGTGCTAATATTTCATACATGCATGAACCTAGGAGATGGCCACCGCTTGGTACAGATACTGTGAAATATAGAGGTTGAATAATTCACTCGGCAGTAGACAGAGAGCGTTGTTTTGAAACGTCCATGGAGATTAAAACTATTTATCCGACCGGAACTCAAACCTGGAACCTTACCTTTCGTGGACAACTGTCTTACCGACTGCGTTATCCACTCATGGTCCAGCACGTAACCTCTGCTCCTCAAAGCCTTTCTTTCCCCAGTACCTCTCTCCTATCATAAGATTTTAGCAGAAATTCTCCTTGATACCCTGTGGGACATCCAACCCTGGTAGGAACGACGGGAAAGCTATTGCCGCAGTATAATTCCTCTCAGGAGTGATAGTCCTGCAAGAGTCGTAGGAAAACTCATAAGCAGCTCAGAGGGTAGGAGACAGACACTGGCGGAAGTAAACCTGTGAGTCATGTCCGGACACCAGTCATAAAGAGCACAATAAGTAGGTTCTGTGTTCGAGTCTCGGTGGGGCACAATATTTTATGTGCAAGGAATTTTTATTTTTTTAACAACATTTTTATATTCCAAGCAACCTCAGTTGTTTACAGGTATGAAGTTAAGATGAACTCTGCTTACAGCTGGTAAAACTAATGTTTATTAAAACAGCCGGTTTCGCAGCTTTAAGCCGCATCGTCACGTGAACTAGCGTGGTAAAACACAAAGTACAATGTCACCACATTTTGCGTATATTAAAATTAGTAAAGGAATGTCTAAAATATACTCATAGCCTTAAAAGATCGAATGAATAACCATCGGTCCTAGTCAAAATTTACTATTCAGAGAATATCGTCAACACTGTGGCGAGCGAAAGTTAGAGGAAAACTGCCCCATTCTAGAAAATTTGCTTGCATCTAAAAAGAAAAAAGAAAATATTTTATAATGAGAGGATGATAAAAGTTTTATTAACAAAGAGTCTGGATTGGCCATAAAGAATTGTCACTGCAACGTGATTAGTCGCGGTCTTGTATCCCGCCTGGAAGGCGGCGCGTGTGTCTGCTCCTGTAAACAGAAGGGTGGGTTGAATGTAGTAAGTGAGTAGGAGCAGGGAAAGTTGAAAATCTCTCGGTACTGCTATTGGAAATGGTTTTACTATATCACAATATTAAATGAATACATAACTTTGCACTGAGGTGCGAAGCCTTAGACCCGTCGTAAGTAAAGCGAAACTGAAGCGAAGTGTCCCAGCCGTCTGCTCTTGATCAAATGGACAGAATTAGGACCGGAGCCCGTAGAGCTCTCCCGCTCCGGTTAGAGTGTGCTGTCGTCTGTGTCTCTCGTAGTGCCAACCTAGCAGAGCGCCCCTACGTTTTGGCATCGTAGCTATCGATACCACACGCGGCACACACAAATTACAATGTGGAAAGAACAGGTGGCACTGTCTTACCAGTGCGACAGCAGGACAGCTCATTGGAGGGCAAGGCAAAAGCGCCCCGCACGAACGACAAAGAGAGACTAGGTGGCTGCCGGAACGAGAGCTACCCATGTGAGCAGTGTGACGTAAAATACTCATAACTAGGAGCGCTGGGTCGCTACGTTTAGGTAATTTTATTACATACTAGCACCTAATGATACAAGCATCCAAAACAGCCAAAATGCTGTGGTGCTTGAATTCCAGCAGATTATTTAACGTGAACTGTGAGTTTTCTTTTTTCCTTTTTAAAAATTTTCAGTTCCTCTAACATATTCCAAGTATGTCTTCCCTTCTTTTTTGTGAAGTATTTTTAAATTTGTGATGTTGTGCCCCTCTTCGCCTAAGTTCAATGTTAATACAGAGCGGGGATTATTTGAGTTAATGTGTACCTGAAATCTTATTTGAAATGACCTACCGGTTTGTCCTATATATTTCTTAGGCCTGTCATAGCAGGTAATGCTGTATACACCCGCTTCATTATATTTATTCACCACAACTTTTTGCTTGTGCTTGAGTTTTCTGCCTGGATCTGAAAATGTAAAATACGCTGGAACAATGTTTCTGGATCTCATACGTTTCCCAATTGTTTCAGATATTACACCCAGATATAGTGTTCTACAAAGATTGGAGCGTTCCTTTGTATACTGGGCTGGTCTAAGTGTTGTAAAATCTGTCTCTGATCTGCTATTGGAAGGAAGATCTTCCTCTTTCTTCTTTTAGTGTTCAACCCTGCAATGGTTTGCAGCGAAGCGCCAAATCTCTCTTCTCTCTGCCTTTCTCTTCATTTCCACGTACGTGTTACATCCAACATCATTCGTGATCTGTTACACGTATGATATTGTTGCTCACCACAGCGGATTCCTTCCCTCATAGTTCCTTCTACTATTGTTCCAATGGTGTTGTTGTGTCTTAGGATGTGCCCTACAAGTTTGCCTCTTCTTATTTGGATTTGCCCCCACAGAGATCTGGTTTTCTGTACTCTTCTAAGCACCTCTATATTTGTTGCTTTGTCTCTCCAGCTGATCTTCGTCATTCATCTATAGCACCACATCCCCAGAGCCTCTAGCCATCTGCTCTCTTCTCTTCCCATAGTCCAAGTTCCACATCCGTACAGGGTCACACTCCAAAGGTTTCATGATATGTGTCCTTTTTTTTCAGGCTAATGTTCTTGCTGGTGAGTAAGTTCCTCCTCAGACGAAATGCAAATTTGGCCGGTTGTATTCTGCTCACAACTTCTTGCCGGCTTTACCATCTCTTGTAATTTTTCTTCCCGGGTAGATACATTCTTCTATTTTCAATATACTTCTATTTATTGTATTAACAAATTACGGATCGTAACAGTCTTGATACGCTACGTACTGTTTAGCCTCTGGTAAGGGCATTCCAATACATACGGTTTAACATGGCTCAGAATGGATCGGATTTATATTTCATTGGGTAACATGACTGCCTGTGTATGACAAGATGTGTCGTGGTTGACTTTCGGTAAATATCGAAGCCTATATTTCCATTTTTTACGGTCAGTTAAAGGTCCAAAGACGGTAAAGTGTCCAAAGACGGTAAAGTGTCATTCTCAGAGCATTGCCCAGTGAACTGTATCTTTTGGCTCAAACTGTTTAGATCACGAAGAAACTGGTCACTTTCCTCGTTGTTACCATCATATAATTGGGAAACGTAGTCATGGTGTCTGTTCCATAAAATTAATCCTCTAGCATGATGAGGGAATTTTATCATCAATTCTTGCTCAAAGTTTGCCACAAAAATATTTACTATGCAGTAGGCTAGTGGAGAGCCCATGCCTAAGCCTTCTTGTTGCGAATAGAAATTATCCCCGAATTTAAAATGATAAAAGATAAAACAAATTTTAATAAAACCAGCATTTCTTCGACCTCCCTAGATTGTATCCTCCCTAGATTGTCTGCCATAGATAGTCGAGCACCATCCAAAGCGGTACTCAGATTCTCCGCGGTAACACTTTGCCCTGAGCAATAGTTATATTAGCACACATCTTATTGACGTCACACGTCATCATACGTGTGGTTGGCGTCATGATTAAATCCTGCATTTTGTTTATAAGCTGTTTCCTGTTTTTATACTGAAATTAGTAGGATGACGGACAGGTTTATTCAGATACGACTTCCACTAATGTATCCAGCTGTACCAAAATTACATGGTACTGCAAAGCTTCACAAACCAGGTAAACCGTTACGTCCTATTGCGAATGCCAGGGCATGGGGCAGGTTATGAAGTAGAAAAATTGCTAGCAGAGTATCTGAATAAACATTTCCGTCGTACTACTAATTTCAGTATAAAAACAGGAAACATCTTACAAACAGTTTTGCAGGATTTAAACGCCAACCACACGTATGATGACGTGTGACGTCAATAAGATGTGTGCTAATATAACTATTGCTCAGGTGCAAAGTGTTACCGCGGAGAATCTGAGTACCGCTTTGGATGGCGCTCGACTATCTATGGCAGACAATCTAGGGAGGAGACAATCTAGGGAGGTCGAAGAATTGCTGGCTTTATTAAAAATTGTTTTATCTTTTAATCATTTTAAATTCGGGGCTAATTTTTATTCACAACAAGAAGGCTAAGGCATGGGCTCTCCACTTGCCTACTGCATAGTGAATGTTTTTGTGGAAAGCTTTGAGCAAGAATTGACGACAAAATTCCCTCATCTTGCTAGAAGATTAATTTTACTGAAAAGATACGTTGACGATGTTTTAAAATTATATTATGGTAACAAAGAGGAAAGTGATCAGTTTCTTAGGGATATAAATACGAGGGTTCGAACTTAAATAGTGGCAACTACTTATTCACTACAGATACAAAAGAGTTAAATGTTTGCACCTGTTACTGTTATTCAAAGTAGTTACCAGCGTTGTGTAGTACCCGTTGCCAGCGATGTTGAAGGCGTAGTATACCGTTAGCAAAGCCTGTTCTGTTGATGGTGCGAATGGAGCGGGCTACTGCCTGCCGAATCTCTGGAACAGTTCTGAAGCGAATGCCACGAAGTGGTTCCTTCCTCTTCGGAATCAAATCATAGTCACAAGGACTTAAGTCCAGGGAGTATGGTGGATGGTACAGTACTTCCCAGTCCCATCGACCGAACATAGCAGCTACAGCTTGCGCTGTATGCGCCCACGAATTGTCGTGCAAAATGATGGGTGGGTGTTCTTTCGCAAAGCTGGTCACAGGTGATTCTCCAAAAACGAACAGTAATACTGTGTATTGACCGTCTGCCGTGGAGGAACGTTAATGCGTTAGTGTAACATCATCACCGTCGTACACGAGACCCACGACAACTTTAGACCGCTCCATTCGCACCATCAGCAGAACAGGCTCTGCTAACGGTACACTACGTCTTCAGCATCGCTGGCAACGGGTTCTACACAACGCAGGTGACTATTTTGAAGAACAGTAACAGGTGCAAACATGTATTTCTTTTGTATCGGTTGTGAATAAGTAGTTGCCACTATTTAAATTCCAAACCTCGTAGTTTGATCCAAAAGGTACAGTTCACTGGGCAGTGCGCTGAGAATGACACTTTACCGTCTTTGGACCTCCAGCTGACCGTACAAAATGTAAATAAAGGCTTCGATATTTACCGAAAGCTGACCACGACAGATCTTGTCATACATAGACAGCCATGTCACCCAGTGAAATATTAATCCGCACCAATCCGAGCCATGTTAAACAGTATGTATGGAGAGCCCCTTACCACAGAAGCCCAAGTGGCAGAATATAAGGTTATACATCATACAGCGCATGAAAACGATTACGAAATCTTCCTTCCCTTAGTGGATTAGAAGCAGATTTTACAACACTTAGAGCAGCCAAGCAGATAAAGGAACGCTCTATTTTCTGTAGACTAACATATCTGGGTGCAATATCTGAAAAAGTTGGGAGACGTATGAAATCCAAAGACATTATTTCAGCGTATTTTACATTTTCAAATCCAGGTGGAACGAAAAATCTGTGGTGAATAAACATAATGAAGCGGATGTATACAGCATTACCTGCAATGACAGCCCTAAGATATATGTAAGACAAACCGGTCACGATGTCCACATGGATAGCTTACGTTCCGGCAGCCACCGAGTCTCTCTTTGTCGTTCGGGTGGGCCGCTTTTGCTTTACCCTGCACTGAGCTGTGCTGCTGTCATACTGGTAAGATACTGCCACCTGTTCTTGACACATTGTAATTTGTGTGTGTCGCGATTAATCACGTTGCAGTGACAATTCTTTATGGCCAAACCGGACTCTCTCATAAAAAAATTTTATCATCCGCTCATTATAAAATATTTTCTTTTTTCTTTTTAGAGGCAGGCAAATTTTAACGAATTGGGAAGTTTTCCTTTATCTTTCTATCGCCTTAGTATTGAGGGTATCCCCTGAATAGTAAATTTTTACTAGGATCGATGGGTATGTCTACGTCTTTTAAGGTTGTGAATATATTTTAGACATTCCTTTACTAATTTTAATACACACAAAATGTGGTGACGCTGTACAGTATATTCACGTGACGATGCGGCTTAAAGCAGCGAAATGGGCTGTTTTTAAATAAACAACGATTTTACCAGCTGTGAAAGGAGTTCTTCCTAACATTATGGATTTTCATTTTAAGCTACTCATTGTTTCTGGAGAGAGGTACAGTCAGAAGAACTTCAATTGAAAAACTTATATACCCTATGAGAAATGAAATGTATCAGTACTTCTTAACAGAGTTGGGAAGGTAGAATAGGATTTCCCATGGACGACGAGTTCGTTAAAAACGGTACACCAGCAAGGAAAGTAGGACAGGCGAAGAGAACTGGTCGTGTCTATATCAACGAACATCAAGGACATGTCTTAAGTCATTTACGGAAACCGAGGAACCTCGGTCTACATTTCAGGACGGTAAGTTGAAAGCTGACTCTCCCAAATATGAGTACATTATCTTAACCACTGAACCACTTCGACTGGTGCAGTAGTTCTATTAGCGAGGCAAAGATATGTGTTAGTTTCATTTGGTACGGAAAACAAAGAAATATGCACCACTGCGTTCATTACAAGCGGCATACAGCTTCTCATCCAGCAGTTTACTGGCCCTGAATCACAAAACTAGGATCTTTGACTGCCTCTGATGAGGAAAGGTGATTGGCATTTTTGCCTTGTGCTTTTTGTAACTGTCTCGTGGCTCTTTCCGACCCGGACGCCAGCGTATTATCATGTTAGTACTGTATTTCAGTATGATTATAATGAGCAAATTAAGTAGGTTTTCATTATGTGCAAAAATGTACGAAGTGTAACGTAGAAACATTCGCCTGCATCCAGAGTGCTCTCATACTGTTGTTATTGGTCCCATATCATTCGAACAATCTGCGTCAGCAGTAGAATGTTTTTGATCGCAAGCGACGAGATGAATAGCTGTGGCATTAGTCCGACAGAATATGCCGCCTATGGCTTCGTATTTACTGCTATATAATGCGTAATGCTACATTACTAAGAGGGGAGATTACACAGTCTATCGTTAGTTATTACGCTTTTTGCGAGTTGTTAAAGTAATGGGAGCTGAACGGATGCGGTGGTCATGTGTATAGAAATAATTACCTATCCATTTACCTGACATTAGCGACGACTACATAATTTTATAGGAATGACTGCTATGGAAGACCAGTACTGCAAAAAGTGAGGCTAAGTACCGCTGACCCTACCCATTTACTGTTCAAGAAATAATATTTTCCTTAATGTCATTGATTAAGGTGGAACAATCCAGATAATTAATTATGAAATAAGAAAAGTGTAAAAATGAATATGTTGTCTTAGTTATTAATTGTGTCAGGCTGTGATATGAAGCCAGATCTTCTGCTTACAGAGAGAAGACACATTAACTAATTAAATTATCTAAGCATGACTGTGGCACCGAGCAAATATTCAAATTATGTATGAGATGAATACAGGACATTACGAAGGGTAGTGGAGAAACGTACTGGAAATGGTAGACAGTTCATATGAGACAGTAATTTTAATGTTTGGTGTGAGAGAATATTACAATAACCCTCTACGGAATGGAGAACGACTTACGACTGACACACATTTTATATCTCACATTATAATGTGTACCAATACATCTAACACAAAGTTATTAGCCATAGCAAAATAATTGGTGAGCAGACTTTGGTCAGTAGTGAGAGAAACTATTATTGTTCATACAACTACGTAGGCACCTGTGACTAGAGTTAGCTGACATAAATGATTTCTGAATTTCATACCGCGTCATAATGCAAAATATACTTGTATACTGGAGAAACCAACCTTTCGATTATAGTTACAGTGACCGTCTTACGGTGGCCGAAAAATTGGATCCTCCAGTGTAGTTTTTTAAATAATGACTTGGTATAATACTCAGAAAACTTTGATGTCTGTACTGTTCATATTTGTAAAATTATTAATTGTTTATCATGGTAATATAACCTGAAAATTCCACGATAGTTCGCTTTGATCTGTCACTTTATTTGGACGTGTAGAATCTCCTGTTGCTGCGTATTACATAAGATTTCAAGAGAAATATTTATGTACTTATAACGCCGAATCGAGAAGGAAATACACGTCTCGTAATTAAACTAACAGTGTCATGACAGTGCACGTCTAGCAGTGTAAATTTTAGGTCATCTTCGTTGAAGTACTGGGGATTCAATTAAAGTACAAGATAGAGAAAGGCACTTCTGCCAAAATTTTAAACTTTCGTTTTCTGTTTCTTTTTGTGTCAACTGATAACTGGAGTGTATTCTACGCACTGTGCAGGAGAGTCACACATTTAATCACAGGAGTATGATTTCTCTGGAAGCTGACTATGTTGCAGTATGCAGAGTGGACATGTCTAGCACAGCTATTCCGTTTCTGCAAATGTAGGTTATGTCGGCTATGCGAGATTGTACACAGAGGTGACAAAAGTCATGGGATAGTGATATGCACATATGGAAACGGCGGTAGTATCGAGTACAGAAGGTATGAAAGGGCTGTGTGTTGGCGGAGCTGTCATTTGTACTAACGACAGGAATTAACAGACTTTGCACGCGGAATGGTAGTTGGAGCTAGATGCAAGGAAATTTACGTTTCGGAAAATATTAGGGAATTAAATTTTTCGGGATGCACAGTGTCAAGACTGTGCTAAGAGCACCAATTTCAGGCATTACCTCTCACAAAGAACAATTTTTCATTTTTCTCGCCGATGGCCTACACGTAACGACGGACTGTAGTGGCATCTGCGTACAGTTGTCAGTGCTTACAGACGAGAAACACTGCAGAAATCAATGTGGGACTTGCGGTAAACGTATGCGTTAGGACAGTGCGGCTAAATGTGGCGTAATACGATCAACGCGAGTGACTCTGTTAACACCTGCGACGCATCTCCTGGGTTAGACCCTATATGACTGGAAAACCGTGGCATTGTCATAAGAGTCCCGATTCCAGTTGGTAGGCGCTGACGGTAGGGTTCGAGTGTAGCGCAGACCCCACGAAGCCATGGACCCAAGTGTAAGCCAGTGATGACTCCATAATGGTGTGGACTGCGTTCATACTTAACGGAGTGACTCATCTGGTCCAACTGAACCGATCATTGACTGGAAATTGTTACGTTGGTCGTACAGAACACCACTTATAACACTCCCCGTCTGCTAACTACTGTACCATAACCTCAATGCCAGAAGCAGGTTGTAACATAAAACAATTTTGTAAAAGTAACTATGGCACAAAGCAACAGAGCAGTGTTACCCTCTGAGAGGAATTTTGTTAAGTTGACCGTATTGTTCCTAATGGAAGTGGCTTATCGGAAATGAAAGTTAGAATTACGTTAATATAGGAATAGTGACAAACAAAATTTTGCCTAGCTATACTGTTTATAGAATAAGGGAAACGGTCGCCAGCCTAATTAGGCAAGAGAAAGATTAACATTCTCGTTTATGAAAGTAGGTATAAGTAACTATAATGGACAACACAACAGACACAACCTAGACTTAGCAAGACGCGAGTGCAATGAACTCTAACACACATATGTTTTAAGATTGAAGCTAACAGTTAGAGCAGCAGGAACTATTTTCAAAATTATAACAGGTACAGAGAAACACTATCACTTTCAGGGTTTACACAAACTGAGTGGTCTTTATACTGTTAATATGCACACAAGAGAGACAAACACTTGGCATACATGATAATGTAACGTTTCACAACTGCAGCTTTCTCACTTTTACTACAACGAAACACAATGTTGACAAAATTGCAAGGAATTGACTCTCCTTTTTAGAATTTACTACAGACAACAACGTGATCATTTACTTTATAAGACTCAGCCTAAAGTTTGAAGTTGGTAACAGCACTTTAAATAACAGTTTCAATAGGAAAATTATTATTGGACAAATAACATTTGCTTTAACTCACTCTGTTACCACATTAGCTTTAACTATCTTTCAAATAAGTTCAAGAGGCATTATTTAACAAAGCTCTAGGCCTCAACGTACTTTGAGTAAGGACACTCGGTAATCACTTTACTTCAAACGGAGAGGACCCGGAGAGGTGTTATGATGAGGAGTAAAATCAAGGTAGGTAAATAAATTCCGATATGAATTACCTTATATTTCAGCACACTAACACATCCATTACGCTGATCCTTCACTGTACATCAATATAGTATTACGTTACAGTGATTGCGCAATGTGGTGGCAACTGCATGTTGGTAGGTGGAATTTCAGGTAGAATTGCCGGACTTTATCGTATCTTCATGGCGATGATTCATACAAATTCCAGAATAGATCCAGCTATTTATCCACCCATCCGAGGCATTGGAAAGAAGCAGTAAAAGCCTCTCTCTGAATCAGCATGATATGCACCTTTACATTGACAGTGCACAAACTGGTAGCTCCTTTCCGACTCGTGGCTCGTCTCCGACTGACTATCAGTTCCACCTATGCCAACCACAATTTGCGCGTGCTACGCATTTCCGTTCCAGAGGGGAACCACTACACCATTTACATACAAACTAACTAAGAACCCTAAGTGAGGATCAGCAATTTACATAACAGCAAACAAATACATTAAATAAAACAGAACATTTTCACATATTGACACTTCTACAAAAAATTATTCACACAAAATTACAATTACATACAATAAGTTCTGTTCCCTCCAAATGGGACAAAGAATACAAATTGCAGATACATTACTTTGCATAGAATCAAATCACGACATCAAAGGTTTGACAAAGAAAAGAATACACAATTTTATGCTATCGATTTGAACACATTCACAGGCGATCAACAATGTAACATTAAATAAAGCAAAAATGAATCCATACAGCATAAGAGCTGTGGTGTTACACATGCCCCATGTTTCGTTGAAGTTTCCTATCAGGGATACTTCAAGGAAACATCCATAACATCTAAGTGGTGCTGGCTGCAAAAAAACTTTATTCCATCCAACTTCAGTTGGGAGAAAAAAAATTACACATATTACAAATATACAGTATATACACTAAGGAGATTCATACACTTCTTCCAAAAACATTTTTAAAGTAAAGCATTTACAGTAATTTTCAATTTCACACTGGTTTAAGGAAACTAATTTTGCACCATTACTCAAGATATCTTTAAACATGTTCTTTTCATACACACACAGTTCAATTAATAGGCAATCAGTACACAAACTCATCTACATATAAGTAGAATAGGAAAAGCCTTTAAATAATATGAAAAAAAATTTAAACACATATACAATAACACAGGACATTCTAAGTTAGCAAAACAGAATTTTGTCTCTCAGTAATTATAGAGGAATGTAAAATTTCACAGACACACAAGCATATTAATGATCACAGTATATTTTACAAGGTTCAGCAATTAATGAAATATTGAAAATTTCAGTTTGCATCCGGATATGCACAATTATTTATACAAACAACTATGAGAAACCTTTTCCAACTGACTCCTTAAATACCAAAGTAACTTTGCAAGGTTGTTTCAAAATAATTAACTTTAAAGCTGCTCTTCATTAATAGCAGTCCAAAATATTTGTTACACATAAACACACTAACATATTCAGAGCCTATCTTTAATCATCACTGCTGTGTTTCAAAACAAGGCAGTCCAAAACTTTACGTTATTTCAAAAAACCTAGTATCAAAAACATCTACATCCATTTAAATAAGATTCCTTATACATTTTATAATAACTTTTCACTGACTTCAATAAGAATAGTCAGTTTATAACATATTGCTCAAAAAAACCTAACTTAATTCACTGCTTGCCTCAGCACTAGCAGTCCATGTTACACATTCTACCCATTATTGGTTTAGCAGTCTTTTTACATACACATTTAGACACAAAAACACAATTTAGATTAAGAATACACAAAAAACACATTTTTAAATTGACACACTGCCCCATCCTCTAGGTTTGGCAGTTCATGACCACTTATCAGCTCCTTGCCCCACAATGGCAAGTCCTTTGGTTACTGCTCACATCGTATATTTTGTAGTCCTTAGCATCAGGACCACAGCATTTTTATTATTTTGTCTTGTTTTACTGCCCATCAACATATTTTTGAGCAGTTTATTGTCATCATTTCCAGGTTTTTTATCATTCTGACACACTTTTGGTAAAATTTGCATTAGTGGTATAAAACATGAAACCTGTAACTTTGAAACAGCAATTAGACACTGGTAACAAAACCATTTCTTTTCAAATGACACAATCAGGTAACATATACATTAATCGAGAAAGAATTAAATGTCATATTCAGGATCAAGTTAGGATAAAGTATTTCTTACTACTCCTTTATCATTGCTTTTCCACACACAGTTAGGTCATTACATACATCAAGATCAGGACAATAATTTCATATCCTATTGCAAGTGATTTCTGCCAACTCTTTTGCTGGCACTAGACACATACCTCACATCTACTTTACACATACCTTAGCCAGGTTCATCTCCTCAGTTTTAAACACATATACAGTTTTTCAACATCATATTTGCCCCTTTCTTTTTCAAAAACATTTACATTTAATTATATTATGGCATTCATTTACCTTTTCTTTTCAATATTCTTACCTTTTCTCATCCATATTTCTCTTTCCAATTACTTTTTAATTTCATTTTTCCTTTACAGTACCCACTATATTTTCATTATTCTTTGCCATTTTCTAGTGTACCCATATTATTTTTCCATTTACTTGTCCACAAACAATACACAATATCTTACATCATTGCCACACTATTCAATACACTTTGATAGAGAAGAAGGAAAGAAGATAGTAAAAGTTCTGAATGATGAAGAGGAAGGTTGGCAGCACGAAAAGAAATGGAAGTAGTGCTAGCAACGACTCGGGTCCCTGGTGCTCGTCAGGCACCTGACAATGCAAAGAGTGCATTGTCCCCTGAGGGTTAATAACCCTCTTCTGAGGACATGTATCTTTAAGTAAACCACATACTGCAAACATAAGCCCTTTCTGAATTTTAAGTATATTAGAAATTAATTATTATCTTGAAGAGTTCTTTGCACTTTCATTAAGTTACCATAAGCATATTTATTCATAAAGTTTTCATGTTTCTCACACTACATGACCCTCTCATCATAATTAGACTGGCAACAGTAAGTGTTCAATTGAAAATAAACATTTCCTAAGCAAAGTTAAACAGTACACTATAATAAATAAGCAACAACGTCCAACAGGCCTCAAGATCAACAAAACAACAATCCACTTTCAGGTAACACTCAGATATAATAATAATAATAATAATAAAGTCATGCATTACATTAACAACATATATACAAATACAGCACCCTGCCTCCAGTCTCTTTATTAACAAGGCAGTCTTTTATGGTTCATAAAACAGTCACTTAAATCTGGTGGCTTTTTAGGCCTCCTATCTTCTACATCTTTCACTATGCTATTCAGATCTTGCCAACGTTTTGTTTCATCAGGTGGCTTTTTAGGTTTTGGAATTTCAAAGTCTTTAGCAAGGTACATGATCTCCTGTTCTGCTATTATCTTACCAGGTGGTTCTTTTTGTTCCTGCAATTCACACTCCTTCAAAACATTTGTTAAGGCTTGCCCCAGTATAGTATCATCTGGAGGTTCCTGCCAACTATGCCCCTGTGTTACACTACTGAATAATTCATCCAGTTTTGGACCAGTTTCACTTTCTGTATCTTGCTTTGGTAAAATGTCACTAATTTTCTCATACCCTCTTTCAGTAAAAGTGTATTCACTTTCGTTTACACCCGAAAATTCATCTTCACTAGAGTCATCCCTACTCTCTTCCTCACCATCAGATTCACTTAAGACCTCGACCTTTGCACAATAGGGAAAGTTAGAATATTCATTCTTATCTGTATTCATATACCCTTCATCATCTGAACTATCACTGATTTCATTTTCGTCATCAGATTCTGGCAGGAAAGCAACTTTTAGACAGTGGAGCAGATTATCACTAGATGTTTCAGCCACTTCGTTTTTCGACTCATTTTCTACACAATGCACATCGTTTGGACAGTCAGACACTTCTGTTATATCACTTTGAATGATTTCAGCCTTAACTTCATACTTAGTATAATCGTCATATACTTCGATAACTTTCATTTCATTTTCTTCCATGCTGTCATTTTCAGGTAATCGTGCGAAATTCTTACTAGGCCCTTCTGCATTACAATCATTAAACACCTTTCCATCAACAATAATTTCATCTGCACTGCTTATAATGTCATTATTACTAACGTCCTCCTCTACATCATTTTCACCTAATTTTAATTGTGGACACGTCTTTTGCGTGGCATATTCTACCTCCCTTTCCTCTTTATTCATCATAACTTCCCCCACATCTACGTCTTTTACCTCATACACATAATTAACAGTGCCAACATTTCCTTTTACACTCGCGTTTTCTATTTCCCTTTCATTCCTTAATGAATTCTTTTCACACGATTCCGATAACGAGTTATCATTATCATATGACATATTAACTTTATTTTCATCTCTACATTCATCTACTATTGAAACCGGCCATCGGAAGTGTCCGATCCCGCCTCTTCTGTCTCTCTCTACGGCAGCCATCTTGTTCCGACGTCTGCCATTTGTGTCTGCTGCCAAGTGCAATGTACGCTGCTTCGGCAACGGCTGGCCCGAGCACGAACGGTCACGTGACTTCGCACTGGGAATGCCACTATGTAACATTCCGCGCCCGTCTGCTATAGGCGCACCCTTAACCTTCCTGCCCCGTAGTTTACATTTTTCCTTCTCGAATCTAATATTTGACATCTTTTCTTTGGGCCCAAAACCGGTTTCCGCGTGAATCCGGCCCGTAACACACGTGGTCTTTAGTTTTCCATTTCGTCTCTAGTTTGGGAATTTCGTGCTATGTATCCTCTGCCGCGCGTCGTATAATTTCCTCTACCTCTCGCACGACCTCTTTGAATCGTGTTTACACGAAATCTATCGTTTTCCTGTCGTTCAGCTTGGTCATTACTTTCTCGCGAATAATTATTGTTATTATGGGGACGGTACTCGCGATTTCTTCGCCAGTGATCTTCATCCTCTACCCTTTCCAAGAACGCAGAAAAACTACTGTGTGTACTCCCAACATATCGTTTCGAATCCTCAGGCAGTTTCTGCCAAAGAACCCAAACGATCTCAGCTTCAGTTCTTCTAGCCTTCAAATGTATCAGTTTTCTGTACCATGATTCGCAGAATTCTTTCATGGTTTGCCTACCACTGATGTCATACAACCTGGCCATTAAAAACTCACGCCACAACTGGTCTTGTTTTTGTTCTGACCAGTATTCGTCAATAAATTTTTGTTTGAAGGTTTCAAAAGACATCTGGTTAATATCAAGATTCAACCCCCACCTTTTTGCTTCTCCCGTTAGTGCACTAATTACAACATTAATTTTTTCCTGATCAGACAAATATTCAGGAAAATTTCTTTCGCAGTTCTTTACAAAGTCTAGGGGGTGCCAACCGTTATGTCTCTTCGCTGGGTCGAATTTTTCCTCGCCCTCTAATATTTTACTGAGAGGCATTCTTTCAGTAAAATGTGCAGGTCCGGTTTGTATTTTCCTTTCCAAGTCATACACTTTGCCTTGGATTTGTGAAGTGTTATGTTCACACTTCTTTTCGCAAGTAAGAATCTGTTTGGTTAGAGCTCTGCTTGTTTCTGTTACAGATTGTTTAATCTGTGCAAATTCCGCGTTACATTCGGTTTGTATTTCGGATTTAATACCGAATACCTTTTCGTCAACCTTAGTACAGACTAAGGGTTCAATTTGATCTTGAATTTTAATTACTTCAGAGTCAAATCTTTCGTTAATGTCATCAATTTGTCCTTGTATGTTGGCAATATTGCCATTGATGACAGTAATTTCGCTTTTGAGGTTTTTAATTTCATTACTCACAATGTCTACTTTTACATCAACTTTCTCAATCTGTTTACTAATATCGCTACCTTGTGTGGTAATTAACTGCCCCTGTGCTGCAATTTGTGCATTAATATTGTCATTTTGTGCAGACAGTATTTTAAGCAAGTCAGTCAGATTTAATGTCTTTTCACTTTTAGGTTCAACTGCCTTTTCGTGTTCAGATCCTACACCCCTTTCTGGTTTTGGTGATTCAAACATATCCCTCGATTCATCAGCATAGCCACTGTCTTCGACAACATCGCCTACATTGTCTTGCTTAGTACGCGCTACACACATAGCTTCGATCTGTTTATTAATGTCTGCGTGATAACGTACGTAATTTAACTCGCGCGTCATGCCATCTGTTGGTGTGCTGCCTGAACTGCTCTCGGTTGCATTTTGCTCTCGCGCGTCTAAATTTATTTCTAATTTCCTGTCCATTTTAGCTATTATTAAGTACTGATACCTTTTATTTTTAATTTAAACTGAACTTTCATTACTAGTTCTGTCAAGTAATGTACAGGTTCGTGCCGCTGGACGTTTTATGTTCACTCAATGTTTGTAAAATGCTAACTACTTATAATTTTTTCCGTCTGTAGGTGCAAACTGAACAACGTCCTGTCACGCGGCGCCACGTATAACACTCCCCGTCTGCTAACTACTGTACCATAACCTCAACGCCAGAAGCAGGTTGTAACATAAAACAATTTTGTAAAAGTAACTATGGCACAAAGCAACAGAGCAGTGTTACCCTCTGAGAGGAATTTTGTTAAGTTGACCGTATTGTTCCTAATGGAAGTGGCTTATCGGAAATGAAAGTTAGAATTACGTTAATATAGGAATAGTGACAAACAAAATTTTGCCTAGCTATACTGTTTATAGAATAAGGGAAACGGTCGCCAGCCTAATTAGGCAAGAGAAAGATTAACATTCTCGTTTATGAAAGTAGGTATAAGTAACTATAATGGACAACACAACAGACACAACCTAGACTTAGCAAGACGCGAGTGCAATGAACTCTAACACACATATGTTTTAAGATTGAAGCTAACAGTTAGAGCAGCAGGAACTATTTTCAAAATTATAACAGGTACAGAAAAACACTATCACTTTCAGGGTTTACACAAACTGAGTGGTCTTTATACTGTTAATATGCACACAAGAGAGACAAACACTTGGCATACATGATAATGTAACGTTTCACAACTGCAGCTTTCTCACTTTTACTACAACGAAACACAATGTTGACAAAATTGCAAGGAATTGACTCTCCTTTTTAGAATTTACTACAGACAACAACGTGATCATTTACTTTATAAGACTCAGCCTAAAGTTTGAAGTTGGTAACAGCACTTTAAATAACAGTTTCAATAGGAAAATTATTATTGGACAAATAACATTTGCTTTAACTCACTCTGTTACCACATTAGCTTTAACTATCTTTCAAATAAGTTCAAGAGGCATTATTTAACAAAGCTCTAGGCTTCAACGTACTTTGAGTAAGGACACTCGGTAATCACTTTACTTCAAACGGAGAGGACCCGGAGAGGTGTTATGATGAGGAGTAAAATCAAGGTAGGTAAATAAATTCCGATATGAATTACCTTATATTTCAGCACACTAACACATCCATTACGCTGATCCTTCACTGTACATCAATATAGTATTACGTTACAGTGATTGCGCAATGTGGTGGCAACTGCATGTTGGTAGGTGGAATTTCAGGTAGAATTGCCGGACTTTATCGTATCTTCATGGCGATGATTCATACAAATTCCAGAATAGATCCAGCTATTTATCCACCCATCCGAGGCATTGGAAAGAAGCAGTAAAAGCCTCTCTCTGAATCAGCATGATATGCACCTTTACATTGACAGTGCACAAACTGGTAGCTCCTTTCCGACTCGTGGCTCGTCTCCGACTGACTATCAGTTCCACCTATGCCAACCACAATTTGCGCGTGCTACGCATTTCCGTTCCAGAGGGGAACCACTACACCATTTACATACAAACTAACTAAGAACCCTAAGTGAGGATCAGCAATTTACATAACAGCAAACAAATACATTAAATAAAACAGAACATTTTCACATATTGACACTTCTACAAAAAATTATTCACACAAAATTACAATTACATACAATAAGTTCTGTTCCCTCCAAATGGGACAAAGAATACAAATTGCAGATACATTACTTTGCATAGAATCAAATCACGACATCAAAGGTTTGACAAAGAAAAGAATACACAATTTTATGCTATCGATTTGAACACATTCACAGGCGATCAACAATGTAACATTAAATAAAGCAAAAATGAATCCATACAGCATAAGAGCTGTGGTGTTACACACTGTTCTACCTTTACTTGCGTAGAAAATTACGGTGTCTACGAACGAAACTGAAAATAGCAGAGCAAAAAGTGGCCAACTAAATCATCCACCGCGTACGCGAATCAAAGATGTGAATACAGAGATAAGACATTACGATAAGCAACCCACTGAACGATTTTTCAGTTAGTACTATGAGCTTGTGTCATTTGACTGCAAAAATTCACTAGAGAGATACTCAATTACTAGTTCCAACACAATAGGTTTGAAATAACAAGCTAAACATGTGGTCTCTACAGTAGATCCTACTCATAGTGGTTGGGATTGAAGCTAATTTGTCATTTGATGGTGCATAGTAAAATATCCATTTACATGCCACGCATGTCTGTCATGAATTAGTACTTTCTCAAATTATTTTGTATTAACCATTGTATTCTGTATTGTCCAGAACATATCTATAGTTCATGGCTTTACGTGACACTGTCTGATCAGTCCATGAAATATAACTTACCTCTGATGTCTCAATACTTGTGTCTAAATCTTAACTAGTACTTCGACAAATATATTTACATATATACATTTCTCCTTGTGATTAACACAACTGATCATTTTTCTGTGACTGTCAAGATTTAAACAAAAATATTTACTGTCAATGACTTAAATTGAAAATGTTCTCTCGTCTTTGTTACGAGGCTTGATATTTACGTGTGAAATGCCTTTCGTAACATACTTCAAAATTACGAAAGTTCATTCATTTAAAAGAAGAATTCATCAGACTTATTTTAAAATGCCAACATAACTATTAATACTACGTATGAAGTGAAATTATATACAAACACTGGACATTCCTCATGCTTCACACTTTGTCATAAAATAGATGCAGTTTTATGATAAGTGCACTATATAATAGCTTTATCATATTCACTGCATGGAAACTGACTTTGTCTTTATCGAAATTAGATTGTTCCAGATTCGCTCTGACTCCGCTATCAGAAAATTTCTGCCGCACATGTGACAGCAAACCAATGTGTTCCTCCCAGGATTCAGTAGCTATTAGAAAAGATCATTCAAATAAAGCGTTACCTTGTTCGAGAGTTCTGAATCTAACACAGTATTGAGAGTAGTTATTCCCAAACTTACATTAAGTCCATGTGGTACTACTCGGAACTGATATGATCTCGCACCAAAGATAAATGCAGTGTACTTCCTAGACTCTTCAGACAAGGGAATCTGCCAGTAGGGTGAACAGAGGTCTGTCACAGTTCAATATTTCACTTAATGAAACTTTCTCTTCGTATTCAGGTCTAGTTCTCATCCAAACTATGATTTTATTGATAGTCCTAGCGTCAACGACAAGGCATACTCCTCCAAGGTGAGTACTACAGGGCGACAAAGATATTTCAATTTTCTTCCGTTCTACTATTTTTTGCTGTTCGTTTTTCACTTCCCCTCTTCGTGCTCAGCGAATGGCAAAGGTCCCGAGTTCGAGTCTCGGTCGGGCACACAGTTTTAATCTGCCAGGAAGTTTCATATCAGCGCACACTCCGCTGCAGAGTGAAAATCTCATTCTGGAAACATCCCCCAGGCTGTGGCTAAGCCATGTCTCCGCAATATCCTTTCTTTCAGGGGTGCTAGTTCTGCAAGGTTCGCAGGAGAGCTTCTGTAAAGTTTGGAAGGTAGGAGACGAGGTACTGGCAGAAGTAAAGCTGTGAGTACCGGGCGTGAGTCGTGCTTCGGTAGCTCAGTTGGTAGAGCACTTGCCCGCGAAAGGCAAAGGTCCCGAGTTCGAGTCTCGGTCGGGCACACAGTTTTAATCTGCCAGGAAGTTTCATATCAGCGCACACTCCGCTGCAGAGTGAAAATCTCATTCTGGAAACATCCCCCAGGCTGTGGCTAAGCCATGTTTCCGCAATATCCTTTCTTTCAGGGGTGCTAGTTCTGCAAGGTTCGCAGGAGAGCTTCTGTAAAGTTTGGAAGGTAGGAGACGAGGTACTGGCAGAAGTAAAGCTGTGAGTACCGGGCGTGAGTCGTGCTTCGGTAGCTCAGTTGGTAGAGCACTTGCCCGCGAAAGGCAAAGGTCCCGAGTTCGAGTCTCGGTCGGGCACACAGTTTTAATCTGCCAGGAAGTTTCATATCAGCGCACACTCCGCTGCAGAGTGAAAATCTCATTCTGGAAACATCCCCCAGGCTGTGGCTAAGCCATGTCTCCGCAATATCCTTTCTTTCAGGGGTGCTAGTTCTGCAAGGTTCGCAGGAGAGCTTCTGTAAAGTTTGGAAGGTAGGAGACGAGGTACTGGCAGAAGTAAGGCTGTGAGTACCGGGCGTGAGTCGTGCTTCGGTAGCTCAGTTGGTAGAGCACTTGCCCGCGAAAGGCAAAGGTCCCGAGTTCGAGTCTCGGTCGGGCACACAGTTTTAATCTGCCAGGAAGTTTCATATCAGCGCACACTCCGCTGCAGAGTGAAAATCTCATTCTGGAAACATCCCCCAGGCTGTGGCTAAGCCATGTCTCCGCAATATCCTTTCTTTCAGGGGTGCTAGTTCTGCAAGGTTCGCAGGAGAGCTTCTGTAAAGTTTGGAAGGTAGGAGACGAGGTACTGGCAGAAGTAAAGCTGTGAGTACCGGGCGTGAGTCGTGCTTCGGTAGCTCAGTTGGTAGAGCACTTGCCCGCGAAAGGCAAAGGTCCCGAGTTCGAGTCTCGGTCGGGCACACAGTTTTAATCTGCCAGGAAGTTTCATATCAGCGCACACTCCGCTGCAGAGTGAAAATCTCATTCTGGAAACATCCCCCAGGCTGTGGCTAAGCCATGTCTCCGCAATATCCTTTCTTTCAGGGGTGCTAGTTCTGCAAGGTTCGCAGGAGAGCTTCTGTAAAGTTTGGAAGGTAGGAGACGAGGTACTGGCAGAAGTAAAGCTGTGAGTACCGGGCGTGAGTCGTGCTTCGGTAGCTCAGTTGGTAGAGCACTTGCCCGCGAAAGGCAAAGGTCCCGAGTTCGAGTCTCGGTCGGGCACACAGTTTTAATCTGCCAGGAAGTTTCATATCAGCGCACACTCCGCTGCAGAGTGAAAATCTCATTCTGGAAACATCCCCCAGGCTGTGGCTAAGCCATGTCTCCGCAATATCCTTTCTTTCAGGGGTGCTAGTTCTGCAAGGTTCGCAGGAGAGCTTCTGTAAAGTTTGGAAGGTAGGAGACGAGGTACTGGCAGAAGTAAAGCTGTGAGTACCGGGCGTGAGTCGTGCTTCGGTAGCTCAGTTGGTAGAGCACTTGCCCGCGAAAGGCAAAGGTCCCGAGTTCGAGTCTCGGTCGGGCACACAGTTTTAATCTGCCAGGAAGTTTCATATCAGCGCACACTCCGCTGCAGAGTGAAAATCTCATTCTGGAAACATCCCCCAGGCTGTGGCTAAGCCATGTCTCCGCAATATCCTTTCTTTCAGGGGTGCTAGTTCTGCAAGGTTCGCAGGAGAGCTTCTGTAAAGTTTGGAAGGTAGGAGACGAGGTACTGGCAGAAGTAAAGCTGTGAGTACCGGGCGTGAGTCGTGCTTCGGTAGCTCAGGTGGTAGAGCACTTGCCCGCGAAAGGCAAAGGTCCCGAGTTCGAGTCTCGGTCGGGCACACAGTTTTAATCTGCCAGGAAGTTTCATATGACAATAGGTTTGATGTGGGACTACCTGCATGTCATACTGGTACCGATTTATAATGCCAGGTTTATTCTAGAAGACATTTGAATATCTATTTAGGAAATGAATTCAGTCTTGTGTTGTTTCTTACACGCCCTGATTCTCCCGTTTTTGTTTGAATGTGGGATAAAATACCCATGGCATCCTCTGTATTTTGACAGTCTGGTGCATTGTGACCACAGTGCTGTCCATCATTAGTGGACAGAGCCTTAGTTTTTATCACTTTGAACTTCACTTTCTCGTAGTACTTGTCACGAAGTGGCTTTGTCCCTAATAAACTTAAAATTAATTTCCTACCACCTATTACTGAACGACGCGTTCCGTTCATAAAGTCTATCTTCGCGTCCCCTCCTCGCGGAAATTCCATGCCAAATAGATAGGACACAAATTCTTTACAATGAGAAACGTACATGCTACTGTTCCACCCTCAAATTCCACAGTCACCTGCGCCTGCCGCTTAAACAACTGTCCCCTTGGCTTCAGCAACACCGGAGACTATACAACTTTGGACTGGCAATGTCGTTACACGAGTTTGACTGGTTTCTCTTTTAGACACATTCGCCTCAAGGACGATAAGACTTACACCTATATCCAAAGCAGTTATCGTGGGTATGCCTCCCACTACAGCACAACCGCTGCCTGAAGCAGTTCTCCTTTAGGTTGTGTGAACTATTCAAAATCGCCTCAAAGTTCTTCTTAAATGTTTGTATACTCATTATATCGTAACATGTGAATGTCTTCATGTTGACTGTAAATCCCATTCCATCCATGTCCGACCGTCATCAGGGAGCACGATGGGGTCAGTTGTAGTCTGATGCGTCAGCGTTGTTCGAGTGCTGTTCCTCGGACACCTCCAAAATGCGCACGACATGGTTTTCGCGGGTGGTGCCCAGTCGGTGGAGGCCCCGCGTTTTGTGCCAACATACCTTGACCTTTGTTACTGTCATAATTATTCGATGACGGCTGTCTAAAATCTGGCTGCTATTGGCCAGAAGATTGTGATTGCTACCTATGACTTTTCTTGTTACTGTAGTTCCGAGAGCCGTGGTGCGCCGTAGTAAATCGATGTCTTTTATTTTAGTTCCAGTGTTACCTGTTTGGGTGCGACGGGTAGTGCATATTTTGTTGTTTGTCGAGGCGTTCATTCGCCTGATACGGTGTTGCCCGTTGCCACGCTCTCCGGATACGTAAACGTAATTGTTGCTGTGCCGTTAGCCGGCGGACGCTACCCCCACCGTTGCCATTGCAACCTTTACAGTCTTCCTGTATCAGATCTGTTGAACCCAAGACAGATAAAAAGTTTTCCAAATCATTGTTCGCTACATGGATAGGTTTCTCACGTATCGGTGTTGGTAGTTTGGTTTTAGTATTCTTAACAGATCTTTAATCGCTATGGGCTCATCCTAATAGCGGCAGGGTTGCCAAATGGCCGGTTTTAGATTGGGCAGCCCGATTTTTAAATAAAAACTGCATGACCGGTCAAACAGCCCGACCGGACATCAGAAGGCCGGTACTTTAGGACCACCTTAAATTAGGCTAAATTCATACTGACTAATTTCATTTTTTTAAGCTTTTTCCAGAAGCAGTACAATAAAAATCGAGTAAGTTAAACTTTTCAATTAAACCATCCTTTGATTCAGTATTTTGTATCAGAGTGTGTCACGAGTTGAGAGCATAGTGGATCTGTCACAGCTAATTCCAGTGTAGTTCAATATGAGGTGGCACGTTCATTTATTCGACAAGCCGTGTCAAAGAGATTTTGTATTTTTACTACACCGTGGTGTTCATTGTCACTCATTGTCATCAAGTCACTTGAAGACCGCTCCAATGAGAACGAACTAGGAAAGACAAGCGAATAAGAGCCTGCATTTTCTTACGACAGCAGCATGTCACTTACACATGACAGTAAAGGAGAGTTACAATTTAAATTTACCTCTGTTTGTTCTTCTGCATAGTTATTCCATACAGGGTGAAGAAAAATTCACGCACTCGGACTTCGCAGTGCAATTCCTTACGTACTAGCAATACAAAAATGTCTCTCACAAAATTTCGTTCTCCGTGTATTTCCGGCAGTAAATGGACTTTAAACATTGCCAATCTGGCAACACTGTAATCATATGTTCGGGATAACTACATCTGTCAGGATGTAGCAGTACCGCTGTGCACTTGGTGCAGTGGATAACGTTTTGGGTTAGCATGCAGGAAGTCATGGATTCGATACTGGGTTGAGGTGCATTTGTTTTTGTTTCTTAAATGTAGTCTGCGTGGTACGTTGTCTGGTATCTCTATCCTCATACAACGATTGCAGAGGGTCTTGTACAAACCATTTTCACTTACATACCACAAACACAGAATTGTAAGTACAATCGTTTTTACTGGTCAGCTTCTAAAGAAGCCTTTTGCAAGTCGTGGGCGCGAACTGTTTCACCCCACTGCCCCTACTGGATTCCTAACCTTATATCTGTGTACCTTCCCAAAGTAGGTCGATCGAATAGTATCAACTATTATTCTTGCCAGTTCACGTCCATTATATTATATTGTTGCCTTACGTCACCAGTAGGGGTAGCAACGTGCTTGGCAAATAATTTACAAACATATACTACGTAAATTTCTGATGCATGCCGCATAATAAACGGCTATATTACAGTATTACATGGCGGGATGGAACTGGCAAATAAAAGCAAGTACCCGACGCCTCCGAATAGAACCCTCGACCTCCAGCTTGCTATCCTAAAGCGCTATCCACTGCACCAACTACAAAGCATTGCTCCGGTATGCTGACAGAACTAGTTACCGTATATCTGATTTCTGTGTTGCCAGATTGCCAATCTTTAAGTTAATTTATTGCTGGAAATGTACGCAGCACCAGATTTTGTGAGACATTTGTGAGGAAACGCGTAGCGAATTCCGAGTGCGCGAATTTTTCTTCAACGTGCATAGCGGGAAAAAAACAACAAACAAGACAATCCATGACAATGTAGGATTTTCATTTTATTATCGGTGCTTGCAATAAAGAGCTACTAAGTACCGCTGTCGGACAATTGAACGCGCAAATATACCAACATTAGCATGCGGCTGATTGATGTAGTGAAGTATTTGTCGTGGCTGTATTAGGTGAAAAGCGCTCGGCATGCATTTAGTTTAAAATTCAAGTGTTTAAGAACTGCATTGGAGCGACTGAGTGACACATGTACGTACATAACATTGTTTTACATTGATCTTCTTAATGTGTCAGGCTAAAAAGCAGTGACGTGGGTGTCATTTCAGTGACAAATGGCTACAATAAACAGACTTTTCTGGGTGGTTTCCAATTATTATGAATAGACCGGTAATCGTAAATCATACCGTGAAGTTTTACAGTGAAATACGACTCAGTTAGCCGGCCGAGTGGCCGAGCGGTTCTAAGCGCTGCAGTCTGGAACCGCGCAACCGCTACGGTCGCAGGTTCGAATCCTGCCTCGGGCATGGATGTATGTGATGTCTTAGGTTAGTTAGGTTTAAGTAGTTCTAAGTTCTATGGGGCTGATGACCTCAGATGTTAAGTCCCATAGTGCTCAGAGCCATTTGAAGCATTTTTGAACGACTCAGTGAAAGCAGTAAAGCCAGTATCAAGACTCGTATTGAAAAGGTGCAGGATGTGTTAAGAAACTCCACTGTTCAAACGTATTTCGTGCGAACTGGAATTTTCAGGGAAGGATGAGTCAGCAACGGAACTAATATATCATAGAGTGAAACACCATCACAGTTAAGTGTCACAGGACTGAGGAAATGCTCTTCTATCTCACTTTTTGTTTCAACATTCAAGACTATCACCCAGTATTCACTGTGGATGGACTAAACATGAAGATATAGTAGAGAATATATTTGCTCCACATTCTCTGCAATAAATTCTGGGAAAAGCTGGTACAGTTCTATTCTCGATTCCATGTGGTCCTTCAGATAAAGGAAATATGAAATTATTTCCAGTTGCTATCTGGTACTTCGACCAAGAAATGGGAACGATCCGACTGTCATAGACGTTTATGAATAAGCTGACGAAATATCAACTTCTATCGCCAAAGAATTTAAAGAGAGTGTCAATAAGACCGGTCTTTTAGGATCGCAACTAGCTGCTTATGGTGTGAGCAACTGCTCCTTCAATTACGGGAACAACCAACCTGTTTTCGTGGAGTTGAAAACAATGTTTGACGCACCTCATTTTATTGCAGGATATTTTCACATGTATATACTGCAGAATATCATGAAATGTGGACTGAAACTACTGTCTCACGGTACTGAAACGTTAGTGATCAAGGTATTTAATGAATTTCCTTAAATAACGAAGAATGTGAGCGAACTGAAGAACTTTTTTAAGTGCCTGCAGTCAGAGTAGCCTACACTACTCCGGCGTGTTCCTGTATGCTATTTGGCTCGTTTTTCTGTTGTAGATAGATTGCTCGAGAACAGACCATTGTTGATTTATTTTCTAGGCCACGGTGAAGACAATACTGCCAAACTTATCTGGACATTCGTAGCCCATGAAAACGACAGTGAAGTGGAAGATAAAATAACACTCCCAGAGATTTGCATTTATTTTGTCCACAATGTTATGCATTATATTACATAACAATACAATCGTAAAACACGTGGAAAGTGATTATATTCAGATAACTGAAATATAGTCTGTATTCCGGAAATTTCAGGTATTCATGCCGATGTCGCAAGCCGAGGATGAAGAAATAGAGAAACAGAGAATGGAATGGGTAATTCAGGGAGATGAATATCTGTGTCATGTGGAACTGGAACGTAGTTGTAGGGGAACGAGCAGAAGAAAAGGTTGGCGAAGAATGTGGACGAGGAACAAGGAATGAGGGGGAGAAAGACTAATTGAGTTCTGAAATAAATTTTACGTAGTAATAGCGAATATTCTGATCAAAAATCACAAGAGAAGGAGGTATATTAGTAAAAGTGCGGGTGATAAGGAAAGACTTCAGTTAGATTACGTCAAGGTCCGACAGAGATTAAGAAATCAGATACTGGATTGTAAAGCGTACCCAGGAGCAGATATAGACCCCGTTCACAATATAGTAGTAATGAAGAGTGGGCTGAAGTTTAAGAGATTAGTGAGGAAGAATCAATACGGAAAGAAGTGGGATACGGAAGTACTAAGGAATGATTAGATTCACTTGAAGATCTGTTCGGCTACAGACAGAGCAATAAGGAATGGCTCGGTAAGCACTACATTGGAAGAGGAGCGAATATCTCTAAAAAGGGCAATCACCAGTCGGAAAGAAAAACATAGGTACAAAGAAGGTAACTACGAAGAAACCATGTCTAACAGAAGAAATACTGCAGTTGATCGATGAAAAGAGGAAGTAGAAAGACGTTCAGGAATATAGAAATACAATTCACTGAGGAATGAAATAAATGTGCAAGGAAACTAAGACGGAATGACTGCATGGAAAACATGAAGGAATCGAAAAAGAAATGACTAAATGACTGTCGAAAGGACTGACTCAACGTACAGGAAAGCGAAAACAGCGCTCCGTGAAGTGTAAGCAAGGATGGTAACATGAAGAGTGTAAAGGGAATTCCACTGTTAAATTCCGACGAGAGAGCGGAAAGATGGAAAGAGTACATTGAAAGCCTCAATGACTGGGAAGATTTTTTTGGTGTTATACAAGAAGAAACCGGAATAGATTTAGAAGAAATAGGGGACTCAGTAAAGGAATTTGAAAGATATTTGGAGGGCTTAAGGTCAAATCAGTCAGAAGGGACAGATAACATTTCATCAGAATTTCTAGAATGGTTGGGGGAAGTGGCAAAAGAACGACTATTGACGTTGGTGTGTAGAATGTATGAGTCTAGCGGCATACCATCTGACTTTCGGAAAAATATAATCCACACAATCCCGAAGACTGCCAGAGCTGACAAGTACGAAAATTACCACACAATCAACAGTTCATGCATCAATGTTGCGGACAAGAATTATATACAGAAAAATTAAAAAGAAAAATGAGGGTGTGCTAGATGACGACTAGTTTGGCTTTAGAAAAGGTAAATGTACGAGAGAGGCAATTCTAACGTTGTGGTTGATAATGGAAGTAAGACTACAGAAATATAAGGAACGTTCATAGGAACTGTCGACCTGGAAAAAGCTTTCGACAATGTAAAATGGTGAAAGATGTATGAAATTCTGAGAAAAATAGGAGTAAGCTATAGGGAGAGACGGGTTATATAAAATATGTGCAAGTACCAAGAGGGAAGAATAATAGTGGACGACCAAGAACGAAGTGCTCGGATTAAAAAGGGAGTAAGACAGGGATGAAGTCTTTCGCATCTACTGTTCCATCCGCACATACAAGAACAATGATGTAAACTAAAAAAAAGGTTCAGGAGTATAATGCAAGGTGAAAAGATATCAATGATACGATTCGCTGATGACATTACTGGCCTGAGTGAAAGTGAAGAAGAATTAAATAATCTGCTGAACGGAATGAACAGTCTAATGAGTACACAGTATGGTTTGAGAGTAAATCGGAGAAAGACGAAAATAATGAGGAATAACAGAAATGAGAACAGCAATAAACTGAACATCAAGACTGATGAAGTTAAGGAATTATGCCATCTAGGCAGTAAAATAACCAATGACGGACGGAGCAAGGAGGACATCAAAAGCAGACTAGCAGTGGCAAAAATGGCATTCCTGGCCAAGAGAAGTCTAATAGTATTACACATAGGCCTACATTTGAGGAAGAAATTTCGCAGAATGTACGTCTGGAGTACAGCATTGTATTTTAGAGAAACATGGTCTGTGGGAAAACAGGAACAGAAGAGAATCGAAGCATTTGAGATGTGGTGCTACAGACAAATGTTGAAAATTAGGTTGACTGATAAGGTAAGGAACGAGGAGGACCTGCGCAGAATCGGAGAGGAAAGGAATATGTGGAAAACACTGATAAGTATAAGGGACAGGATGATAGGAAATCTGTTAAAACATGAGGGAATGTCTTCCATGGCACTATAGGAAGCTGTAGAGGGCACATACTGTAGAGTAAGACAGAGATTTGAATACATCCAGCAAATAGCTGAGGACGTACGTTGCAAAGTGCTACTGGAGATGAAGAGTTGGGCGGAGGAATAGAATTCGTGGAGGGTCGCATCAGTCCAGTGAGAAGACCGACGACCGGAAAAATATTCTAATGATCGATTCTCTATTCCTGGACTACGTCTCCACACTGAATGAACTAATACTTTATCGACATTGTGCACTGTAAAAATTAAATTAAATTACTACATCCAGATGGATGCCACTATTTTAAACAGACGACAAACAACCGCCATCCATCATGTACGCATAGAGCACCATTACTGCCTTGTGACTTCGACGACATTTTCAATTTCAACAGTATTACCAGTATTGAATCCCTTTATTGGAAGGGGTCCAATTTTTTTTCTTTGAAGATCAGTTTTCCGACTGGTAGCACTTGCAACCTAGTTCCTCAATTATTTGCTGGATGTATTCCAGTGTCTCTCTTCCTCCACAGTTATTTCCCCTACAGATCCATCTAGTATCTCGAAAATCATTGTCTGATATCAAATATCCTGTCATCTTGTCCCTTCTCTTTGTCAGTGTTTTCCTAATACTGCTTTCCCCTGCGATTCTGCGCAGGACCTCCTCATTTCTTAACTTCAGTCCACCTAATTTTCAACATTCGTCTGTAGCACCACATCTCAATTGCTTCAATCTGTTCTGTTCCGGTTTTCCCGCTGTCCGTGTTTCATTACCATACAATGCTATGCTCGAAACGTACATTCTCAGGAATTTCTTCCTCAAATTAATGCCTATTTTTGATACTAGTTGATTGTTCCATCCCTGGGGCGTTCCTAGAAGAACTGATTGTGCCCATACACAAACCCCGAGGCCGATCCAGGATCAGTGATTATCGCCCCTTGACCTTACTCAACGTTGACTTGAAGATTTTCACCCGGCTTCTGGCGGCACATCTAAAGCAATGGGTCCGACGTGTTGTGTCTCAGGGCCAGGCATCGTTAGGAGGTGACCATAATATTCGCAATGCACTGTGCCGATATCGAGATATGATCGCGCTAGCCAAAGCTCGCCAGCTGCCGTGAGTTTTGGCTTTAGCCAGGCCTTTGACAGAGTCGACCACACATTTTTGATGGAGGTACTGCAACACATAAGGTATTCGGACATCATAGTTGAGGTACTGATGCGTCTCCTACGCTACACGACGTCCCAGATGTTATATAACGGCCGTCTCACGCCGCCGATACAGATCCAGCGATCGGTGCGACAAGGCTGCCCTCTTTCGACGATATTGTACGCCCTCGTCCTGGAACCACTCCTCTACAGCCTCCGACAACGTCTGACTGGGATGTCCTTGGTGGACACACTTTTTGCTGCACTGCCTATGCAGATGATCTGGTACTCCATCGCAGTAATGGCGATGTTCGTATAGCACTGGCGTGGGTGGCGCCCTACGGCGCGGCATCGGGGAGCAATCTGAATTTCCACAAATCGCACGCCCTGTCTATAGGCAGAGGTCTATCCGACGAGAGCGTCGCACTGCTACTAATCGGTGACACAATCCGCTGTCTTGGCATTGATTTCACATCTGACATGAAGCGTTCAACAGCCCCTAACTACAGGCGTTTATTGAACCAGATGAGGGCAGGAATAAGTGACCACCGCCTTAGACATCCAGGCCTCTTGCAACGGACGCGATATGCTAACGTTTATTTGGCGTCACGTATCCCGCATTTTGCACAGATACTCCCGATACCACCTACTCTGGCCCACCGCATGTTGGCAGTTTTGGGATCCTTTGCTAACACGGGCATATTATTTAAGATTCGTTACGAGTCCCTAACCGTTCCGAGGAGCAGAGGGCGTTTAGGCCTCAGTCATGTTCAGAACAGAGCGAAGGCCCTGTTCGTCAGTTATCCCCTGCAACTGTGGCGACGAAGCCCGACGTGCCCCGCAAGTTTCTTACTGGAGGCCTTACGACCGACCTCACTCGCACCCCCTGTCAGTCACTTGGCATGTGCCACACGAGGGTGAATCGGCGATATGGATGTAATGTAGGTGGGACTGGCACAACTCTTTCCCATTAACAGTTACGTACCATGCAGATTACACGTCAGTATCAAGGGTGGTGGCATTCACTAACTGCCACACAGACGCCGCTTTGTAGTGGGGTGTTTGCTTTCAATCACATCGGCGTCCAGTTCAGTTGCATGGCAGCATATATCGCCCTCGTCATCATCAAGCGTGTAGGTAGTAGTGCGGTATGGATGTAGCTCAATTCAAGGAAGAATGTAGAAGACAGGTGCTGGGATGTCTGAGGATAACGTTCTACGAGTCGGGGCGTGGAATGTCGGAAGCTTGAACGTGGTAGGGAAACTTTTTTCTTTGGTCATCAGTCTACTGGCTGGTTTGATTAGGCCCGCCACGAATTCCTTTCCTGTGCTAACCTCTTCATCTCAGAGTAGCACTTGCAACCTACGTCCTCAATTATTTGCTTGACGTATTCCAATCTTTGTCTTCCTCTACAGTTTCTACCCTCTACAGCTCCCTCTAGTACCATGGAAGTCATTCCCTCATGTCTTAACAAATGTCCTATCATCCTGTCCCTTCTCCTTATCGGTGTTTTCCTCTCCGATTCTGCGTAGAACCTCCTCATTCCTTACCTTATCAGTCCACCTAGTTTTCAACATTCGTCTATAGCACCACATCTCAAATGCTTCGATTCTCTTCTGTTCCGGTTTTCCGACAGTCCATGTTTCACTACCATACACTGCTGTACTCCAGATGTACATCCTCAGAAATTTCTTCCTCAAATTAAGGCCGGTATTTGATATTAGTAGACTTCTCTTGGCCAGAAATGCTATTTTTGCCATAGCGAGTCTACTTTTGATGTCCTCCTTGCCCCGTCCGTCATTGGTTATTTTACTGCCTAGGTCGCAGAATTCCTTAACTTCATTGACTTCGTGACCATCAATCCTGATGTTAAGTTTCTCGCTGTTCTCATTTCTACTACTTCTAATTACCTTCGTCTTTCTCCGATTTACCTTCAAACCATACTGTGTACTCATTAGACTGTTCATTCCGTTCAGCAGATCATTTAATTCTTCTTCACTTTCACTCAGGATAGCAATGTCATCAGCGAATCGTATCATTGATATCCTTTCACCTTGTATTTCAATTCCACTCCTGAACCTTTCTTTTATTTCCATCATTGCTTCCTCGATGTACAGATTGAAGAGTAGGGGCGAAAGGCTACAGCCTTGTCTTACACCCTTCTTAATACGAGCACTTCGTTCTTGATCGTCCACTCTTATTATTCCCTCTTGGTTGTTGTACATATTGTATATGCCTGTCTTTCCCTATAGCTTACCCCTACTTTTTTCAGAATCTCGAACAGCTTGCACCATTTTATATTGTCGAACGCTTTTTCCAGGTCGACAAATCCTATGAAAGTGTCTTGATTTTTCTTTAGCCTTGCTTCCATTATTAGCCGTAACGTCAGAATTGCCTCTCTCGTCCCTTTACTTTTCCTAAAGCCAAACCGATCGTCACCTAGCGCATTCTCAATTTTCTTTTCCATTCTTCTGTATATTATTCTTGTAAGCAGCTTCGATGCATGTGCTGTTAAGCTGATTGTGCGGTAATTCTCGCATTTGTCAGCTCTTGCCATCTTCGGAATTGTGTGGATGATGCTTTTCCGAAAGTCGGATGGTATATCGCCAGACTCATATATTCCACACACCAACGTGAATAGTCGTTTCGTTGCCACTTCCCCCAATGATTTTAGAAATTCTGATCGAATGTTATCTATCCCTTCTGCCTTATTTTTTTATTCTATTACATGAGACAAATCTTCACCCTCATAGAGGCATTCAATGTATTCTTTCCACCTATCTGCTCTCTCCTCTGCATTTAACAGTGGAATTCCCGTTGCACTCTTAATTTTACCTCCGTTGGTTTTAATGTCACCAAAGGTTGTTTTGACTTTCCTGTATGCTGAGTCTGTCCTTCCGACAATCGTATCTTTTTCAATCTCTTCACAATTCTCCTGCAGCCATTTCCTCTTAGCTTCCCTGCACTTCCTATTTATTTCATTCCTCAGCGACTTGTATTTCTGTATTCCTGATTTTCCCGGAACATGTTTGTACTTCCTCCTTTCATCCATCAGCTGAAGTATTTCTTCTGTTACCCATGGTTTCTTCGCAGCTACCTTCTTTGTACCTATGTTTTCCTTCCCAACTTCGGAGATGGCCCTTTTCAGAGATGTCCATTCCTCTTCAACTGTACTGCCTCCTCCTGCGCTATTCCTTATTGCTGTATCTATAGCGTTAGAGAACTTCAAACGTATCTCTTCAATCCTTAGTACTTCCGTATCCCACTTCCTTGCGTATTGATTCTTCCTGACTAATGTCTTGAACTTCAGCCTACTCTTCATCACCACTATATTGTGATCTGAATCTATATCTGCTCCTGGGTACGCCTTACAATCCAGTATCAGATTTCGGAATCTCTGTCTGACCATGATGTAATCTAATTGAAATCTTCCCGTATCTCCCGGCCTTTTCCAAATATACCTCCTCCTCTTGTGATTCTTGAACATGGTATTCGCTATTACTAGCTGAAACTTGTTACAGAACTCAATTAGTCTTTCTCCTCTTTCATTCCTTGTCCCAAGCCCATATTCTCCTGTAACCTTTTCTTCTACTCCTTCCCCTAAAACTACATTCCAGTCGCCCATGACTATTAGATTTTCGTCCCCCCTTACATACTGCATTACCCTTTCAATATCCTCATAAACTCTATCTGTTCATCTTCAGCATGCGACGTCGGCATGTACACCTGAACTATCGTTGTCGGTGTTGGTCTGCTGTCGATTCTGATTAGAACAACCCGGTCACTGAACTGTTCACAGTAACACACCCTCTGCCCTACCTTCCTATTTATAACGAATCCTACACCTGTTATACCATTTTCTGCTGCTGTTGATATTACCCGATATTCATCTGACCAGAAAACCTTGTCTTCCTTCCACTTCACTTCACTGACCCCTACTATATCTAGATTGAGCCTTTGCATTTCCCTTTTCAGATTTTCTATTTTTCCCACCACGTTCAAGCTTCGGTTATTCCACGCCCCGACTCGTAGAACGTTATCCTTTCGTTGATTATTCAGTCTTTTTCTCATGGTAACCTCCCCCTTGGCAGTCCCCTCCAGGAGATCCGAATGGGGGATTATTCCGTAATCTTTTGCCAATGAAGAGATCATCATAACACTTCTTCAGTTACAGGTCACATGTCCTGTGGATACACGTTACGTGTCTTTAATTCAGTGGTTTCCATTACCTTCTGCATCCTCATGTCGTTGATCATTGCTGATTCTTCCGCCTTTAGGGGCAATTTCCCACCCCTAGGACAAGAGAATGCCCTGAACCTCTATCCGCTCCCCTGCCCTCTTTGACAAGGCCGTTGGCAGAATGAGGCTGACCTCTTATGCCGGAAGTCTTCGGCCGCCGATGCTGATTATTTCTTATTAAAATTTAGGCAGTGGCGGGGATCGAACCCTGGACCGAAGACGTTTGATTATGAATCAAAGACGCTATCCCTAGACCACGGGTCTTAAAGCAAGGACGGTGTCCAGCATTTCCATAGAAGACATGTCAGCATACATCTTGAATGGTTTCCTACCACGTCCAAGCTTCTGACGTTCCACGCGCCGACTCGTAGAACGTTATCCTTTCGTTGATTATTCAATCTTTTTCTCATGGTAACCTCCCCCTTGGCAGTCGCCTCCCGGAGATCCGAATGGGGGACTATTCCGGAATCTTTTGCCAATGGAGAGATCATCATGACACTTCTTCAATTACTGCCCACATGTCCTGTGGATACACGTTGCGTTCTAGGGAAACTGGAAAATCGGAAATACATAGGCTCAATCTAGTTATAGCAGCGGTCAGTGAAGTGAAGTGGAAAGAAGACAAGGATTTCTGGTCTGATGAGTATAGGGTAATACCAACACTAGCAGAACATGGTATGACGGGAGTAAGATTCGTTATGAAATAGTAGGGTAGGGTAGAGAGTATGTTACTGTGAACAGTTTAGCAATAGGGTTGTTCTGTCAGAATCGACAGCAAACCGACAACGATAGTTCAAGTACACATGCTGACGTCGCAGGCTTAAGATGAAGATATAGAGAAAGTGTTGACGATATTGAAAGGATAATACCGTATGTGAAGTGATACGAAAATCTAATAGTCATGGGAGACTGGAATGCAGTTGTAGGGGAAGGAGCAGAAGAAAAGGTTACAGGAGAATATGGGCTTAGGAAAAGGAACGAGAGAGGAGAAAAACTGAGTTTTGTAACCAGTTTCAGCTAGTAACAGCGAATACTCTGGGAAAAGGCCGGGTGATACGGGAAAATTTCAGTTAGCTTACACCATGGTCAGACAGAGATTCCGAAATCAGATACTGGATTGTAACGCGTACCCAGGAGCAGACATAGACTCAGATCACAATAAAGTAGTGATGATTTGTAGGCTGAAGTTTAAGACACTAGTCAGGAAGAATCAATACGGAAAGAAGTGGGATACAGAAGTACTAAGGAATGACGAGATATGGTGGAAGTTCTCCAAGGTTATAGACACATCAATAAGGTATAGCTCAGTAGGCAATACAATCGAAAGGGAATGGACATCTCTATAAAGAACCATCACAGAAGCTGGGAAGGAAAACATAGGTACAAAGAAGGTAACTGCGAAGAAACAATGGGTAACAGAAGAAATACTTCAATTGATCGAAGAAAGGAGGAATCTCAGGAACAGAGAAACAAAAGTCGCTGAGGAATGAAATAAAGAGCAAGCGCAGGGAAGCTAAGACGAAATGGCTGCAGAAAAATGTCAAGACATCGAAAAAGAAATGATTGTCGGAAGGACGGACTCAGCATACAGTAAAGTCAATACAGCCTTCGGAGACATTAAAAGCAACGATGATAACGTTAAGAGAGCTACGATAATTCCACTGTTAAATGCAGAGGAGAGAGAGGATAGGTGGAAAGAACACATTGAAAGTCCCTATGGGGGGGGGGGACGATTTGTCTGATGTGTTAGCAGAAGAAACAGGAGTCGATTTAGAAGAGATAGGGGATCAATTACTAGATTCACAATTTAACAGAGCTTTGGAGGACTTAAGACCAAATAAAATCGTAGGGATGGATAACATTCCATCGGAATTTCTAAAATTCATTGGTGAAAAGGGCCACAGAACGATTATACACGTTGGTGTGTAGAATGTATGACTCTGGCGACATACCATCTGACAATCATCTTAACAGCTCGTGCATCCAAGTTGCTGACAAGAATAACCATCACACTCTTTTAATTAAGGGCCACATGTCCTGTGGACACACGTTATATGTCTTTAATGTAGTGGTTTTCGGTACCTTCTGCATCCTCAAGCCGTTGATCATTGCTGATTCTTCCGCCTTTAGAACAGAAGAGTGCCCGGAACCTGCGTCTGCTCCACCGCTCTCTTTTGCAACGCATACTATTAGTTGCTTATAGGACTGTCCAAAAGTCGTAGCAACGCAAAAAATGTAAAAGCCGATCAATGGTGTCCTTATCTGATTTCAGTGCGTCGCATCTTCGTAATTTGTACACTAATACCTTTCGCTCCTTGTTAATGACAAATAACTGTCAGAGCCTGTACGGATTCTGACCTCTTGCGATTTTTCGTCACAGTTGGACCTTTACATCAATGGATTCAATCGACGTTGCTACATGTAACAGAAAAATACGTCGTATAAACATGTATATAATAATTTTATTTGTTTATGCTCCACGCTGGGCACCACTGAAGTGTTTCTCTCTCTCTCTCTCTCTCTATGAATTTATAGCGCATGAGAAGATTCTGGCTGATAACTGTTAAGGAAAGCTCTCCAATTATGTCACGGCAAAGAAAACTACCGTATCTTTTACACTTCCATGATGGGATAGAGGAACTTCCCTAGACACCAAACTTAAGTAAAAGTATGAGAAAAAGAAATTAATTACTACTGATAAGAGATGCGAATTAAGCATCCGTCTACGTCGTCGTCCAGCAATATTGAGGGGCAGAAGACCATCAGGCCATTGAAACAACTGTCGATGCCGTTGTAGCACGATAAAGCTACACGCCAGAAATGAAAAGAAATGATCGGCAATTCGATCTTAGGAGATATTCAAATAAGTAACGGAAGACCACGTAACGTGTCCGATCGTTCTACCCTGAAACAGTTCGCCAGTAATCATTTTTTACGCGTTGTTAACAGAAAGAAACAAATATTCATACACAGTAACATTTGTTATCGCAGGAAACAGTGAGGTGGGCTTTTCGAAATAAACTATACAGATTTCAGTGAAACATTATATATGAAACTAAATACAGGGGCTCATAGAAGTAGGCTGGCGAGAATGAATGAAGTACACAATAATCATTTGTTTCTTTACCGTTACTATACATTGTTCATTTCTGGATTAGCAAATGTCTCTGGCCGTATGATGTCATTACGACTTTAAATACAAAACGTATTTTCTTCTAAAGAAAACAAAAAGCACTATTTCACTATAAATTACAGTATTAATATATTTCTATAAATGCGGTTTTGAAATCACTTTAAGGGGAACACATAAATGTCTTCCATAAATAGCGATCACATAGAACATCTTAGAGAACATTTGCCCCCCCCCCCCCCCCAGCCCCTGCCCCAACCTCCCATGAACCATATACCATGTCGCTGGTAGGGAGTGGTAGGGAGGCTCCCGTGTATCAGCGATACAGATAGCCGTACCGTAGGTGTAACCACAACGAGGGGGGGGGGGGGGGGAGTTTATCTGTTGAGAGGCCAGACAAACGTGTGGTTCCTGAAGTCCTGAAGAAGGGCAGCAGCCTTTTCAGTCGTTGCAGGGGCAACAGTCTGGATGATTGACTGATCTGCTATGTAACATTAACCAAAACGACCTTGCTGTGCTGGTACTGCGAAGCAAGGAGAAATTACAGCCGTAATTTTTCCCAAGGGCATGCAGCCTTTCTTTATGGTTAAATGATGATGGCATCCTCTTGGGTAACATATTCCGGAGGTGTAATAGTCCCCCATTCGGATCTACAGGCGAGGACCGCTCCGGAAGACGTCGTTATCAGGAGAAGGAAAACTGGATCGGAGCATGGAATGTGAGCTCGCTAAATCGGGCAGGTAGGTTAGAAAATTTGGAAAGGGAAATGGATGGGTTCAAGCTAGATATAGTGGGAATTAGTGACGTTCTGTGGAAGGAGGAACAAGACCTCTGGTGAGGTGAATACAGAGTTAGAAATAGAAACTCAAATAAGGGTAACGCGTGAGTGGGTTTAATATTGAATAAAAAAACTGGAGCGCGGATAAGCTGCTACGAACAGCATATTGAACGCATTATTATAGCAAAGATAAACACGAGGTCCACGCCTACCACAGTAGTACAAGTTTATATGCCAACTAGCTCCGCAGATGATGACGAGACTGAAACAGCTCGGGGTAGCCGCGCGTTCTGAGGCGCCTTTCCACGGTCCGCGCGGCTCCCCCCGTCGAAGGTTCGAGTCCTCCCTCGGGTAGGTTTGTGTGAATTGTCCTTAGCGTAAGATATATTAAGTAATTTGTAAGCCTACGGACTGATTACATCAGGAGTTTGGTCCAAAAGGAACTGTCCACAAATTTCCAGACAAAAAGAGAATGAAGAAATGTATGATGCGAAGAAAGAAAGTACTCAGATGGTTAAGGGAGATGAAAATTTAATAGTCATGGATGGACTGGAATTAGATAGTAGCAAAAGTAAGAGAAGCACTGAGCATAACTTAATCATAGCTAACATCCGCGTTAAGAATCATGAAAAAGTGTTGTATACGGGGAAGACGCCTGGAGACACTGGAAGGTTTCAGATAGATTATTTAATGGGAAGACAGAGATTTAGGAACCAGGTTTTAAATTGTAAGACATTTCCAGAGGCTGATGTGGGCTCTGACCACAACTCATTGGTTATGAACTGTAGATAAAAACTGAAGAAACTGCAAAAAGGTACGAATTTAAGAAGATGGGACCTGGATAAATTGAAAGAACCAGAGATTGTAGTGAGCTTCAGACAGAGCATTAGGGAACGATTGGCAACAGCAGGGGAAAGAATTACAGTGGAAGAAGAATTGATAGCTTTGAAAGATGAAATAGTGAAGGCAGCAGAGGATCAAATAGGTAAAAAGACGAGGGCTAGTAGGAATCCTTGGGTAACACATAAGATACTGAATTTAACTGATGAAAGGAGAAAACACAAAAACGCAGTATATGAAGCAGGCGAAAAGGTGCACAAACGTCACCAAAAAGAGACCGACAGGGAATGCAAAATGGCTAAGCGGGGATGACCAGAGCCAGCCGGGGTGGTCGAGCTGTTCTCGGCGCTGTAGGTCGGAACCTCGCGACCACTGCGGTCGCAGGTTCGAATCCTGCCTCGGGCATGGATGTGTGTGATGTCCTTAGGTTAGTTAGGTTTAAGTAGTTCTAAGTTCCAGGGTACTGATGACCTCAGAAGTTAAGTCCCACAGTGCTCAAAGCCATTTGAAGCAAGGGATGACCAGAGGACAAATGTAAGGATATAGAGGCATATATCACTAGCGGTAAGATAGATACTGCCTAGAGGATAATTAAAAAGGCCTTTGGAGAAAAGAGAACCACCTGTATGAATATCAAGAGCTCCAAAGGGAAACCAGTCCTAATGAGACAAAGGAAAGTAGAATGGTGGCGGAAATATATAGACGGTCTATACAAGGGAGATGTACTTGAGGACAATTATATGGAAGTGGACGAGACCGTAGATGGAGATGAAATGAGAGATATGATACTACGTGAAGCATTTGACAGAGCACTGAAAGATCTAAGTCGAAACAAGGCCCTGGCAGTAGACAACGTTCCATTAGCCCTACTGGTAGCCCTGCAAGATCCAGCCATGACAAAATTCTTCCATCTGGTGAGCAAAATTTACGAGACAGACGAAATACCCTTAGACTTCAAGAATAATATAGTAATTCCAATTCCAAAGAGTGCAGGTGTTGACAAGCATGAAAATTACCGAACTATAGGTTTAATAAGTTACGTCTGCAACATACTAACATGATTTCTTCATAAACGAGTGGAAGAACTGACAGAAGCCGACCTTGGGAAAAATCCGTTTGGACTTCGTAGAAATGTTGGATCATGCGAGGCAATATTGACCCTGCGACTTATCTTAGAAGATGTTCGCCCCGGGTAGCCGAATGGTCAGCTTGACGCAATGTCAATCCTCTGTGCCCGGATTCGATTCCCGGCTGGGTTGGGGAATTTTCTCCGCCCAGCTACTGGGTGTTGTGCTGTCCTCATCATCATCCGAAGTGGCGTCAAATTGAACGACCAGCACCTGGTGAACGGACTGCCCGTTGGGGGCCCTAACCATACGATTAAATAAATAAATCTTAGAAGATAGATTAAGGAAAGACAAACGTACGTTTCTAGCATTTGTAGACTTAGAGAAAGCTTTTGACAATATTGACTGGAATACTCTCTTTCAAATTCTGAAGGTGGCAGGGGTAAAATACAGGGAGCGAAAGGCTATTTACAATTGGTATAGAAACCAGATAGCAGTTATAAGAGTCGAGAGGCATCAAAGGGGAGCAGTGCTTGAGAAGGGAGTGATACAGGATAGTTGCCTATCCCCGCTGCTATTCAATCTGTATACTGATCAAGCAGTAAAGGAAACAAAAAACAAATTTGGAGTAAGAATTAATATCCATGGAGAAGAAATAAAGACTTTGAGGTTTGTCAGAGACAGCAAGGAACGTGGAAAAGCATCTGAACGGAATCGACAGTCTCTTGAAAGGAGGATATGAGAGTAACATCAACAAAATCAAATCGAGGATAATTGAACGTGGTCGAATTAAACCAGGTGATGCTGAGAAAATTAGATTAGGAGACGAGACATTTGAAGTAGTAGATGAGTTTTGCTGTTTGGGGAGCAAAATAACTGATGACGGTTGAAGTAGGGAGGATATAACATGTAGATTAGATACGCCAAGGAAAGCGTATCTGAAGAAGAGAAATTTGCTGACATCCGGTATAGATTTAAGTGTCGGGAAGTCTTTTCTGGAAGTAGCCGTAATGGTAGTGAAACATGGACGATAAACAGTTTAGACAAGAAGAGAACAAAAGCTTTCTAAATGTGGTTCTACGGAAGATGCTGAGGATTAGATGGGTGGATCACGTAACTAATGAGGAGCTACTGAACAGAATTGAGGGGAAAGGGAATTTGTGGCCCAACTTAACTAGAAGAAGGGATCCGTTGATAGGACACATTCTGAGGCATCAAGGGATCACCAATTTAGTACTGGAGGGAAGCGTGGAGGATAAAAATTGTAGAGGGAGACTAACTGTTGAATACACCACGCAGATTCAGAGGGATGTAAGTTGCAGTAGTTACTCGGAGTTGAAGAAGCTTGCACAGGATAGAACTGCATCAAATCAGTCTCAGGACTGAAGACGACAACAACAAGAACAACACATTAGACGTAAAAACGATACGCACTTGGCTCAAATGGCTCTGAGCACTATGGGACTTAACATCTGAGGTCATAAGTCCCCTGATATGCACTTGGATAACACTTATTGAAATACATTGCTTTCAGACGACATAAATGATTTCAGGGACCAGATTTAGGTTTAACTATAACAAAGGGAACTAGAGAAGTTCTCTTAGCAACAAGAAGTATTTTAGGTAGAAAACTGAGTGTTGTAAACAAGACATAACTGCATACGAGAATGTAGGGAAAGCCTCTGTTAATATAAACTGGATACAGCTCATGAAGAAAATGAAAAACATAACACTACATGAGGGACAGAAGATTCACTCTAGTCCCGTAGAAAACCCAAAGCACAGAGAGAAACGTGAACGGATATGGAAAGTCTGGTAATTTGTGGTAAAGTCTTAAGGTACCAAACTGCTAGGGTCACCTGTCCCTAAGTTTACACACTACTTAATCTAACTTAAACTAACTTACGCTAAGGACGATACACACACACGTCCGCGAGGGAGGACTCGAACCTCCAACGGGGGCGAGCCGCGAGGACCGTGACAAGACACCTGAGACCGCGCAGCTACCCCGCGTGACTGAATGGATAGGTAAACACCTTCTTCATCATAAGGGGAATGAGATGAGTTTCTCCAGTATCCCTGTAATTGGTTAACATGCTCATTGAGCAGGCAGTATCCAAATTTAAGGGAAATATCAAAGGCACAAAAATGAACGGACAAGAATTTGATAGTGTAAGGGGTGGGTGACATTTAATTAATTGTAGAAGAGGGTTTCGTACGGGACTAGAGTGAATTTCTGTCCCTCGTCTAGTCCTACCTTTTTCATTTTCTTAATGAACTGCTTCCAGTTTAAAATATTGGAGGCTGTCCCTACATCCACGTTGCTGTTGGCTTCTTTTTAACATTCTGTTGTTGTTGTTGTTGTGGTCTTCAGTCCTGAGACTGGTTTGATGCAGCTCTCCATGCTACTCTATCCTGTGCAAGCTTTTTCATCTCCCAGTACCTACTGCAAACTACATCCTTCTGAATCTGCTTAGTGTATTCATCTCTTGGTCTCCCTCTACGATTTTTACCTTCCACGCTGCCCTCCAATACTAAATTGGTGATCCCTTGATGCCTCAGAACATGTCCTACCAACCGATCCCTTCTTCTGGTCAAGTTGTGCCACAAACTTCTCTTCTCCCCAATCCTATTCAATACTTCCTCATTAGTTATGTGATCTACCCATCTAATCTTCAGCATTCTTCTGTAGCAAGTTCTATCTAAAATACTTCTTACTGCTAGGAGAATTTTTCTAGTTCCCTTTGTTACAGTGAAGCCTACATCTGGTCTCTGAAATCACTTGTGTCGTCTGAAAGTACAGTATTTCTAGAGGTGTTATCCAAGTGTATATCGTATTTTCATCGAATGTTCAGTGAAACATTATTTGTGTTTCCTATTTATGGAAAATATTTATGTCTTGTCCCCAAAGTCACTTCAAAACCGTTTTTATAGAAATGTACTAATTCTGTAATTTATAGCGAAATAATGTGTTTTGTTTTCTTTACAAACAAATACGATTTGTAATTGAAGTCGTAATGATATCTTGTGGCAGGAGACATTTGCTAAGAGGTCCAAGCATAAACAAACAATGTGTAGTAACGGTAAAGAAACAAACGATTATTGTGTACTTCATTCATTCTCGCCAGCCTGTGGCGTTTTTCTCTGTTGAATACCACAAACTCTAAGCATCTGCTTCTATGTGCCTCTGTATATCATATATGATGGTTCACTGAAAGAAAAGCACACCTCACTGGTTCCTGCGATAACAACTGTTACTCTGTATGAATAATTATGCATTTCTTCTCACAGCCAGTATAAGGACTAGACACGTTACCTGTTTAAATACAGGGTGATTCAAAAAGAATACCACAACTTTAGGAATTTAAAACTCTGCAACGACAAAAGGCAGAGCTAAGCACTATCTGTCGGCGAATTAAGGGAGTTATAAAGTTTCATTTAGTTGTACATTTGTTCGCCATTTCAGCCAATAAAGTTTTTGGTCCCTTTTTCTTCGAAGGTGCTACTGTAACTGGACTACAGTATCTGGAGATGTTAGAGAATTGACTGTTCCCTCAGCTCGAACAAGAAGCACTACAATTCATATTTCAGCAGGATGGAGCGCCACCACATTGGCACTTATCTGTCCGTAACTACCTGAACGTCAACTACCCGAGGCGATGGATCAGCCGCCAGGCAGCCCGTGACAGAGCACTTCATCACTGGCCTCCAAGAAGCCCTGATCTTACCCCCTGCGATTTTTTCTTATGGGGGTATGTTAAGGATATGGTGTTTCGGCCATCTCTCCCAGCCGCCATTGATGATTTGAAACGAGAAATAACAGCAGCTATCCAAACTGTTACGCCTGATATGCTAGAGAGAGTGTGGAACGAGTTGGAGTATCGGGTTGATATTGCTCGTGTGTCTGGAGGGGGCCATATTGAACATCTCGGAACTTGTTTTTGAGTGAAAAAAAACCTTTTTAAATACTCTTTGTGATGATGTATAACAGAAGGTTATATTATGTTTCTTTCATTAAATACACATTTTTTAGGTTGTGGTATTCTTTTTGAATCACCCTGTCTATTATTACTGGTTAGTTAATTAAAAATATTCTTTATTAATGTACTATTATAAATAAATATGGTTTATGTGTGCTTTTATTTTAATTATTGGTTTAGTTATTGGTTTTACTTGGCTTAGCTTAGTTCCTTATTTCCGTTTATCTTTTCTCTCATGAAAACCAGGAAAATGTAAATATTACGTTTTAAATACCACAGGAGAGCAAGAGATGTATTCGGCAGCGACGATCTCGCGGAAATTCATCGTCGTTATATTCTCTACCTGAAATCTCTAAAACCTTTACTCGTTACCCCCAGAGTTGTTTGATGAGTCTGGATGATAGGTCCAACAATTTAGCAAGTTGAAATTTATGAATTCGGAGATAATCTTTCGACGAATTATGACCGTGAAAAATGTAGGTTTGCACTATTGTTCCAAATTTCACCTCCGAACTATCTATATGGTAATATCTGTACCGTGATAATGGCTAATTTGACCATGGACTTCTGGTAAAGAACAGTCTTACCGTTCGGGCGAGGGTTCCTAAGTGAAACCATGAAAAATCTGGAACAAGGCTAATTTAAGCTTTTTTTCCACCAATTAATTTACGAAAATTATTTAAAATTTTTACTCCCAGATCTGAAGTGTGTTTATATACTGTGGTTTTGGATTTTTGGAGTCAGGTATAAACAAATGTGAAGATATTTTGGTGGCGACGTCAGCACGACGTATGGTGGAAGGTGTAGGGCAGTTGTGGGGAGAGACAAATGATGACCCTATTGCTATTGTTTGTGGGATGATCAGCAACAGAGTTGATCCTCAGGTAGAAGAAAGACTGGACCAGACCCTCATACCACCATCACAGGGCGGTGATCTGAGAAAATGTAACATACCTTGGAACAAGTATCAATGTTAATAATTACTGATGGAAAAGCGTTGTGAGAGAGCGGGTTAGTACATGTACTTTTTATTCTCACGTTACTGATATGAATTCAGAGATTCGGAAGAAGTAGTACCCAACTTTATTGTTCAGAATTCGGGTAACCTTCCATCACATTTACCAATTTTTGTCTTTATATAGTCACTTACGAACATCAGAGTACCGTATCAACACATGTTGTCAGTGGTTGAACTCTCGTGTAAATTCCCTTTAGTGTCTTCACAAACCATTTTAATGAAGCACAATAATTGTTATTGTATATGCCGCACTTGAGTGTGTCTTTGCTCTTTAGCACACAGAAAATCACTCTCGCATCTCTTCGCTAGTTCCTTATTATGACATTGCACCTGGTAATACAGAACACTTCACTGGAAGTTCGTTGTTGTTCACAGTATACGTCACTAATCCGCATTTCTGTCAGTCTTGAAAATTGTGTCTTACTTTTACAGAATTCAATCACAAATTTATATACTATCCGCGAATCTGCATAAATTCAATCCAGTCGATACTCTTAATCTGTTGTTGTAACTCTTACTTTAAATGATGATGATTTTATTTTAAACACACACAAAGGTCACACATCTCGCTCAGCCTGTTCTAGCATTATCCTTCCTAAAATCCTCGTTTGTAAACTATCTCAACCTAATTTCTTAAAAACTCCACCATGTGAACTGAGTTTTGTCTTTAAAATACTTAATCATCTGTATTCATATGCCATTGCCCTGAATATATGTAGTCATATGCTCTTGACGTGAATATCCTCATGTACCTAATACTAATATTTTCATACAAAACTGAAACAAATACACACTAATAACTATAGTCTTAACTGACATTAAGATACATCATAATTAACTTTTCGTTAATAAAAATAAGAATCATGTTGCTGAAACAAAACATACATATTTACATAATCACTATGAATGATCTCTTATGCATTTCTATTAAATCATTATACGCTTAACTAAAATTATAAAAAAATTCATATATTACTCTTACTTAAAATTATTTTCTTTCTCTGCCATTCTATAGTTCCCTCAGGAGCGAAACTATTTTTGAAATCGCTTCATATTTCTTGTTTCAGGATGTCCTAATAGATATGCTCCTGGATTTGGTATCCTATTTACCTCAAATGGTCCTTCGTACATTAATTGCCATTTCGTTTGTTTAGTAATGACGCACATGGATGTGTGCGTAATAACACTCTTTCCCCAATGCAAAAGGATGGTCTTCGTAATATCCTTGTCAAAATCTATCTTCCTTTTTCTTGCCGCTTGGGTGAGATTTATTAATGCTGTTCTAATCTTATCTTGCCAGTGGGCTTCTTCTTCTGGTATCTTCAAAATCTTATCCGTCCATTCATTACCTTCTATTCTCTCAAACATTAGTTCAGCCGACGTGAAGTTTTTGGTCATATGAGGCAAATCGTTCATTATTTCTTCAAAGGTATCGAGATATTCTATCCATCTTGTTTGATTCGCATGGCAATAGGATCGCATAAATCTGTTTAATTCACGAAAAATCCTCTAATCGGGTTCGCGCCCAGATTATATTTGGAAGTCAGGAGCTGTGTTATATTTACTCGCTCTAATGCCTGGCTCCACCTCTATCCAGTAAAATTTGTAGCACTGTCGGATAAAACTACGTTCGGCATCCCAACGCGCGGAATGTAGTCATTGAATAAAAGAATCAGAATTGGTGCTGCTATAGCAGTTTTCATTGGCTGGAATGTTACATATTTGGTAAATACGTCCAAGAAAACTACAATTTACTTACAACCTCCTTTAGCCATCGGTAACTGTCCACAGATATCGACCGGTAAAATAGCTAGCAGTTTATCAGGAATGATCGAACGTAACAGGCCTTTACTTTTGTTTTCTGACATATTACACATTTTTTAAGTACCCTCCATACTTTCCTACTTAAGTCTGAGAAGTAACGGTACATTCTCAGTAGGTTTGCACATTTCGCAACAGCAAAATGTCCTCAGGTATTGTGAGTATACGTTATTAACCTCTGCTCATATTCTTCGGGTATACACACCCACACACACACACACACACACACACACACACACACACACACACACACACACACACACACACACCAATTCTGATTCATATTGATCCGACCATGAAATAGTACATCATTCCCTACCTCATAGTATTGTCTTATTTTATCTTCTTGCGGATCTTCTAATTTCTGTCGAATGTTTATGCACCTTGGATCACTTTGTTCGAGTCTCGTCATATCTTCACATAACTCTAAATAGTATCGTCAGTTTACCTAGTCTCTCATCGATAATACTGGAAACTCCTCTTCATTTTTGCCCAAGATGATGCCTTCTTTTAATCCTTCTTGAAGATGGGATAACGTATTTGATGTGATATTCTCTTTTCCTTGGATATATACAATACGAAATTGGTATTCCTGAAGAGCGGACCGTCCACTTTCCTAATCTCGCATGTAATTGCTTACAGATTTGTAAAAAGCTAAGAGTTTGGTGTGGTTCTTGCTCCATATAAATAATCAAACTTTTTGAAAGCCCATACTACAGGACGAGCCTCCTGTTGTGTTGTAGTATAAGATCTCTCGCAACCTGACAGTGTCCTACTAGCGAAAGCTGTTGGGCAAAAGGTGGACTTGCCATTTATTATTCGAAACTGAAACAGACATACAACCAAACCAACAGATGACGTATCAGTCATTAATTCCAATTCCACTGACATATCAGGATGATACAGAATCTTCGCATTGGACAAAGCTTGGTCGATTGCTTCGAATGCTCGTTAACATTCCTCAGTCCACTGCTCAGAATTCATGGACTGATCCTCAATGAATCGACGAAAGAACGATGCAAGACCTAAAAATCCTTTTAACTGCCGTTTCGTTCTAGGAACAGGAAACTTTTTTATTGCACTGATCTTCTTTTCATCAGGTAATATACCTCTTGAATTTATCAAATGACCCAAGAATTTTATTTTAACCAGGCGGAATTGTGACTTTTGTAGATTATCTGTTATTCCCACACAAGCAAATATCTCTAATACTCGTGTCAGTATACTCACATGTTCGTCCCAGGTATCTGTAGCTATCAGGATGCTATCGACAAAGTTAGCTGACTCCTTAGTTCTGGTCCTCATGCTGCATCCAATGAGGATATGAATACTCCTGCACTAATATTCAAACGAAATGGAAGAACTTTGAAATGATAACTGCTAACGGCGTATACGAATGCAATATACTTTCTTGAATCTCCATCCTACTTGACTTGCCAGTACGGATGCAAATCAATTGTTGTAAAATACTTCACTCCACTGAACTTTTGAAGCAGCTGATCTATGTTTTCTCGGTGAGTACATACTGATACAATAATTGTTAACTAAACGGGCATCGAGTGCTAGACGTACTTTTCCACCTAGTTTTGGCACAAAGAGAAACGGACTGCAGTAGAGACTGTTTGAAGATTCAGATTCCAGTATAACATCCTCTGTACTTCTTGGTCCACTGCATTTCGCTGTCTCCAAGAAACGGGGTAGAACCTATGGCAATATGTTCTGTGTGGCTTGACTTTCAGATGACATGTGTAGCGCTTGATGACACCTGGTTGCTCTTCAAATACTCTCATATACTTGCATAACAGAGCAGACAATTGTGTGCTTTGGTATTCCTTAAGGTGCTTTGGCTTACTCCTGTCGTATCTGCTCGGATACTTCTACTACTTGCATTACTGTAACTGTACTTGTCTTGAATTGGCGGCACTCTTTTATTATTAACTGTAACTTTGCCTCTCGGTAGTATCTTCCATGTTTTCCCTCTTTCCGTAGCAAGTCTACCTGGGCTAGAGCTCCGTCGATCCAAATATTTACCTTCCTGCTAGAGAAGTCTAATTTTGCATCCTTCTCCCGGATAGTCTATAATACAAGAATATGGTCGACTATTAATTTATTAACTATTAGCAACGCGCATGTTATTGCTGTATTTCCTAGATTCAATTTTAGCATCGTCTGCATCCTCACGGGTTGGGATCGCGTGCGAAACGCTCCTAGTGTCTCGGGGTGTTGTGTAGGAAATGTCGGTAACTTGGTCTTCTTCATTAATTTATTGCATAGGTCCATAGATACTGCATTTAGCGATGCGCCCGTACCCAAAACTGTCACTGGAATAACCTCTATTATAACTTTATACATTTGGTTGTGTCAGCACAAAGCTCCTCTTCTATTATCTTTCCCTCGTTATATGTTATCATAGCCCCTATGCCTTTCCTCGACCGCTCCTCCGGGACACGATTCGGTCGGAATTAGTTTTCCGAGGATAATTCATTTGCATGAATTGCACCCTCTCTCCCTTCTGTAATAACTGGTGTCTGTTGGCACAGAAGACTACGTCAGTCTGTTGTTGTTTTGCCAATTCGCAGTATTTAGATTTACATTACTCCCTGGATTGTATAGTCTATCGTGTCTGCTCTGTTTTTGCCAGAACTGGAATTATTCCTATTGCTGGTACGCTCGCCACGATGATGGTCGTAATTATTAAAATACTGCGGGGCGCGACTCGTACTTTTTTTTCGAATCAGTTTATTGCTCTCACGGCTGTGGGAGTCATTATTAGCCTGCTAGTAAGAGCTGTGTCTATCTGCTCTTGCCTTAATGTCTTCTAGGATCAGATCAATGGAGTGCAAGACTGACATAAATTCTTCTACATTCTCCTCTGGCTCGTGAATTAATTTTTCTTTCGTGTCAGCCGCAAGTTTCGCCTTCAAAATCCGCAAAATATCCTTATGCGTTATAGGCTCGATCCAGTATCTTGCTTTGTTAAGATACAGTACCTCTCAACGTATCGCCGTAGGCTTCCAGATTTTGCACAAAAAGGTTCCGGGTTAAATACCCTGGATGGGGACTTAATTAAAATGCAATAATTTTAGTAGCTGTGTGTCCGGTTACGAAGTCTCGTAACCGGTTGGCCCTGACTAGTATTAGTACGCAATCTGACTGCATAAAATAACAATAAAGAATGAAAGGAAATTCCCGTTAACACAATTGATTAATTAAGTCCTCTGCAACTATAAAAGCTACGAAACAACAAAGCACAAGTGTAACTGTTCTGTGTGTGGAAGTGTGGTACAACGTACATGTATCTGGCACGGATCTTTCTCAATACGACAAGATATTCTAAACACCATTTACAATGAACTAATTGAAAAACTAGAAACACTATAATTGCACATAGGAACCAGAATTACAAGTCTAATACATTAACACGAGCCAGATGCTTTGTTGAGTGAACCTGAGACCAAGAGGCATTGTCATTAAGGAAATGTGAAATAAATTTTTCTTTTACCTCCATATATATTGACGAAAAATACCCTGTGATAATTGCAACATCTTCCATCTATACATTACACCAACCGAACAGCATCTACTGCCTCGCCCAACAGAACAACAACTGCACACGACATCCTCTGAACTAGTACTGCTCTCGACATCCTCTCAACAAGTACTGCCCGCGGCAACCTCTGATCTACTACTGCAGCAGTGGAGGCCGCGGCATAATACTCTTTGGCGCAATCTCTGGCGTTGTTGGCGCTGTGACTCAGTGTAGCCACCTTTCACATGCCCCTCCTCCACTGGCTAGAATTTGGTTGAATTTTTGCCAGCATTGGTGGCGAAAATACCACCAAATTCGTTCAAAAAAATACAGCCAAAAATAAAAGATGGTATTAATAAGTAAATATCCCATAACTAAATAAATTTTGGCTTTGCACTGGCCCTTCAATAACCTACTATATAAAATAGAGTAAGGAATACAAATGCTTGCGATGTGATTTTACGTAATAATTTACACAAGTATCATTTGGCAGAGTGGTTAAACAATTCAATCAATGTCACCATCAATGACGAATAGGTGCCGGTAAGAGTCTTATAACATTTCATAAACAGTAAATACACAAAAAACCAGTTTATACAAATATTCACATAAAATCTTTTCAATAGTTCAATAAACAAGTAGCACTCCTCAGAGTAGTTGACAGTTCCAACAGTAGCACCCAGCAACGTTCAACAGGTGCAAATAGCAGTCCCATAACATTTCAGCAGCAGTATTTAAACAGCTCCAACAATGGCACCCAGCAATGGCGAGCAGGCGCAGAAACCAACAAGTGACATTATCTCAGTAGCAGCAGTTCCATCAGTGGCACACAGCAATGCTAACAGGTGCAGACAGCAACATGTGACATCATCTCAGTAGAAGCAGTTCCATCAGTGGCACCCAGTAATATTGACAGGTGCAGACACCAACAAGTGACATCATTTCAGTAGAAGCAGTTCCATGAGCGGCACCCAGCAATGTTGAACAGGTACAGACAGCAATAAATGACATCATTTCAGTAGAAGCAGTTCCATCAGTGGCACCCTGCAATGTTGAACAAGTGCAGGTAACACTCCATAATATTCACTATCAATAATTAAACAGTTCATCAGAGTGCATCAGCAGAAATTAAACATTTCCAAGTGGCACCCATCAATGTTGTACAAGTGCAGGTAACAGACCATAATATTCACTATCAATAATTAAACAGTTCATCAGAGTTCATCAGCAGAAATGAAACATTTCCAAATGGCACCCATCAATAATTGGTGCAAGCATGAACAACAATTAGAATGTACACACAACTACTTTTACAAAATTATTATCAACGCTTTTACACTAAACATACAAATTATAATAAATACACAAATGATATCAGATAATTGTCATATTAACTATCACAAATACACAAATATCAGTAAACCTATAATATTTATGGGTGTCAGTGCAAGCCACAACAAACAAGTAAAATAATATTTAGGAAGTAGGCTGGTACCAATTATTTGGAATTAGGAAAGGAAAACACACAAAACACCCTCACTCATCTTTGTAATTGAATAGTGTTAAATGTGTAAATGCAATTCTGTCAAAATTTGTTGTTCAACATGTGTATCAAGTAGTAGTGGCAACAATGTATAACAGTAAATAATAGTTAGTCAGTGTCATAGTCATCAATTCAAGATCAATGTTTGCCAAGCCAAATCAAAATGTACGATTGCTGAACAACTGTTAGTGTGCCAAGATATCCAAATACTTCCTTTCACCAAAAAAAGTGTATACTGCTTATTGATTTAACAAAGTGTGTGTGTGTGTAGACAATCTTCCTTCCACTTGAGTGTTCTAGTCTGCCATCTTCATCCTCCTTATTCCATATAAACCAACAAAAAATAATACGCTGCTCACTCACCTTACTTCTTATCCACCAAAACTCCAATAATCATCAGCATCACATAATCTTAATACTTCAGTAATACCTCTTACGTCGATACATATAAACCTTCTCACCAATATCACTTCACTTCCATAACAACTCTTTCCTCTAGTCAGTCTCCTCGAACAAGTACAGATAAAATCCTAGTGCAAACTTCAATTCATCATCCCATGCAATCCGAAGACACAATGTCCACACACAACCTCTGTGTAATCCACCTGACCCCAATCTTATACTCATTCTGAATTATAAAATACATTTGGGTTAGCTTGTCCATCGTTAAATAAAGCAAATGCGTACATGATCTCTAACAGCCTTTAATTTGAATAACTTTCAGTAAGTAAGTACGAGTATGGAGTATGAATGATCACATAAGACTTTGAATGAATAAACCGTAATATTTCACAGTGTGTACACCACTTCAAGAATCATGGCAAAACAGAAGCGAACATGTGGAGTATTTTTTTTTTTTGTGTCAAGTGCCACTTGCTATTTCAATTGCTCACGAAGAATGCATTGTAATAACTGTCAATGGTCTAAACCTAGTATTGGTATTTCATGTCGTTAGCTTCCTTTCTGTTAGCATAAATTTATACAGCCTCCATTAAACTTCCAACTGATGTGATTTCAATGAAATTTCTTGTACCAATGTCGTTTGTAGACTTGTAGTAGTTCCTTTTCTTATCTTAAAATATAAAGCACTGCGCGTAAGCAAAACATGCAATAGCGAGTAAATATACCAGTAGAGAGCAGAATATCAAGAAGTGGATGTAGCAGAATCCCTACAACGAGGCTCTGCCAAGCGAACAATCTATAATTAATACCATAGTGTGACCTAAAATCCATGTTCGTACACAGTATATCAGCATTTCTATATACCAAATTAAAGAGTAGTTATGACAACAAAACAGAAATGTGCAAATATGCAATCCATATGCAAAGCAGCAAGTATATATCTTACATGATAAACAGGTCATTAGCGTCATATCAGCATAAGCAAATAAATGTTCGTATGTAATCTTAATAAGTAAACGTGAAGGCTCAAGCAGATAAATCACAAAGTATAACTTACATACATAACCATATCAGCACAACTTATCAGGTGACAATTATAACTTAAATAAATAAGCACAGCAGGCACATGATAAAAAATATGATATCAGTGAAAAAGCAGAGCAGCCAAGCGAGGCATAATATACATAAGTAACAACCCTGTTCATTAATCAATCATTGTCAAAATCAGTTAACACAAAGTATAAATCACGTAATCGCGAGCAGCAAATAACGTATAAAGTACATACCTAAGTAGAAATATGTTACCTGAAAAATAAACTCAATTAATAAATACCTTTTCAGTTTATTACTTTCTTCTTCGAAATTACATTCTACCTGAAATTTTATCGATAGCTAGTCCTCTTAACGTCGGACACACACAGAATTTACCTGAAGTTGTTAAATATTTTATACAACTGTATCCTGAAGAAAACTGAACGCTAATAATATAATTTATCAAGTCACTATAGCTTTATACTGAATTTAATCGGTGAAATTAGACTGCATATTTGTTTACGGCTGTCAGTGGATTCGCTCTGAGCGCTCGATCAGCTGTAGGTACGCGTGACGTAGGAAGTAATTGTTTGCGGTCAACGACTGCTTTGTGCGGCGCGCAGACTTGACTGTGACGCTGCCAGAACACGGCGCGGGGTCCTTGTATTCTCTGCGTGTTTACGTGTAATTGTTAATTTCTCAAAAGTATGTCATTCCACAAAAATTTAAACGTTCGATATATGATGTATTCCCTTAGACCGCCGTGATTTAAGAGTTTCTACTTCGACAGTGTTATCGTGAATAATTTTGCGAACTCTATATGGACGGTTATAAAGCAGAAAAATATTGCGACACAAGCCTTCTCCTTTGTGATACAAACGATGAGACTTAATTAACACCATTTGACCAACTGACAAGGTTTTGAAACGACCAGGACGCATAGCTGATTTCTCTCTTCTAGCAGCCGTCTAACATTCTGCGTGGTGTGTCTGTTCTAAGTCGTGTCTCCCTACCACTTTCGCGCAACGACGCTTTGTGCGCGTTTTTTAGGGATTTGACTAGTTTGAACCTGGGACCTGTTGCTGGTAAGGAGACGCCAGACCACACATGACATGTAGAGTTCAGAAGAGTTCAGTGAGACTAGCGATGATATAACAAAATACGTAATGATTTCAGCGTCAGCTTCACTGCACTCCCTGTAAAAGAATCTTAATACTAACCAAATTTAGTGGAAGTGGTTCAAGGCTTTCCTGTTTTTAGTTAGCTGGTAAAATAACGTCGAAAAAGCAGTTAAGTTTACAATTGTAAATTTTATTCTACTCACAAAACATTGTTTAAGAATATTCCTATTGATAAAAGGAAATATTTTAATACAGGATGATAAAAACCAACTGTGTTCAACAAAAATGTGAACGAATATTCCCTGAATGGGTTTCCAAGTTCAACAATGGATCAAAGGATGACCTATGCCATATTACATCTATAATCTAGGTTTAAGTTAAGTTTCATAAAAGAGAAAACTATCAAAACGGTCTACAGTGACCCTCAATTATCTTTACTTACTTATTTCACTTGTCGTAAAGTACAGTGGCTGATGTGGCTTCTCAATAATTATATAACAGAAAAATCATCGTGTTTCAGATTTTAACTTCACGTAGCAAATGTGAATACTATGAGCCTCAATTGACGATCGACGCTAGTATTACGTAAAAAGGGGATGTAACAGATGGGGCTTCTGCAGTTCTGAGTGATGCCTTATGCGCTCAAAAATGCGGCATCGCGTGCGTTCATTACCTTGTCGGTGTTCGTCAGCGGTTGGCGGCCGGCGCAGCTCCATACAGCTCGCAGTCTCGGAAGCAACGCCCTCCTAACTTCTCCTTACTACAATTTACCGAAGTTGGTTAAAAAAAAAACTATCTGGCTGTGTTTTCATCTGACCAATCAGGGTCTCAATGTTAACCTTAAGCTCCGCCTATAAAAATTCTGTCCACCCAATGAGAAACGTTATACTTTTCGTGGTGGGGCAATGTTTTTAAAGTTTGCAACGTAACAGAGACGCGAAAAAGTCTCATGCTAAAACTTGCAGCTGGTGTGGTCCTTTTAGTGTTATCGTAAGATCTATACTGTTCTTCTGGAGGGCTCTATCTTTTAACATGGGCTGGGGGGTGGTCCTGGCGGTTACTTCTCGTGGTGGGGCAATGTTTTTAACGTTTGCAACGTAACAGAGACGCGAAAAAGTCTCACGCTAAACCTTGCGTCTGGTGTGGCCCTTTTAGTGTTATAGTAAGATCTATACTGTTAGTCTGGAGGGCTCTAGTTTTTAACATGGGTTGGGGGGTGGTCCTGGTGGTTAGCTGGCGACATGGGTGTCCGTCCCTTATCATAGGGCCTTCTAGCTTAACACAGTTCTGCTCTCGGCTTCTTTTTTCTCCCCTCGGAACTGCGTCTGTCTCTCGGTGGGAAGGTATGACATGCATTTAGGCATTCTTGTGTCAGTCTGTGGTATTCCATATGCTCACTCGTTACTCGTATTACTTTGGTTAATTTAATGTCACGATTTATTCGGAGCTATGTGACATACTACTAGATTTGCTGATCATGTCAGGGTTTTCATGGAAGGTGTTGGATTTGCCTGACACCTTACATATGACCACCCTTCGAACTTAATTTTTGCACTGAAGTTAGGTAATGATTGAATCGTTGTCTAAGTCAGACAATAATTATTTCTTTATCTAAATTTTGTTGCCTACTGTTCAGCCACATTATTCTGGTTCAATTCTAGTTTGTATTACTAATTTATATTTTTATATTCTCCCACATTATACTCAAAAATATGTCTATATTGACAAGAGAAGAAAATTTTTATGCTATTATCAATTTTTAATTATTTTCTTTCTTTATGTAAGTGTGAAGTTTATTTTTTAAGAAGTTTGTTATCGAAAGTGTGGAGTCTTTCACATAGAATTTCTTAGATTTTTTTAAAATGTAGTAATAAAGTAAAATCTATTCCTAACTCATTTTCTAAATATCATGTACAAGTAAAATGTTTTTCTTTCTAGACACTCATTTCAACATTGTTACACTAACAAATAAGAATTATTTCCAAGAATTGGTTTGACAAAGAAATATAGATACAGAAGTATTGAGATATTATCCTAACAAATGGTACAAACGTTAAAAAAAAGGGAAAACATCCAACAAGATAATTTTTTATTCTTTGTTTTAATAAGGAGAAACTAAGTAAAATATAGTTTTTCTTCAATTTTTATGAGTTTTAGTGTCTATTATGCCTCACTTTTGTTCTTTATATATTGTCCATTTCAGAAGTAATGACTTAATTTTACGATAGTCAATTTTTTACTTAACTTCATAGTCAGTGACCGTTATTTTGTAGTTTATTAGCTGTCTGGTGTGCTTAACTTATTTAGTTTTTCAGACGTTTCTTTTGCACAATTCCTACTTCACATAATTTTATTTCACACATTCACACAATCCTATGACGTTGGCGAATGTTTTTGCACGAAGGTGATGGACTTGAGCGAGATGGATGTGGTCCAGTATTTGATGTATAGCTTCGTTCGTCGTTCCTTGTTGGCTTTGCAAGTGTGTGTTGCTGTTGTGGAGGTCCCATAATGGAATGGAGCTGTGAGTGCAGAATCTCGTGGTTTACTGGCTTTGTATGCATGAAAGTCATCGTTATGTCTCGGTGAAAGCGGTCGTTTTTCCTTGTAATACTTTGCAGACGACTAGTTTACAATAGGATAGGGATTTGGGAAGGTATGTCGTCTATTCTTCACCCATCTTCTTTCTTGGTCTCAATCTTGCGAATCTTCAACTTCTGTTCTTCCTGCTTTTTCTCTGCTTCTTACTTGATTCTTGGTTCTTCTCTGGGCAGGATATGGAAATCTTTATTGATAACTAGTCGATTTGAAGTTCTCCTCTTAGTAACAGTTTGATAAATTGGTTGGGCGTGTCATTTTTACTTTGTGGAAGTTTTCTACACTTTCATGCATCAGCGTGCTGTGCTGTTTAATAGCAGTAGTGTGACTTTTACACATTTTTTTTTTGCCAGTGTGGCTTGCCCAAGCGGTCTTCTCGTCAGTACGTTTTTTGCTCGCTCCGCTGAGTCGGGGCGTTCCAAGACCCTCTTGGTCTTCAATGTTCCGCCACTCTGTGGTTCCATGTTCTGTCCCAGCAGGGTTCCGCCACCCTGTGGTTCAGCAGATTTACTGCCCACTTTGGCTACATAGGCCCTCTGTTGGTCTCGCTGTCCTTTCCCTTCTCTCGGCGCTTCTGCCTTGTAGGAACTGTGTCTTGTTAATTATGTCCTTTTCTTTCTTGACACATCTCACATTGCTACTTGTGGGTTGTTCCATCTGGTCTTTGCTGGAGTTTTTACAATGGTTCATACAAAAAGTTTTCCTTATAATCATCTAACATATGTCTAGTACCTACAATGTTTTACGCCTTCTTAAAAAGCTTTACAAATTTTGGCTCTCTTTCCATGTTACAATTCTAAGATATTCTGAGTCTTACCTTCTACAAGAATCTTCAAATTCGTTTTTTATTTTTGTGTAGTGTCGTGGTGTATATCATTTTAGTATTTCATGCTGTTAGACTATCTAAGTTTTATCCCTTCACCTTAATCTGTGGTACTACTGGTGCTATATTTGTATTTGTTTTTATTGAAACTTCTTTCTTTTTCCCAACTTCCCCTCTCTTCTTTCTTCTTTCTCCTGACGATCTTATCTGCAACATAAACTTGAAATATTATGCTACTTATTTACCAGTAATAAAATTAATCTTCAAACTTTTTGATATGGCTCACATGTTGAAGTCTTAAGGTTTTGCCTGTTTCGGGGTTCATTAGTTCCACAGCATTATCATGAGCAATTTGGCGACTATGACAGGTCCTTTGTATGCAGAGTAAAACTTATGTATTTTTTGTTTCTGTCTGCTGGAGACATGGTGTGTTTTTACAAATACTTTCTGGCCTACTGAGATTGTTCTTTTAATTGCTGTCTACCCCCTCTTTCTTTTCTTTTAATGGCTGCCTTTCTGATGTTGGAGAGTGCTGTTGCTATGACTTGTTTGTGCTGTCTACGTGGTGCAATAGGAAATCTAACATTTTCCCTAGTTATGTTTGGGGGTTCAATATTTTTAAGTACAGTAACTGGAGGTAGTAGTGTAGTGCTATGTGGCATTTCATTTATTACTTCTTGATCATCTTTGAGGTATATATCCCAAGTGTTGCGTCTTTTGGCTGCATATAATCGGCATAAAGTGCCTATGTCCTTCATAGATCGTTCTGCTGGATTTATGCTAGGTTTATACTTAGATATGTAGATGGGTTTTATTTTATGTTGTTTTAACATGTTCTGCCATTGCACTGATTTGTATTGTGGGCCATTATCCGAAATTATTCATTACACTCAACCTACTTGTCTGAGAAAATCTTGTCTAAATGCTTTACTTATAGTAAGATCTGTTGCCTGTTTTAATGGTGTCAAGGTAACATATTTAGAAGTAAATTCCAAAACGACAAATATGAAAATATATCCATTTTTTTATGCATGGGAGGGACCCCATCAAATCTTATTTTAGGGATTATTGGAAACATTAGTGGTTTGGTTTGGAAAGTGGGGTGTTTAGCCCTCATACATTTTATGCATTTGACTAATACTGTTCTAATTCGTCTTTCCATATTAGGAAAATGGCTTGTTTGTTTTATTTTTAAAAAGCATTTCTTTGGTCCAAGGTGGCCATTACTTAAATGTGTATACCATATGTACTTATTAATTAGTTCATCTGGGATATAAATTAACCATTCATTCGTTGCAACATTTCGTCTAAAAAATAAAACATTGTTTTTTTACGAGATAGTGCTGTCGAATGTCTGGAAAATCCTTACTTCTCCACTTGTGTTTCATTCTTAGTATTTCGGGATCCTTGTCCTGTTCTTTGCCTATGTTATTCAGTGCTGTCGTAATGTAGTTTTAGAAAGGCACTTGTTTCATACAGTACATTGTAAACTGGTCTTCTGCTGCTTCTAAACCTATGTTATGGGATGGACCCTGTGGACATCGTGATAAAGCATCTGCTAATACATTCGCTGGTCCTGGTATGTGTGTAATAGTGAAGTCAAATTCTTGTAGTATTACCATCCATCTGGCTAACCTCCCATGAGTTAGTTTGGCGGATAACAGAAATTCCAATGCTTTGTGGTCAGTGTATACTTTTGTTTTTCTTCCGAATAGGAAGTACCGAAAACGTTGGAAGCCCCTAGAATGGCCAATGCTTCCAGCTCCGTGACTGAATAGTTTTTCTCGTTTTTTGTGAGTGCACGACTGGCGAATGCAATTGTTCTATATGATCTTAGCCCTGGCTCTTCGTATTCTTCGAATAAAACAACTCCTAAACCTGTTTTCACGCTGTCAGTGGCCATACAAAAATTTTGTGTTAGATCAGGATGTGCTAAAATCGGTGCTGTTGTTAGTGCGTTTTTCACTTTTAAAAATTCTTCATTGGCTTGTTGATCCCATACCCATGGCGTGTTTTTTCCAGTCAATGCACATAGGCGTGGTGTTGCGAGAGAGTTGATCGAAAAAAATTTTTTCATTGAATCCGGTGAGACCTAGAAATACTCTGAGAGTTTTCTTATTATATGGAGTACAGAATTCTTTGATTGCCGTTAGTTTTTCTGGGTTGGGCATTACCCCTTTCTCTGAAACCATGTGTTTTAGAAACTTCACCTCTCGCCTTCCAAATTTGTATTTTGTTATATTTACTATGACCCCATGCTCTTTCATGATCTTTAAAAACTGATTTAATGTGTCGTTGTGATGTTCCCAAGAGGGTTCTGCTATAATCACATCATCAACATACGAAGTAATTTTTTGTAAACTTTCAGGACTGAGTATAGTATTAAATCCCCTAATAAACGCTGCTGATGATATGTTTAAACCGAATGGCAATCCTTTAAACCGGTAACATCTACCGAATACGATAAATGCTGTAAATTTTCTACATTCTGGGGCCAATTCTATTTGCCAGAAACTACTCCGTAAATCAATTGATGAAAATATCTTAGCACCGTGGAAGTTTTGTATCAATTCCTCTAATTTTTCTGGGCGATCTGTCTCAGTGATTATGATTGTGTTGATCTGTCTGGAATCAAGCACTAACCTGATACTCCCATCTCGTTTTTGTACAATATGGAGCGGGCTGTTATATGTGGAGGTAGCTGGTTCAATAAATATCATCATCTAACATTTTAGATATCTCTTGGAATACTTTATTCCTGTAGCTTAATGGGATTGTATAGGGTGGCACTCTAAACGGTTTGTGCTGTTTTACTTCAAACTTGTACTTAAAGTGTTTAATACTGCCAGTCTTAGGTAAAAATACCTCTGCTTTATCTCGTAAAATAACGTCTAATTCTCTTTTACTGTGTTCAGAAATACCTTGAACTTCTTGCAATTTTTCGTCGATTTCTTTAAGGACTTCTAACATAAGTTGAGGCGATTCCCCCTTTTGTGCATACCATTCCAATTCTTCATTCTCTTTATCTCGCGTCATTCTTAATTGTTTGTTTATAACTGGTATTTCTTCTAATTTTAGCTTTTGCTCAAAGAGAAGTGTGACATTCCCGAATGTTACGCTACATTTCCCCATATCTATTATCGCTCGTTTCTCATTTAAAAAATCTGCACCTATAATCAAATCTACAGTTAGTTTAGGTATAATCACGAAGTTGGCTTCGATCTTTTGACCTTGACACGAAAGAGTTAACCTTCTTTGTCTCGTAACTTTCGCAGCATTGTTTCTAATAGGACCTCTTACTTTAATCTTACGTGTTTTCAGAACTGGCAATTCCTCATTGGCATTACAGTGCATGAATAAATTTTCTGAGATCGCAGTCTGTTCACTTCCGCAATCAGTTACAATATTGACTGGGATATGCTTTACCATGGCCTTCAAAATTGGTTGAATTTGAAAGGGTTGGTTCTGTTCTTCTTTTTCTTGCATCAACGAATCCTCCACTGAATCATACATGAGTCTTTTCAGGGCTTTCCCCTGTGAATTCGAACTCTCTGTAGGATAAGCTTCGACTTCTACTTCTCTCTCTTTCATTTCTTCTTCTCTATTTCTTCCTTCATTTACGCTTTCTTTAACATCATCTACTTCTTCCTCATCCTCGTCTATCTTCTCCTTCTTCGTCGCTACTTCTACATAATCGCATTTAAATGCTCTAATTACCGCTTCGTAACTTCCTTCATTATATACATTGGGTTGTGTGCCCACTAGTAACTTATTTTCAATTTCTGTCGACTGCGCATTATCCTCATTGAACTCACTTTCCCTGGTTTCCATCTCAAACGGCTCTGCAATACTCATTACTTCGTCCTTCCCTCCTACATTCGTTGTGCATGCCTCTGGTAATTCATCTTCCTCGTCAGTATTCTCCCAATTAATTTCGTCCCAACACTATACTGTTATTTTCCTGTCTTCCTTTTCATCTCGTCCCTGCGGATTTGTTTCTTCCTTCTTCTCTTCTCGTGATAAGGTATTTACTTCTCTGTTCAAGGTGCTGCAAATGTCCTGGGTCGGTGCGGCATTCTCTTTGGCATGGGCGCTTAGCTGTCAATTCGAACGTTTATCGGGGTTTGGTGGTCTTACCTCCACCTCTTCTATCTGTATTCTCTTTTCTTGTTCAGCTTGTTGATAGTGGTTTCTTTGTTGATAATTTGTCGGTCTATTGGCGCTCCAATACCCGTTCCTGTTGTCGTTATTCCCTCTGTAATAGTTGTTGCCGTTGCTGGGTGAATTATAGTTGTTGCCATATTCTCTTCTAAATCCATAACCGGTTCTTTGTTGAAATCTATTGTCGTTTCTTGGTGCGAAGTTATCACGTGGTTCGTAATTATTGTTTCTTCGTACTGTGTCTTGTGGATTCCACTGCATTTTGCTTTCGTTTTCACGTGCGCTTCGTCTTTTTCTTGCGTCAACTTCCGAAAATATGAACTCTAGTTCCCTTAGAATACTTTTAAATGCTTCGACGTCATCATGCTTCACTGGACCAATATCGTGAGAGAAACTTCTCTCTGAAATCTTCGTATGATCGGCATGTCGCTGCAACATTTTGCATGGTTTCGGCGACTGTTCCTGACATGTGTGCACACATAAAGTATAATTTGTGTGCTAGCGTCTAGTGTTCTGGTAATCCTACTCGGAGTTGATCAATAAAAGTTCGTGGATGTAATGAGTTTCCTTCTCGAAAGTGTTGAAATTTTCTAACTGTGAGGAAATGATCGTTGTCGTACTTCGTCATAGTTCCATATGAAATTCGCGCTTCTTCGCCACTTTTGTTTCTGATCATTCCTCCCGTCGTTCTTTCCGTTGTGGTAGATCCATTGGATATTGTCCATTGTAACTTTCGTGTACCCTTGCGTAGTATTGCTGTAGTGGTACGCAATAATATTCTTCCATCGGCTGTGAACGTGTAGCTGAATGCATTGCACTGTACTCTTCGCGACCTGGCTTTCCATTGTCAGGTGTTGGTTCGGTATCTTGTCTGGCTAACCTTGCCGCTTCATTGCACGATGCAAACTGTCTTGAAACATACATTTGTGGTTCAGCATGTGTTTGTGGTGCCGTTTGTTCATCAAGAATTTCGAAACGTGTTTGTTGCGGTGCAGGCTGTCTGACTTCACGTATGTTATTTTCCGCCTGTGATTGGAATCGAAAATGCATGATATCTTCATTAATTGCTTGTATTTGCGGTGCTGTTACAGATACGGATGTGGTTGCAGACTCAGTGCTTGTTCGATCCTGTTCACTACGCTCTTCAATAGTTTGCAACAACCCTGTTCGCAATTTCTGAAGTTGTCGCTTCGTTTGCGCTTCTACTTTGACTATGCGGTTATCATATCTTTTCACCGCTGCGTTTGTGATACGTTAGTGTAACACACTGTTTTCAACAATTTCACGCGCTGTACCTGCTGCTTGTATAGTAATTACGTTTATCTGTTTCTCCAGTTTCTTGACTTCTCCCTGGGTGTTGTTACATAATGTTTTGATCTCGTCCTGAGTGTCATTACGCAATGTTCGTACGTCCGCTTCTACCTTGTCAATTGTTGTTCTCAATTGATTGTGACCTGTTACTAAGTTTCCTATCACTTCTCGAGATTTTTTTGCCTCATCTTCAATATGACTTAACTGTAACTGAATTTTTTTGTTTTGTTCTTTAATCTCACGCATTTGTCTCGTGGTTTCTGCAATTTCTTTCGTCGTTTCTGCATTCTGAAGTTAAATTTGGTTCGAAATTTCTTTATTTTCTCTTGTCAGGGTTTCCGTCATTTGTTGTAATAATTCTGCCAGATTGGTGGGTCCTATTGCGTTTGCTTCCGACGTCCTACGCTCTGTGTTTTCGCCCAAGTGTTTGTTTGCAACCGATTGCATTGAATTGTGCGGCAACACGTTTCTGCTCGAATTCCTTGTACTCTGTGGTGAGGGAGCTCTGATTACTTGTACTATGGGTTCTACGCATTCAAGACGCAAGTTAGAATCCTCTCTACTTTGCTGCTCCTCTATCGTATGCTGACTTATGTTTTCTATGCCTTGACGTACATTATCCTCCTTATGGTGCGTTATCTGTCCTATTTCTCGCGATACTGCATCATCTGTTGTACTGTCCTCCGTCTTCATGTTGGGTCTCTACAACGATTCGGTCAAGGTCTCGATCTGCCATTGCTAATCTTTTCGAATACCTTATTTTCTGTTTTAAAAGCAATTCACGCGCCCTACTTCGCGTCAACATGCGCTCATACGATCTCACGCGTTTCATAAACATTTTGCACACAAGACTTGACAATCTATTCACTTACTTGTTGGGTCAGAACCAACTTGTCACCCATGTATCCGCCACCTGTGCGCTTGAATTGGAGAGAAAACTTAATTCTAACAATATTAAAATTCATAACTTAATTATGCTCTTGTATCTGCTAGAATGTTACATGTTCTAGTGAATAGTTTCTTACTATCTATCAAACTATTTATCACTTAAGGAAAAAAAATTTTGTTACAAAAATTTTTCAACAAGATATTTTTCTGACCTGGTTAGGCATGTGGTCGACCTTCAATCATGGTATTTTACCATCCTGGCAGGGTCGCCATTCTCTAAAGTTCTGCGTGGTGTCTGTCTGTTCTAAGTCGTGTCTCCCTACTACTTTCGCGCAACAACGCTCGGAATGTGGTTTTTAGGGAATTGACTAGTTTGAACCTGGGACCTGTTGCTGGTAAGACACACATGACATGTAGAGTTCAGAAGGGTTCAGTGAGACTAGCGGTGATATAACCAAATACTTAATGATTTCAGCGTCAGCTTCACTGCACTCCCTGTAAAAGAATCTTAATACTACCTAAATTTAGTGGAAAGGGTTCAAGGCTTTCCTATTTTTAGTTAGCTGGTAAAATAACGTCGAAAAAGCTGTTAAGTTTACAATTGGAAATTTTATTCTACTCACAAAACATTGTATATAAATAACACTATTGATAAAAGGAAATAGTTTAATACAGGATGATAAAAACCCACTGCGTTCAACAAAAATGTGAACTAATATTCCCTGAATGGGTTTCCAAGTTCAACAATGGATCGAAAGATGAACTATGCCATATCACATCTATAATCTAGATTTAAGTTAAGTTTCATAAAAGAGAAAACTATCAAAATGGTCTACAGTGACCCTCAATTATCTTTAATTATTTAACTTGTCGTAAAGTACAGTGGCTGGTGTGGCTTCTCAGTAATTATATAACAGAAAAATCATCGCGTTTCACATTTTTACTTCATGTAGCAAATGTGAATACCATGAGCTTCAATTGACGATCGACACTAGTATTACGTAAAAAGGGGATATAACAGATGGGTCTTCTGCAGTTCTGAGTGAAGTCTTATCCACTCAAAAATGCGGCATCGAGTGCCTTCATTACCTTGTCGGTGTTCGTCAGGGGGCGGCGGCCGGCGCAGCTCCATACATCTCGCAGTCTCCGAAGCAACACCCTCCTAACTTCTCCTGACTACAATTTACCGAAGTTGATTAAAAAAAAACTATCTGGCTGTGTTTTCATCTGACCAATCAGGGTCTCAATGTTAACCTTAAGCTCCGCCTACAAAAATTCTGTCCACCCAGTGAGAAACGTTATACTTTTCATGGTGGGGCAATGTTTTTAAAGTTTGCAACGTAACAGTGGCGCGAAAAAGTCTCACGCTAAAACTTGCTGCTGGTGTGGTGTATTTAGTGTTATCGTAAGATCTATACTGTTCTTCTGGAGGGCTCTATCTTTTAACATGGGCTGGGGGGGTGGTCCTGGCGGTTACTTTTCGTGGTTGGGCAATGTTTTTAACGTTTGCAACGTAACAGAGACGCGAAAAAGTCTCAGGCTAAAACTTGCGGCTGGTGTTGCCGTTTAGTGTTATCGTAAGATCTATACTGTTCTTCAGGAGGGCTCTAATTTTTAACATGTGCTGGGGGGTGGTCCTGGTGGTTAGCTGGCGACATGGGTGTCCATCCCTTATCGTAGGGCCTTCTAGCTTAACACAGTTCTGCTCTCGGCTTCTGTTCTCTTTTCTCCCCTCGGAACTGCGTCTGTCTCACGGTGGGAAGGAATGACATGCATTTAGGCATTCTTGTGTTGGTCTGTGGCATTCCATTTGCTCACTCGTTACTCGTATTACTTTGGTTAATTTAATGTCACGATTTATCCGCAGCTATGTGACATACTACTGGATTTGCTTATCATGTCAGAGTTTTGATGGAAGATGTTGGATTTGCCTGACACCTTACAGCCGCAGATGCAATGTTTTGTAGAGCCAGGTTGACAACTTCAGAATGCCGCAGTTTCCGTGTAGGCGGATTTGGACCGATTTCAGAAATGCGATTTGTCTTTATTTTTTAATATCAATATAGGCGGTAAAGAAGTTGAATCATTAGGGAGTTCATTCAGAATGTTTTTAAAAATATGAAGATACTGATCCCATGTTGTGCGATTCTGAAGACAATAAAGATGACACAATTTATTGATTTCCTTCATCCATCTCTCTGAAGCATTAGATTGAGGGTGAAAAAGTGAAATGAAAATTGGTTTAATCTTACAACGCCGTAGGGTACGAAGCCAAATTTTAGAGCGTAACTGTGAGCCGTTGTCTGATATAACTTTATCAACATGACCCACTTCTATAAGAAAATGTTTGATGAAAGCATTAGATACTGAACGAGCTGTTGCTTTGCGTAAAGGTGTAAAACACACATATTTTAATGTCAATTCCATTGCTACCATAATGTACGCAAAACCATTAGTAGAACGAACCACTGGTCCGAACTAATCGACTGCAGCCATCTCCTTTAAATTTGCTGGAATGATAGGAAACAATGGTGCTCTGTGAGAAATAGTTGGCGGCTTAGCATTTGCTGTAATTTGCATTTGGCAAGAACAAATCGATTACGTTTTTCCATGATACTGAAGTAGCAATTTTCTCGTAATTTATGAAAGCATTTTCTGGGACCAAAGTGTGCATAACTGGAATGTGTATACCAAATCAATTTATTAACCCACTCATCAGGGATGCAAACTAACCAACCAGAGTTGTCAACCAATTTTCGTTTAAAAAGAATATCATTGCAAACTAAATAATTCTGTCTAATCGCTACGCTTTCCTTTGTCATACGGCTGGTATCTATTGTCCTGTCTGTTTCGTCTGTCATTTTCAAAATTACCGCTACAATGTCCGTTCCGATCATATCCCTCTTCTCTGAAAATCTATTGTGATTACCGTTACTGAGAAAAGTACAAGAAGTTCCGTCGTCGTTGTCATACTCAAGTTCTTGTAGCAAAGTCTTACAAGTTTCAATGTTGTCTTTACATTCTCCGGCTAAAGGAATGTGTCTTATCGATTGTGGCAGCTTAGTTAAACAAATGCGAATTAATTCAGTCGGGCTATAAGAGTTAGAAAGGAATTGATTCTTTCGAATCATGTCTTCAAAGTATTCTGCCAGCGTGCGGAACTCAGATTGTTTAAAATTACGCTGCATAATAAGACTATGTTTGACTCTGTCTTACGTGTTTTCGGACCAATATGCCGATAGAAATGCATGATAAAAGTCATTTAAATTATTACAATCTCTAATAAGTACGCGCATGCGCGTCGCCGGTTCGTTTTCTAAATATCCACACATAAATTCCAGCTTGTGACTTAGTGGCCAATTTGGTGGAAGTGCGTACATAAATTGATCTAACCATGAACACGGATGTATGTCATTATTAGAATTGCGAAAGATCTTAAATTTCCGAACAGTTAAGAGGTGTATATAGTCAAAGTTATCGCCTCGTGGCGACAAAGACCTCCCGCGTGTGTCCCAGTCCGAATGTCGATTATTGTCAAGTTCGCGTGCCTGACGCTCTCTTGTTGCATCTCGTAAATGAAATAAATTACGTTCTTAAAAACCCGCTGCTATCGGTGATTCCAAATTTCTTCTACTGTCTTTTCCTACGATTTTGCTTTCAGTTTGTTGAACTTGCTTTCGTAACGCCTCAAATTCCCTTTTAACGCGTTCATCAAATTTTCCCTGATTTTCAACATGTTTATTTATATTTTCATACTCTTCTGTTACTGCAAATGGCAATGGAGCTTTATCATCTGAATCTCTGTCCCCATTTAAACTAAGATATGTCAATTTATCTAAAATCTCCTCAACTCTTTCCGATAAGTCACCTATTTGTTCTTTCTGTTTATTTACGTCTTCCGTAAGTGTCGCGACTCAGGTTTCAGTTTTGACACATTTAGTAGTTAACTGTTCATATTGTTGTGTTAGGTTATGTATTCTGTCATTTGATACGGATTCCTCGATTCTGTCAAACATTTCTTCCCTTCGTGTGCACGTTGAAGATTTAACTCTGAAAATTTTTGTACTATCACGCGATCTCTTTCTTCCTGTTCTCTATCCTGTTCCTTTTCTCTAATTTTTATTGAAATTAATCTATTATTGTGAGCATTCAAACTCGGTTGTACTTCTTCTCTAATTTCTTTCTTTAATTCTTATTTCATGTTTTTAAAACATGTCCCTATTCGTGATTCTAACTGTGTTTCCATTGTTCCCATATCAGTTTTTAGTTGAGATCCTAACTGTGATCCCAAATTTAATACTGCACTCATCAACTGCTCCATATTAACTGGTTCGAATTTCTTTTCACCCCTAACATTTCCCGTAAAACTAACTTCCTTCGTCATAGCTGTAAAGCTGTCTGTGTTCGATACCATTCCAGAATCTTCTGTCGTTAATCTCGTATTCTGTGAATTTTTTGATTGCGAAAACTTTTGAACTGGTTCCGGACTATATCCCTGGCTTATTAAATTGTTTTCTACTTCATTATTCTTCATACTGTTCTCCTGTGTTGGCGAGTTCGCCATGTTAACAATTTCGTTATTTTGACTATCCATCATTTTTGCTTTTTTCATCGATCGCGTAATCTCTTACAAAACATACAAAACTCGTCACTATACGGAAATTACACACAGTATAACACTTTATCATCCACAGTACCATTCACACGAAATGCTTCCTGACAAACACGATTAACGAACAATTAAAACCTCCACAATTGCACAAAATTGTCAAACCCGTATACGAGACATCAAAAATTAAATTCTGCAAAAATACCATTAGATGAATGACAAGACACTACAAATGTTCATTTACCAAATCACACATGCAATATAGACTACAATTACTAAACTACAAATTACTACAACAATACTACTGTCTGCTATTTTTACTATCCGAAGCAGCGGTCGCCACGTGCATGGGGGCTTAATTAAAATGCAATAATTTTAGCAGCTGTGTGTCCGGTTACGAAGTCTCGTAACCGGTTGGCCCTGACTAGTATTAGTACGCAATCTGACTGCATAAAATAACAATAAAGAATGAAAGGAATTTCCCGTTAACACAATTGATTAATTAAGTCCCCTGCAACTATAAAAGCTACGAAACAACAAAGCACAAGTGTAACTGTTCTGTGTGTGGAAGTGTGATTCAACGTACATGTATCTGGCACGGCTCTTCCTCAATACGACAAAATATTTTAAACACCATTTACAATGAACTAATTGAAAAACCAGAAATCCTATAATTGCACATAGAAACCAGAATTACAAGTCTAATACATGAACACGAGCCAGATGCTTTGTTGATTGAACCTGTGACCAAGAGGCATTGTCATTAAGGAAATGTGAAATAATTTTTTTTTCCTCCATATATATTGACGAAAATTACACTGTGATCATTGCAACATCTTCCATCTATACATTACACCAACCGAACAGCATCTACTGTCTCGCCCAACAGAACAACAACTGCACACGACATCCTCTGAACTAGTACTGCTCTCGACAGCCTCTCAACAAGTACTGCCCACGGCAACCTCTGAACTACTACTGCACCAGTGGAGGCCGCGGAATAATAATCTTTGGAGCAATCTCTGGCGCTGTGGGCGCTGTGACTCAGTGTAGCCACCTTTCAACTTCTTTCCTTAATCGTCCTTACGTGCCACAGGACCAATAGTCGCCGAGAAACGCTTTCTCAAATTCCTCGTAAGTTTCAAACGTATCCGTCGTATCCGTGGCCCATAAAGCACCATCACCTTGGATATAACCTGAAAAGTAGCTAACATTTAGCGCTTCAGTCCATGCCCTTGGTAGTACGCCACGAAATCCTCCTATGAACACAATCGAGTTTATTGATTTGCGGTCAGATGAGAACGGCTGAAACTGCCGATACTTCAACAATCTTTCTTCCATTAGCATTGCAGCGTACACATTATTAGCTCTGACACTGCAGGCATTCCGTTGCAATTTACATTTCCCATTGGCGAAGCATGTCCGTTACCAAAACATGATCCGTGGCTCGAAGCCTGGGTTCGCTCTGTTTCACGCAGCTCGTTTCTACAATCTTTTACTGCCCCTCGAATCTGTTCCCCATCTTTCGAAATATTTTACACAGAATGGACTATTTCGTCCTTCCAGTTTTTGAAATTTGTTCCTAATTTTTCTTTTACCTCCTTAATATTTTCTGATATTGGTAAACTGTCAATAAGCAATACGCTTAGCGCTTCTTTATGCTTTCGTAAATTTGCATCATCTGCTGTTCTTTAACAGATACCCATTCGTCTAGTTTAGTTGAGAAATCTAGCTGGTGCTGATTGAAATTTGCTTGTATCAACTGATCACAAACATAAGCTACGCTGGTTAGAGTTTCTGTTAACTCTGCTACGGAGAATTCTACGACTTCCTGCTTCAATCTCATGGTTGGCATTTCTTGGGTAATCTTCTGAATTTCCAGAGGAAACTGCTTTTGCTTATTACGCAATTCCGTTATGTCATTTGATATTTGTTGTTATTGGCTAACTATTGCCTGAATTGCAGTTGACATGTCTGCTTGCTTCTGTGATACAGTTTGTACCACCGCTGACATATCAGTTTGCTCTTGCGATATTGTTGGTACCCCCAGTGACCTATCAGCTTGTTTCTGTGGCATGTACTGCACCACTACTGACATATCCGTTTACTTTTGTGATATTGTCGTTGACGACACAGATAAAAGTCTCAGCTATTCCAAAATTAAAGTTAAAGGATTTGTCTCGTGTTGAGACGAAGCTACAATCTCCTATACACTAAGATTTTCACAGATTTCCTGAATCTCTGAAACTTTCTCTTCATCCATTTTAATTAGTGGCCGAGTCTTGACCATGACTCAATCAGAAACACAAAATACATATACGCTTTTACACCCTTAAATATACTGCTTCACATAAAAGAATTCTCCTGAAAAGAGTGAGCGGAATAATTGCGTATGACTACTTCTGAAGACAATACAGTAACGAAATGAAAATATAGCACTAGTCTACAATGTAATGGTTGAGACTATTCAGATCATAGACCCAGATTGAGACAAAAAAGGTTGATCGTTTTGTGTGCTTGCCTTATACAGATTGCAGCGATGTGAAGTTCTGCGGTGGGGATCGGGACTGTTCAACTCACACGACCGGACTCCACCAATATTAATTATTGTACAAGAAACACACGCACGATACATGGATTAGTACATGCATATAATAGTGAAATAATAAATAAACAATGACTGCTAATTGTGGGACGGCCTGTCTGGTCTCCAATTAAATATATTATCATTATTGGTAATTGATTAAAATATTTTTATTCAGTATTATAAATAAATATTCTTTATGTGTCCTTTTATTTTAGTTATTGATTTTAGTTGGCTTAACTTAGTTACTTATATCCGTTCATCTTTTCTCTCAAGAAAACCTGGAAAATACAAATATTTCGTTTTAAATATCCGCTCCACCTGAAATCTCTAAAATCTGTACTCGCTACGCAGAGGGTTCGGCACAGCTATTTGCTATAATGTTTGATGAGTGTGGATTATAGATACAACAATTTAGAAAGTTAAAGTGTATTAATTCGGAGATAATCTCTCGACAAGTTACGACCGTGAAAAATTCTGGTCCGCACTGTCGTTCCAAACTTCACCTCCGAGCGATCTACGTCTCCTAATGTCTGTACCGTGATAATTAACGAATTCCGGTATGAAGATACACACACCTTCGATATTTGATGTGAGTTACAGGATTTCTTTTTGTCCAAAAAACTATTTTAACATTTAAATATACGGTAATGGCGTCTCACAACAATACAATCTCTCTCTTCCTCTCACACGTCAGGTCTCTCCATTTAATTCACAAAGAGCCTTGAAACAAAATCTTTCGTTCGGTAAGACGCAGAGATGCGTTCGTAACACGGAAAGTCCAATTCTCGCAGACGGTATATGCCGTCCACCACAGAATCAATTCGTCGCACCCGAGTTATAGTTTTGGATGCTTTGTTACATGTCACTGGTATTCCGTTACTTATTGGAATATAAGGTGAAACTCCCTGAAATCGAGTTGCCGACCATTTCTTTTCGTTTTATGAGCGTAACTTTGCGGAAGAATAATGTTCTTTGGATGCATTGTTACACTTCACTGGTATTCGTTACTTATTGGAATATAAAGTGAAACTCCCTGAAATCGAATTTCCGACCATTTCTCTTCATTTTATGCGCATATCTTAGCGGAAGAATGATGTTCAGCTGACTGGTCAGTTACATCGAACAATGGTATCGGCAGTCGTATCAATGGTCTTATGGTCTCCTGCCCCATGGTATTTCTCAATGACGACGCAAACGGATGCTTAATTCGCATCTATTGTCAGGAAACCGGTGTACGCTCTTTATCAGCAATAAACAAAGCAAAATGACGTAATAATTGTCTAAAAAGATGTAGTAAAGAGACACAAACGATAGTTAAGATAAATGAAGTAACCGTATAATAAGGCAGTCTCTTCTGGTACTTCGGATCCTTTCGCTCAGTACAACAGGTGCACCGTGGAAGTCGAAAGCAGAATTTCCCTAGCTCAACAGGCCTTCAGTAAAAAGAATCAGCTCCTGACAAGCAGCCACAGAACTATTAAAATTAGCAAATAATTCATCTAAATCCTTGTCTGGAGTTAATGATTAAGCAGTTGTTCATCAGATGTCGTCCACACCATCTGAAGTTGGCCTTTTAAGGCCGATACCGGTTATGACTGTACCATGAAAAAGTAACTGAATCAAAAATTAAAAAAATAATACCTTGCAATAAGTCGGTCTCCGTCTCCACAAATGATTGGATTTTTTACAAATGTTTGTCTGCAGTATTTAGCCATATGGCTGTGAAACATGGGTCCTTATGAAACATGATATACAAAGCCTCGAAGCAATGGAAATGTGGATTTGGAGAAGGAAGCTTAAAAGAAGCTGGAGAGAGAAAAAGACGAACGAATAAGACCTCAAGTAAGTATAGGAAAGAAGTAAATTGATCACTACTATACAGGATGAGTCACTAACTATTGCCACCATCAATAACTCCGTAAGTATGATAGGAGCTGAAAAGTTTGTGGGACAAAAGTTGCGTAGGACTACGGGGGCCATAATATGACGTTGGCTTTTTGTCGTTAGGTGGGGTCGCGTCAGTGGTATGAAGGTCAACTTTGTTTTTTTTAAGTGGGATGCTATAGTTTGGTAGTTAATTTCTGATAGCGGCTATCGAGACGAATCGAATGATTTTAACAGTAAGGTCAACGAAGGCCAAATGGTTCAGATGGCTCTGAGAACTATAGGACTTAACAACTGAGGTCATCAGTCCCCTAGAACTTACAACTACTTAAACCTGACTAACCTAAGGACATCAGACACATCCATGCCCGAGGCAGGATTCGAACCTGCGACAGTAGCTGTCTCGCGGTTCCGCTCGTCCACCCCGGCCGGCTCCAATAACAGACCTAATGATTCTTACAGGAATGTGGTGTACTTCCTAAGATGAAATACGGGCCTATAATTCTGTCCTCCAGAATTCCACACCATACATTCACCGACCACGGTTGAAGTTGCGCTCGTGCAGCGGAGGCGCGCGCATCACTGGTGAAGCACCCGACCTTTGCCTGGCCAGAAGAAGAGCTGTGAAGCTGTGCTTGGACTGTGGCGTGACGCTAACCAAATTGTCGTGATTCATTATTATGACGCAGCAAAATTGCCGTGTCCTCGCGTCACAGAATGGGCAGAAACGGACAGAAGAAGAAGGCAGGCACAGACAATAAGCCTTCGACACCGCAACCCACCAGGAATGCGGAATGGAAGCGTGACGAACGTCATACATCTGCCCCCCCCCCCCCCCCCCCCCACTGCACATTCAGTGCAGTAGAGGGTAATGGGCAGGGATGTGTGGTATCATAGCCAAATGCTGCAGGGAAGAAATAGGCAGAGAGTCCCTGGACTCAGACGCCATCATCCAGCTGCAGGCAGCGAGCGTGGCCGACCACGGCGCACTGAAGAGCGCTGTGGCCGCCCACATTGTTGATCCACCTACTGTGGAGAAGACGACCGCGCCGAATCAGCGCGAGAAGCACTCCAAGGCCCTGATCAGAGGCTGCCCTGGATCTGTGATGAAAAGACGGTCCAAGAGGGACTGTCACGTGTTGGATTCCGGGATGCAACTACAACCGGACAAATAAGAAGAGGCTGCCGCTGTACATCGGCTTAGTGGAAACTGCGACGGATGGCAGCGACATCTTCCGGATGAGGAAACTCTTAGACTTTCGTGTGACCGTCGAGACTCTTCCCCGAGGCATGGACCCTAAGCCACGGTGCTTCAGGCGCCAAGATGAAGGGCATGTGGGTAATTACTGCCACAACTCGACGCGGTGCGTTAAGTGCGCCAGCACGACACCCGCGACTGTGACAGGCGACGAGAAGAGGTGCCAACTTATGCTCGCTGCGGCGCGCCACGTGTGGCAAACTGGCGTGGCTGCCCGGCTTTCGCCAGCGACGGCTGCGCTGGAGACAAGGCACAAACCGAGACGACGCTACGACAGCACCGCAAACACCGCCGAACGAAGACGCAACCGAAAGGCGAGAAGAGAGCTCCCAGTGCCAACAGGCGGCCGAAATACCGCTCTAGTGAGAGTGGCGCGGGGGACCGGCCGCTGGCGGTTGCACAGCAAGCGCCGCAAGTGCAGGAGATGCGCGCCATCCTGGCGGCCCCGGAGGAGGAGGCGATTGCTGCCTTTAAAGCCGCCATGGACGCATATAGGGTAGGTTTTAAGGCCATCCTGACAGCAGAGATGGAGGAGGCATGCAGCCAACTGCGGCAGTTGCGCTCGCAGATGGCGAACGGCATCTGTGGGGACGCCACGTTCCACTTACGGAACAGCCGGCGGAAGCTCACACCGCGGCGCATGCACCGAAGAGGAAGACGGGAGCCGCCGAAACAACGCCGAAGCCCATAGCTACCGAGCAGCTCCACTTCGGCGAGTGGGCTACCACAGCGGTCAGAACGCTGAGGGGTATTGGCTACGTCATCCGCTACCAAGGGGAGAGACAGCCGCAGCCCTCACTGAGTTTGTCAGCGCAGCCAACGAGTAAGGAGTGGTGCCGCTACGCGACCACTCATCTCCCAGCGTTTGGCTTCGACGCTCGTCCACCAGACACCGATGGGCGACCTGGGCTGCTATTATTTATCTTACTGCCATTGTGCTGATCGTTTCGGTACTCAGGAGCACCGAACGGTCTAGTACTCGAATTAGAGCCCCTGTGTTATTCAGTATGTATTTCGGAAGCGATACCGTTCAGGTCTAGAGAACCTAACCGCTGTTGTCGGTTCGCGTCGCGCAAGCCAATCAAAAGCAAGTGGCCGCAGATCCGCGCTAGTGCACTGAGCGCGCACAGTGCCACGAACACAAAGCGGCTAGCAGACAACACAGGCGCGCTGTTCTTCGAAGTACCGAAAATTTCGTTTACGTTGCCACAACGCATGACGCCGCATTCCATCGAGCTGACGTGCCCGCCTTCATTGCTCTTGCCTCCTCCTTAACAGTGTCAGGCGCAGTATATAAATTTCCATGACTCTTTGCTGAAATGATGAAATTTTTGGTTTTCCTGACTGCATGTTTCCATGCATGCATAGTAACGTTAGTGTAATTGACTGTATTGTGCACTTGCACGAATAACAATGACTCAGAATGTGTTGAATGAATGAAGAGGGGAAAAATTTTTGAGTCTATCAATGCGTGAACCCGTGTCTATTCGTATCACATTCCGCCGTGCTAACCACATGGCCACCCCAAATAATACTAACATAATGCTCAATTCTTGTACTATTGTGTAGAGGAACGTAGGCTGACTTGGTTGCCAAAAAGTGCTGCGTAACTCATAAATGCGTGATGATTTGGAAGGTTTCCAATATGAGGCATCACATAATTGCTTTCCATTGTTACATTGAAGCTGTAAACATGTCTCTATAGTTACTAACTAAACCATTTGTGGGAAAAAGTACACAAAGTCACTAGTAACGTCAGTTCACACTCATGCAACATACGTAAGCAGAGCCGATGTCTTGATATTTAATGATCTTTAAACTCTTATTTGCGCAAAAATTACACGTATTTTGAGATAATATTGATCAAAAACTTTTTTTATGTAATCATTCACATAACAACCTAAACTAACCATATTTCTGATAAAGGAAAATAGTCTATTATCAACTCACTTTCAAGCAGATGCGTCCTCTGGTGATCCTTTAGTAACATAATCACTAAACACAAAGCTAAAACCGCTAAATATGTTTAAAATAACAAATTATAGGTGTACATAAACCACAGCTAACCTACCGATAAGGCCACACCGAAATCCAAAACCTGTCGGTACAATTGTGGTAAAATCGGTGGGAGGACCGTTCGGTAACAGGTCTCAGAAGCTTAATGAATAGGATATTTGGATAAATAACCGAAAATGACTTCACTACCTAGACTAACCTAATACAACGATCGGTATGAACGATACAGAATAGGGCCCCTGAGTCGTCCCTCGCGCCAAGTCACCACTGACGCAGCGCGGCTGGGGGCTCTAACAACCTGAACTGCAGCACACCGTGCTGGATCACCGTCACGGACTGATCTCTTATGACGAACATATGGCTTGACACGGCATAATACCCGCGTCTAACTTAACCCATCGTAGCATGACCCATCGCAGTCAGCAAGATTCCGCTACTGCTCTTATCACTCGACCTAATTATCGCAGAGGTTTTTTTTCCCCTTGGCGCTTGCCTTGGCTCTTTTTTCCCTCTGCCCTTCAAACCACTACCCTTCGTTCGACTTTCGACCCAATCTACCTCCAGACGAGCGCCTATTAATAGTTAACGTTAATCAGACTTCCGCAAACATCGCAGTACCCACATCCTGCGACACCTCACATTAGTGTAAACTAATTTCTTTGCAAGGGAGACCAAGAGATGAATACACTAAGCAGATTCAGAAGGATGTAGGATGCATTAAGTACTGGGGGATGAAGAACCTTGCACAGGATAGGGTAGCATGGAGAGCTGCATCAAACCAGTCTCAGGACTGAAGACCACAACAACAACATTTCCGTGATTCGTGAATGTAGCCTCATCAGTAAATAAAATCAAATTACTAAACGTGTCATCCCTCTGAATCTGAAGTTGAGCCCATCGGCCGAATTCAGTGCCAGGCATACAATCCGTACTAGTTAATTCTTGGTGGAGACTGATATGGTAAGGATGATATTTACGGCGATTCAGAACACGAACAACACTGCTCTCGCTCATGCCAGATTCCCTTGCGATTTGACGCGAACTGACACAAGGTTCTCGAACCAAAGTGGCAAGACTACCATTTTCCGTTTCCTCGTTAGTAACTTTCCATTCCCGGATATGTTTAGGATGCGTTAAAGATCTAGTTGTTCTCAATTTATAATACATATATTTAAACCTATGACGTGTAGGGTGAGTACGTTGAGGATGTCTTTCAGTGTATAAGTCTCTAGCTCTCACTAAATTACGTTGGCATTCTCCGTGAATGAGAAACATATCGCCTCGTTCTTCGAAGGAATACATCATTCACATTCGCTTGTTTCGACGATACTAGTCTTACCGTTGCTATTAGTATTGTATTGCGAAATCGTCGATTAGTGATTAGATGTCAATGGCACGTTAGATGGATACGCTGTATTCGGCGAATATTTACTATTTGCACGATATACTAGAGAGAATTGTCAGGGCATGTGCTTCGTTATGTGCCGAAGTGATAAGGAATACCATTCTATCTATGATAAGAAGATTGCAGCACAGCATAGATACCAATGGTCATCACCTCGAACGCCTACTGTAAATGGACGTTCATGCCAGCTTTTTGACCTTCGTTGACCTTCAAAGACCTTACTGTTACACATCATTGGTTTCATGTAGATAGCCGTTATCTGAAAATAACTACCAAACTATAGCATCCCATTAAAAAAAAAAAAAGTTGACCTTCATGTCTCTCACGCGAACTCACCTAGCAGCAGAAACGCAACGTCATATTATGGCTCCCGTTGTCCCATGCAACATTTGTCCGACAAACTTTTCAGTTACTGTCATGCTTTCGGAGTTATTGTAGGTGGCATAAGTTGGTGACTCACCCTGTGTAATTGTGTAATAGATGAAAACATAATACATTGGTCAGAGTTAGGACCCAAGGAATTCATAACCACCATATTCGAAGGAAAGATTTTAGGGAAGAAAGGTAGACCACGGCAGAATAATCTGGATTTTATTATGGTGGGACTTAAATTCAAACTGTAAGCAGATATGAAACGTTCAGCAAAGAAGGGACAAATAATCACGCGTCGGCGATGATGATGATTTAAGAAAATGCAGTGCACACAGTTTTTGACATGAAACTGTTGTAAATGTGAAATGTTACTGTCAGAAGGTGATCAGACAGTCAGCGAAACCGACTGTTTTAAGCAGTTAGGACTGTGGGTAGAGGGAAAGCTTGTCCAGAAACTTCACGGCACTATCGTCACTGTAAGAAATGTCTGCTCTGTTTTTGACAGTGGAACAATAATGTTTATTTACTTTACTGACTTTCACGCCGTGTAGGTTCAGGTGTCTCGGAATACTAGAAGTGCCGTTTCTAACAACCCTACCACAACAAAAGTCAAAATTTAATGATAATTGTGGTGTTGCTCACGCTGCTAAATACTGCATTTTCGGGCAACAACAGTCATATTATGCGGCAGCTGTCATTAGAGCACAGTTAATAAAGCCATTTCATGTAGAATAAACTAGGCACTCATCTTTTCGTGTGTCCCACGCTGGTCTCGTAGTAAAATCATGACTCAGTCGTCGAAAATCTAGGTGGTGATAATTCCAAGCTCGGATGTAAAGAGGCCTAGGTTTTATTCTGCTATATTCAAAAGTTTTATAGATGTATTTCACAAACCATTCTTGAAGATTACACTTTTGCAGGACAATGGTGATGTAAAAAAAAGTAATCAGCACTCCGAATTTAAGTTACACTTCCTTTTTAATGCTTTTATTGCAATATCACGTAACACACAAAACATCACTTCACAATACAAAACATACTAGAAAACATCTCCCTCACTGTTAAAGTTCACATCTTATAAGCTGACTACAATATGCGTCTTTCCAACATGACGTCCCAAGACTTGACTTTTTCACGGTCCGACTCTCTAATAACTAACTAATAATCGTTTACGAGCCCAAAAATCAGAGTTACAAGTACGTCAAAGATCATAGTGACAAAAGAAAGAATACACATAAAAATAATATCATTGCAATATAAACATATCGATGTATCAAAGTATATCTACATTAATGAAATCTAATCTGAATGTTGTCTCAGAAACATGTTAACTACTTTGCAGAAACACAGTAGAATACTGCTGGTACCAAGAGGCTGAGGTGAGATGCCGTAATGGTTACGTAATTCAAGTACCATTACACGTTCTTGTAGATTATTCCATAATAAGTTGACAGTACTGACTCACTGAGAAGCAACTGGTACAGGCCCTTGCATAACGATTTCTTAAACATTTTACAAAAATATGGTTCTAAGCACTATGGGACTTAACATCTGAGGTCATCAGTCCCCTAGACTTAGAACTACTTAAACCTAACTAACCTAAGGACAAAACGGACATCCATTCCCGGGGCAGGATTCGAACCAGCGACTGTAGCAGCAGCGCGGTTCCGGACTGAAGCGCCTAGCATTGTACAGAAAGATATCCACTGATCAGCAGGTTTCGTTTCTAATAGGCTTCCAGCGAAGCTGAGAAATGTTAAGTGGTAAACTCCAATAATTCAAATCCAAGATGGAATATTTTCGTGTGTCGCTCTCCTATTCTGTACAGTAGTTCTTTGCAGTAGTTAAACGATACTCTGTAACATGCTATTTGTACGTGCACATTCTGCTTCTTCGTGTTTTATTAATTTTTTAGCTCATTGTTTATAAATTTTTCAATCAACTTTCTGTAAACTGTGAACTAACTCGTCCCAGGAGCATGTAGCTTTCACTCACTCGGTCCCACGGAACCTAATTTACGATTAAGTGAATCACAAGAAAGGCATGTCAGCACTTACCTGATATCCCTGTATATGCTAATAAACCAATATATTAAATGTAAATAGCACAGACTGGGTCGATTAGTACGCAAGCTAAACACCTGTGAGGGACGCTCTGATTTGAGCCCTGGAAATACCAGCGACCCAGCTGCGACACGTGAGGTGATCCCACGACGCTCGTCTGAGGATAAGGTGCCGAGGGTGAGCAGTTGAATGGGAGAGTAAGTTCCTGTTTGTGTGTTGGTAGAGGTGGAGGGCGGGGGGGGGGGGAACTGAGGGAGGGAATCTGCCAGGATAAAAGGGAAAACCTCTTCCACAGCTTTTCTTCACATTTGCAAACACACACACACACACACACACACACACACACACACACAAGTACATGCACAAACACATCACGCACGCGCATACACACAGATTGGGGAGGTAGGAAGGCGTTTCGGGGGGCGGGGGGGGGGGGGGAGGAGGAGACACACACTCTCGCTCTTTCAGTCTGATGTTGTCCTACTCTGGACCGAATCGCTTGCTGCCTTCGACTGATCTCTCATAGTGTAAAAGCTAAGATAAGAGCGTGCTCCAAAGCTTCTCTTCGAGCAAAACCTTTCAAACTGTTTCCGTTGGTTGTGAAACAACGGTTCGCTCCTATCCAATGTATACGCAGTCGTGATTTCATTATTCCCTACTGAGAGTTTACAATATACAGAAAATTGTTTATTTTTGTCAACTGCCAGTAAATTAGAGGGTTCCTATAAGATACAAAATGATAATTTCGTTCGTTGATACTTACATTGCTGAACCAATGAATTCTACTGCTGGACGATCATCGGCTTTGGTAATTTGAACATAAGTACTGACTATTCCAGTACAATGTGTTACATGTAACAACAATTTCCGTATCTGACACTAACTCACTTAGTACGTTTTTCATAGTTTTTAATGCTACATTATACGGAGAGCAACAGAATAAGTCTCGGCAAGCGTTTATTAAATCGATTTGGCGTGTATTGAGGATAAAGTGACCAAAATCATATATTTCTCCTATCTCTCTCCCTCTCTCTCAAAGTATTCTTCCACAGATGAGCGATTTTTAATTGGGAAACAGGTTGGAAAACCTTAAAGAAACTTATGGTTGCTTCCTGTTAATAGTTAAAGTTATTGCTCTACTAAGTGTCATTGTACTCAAACTTGTAAGATTATTTTCAGTGTAATTGAATGATAAAAACATAATCGATGTCCTGTTTCTTTTAATGTATATCGTTATTTTTGAAGTAGACTTCTTAAATGCTGTCATGGCTTAGGTGCAACTTCCCGCGCTGTTCTGCCCGATGCAAATCTCTTCATCTTTACATAAGCATCCACTTGTACACGCTTAAGACGATAAAATCTTGCTCTCTCCCTCTACAGTTTCTACGCTCCCCGCTTCCCTGCATGTCGAAATTAACTACTGTTTGAGACGTCCTATCAACCGTTTCCACGTTTCTGTCTAGTTTTACCATGATTTTCTTTCCTTACAACTTCGATCAAGTTTCCCTTCATTAGTTTTGTCACCTGCCAATCTAATCTTCAGCAATTTTCTGCAGCACAACATGTCAAAATCTTCTATTCTCTTTTTATCTGCACTGTTTCGTCCACGTGTGTTTTCCATAACGCGCAATGCCAAGGGTCTGGGTGTCACCATAAATGAAAAAGAAAAAGAAAAAAAAATGTCGTCGTATGTCTTTAACTTTATTGAAAACATACGTTTTAAATAGGTACTGATGGACAAGTAGGCTACAGAGCCTTAAAAATATCTTTTAGCACAATCTTAGCAACACCAACACATATTTCTTTGTGTTTGTAGCGAGTAGAGGAGTATTTCGTGACCACCATATAAACTTCCTAAAATTTAGTTATTGTAGTCGATTTTCGTTAACAATATACATTTTAAAGTTATGTGGACGTGTAAGAATGGCCGTGAACCTGAAAATATGAATATGACATTTGTTGTGACAAGTCACGTTCAACACTAGGATTTAAATTTTAACGATACATTTAAAACAGTTGCGGCATTTCATATAAAAAACTGTTACAAGTAATAAATATCTTCTTCAGACTAGATTACGATATTTTCAAAAGGTGGGAGCAAAAAAAATTTGTGCTATATGTAAATATAATTCTCTCTTCATCATAGCTTTTATTGCTGCTGCTTGTTTGGGTTTTATATCTTACTCATCGCTGCCGTGATTAAGGATTTACCTGCCAAAATGGCGGTAGTGAAACTTGTGTATCAATCTCAGCGTCTTATTTCGTAATCTAAACCCCTCACAGTTATCTGATTTCATCTACCAAACACCATTCTACTTCTTTTAATTTGGTTGATGTTTATGTTACTATACTTTTTCAAGAGAGTTTTCACCTCATTCAACTGATTTTCCCAATTCTTTGCGGCCTTTGATATACTTACTAAGTAGTCGAGATACATTCAGCGTTGAACAGATTTCTTTCATCATCAACCTACAAATTGCTGCCACTGCAATTACGGAAAATGTTGCGGTCCTTCATGAGGAACCATGATAGGCTGACGTCTACTAGTCCATCCCTTCAGTGTGGTTGCAACTACAATGCGAGTTCCTATATCGCTGAGGCACGCTCGCCGCCCCACTGCGGCAAGAAAATTTTCCGCAGGACAAAATAATTAAGACATTCTCTTCAGTTGTAATCTGAACAATTAGAAATTGAATATTAATCTGCGGTATGAAGGAATCGTGTTGTCGATGGAGGATTATCAGCTGACAGCATAGAAGAATCCAGTTAATCGTAACTGAAGCGATGGTAGATCGTTATTATGAAGTACTACAAAAAAGTAAATTTAGCTTAAAAAGTAACAAGGAAATGTAACTAACGTTTAGTAATTATCACGAAATAAAAACGTCGATTGTAATATGTTATATGTGGAATTATGAAATTTTCTGGTCGATTTCAAGTATGGTTCGATTATCTTCCGGTTGCATTCAATATCTGTGTCTGCAGAATCACTTGCTCGTGATATTAAGAAAACCAAGTTAGCTTCAGCTGTGGGATCCTTGCCTACATGATGCTGATATTCTACAATGGTTTGAAGTTCATGCAAGGAATTAATTGACTTCAGGTCACAGAAAGAGGCCTAAGAATTAAATTTAAAAAATTGTCTTACTTCCATTCCATAACAAAGCATAGTATCATATTTTGAAACACCTCGTCAAGATAAGCTAAACATTGGATTTCTTTGCCCGAAAACTAAAACAGGAATTACGTTTGTATTTAATTCCAGAAGGTCCTTGAACAGCGTACAGAAGGGACTGTGTGTACTAACTACTACTGCTTCTCAGCATACAGCTGCCATAATGAAATTTTTCATCAAGTGAATAGGTTACTACACAGAATAAAAATCAGGAATAAAAAGGAAATTCAAATACTTCACGTCACTCGCTACTTCGCGAGTAACATTAACCACGAATAAACTTTTTCAGTATATTCTCAGAAACTATAAAATATTTGCTTCTAAGCAGATACACTTAAGAGGATCTTATTGGATTCATATTGTGGTGGTCCTTTTTTGTTGTTGTTGTTGTTGTGGTCTTCAGTTCTGAGACTGGTTTGATGCAGCTCTCCATGCTACTCTATCCTGTGCAAGCTTCTTCATCTCCCAGTACCTACTGCAACCTACATCTTTCAGAATCTGCTTAGCGTATTCATCTCTTGGTCTCCCTCTACAATTTTTACCCTCCGCGCTGCCCTTCAATACTAAATTGGTGATCCCTTTATGCCTCAGAACATGTCCTACCAACCGATCCCTTCTTCTAGTCAAGTTGTGCCACAAACTTCTCTTCTCCCCACTCCTATTCAATACCTCCTCATTAGTTATATGATCTAGCCATCTAATCTTCAGCATTCTTCTGTAGCACCACATTTCGAAAGCTTCTATTCTCTTCTTGTCCAAACTAGTTATCGTCCATGTTTCACTTCCATACATGGCTACACTCGATACAAATACTTTCAGAAACGACTTCCTGACACTTAAATCTATACTCGATGTTAACAAATTTCTTTTCTTGAGAAACGCTTTCCTTGCCATTGCCAGTCTACATTTTATATCCTCTCTACTTCGACCATCATCAGTTATTTTGCTCCCCAAATAGCAAAACTCCTTTACTACTTTAAGTGTCTCATTTCCTAATCTGATTCCCTCAGCATCACTTGACTTAATCCGACTACATTCCATTATTCTCGTTTTGCTTTTGTTGATGTTCATCATATATCCTCCTTTCCGTTCAACTGCTCTTCTAAGTTCTTTGCTGTCTCTGACAGAATTACAATGTCATCGGCGAACCTCAAAGTTTTTATTTCTTCTCCATGGATTTTAATACCTACTCCGAATTTTTCTTTTGTTTCCTTCACTGCTTGCTCAATATACAGATGTGTTGATATTAACGCGTCATGAAAAGTTGGAATTAGTGTTTTCCTGGCTGCTTCACAACTGGAAAATTATTTACGTCAGTGACTCAGTTGTGGTACTTCTCGCAGTTAGTTTGCCCGACATGATGTTTTTGTAATAAAAGAACCATCAATGCAAAAAATTTGTTGCTATGAAACTAATTGTATTATTGCAGTTAACATTTGTTAGTTGTTTTACTATAGTGAAATTGCAACGTCATTCCCGTTAAGCGGGGGATCAGAAGAATTTACTGAAATCACTTTACACAAATATGAGGAAATATTTGAAAAACTGATAGCTTTAAGTAGTTCAGAGGGAGAACAGCTAATCAAGAGAAGCCTTTTACAATTTTTTTATTTGTCAAAATTACGAAATACTAAGATATTTATTACGACTCTGGGCCATTATCATTTAGAACAAGGGCATTGACCTCTGCACCAAGTTTGCCCTATAGAATTTGCATAAGGCATTTAAGTCATTCACTACTTGACTGTAGGATCTGTTACAGTAAAACATTAGCGACGCTTTTAAGTAATTTTTGACTGTATTTAGGCTAAATATTACATGAAACTTATACGTTTTCATGCCTCGTCACAAAATGGCTTCCGACTCTGCGAAGAAACAAAAGGGAAGCGAGCGCGATTCTTTTTCAAAAGGAACAGAGACTGCTATTACATTCGTAGAATCTATTAATTGTTTGTAGAGTCTTTGTGATTTTTCTGCGATAATATTTATTTCGTTACGAGGACAGTTTTGCTATATTTGCGAAGTTCTTCAATATTAATTTTTCACGTTATTTGACGTACTGCCACAATATGTGGACAACTTCTTCAACACTACTCACGAATTTCTTAAAAGGAGCTACGTATCTGTCGAAAAAGATATCACTTAAGATGAATGTTATGAAATACCTGTTTTCGACATAGTTTCTGCAGCATTGCGATTACTATAATAAACAGTTGAAAGTTTTTTTCTTTTTAGACACTATCCTAGGAATTATTTTCTGCTCTTGATTACATAAAGGTTTGTCGTAAGCTTTTTATCAAACCTGTATATGGGGAAAAGTATGACAATTTTTACTATTTCCACATCATTTAGAACCATTATATTTAGAATCTATGGAAATAAGATTAGCGTGTTCGTTCTTTCGTAAATAAGTGTTAGGCAATTTTTCCTCGTATCTTTCGCATATTGATGTACAAAAAAAATGGCTCTGAGCACTATGGGACTCAACTGCAGAGGTCATTAGTCCCCTAGAACTAGTTAAACCTAACTAACCTAAGGACATCACAAACATCCATGCCCGAGGCAGGATTCGAACCTGCGACCGTAGCGGTCTTGCGGTTCCAGACTGCAGCGCCTTTAACCGCACGGCCACTTCGGCCGGCCTATTGATGTACAGTCTGAACAGTCTATGTAATATAAGCTACATCAGGCTGAGCCGGGGTCTTGTTACTGTATTTGGGTGACAGTAAGGGCACGATAGTAGAAAAGAAAGCATAACTGACAAATACAGTTGATGGACAGGAAAACAGGTAGCCTACATAAATAACGATACTACTATTATCTCATCAAATGAAAAGCAGCAGAAGGTGGGTAAGTCATCTTCGGTGAGCACACTTTTCGTCTTGTATTACAGGAATCCTGTGGTAATGAAAAGCTCATCTATTTGCTGCACTGTTTCTGAAACATGCAACTCATTTAAAATCCTCGAACGGATAATGAACGAGGCCCGTCCGGTAAAGTCGCTCTTGGGCTCTCGAAATAATGATGTAGCTGTATCAGTCGTCGTTTCATTTCAGCGGACAGTAACAGGAACATCGGAGCTGTGTCCCGCACCAGTCTGGAAATTACGCAGAGTGATGGGAGTACCTGTTAATGTTGATGGGCGGCCAGTTCGACGTAACGTTGCGTTGTCCGCGCATTGTTTGGAGAGCTGCTAGCGCTCTCAAAACGGCACTGATTTTCAGCTCGACATTGCAGCCGGATTACCACATCAATTCAGAGACGCAGAGTACCGCCGGAATGGTGTAGTGGGTGGAGCTGTACTCGCGACCTAATAACAATTCCAGCAACTCACTGACAAATTACGCTGAAGTGTTCTGCGAACTATGCGGAAGGACTTTTCGAAAATCTGAGTTTGTAAATTCCATGACGTTCACTGCGGTAAGTGCAGCACACGGTATTTCGAACTGTGGTTTTTTTGTTGTTTTTCAGTTTAGCCTGATACTGCAGTTTGCTGCTTTGTTTCCTATGCAGATGTAATAATTTTTCCGTAAATTGCTGAACCAAAGTCCTTTATAACACGAGATTTTTTCCCTTTCTGAAATTGTTAGCTTGTCTCTACTTCGTCGCCTGTTTATATGGCCTAACGTACATGACACTGAACATTGAAATAGTTTTTCCCAAAGATTTCTTTCCCCTTTTTTCTCTTTGTTGTATTGTGACAACGAAAAAGCTATTATATAGACAGCATTCTGTTCGATACCTATACTGCAAATGACTCCCCTCAAGGCGCCTATAAAATATGTTTTTGCGTTCTATTGTTTCTAGGTATGCATTTCATTTCTCGGCTTTTCCTTATTTGCCAGCCTATCAGTGACACACTTAGGACTTTATAGTAGATTAGGATTGCATTTTTAGCACATATCGTAACATAAATGCTTGTCTAAAAGATAATAGGGCTCTTTTATTATTATTTTCATTCTGTATAGCTTTTAGTTTTTCTTGTGCAGCTTGCAGCGTTACAGCCGCATAGGCTTAAATACCTACAGTAACATGACCACCCGTACTCGCATTTCCTTGTGAGTCATCTACACCTACATCTGTATCTACTTTTACATCTACATGACTACTCCGTAATTCTCAATTCAGTGCCTGGCAGAGGATCCATCGAATTACATTCCAGCTATTTCTCTATTGTTTCTCTCTCGAACGGCGCACGGGGAAAACAGGCACTTAAATCTTTCTATACGAGCTATGATTCCTCTTATTTTATCACGATAATAATCTCTCCCTATGCAGGTAAATGCTTACATAATATATTCATAATCGGAGGAGAATGTTGGTGATTCAAATTTCACGACAAGATCCGGTTGCAAAAAAAAACGCTTTCGCTCTAATGATAGCCACGTCAATTCACGTATCAAGTCCGTGGCACTCTGCCAATGGCACTATCTCCCCTACTTCGCTATAGTAAAAAAAATGAGTTGCCCTTCTTTGAACTTTTTCGATATCCTCCGTCAGTACCGTCCGTTGCGGATCCCACACCGCACAGCAATATTCTAGAAGAGGGTGGACAAGCGTGGTGTAAGCGGTATCTTTAGTATGTCTGTTTCATTTTCTGAGTGTTCTTTAAATAAATCGCAATCTTTGGTTTGCTTTACCCAAAACATGATCTATGTGATCTATCTAGTTTAATGTATTCGTAACTGTTATCCCAAAGTACTTAGTTCAATTTACAGTCTTTATATTTGTGTCATATATCATGTAACCGAAATTCAACACATTTGCCGGCCGAGTGGCCGTGCGGTTCTAGGCGCTACAGTCTGGAACTGCGTGACCGCTCCGGTCACAGGTTCGAATCCTGACTCGGGCATGGATGTGTGTGCTGTCCTTAGGTTAGTTAGGTTTAAGTAGTTCTAAGTTCTAGGGGACTGATGACCTCAGATGTTAAGTCCCATAGTGCTCAGAGCCATTTGAAACAATCAACACATTTGTTTAAGTACTTCATGCGGATGAGTTTACTCTTTTCTTTATTTAGAGTCAATTGCAACATTTGCAACATACATATTTTTAAAAAGTTTTGCAATTGTTTTCGATCATCTAATGACTTTACAACACGTTAAATGATTGCATCATCTGCAAACAATCTGAGAGGGTTGCGTCTCCTAAATCGTTTATGTAGATCAAGAACAGCGAAGACCTGTAACATATTCTTGGGGAGCGCCAGATTTACTTCTGATTTACTTGGTGAGTTTCCATCAGTTACTACGAACTAAGATTGTTCTGACAGGAAGTCACGAATCCACCCGTACAATTGAAGCGATGCTTCTTAGGGACGCAATTTGATAAAAGTCTAAAACCTCCTGGAAATCTAAAAATGTGGAATCAATTTGATATCCCTTGTCGACAACACTTTTTATTTCCTGAGAATGAAGAGTTCTTGTGTCTCACAAGAAAGACATTATCTTACTACATTCTGAATATTCGTCAATAACTCATTTTCTTCGAGAGAATTCATAATGTTAGAACACAGTACACAAGGTCTGTTCAAAAAATTTCGGAACTTTGTCCACAAAATTTTTCTACGCTTACCGCTTACTTATTGTTTATGACCTTCGAAATACTTTCCTCCACAACTGATACAGAGCTCCCAAAGCCGTTTTCACTTCCAGAAGCAGTCTTGGGACGCGTCTTGCTGGATCTTGTGAAGTTCGGTCTGCGAATTTTCTTTTATCTAGTCTATTGTGGGAAGTCCTCCATCCTTTCAATGGGATTTTCAACTTTGGAAATAAAAATAGTCTGCAGGGGCCAGATCTGGAAGGTTAGGGTTAAGGGCTAATTTGGGGGAAGGAGATCAAACTACGAGGTCATCGGTTGGGAAAGGATGGGGAAGGAAGTCGGCTGTGCCCTTTCGTAGGAACCACCCCGAGACTTTCCTGAAGCGATTAATGGAAATCACGGAAAACCTAAATCGGGATGGCTAGGTGCGGGATTGAACTGTCGTCCTCCCGAATGCGAGTCCAGTGAACTAACCACTATGCCATCTCGCTCGGTGGTCTGGAGAGTACGGACGATGAGGTAGCACAGTTATTCCGTTTTTTATCTATTTATTTATTTATTTATTTGCAATAGTCACTCACAAAGATGGATGAACGTGCGTGTGCGTTATCGGTATGCAAGAGCCACGAATTTTCTCGCCACATTTCAGACCGTTTCCTTTTCACTATATTGCAAGCATCGCAATACGGCCTGATAGCACCGTTGATTAACAGTTTGTCCCTGTGGAAAGGAGTAAATGATGAACTAATCCTTCAAAGCATGGCTTTGACATTTGATCTGACATAATGAGCTTTTTTCGGGCTTGGAGAACATTTCCCGACCCACTGTGAAGATTGAACCTTGGTAGCAACATCATAACCGGTGATCCCTGTCTCATCACCACCTTAAGAAATATCTCATTCTGATTTGCACGACCCAAAAGCTCTTCACAAATTGTGAGACGATGGTCTTTCTTGTCTTAACTTATGTGCCATGGGGCGAACTTGGCAGATACGTGACGTATTCCAAGATGCTGTGATTTGATGACATGATCCCTCAAATGTTACATTCTCTTACAATCCCTCGGGCAGTCAGTCTTCGATTGACTCGCACAATTTCGTTGACGTTCTTGACATGAGCGTCGTCGGTAGACATCGAAGGACGTCCTGAATGAGGGTCATCCTTAGCCTCCATCCGGCCACTGCGAAACCATGTGAACTATTCGTAACACCGAGTACGTCTTAAGCATTCATCACCATAGGCTTCCTGTATCATTTGATGTGTGTCTGTAAGGGTTTTCTTGAGTTTCACGCAAAATTTAATGCAGACGCATTGCTCCTCTAACGCTACCATTCCGAAATGCACCAACTGTGAGATACAACACCCTGCTCAAATCAGCCCTCAACAATAACAAACAGACATGCAACTATAATACTTTTGGCAGTTGCACATTAAACACAGGCACCATACTTCGCTCCAACATCCCATTGGCCCAAAATTACGAAAGTTCCCGTATTTTTTGAATCTCTGGTATGTTTCAGAACCCTACAGCAAATCGACGTTAGGGATAAGGCTGTGTGATTCAGCCGATTACTCCAATTTCCTTTCTTGGGTACTGGCGTGACTTGTCTTTAAGCATGGAGTTTTCAATGAGCGAGCGATTATTTGCGACTGTTAAGTATGGAGCTATTGCACCAGCATACTCTGAAAGGAACCTGAATAGTATACAATATGGACCAGCGACCTGGCCTTTATGAAGTTATTTAAGCTACTATGCCACACTGAGGAAGTCTACTTCGAAGCTACTCGTGTTGACAGTTGTTCTGAATTCGAATTCTGGATTATTTACTTCGTTTTGTTTGATGAAGGAGTTTCGGTGAACCGTGTTCAGTAACTCTGCTTTATTGCCACTGTCGTCAGTGACATGACCATTTTTATAGCGCAGCGAAAGTATTGATCGCGTCTTGCCACTGGTATACTTTGCATATGACCAGAATCTCTTTCGTTTTTCTTCCAGATTCCGAGACAGCGTTTTGTTGTGTTCACTATTAACAGTATCCTTCTTTGAAGTTCATACTACATTTCTAGCGTCTGTGAAACTTCACCAATCTTAGGGATTTTGAGTTCTTTTAAATTTGAAATACGTTTTATTCGCTTCTGCAACAGTGTTCTGCCCCGTTTTGTGGCGCATCAGAACCACCGCTCATTAATATACGTGGTATACATCTCTCTACTGCTGTCGATACTATATCTTTCAATTGAAACTAGATTTGTTCAAAGAATGGTTCAAATGGCTTTGAGCACTATGGAACTTAACATCTGAGGTCATCAGTCGTCTAGACTTCGAACTACTTAAACCTCACTAACCGAAGGACATCACACACATCCACGCCCGAGGCAGGATTGGAACCTGCGACCGTAGCAGCAGCGCGGTTCCAGACTGGAGCGCCTAGAACTGCTCGGCCACATCGACCGGCCCCGATCTGTTCTATGCTTACATAATCAGATAGGAACGAGTGGAGACTGTCTCTCGAAAGGAGTCAAGCGAATTATTATTTACTGTTTTAAATGTATATACTTATCGATTATTTTTGTTGGTTTTGGATGTAAAGTTATTCAGTCACGCTACAACAGCCATGTGGTCACTAACCCTGTGTTCGTCAGGACGCTCCGTCTTTGCTCAGGATTATGTATTGCTAAGAGGTCAAGTTTGTTTTTGCAACCACTTACACTTCGACTAGGATCCTGAACTTAATGTTCAAAATAATTTTCTGAGCAAGTATTCAGCACAATTACGGACTGCGTTTTATGTCTACCACCGGCTCTGAAACATGTATTTTTACCAACGTATCGAGGGTAGATAGAAGCCACCACCAACTGTAATGGTATGAATGAGTTTCTATTTAAATAAGAATCAAGTTTTCTTTGAATCAGCAACTGTATTATCTGAGCCAGGGCATCGGTAAAACGAAGTAATTATTGATTTATTCCTGTTATCAAGTATGACCTCTTAATATCTACTCATACTAACTCACCGGAGCCATCTACTTTAATTTCACTGCAAGTTAAACTAATTCTGCCAGAAATGAACCCTACAACATCAAATGAATGTAGTGTATCAGAAAGCAGCTAACCAAAATGGTTTCCTTTTATAATCAGTGAAAGTATCAAAAGGTAAAATTGTTCCATATTAATTATGCAACAAACCTGCATCTGACTGTGTCTGCGAACTTGTTTCTTGCACTCCTCCATTTTGCCAGTAATGAAACATGTATTTGACTCAGAAATCAAGTTTTAGAGACTAATGCCGTTTGTGCAATGGCATTAAGATGGTACTGAAAATTTACCTTGTGGCCGTGATGTTTAATTAATGAAATTATATCTTGCCTTGAATAATGCCAGTTGTGAAATGGTATAAAATTAGTTATTTGAAATAACTTTGCTCTGATAACTTTAGTTACACCAAAATCGATTTTAAAACATGAACCGCACATATATATTGCATAGAGGCCTCATTTTCTTTACGTTCTTTCATTGATGGTAACTTTACTACTCGTTTACATATTCAGTACAAGCAAAGGATGTGGATTATGATTCAAGCTGTTACATTTAAACACAATGTTGATCTCAATATGTATATTGTTAACATTTTAAGTCATACACAAAAACTACCATTTCCAACATTTTTGTTGGACGAATCACTCTTACAAAAAATTTTACAAAACGCTTACTGCGTCAAACCGTGGACATACAAATCCTAACTCTGAACATTATCTACCAAAAAAACATTTTGAAATCATTATATATCGTGCTAAAGTTTGCTCAACGTAATTGATCAGCGCGAGTCCTACCTTAAAGCTGTCACCACGCATCTGCTTCCTCCGGGCACCTAGCTGCGACTCCCGTTTTTTACTGCGCGCGCCCGGTTCTCTTAATCATCAAAGATCCTCCTACTCGAAGATATTATACTCATTCCACCTTGCGGTTGGCTACTACCGACTTTATTTTCTGGATCTACCCTGATCAGACCTTAGCACATACCTTTCATATCCTTTTTGAACATGATTCGGCTTTTGTAAAAATTTCGGCTGAACGTATTTTCGGCTTTAGCCAGCTTTATGTATCTATAGCGTCTTGAGGTTCAGTGCTTTGTGTTAGCGCCTGGAGCTCTGGTTATTTCCCAACACAGCTGCGGCAATTTACATCTAAAATACCGATTCTGTATAGGTCTACCTTCCTGTGTTTGCCCTGCGCTTTCTGTAGTTTACCGAGACCCTTTAACCTAAGAAACAGCCCATTCCTCTCCAGACTGCCAGCCTCTACTACATGTATAGCAGCGTCCTGTGTCTAGTGGACACGTTAAGTGAAACTCGCAAAAGCACCACCCGATAGCACCAGTCGAGGAATCTGCAAACTACACGGTCGCAAAACAGCCTGATCCTCTGATACAGACCCTCCACTCGGCCCTGTAGGAAAGGACAACTGTCGGATCTGTCGACCATGCTACAGATGGTGAGCTCCGTCCTCATCTCGCAAGCATGTCTGGCAATCTTTGACACTTGAGCTTGTCACCCAAACCCAGAAAGAACCTCTTCTGATCCAAAGCGACGTATATCACTGGTACTGACATGAGGCACCACCTGCAGTTGGCTGCCACCTGTGCTCTTCATGGCATCTGGAATCACCGTTTCCACATCTGGAATGACTCCTCCCAGCATGCACAAAGAGTGAATACTGGATACTTTGTCCTCCTTGGAAGCCATATCCCTGAGGGGCCTCATTGCACGCCTAACATTGAAGCCTCCAACTACCAGTAACCGCACCCTTCGTGAATGCACAGACTTCAGTGACCGACACGATCCCTCTGGAACAGGGCAAGCGACTGTATCTGGCGCAGCGACTTCGTCAGTGCCAGTTACCTGTTCTTTAGATGAACTAGGAGGTCTCTGATCAGCCCCTTGGAATATCATTTTCTGCCTGCCACACTTTGAAACGATCTCCCACTCGATCACACGCAAGGGGTCAACCTCAGTGCTGGCAGTAGCCGGCGTGGTCAAAGTAGCGAACAGATCTGAGGACGCCGATGTGCTGGATATCAATCACATTTCCATTTTCGGCCCTCGACATTGATGCCCATCGGCAACAGCCACAAGCTGTGTGACTGAAGCCAAGCCCACCTGAAGCTGTGAGCCCAGGGTCACGAAATCAGCTTGCATCTGTACACAGCAATCACAGTTTCTACCCATACCTAAGATGGCGAAAATATACTTCAGTCAGTGAATAAACGTTGACCTGTGCCGGATAAATAAACAAATTCGCACGAAATTAACGCGTTTAAACTAAACACCACAGAGGAAATTTTTTAAAAAATGTCGCCTCGTGGGACAAGCTTCTGTCAAATCAAACCCATAGAGCAAACCGTGCGTGCAGGTGTGTTGCTACCAGGGTGCAGTGTAGTAGTGTCACTGATGTAATTTTCTAGAAGCTTGAGTTTGTGATCTTAAGAAGTTCGATAATGTAAATTCGTGTTTAAATACAAAAATAGTCGTTCCTGTTCTCTCTGACAATTTAGGGATGGAGTGTGGTTCCTGCGTGTAGACGCAGGATGGGATAGCCACAGAAGTCTGCAGGCTGATGCATCGGGGAGTTGCAGCGTCGCTCGTCGCACGGAAAACCTCAAGTATGGCTGGATTTGCCCACTGGCTTTGCTTCTGAGGCATGTGGCAGTGCACCCGATGTCCGGTGGAGGGAGATGGGGGGGGGGGGGGGGGGGGGGAGAGGAATGGGCTCGTCTGAAATGTGGAGGTTGTGGCTTATGTCAACACAAATGACGCCTGTCGGTTGGATTCTGTGGCCTTTCTCAGTAAGTCAAGTCAGCTGATGGAAGTGGTGTTAGCATTGCTCCTAAGTTGTAAGAACAGTCGAAAATTTACAGCATCGTACTGAGAACTGATCGGGGTCCTTTGGTTTGAGAGAGGCTCTGTCGATTCTGTGACAGTTTAGGCAGGAGATTTCTGAATCTGCGTTATGAGGTGGAGGATTGTAGGATTCTACTTAAATGAGTTACTCTACATTCTTAGTACAAAGAATAAGAAATTCATTCACAAGAAACTTTTCAGAGTATTTAGACATCAATAACTAGTGCATAGTTTACATGGTCAGGAGAAACATGTACAAAAACACACCTGCGACATATCACAGAACGCTACTGTAAACGGCAAAATTACAAGGAGGCATGATCGAGTGATAATAGAGAACTACCCTTTTGCTCTGCGTAGTCAAAGACCGCCCGCATCTCCTCTGCCTGTTAAACCTTACGAACTCTTGCCTGGCATGCAGTCATACTGACGCTGTGTTCCAACGAGAGTGACGTAATTGATCTTTGCAGTAACAGAACGCATCTTTGCAAGAGGTATGTTTCCCATAAAGAAATAACATGCAACTCTAGCGAAAGCAATCAGTATTGTTGATGCTCCATGCCTTCCTATTCGTTTGATGACCATTAGTAACAAGAGAACGTGAAGATACAATTGTCACAAACCAGAAGTCGTGAAGCCGATGCAGTAGCGATAATTCCGACTGGCATGACGCTCTTTTGAAATTAATTCACCAGCAACTGTAGTTTAGAATTACAATAATACTGTTGTTCCCAATGCCAGATGGGATTTAGATAATGAAACTCCAGGATACTTCGGAATCTGTTTGGAGCAAGAACCACAATTTCCTGCAAGGCAATAAAAATACTGACCCAAAGAGTCACGACTAGAAGGTCATCCGCAACTTTTTAATACACCGCCGCAAAAAAAAAGTCAATACATTGTTTTAGAGGTTTCCAATTCACTACAGATTTATTGTTGCAACAGAGTATACGGATCATGTGAAACGATAACATTCACAGATCTATAGCACAAGCGGTTCTGACGTAACAGGAATCGAGCAATGCTGAAACACCCATATTAGTACGTGGGGTATAGCCTCCATGGGCGGCAAGGTAGACGCTGACTCTGAAGTCAATTCGATCGTAGCGTTGGCGAATACTATCCTGGGATAACTTATGCCACACCTGCCCGCCTTGTTCACGTAGTTCTTGGTTGACGAGTCGCATGAACTTCTTGCCCCATCATGTCCCACATGTGCCCTATTGGAGACAAGTACAGAGATCGTGCTGGCCACGGAATTTGCTGAACGACTTGCACAGCACATTGTTTTTCTTGGGCAGTATACAGGCGACCATTATGCTGCTGAAACAACGCATGAACTTCCTGCTGCAAGAACGGCAGAAGAACGGGTCTAACAACTTCTGCACGTACCAAGCGCTGGTTAGCATCCCCTCCAGAAATCAGAAATGTAAACGAGAGTTGTGCGATCGCACCAGAGAGCATAAGATCTGGGATGGGGCCAGTTTGTCTTGGACAAATGCGCGCTACAAGACAGCACTCACGAGATCTACATCGTACATACAGACGACCGTCACTTGTACGCAGGCAGAATTTTATTCCATCGCTGAAGTTCACTCTGCACCACTCCATCATCCGAGCGATTCTCTGACGGCACCAGTGTGCCATGAACGTTGACGTTCTGGCATGAGTGAAAGACGAGATAGAGGTGTGCGTGACCTTAGTCACACTGTCAATAACCGGTTCGCAAACAGTCCGAGTTAACATATCTGGGCTGACAATCCCCCTTATCTGTGCTGTAGTAGATGTACGGTCTGCCGCTGCTGCCCTTACAATACGACGGTCTTTGCGAGCGTCGGTGCTGTGTGTGTGTGTGTGTCCAGAATCTCATCTACAATTGTGAGAATGTTGACGTGACCACTGATGAAGCATCGTTGCACAACTGACAAGGCACGTTCAACTTGTGTTCTCCTAAGAGACCATCCTACCACTAGAAAGACCACTATCTGACCTGTTTAAAACTCGCTCAGATGGCTGTAGGAATCACAATGCGTGTTCGTGGCATGGTAGAGGGGGCTAGCTTCGCAAGTCTGCACCACACAGAACCGTCTAGCCGTGAGCATTCCCTATTAACGGGTAGACACAGATGACGCTTTGTTAGATATACCACTACGCTACCTGTTGGCGGACGGTTAAGGGAACGCCAGATGAAATCGGCTCTCCCGACTAGCCGCTGGGCTAGTAACGCACCACTTCAAGTTACATAATAAATTATAGCTTCTTTTGCTGATGGCCGATGAAGCTCTTAATTTAAATGTGCATTCAGCACGCAGGTAAGTATTGATAATAAATTTTTGACGTGGCTAAGTTAAATATTTTGGGCGAGAGAATTAATTAAATTGCACTGCACGCAGTAGATGAGCTCTGAACTGGCCCTTTTGAGATCCGCTATCGCTATAATTTTATAGGTATTCAAAAGAAACTTTTCACATCTTCATAGTTATAGCGGACCTCCAACCTATTTAAATCTAAACATCCTAGCCTTATTTATTAGCCTACTTAATCTATCTTGCTTCCTTCAGTTTTGAGACGAAAACCAGAAAATCATGAATTTCCACTAAAGTCTTAATTTGTGAAATCCAAAGTACTGTTTTTTTATTAAATCATTATGAAAGATGAATCTAAATATAAATTTTGAAGTCTCTAGCTCTTTTCTGTTGCGCCAATGATTTTTTTAGAAAAACGTCAAAATTTCAAAAATGGCTGAAGTTATCGAACTGATATTTAACACACATTAATTTAGTATTATTCCTGACACGCTAGAAAAGTTTTAGGTCATTTGCTTGATTTTTAAGGTATTGCGCAACATTTATGACGTCAGAGCTAGTTACAGCAGACTGGCTGGCACACAATGGAAACTGATGTGAATTTACTACAGCGTGAGTAGGCTGCTTCCCTACATCACCCTCTACTTAAATTTTTTGTTTATGAATGTTAATGAATGAAAAAAAAATTAATTACATAAAGGGAAGCAAGAGTACAGCTTAACTTCCTATGAAAAACCAAAATTGAAATGTAAACATGTAGAAACATTAAAGAAAACTGATTACCTACATTAATTATTTAAATTGTGGGCATGTTCACTGCCTTTTAAACAATGTCATTACTCAAAATTTTACGCAAAGTCAATGAAATATATTGGCATACATATTGCCTTAAACAAACAAACACATACGAATTGAAAAATTATGAAAATCTTAGATCCATTAAATACATTAAATACATTTTTACATACACAAATTAAAAAAAATAACATGATACATAAACAGATGATTATCTCTTGGCAGTCTTTTTTAAACCTGAAAGAAAAGTTCACAAATAATTTTTACACACGTGGTTGTAACCGCTTTGGCTGGCGTCCTACACTTCCATTCACAATGGTAGAGGAGGGGAAGTTGCTATGGTGTGCGTCCTTCACGTTCTCTCTAAATTACATGGGGGAAAGGGGAGGGGTCACTGTGAGTTGTGTCCAAGTCACTCCACGCTTTCACGAAGCTACCAGGCTGCCATTATCTGGTTTGTCCTGTAGAACAAACAAAAAGAGTGCCTCAGACTCTGTTCACTTAATATCTATGGGTGGGTCACAATGAAATGGGGATATATACATTTTATCCATCAATATTTTGCTGGAACAAAGTTAACAGAACTTTTTCAATTTTACTCTTACGGTTACTTAACTGTCATAAAATCGTTAAACAAATGGCTCAAAACGCCTTTAGTCATGTACTAGAGAAAATTTATGCTCCTAAGGCATACAATCATAAATCATATTTAATCTGAATTTATTATTTCTGGGCCGGAACACTGAACCAATGCTCGGTACATTCCTGATACATTTGTATTTTAAGCACTTAACTGACTCATCTTTGATTACCTTCTTCTTAGAGATAGTATGAGTATGATTAGTGGTTGTTTTCTCAGCTTCTTTGTACATGTGAGTAACTTTTGGTAATAGTACAGTTGTGAGTGTTCAAAACACACTACGTTTAGTTTACTACTAAATCCACTTATAGGTCCTCTGCTGTTGTGTTAGTTCCACATCTGCAATTAGGTACTTACTTCCTTTGAAGTGTATTCATGCTGAGCTAAAATTAATGTTTCACGTCTGTCATTATGTTACTTATTTACTTTGCTAGTGTATGAACTTATTTAACACTCACTGTATTAACATTTAAAGCATAGGATAGCACATTTATTTCATTTTCATAGTGTATTGCAGCTGATTAGTTTGCTCACGTGGCACTCCATTTCCACTCGATCGGACGCAGAAACCTCAGGTAGTCTCTCTCAGACCTACCACTAAAGTGCATGAAGTAATTATGGACGAGCGTAATGCTAAATTCCTTAAACCTATAGGACACCATGAGCTGCTCTGTCTCATCTAACATAAGGGTACCTATGGTCGCATTCACGCCTCCAACTCATAACCTCAATACGTGTAGGTGTATCCTGTCACACACTACACTAAAATAATGGCCACCTCCAACCTTATAAATACTTCAGGGACGTGTCCTTCACGTCTCAACCACAAACACTGCTCAATTCTATTACACTGCCTTTCCTTGCTACACCTGGTGAGTTTAATCTTACAACTTATCTGCATATTTTTCCTAACACTAAGCAAGCTCTTTTACTATTTCTTAGTTAGCTCTTATGCATACACTAGGTTTCACTACCACTTCAGATCCTGCTTGTACATGAATTCATATATCTTTTTAAATTACTGTTGGTGGACCATTTCCAATAAAACAACACTTTGTACTTACTATATTACCAGGTTACTATACATAATTGTTACTCAAATACATTTGTATCTTAATTACGTCATACTTCTCTATTGTTTGTCACTATTAGGTTTGTCACATTAGGTATTTTTCTTCACTAATCGGTAGATAGAATGGTTACATAACTCATGGCTTGATAGCCATGACAGAAAATTTTCATGTTTGGAAAGAGGAGGTCGAAATTTTTGTGGATAGGAAAGATGAAGAATGAGTGAGACCTGAAATGGAAAGAAGATCTCACACAGCTGGGACTGCACAGCTGCCACACTGTGTAGAGGTTACAGAACAACCTCCTCCCTACAGCATTCATTCATAGCCTTTGACCACGCCACGTCGATCCGAAAATACTTTATGATGCCGTTTTAGAACCTGTCTCAGTTCTTCCTTCTGATTGGCTGAAATCTTATTGATTTCCTGCAATTTAGCTTCTATTTTGTCTAAAATAATTGCTTCTTCTTCTTCTTCTGTGTTCAGCTTACTGTTACTAAGATTAACACCTTCGTCCCAATACCTCCTATTTTTCAGAACTCGTATAGGCAGCTCCCAAGTTTCATGATCAGTTACTACATGTTTATCACTAAAAGGTACCATATTTACTCCGGTTATTGGCAAGACCATTTTTAACTGGCTTCTTTCAAAGTCAACAACACTCTGATATTTTGACAAGAAATCTATGCCAATTAAAACCTCAATACTGAGATTGTTTACAATTAAACATGGATGATCAATTAAATTACCATTAATGTTAAAGGGTAGTAAAGCTTCTTGCTTTACCGTTTTTGAAACCTTGCCAGTAGCACCAATTATTCTTAGTCCTGATACCCTCATTACTGTAAGCTTGTCTTTGCCAGGTAATGCATCAAAGAAGGACTGAGATATTGCACTCACCTCACTTTCGCTGTCTAAGAGACAACGTACATTGATACCCAACATTTTCACTATTATTATAGGGTGGCTTATTCTAGGTTGTACAGGTGGTTCCTCAAATTCATCTAATAGTTCCTTTTGGATTTGTCTCCAACTAAAGTGATCGACATCTGTCTTCATAATATTTAGGTCACGGTGTGTAGGGGTTTCCTGAATTACATTTTCAGCTGCCTTTTCCAATCGGTCTATTAATTTTAAATCGAAACACCGCACGACTTCATTACATTTAGTTTGCTGAACATGACCCAAATTACTGTAGTCTGGGCGATTCTGCGCCTCCAGACCGGGCATAACATTAGTTACAGCTAAACCATTTTTACCATTATCGTCGGTTTCCTTCTCAAGTGACAACTGGTCACAGCTACTGGGTTCATCGACCCTCAACAGCCTACCCTCTACATTCTCACTTATCTCCTGTCCTAAATCTATTAGTACATTATCAACATCCTGCACAGGCACTTTAGTTAAGAGCACATCATCTTCATCGTAAATATAAGCATGAATTTCTTCTGCTTCTTCACCTGACAATTCAATATTTTGTAGCTCTTCCCTATCATTACACTGCTGCGCTTTCTCATTCTCTTCCCACTTAGCAAGCGTCTCTAACACGGTATCAATCAAATACTGTGAGTGATCTAATATTCCTGTTGTATCCTTAGGTGCTACCGACTCTTCATCCACATGTTCAGTTTGAATATTCTGATCTGTCTTACCAATTCCCGTACCTACTGGCTTAGGAAAAGTAACCGCCTAGTGAGCACCAGTGTCCTCATAGACGGGAACTAGTTTTCCAGCCTCGGCCTACTACTGTTTCCTTTATTTTCATTATAGTTAATTGGCATAGAATTGCTTTCCGTACTGTGGTTTACATGCATAATTTTGTTTGGCCCAAAATTATTATCCTTTGGATGCCATTGTTGGTTCTGATAATTAGTTCCCCAATTCCTACCTCTCTTTGGATGGCGAACACCTACTGTTCTGATATTTACATTGCCATTTTGCCCGTTCCTAAAATTACTATTATTGTTATTGGCATTTCTGTTATTACGTGCTTGCTCCTCATTGGCAGCAACACGTTCCAAATATTCAATGAAACGATCAAGATTGTCTCTAGGGGCAGATATAATTCTAGTTTGCCAGTACCATGGCAGTTTGGCTTCAAGACCCAGTATTATCATTTCAGGTTTCAGCTTTTCGTCCAAATGTGACAAACGTGAAATCCATGACCTAGCAAATTCTTTAATAGATTCCTTGCCTGCATTGAAGCGTTTTCCACTCCAAAATTCTCTCAACACTTCATTTTGCTTGTTACTAGACCAATACTCATTAATGAAAGCTGTTTTAAACTCCGCTAATGTTTTACACTTCAACATTACATCAGCTGACCAACGCATGGCGTCACCTGATAAATGGCTTCTAATAAATGAGATTTTCTCTCGTTCAGACCAAGTTGGTGGAATCACATCTTCAAAATCGTTCCAGAAATCTAGCGGATGGATATTTTTATCTGGATCGAACCGCAAGAACTGCCGACACCCGATAAAAGCGGCGTTTGCAGCTACAACTTGTTGTATACTACCATTACCAGAAGTTACTGAAGCTACTTTACTCTCAACGTTAGCAATGTTAGTACTGATATTTTCCATTTTCATTTCAACATTATCTACTCTTTGTACAATATGAGTAGTATCAGTTTTGATTGCATCTATGTCTGCTTGACATATGTTTACTTTTATATTAACATCTTTAAACCTATCTGAGCACAGTTCAGACTCCGCCTCGATCTTTTCTGTTAACTTGTGCTCCAGCTTCGCATCTTCCATTTGGAAGTCTTTGCGAACCTCAGCAACTTCGGATTTTACTGTTTTATACATTTCAGAAAACTGTTGAGCAACGTTTTTCTTAATATCCTCAAGGTTGTAATCAATTTTATAATTCAAACTGTCTAGATCCTCTTTCAACTTATTGCAACCAGCCTTGAAGGTATCGTCCATTACCTGCAATCGTTTATTAAAATTTATTTGGCTGGCCACAATTTCATTCTTTAATTCAGCATTCATTCTAGCTGACATTTTTGCATGACTGCTTTTAACCTCAGTTATTTCAGATTTTAATTCAGCATTACTACTTTCGACCTGTTCACTTATTTCAGACTTTAATTCAGCTGTCATTCTAGCATTACTGGCAGCTATTGCTTGCAATATCACATTTAAATCAACAGCCCCAGCATCTTTGGGTTGCTCACATTCAGGTGACGAAAAACTAGCACCAACACCAGAATCATCAAAACTAAATGAAACTTCTGATTGATCAGTCATATCTAACTTCTCCTGTTTAAACTCTACCATCTCTGATGGTTGTTTCGTTTTTAATTCATCAGATAAACTGTCATCCAATGAATTAACAATTTCTGCTTTCTGCTTGACTACAGGGGTCTCTATTATTGAATCATTGCCCCTTTTTAAACTACTGTCAGGAGACAATATTTCATATTTCACCTTAACATTACTACCTTCATGCATGTTTACCCTTGAACCGTTGTCTGGATTTACAGTTCCCTCGACAGACATAGGTTCTGATATAAGTTTAACCTCAGTTTCTTTTGGCGGTTCCATCGCCGACAGTCTTTTGGTGCAGGTTAGTAAAATTTTTAACAGCTTTTCACTTAACTTAGTTCCTTCTGCACGACGTATGGCGTTGCCGGCGCGGCGTACCAGGATTCCTGATGCGACGTGGCACGTTGAACTGCAGACGGCTCTCCGACGGCTGTTGTGTGTTTGCGTGGCCCGCAATTGCAGGCGCTGCGCCGGCTGCTCCAGCGGACGACTGCGGTGCGGTGAGACTGGCTTCTCGCGATGCCGGCAGCACCGATAGACTCAGTGCCAGCTCCGTCAATCCAGATGTGTTGTTAATCCAATTGCGTCGTCCACATGCACACGTAACACATTCACTGTTCTATACTCAGTTGCATGTCGCATTTCACTCGCGAATCCGAATAGTTAAAAAAAATCACTTTCACTTAGTTGATTTCCCAGCCGATGCACCATATGTGGGGCGGCGAATAATATTAATTGCTTAACTGTTGCATACATGTTTGTTTGAATGTAGAATGTGGAAACACTGCATTTCCCGGCCGATGCACCATATGTGGGGCGGCGGTTCAAAAAATGAATCGTTTAACTGTTGCAGTACAAATGTTTGAATGTTGAATCAGTTTCTGGATTTTAGAATGTCGTTAATTCTGTCTTTCGCCGTTCTCAACACTGGCTCTCTATTTACTTTTTAGCACCCAGAAAGTGATTTAACAAAACGTGAAGCCTGTAATTAGAGTTCCTAGTGCCCACTTCATCTGAGAATACAATTATAGCTGCAGCTTATAGCTCTGAGGAATTAGGAGATTGTCCGGGATTTCTAATCAAAAACGATTTTCCAAAATAGTTGAGTATATTCTGAAATTCACTGATAAAAAACACAAGTATCCTTTCAACCTAACTAACAGAGCAGTTCAGAGTCTAATGCGCTGATGCATCTATAAATGTCCGAATTAAATGTTGAAAAGAATGCTCGCCATAATTTGATGAGAGTATTTCATCAAACGCCACGCTAAATAATTGGTAGAATGTCTGTCCCACGATGGCACGTGAGAATACGACAATACGCAAACTGAAGCTAGATAATGAAAATCATCCCAGAATTAACCCTTCACCTGAAATGATTTCATGGTCCGCGTATCTCTAGTAACTTAATGCGGCACCCAAGGCTGTTTGTAGCAGTGATACCGATGCGACGCGACTCCCGACACAGATGGCGTGTTATTCAGCGTCTGGAGAGAACTGGGGCCTTCCTTCCTTGCGCAGCGTTCTTATATATAAAGCCGCGGTGCGGACGGCTAAGGGAACGCCAGATCAAATCGGCTCTCCCGACTAGCCGCTGGGCTAGTAACGCACCACTTCAAGTTACATAATAAATTATAGCTTCTTTTCCTGATGGCCGATGAAGCTCTTAATTTAAATGTGCATTCAGCACGCAGGTAAGTATTGATAATAAATTTTTGACGTGGCTAAGTTAAATATTTTGGGCGAGAGAATTAATTAAATTGCACTGCACGCAGTAGATGAGCTCTGAACTGGCCCTTTTGAGATCCGCTATCGCTATAATTTTATAGGTATTCAAAAGAAACTTTTCACATCTTCATAGTTGTAGCGGACCTCCAACCTATTTAAATCTAAACATCCTAGCCTTATTTATTAGCCTACTTAATCTATCTTGCTTCCTTCAGTTTTGAGACGAAAACCAGAAAATCATGAATTTCCACTAAAGTCTTAATTTGTGAAATCCAAAGTACTGTTTTTATTAAATCATTATGAAAGATGAATCTAAATATAAATTTTGAAGTCTCTAGCTCTTTTCTGTTGCGCCAATGATTTTTTTAGAAAACGTCCAAATTTCGAAAATGGCTGAAGTTATCGAACTGATATTTAACACACATTAATTTAGTATTATTCCTGACATGCTAGAAAAGTTTTAGGTCATTTGCTTGATTTTTAAGGTATTGCGCAACATTTATGACGTCAGAGCTAGTTACAGCAGACTGGCTGGCACACAATGGAAACTGATGTGAATTTACTACAGCGTGAGTAGGCTGCTTCCCTACAACACCTGCTCCACTGCACCACCCCAGCCAGACTCTCCCTCTGCCTGCGCTCCACGCGACAGAGTTAACACCACCAAAGATCGTAAACACTTTGGTTCTCCACACGACTTATCGATGTATTCGTTCGATAACACAGTTTTCCCTAGGCCAGACCCAGCGTATATATACAAATAATATTCACAAACCAAACCAATTATAAATCGACATAAATGCATATGTATACAAATAGTAAAACAATTACAATATACAAAGAGACAGAAATGTTATATCTTCAGGTAACAAACTAAGGAAAAAAAATTGCAGTGCAATAGATGGAAATAGGAGGATATGCATTTCCGGCGTTACATGTGGATGAACAAACAACCCATGGCATATACGTATAAATGAACATTTCATCCAGAATCAATTAATCACAAACCGAAAACGAAATTCTGGGTACTGTATATGACAACCAAAAATGTCATTCATTTCTCTACGGCGAAAAATTTCTCCTCGTAACAGAGCTTAAACTGTAAACACCTTTCTTAGTTCCTCACAACCACACTTTAGAGAAAATTGTACTATGGTTAAATGCAGGCTCCCTTTCTAGAATAATCAATTCAGAAGTGACCAATAATACAACATCCTAATACCAGTGTCTTAACCACGCTGCATATGGGACCAAATCAGGCACTTGACTCTTGGGAAATACTGTGATTCCAAACAGACAGTACCTTTCAGAATCATCTGCAAGAGTTTCCTGCAATTGCATTTGTAATTGAGAAAGATAAAGGCGAAGATTTTATCCTCAAAGTAGCTGTAGAACACATCCACCATTATAGGCTGGATGATATCGCACTGCATTCCCTTGCGGAACTCCACACATTTTTCCATAGAACTAGGATCCAGATGTTGTAGGGGGTACTGTCGTTGACAGTGAACGACGAGGATACTGGATGGTCATACCGCTGCCACTGTTAACGTGTCATAAACCTCCTACACGCTGACCTGTGTGGAATGACAATCATGAATGCGCCTGCAAGGCCGCACGCCTCCTGCAGACATGGAGTGGACAGACAGCCCACATCTGCAAGACTTGCGCCTCAACCCAGTCAGCACTCGCGAAATGGCTCCACACATAGCCAACGTCGCAGCACCTGTGGGAGTGAGTTATGTGCATTTCGCTGGTCCCTTCCTCACAGAGAATTCGTGCATCGTCATAGACACTTTTACCAAATTCCTTATGTAGCTCGATTGTCAAACATCACAATAATGGAACAGGAAGTTCCTTGCAGAAAATATTTACTATTGAACAAGCAACAAAGGCAACTGTTTCCACCGGTGGTCCTACTTTTCTACCACGATGCTCTCGAAACGGCATAACGCATCCAACCATGAAACTTAAAGTAGTGAAACTAAACGGTTCATCCATACCTTTAAGATGCAGATGTGAAAGATGCTGTCAGCTGTACCGAGGGTCAAGGTCCTGACAGCTCCTGACGTCCTGAGGGACCGCACTTATAAAGGGCGGCACTCTGACGGAACCGCGGTGGTGGTCACGGACACTGCACATATTAGATAGAACCCCTGAGGCAGCAGAGACCATGTCAGGTTACCCATCACCCGCTAGGCACGGAGATTTGGTCCCGAACATTGAGGGGAGTCTCAGGGTGAACACAAGGCGACATCACAGGCGTTCAGGGATGACAAACGTACAGTGTACGGCAATTACGCCATGCTGGTGTGACTTTCCAACCACCTACGCCGATACATAGGGGCATCCATCTCGAGACAATAAAAACCCTCGAAGAACAAGCTTGATAGAACTTCAGGCCTCTGGCAGGCCCACATCCCAAGGCTCAGCGACGTCAGAGCTGGCCTTCCGTAGAATGGAACCCGTTTCCACCGTCAGAACTAGTGACTTCCAGCATCGATTTAGGGACCGAAGCATCACTTTCAGCGGACTCCAACTCCAAACTCTTGCTGCATGCACAGGACACTGCAGCACCGTACATCAAGGTGGACAATTAAACATTAACTGGCTTGCCGTCGCGTACGTCTCGCTAACAGATATGGCAACTACAGCACCAACAGGGACACTTCTGTGACTACGCACCGGTTAAAGAGGGGAACAACGTTATACTATACTCAGTTATTCGACAGTAAGGTCGAAGAGGCGCCAGTAGGCCATCAGATGGTTCTTGTCGCTGACATCAATGTAGAGACCAAACCCCGTCAATGGGCTCGTGCAAGACATTTCGGATCATGCTGTGCTAAAGTCTATGCTTCACTTACATCATATTTTTGTGACCTGGCTGTTTACTGAATTTTAACTGGACCAGATTTCGTATTGTTGTTCTATGGATTACTGACGGATTTTCTTGAATCTGCGCTTTCTGGTTTCTTCTCTTACTGTGTTCTCCAGTTACAGTCTAGCATGAAATGGAACTGTGATCAAGTGAGTTATTGATGTGCATGTGTAAACAGCTTACAATAGCTTGTATTACTTACTTTAATAAAATATATAATCGAACTGCAATTGCATAGATGCCTGTAAGTAAGCCTAATGTCATAGTTAGTTAATATGCAGTTTTTAATGTTTCATTCCCTGCCACCTAATCCGATAAATAAATGCAGAGGTATGTTATCATAGTCAGTTGCTGTTCCGTTTTAGCCACGTAGCCCAGTTTACCTCCGTTGCATTCACTAATTTTAACAGTTGACGGTGTTAAAATACCTCATTCACTTTCAGGAATAGAACTAGTAATGCATCGTCCAGTGACTAGACCTACATCTTAACGAAATAACCGCCACCTCAGGATTGTCACATTCCCATCTCTTACCATTTATACTGGGAACGCAACTAATACGTCGCCATGGCGGGATTCCTGCAATTATAAGTCAGTTCTATGGCTTTTTTTAGATAGATATTACTTACCCACCTCGTGTGTTTATTTAAATATTGGACTCACCAAGTACGTTACAGTCAAGGTAATTTACGCTAGGTCATCCACAGTTATTGATATACAGCATAGTTGGTGATATATTAATCGTAGTTTTGAAATATTAATCGTAGTATTAGCCTAATATAATTTTGAAAGTCCTTATTGGCTTGTCCTCTCACATTTATTCTCCATTTTTATCACTCACTCGAAATATCATTGGTGGGAGTTGGCCCACTAAGGTAATGTGTTAACATGTGATAGGGTACAGAGAGTAACTTCACCTGCTCTGATAAAGCTGATAGTTGGCTCTGGTCTTGTATCTATGTTTTTCTATTGAATCTGTTACTGCGACCCCCCTCCCCCCCCCCCCCCCATGTGGAGAGCGACGTGCCTGAGCGAATCGCTTGTGGTTGGGCCTGAGAATTCCCAGAAGGGAGCTGGCTGGTGGCAGTTGTGGGTTGCTGACAGAGGCGACCCTGGGGAACGTTCGGCGGTACGCCTTTGTGTCAGCCGGGATGTAGAGGCCAGTGGCCCGGCAGAAGTTTCGAACGACTGGATGGGGCTTCTAGAACTAGTTTTACTGCTGAATATGGCGTATTGGTGACTGTCTCGGGACCATGCACGTGTTAACTATGTGTTTTGTGAGGACGCCGTTCTCAGAACTTGCTGCCTGACTATATTGTGTGTCCTGCAGATAGGTGCCACACGCAGGCGCTGTTTGGTAGTGCTCTGGTGCAGTTTCTTACGTCTCTGTACTCCCACGTGTGACAAAACAGAAGCGAGATGATTGGAGGACTGAGATGGTTCATTCCATTCCATTCCATTCTGACCGGATTTTACACGGTTGAACTGGAAGAGTTGTCTGCGGCGTGTAGTATGGAAATGATTGGTTTATAATATCAGTCGTAACGGTGGTCAGCAGTCCTGTTGGAAGCCTTCAGAACAAACCAGTGGTGACAGCTGTCTACCAACGTCCCGGCTTAAAGTTTGGTAAAGAATTCAATGGAATATATTTATTGAAGCTGACGCTTTCAGGTATATGTACCGTAGCACTGTGGCCACACAAGGGATTTTTGCATTCGTGAAACTGTAGATCTTAGTCGATCATTGTTGCTCACCTTAGTAAAGGTTTTAATCCATTTGTAATTCCGTACCACTCACAACACAACGTAGGCAACGGTTGTTACGTAGTAGGTCTCCATTTCACTTTGCAAACAGCTCATTCTGAAATACCTCTTTTTTGTCGATAACGTTATAGAATCATTATACACCTTAATGAATTATTTCTGTGTCCTAGGATAGTAAATCTCATAGTGATATCCAACTCCAATCTATTATCTCCGTAGTTAAGGTATCACGTGCAATATTCTGCCCTGTCCCATACATTTTTGGGGGATATTAATTAATAATATTAACACAAAAAAATTATGACGCAGGTGTCAACTCTTAGACTGTTCGCTCTGGGGCCCAAAGAGCTTCGTGTGGCGTTATTTATCATCCATTCCGTGACAGGAAAAGTGGCAGTTCAATGGGGAGAAGGTACTTCCCTTTCTGATACAGATTTATATGAAATCAGGTTCAATTGGTTCAAATGGCTCTGAGCACTATGGGACTTAACATCTGCGGCCATCAGTCCCCTAGAACTTAGAACTACATAAACCTAACTAACCTAAGGACATCACACACATCCATGCCCGAGGCAGGATTCGAACCTGCGACCGTAGCGGTCACATGGTTCCAGACTGAAGCGCCTAGAGCCGCACGGCCACGCCGGCCGGCCTGAAATCAGGTGATCACCCCACCTCTCCATCCAAGAACCCCGCATAATATGCCGACTCGGCCCTTGATGTTACCTGGTTTACACTGGGAGCCTGTTAGTCAGTTAATTAAATTCTTAATAGATTGTTAATTAGTCAAATTCCAAATTTTTTCTCTCTTTTATTCCACAGTAAGTTAAGCTGCTTATTAATCAATGTGTTTTTTCTCTTTTTACAATTTTAATTATCTGTTTTTATATATTGTTCAAGTATATCTGTTCGAGGAATCTGCACCAAATTTCATGCGTTGCTGAGATACGTCGTTGCTAGCAGGTTGCTGATCATTTTGGAGCGAGTAGGATTTAATGAGTACAGATATTGTTCTTCAGCTACGTTTGTAGAATAGGAGAATCTCAATTTTTTCCCATCTCATTCACTAATGTCATGCGTTGCATGAGAGATAACGAGAAATAGGGATAAGATGTTACAAAGGGGACGTCAACCATAAATGCACATTAATATGGAGTATGTGTAGGAAAGGGACGGAAAAGGTTTTGGGGGATGAGATGATGTACTCTCCTGTGGGGCAGGAAGCTATGGGCAGTTTTTGTATGTCCATCCTCTTGACAGGAGGTCTTCGGGACCACGACCGTTTACTGTTGTAATAAAGTGAAACGGCTACAGATGACTTTATGGTTTTATTTATTTTTTAGCTACCAGTTTCGGTGCTTCAATGCGCCATCTTCAGGCTGTAGTAGGTGCTGAAGGAGTTGACACGATCAACTACGGCCTGAAGATGGCCATTGAAACGCCGAAACTGGTAGCTACAAAATAAATAAAATCATAAGGACGGCTGCAAGCGTTTCATTTTCTTGCTGTGGACGGTAGTGATAGGGACAATTCAGTGACAGGTCGTGTGTGGTCGGGTAGAATACACAATGTGAGTGAGGAGGAAAACGCGGTTGAGGTTGGGACCATTGTTCACGGCAAGCATAATGCAGTTAATGGCGGAAAGGAGTTCTGATGCCCCGACAGTGCAGTAGGAAACGGGGATCTCAGGTCGTGCCGGAGAAGGAATTTATATTTCTGTTGCAAACAGTGAAGGAGATGACAGAATCGTAAAGAAATGTGAGGAATCCAAAACAGAAACGAGAACAAGACGTGAGTCACTGGTACTGAAGATAAACGAACAGTTAAAAAACTGCGCAGAGACCACGAATAGTCGTCTGAACAAGGTTGACATACATGTGAGGAAAATAGAAAATATTAATATTGAAGCTCATGATGCGCTGAGGGCGAGGAACGAGGTTGGCTTGGTAAGACAAAAAGCAGCTGATGCCAGGAAATTAGCTAAAGTGGGAGTCAATCGGTCCAGAAATGTCAGCCGCACTGCTGACATTAATTCTTAAGCGATACTGTAACTTCAAACTCAGGGACAGGATTCAGTTGTGGGTATCATGCAAAGAGAAGACACGTTGGAGGACCACAATGTTCACTGGAACAGGAAGGGTGGAAAAATACTTAGCGTTCAGAGATAACCGAAGCAGCACAGAGAATCGTGTCACCGTCGGGAGACTCTCAGTGTGCGGGATTAACGCAGCGCAATGGGCCGCAGGGCACCCATTGCAGAAGTGAAAACGAATGTTCGCACAACTGCAGCCTGCTTAGGAGGTGCAATGCAACGTCCGAATGCCGTAATAATACCACGCACCGCAATCAGCATCAATTCCCTGGGGATGTGGTGCAGACTAGAGAATCAAACTCAAGGTTAACATCGAGCTCGAGACACCATCTATTATTTGATTCAAATGGTTCAAATGGCTCTGAGCACTATGGGACTTAACATCTATGGTCATCAGTCCCCTAGAACTTAGAACTACTTAAACCTAACTAACCTAAGGACATCACACAACACCCAGCCATCACGAGGCAGAGAAAATCCCTGACCCCGCCGGGAATCGAACCCGGGAACCCGGGCGTGGGAAGCGCATTATTTGATCACAAGCACTCCTCCCCCGTGCTAAAACTTCAGAATTTTCGTGAGACGGAAGTTCTCTCCGCCCAAAGACTTGCCTGGCACCATTCTACATTGTTTGGATCGTGGCCATTAGAGGCGAAGTTAGAATTTTACTGCCGGTCGGAGTGGCCAAGCGGTTCTAGGCGCTTCAGTCTGGAACCGCGCGACCGCTACGGTCGCAGGTTCGAATCCTGCCTCGGGCATGGATGTGTGTGATGTCCTTAGGTTAGTTAGGTTTAAGTAGTTCTAAGTTCTATGGGACTGATGACCTCAGAAGTTAAGTCCCATAGTGCTCAGAGCGATCTGAACCGATCTTAGAATTTTATTGTGGACATATCTAGGGGCCAACAGCCGAAAAAATGCGTGGGGTTGTGGGAACTTGTGTTCCATATTAGGAATTTAAAGACGCGTTTCTCGGAGGATATTGGTGCCGAGAGATAACAAGATATTATTCTGTGTCCAGAGCTCGAATCGCCGGGACATAACAGCCGTATCAAACTATTCGAAAAACTCGTTAAGAACAATCAGTTCTTAAATGGGCCCCGCAGTGATGGAGAGCTAATCAAGTCTTGCTTTTCAAAATTACCGCTTAATTATCACCAAACATTGGTAGGCAAATGTGATGCGAACATGAAACATTTAAGCGCCCACATCGTGAGCTAGAGCTAATACTTCAGGCACAATTCGCACGAGATCGAAGGAAGTATCAGACGGGGAACTGCCAGCAGACCCACACATATAATGCCAGCAGAAATGAGAGGGAAGGCGCCTACAGGAGGTAAGAGTACCGAACAGAATTCAGAACGAAGATGAAACAGGCAACAGTTCGAGGGAGAAATAACGAAAGACACAATGAACGGAATTGGCGCGAAACGAACAAGTGTCATCAGGAAGCTGAGGAGGCGAAAGTACACCAACCAAATCCCACCAGACAACAACGAAATCGTAGCGCGATACAAGGTTGACGTAAGTCTCGTGCGGAAAGGACACCGTACAAGTCCGCAACTGTTATCTGACTGAGCTGCCTAGGTATGCCAAATCCTATGGATATTCCGAAGATATTGCTGGAACGACGAAGAAAGCGAAAAGTAACAAGGCAAGATCTCCCACGCCCCCCCTCCCCCCTCATGATTACTGTTACCACGGCAGAGTGCGATTCCACTGTAATTTGGACAGTGGTAGCTATTTTACTGCGATTTCAGAGGCAGAATACCAGCGTTGTTCTGAAAAGAGGAGCTGGCCAACACTGTTGGTGAATAAGACGAAAATAAAAGGATTCCCGTGTGGCTGGAGGGGGGGGGGGGGGGACAAATGCACGGAAGTACACTTTCAGACTCGATTAGAACACTTGTGTCAAGAACACAATCTTGAATCCAACTACCTGGTCTTGCCAAATTGGACATAGGTCTGATCAGTGCGAAATTTTTTTTTTTTTTTCAATAAATACATGGCCATTCTTGAGATGGGAAGAGGCGAAGTTACGTTGCGAAATGGCACTTCTATTTCGATTACATTTCAAGAGCATAGAAGCGCAATTTCCCACCAGTTATATTAGACTTCACAACAACTGCCATAACGGAGAAGCCTGTTCATCTGACGATGTGTCCAAAGAACCTTACGTGCTGAACGAGGAAACAGTAATCAGAGGCTGATAAAAAAAGACAGAAAGTTAAAGTGTGGAACCTGGAGAACGTAATGAATTACGGGACTTGTTACTGGACAACGCAGAAGTTTTACTGCCAAAACCGGGGACGATGAGGAATTTCCGATATGAATTCAAAGCGCATCCGCACAAGAAATTCTTTTCTCCTGTTACCTGATTCTTCTGGTTTAAAGCCATAAGGACACTCAGGAAATTTAGAAAATTGCTGATTGGTGGGGTGACGAAACCTGCCATATCTACATGTAACAACCCGCTCAGGATAGTCGACAAGCCAGACGCATCAGTTCGGCTGCCGGCCGAGGTGGCCGAGCGGTTCTAGGCACTTCAGTTTGAAACCGCGCGACCACTACGGTCGCAGGTTCGAATCCTGCCTCGGGCATGGATGTGTGTGATGTCCTTAGGTTTAAGTAGTTGTAAGTTCTAGGGGACTGATGACCTCAGAAGTTAAATCCCATAGTGCTCAGAGCCATTTTTTTCGGTTCGGCTCATCTTGGATTCCGCGAACCTACACTGAATAATATGATATTGTAGTGCTGGTTTTATTTTGATGACGATGCACGGCGGCGACCACAGCCGTTACAAAACATATTAGATGAATTCGGAATTGCGAATAATTACTACCATTAGCTGAAGAGTCGAAAGACGACAGTGAAAATTTTTCATCTGATGTGTTTAGTAACTGCTGTGATTGTCGCAGTGCATCGTCATCAGAATAAAACCGGCACTGCAATATCGTATTTATCTGCCGATACCGGACATGCGACTTTCAAGCACAACGTCTGATCTGTAGAGGAAATCACATAATGGATGTGCGATAAAGATCGTAGACGTAAGGTTGACGGCGTATGGAAGTTTGGGTCTGGCCGTGAGTCACGTACAGATAGCCAAAAGGTAAGCCGACCGCTCGTGATAAGCGGGAGATCCGGGTTCGAATCCCAGTCCGGCACAAATTTTCACTGTCGCCATTCCATTGCACAGCTGATGGAAAAAATTACTCGCAATTGAGAATTCATCTGGTGTGTCCACTGAAAACGGTTACAGGACTGAAAGTTGTTGTATGTCCTGTTTAAAGATTTCTTGCTACAGTTGGAGCACGTAGAGAGAATTATCTCTGATAACTTGCCACAGTTCAAGTCGGGAAGGAGGTGGAAAGAGACTTTAACAAGACACAAGATTGAGCCAATCTACATCTCATCCTGCTACCCGAGTTCGACTTTGGCCAAACTGGTAATGAAAAAGTTGGGAAACCTGGGTGGAATATACTGCTACAAGCGGCACACATCGTGGGACATCTTCCTCATAGACTTTAGAAGTGTCATCAACGAGGCACCATATGATGTCACGAAGCTAGTGCCGGTTTCTATCTTGAAAAACCGACAACCGCAAGACATCTTCAGGAAAGTGGTGGACTTTCCACCAAGGGCCCGTTTAGAGCAGAGGCAAATTGTGGCGCAAGTACTCTACAGGATTCCATTTGCAGTTCGGAGCAGGAAGAACCACACTGACAAGAAAGCATGGGAACGGGAATTCCATTTATGCAGGAGGTACTCGTAAAATACTTTGGGATTTCGAACGAACAGAAACAGAGGTGTCACAAATTCTTCTGTGTGAACAACGGACCCTGCCGTATAAAGACTGCCTACCAAAATGCATTTGAGCTGAAATCTTTCAAGACCAAGGAATCAACTAGTCTACACCATACTTCACATATCAAGTCATTTGTAGAATAATTTTGTCTAGTGAATTCATATGCTTAACGATTACACTAGTGTTTCTGGCTTCTATGTCTTCGTAACGTAGAAGTATGGGCAGAACTGCATTTTTTAAAGAGTATTAGTGAAAGTGTTTACTGGATGACCGATAATCTGGGTGTTGTGTGTTGTCCTTAGGTTAGTTAGGTTTAAGTAGTTCTAAGTTCTATGGGACTGATGACCATAGATGTTAAGTCCCATAGTGCTCAGAGCCATTTTTTTTTTTTTGACCGATAATGTCGATAACCTGCACAATGTTGTCTTGCACAATTTTAATGCCACCTGTGACAATGTGGGAGGATATATCAGTGGATTGTTTTCCATCCACAACATATGATGTTCTGTTGCGGGGGATCGTTGGCAACAATCCACGTGTAACAGAACCTGATATGTATCACACATCTTGGACGGTTTTGCGTCATAGACGACATTGGGGAGGAACTAGCTTTCTCACAGGAGTATGTGTACGACTTTGGTCACATTCCACCAGTTTTTTCGAGGGAGTATTTGTGTAGTGTCATGGGTAGGTGACCACTCACGCCTATGTAGTGTTGGTTACATCTTCGTGGTAGTAGCGAATCGCTCACAATAATGTCATTTTGGTGGACGTATGCACTCGGGAGTATCACTGAGTAATCAGGAGAATGGCAGTATGAGCAGCAACTCCTCGACGACCCTACGGCCATTAGTCGCTTAAGTGTGAAACATGCACAGATAACAGTTCGGCAGTAATTCCGACAAGTCCAGCAATGTTAAACGAGTAGGGGAGGATGTGAAGTTATGTATGTGGCACGGAATCTGTCCTCTTGTCTAAAAGAAGTGTCTAAGTTTCAGTTATGGTCGGTCCGGAAGTGGAGAAAAGAGGAAAAGAGCCCAATTCACAAGGTGTCACAAGATGCGTCTTTAGGCCGTATCAATTTGACTCGAGATGAGTCAATACATTGTATCTGTGGCCGGTTTTTCCATTTAGGTACCTCCAATATCTTCACACTAGTCATTATTTTGATTTACTGTGCAATCTTTCTTGATTTGTGTTGTGATTTGTTCACAGGAGATCGAGAGGGTATCTTTGCGGACTGTAATGTCGAATCCCTACAGATATCATTGGCTGATTCTCTGCTACCATGTGCACTATTGCCCAGCGGACCTGGAAGAGTCTGACTGGTGTCGTCACGACTAACGTTATCTCTTATTTGTATATTACCTCAGCTTATTTCTCCTTTATTTCATTGTAGCATAATGTAAAGACAGCGATTCAGAATTTAAATTTGGGCATGTTTAAGATTTCGTGAATTAAATTTATTTTCAAGTTCATTAGGAACTCAAAATCGGCCTGAGGCTCTATGTAGTTATAATGAGATTAACCATAAAGATATTTATTCAAGTAGAGCCCGAGATCATTACATCGCAGTGTAAGGATCGGGAAAGAAAATACATGATTTCCTAAGGAAAACAACTAAATATGGACACACACATTGGATCACTGTTATAAGAATAGATTTAGCAGAAGAGAAGCTATTGCACTAACGTATCTACTGAAGCAACTACAGACTGGACAGACAAGCAAGTCATCGCAATGAATAATTACGAAAATGACGAGAATTGGTTGAACTGAGAAAAATATAAGTTGTCAAAATATCACTATACATACAGATAGACCTACTCACTACGCGTCAAAGAATGGGAGCAATCGACTACAGAAAGTGGCAGCATGCTCTAGCATAATTTTGTGAGCACGTTGGCAAACAGGACCAGGCACATAACAAAATAATGAAAAGGAATTAAATTGAAAATCAGAAAAATTGACTAAATTTAACTACACAAATAGGTATTCATTTTCTGAAGAAAATTTAGCACATTTCAATGGTGAATACGAACAGGCACCCCAACACAATCTAGCGAACACTCGGTAGTGTATCGACTATTTGGCGATAACAACCAAACCTTAACGAAAACTCACTCACATTCTAAACAACCACTGAAGATGAGAACACATAAAAGGAGCAAAAGAAATAGACCTCATTACAACATCGCACGAAAAGTGGTTGAAGCAAAGACCCGATTACAAGTCAGTTAAAAATTGGGAAATTTGAGATTCCAATACCACACTAAGTACGAAGAGAACCACAGGAAATCTGAACCTTCCAATTCCATTACTCTCCTTAGACCATGCTCTACTTGGTCCTTGCTGAGCTATCACTGATGAATCTACCTTATTATCTACCATACTTGTGGAAAATAAATCATATTCACTATGTACCAGACTATTCAATTGTGAGGAGTCCACTTGCACGTGGAGACTGATTTTGTAATATATGTCATGAAAAATGACATGAAATGGTTATCATATGTATAGGAGATTGTAGTTTTGACTGCACTGAACCAAAGATGTTGCCTGAGTAGCAGAATCGATTGTAAGTAGGGCGCGCAGAGCCCAGTAGCGGTTGACGTTGTACTCTGTTAAAGGTAGGATGTAAGACTTGAAGCTAGTGGCAAGCTGTGAGGATTTAGCTGTATGCCTATAGACGCGGCATAATACAGTTTTGTAAGGTAATGAAATTTTGTATACTTAGTTTTAAGTATGCAGCAACGCAATGAGAATTTTGCTAATTCCAACAGTACCGTCCCTTGAATGTAGGAACCAAGTATCCTCCATCAGATTTAATATATAGGTTGATTAGGTATGCCCGATTTGTAATTTCGTGTATTTTGTAAACCTGATACCAGAAAGTTAAATTTTGTTATCTGTTTTGCCAAACGATGTCAGACCTTTTGTCATGTAACAGTCCAAGTATTGTTAACTACGTCAGTAAGTGAGAATTCTAGAACAGTTGAGAAGTTCACTGATTTTGAAGTTAATGTAAAATGTTTCATATTAGATATCGTGAAGGAGAAACTATATTTTAAATACAAATTTTCAAACAGAAGAATTCGGTCTTGGCAAATCCTGTTATCAGTACCTCATCCTCTACCATGTCGTGTGACTTTCTTAGTATGAAGCTGTTTTACAGCTGGCATTGGACTTTACTGAGCCAAGATTGAATATTGTGTATGCCTACTGTGGAGGAAACAGAATACCAAGATTACATCCGTTGCGACTCAAGAGCTAAGGAAAAAGTATTTCATTGTTTATTTGCATAGGAAATTTTATGAGTTTATTGCACAGAGTCATAGAACTCGGGGCTCACGAGACAGAGTAAATTTCAGAGGGATTGATTTCGTTATAGGCATTACATACTGGTTTCCAGAATAAGTTGTTTAATTTTGCTTCGGATTACAGTAAAAGTGATCAAGCACACCATGCGCTCAACAACACATCTCACTGTAAACTTGGATAATACAAAGTTATTTTTAATGAACGTTACACTTGTGACAAACACAATACATTTAAAGAACGTTACACCCTTTCCTAAACGTACATTACCAGTTATTCGAACTGTATACAACCAGACTAAACATACATATTCGCATAATCCAGGTAATGTAAGTCTAATCTAAAAACGTCTACAATCAGTTTCCTAAACTTTACCATGAACGGCTCATTCTTTTTTACAAAATTCCTGCTTACAAGAAAACTTAGGGCTACTTTGGCCTATGTCTTCCCAGCACACACAGTTTCGCACACCAAAACAAAGTGCACTCCTAGCACTGCCTTGCGTAATACCCATCCGTTGGCCAATACAACGAATTATAACGGGTTATACTGTCAGGGCTATGTTCCCTGGTAAATTACGTTGCATACAAACCAGATTTATTAACGGCTCAGCTCAAATATTTATCAGACAGTAGAATAGACCCTAACTCGACATAATAAACTTCAACAATAGAAGGATACAGGGCACTAAGGACGCAAAGGTACCTGGATACCAGGGTCCCATCAGTGAAAATCAAATGTCTTCGCAGCCACTGATATATCTTGCTGTCGCAGGAGATTATTCCAGATTTCTGTCGTCAAAATGAAACGAGACTTCTTCTTTGTCTCCAAACCATCCCACTGCTGTTAACAAAAATGTATCATGTTGGAGTGGTTGGGAAGAAACAAGAGGATGAACCCAACAGTTCATCAATTCAATCAACTTGAAGAGTCATTCAGATGCACCTTGTATCTGGCACAGTTTAGCTTCGGTTCATAACAGTATGACTGGCAGTGGTGGGCATGGTAGATGGAGTAGACAGTGTATCATGAGCTGCTGGGTGGGCAGCATCCTGACTTGGCGTAGCGAGCACTCTGGTGCTGACTCGCCAGTTGGGACCAGTGGCTGGACGGGGCCCGGCCATGGCACGGAGCAGGGCAGCGATGTCTTCACACTTGCGGCAGGTCATGACGTTCCCCAGTTCGAAGTCTGGAGAGATGCGGTGGATGGCAGGAAGTCTCCTGCATCAAATTAAACGGCGAGCAGTCCTATGGGGTTGGTGGCTGAGTGCTGGTTGTCAGTGTCTGGCCAATCAGGTAGTCGTCCTTGGATTGTCACCTAAGAGCGTTGGTGGTGGCAAAACATAGTCATGGGAGAGACTCCAAGGCTGTGGCTGACACACAGTGGGTGAAGCTACGTTGCCTAACTGGTCACGTATAATGGTGGTCAGAGAGGGGTTTAAAAGCAGCTGCTCCTAGTTCACTTTGTGGAAGTGCCATGTTTCTGTGCCACTCCAGAAAGATATGAAACAGGGTTAGTTACATATATCTGTTGTCATGCAGCAATGTGGCAAACTCCAGAAGGTACTTGGAGGCTGGTGAAAGCCCTAGGTCGTCGGCTTCTGCTGAGATGATGACTGTATCGGCAGAGGTACTGTCTGGCAGTTGATGTCCAGATGTTGGTGCTCTGTCTGAGTCAGTCGTACTACTCGAAATATTCTGTCAATTTTTTTCTCACGGTGCTTGCTGTGGCATTTTCTTCCATCTGCGCTAAAACCGCTAGCCCTAAACTACTTTGTGTCCACTATTTCCTAGATGGAACAATGTTATTGACTGATCACAACCAGACGTATTTACAAAATTACAGTCCCATATCCTGTGGCTAACACTTCCTTGAAAGTGACATTAAACTTTTTTGATGATCAGAACACAGTGCAGGTATGGAAGGGCATCATTCCTTTAAAGGGAAAAAAGAGAGCAATTAACCATTTACTTGTAATATTGTTAGGACAGTGTCCAATGCTGGAAGAGTAGGCTGAAATAAATCTAATAGTTGCAATGTTTTATAGTTCATTTCATGTTATGGTCAAGCTCCATCCTGACATTTAGTACATCCCAGAACAAAAATATTCGGGTACAAAGGAAATTCTCATAGTCGAAAAAATTTATTGAAGGGACCTCTCGCTAATAAACATACCACAGAAACAATTCAAAGAAAATATGGGATCTATAGATAAAACGAAACATCATTAACCATGGAAACACTGAAACTCGACTCAGAGTTTAACGTTCCACAGAATTGCAGTATCAGTAGATACACTGTTCCATCCCAAACACCAGCGCCACCAAAGCAAGATGTTTCTAAACAGGCTCCATTTCCTCACACTTAATCAAAAATATTTGCTAGACCAACCTAAGAGCAACGAAAAATCTCTATACGCTCTGAAAGAGTGATAGTTTTTCCATCAAGACTAGATTTTAGAGTGCTTACTAATAACCATATGGCACTCAAAATTAAGAATCACAAAAACAATTTACTTTGCGAAATGACTTAATACACAAAATATTTTCACTGAAAGGCTCTGTCGTCATTTATGCAATGAGTGGCAATAATGTAGCCACAAGAAAGTCATATGAACATACACATTGGCTTGGTATATGTATTCAAATAGTATAGTATCTTCAGAAACATATAATAACTAATTTTCAGTACAAGTCGTTGACGAAATGAATGTCCAGGAGAATGTGAAACTGATGAGCTGGGTGAAGGCTTTCTCAGTTCAGAAAAAGCACTATCAAGACAGTGGAGCCTATTTATTAATTTTACAAATCTCCTAACAAACACTACCCAACCTATTCAACTGAAATGTAGCTGTCACTGCCAAATATAGATGTTGGCATGCAGTGGAGGAATGTTGGTCGTGAATGGAAACTGTCAGGATGCCCGTACTATAACTCAGCTGTGATCAAGTGTTTTATTATTCCCAGCTACAGTGCCGCATTCCTCTCTGTCTGTGTCACATGGTCCCACGATGCCGCGGACGCCGTTTCGCTGTCTGCAAAACAGCTTGGCGTGGAAGGGCTACCTCAGCGACCCGTGCAACATACTTTGGTGTGCCTGCCATGTACAGCCGTGGTGTTTTGATGTCAGGAAGCGTCAGCAGCCGACTCAGTGGCCTTCAGCTCAGGATGCCTCTGGTGTGTGTTGGGAGCCAACAAGACTGCCCACGCTAGCGAGCTGGCGAGTAGTCTGCCGCTGGCTGGCTATGGACCCCGTGTTGGCCTCAGAGGGTCGAACAAGTAACCTGCCGTGGACTGGAGCACTGGCGCTCCATCTGCTTCTGCGTGTAGCCGGTGGTGTGACATACTCCACCATCCAGGAGAGCTGCCACACTCGAATCCCCTTCGTTAGATAACCGGCACCTATTTATATGCAGCTGTGCGCCTCTGTTTTGCTAACGCACTGCTCCGAGTCATGTACTCATAATACCTAGGTTGGGCCAGTGGGTCCCTTCTGTCTGTAACTTGTGCCATGCAAGCCCTGCATTTACTCTTTTCAGCGGTTCTACGGCCCTGTGACCTCAAGTCTACTTCGCAACCACTAGTAACAGCAACTGAACTGTCAACAGGCCTGCACCTGGCTGTAACTTGTGCACTCAGAAATATTGCACCGAATCTAACTTTTTCCTATCTTAAACGGTGGTGTCGCTACAGAAAGTAGGCTGGATGATCCACATCAAGTCGACGACTCTCATGGAGTACCTCTCGGTACAGGTTGAGGCCGATGACAGATACCATATAGCCAAGGCGGGCAGTATAAATAGTTGCCCCAGCTCGCCATTTGTGACAAATTGTTGATCACATAGGCCCTCGTGCAGTGCCGGCCCGGGCCTGATGTAAACCAGGTCACAAGGGTGACAGTATGCCCGCTGCAATGGGAATTGGATGTGTGGTAACTAGTCTCGATCTAGGGAAGGGCAGAAACTTTGGTCGTGTCATTGCAGCCTTTCTGCAGCTCCGTCCTTCAGAACGCGGTGACAACTTCTTGTCTGCTTCATCAAGGGCTGCAGCCGCCAGGATGACATGTGCAAACGCCACAAAGTAATACCATTTCCACTAAGTCTCCGTACTACGAGAAAATTCTGACTGCTCCCTGCTATGTCCATTATACCCAAGCCCATAACGGTCTTCCCTTTGCTCACGCTGCCTGCCAAAGCTCCAACATTTCCATGACAACTGAGTATCGTAAACTGACCTTTCCCTGATTAGATACGATAGTGGCAACTGCCAGAGTGGAATCACTAACCAGAAGACGACCAGTTTGTGCAATATAATTGATAACTCTTTACTTGAGCAAAAATTATGAAAATAGCTTGTTTCTCTCTGCTACCAAGTTGAAACATGCCCCTCTACATTTTGGAATTTATCTGGCCTTTTAACCCCCTGTCTCGTAGTGAGAACTAGGTATGCACGTCATATTCGGTACCCTGCGTACCAATCAGATAAATTACGCATCAAAGAACGTAACTGGCCCAAAAAGTTAGTAATAAGAAATCTACTTCTAGCACCAATAGGAATAGGCATTTATTGAGGTACTACCCGAGCAGTGAAATATCCTTCTTGCTTCTCTAATTTAACTTGGGCAGCGTCTGACTTTCTTTTAATACAGATTATATTCCCTGGGATATTCAGAGTTTATGTATGAGGAAATTGTCTGAATTTTGTGAAATGTGATTAGTCATCACGAAGTCCACTGCTCATAAAATTAATTTATTCATTGACATCAGCAAGGAAACAATGCCGAAAGAGTTTACAAGAACAGTGCTATAACGATCCTTTAACAAAAAATGGCTAATGAAATGTTAAGAAAGTTAATATAATCAGATTTTTCTCTGTGGGAGTCAGGGATCAAAAATAGGAACCAGAGGAACTGTGCATTCTAATCATCCTACATCTACATGGGTACTCCGGAAGCCACCGTATGGTGCGTGGCAGAGGGTCCCCTGCACCACTACTAGTCATTCATCATTAATGGATGCTTGATCTCATCAGTTGTACTCTAGCTGTCTGATACTCACCAAGACTTGGCGTGCGCTGGGGAGTGAAGTGGTAAATCTGGATGGGCTAGTGGAGTCGATGACCAACTCATACAAGTGCACAAAAATATGAGAATTATTAAGTCCAGATATTTCCCACTCATGTATGTAACAACCTTACTTACTCTGAAATGAGCTCAAGAGACTATTGGTATTGTACTGCAGTGGGATCCGTATCCGTAAGACGCGGTCTGCTGAGAGCCAGAAATTTGTCTATCCTTAATTCAGAGAGCGCAAAATAAATAAGAAATGGACATGCACTTGATTACAAAGACCTGGGGATTTGGATCTATCGTTTAAGCATAGCCACGGGTTGAAAATCTTGAGTTTAAGGCCACGTGGTTGGTTGACGGCCAGAATTCAATGTATCATTATGAACAACATTTTCCTTTCAAGGATTAGGCTCTTATCTGTTTGGAACTCACAAACAAGATCATTCACATCTTTTCTGAAGATGTTCTGGGAAATGGTGTGACCTGGTATTCTTATGAGTTGTTGTCTCCAATCTTCTCGATACTTTTCAATTTTTCATTCATGCTGAAAAAAAGAAATCTGTTCTTATATCTTCAATTTCTAATGTTGTATCTTCTTGCGCAGTCCTACGTCTTCCTTATGAACTCAATCTCTGCTATCTGAATTTCATTTTCTTTTTCGTTGTGGAAAACCAGCTTTCATTTCCATACGATTACATTGGAATGGCAGTAACTTAATAGAATATCGTTATGGCGTTTTTTTGCGCTTCGCTGGCCAATGTTCTGCAAATGGCATCACAAGCAATTTTGAATTCGTCTGCTTTATTTTCAGTATCAGAATCCAAACCAATTTTATAGTTTCTGGTATTATGAATGATTGACTGAATTAATTTTTCGTTTTTTTAGTCCAGTCCGTCTTTCATAAATTCAGAATCAGCAAAATAAAGAGAATGCAGCGCAAGAATAACAAGAACGCAGAAATACATTGCAATTAGAATCACCAATTTTACAGTAACATTTTCATCACAATGTCGCAAGCTCAACAGTCTTCTTCCAGAGATAAAACACGACCCATAGAAACGCGTTTAATTCGCACGTGAATTTACCTAAGAAATATTTAGAGTTAACAAAAATCATGAATCCTTTGTGCTATCTCCCAAAGAAATGTACCAAATTAACAGCAAACTGAAACTTAATTATTGTAACTGAATGCTTTGTCCATGATACTATAGCAGAAGTGCATCCCTGACTTTCCAAAACCCACCTTTAAGTGTCTGCCTTTCTTGTTCGGAAGTGCTAATGGTGGCCGAAAGGACCATTCCCAACCAACCGTATATGTACCTCGTAGAACTAGCCCATGACCCTCGGTTACTGACGATCGTCTCTGGTTTTAGCACAAACTATCTAAACGCTAGGTTGGCACTTTGAGGCTACATCTGGATGAACTGGAGGAGGAGATTTCAGATCATTGTGTCATTGCATCCTCCCTTTAACACACACGCACACAGTCAGGGTAAATGTGGGAAAGAAATCTGACTGTATAGGGGAAAATAAATAAACACAGGCTCATTCTCCTTCTCCAGGGTATATATTTTCGTGTGACGACAGAAATACAAAGAAGAAAATTAGCAGTTGTCATCATGCCAAGGCAGAAATTGTACTTAAAGTTTATGAAACTGGCGTTCAGAATTTGTAATGGCTTACGTTGTTTTCAAATCCAAATACTGAAATGGAAGTGGCTAGTGAAACCGATCTTTCTAAATCACGACAAAATTAAATGAATCTAGCTATTTATTCTACAGTGTTCGATGGACTAACAATCGGGACAATTTTTGTGAGTGTAAATTGGCATTTCTACTTGCAATGCATTTCTTTGTTCTTGTTATTCGTCCGCTGCATTCGATCTGTAGGACAACTCTTATTTGTAGAGCAGTTTCCGTTGTGAAAGACTTCTCTCTAACCCTCAGCCATAAACATCCTTTTCAAATCAAGATTATCGCCCCAGAACTACCCTTCAATTATAGACCTGAATTCCCCGAGTCTAGTGAGTACTTAAACGTGAGTTTATTTCGTATGATTTTGCGGATTCTGAATTTATGAAAGATTAAATTAACAAAACATTAAATCTGTCATTCTTTCATAAATTCTGAATCTGCAGAATAAAACACGCAAACGTCGGTTAAAATATGATATTAATGCTACTGGGAACTACACGAGTCGTCCACACATTTCAGTGCAATTCTGCTCTCGTCTTTGCTTTGAGTTAGGAATACTTTCAACTACCGTCGGATCATCTCATAAATGTTGGCAAGACTACGATTTGCCACTGCAGTCCTTCACCATATCAAATACATTACCGTTAATTTCTTTTTTGAGATGATCTTAGATAAAAAAGATACAGAGGCACGAGTTCAAGTGAATTTGTGGGTCAAGCTACAGACCCTGCTCGACTGTTCCATCTTGAACGGTATTGGAGCACGAGGTGTCTTGTTACATCAGCAGCTAAATGAGCCACTGTACCATCATGCATTTACCACACTCCCCAATCATGGGTCATACGGGAAATTTGAGTCTGATTGGGTGGGAAACTACCCGAAAACTTTATATTTCAAATATATCTGTACTGACTGCGCAAATATTTCATACTGATGTCAGTTGCGCCTCTAACCCTACACTGTCATATATCTCGAAAACGTCTCGATTTCGACCCCTTCTTTATTGGAACGTTGTATCATCGTTCTCATCCACCAATGTCCGTTTTTGCAATTAATTGTGATAAATAATTAGTATAGTATTTATCTGAGTGAAACAGGAACTAAACAGTTACACCTACATTTACACCTAGATGAATTTTTTTATAATCTTCAGAAAATACACGAAGCTACATAATCAAACCTTTTTCACTTGTGGAAGAAAACCAGTGTCATTCACCTTAGTGGCGCCTATATACGCAAAATGTCTGAGCATTCTGTTTTCAGTAGGATGTCTCTACTACTGATAGCAAAAATTTGCACTTCTTTTATTCGTTTGTGTGCTTACGTCGTTCGTCTAACTCTCACTCCTCAGTAGTGTGTTTACATTTTGCGGCGTGCACTGCAGCTGTAGCGGCTATAAAGATAAGTACTGACAAACGTATTTGTACACTGTTACACAGTTGTTGAATTTAATAGCTTTAGAGGTGTTTCGTGATGTTTGTGGCGAATTAACGATTTAATAAACTTTTGGAACCGTTCGCTCGCTGTGTTTTTAAGAGTTTTGTTTGCGTTAAAGTCGTTTAATAAAATTCGTACTTTAGATTTCAGGTGATGTTTCTTATTGTTTCTGGTGAAATATTTCAGTAAAATTTTCAGTCAGTGCTTTAACTTCGTTGAGCGTTCCAGTGGCGGTTTGAATTTTTGGTTTTGTTGTTGTTGTGGTCTTCAGTCCTGAGACTGGTTTGATGCAGCTCTCCATGCTACTCTCTCCTGTGTAACCTTCTTCATCTCCCAGTACCTAATGCAGTCTACATCCTTCTGCATCTGCTTACTGTATTCATCTCTTGGTCTCCCTCTACGATTTTTACCCTCCACGCTGCCCTCCAATACTAAATCGGTGATCCCTCGATGTATCAGAACATGTCCTACCAACCGATCCCTTCTTCTAGTCAATTTGTGCCACAAGCACCCCTTCTCCCCAATTCTATTCAATACCTCTTCATTAGTTATGTCATCTACCCATCTAATCTTCTGGATTCTTCTGTAGCACCACATTTCGAAACCTTCTATTCTCTTCTTGTCCAAAGTATTTATCGTCCACGTTTCACTTCCATACATGGCTACACTCCTTACAAATACTTTCAGAAACGACTTCCTGACATTTAAATCTATACTCGATGTTAACAATTTTTTCTTCTTCAGAAACGCTTTCCTTGCCATTGCCAGCCTACATTTTATATCCTCTCTACTTCGACCATCATCAGTTATTTAGCTCCCCAAATAGCAAAACTCCTTTACTACTTTAAATGTCTCATTTTCTAATCTAATTACCTCAGCATCACACGACTTAATTCCACTACATTCCATTATCCTCGTATTGCTTTTGTTGATGTTCATCTTATACACTCCTTTCAAGACACTGTCCATTCCGTTCAACTGCTCTTCCAAGTTCTTTGCTGTCTCTGACAGAATTACAACGTCATCGGCGAACGTCAACGTTTTTATTTCTTTTCCATGGATTTTGATACCTACTCCAAACTTTTCTTTTGTTTCCTTTATTGCTTGCTCAATATACAGATTGAATAACATCGGAGATAGGCTACAACCCTGTTTAACTCCCTTCCCAACCACTGCTTCCCTTTCATACCCATCTTCTCTTATAACTGCCATCTGCTTTCTGTACAAATTGTAAATAACCTTTCGCTCCCTGTATATTACCCCTGCCACCTTCAGAATTAGAATGAGAGTATTCCAGACAACATTGTCAAAAGCTTTATCTAAGTCTACAAATGCTAGAAAAGTAGGTTTGCCTTTCCTTAATCTTTCTCCTAAGATAAGTCGTAGGGTCAGTATTGCCTCACGTGGTCCAACATTTCTTCGGAATCCAAACTGATCTTCCCCGAGGTCGGCTTCTATCAGTTTTTCCATTCGTCTGTAAAGAATTCGAGTTAGTATTTGGCAGCTGTGACTTATTAAACTGGTAGTTCGGTAAATTTCACATTTGTCAACACCTCCTTTCTTTGGGATTGGAATTATTAAATTCTTCTTGAAGTCTGAGGGTATTTCGCCTGTCTCATACATCTTGCTCACCAGATGGTAGAGGTTTGTCAGGGCTGGCTCCTCCAAGGCTGTCAGTAGATGTAATGAAATGTTGTCTCCTCCGTGGGCCTTGTTTCGACTCAGGTCTTTCAGTGCTGTGTCAAACTCTTCACGCAGTATCATATCTTCCATTTCATCTTCATCTACATCCTCTTCCTTTTCCATAAAATTGTCCTCAAGTACATGGCGCTTGTATAGACCCTCTATATACTCCTTTCTCCTTTCTGCTTTCCCTTCTTTGCTTAGAACTGGGTTTCCATCAAAGCTCTTGATATTCATGCAAGTGGTTCTCCTTTCTCCAAAGGTCTCTTTAATTTTCCTGTAGGCAGTACCTATCTTACCTCTAGTGAGATAAGCCTCTACATCCTTACATTTGTTCTCTAGCCATCCCTGCTTAGCCATTTTGCACTTCCCGTCGATATCATTTTTGAGACGTTTGTATTCCTTTTTCCTGCTTCATTTACTGCATTTTTATATTTTCTCCTTTCATCAACTAAATTCAATATTTCTACTGTTACCCAAGGGTTTCTACTAGCCCTAGTCTTTTTACCTATTTCATCCTCTGCTGCCTTCACTATTTCATCGCTCAAAGCTACCCATTCTTCTTCTAATGTATTTCTTTCCCGGAGTCCTGTCAAGTGTTCCCTTATGCTCTCCCTCAAACTCTGTACAACCTCTGATTCCTTCAGTTTATCCAGGTCCCATCTCCTCAAATTCCCACCTTTTTGCAGTTTCTTCAGTTTTAATCTGCAGTTCATAACCAATAGACTGTGGTCAGAGTCCACATCATTCCCTGGAAATGTCTTATAATTTAAAACCTGGTTCCTAAATCTCTGTCTTACCATTATATAATCTATCTGATACCTTTTAGTATCTCCAGGGTTCTTTCATGTATACAGCCTTCTGTCATTATTCTTGAACCAAGTGTTAGCTATGATTAAGTTATGCTCTGTGCAAAATTCTACCAGGCGGGTTCCTCTTTCATTTCTTAGCCCAAATCCATATTCACCTACTATGTTTCCTTCTCTCCCTTTTCCTACTCTCGAATTCCAGTCACCCATGACTATTAAATTTTCCTCTCCCTTCACTACCTGAATAATTTCTTTTATCTCATCATACATTTCATCAATTTCTTCGTCATCTGCAGAGCTAGTTGGCATATAAACTTCAACTACTGCAGTAGGCGTGGGCTTCGTGTCTATCTTGGCCACAATACTGCGTTCACTATGCTGTTTGTAGAAGCTTAACGGTACTCCTATTTCTATAATCATTATTAAACCGACTCCAGCATTACCCCTATTTGATTTTGTATTTATAACCCTGTATACACCTCACCAAAAGTATTGTTCCTCCTGTCACCGAACTTCACTAATTCCCACTGTATCTAACTTTAACCTATCCATTTACCTTTTTAAATTTTCTAACCTACCTGCATGATTAAGGGATCTGACATTCCACTCTCCGATTCATAGAACGCCAGTTTTCTTTCTCCTGATAACGACGTCCTCTTGAGTAGTCCCCTCCCGGAGATCCGAATGGGGGACTATTTTACCTCCGGAATATTTTACCCAAGAGGACGGCATCATCATTTAATCATACAGTAAAGCGGCATGCCCTCGGGAAAAATTACGGCTGCAGTTTCCCCTTCCTTTCACCCGTTCGCAGTACCAGAACAGCAAGGCCATTTTGGCTAGTCTTACAAGGCCAGATCAGTCAATCATCCAGACTGTTGCCCCTGCAGCTACTGCAAAGGCAGCTGCCCCTCTTCAGGAACCACACGTTTGTCTTGCCTCTCAACAGATACCCCTCTGTTGTGGTTGCACCTATGGTACGGCTATCTGTATCGTTGAGGCATGCAAGCCTCCCCACCAACGCCAAGTTCCATGGTTCATGGCAGCGCGGGGGTTAGCTAATAATAATTTTGTGAAGTTCGGTATTAGCTGTGGTGTAGTAGTATTAATACAAGTAGTTGTTTTCTTAGTAGACAGAGAATATCGAGACGGCTATTGTTAGTTCTAGAAATAGTTCTCCTGGTATAACTGAACTTCGGTAACGTAGACGTTTAGTTTTTTTCTGTAACTGTAAAATTTTACCATGAGTGAGAAGTGTGGGCTCTGTCGTACGTTTGTGAGTAGTGGGATTTGTTCAAGTATTTTCCATAAGGGGGGGGATGCAGTGGGGAAGCCAGTGGACATTCTAGCAATATCCTCTCCTAGGAATGCAGAATCTGCAGTAGAAATAAGTTCATAGAGGAGCAGGAGCTTAAGATCTTGCCCTTCAGGTGCAGCTACAACGAGCAAAGGAGGATCTAGATAGGTTGAGGAGGGTGAAGGGTGGTAGGGAATGGGAACTGGCAGTTGGAAAGATGTCAGCTAGGAAGAAGAGGTATTCAGACGGTTATACTTTGAGTATATGCAATAGATTTGACCAACTGTCAGAGTTGAGTGGCGAGGAGCCTCGTGTAGCTGTAGGGGACATGCAGCTGTCCTCAGCAGTTAGGAGGCCTAGGTCAGTTGCAAAGTCTATCAGAAAGAAGAAGGCAATGCTGCCAGGTAGTTCGCACGGCAGAGGTGTGAGCCAGTAGTTGCAGGAAGTGTTGAGTTGAGAGTAAGTATCAGGTCAACAGCATTGTGAAGCCAAGTGCAGGGTTGACTCAAGTGACTGACAGCATAGGGGAGTTACGTAGGAATTTTACGAAGAAGGATCAGGTAGTGATAGTGGGTGCAGCAGGGAACAGTCTTGATAGGGATGAGGAATATGATGTCGGTGGTGACCTGGTAAAGATAGCTACTCTAACTGGTGGCATTTGTGTGCATTTCGTGCAACTGTTTCAGCGTCATGATCGACCTCATCTTAATGCGGTTGTTAAGTGCGTTAACATGGGGCTGCGGATGGCGCTGATGGCAGAGCGCGTGGTTCACATCTCAGTGGTGCCAGTTGAGTCTATCAGTAGATCGGGATTCTCTAGGCATGGCTTGCACCTCAATAGGTATGGGAAGGGGAGGCTGGCAAACTTTATAGGTGTGTAGTGGGTGATGGTGGTGGGATCACTCATGGCAAAATTCCTGTAAATAGTTAGTGTTACACCTGCACCTTTTTTAGATTGAAGTCAGCTGACAGGTATACCTGCTTAAAGGAAGTCCCTCTAACTAAGGGCTCATCTTCTGAGGATGTAATGTCTCCAAGTAGAGAAGGAATTAGCATATTTCATCAAAATATAGGAGGTATTAGAGATAAAGTTAGTGAACTGTTTATAGATCTTGACTCTGAAATTACTGGTCTAGTACCTCACGCCGCGGAAGTCGAACACGCGCCAGAACAAATGGACGTGGTCAGCCCGTAGAGGGCTCCGCGTCTGCTGCGGCTATTCCGCACAGCGGCTCTCGTGCAGGGAGGGCGCCACCGCTACGCCACGTGCAGACAGCGGCCAATAGCCGCTCCCTCCGCTATCGTATATAGGGACCCGCTCTGCCCTAGACCAGTTTCACCTTGTTACTCACTAAGTCCCCGATTTTATCGCCTGTTTTTTATTATTATTTAATCTCCTGCTCTTTGTCAGAAAATCTGTAGGCTGCAGAGCAGCGTCCTAAGCTGCTGCCAGCCTGCCCCCTTTGGGGGGAATTGAAATTCAATAAAGAAAAAAAAAAAAAAAAAACTAGACCAGTCAGTCTGGTACTCGCTCTTGATTGAGTTTATATCTCGGCGGTACTACGTTCTTGTCGTTGCTCGTTGTTGACTTTTGCCTGGCTCTGGTTCCGAGTGGATTTACTGTTGGGTTTGGTGTTGTGGTTTCTACAAGCCTCCGTTGTTTGTCTCTTCCTTGTTGTGGCGGTCATAGTCGGTCGTGATCGGTTGTTGTCGGTTGTCGTTGGTCTGTCGTCCGACTCGTGTTTACCCAGTGGTGCGTCCTCCACCGCCGGCGGCTTCTCCGCCTGGCGGCTCCGATCCGCAGCCCCAGGCGTTTCCGCATTTGGTTGTGGTTACAACTGACACTGTAAAGAACATCATCTTTGCTTTGTCTTACTTTGTTATGCTAGTTATTGCTAGCACCTCTTAAATAATTCAGAGGCTTCCTTTACCAGGATACAGATGAGAAAGTTTTTTTCCAAGGAGTTCCTTGCGGGGTGGGGGAGTGGCTATGTACGTAAAAAAACAGTATTCCATTTCAGTCCATAGACGTACCAGTGCACTGCATTGAACAAGTATTTGAATGTTGTGCAGGGGCAGTTGAATTTAGTGAAATTGAACTTCTAATTGTTGTTGGTTATAGGTCCCCTAACTCTGGCTTCAGAGAATTTCTGCTCAAGCTAGAGAGGGTTCTTGACTCACTTTGTAGGAAGTACCAGAAATTAGTTACATGTGATGACTTCAATCTATATTTCGTGTATGATGGTGCAAGAAAAAACGATGTTGGTAGATCTCATAAACTAATATGATCTGATGCAGACTGTGCTTCTTCCAAATAGCGTGCAGCACAGCCATAGGCAATGTTTTTATTCATTCTTCATTACCAGACGGGCATTCTGTTAGCAAAAGGGTGAATGGCCTTTCAGACCATGGTGCAAAAATTTTAACACTAAAAGGCTTTAGTACTCAACACACGTCACGTTTAATCACAAACTATGGAGGAAAGTTAATCCAACAGCTGCAGAGAATTATTTAAACTTTGTCAAGGAACAAGAGTGGCAGGATGTTTAAAGTGCCTATAACGTAGATGGTAAATATAACGCTTTCCTTAACACATTTCTCATGCATTTTGAGAGCTGCTTTCCATTAGAATGTTCTAAACGGGGTACTAGCAATAATAGACAGCCTGGGTGGTTGACTAGTGGGACAATGATATCTTATAGAACAAAGTGGGAATTATATCAGAATGTTAGAAGCAGTCACAATGAAGCTACAGTAGCCCATAACAAGCAGTATTGTAAGGTGCTTACAAACGTTATTAGGAAGGCAAGGAGTATATGTTAAGTAAATAGAACATCTAACTAACAGGATTAAATTAAAACCATATGGTCAGTTGTGAAGGAAGTGTCTGGTCAGCAGCACAACATCGGCGACATAAAGTCAGTTGAAGCAAAAATATTTCTCTTACTGATAAACCAGATATACCGGGTGATCAAAAAGTAAGTATAAATTTAAAAACTTAATAAACCACGGAATAAAGTAGACAGAGAGGTAAAAATTGACACACATGCTTAGAATGACATGGGGTTTTATTAGAAAAAAAGTTCATAAAATGTCAGACAGATGGCACAGGAGAGCAAAACGTCAGTGACTGCGCATGACAATCGTGTATAAAAGGACCTGTAATGAGAGAGAGAATCAGATGCGCCAGCAGTCACAGCACGTTGACGTTACCTGAAAATGCGCTTTTAGTGAAGCTGTATTATCAGAAAGGGGAATGTGCTAGTTTAGTGTTAAGATCCTATCGCCATAGCAAGGGGATTCGAACGGGTAAAGGTCCGTTGACAAATGCAGCTGTGGCGAGAATGATTTCGAGGTTCGAAGCCACAGGTTGTTTAGACGATAGACCCCGTAGTGGCCAACCGAGCACAAGGCGTAATGCTGCTGAGATAGTTCAGGAAGAAATGGAGACTGTAGCGCGTTCGTCTACGCACGGGGAAGTCAGCGCTCGTGCAGTCGCACGTCGCACCGGCATTCCATACACTACTGTTTGGGTGGCACTTAGGCGTACCCTCCGATGCTATCCATACAAAATCCATCGGCATCATGAACTGTTACCTGGCAAAGTAGTGAAGCGGAGGGCATTTGCGGTGAGGGCGTTTCAAAAGATGGCGGAAGATGACGATTGGTTGAGTAACGTGTTGTGGACCAACGAAGCTCATTTCACCCTCCGAGAGTCTGTCAACGCCCACAACTGCAGTAGCTGGGCTACCGAAAATCCTAGAACTGTCGTGGAAACTCCATTGCACGACTATAAAGTCACGGTATGGGTTGGATTTACCACATGTACCGTTATCGGGCCTTTTTCCTTCCAGGAAATGCGTGATCCTGGTTTTGTAGCTGCTATCGTGACGGGTGAGAGGTACGCCGATATGTTACAGAATCGCATCATCCCCAGCCTGGTTGATAAACACCTTCTGGAACGAACGATGATTATGCAGGATGGCGCACCATCCCATATTGCTAGACGCGTGAAAAATCTCTTGCGCGCGTCGTTTGGTGATGATCGTAAGCTCAGCAGCGACTTTCGTCATGCTTGGCCTCCCAGGTCCCCAGACCTCAGTCCGTGTGATTATTGGCTTTGGGGTTACCTGAAGTCGCAAGTGTATCGTGATCGACCAACATCTCTAGGGACGCTGAAAGACAACATCCGACGCCAATGCCTCACAATAACTCCGGACATGCTTTACGGTGCTGTTCACAACAATATTCCTCGACTACAGCTATTGTTGAGGAATGATGGTCGACGTATTGAGCATTTCCTGTAAAGAACATCATCTTTGCTTTGTCTTACTTTGTTATGCTAGTTATTGCTATTCTGATCAGATGACGCGCCATCTGTCGGACATTTTTTCTACTTTTGTATTTTTTTTGGTTCTAATAAAACCCCTATGTCATTCCAAGCATGTGTGTCAATTTGTACCTCTCTACGTACATTATTCCGTGATTTATTCAGTTTTCAAATTTATGCTGACTTTTTGATCACCCAGTATGTACAGTATTTAACAATCATTTTCTGCGCATTGCCGTTGAATTAAACAAAAATTCAGTTTCTACGGGGAATCACAACTTTCTTCGCAAATGCATTTCCGAGATTGATGTCTGATATACTCATCTGTGATAAAGGCAAGAGGGAGATTGAGTCTGTAATTAAATCACTGAAGACTTAGGACTCTCATGGTTATGATTGGGTGCCTAGCAGAATATTAAAGTAGTGTGCTGCACATGTTAGCCCTGTATTTAGCCATATTTGTAATGTTTCCTCTAGGAATGGTCAGTTTACTGAATGATAAAAGTATTGAGTAGTAAAACTGCTTTATAAAAAGCGAATAAACGGTAATGTAGCTAATTTTAGACCAATTTCTATGCCATCAGTGTTTGCAAAAGTTCTTGAAAAGGCTAGTATGTAATGATAATTGATAATTTTGTATCACACGATTTGCTATCAAATGTACAGTTCGGCTTCAGAACTGAAAATGCTATATTCTCTTTTCTATGTGGGGTACTGGATGGTTTAAACAATAGGTTTCGAACGTTTTGCATGTTTTTTTATTTAACTAAGGCATTTGATTGTGTTGATCACAAAAAATTGCTCCAGAAGCAGTACTATTACGAATAACGGAGAGTAGCTCAAAATTGGTTCACCTCTTACTTTAACAACAGACAGCAATAGATCAATATTCCCGATGTTGAGAATGGCTGTGATTTGGCGTCTGAATGGGGTACATTCAAGTGGGGCTCCACACGAATCAGTGTTTGGGCCACTACTGTTCCTTATTTATATAAATGATTTGCACTTTATATTACTGTTATCTCTAAATTAGTTCTGTTTGCTGATGCCACTAGCTTAGTAGTAATGAAAGTTGGGTGCAATATTGGCTCAGTTTCAAATGGTGCAGTTCACGACTTTTAGAAAATAAACTAACCCTAAATCACAGTAAGAATCAGTTTTTACGGTTTCTAGCACACAATTCGACAAAACCTGACCTTTTAATTTCACAGAATTGGCATATGATTAGTGATGGTGAACAGTTTAAATCTTTATGTTTTCAGATAGATAGTAAGCTGTCGTGGAAAGTCCACCTCAGAAACGGGTGGTTCGGGCAATAAGTGGTGTACGTTCGCGAAACTCTTCTGGGCCACTTTTCACGAGTCTGCGTATTTTGACATTGGCCTATCAATACATATATTTCATATTGTAATTTCTTGTTAACAGTACTATTCGTAAGAATAAACAGCTTTCACTCAGTTAATACTCGGCAGAAATGAAACCTGCAAATGGATCGGACCTCCTTAACTCTTGTGCAGAAAGGTGTGCAGTATACTGCTGCATCCATTTTCAATAAGCTATCTCTCTGATTCTTGAGTTTCTCCCGGCGTATTTGATAATCAAAATATCCACGGGTGTGCTGCCGGTCTATAGTGCCCAACGGGCACAATATTTCGGCGATCATACATGTCACCATCATCAGGTGATCAGATGGACTGAGCTCCTGTGAACGTACCGGCACGGAGATCCGTACGCTATGGCTGCTCACAGGGAACTGGGTTCGGTCGCGGCGGCGGCCGATTTAAATACCCTCCGCCCGCGGTGCGCTCCCTCCGCCGTCCACGCCCCGCACCACGGTCGCGCGGTGGAACAGATTGCGACGGCGTCTGAGATGACGTCGGCGTGATGGCTCTGTCTGCCGTGGTCGTCACAACTATACGTTTGCTCGGTTTACTCTTGATTAACCCAATCGCTAGTTCCCAAGCCTTGCTAAGATTATAGCCACAGTCACGGTTTATGAGGTCGTCATTGGTGCCAATTTCGATGGCCTCTCTAACAACGCTGTCCCAGTATCTCGACGTCTGTACCAGAATCCTCGTGCGGTCATACTCCATGGCGTGATTTTCCGACAAACGATGTTCAGCGACCGCCGACTTGCTCGGATACATCAGTCGAGTGTGCCTCTGGTGTTCACGGCATCGATCCTCGACGGTACGCATCGTCTGACCAATATACGACTTGCCACATTGACACGGAATCTGGTATCTCTCTAATTCAAAAATCTTAGCAGTAATCCACCCGCTTTCAAATCGAAACTGAAGAGTTTCCTCATGGGTCACTCCTTCTATCCTGTGGAGAAGTTCCTAGAAAAATTAAGCTGATTCTTGTTGTATTGTTCATTGCGTTTACTTAAATTAATGGACTGACTTTTTTTCGGATTAGTAAATATTTATTTTCATTTGTTATTACTTTTATGTTGTAACTTCATGTACTGACAGGTTCCATGACCTTGGACATTTGCTCCTCAATTTGGTCTTACCGAACTTGATTTGTAAATAAATAAATAAATTAATTAATTAACACACTTGGTGATAAGAAGAGATACAGTCTCGTTGATTCAGTTACAGACTCCGATATATCGGAGGAATACATGGTAACTGCATTACGACTACGAAAGGGATTCATTGCAAACCATTTGTAGCCTAAATTGGATCTGCAAGTTTATTACAGTCATTCCAGCTTATTAAACACTTTTCGCCGAAAAGTAGCAGAATAATTGTTATATGTAACAGAGCGGGGACCAGACAACAAAACCTGGCCGTTTATGCTAAATCTTATGAAACAGCCAGGTCGTAGTTTGGAAATTTGTGGTAAGTTACTATGCGACCAAACTGCTGATGTCATCGGTCCCTAGGCTTACACACGACTTAAACTAACTTAAGCTAAGGACAACACACACACACACACACACACACACACACACACACACACACACACACACACACACACACATGCCCGAGGGAGGACTCGAACCTCGACGGGGGAGCAGCGCGAATTGTGGCAAGGCGCCTCAGACAGCATGGCTACCCCGTGCGGCCAGTCAGGTCGTAGTGAAAGTTTTGGAAGAATGCTGACGAAGTATTAATGCTCCTGGATACGTGGTCATGTAGTGAACTCTGCATATATAAGTGACAGAATTTTGGGTTTTATTTGAGATACTAATGGGTGTCGTTTCCGCCTTTCGTAAAACTTACCTGAGCCAATGAAATTAATCACTACACTAGTATCGGTTTTTATTGGTCGGTACGCTTCCGAGTCTACAGAAACTAATAAGCACGGTCAATAAATTTATTCAGTCCTAGACTCTTTGTGCTGGTGAAATAATTACACTGAAACTGCAGAGAATATTCAGCTATTTCAATTCGCCCAATCAGAGCTGTAAATCGTTTGCAGCAGCACGCCACGTTCTGCTATCGCCACTGTTCGCGTTAGGTGGATGGCTATCGGCGCTCAGATAGACACCATTGCGACACGGGCGCCCGCAAAACAATTCTGCAGGGGGCGATACAGCGGGACAGCGCCGCCCTACCTGCTACCTGGGGAGTACCGGCGGCGCGCCGCGCGGATTTCATTAACGGTAATAATGCATCGCGAAACAGTTGCCGGCGCGGCAGGTTAATCCGCTATAAAACCCGGCGGCGCGCGTTAATACCTGCCGGGCGACGCCGCGACCGGTATCAGGCGGCGCCCATCTGGACGCCTAATCCCAGCCCGTCCGACCGGCCCGTAACTCTTCCTCCAGTCAGAGTCGTGTCCGCGCTCTCACCTGAACCCCACCTCCTCCTCCCTCCCTCCCCGTCCCCCCGCCCCACCCCACATCCACACATATCGCGAACTGCTGGATTCACAATGCCATCCACGACTCTCTCCACCTCTTCATCACACGTGTATGAGGCTTCGGCATCGTGCTTTCCGAGAGGCGCGAACAGAACTGTCGATCTGTCGTTCAAGTACAGCTCTGTAGATTTAGAAGGGAAACTCCATTTACGGGACGAATACAATACCGCTTCTGCTCTGCGCGGAGAGTTGAACCCCACTGGCAGTGTTCATCCTGTCGGATTAAGTCGAGTAATGTTGACAGAAGAGCGACAGGAAAAATGTACTTCATCAAATCCGTATAAAGGGTGTTAGTGGTATGTACATTACTATGTACACACTTCACTGTGTCAGTTGTTTTTTCTCGGCATCTAACAGTTTTGCTGAAAACACGTCCATAATTTACTACCTGATGCTTTCAGCGCGATCGTAACTGCTCCACTAAGTGGACAGCACCTGTCAGTATAGACTCACCATTTTGTGTCCGTGTGTCCTCATTTGATAACCTGACCTGCCCCCAGGGGTACAGAAGCATTAATGGCTTGCTCTTGCCACATGTACTTGGATGTGCTAAGCAGCCAAAAAACCTACTGCTTCCGAACTATAATTATCAGTATCGAAACGAATTAAACACTGATGTAATACTCTTCAGTACACTGTCCTCAGTCACCAATAAAAGTTTCTGCAATTACTCCTTCAACTCCTTGTATGTGGTATTTTGCGTACAGAACCTAGTTTGTCTATCACAGATGCCCGTCATCTTATAAACACAAATAAAGTACCTTTACATGCCTGACAACGGCTGATGAGTTGAAGTTTGAATAAGTAGCACATTTCGTATACTAGAACGTGTTTATTTTCTCATCATGAGACTTATAAGTATTTATTCACAGATAAAATAAAAATTATAAGCTATTTAAAAGAAAGGTGAAGTAGTGAGGATGAGTATTGACTCCTACCTTGCTAGCCCATTCGGTAGACAAATTGCGCGTGAAAAGCAAATTTTTCGGATGCTAGTCCTGGTCTGATATACAGTCTATAACTGCCACGTGGTTTCAAATGAGCGCACACTCTGCTCCAGAGTCAGTAATCGATTCTGGAAAGAATGAACGTAGCTCTTAAGGTTATGAAAGATTATTTTAAGAAGCAGTAGTTTTTCTAATTGCAAAGCAGAATTTTCAAGTTATTTAGTTAATTCACCATTATGAGCATAATAATTTCTAAACTGTGTCGTTATTTCCTCCATAGTAATAAGAACAGTCTGTCTTGCCTCTGACTTTTACTAATTCAGTCTAGGACATTATTTCAAAGTATGTTGTTCTTAATGTGTGTTGCATTGTCTTCTTTCACATCACACAGCCTGTCTCAGATAATTTCAGGACACAATTCTTTCAAAATCAGCCGGCCGCGGTGGTCTAGCGGTTCTAGGCGCGCAGTCCGGAACCGCGCGACTGCTACGGTCGCTGGTTCGAATCCTGCCTCGGGCATGGATGTGTGTAATGTCCTTAGGTTAGTTAGGTTTAAGTAGTTCTACGTTCTAGGGGACTGATGACCACAGTAGTTAAGTCCCATAGTGCTCAGAGCCATTTGAACCATTTTTCAAAATCACGCCAAATGTAGTCACTGGACTGAGTAGAACTCAGAATTTTCAGCTACAACTTTCCTGGTGCATCTCGTATTTTGCTCTTCGAACTCACACATTAACAACTTTGCCAGAAATCAGTATTAATTTCGACCCAATATTCCTGTTCTTATATTTTCAAATGCTGTTGCAGTGAAATGCATTCAGTAAGTATCTTGACGTGTGCGTGTTCCGCAGTCCAAACCTGGGAATATTCACTCTGAGCCATTCAGTCATAGCATTCTTCGTATGACTTTATGGCTAGTAATTTACAACTCTTACTACATTATGGCAATGATCACGAATATTTTCTAAATAAATCTTAGACGAAGTTTAGTTGTCATTGTATGGAATGGTAATGCCAGACAGAAAGATCAAGGTTGTTTGAACTCCAGCATGCTAAGAGCCTCGAAAGAGAAAAGTTTGCATAGGAAGAAAAAACATAGAAAATTTATTAATGGGTATCACTTCGAATGTGTGATCGTCGTAAAAGGAACTCGTGAAGTATGAAAAGTAAACCAGAGCGAAAATGATAAAGACATTCCTTGATTAAAATCCTGGTTTCAAAAATTTAACTGCAGTGTTGAACTAATAACTATTAAATTCATCCTAGCACGTGTGATTCTCATGCTGCAGTATTGTAGTACTGTATTGCTAATTAATCGCTACATGTTTACAAAATAATCCTATGAAGATAAAGTTAAGTGAATCGTGCCCTCATCTAGAATCTAAATTATTTTTTCATTGAAAAAACTGTGAACTAATAGTGTATAAGACTCCTTGTCTCACCATCACAAAAACAATTTGCAATCGATTTATGTGAATCAGGCACATTTTTGGAGAACATTTAGAGAGTCGAGCTGTTAGCCATCACGATCGGTAATTCTTTATCCAGCACATGCAGCGTACAACTGAGTCCTGCGGCATTTTTCTAACATGATTAATAATTTCTACCGTCATAAAAATGCTCCGAACAGCAAAAATTCATATTAGTTTAGTGATTAGTTTCATGGCCTCACGAGGGTTTTCCAAGGGTCTGAACAAATACCAATTACTATCTCACTTATAATCAAATTTTCTCATTGATATTTACGGAATAGACTAGAACTCATACTTCGTAAACAATCTTCCAAGGGTTCCACTGCTATCTGATTGCTCCCCTAGGATTTTCATAAGATAAGAGACGCATTCTGCTATCCATCGACTAAAACTGAGGAACCTGATACGTCTCTATCATGTGCCTGCCTTTTTAGGTTACACAGTACGATTGCCACTATCACTCCAGTGACAATGACCGGAGACTAGCGAATTTTATTTTATCTTTGATGTATTTAATTTTACTTGTTTACTTATTTATTTATTTTTGCATCGTCCTTCTTTGTATAATAACTTCACGTCTTATACTTTACGCTAAAATGGTTTTGACATACTTGGAAATATAATACAGGTCCTACAAATGTTTTGAAACGGACTCCTCCGTAGACATACTGCAATTACCCTTAGTCCTCCAACAAATCAGAGCTTGTAGAAGAGTCAATGTGATCAATCGCCAAGTATGTTGCTGTAGGTATTTTGCATCACTTGGAGATGGAAAACTGGATGCTACACACACACACACACACACACATATATATATATATATATATATATATATATATATATATATTTATATATATATATATATATATATATATATATATACCATGTGAAAAGTAACATTGCTTTGATTCCACAAATACAAGAGCTTTTAGCATGTAACTTCATGTACTATGTTTTAAAGACTATTAGTAATATCGATTCATAAGATACTGTGAATCTGTTCAGTGACTGTTTCACTCAAATAAATACTGTTCGAATATAGAGGGTTTATTATAACTAATGGCGCAAACTGACAAGGGTAGATGTATATGACAACAGAACGTTCCAGTCTACATTTATTCGAAAACGAATTGTTATTAAGATAACTGGGCATGTGTGGTTACGTGGTGCCACTGACTTTAGTACGAAATATTGCCTTAGTTACTACAAAATCGTTTGAAGTGTACACTTTTCACTCGTATAATTGGACTCCACTGACATTTTGCTCATGATCCATGGTTGGGAGTTACGGTCTACGCAACATAGAGGCTAATTCTGTCGCTAGTGTAAGTGACATCCTGGCCTATAAAATAAACTGACGTCGTGCCTATGGATTTTTTTTTTTTTGGTGAAATATGCAGTACTTCGTTGATGAGTTCGGAGAACGGCAGTGCTGAATGTACAGTCTTGTTTTACGAGATGGCCCTACGGTGTTCGCAAGAATTCCTAAGCCACACCAGAGATGAGAACTCTACTGCAACAAAAGGCATGGACGACACGTATAACAAAATGTGGCACTTATACCACATTTCACTTCACGTTAAAAATGTTTTACAAACAGTGTATGAAAGCTCACGCTACTTTAAATCTGGTATACGTCAGCAAGCAATCAAGTCCGGTAGAACCACCAATCGCACAAAGCGAGAGACGGTCATCAAGTGAGGGAAAGTGGTGTCAGTAGAAGCAGTGACGTGCTGGAGCGTATGGAGAGCGCGGTTATTCGCCGATCTGGCACGGCGCCACGCGCCTAGCTTTGGATATTTATATTTATTGTGTAAATGTTTGTACAATGTTCCAACTACGCTAATGACATTATCCACACTGACGGCTTTCTAATTAAAACTTCAGTTACTCCAAATCCAAGTTAAAAAACTCCAGTAATGGAAGATTTCGGTTAGAGGTATAAACCAGCGTTTCCCAGCCTCGGCAGCGTGGGACTGGGCCATGAACGCTGTTCAAGATTCGAAGACAAATATTATCGGAAGTTTCAGGGGTTTCACTCTTCAGTCGACAGGATCAGCGTGTGCAGAATAAAATGAGAGCTGAAATATTCTCTAGCTATCCCATACCACACACAAGGGGGTGAGGGGGTGATTAAGTCTCTCATTTCTTTCCGCACGGGAAGAATGCATCAAATATTTAGACTATGGACTGTAAGAATCTTTTTTTTTTTTTTTTTTTTTTTTTAAATGCTGCAAATTATGAATGTGGTGTGCTACCAGGCGACGGCAAGCGTACACCCACAAAGACTGCACTAAAGGGCTGGCGAATGGCCTTGGTTCACAGCGCGTGGTGTAAACAAATAACATGGCACAAAGCGATCGTAATTTTTTGATTTGTTAGTTCACAAGAAATTTACTTATTTAATAGCCAGATGCAACAAGAATGAAGGAAGGAAGATTGGTGCTTTTTGTCCCGTCCACAGCTAAGAATGTTAGTGATGAAGCTTTGCTCACATTTCTTACTGTGAAGGGAAGGAATGCGATCATGGCCATTTTAAGGAACCTTGCCGTCATTTTCATGGGGGACCGCAAATGGGTTCTACAGAAACTGGATGCCGGGCTTTGTAAACTTACTGGACTACCGAATGCTAACGCAAATAAGCGCTCTGATATTTTCTTTTATAGTAGATTATTTAGGGTCACCACCCAACGAAATTGGGAATAAATTAATTACAATTAATTATAGAAATTATTAACTTGTTGCACGGTAACCATTAAGATGTCAGTACTCTCGTCAAATGAACTCTGAAATTAATTTATCCAAAAGCGTGATCATTCTGAATGAAAGCAGTTAAATTAAAACATAATTCCTTATAATCCAATTAAAATTCAGAATATGGGGCTCAAGAATACTGCGCCTTAGTAACGACCGGTTGGATGTAGTAAGATCGATTTCGGAAGGGGTGGCTGCGTTGATGGGCACTCATGAAGTATAAACAGAATTTATTTTAACCAAATCGCAAAATGTGATACTAAAACGTTTAGAACAAAAATACATAGAACGTCATGAAATATGAATTATGATAACAATAATGAAGCAAATTTAGTCTCATAAACATATAGCAAAACACATTAGTAAAATCAAAACAACAGCATTTAAAAAATGTAAATACCTATGAGAAGATTTGTAACTGAATTGGAGTCTCTTTAATTAAGACTTCATGTTTAGCGGACTCCTTAGATTTCTTACGGAAATATGTTCAAGTTCCACTGTGCTAATCTATAAAAATATGGCAATGATTTTAAAAGAGAGACAAAAGGCAAAACGCAAAATTTAGTCAAAAATCTTATCTGTTGTAATATAAATAATCAGTAATTGTGAGGGTGATTTGTAATTAAAGTGTGGGATTATAAAATTGAAAGTTCTCTTCGCAGCACTTCTTCAAAGTGTCTTCAAAAATGTTAATAGCACAACTGTACATAAATGGATAATTAACAATATGAATAGTTAAAAACTGATCTTGGACTTTGCCAAAGAGGTAATTGTCAAACACAAAGGAAATGGCTTTATCGTTTTTCAAAAACCTTTCATTTTGGAGGCACCTGTACCTTTTTATGTCGCCCTGTACACAGCAATTTTGCTATTGCTGCTTTGACACACAGCTGTAGTAATGTGTTGAGACACGAGTTGTGCACTGTTGTCGAACGAGCACGTATGCCCGTCACAGCTATTACGAGACCAGTTAAAGGCACTGTTATATTTGCAACACAACGGTTACTGGCTTGGAGCAGTTTTTGCCTGAAGTTGACATAGTGTAACGTCAAAACAGGTTGCCTAGAAATAAACCTATATAACGGCGATTGGTATTGTTTTTATTGAGTATCTGCCACCTAGTTACTATGTCGCTCATGGTCAGGTGGGTTGACACCGTTATAGTCATCTAGTCGTCCCACCGAGCGGCGCCTACGATCGCCCGTGACGTCTCCGCGCAAGGATAACACGTAATGGCTCTTCTGGGCACCACCCTAAGCCGCGGAGACATCGATCAAAGAGCCGTGTCGTGCGACAGCAGAGGCAGCACACATCCGATGAATACGCACACCTCCTTGGCGGGCCATGTTTCCCGTCTGTCAACGATGGTACAGATTCAGAGTCTGCAGTTCGCTGTTTAGGCCTAATGAGCTCTTCGTCTTCTTCCACGTCTGGTGTTTTGATGACCGAGTCGTGCTTCTGCACTGCTCAGAAAGTTTTGGTTACGCGCCATCTCACGCGTCCGTCAGTGCGCCTGCCTTGACAGCATGCCCCTATTGGTACATCATGTAGGAATGCTGCCCGGCGCGTAGCTTGCTGACAGAGGGTGGGCGTGTCCATCGGCTGTCAGCTCGCCGCTCAGGTACACTGGTTCTGCGAAGAGCAGCAGACACCTGATCTGTGGTGCACCAATGCGTATCAGATATGGGGAGAGGTAGCTAATTTGGCTCCACCCGTGTGCTTGGCTTGCTGTCAAGTTCCGCCGGCTTCAGCGCCCTTGGAACGTCTGTTGGGAACAGCTCATCAACAGTCTCCGTCCGAGCCACCGGCTCGTGAAATTTCTTTATCTGCACTCAGAAAAGTACCTCACGATAGCTTTGCATAGTTCAAGATATATCAATACATATAAAAGGAATAGGGTTCCTAAGATCTCATAAATGTTTTCATGAATAAGGTCCCCCAAAATAACCTAAGGAGGCCGGCTCTCAAATTTAAAAGAAAATAGTGTGACTACATAAAAGTATTTACAAGAACAAACTGCCCCAAAGTGACTTCATAAAATGGGCCCTTAAAAGCGTTTTTTAAAGGAAAATGACAGTTATGGATACTTTTATTTTATGTTGACTAAAATGGCTATATAAGTACGGTATTTTAAATGAAAGAAATTCAGAGGTAGAATCAATTAATAACGAAGTTAAAGTTAATAATAAAATTTTATATCACCAGTCTGGTGAAGAATAAACGATTAAAAAAAAAACAAAATTCCACACATAAAATAATGAAAAATATTCAGTGACAGAGGATCAGGATAATCCTTGTACAAAGCTGGACCGGGAATAGTGTGGGTTTAATGTTGCATCTACCTGCAAACATATATTGCTATCTATCACTAGCTACACCCACATAGACAAATGAAACATAAAGGTAGGTCAGTTCACTACAGGCCACTTGCACCCACTACCATACACAAGGTTTCTCTACACAGATACGTTTTACCACCACTACCATCTTGTACGAAGCTGCTCTTCAGCTGCTCGAAGTACATGTCGGCTGCTCTCTGGAAACCACTGAGAGACCTTCCTTTAAACATACCTCAAGAGCAAACACCAGTTATCCTGTCAAAAAAAAACCTATGTTCTACATATCTGGAGCAAAAATGGGATTATATACAACACCTAGATTAAATTAACCCATAGAATATTATTACACATAACTCTAAAATTAACTCCTGAAGGTAAGCAATGAAAAAATTATATCTTACACTACAGAAGCAATTCTTTCTCGCCATCTACATCCGTCGTTGTACTGATCACTCAATAAAGGGTTTCACATTCGAGATGGGATGAAGACCCTGATATTTCCTTGTCTGAAGCGTCTCCACTTCCTGAGCATCAGGGCGTGGAATGTGCCTTACGCGATATGGACCGCTGAACATGTTGAAAAACTTCTTACACAGAACTCACCGTTTCTTAGGCAGTTTGTGCGTCCTGATCAGTACTTTTTGGCGTATGTGAAATTCAGTCTTCCTTATTTTCTTTTTATACGCTTTAACTCTGGCGTCTGCTGCACGCTTAATATTTTGCAACGCAAGATCGACAATTGCGGTGCGTCTCAATCTCGGGTCTGCTGGCCAAGGAACTATCTCCTTTACCTTCTTTGTTGACTCCTTGCATTTTAGGAAAAGAATGGGAGGGAGCATTGTTGGCCCATTCAACCCGTCGTGAAAATGTTTCAGATGCGTGTCCCACGATCTGTGGTCGCAAGTACAATCCAATACAATTGACAAAGTTTACCTGATTCGTTTATCAGGCGTTCGCAGGGATTGGATGAGGCGTGAAATAAAGATATACTTGGTGTAAATTTTAAGTTGACAAACCAGAATAACTCGAAAAATTAGCTTCACACGAAAAAATGTGTAGAATCTAAAGTTGAATATTTTAGAGTGGGACATCTGCTGATGCTAAAATTAGCCCGGCACCTCATCCCCATGGAGGTGGGGAGTGAGGCAAGTTGAAAATTTCGTATGGGAACCCCCATTTTTCATTGCACAATCAGATTATATATAAAAAAAAACTAAGTACATTTTGTCTTAAACATTTGTTTTGATTTTCGGTAGTAAGCGCTGTAACTCAAGAAAATCCATGTGTTCATTTTTGTGTGGAAAATGGTTCCGATAAATAAAAAATACTTATTTACTTCGTAAATCTTGATTCGCCAAAACTAAAACTGTCCCTCTCTCCCTACAGGATGGGGTTTGAGAGAGAGGAATTAGAGTTTTACAAATGTTGACCCAAACAAAGCTTATCCGAATCTGAGGAAATAATTAATATTTGCTCGTCTCGATATCGGTTGTTCCCGTTACCACCGTATGTATTCCCAATGTCATTGCGCTAGTTCTGGTACTGCGGGTGCCTTTCATAGTGGTTTCTTCTGTCGCCTGTATCGACTATGTGCGCGATTACTATCACGCTGTCCGTTTCCGTAGGAGTTCTGCACGTTATATTGTGCGCGCTCGCATCCATCATATTGCACATCCTGCAGGAAATTCCCAAACTCCTCTACGTCGTGTTTACACCTTCCCGCGAGGATAATGTGCCGCAGGTTCATAGGGAGCTTTGATACACAAACACAGATCAGCTCCGCGGGCCAGTAAGAATCGTACAGAAACTGATTTTGGTGCAACATATGCTCGAACAGCTGAGCAGAACTTGAGAAACCGGACTGACTAAGGTTCGGAATCAGACTAAGTCCGTGCTAAACGCGGTCCTGGGCCGCCTCAGACCAGTAAGCTGATTGAAAGGTCCCCTGTAAATCCTTGACTGGACTGCATTGCCGCGCTGCCGATCTCATGCATACAGCTGGCTCGCCCTCCAGGAAGCCGCACATGTAATCAATTTTATGTCCGATCGTCCAGGTAGGGGGGAGGGAAAATTCAAATTGTTGCAACCAACCACGAAGATGGGTGCCTCTTGGCGAATTTCTGAATACCTGAGACTTTCTCACCGTGAGGAAGTGTTTGAAATCAAACTCCTGTGTTTCCTCTCCGTGGGGATCGTGCATGAGGGTTCCTGTGTGGCGCCCACCTGTCCCCCATAACACACACTTCCCTATCGTCCTCAGTTCCGGCATTGTGTCCGGAATACCTATCCAAACTATCTTGCCTGCACTTGCGTACGTGCTCGCATGCTTCAGTGTCACACATGACACATTCCTCTAAATACTTTCCGCGTTTACAAGGGTCGTGTGTAACCCCATTATGCTGCCTGTTTATCTCGTACTGACCTTGTTGCAATTTCATTAGAGATCGCACTTCTGACGTCCCGCCCACCCCAAACGGTCCAGTCTTTCCACTGCTCTCAGTAATAGTTAAGTTTCCTATGTTCCCTACTATCTTTGCCATTTCGGCCTCCAGCACATGGATCTCCTTTGCGTTCTCGTCCACCTGGACCTTAATGGCCTCCAATAGCTGCGCTTCTATCCTTTCGACCATTGTTTGCAGTTCCTTGTGCTGCTGGCCGCACAACTCAATTAGTGCTTGTAAATCCCCAAGATGCCGTCCTGCCTGCAGGCTAAATTGCTTGTCGACTCTTGCCTGCCCCACTTCCAGTGCACTAAATCGCCGATCGACTATTTCTGTAATTCGGTATTGTATTGTATGTTAACCGGGAACCTAGAAACGACGCAGAGGCTCCGTCCCCGGCGCAGTCACAGTGATCCACAACCCCACGACGACTACCGCAGTCCGCTTCACCCCTCCGCCGCCCCACACCGAACCCAGGGTTATTGCGCGGTTCGGCCCCCGGTGGACCCCCCAGGCAACGTCTCACACCAGACGAGTGTAACCCCTACGTTTGCATGGTAGAGTAATGGTGGTGTACGCGTACGTGGAGAACTTGTAGGCGCAGCAATCGCCGACATAGTGTAACTGAGACGGCATAAGGGGAACCAGCCCGCATTCGCCGAGGCAGATGGAAAACCGCCTAAAAACCATCCACAGACTGGTCGGTTCACCGGACTTCGACACGAATCCGCCGGGCGGGTTCGTGCCGTGGACCAGGCACTCCTTCCCGCCTCGAAATAAATTCGGTAACTATATCCTCTCTAATTTTCACCGCCAGACTATTAAACTGTTGTTCCATATCCTCGGATAACTTTTTTGTATGATTCTCTTTCTGTTCGGCCAGATTTTTTGAATGACTCTGACTTTGATCAGATAACTTTGTTGCTAGCTTTTCATTTTTTTCAGGTAAAATTTCTTTTAGATTACTTGTAATATTCGGATTATCGTCGGATATTTTCTTTTTATCCGTACATATCTGCTGTAGAGTTCTCATTAGTTGTGTCATATCGAAAGGGGTGCTAACCGTGGGGCTAATTGTGGTTTCAATCGCGCTTTCACTACTGCATCGTAAATTTTTCCCGGCACTGTCCAACAAATCTGGGGATGCCGTCTGCTCACTTCCGAAGTTTAAGAGTGTGGCGGCATTACTAAAGTCCGGCACTACATATTGCCCGTTTTCCAGTGTAGCGCCAGAAGAATTTGATGCAGCGCTTTCTTCCCGATTCTTCATTTTATTTACATTATTACGTCTACTAACGCTCATACACCTACTTTACGTCTCCATAAACAATCCTACTTCCGCAGAAGGATTACTACAACACTAACAAACTCAATATCTCCAAAGTATTAGAAATTGTCTTACTCAAAATTTCACACGCAACCTAGCAAATAGTCACACGCAATAGACCCCTGTACAGCAATAAAATGGAAAGAACGCCCAAGTACACACAAAAATAAGACACAAAATATAAGACGAAGCAAAGCAGATCACCCAACAATGCTGTAAATTGATCTTAAATTTCATCTCTGAACAATGTGGAAGTTGTTCGAGCACTAGAGAATAAAGAATGTGCTGTTAGTACATCCTACCTACTGAATGATTCTCATTACTGCCACTGGTAGTCTCATCCTATGGCCATATTAATGGGTTCTACACAAACGGGATGCGGGGCTTTGTTAACTTACTGGACTACTGAATGCTAATACAAATAAGTGCTCAGATATTTTCTTTTATGGTAGATAATTCTGGATCCCCAACGGAGTTAGGAATAAATTATTTACAATTAATTAAAGAAATTATTAAACTTGTTGCACAGTAACCATTCATATGTCAGTACTCTCATCAAATGAACACTGAAATTAATTTACTCAAAAGTGTTCAAAAAATGGTTCAAATGGCTCTGAGCACTATGGGGCTTAACTGCTGTGTCATCAGTCCCCTAGAACTTACAACTACTTAAACCTAACTAACCTAAGGACATCACACACAGCCATGCCCGAGGCAGGATTCGAACCTGCGACCGTAGCGGTCACGCGGTTCCAGACTGTAGCGCCTAGAACCGCACGACCACTCCGACCGGCACTCAAAAGTATGATCACACTGAATGTAAGCTGCTAAATAAAAAATAATTCCTTAGAATCCCATTAAAATTCAGAATGCGGGCCTTTAAGAATACTGTGCTTTGGTAACGACAGGTTGGATGTACTAAGAACGATTTCGGAAGGTGTGGCTGTGTTGATGGACACTCATGAAACATAAACACAATTTATTTTAACCAGAAATACAAGTTGAACACTATTCAATAAACGCTTTCTGTTGCCTGTGTAGCAGTCACTGCCAAATGTAGATGTTGGTGTGCTATGGAGGAATGGTGAACGTGGATGGAAACTGTCAGGATGCGCCATATTAATACTCGGCCGTGATCTTTAAGTATTTAGTTATTCCAAGCTACAGTGCTGCGTCCCATAATGCCGAGGACGCCACTTTGCTGCCTGCAAAACAGCTTGGCGTGGAAGGGCTACCTCAGCGACTTGTGCAACGTACAGTGGTTTGCCGGCTGTGTACAGCCACGGTGTTTTCATGACATCAGGATGTGCCAGCACCCGACTCAACGGCCTTCGCCCCCCGCTCCTCAGCGCCGCTCGCTGGGGAGCCACAGGGCGGCTCGCTGCATGCTTTTTCACTGTCGTGGTTAAGTTCGCGGCGACAACAAAGGCCTGCGATCCGACAGCCAAATATGCGGCCCTCACCTCAGGATGCCTCCAGCATGTTTTGGGAGCCAACAAGAGTGCCCGTGGTAGCGAGCTGTAGAGTGGTTCACTGCTGGTTGGCTACAGACCCCGCATTGGCCCCAGAGAGCCGAACCAGCGACTCGCAAAGGACTGGAATGCTGGCGCCCCATCTGCTGCTCCATGTGTAGCTGGTGGTGTGACATGCCCATCCATCCAGGAGAGCTGCCACACTTGAATACCCCTTGTTAGAAAACTGGCACCTATGGCTGTGCGCCTCTGTTTTGCTATCGCGCCGCTCCGAGTCATGTACTCAAAACACCTAGGTTGCGCCAGTGGGCCCCTCCTGCGTGTCACTTGCGCCATGCACACTGCTGCGTTTACTCTTTTCAGTGGTTCTACCACCCTGTGACCTCCATTCTACTTGGCAACAGCTGGTAAGCGTAACTTACTGTCAACAGACCTGCGCCTGGCTGTAACTTGTACACTCAGAAATATTGCACCGAACCTAGCTTTTTCCTATTTTAAACGGTGGTGCCACAACATTATTCCCCCTTCGGAAAGACCTGATCCCTGGGTCAACCTCTAACTACTCCTAAGCTTGTTTGGGTCGGCATGTACTTATGACATATTTACTACTAGCATTAGAAAGCTTAAACATGGTCTAGTCCTCTTAAGACACATAATTTGAGACAAAACGTAAAAATTCCTTACTGGATGACCACTCCACTTAATGGTCGATGAAGCCCTTACCTAACCGCCTTAAACCCTCAGTATCCAATCCACTGGGATTTGGACTACCATCAGTTCCCTATCGGATTTGGCTCTCTGCCTGATCAGAATGAAAACAATACGCAACAAAGTTGATGCCGCTATGGCACTTGGCACAGAGGTGCGCCAAACGATCGTTGCCTTTCCCTATATTGAGCGACATGTTGCACAAGCTGTTCGGCTGATATGCTCCCCTCTTGCTCTGAAATGAACTGGATTACGAATCTCAACAGACCTGACTCCAGAGTCTGATTTAACAAGGTCAGATTCTGCCTATATGCTCCCCTCTTGCTCTGAAATGAACTGGATTACGAATCTCAACAGACCTGACTCCAGAGTCTGATTTAACAAGGTCAGATTCTGCCTTGGTAAAATTGTAAAGTTGCTTCTGGTCAGTACAGCTGTGGCTGTGTAACATTCAACTGCGTGACTCCTGAAACTGATGCTGGCGGATAGAAGGTTGGTCCCATCATGTTACACACAGTTCCACTGGTTAAATTTCCTCTCACCTACGTTTCGCTTCTGCAAATACTCTCGTGCGGTAGCGTTCTCGCTTCCCACGCCCAGGTTCCCGGGTTCGATTCCCGGCGGGGTCAGGGATTTTCTCTGCCTCGTGATGGCTGGGTGTTGTGTGATGTCCTTAGGTTAGGTTTAAGTAGTTCTAAGTTCTAGGGGCCTGATGACCATAGATGTTAAGTCCCAGAGTGCTCATAGCCATTTGAACCATTTGAAGCATTGCAAATACTCTTTTCTCTAAACAACTTGCTATTACTATCAAATTTTCGTAGGTGGAGAAGATCCAATGCATTCCGATCCATAGCAAGCTCTATTTTGGCTCCATGATGTTCCTTGGACAGTCTATTTCTTTCCTCCTGGCAAAAAATAACTGCACCGTGCACGTGTCCGGATTGATGCTTATCACCCTGGCTGGACATACCGTTACCTTCCCTCAATGGCAGCTCCGTAATTCCTCCCTTGTCTTCTCGACGTACTGGCTGCTAACTGCTGAGATCAGCAATACCTCCTCAGTGTCTTATTTCTACCAACTCGTTCCATGCTCCCCTTTTCAGTGATCTGAGGAGAGTGATCACCATCACCCTTCCTCCCTCTTCAAACAGACTCATGTCCCCAGCAGGCTCACAATACTCGAAAACACATATAACATATGAAAATAAAATGCCTAGTTAACCTACGCAAACCCAATGATACATAACAAGAAAACAAAAATCTTCGAATACTTTACTGCTTTCTGGATCGCAAATCATACAGTACATCATGCTCTATCTTCCTGGTTTCCCCTGTGCTTAACACCTGTCTCCACTCTCTCTTTCTTCCTCTTCCCTTCCTGTGACATGCCGGGAATCACATCCAGACAACCGCTACATGGCCGCAACCGCCCAATGTGTACTATCATTGTTCTAGTTGGCAGCTGAAGCTTAACATTAACGGAGGATGTGGTTTCAACTTTTTGATTTGGCCCTTGACACCTTGTGACGAACTTCTTCGTTTTCCCTTTTGGCGCATAGGGGCTGGATAGCATTACCCATTGCCCTACTCTATACAATGGTAAACTTCCTTTCCACTTCACTGCATCTTCCTTGCTTTCCAAATCCTTTGTATTCGCCTTTTGTACCCGTTTCCAAACATCCCGAATTGTCCTTGCTAATTGAGGTGCCCTTCTTTTTTGTAGCTTCACTAAATCAAATGGTGACGGCATTTTTCGCCCGTACACTACCTCAAACGGAGGCAAACCAGTATTGGTATGTATTTTTGCATTGTATGCACATAAAATATGCTTCAAATACTCGTCCCACTTATGGCGATGAGAATCCCCATAAACACGTAGCATCTTCCCGATTGTTCTGTGTATCCGTTGTGCCCTTCCATTCGCCTGTGGATGAAATGCGGTCGTCCTCAACTTCTTTACATTCAACAATTTACGTAGTTCCTTCATCAAATCTGACATGAAGTTGGTCCCTTGGTCAGTAATTACTGTCTCTGGTACACCAAACTTCTAAATCCAGTTGTTTATTAACGCTTTTGCGACCATTGGAGCCTGTTGCTTTGGCCTCTTTTGGCATTTTATGGAGTGAATAAAAAAAGGTCACACTTGGTGATCGGCATGTGATTCCTCATCCCAGTTCAAGACATAAGTGTATTTAACGAAACCCAGACCCGTCTATAAGTTGATAAGCAATGATGTAACTGCTTGCACCTTGGACAAGAACAGATATTACGAACTCTGCACTGTGCCAAAGCGGTCATATCAGCTCAGTGAGATGAGGCAATGCTGTGGGGAACTGATATGCAGACTGGCTGATGCTTGAGTCACGTTTGGGAAAATTTCTTTTTTTTTTAATTAAAGCACAAAAATGTGTCTAGTTCACACCTCCGCAATGTGGTATCTCGTGTATTTCCTTCTGTTTCCATTACCTTTATTTGAACACTAAAACAGAAAATATTCTTACGGATGTAAACTACCACTTTGTTTCGTCCATAAAACAAATAAAGCCAACAGAAAATAATCGTGGACACAGTAACGTCGTATGTACACAGTGAGGTACAAAAACACAACAGGTGGGCTACACTAGACTGTACATTATGATATGCACCATAATTCCATTCTGTTCATTTGACGTCCAGGCTTATCTTCACAGAACTGTTACATACACGTACGAGCGATGTTCACTTTGGAGAAGATGTTCAAAGCGACCACACTACACTTTGAAACACTTCGTCACTTACTGGATCATACTTTGCTGGACCGTACACTATACACATGCATTCGCAACTGCTTAAGTCACATGTATGTGAGCTATAATATCGTTTACATCCATAGATGGAATACATAAGCTTTTTCCCTTAAGTGTTCCCACAAATAAAAGTCTCATGGATTAAGTTTTGGGGAACGTGGAGGCCAGAACATTGACCTCCATGATAAATCCGTTTCCCTGGGAACGCTTCATGTAAATAGTTACACACATACGAGTGTCAAGCAAAGTATTGCAAAGAAACACACCACACAGAGTGCATTCAATTTGACTGGCGCTAGATAAGAGTCCAAAAGCACTCCACCCACTATTACAGTTCACAGGTTTATGCCAAAACGTGCCTGAAGCCACGTTTAATGGTGGTATGTGGGTTATGTTCTGACCAATAATGGGTGTTGTGGCGTATGATAACACCTTCACGAGTGAACCTAGATTCGTAATTTCCTATCACATTGTTTATAAAATATTTATAATATTCCACTTGGGGTAAAAGATATTCCCATAACTCTACTCATCATATGCTGTCTTCTGGCGATTGGTGTTGATTTATTGTGTAATGATGTGGATGCAGTTCTTCATTGTGTAACACTTGAACAATAGTCTTTGAGATAAATGGAACTGTCTTGCAATATCTAGGGTGCTTCGCGGAGGTAACTGGTGAATAGTTTCAAGAAAGACATCTTCAGTTTGTGGAGCACGTCAGGTCCTTGGAGGACCTCTGACTATTATCTGTGGATGAAGATTACTGGTTTCATGAAAGCATTTCTCCAGTAACCCAATTTTGTCTTGTTCGGCCCCTCTGCTGACCGGTTCGGTAGGTGAGTACACTGTGTGGTAGGGTTACCAAAACCGAGCCTCCGTGCAATTCCGTAAGCCATTCATTATTGAGCTGGTCGAGCCCCCGAGGAACCGTGGTCGGCCTGTACCATGATGCCATCTCTTCTCGAGCTACCCAATCAAAGGCCACTGACCACAGCTGAGGGCATGCACACCCAACGACTGAAAAGCTGGTACAGGGCACCGCAGCATACACAGCGCCCCACACCCAAAGCGGCTAGATGACACAGCTACCAGACATGCTATTTCCATTACTGTTTTCGAAAAGTGTGTTTAGTGTGAATAGTGTTGGGCATAGAGATTTAGCAAGACATGACATGTGTGCATGCTATTGTCTGTGATCCTTGCCCCAAAAGTTGTATCAAAAAATGTGTGTACATGTAGTACCTTCATTGCTCTAAAGATCAGTGAGTATTGAGAAGATTTAAATGTAGAATACTTTCCTTCAATTTTTGGATTTGGTGCTGCGAGAATATTCAATCAGCAGGGGCGAAAAATAATTTCTTGCAACTTACGATATATGTATTGGCAATAGAAACTGTGAACTTTCATTTAAATAATATAAGATTCTGATAAGACATTGAGACCCAAGCAGACACTAAACGATATTTAAAAAATCAGCTAGGAAATAGAAACTACATAATGTGCAGTAGGTATTCATGCTTTTTATACAGTTGTAGTAAACATTATTCAACAAATGCTGGCTCAAACTTTCATTAAAATACTAATGAAACAATACGTTCACTGAAATACTAAGGAAATTGCATTTAAACTACAGTATTCAAAACATATGCAACCTTTAGGCATGTCGATGGGGCCTATGTATGATGCACAAGGTGGAAGAGGGAGCAACCTGGCAATAATTCCCACTCTGACAACTCAAGCTTCCTCCAACAGACTCTCTCATACGGCCTTGACTCACCGTTGGTTATGGCTCATCTTCATCACTGCTGCTGTCCCTGTCATCTGCTTCGGCCTGAGACAGAGGAACATGGGCCCTCACACATTTCGTGTGCAAAATTGCACATGCATTTGCGACCATGCTTGCTTTTACTGGGTCTACTGCAGTACACTGTGTTTATTTAAACACCAAAGACTGCTGCGTAAGTATCTTACCGTTATAGCCACAACGCTGTTGTCTGCCATGTGAGTTTCACTGAAATTGGGCTCTCTGCTGTTGAGTAGACGATCAATCACAGGTACGTGGAACCATGGCTCATGTGGGTATTCAGAATCCCCCATTGAAAAAAGGAATATCATAAAATTAAGATAATTATGTACAAATAATTTTAATTTCTCTTAGGCTGTTATAAAGTCAAACATACATACGTCCAAAAAATTATAGCATTCAATATTTTTTATGTACTTACTCAATAACCACCATTCTCCTCCTCCTCCTTACGACTCTACTATTTTCGCTGTCAGTGCAGAGTTGGTAAAGTTGGTAAAGGGTTCCTCACTAAGATACACTCCTGGAAATTGAAATAAGAACACCGTGAATTCATTGTCCCAGGAAGGGGAAACTTTATTGACACATTCCTGGGGTCAGATACATCACATGATCACACTGACAGAACCACAGGCACATATACACAGGCAACAGAGCATGCACAATGTCGACACTAGTACAGTGTATATCCAACTTTCGCAGCAATGCAGGCTGCTATTCTCCCATGGAGACGATCGTAGAGATGCTGGATGTAGTCCTGTGGAACGGCTTGCCATGCCATTTCCACCTGGCGCCTCAGTTGGACCAGCGTTCGTGCTGGACGTGCAGACCGCGTGAGACGACGCTTCATCCAGTCCCAAACATGCTCAATGGGGGACAGATCCGGAGATCTTGCTGGCCAGGGTAGTTGGCTTACACCTTCTAGAGCACGTTGGGTGGCACGGGATACATGCGGACGTGCATTGTCCTGTTGGAACAGCAAGTTCCCTTGCCAGTCTAGGAATGGTAGAACGATGGGTTCGATGACGGTTTGGTTGTACCGTGCACTATTCGGTGTCCCCTCGACGATCACCGGTGGTATACGGCCAGTGTAGGAGATCGCTCCCCACACCATGATGCCGGGTGTTGGCCCTGTGTGCCTCGGTCGTATGCAGTCCTGATTGTGGCGCTCACCTGCACGGCGCCAAACATGCATACGACCATCATTGGCACCAAGGCAGAAGCGACTCTCACCGCTGAAGACGACACGTCTCCATTGGTCCCTCCTTTCACGCCTGTCGCGACACCACTGGAGGCGGGCTGCACGATGTTGGGGCGTGAGCGGAAAACGGCCTAACGGTGTGCGGGACCGTAGCCCAGCTTCATGGAGACGGTTGCGAATGGTCCTCGCCGATACCCCAGGAGCAACAGTGTCCCTAATTTGCTGGGAAGTGGCGGTGCGGTCCCCTTCGGCACTGCGTAGGATCCTACGGTCTTGGCGTGCATCCGTGCGTCGCTGCGGTCCGGTCCCAGGTCGACGGGCACGTGCACCTTCCGCCGACCACTGGCGACAACATCGATGTACTGTGGAGACCTCATGCCCCACGTGTTGAGCAATTCGGCGGTACGTCCACCCGGCCTCCCGCATGCCCACTATACGCCCTCGCTCAAAGTCCGTCAACTGCACATACGGTTCACGTCCACGCTGTCGCGGCATGCTACCAGTGTTAAAGACTGCGATGGAACTCCGTATGCCACGACAAACTGGCTGACACTGACGGCGGCGGTGCACAAATGCTGCGCAGCTAGCGCCATTCGACGGCCAACACCGCGGTTCCTGGTGTGTCCGCTGTGCCGTGCGTGTGATCATTGCTTGTACAGCCCTCTCGCAGTGTCCGGAGCAAGTATGGTGGGTCTGACACACCGGTGTCAATGTGTTCTTTTTTCCATTTCCAGGAGTGTATTTATGATGACCATGTCTGGGTCACATGTCTGCAAAATATAAATGTCTAAGTAGTACAATAGAATTAATCCACTTTCTCTTACTAATGTTACAATATGTATGACCAGCAACATAAGGATTCAAACATTAATACTTACAACTCGAACATTCTTGTATGGGTCCACACCTTTTCAGATACTGTTCTTCGTTGGCAACAGGGGCTAAAGTAATTATATGAGCTCCATCCACATACGCAATGACACTATGTATGGATGAGCTTGTAAAGGTCCTGTGACATGAAACTTCTTGCAAACAGTAGCTTTTAATGTAAGGAAGCTCTGTTCACCATGAAAGTGGTAAAAAAACATTTAATATCATCTTATACTGAGGAATCTGTCTTCTCATGTCTCAGGAAAGATGGCATTAGCCCTCAAAACTGCATGTGCATTGAGAGCCCTCACGACTTTGTCAGTGCACCTTGAGACGCTCGGCTGACTCATGGCAGCTGAACTGTCAGCCCTTTTTATCCGCGCTATGGCCTAGTGAGTTGAGAGTTGTCAGAACTTAGAAGAAACAAATTGACCATTGCATTTGTTGACTGATAAGAGTTGTTCCACTGATTTAGTCATTTCTGGATTTGCTAAGCAAATGTGCCGTTAGGGATGGCTATAGCTCTTTGATGGGCTCTCATGTAGGACAGCAGTCCCTCAACCAAATTACAGGCTGCATTCCTGCTCAGTCTCTATCTCGCCACAAAGTTGCTCTCGGGAATATCATAGTGGTTTGTCCTATCCCACAGATTATGTTGCAAATCGCATGGCGCCGCATTTCTTCGAACAGCCTTGCCCACATTCATCGCTCTTGTCGTTTTCTTTGCATTACCATAGACACCAGGCCCGCTATGATTCCCTAATGAACTACGTAAAAATGTTTACAGCTTCCTGGCCTCTGGGAACATGCGCATAATAGCATTTACGAACTCACTTGCCACTCAGATGGGTCCTGGTGATTCTTCAATAAAACTTGGTCGCTAAATCCAAAACTAAAAATCACTTCATTTTTTAAAATAGCAAATTATCTCTGCAACCAGACCACACTGAACCGAACGGTCCGGCTTAAGGACACCTCAGCACCTCTCAGTACAATAGATGAACAATCGGCAGGTGGACCGATCGTTAACAGGCAGAATAACAACTTCGGCTACTGAAACGAAAATGACGTCATTACCGATATGGAACCCAACGATGTGGGTGATACATATTAGGGACTTAGGCGACGAAAAACATTCTTGTACAATGCACCACACACCTGAGCAGCGCAAAATGCATATCGACATATTCATCGTTGGTGTATTCCATCAAAACGCTGCCCCATATCTGCTTAGTAGGACCAGTTAAGTTTGTTTACTGTGCATTTACCAGATACATGCATGTACTTTAATGGATCCCACTGTCATGTGACAGGCTATTGTTAAGTTAAAATATGATATCTCGCTTAATAACGACGAGAACCAGGGTCGGACTGTGGTAGTACGCCACATAACGTGAAAAAACAATATTGAAGAACTTCGCTAATACAACAAAACTGACGTCGTAACGAAATAAACACTATCGCAGAAAAATCACAAAGACTATGTAATCAACTAAAATGATCTGCGAATGTTACTGTAATCTCTGTTCCTTTTGAAAAAGGATCGCACTCACTTCTGTTTTCTTTCTTGGTAGTGAAAGTAGCCATTTTGTGACGAGTCATGGAAACGTATAAGTTTCATGTAATATTTAGTCTAAATATAATCAAATATTACTTAAAAGTGTCGCCAATGTTTTATTGTTAAGAGATCCTATATTCATGAAGTGGATGACTTAAGTGCTTTATCCCAAATTTATAGGGGAACATTGGTGCAGAGGTCAACGCCATTGTTCTAAGCGATAACGGCCCAGAGTGGTAATAAATACTTTAATATTTGCTAATTTTGACAAATAAAAATAAATGTAAATATAGGAGGATTCTCTTGATTAGCGGTTCTTCCTTTGAAACAGTAACAGTAATCAGTTTACCAATGGACCACAAGTGGTCCGTAGACGGCGTGAGTTAAGTTTTTATCCAGTATTGTGTCATATTTCAGTATAGTGACTTCAGGAAATTATTTTGATCGCCCCTTAACGGAAAATGCGAGAACCTACTCACTATTACATTTTCTCTAACGTGACACATGTAATTAGCAATAGTCAACTGCAATAATAAATGCACCAATATTTCTTGCGTAGTATGAGATTGTGGTTTCTTTCAATATAAAAACATCGTGTCGGACAAAGAACAGCGAGAAGTACCACAAGTTAAGTCACTCAGGTAAATAATTTTCCAGTTGTGAAGCAGCCAGAATAATACTAACTCCAACATGTCATAACACATAAAAACCAATAATAAAAAAGAACCACCACAATAGTGTCCAACGTGGGGCACGAGCGACCGCTTTATATAAATGCACCAGTTGTGGAGGTACATAAAGCAACACCACAAGCGGAGGCCAAAGCGTGCAACTCGAACCACTTACATCAAACTGATATGCAAACTGATTTATAGGTGTATTTAGTTTTTGTTTAAAATCAGATCTCAAACTATAACTTAGATGTAAATGTATATTTTGTGTATGTGGAAATTCCAGGTGGTACATATTTTAACGTTGCAAAAATAAACTTTCATGTAGCACTTCCATTAAAATCCTACAGGCAACCTATCCATGTGTGAGAAGTGGTTGCAGGAACTCATCCTTGGATTTCAGCTTTAAAAAAACCATAACAATAAACCAAAACCCACAAAAGGTAAGAGTGCAGATACAAGTGATTCTGGCTGGTGGATGAAAAGACATAAATGAGTAATGGGCCAGGCACTCTGCACAGTGAAAAATCTTAAATTGTCTACATATTTTAATGAATTTACATGTGCATGTCTTTGCGGTGAAGTCAAAAGGATTCATTTACTAAAATCTGTGAATGATAGTGTTCAGTTTGAGTGACTGACATGTATAGTTTAGCGCAGTGCATATTTCACACAAATTTGCTTACCAGATTAGTGTAAAGCAATTTAAAGTAAAATGTACACAAAGGTAACTTCAGAGCATAGATCACAAGTCAGTTTTACAGTGCTTTTGGCAATTAACAATCCAGTAAAGGTAAAACTTGCACTGCAGTTGCGGAAAGTTCTATATAGGTGTGCTAGCTCAGTTCATGTATAGAGTCAAGTTTGGAGTCAATTTGAAAGAATTTTTGTTAATGATAGGCTTACTTAACTACAAGAAAGAGAATTTAAGTAGAAATTTCTAATTTTTGTTCGTTTCTTTTTTAGTATATTGTGAGACAATTTCACTTGAGGTCTGTATGATATTTCTTGAGTTTTTGTGTGTGTCTAGTGTATATTGTCACTGAATAAACATGGGTAGGCCATATAGAGAGAAACGTACCGTGAGTGAGGCTCTGTCTGATACGTAAGCGGACGATAATGTCCACGAGCTCCAAGTAGCTGACCCTCGGAGAATACCCGTTTGCAAATTCCTCAAACGGAACCAGAACAGGAACCAACATCTCACGACTTCACTTAAAATACTGAACAAGCTCAAGTGAGCACAATGTTCATAAAATTAGGCCACAAACGATGATTGATGTCACAGCTTCAGCTGATGGTGCATCAGTAGCAGTAGGTCCCAGTCCTGAATTTCTTGCGATGCTGCTAGCACAATTAGATATCCGGGAAAGACAACGCGAACAAGCACTTTTACGTCAGGTAATTTGACGTGATACAATCAGAACGTCGAACGTGAGGAAAGAGAAAGGGTACAAGCCAGAGCTCTTGAAGAAAGAGGGAAGGGTGAAGCCCTGACTAGGGAGAAAAGAGAGAAACAGCATGATGCCTTTCTTGTACAGAAATTTAACGTTCTTTTAGAAGAACGTGATAAGGCTATCACCTCACATCTATCGCAAGAGATGAATGTGATAAAACAATTTTCGTAACTTATAGGGCGAAACAAAGGTGTTCCCGGAAGAATCAATGACGTTAACTATATATTAATACACTATACAATGCCCACGCCGTGCTCGGCCAGGTGTGAGTTGTCAGTCCGGTAATTGACAAGACTTGAGCCATCGTACCAACGACCTAATCTCGGACGTGTGAGGTAAACCCAATCCATTCATCATATGTTTCTGAAGAATAACATGTAAATCAACAAACGCGACGATATGGCAACTTTCCTGTTAATATATGCCGTGACGAGATATTTGTCTGCGAGATTCAGCCAAGCCAGACTCTACCGTGTTTTACGGGCACTGTTGGTGCCGCAGATTCAGGCTTGTTACCAACCCTTGATAAAACAAGACAGTTTCAAATGTACAATGATGAGAAAAAGGTTGTGCATCACGTCATCTTTATAAAAAACGTTTTGACTCTTTCATGGACAGAAAGGCAAAAGATTCAGTTTGTCACATCCTTCATAACAGGAGATGCAGCGCTGGGGGCACTAGAAACGGCCGAACAGCGCGCGTCGTCTTCTAGTTTTGAAAACAAATTTCTTGTAAGGTTCTGATCCCGATCTGTACAATAACGCTTAAGAAAACAGGTCTACATCCTCGAACTGTTCAACCGCTCCAGGGAAACGTAAGAAAGTATTTTGAGATATATCTTAATAAGACGCGCTATTAGGATGAACTGATGTTAGCAAGAGATGTATTGAGAATTCTTAAAGGAAAGCTACCCATTGCCATTCTATAAAAAGTTTTGCATGTCCCAGACACGGACATAGAACAATTTATGTCAAAACTAGATTCTCTGGATTTAATCCAAGAAGATGAACGTCAAAACTAATATGGCAGTGCAGGGAGCAATCAAAACAACAATAAATCACAACAGCCGAATAGTAGCAGCCCCAGAAAGAAATGGTGAAACGTACAGGAAAAGGCAGGCAGGACACAACCAGCAACCGAGTAATAGTAATTGGCATCCTAACGATGCGGAAGGAAACCAATATTCACGACCTACTTACTCACAGAGTGAAAACGGCAATGGACAATACAACCGCAAAAGCAGAGGTGAAGGAGGGGTTAACCACAACTTCTCCCAGAAAAACATGCGCACTGCCAACGACCACTGGCAACGCACAGGTCCCGCAAACTGGCAGACACAAAGCCAAATGCAAGATAATAATGTACCGATCCATCACATAAACGTTACACCCATGCCACCGCCACTGCCGCATTCACCTAACCCTAATGCTCAAGTGTATGTAACACAGGGTCAGTCTTGCGCTCAAAACGAGGGCGGGAGGATTGTAGACGTCACAAATGAGACACCTGCATTTGGAGGCAGGCCGTCAAACACCGGCCGACCGCTGTAGGCCCCTTCCAGTCGGTCAGCAGTGGAGGAGTAGGGGGCGCGCGGAATGTAAACGTGTGAATGTTGAGGTACAACGATGGCCAGCGTTTAAAGGACGAGCTAATAACTGAACCGCGGCAGCGAAGTACGGATGATATGGAATGGAAACAAGCTGCCTTGCAGCCTAAAATTAACTATATTTTAATAAGACTCTGGACACCGGTGCCAGCACATCCCTGATAGACGAAAAATAGTCCCGTTGTGTGGACAAGATCAGAAAGCTGCCGATTTTACCAGTAGAAAACGGTACAGTGGTAGGAGCCCTACAATGGAAGGGGCAGTTAATAAACAATCAGATACAGTTAGAATTAACACTGAAAAAAGAAGCATTTACAAGCTCTTTCCTGGTGGTTAGAAATTTCGCCATACCCTGTATCCTGGTTTTAGATGCTCTCCGTGGAATGAAGGCGAAAATTGACCTGGCGCAGGGAATCTGGACCTTAATATGCCATGATAAGCAGATCGAATTGCTGTCAATCAGGACGCCTGATGCCTGCACGAATTGTTGTCGGCACGTTAGCGTAGTGCTCCCTGACAGTCCCACACTAATGGAGGCGAATAATCTCTCAGTGGAGAGTGAAAACGATACGGAATATGCCTGGATGTTGGAATCACGAAACGTTAAGCAAAACACTGTCGAAAAGGTAGCCGAATCCACATATTTGAGTGGCCAGCAACAGAGTGAACTGACACAGTTGCTTAACCAATTTGCCGATGTATTTAGTGAAAGACCCGGTATAATCACAGGGTGTATGTGCAATATGCAAGTCCGAGCTCACGATACATTCTTCCGCGCGACCTATTCCATCCCCTGGTGGAAAAAACATGCGGTAGGGAAGGAAATACAGAGGATGTTGAGAGGGGGATTCATCGAGAGCTCCCTGTCGCCATATAGCAGTCCTTTAGTAGCCGTGACTAAACCTGATGGTAGCATAAGGTAGTGTTAGACGCACGTGACATAAGCAACATCATAATAAATGTTCAAATGTGTGTGAAATCTTTTGGGACTTAACCGCTAAGTACACACCCTTGCCCTAGGGAGGACTCGAAACTCCGCCGGAACCAGCCGCACAACATCATAAGACCCGTGCATACTCGACCGGAGATCACAGAGGGGCAGATACAAACAGTTCAAGGGGTAAAATACCTTATAACTCTTGACTTAAATGCTTCTAATTAACAGGTCCTCCTAACGCCTGAATCACGAAAGTATAGAGGCTTAATTTTTGCAAGCCGCAGTTATCAGCTTAACGTTTTACCCTTTGGCCTAAATGTCAGGGCAGGAATGTTCATTATGGCACTGGACACGGCCCTAGGGCCTGATTTGCTCGAAAAAGTAACCGTCTATGTAGACGATATATTGATAGTCACGGAGACGTGGACCGAGCACACTGAAATACTCCGGCGCTTTCTGTATTGAAACACGTATGTAACGTAGCAGCGATGGCGAGGCATTGCAGAGTCTCTGACCAGAGAGCCTTTTATCGTGGTTAGTCTGCGCTTGACCGCGCGAGTGTTGCGAGCAGTAGCTCTGTTCAGTTGCGTGCAGTATGTCGGTAATAGCAGTCGAGTGGAGTTGTGTGTGTGAGGAGTCGGCGAGCGTCGACATGGCATTCTGGTCAAGAGGCTGACTGAGGTATATTATTAATTAAGGTAATCAAGAAATTAAAAAAAAATAGAAAAAAAGATAATGTAAAGTTTATTTATTGTAATTAATTTTGAACAAGTGCCCCAATAATAATTTTGATTTCAAAGCAGTTTTTACAAAACAAAATTTATTTAATTGAACTAACGATTTCTTTCCACTTCCCTTAAAGAAAAGTTTCAGTCAAATTTCAAAAAAAAAAAAATATATATATATATTATTTGCAATGCATTTCCTCCAAGCCGTGGCGAAGAATAAGAGCAGAAATTTGACATCCAGTTATACTGAGGTAAGAATTTAATTCTGATTTTTGCACAGGGCCAAAGACTGATATTTCGGTTTAATTGAATTTTCGTTGTCACTGAAGATTTATTAGCACTGAATTGTTTTTCATTATTTTTGTGGGAACTTATACTTGGGTCAGATTGCGATTCTCATTTTTTATTGTCATTAAATTTATTTGCTAGGGAGGTTACGTTTGGCTCCTATTCATTTTATATTTCATTTCTAAAAATTTCAGTGGAGAGGTTACACTTAGCGCAATGTCGATTACCATTTCTAAATAATATTGTCATTTAAAATTTTTGTGGGGACGTTACACTTGGCGACACCCAGTCCAGGATCGTATTTCGTTGAGAGTCTTTTGAACAACAGTCAGATATCTGCTCTTATTTGCTTAGATATAATTAGGAATTGGCGCAACGCTTTTATTAACTTGTGACTTTCTTTCTACAGGTCAACGGCAATTCGTTGCTCTGTTGTATTTGTGTGTTGCTTTTGCATTGTGCTTATTTATTTTGTAAAAAATTGTGACTATTGTAAAAATGCCGCGAAAGACTGTGAATAGTGTATCGCGAGGTATTTTGAATGAAATTACCGACTTAAACAGCGTGACCGATAGTAATTGTGACACGCAGTGTAATGATGACAATCCTGCGTTCACTGACAATCAATGCATTCCAACCACTAGTGATGACTTTTACCTTAATGATGAACAAACGAACCCAATTGTCTCGTCTGTTAATTTGACGACAATTGATGACGCGGAACGCTCTATTGTAATGAGCGCTGCCCAGCTTAACATACGCGATTTGGAAAATTCAAGTAACGTACAGACAAATTTGTCTAATGAAAATGAACAGGATACACAAAGTACGACGGATTTATTTAATTCCGAAATCGTGACTGACAGTGTACGTTCGACTGACAAATCTTTTTGCAAATTACGGAATGACCAAATGGTCACACAGAACGTGACAATTGCATGTACTCCATCACAGAACACTGAGAATGCAACAGCTACTTTAAGTTTGGATCAATTTATGACAATAATGCTACAGTTTAAGAACGAACTTAGTGTAGATATCAAACAACAGAGTGTAGATAACAAACAAGATAACGAAAAACTCAAACAATACTTAAATGAAAAATTAGACGACAATTCCAGACAGTTAAATGAAAAATTAGACGACAATTCCAGGCACTTAAATGAAAAATTAGACCACAATTCCAGACAACTTAGTGAACAAATTAGAGCCGTTGCCGCACAGTGTCATGACACTAAGGAACAGTTTCGCGTGGAAATTGAGGCTTGTTCAAAAAAAAGTAGCGAAGAAATTAGGTCTGTTGCTCAGGAATTAAGGGAAATGCAAACAGCCGCAACAGAAACACTTAGAGCGGAAATTAGTACAGTCGCTAAACAATGCTCTGAAAAGGCTACACAATTACGCGACGAGTTTAAAACAATGACAGCGGAACTTTCGCGCACAATGGATGAAAAGATAGACGCGAAATTCGAGCAACAGAACTCTCAAATTAACGAACGTCTTAGTGTTCACATACAAAACAGTGATACGCGTTTCCGTAAATTTATTCAGGATCAAAACAAAGTAAAACGTCAAGTCATGGAAACAATCACGGCTCAGAGACAAGAAGACAAACGTAAAATGTTCGCGAAAGCGAAGACATACGTAGACAACAATATTGCCACAGTGTCCGACGAAATTAATACCATCAAACAGTCCAACACAGAATTACGTGACGAAATTTCTGATCTTAAATCAAAAACAGATACACACAAAGTAAATATTCAAACAGTGACAGACAGACTCGAACAATTAGAACTAACACAGGATTCAGATGTTGTCAAAACTGACGTTAAAAAACAGAACGAAACTACACGTAAGTTGCAAAAACAGATTAATGCGTCTGATTCTAAAACCGATGATCAGGTAAAAATACTGACTGAAAAATGTGATGAACTGGCCAGTCGTATTGACGTCAACGAAAGTACTAATGACAATAAATCAGACGATACTGCACCGATTTCATTTAACCAAACACCTGAATTTCAAAATTTACAGCAGACAATTAATGAGATCGATTTGTCCAATAACACGTTACGTAGGAAGTTGTCAAGTTTACAACAAGAAGTAACAGAAATGAAAAGTATTTCAGTTAATAACACATCACAGCAGACGCCACTTTGCGAACATTTGTCAGACTCGCGCAACGCGTATAATTTGAGTAATCTACGGAGGGTACGGGACTTAGATTCCGAACAACCACAGTTCAATAGATTCTCTTACAATCCTGAACCTGTTCCATCACACAGAGACGATAATTTTGATTACAAACATTTTCTGTCAGTGAGAAAGTTTAAAGTGTTTAAAAACGACCGAACACAGATTCACCCACTGGATTGGATACAACAGTTTAGCTTTGCTTTTCCACCGACTTGGCCTGTTACGCATAAACTTGAATTTATTTGCAGCTTTTTGGAAGGCGAACCGGCAACTCGTATGAGACCGATCGCGAGACAGTGCTATTCGGTAGAAGAGTTTCAGAATGCTTTTCTATCAGCGTACTGGTCGAAGACGACACAGCGCGGAATTAAAGACCAGTTAATTAGTTTACCGACTTACGAGAACTCAAATTTTCCCAGCGTGACGCAATTTTTTGAGCACATAGTACAACAAAACCAACACCTGAGTGAACCGTACAGTGAATCTGCACTTATACAATTATGCATCTCTAAATTACCACGGTCATTACGAGTGTCACTTCTAACGGGCCAGCAAAAAGAAAACATTTCAGCATTCAGAGATCTTTTACAGCTCTTGGAAGTACAACAATCTGATTATTCTTTTGTAAACAAAAATTTTTCTTATAATAACCAAGGTCAACAAAAGTACAGCAATTATGATCAGACACGTAATTTTAATAGGAAAGATAACAGACGCTTTAGGAACGACAACTACCAAAACTCTAATAACAGCCAAAATTCTAATTATCAATATCGTCAAAATTTTCAGCAACAGGAACCACACTTTAGTAACAATAGAGGTGTTTCATAACAACAACATCAAAACCAGCCGGTTAGCATACCTAACCAACAATGGAATACACAAGGTCAACCAGGCTTTAATGTTCCGCCGCGTGCACGTATAGTTCAAGTTCCAACAAATAGTAACGCACGGGAGCAAGGAAACAACTATGTACAAAGAAGACAGTATTTCAATTCCTATCGTAATGCACCGCATAGGAATGACTATTACGACAGACGTAAAAACGATGAGCACAATTATCAGCGTACATATAATAACAGTCGGTCTCACCAACAGCAAAATTATACGCAAGAACATATTCTCATGAATGAACCCGATAGTAGATATCATCCAGAGCGTAACACGTCTGGAAGAAGAAATAGAACTGTTCAAATAGTAGAAATGCCACAGAATCCTCCTAATAATAATAACACGTCAGATAGAATCTGACTAGATACTGCACAGGACGCATCTTCTAATAACACAAGCACTACCTTTGACACGCAAAATGTTGTTCACGAAAATGTAATTAGTTTTGACGATATCAGAGACACTCTTTTACAGGAAAGACCATTTGTTCAGAAAACTATTTCACATCCTGTTATCGAAATTAAAATTGGTTCATCGAAATTCTCAGCAGTAATCGATTCCGGATCACCTATATCAGTAATAAATGAGGAGACTTTCAACGAGTGCAACAAAGAGAATACGTATCCGACATTACCATTAGGCAAAACAAAAGTGAAAGGAACAGTACCGAGTAAAGGAGTAGACGTTAAATTACAGACGCATTTATCATTTTGTATTGGAGGTCATACTTTCCACTCTAATTTTTGGATTGTTCCTTTATTGACAACAAACATTATTTTAGGTACGAATTTTCTGGTACAACACGACGCAGTTATCGATTTTTAAAATTCTTATTTAATGTTAAAGGATGAAAATGTGCAATTGGCTTTAGAATTTCAGCACTCTTTATCTGCGGAAGAACAAACAATTAACCGCACAGAGGTCATTTCCGCAACACGTAACATAGACTGTAATCCCACATTGTTCACGGATACGTACGTACACAACTATAATACTCCAGACGAAGCTGACTACGACGTAATGCAATTGATTTCTGATAAGGTTAAAGAGAGCAGTGCAACTACAGACGACGAACGAACGCAATTACACAAAATTCTTTTACAGCAAGCTCCAGTTTTTGACAACATTCCTGGTACTATGTCCGGCTTTATGTATGAATTTCAGGTGAAACAGCACGACACATTTAAAGCAAAGCATTATCCTATTCCATATATCCACAGAGAACAGGTTAAAAAAGAATTACAGGATATGCTCGACCAAGGAATTATAGAACCAGCAGTTAGTCCGTACATAAATCCGCTACATATTGTCAAGATAAAAGATGGCTCACTTCGCCTCGTACTTGATTCACGTCACATTAATGACATTATTATTAATGAAACAGCTCGACCACAGACACTAGAGGAACTTTTACAGAAATTTCATGGTACTGCTATTTATTCTACACTAGATTTGAAATCGGGATTTTGGCAAATTCAACTTCATCCGAATTGCAGAAAATATACAGCTTTTCTCTGTTTCGGCGACTGTTATCAATTTTGCAAATTACCATTCGGCTTAACTATTTCTTCTGCAGCTTTTATTCGCGGTTTGAACACTGTACTTCCGACAGAACTTAGAGACAGAATTACGACGTATGTAGACGACATTCTTATCGCAGAAGCTAACTGGTCTGAACACAATATGATTCTTGAACAACTGTTACAAACTTTTCATGCACAAGGACTTACAGTTAATCTTAGTAAATCGCACTTTGGCAAAACTTCTATAAAATTTCTTGGACACGTAATTTCAGCAGAGGGCATTGCGCCTGATCCGGAAAAACTTCAAGCTCTACGTGACATTACTATTCCTACGACAAAAAAGCAATTACGCAGTTTTTTGGGCTTAATTAACTTTTTTCGTAAATTTATTCATCACTCCGCTTTAGACACGCCTGGACTATGCCAATTAACAGGTAAAAACACTATTTGGTCTTGGGATAAGCAAGCACATTCTGAATTCATGAACCTGAAACATGCTCTGTTGAATGCACCACTTTTATCGCACCCAGATCTTACTAGAAATTTTTCCATTGCCACTGACAGTTCCAACACCGCTTTAGGCGTACATATTTTCCAGGAAATTGAAGAAGATGGGTCTACAGTAATTAAAAACATCGCATTTGCAAGCCGCATTTTGTCACCTGCTGAACGAAATTACTCCGTTACAGAATTGGAAACATTATGTGTTGTATGGGCTTTTACGAGATTTCGGCACTTTCTTTATGGCAGACATACCACTGTTTACACAGACCACAGAGCAATACAATTTTTACTTTCGGCTAAATTCACACACGATAGATTAAGCAGATGGAAACTTTATTTACAGGAATTTAATTTTACAATAGTTCACATTCCGGGCACACAAAATGTTATAGCAGACGCACTATCGCGTTCTCTCAGCAACAATCAGCAAGACGTAGCAACCAACTTCTGCAAAGCAAATTTCAGTGTCATGTACATTCAGCAAGTTGCATTTGAAAACTTTATTTCATCGTCATTACAGGACATAGCAAAGGAGCAAAATAAAGACAATGTGTAGAAAGAAATTAAACACCTTTGGGAAGATAAGAATAATGTTACGATTAGAAACCATTACACTGTACGCAATGACATTCTGGTTCGCCGCTCTCATCCTGACAGCAACAATTGGTTATTATGCATTCCTGACGAACTGGTTAACAAATTAATTTGGTACACTCATTTAAGTTACGCACATTACGGAGCAAGATAATGTTTTCTTATACTGAGACAGAACTGTTATTTTACCAACATGGAGAAACGTATACGACGAGTTTTAGCGTCTTGTAAAATTTGCCAGAAAGCTAAATCAGACACCACTTCACATATTCCTCCTTTATATCCCATTATACCTGTTAAATTAAGACATATGGCCACAGTAGACATTTTTGGTCCGATTCCGAGAACTAACAGAGGTTTTTGCTACATCTTTGTCGCTGTTGAGCTCACTTCAAAATTTGTTACTTTCACTCCATTACGCAAAGCTACTGCTAAAACTGTTTCGAAAGCATTTGTAAAACATTTTCTATTTCATGTAGGGCATGTGATGAAAGTAATTTCTGACAATGGATCACAATTTCGATGTGGCGTATGGACACGCATGTTACGAGCTAGAAACATTTCTCCGATTTATATATCCAAGTACCATGCTTCTTCGAACCCCTGTGAAAGATTAATGAAAGAAATTGGTAAGCTGTGCCGAATATACTGCCACAAAAGACATATTGATTGGGATACACACATACTCTCATTCCAAGATGTAATTAATTCTATTCCAAATGAATCCACTATGCTATCTCCATCTGTTATACTGAAAAACGTTGAGCCACCAAACAAAATTAAAGAATTAGTAAACTTCCCTACCTGTCGTCGACTAAGACACCACGAAATAATTGACATTGCGCTGAACAACATCAAACGTGCCGCAGAGCGCCGGAGAAGACAGCAAAAACAGGTTTGTACACGCCGCGACTTTCACGTTGGACAGAAGATATTAGTGCGTACACACTATTTATGCAGTAAATTAAAAGGTAAGTGCTGTAAATTTGAACTTCTATACGCAGGTCCATATCGGATTCGCAGCATTCCTCACCCCAATGTTGTACACGTCGAAACTTTGAGAACCAGAAAATCGAAAGGCAACCACCATTGGTCAAATATTAAACCCTTTATTGAATGAAGACACTGTATGATTCAACACACTATGATGCCATTTACTAATGCAATTATATTCACCTGAATAATTACTGATGATTATCGTATTTTTTCTTGGCAAGTGCCCGGCAAGGTAAGGTTAGCAGTTCGCTTTTCTTGTCGTTACACATCAGACCGTGCACATTTTCCACTTTTTTATGTACGATTGTTTTCATGTTTTGTTTATATGCACTGTGAAATAGTTAAGATATAACACACACCAGTCGACTTTGACATTTTTTTTTTGCCTTATGACATTTCAACATCGTGACTGTTTCACATTTTTTGCTGCTGCATTGTGATATTCTCTGTACATTTTGGCTTTGAACACTGTCAATGTCTTTGACATATTACGTTTTCTGTCATGTTATGCTGTATGGTTAATTGTGTCACCATAAACCACTCGTTATTTAGTGGGTATATGATTTAAATGCAAGGCATTAATCTTTGTTCATCAATTTCAGAAAGAAATGATGCGTGTAAGAAATAAATTCAACAGAAATGGGAATTTCACCTACGGAATAAACGAAAGAAGATGCAATAACTTTATGAGGAAGAGTAAATGGATCAGGATTAACAAGCATTATCAAGAATATACTATACTCATCGTAGAATAGCAGTCTTAACTAATTTTTTCTTTCAGAATACAAGGTGATTGATGCAGGCTGTCAGACAGAACTACACATCTTAGTTTTAGTGATGAAATATGGTAGAGATAAGGAATAGTTGTATAATGAGTAATGAAGTGATTTTTTTGCAGATGATAATGAATGCTGACGAATAATGATGAAGGATATGGTATTATGAATAATGAAGTTTTTCTTTACAGGTGATGATAATAATGAAGTTATCATAATATGGATAATGAAGTGATTGATAATGAAGTTTTTTCTTTACAGATGAGAATAATGTTGAAGTTATATTTAGACTATGTGGTTATTTAAGTATTTGTTGCAGTTTGTATTGACAGCAGGTGTTATATTGCATAGTAGGATGACGGAAAGTTTTGGAAAGGACAGCTATGGAACACATTTTTATACACATTTCACTACCTGTTAATTCGAAGTTCACTCCTTTTCAGCATAGTGTGCGTTTCTTCTTTCAGCTCAATAATCCATTTTGTATTTTTTTCAGGAGAAGTTTTTCATGATACTTACTAAACCTGTTACTTATTATACCCTTTTCTAGTACCTGCATTTTTATTTTTTTTACCCATTTGTGTTTATCATTTATAAATGTGATCACATATACTGCCTTGTTACATAACCTTGCTATAGCTGACTCATGACGAATGACGTTACCTATCCTCATTTACAGCAATAGGTCGAAAGCAAATAGTATTATGCCTCAGCAATTAATTATCGATCCCAACGCAATGCATTGCTAACAAAAAAAAAAGTATTACTGGTCCCACATAATGTCACTAGTTTATGATAATTCTGAATAATACTGATTAGCTCTGAATAGTATGTCACTTGAGTAATGACATCTTAATGAGACAAAAAAAAAATATATATATAAAATAATGCTTTGTAACTGGCTAATGACTGCCACTGTTTATTGTAATGAGACTACTTATAATGCCCATGATTATTAATGCTATGACTGTAATTAACTGAATTTTGATAATGACTTCATAATGATCTGAATAATACTGAATGATGAACAATGTTTTATTCTATTCAATACTTGCTGGCCACTGAGTGCCAATAATTAATGTCAATCAATGAATTATGTTATTAATTATGCCATTAATTAGCTCTTGTCTTCAATGTTGATACTTTGTAACTGGAAAGGAATGCGATTGTTTAATAATACTTTGTAATTAGGAGAAGGCTAATGATTCTTACTATATTAGAATGACAAATGATTAATTAATTATGCTATACTTTGTAACTGGAAAAGAATGTGATTGTTTCATAATGCTTTGTAATTAGGAAAAAGCTAATGATTCTTACTATATTGAAATGACAAATGATTAATTAACTATGCCATACTTTGTAACTGGAAAGGAATGTGACTGTTTCATAATGCTTTGTAATTAGGAAAAGGCTAATGATTATTACTATTGGAATGACAAATGATTAATTAATTATGCTATGCTTTATAATTGGGAAAGAATGTGATTGTTTAATAATGCTTTGTAATTAGGAGAAAGCTAATGATTAATATTACTATTGGAATGACAAATGATTAATTAATTATGCTATGCTTTGTAATTGGAAATGAAAATGCTTAGTAATTAGAAGAAGGCTAATGATTCTTAATTATACTTTGTAACTGGAAAAGAATGCGATTGTTTAATAATGCTTTGTAATTAGGAGAAGGCTAATGATTCTTATTATATTGAAATGACAAATGATGCTATGCTTTGTAATTAGAAGAAGGCTAATGATTCTTAATTATGCTTTGTAACTGGAAAAGAATGCGACTGTTTAATAATGCTTTGTAATTAGGAGAAGGCTAATGATTCTTACTATATTGAAATGACAAATGATGCTATGGTTTGTAATTAGAAGAAGGCTAATGATTCTTAATTATGCTTTGTAACTGGAAAAAAATGCGACTGTTTAATAATGCTTTGTAATTAGGAGAAGGCTAATGATTAATACTATATTGGAATGACAAATAATTAATTAACCTTGCTATACTTTGTAACTGGAAAAGAATGCGATTATTTAATAATGCTTTGTAACTAAGAAAAGAAGGCTACTGATTCTGTGTAAAACAATTAATGAACATTTTTCTGTAATACTACATACTTGGTACAGAAATGTTCAATAACTGGGCTATGAATGCCGCAAACTACTAATGAAGACTGTAATTGTCAATATTATGTGACTTAATGTCCTTCACCTCATGAGCTAACTACCCTGAATTACTGCAATGTCCATTTGTCCTGTCCATCCTCATGATCATGGAGCACTATATTTGGTTTTTGCACTAATTCTGCGTTGGTGTGCCTTGTAAGAGCGTGGTGTTGACACGACATGCTGTCCACCACCGTGAGCGGTGAAGACGTTATTATGGTCCCACTGTTTGGTGTACCTGATGTACTGCCAAAATGAAAACATGGAATATTACTACGACAATTCAGTGTCTTGGCTACGCTGATAAATTCTGATGGGAAAAGAACTTCAAGTTGTGTCACTTGGTGTTGTACTTCTGTGGAAAGATATGGACTTTCAGAACAGCTGTGTGCAATCTAAAGTGCTACAACCATGATGCAATCCTTCCCTTTCCTATCCTAATTCTTGTCACATAGTGAAAAATCATTTTTTGCTAATGTCATTTATGTTCATGGCTATACATTTTTTTCGATTCGCTGAACTCCAGTGCAAGTACATTTATGTCACTTGTCGATATGATTTTTTTTTTGCCATTATGTTTATTTATTGCGAAAATGCTAAAGACATTTTTTCGATTTGTTCTGAAGTACAGTATGTGCACTCTTGTCTTTTATATTGTATATACATTTTTTTTATTTTATTTTAATGATATGTTCTGAACTACAGTGCATGTGCACTTATGTTGTGTGTTAATATGTTTTCTACTGAACTTCAGTGCCTGTGCACTTTTCTCATTTTTCAATATAATTTGTACTCATTCTGTATGTTCAATACTGTGCGTATGCACTTATGTCATTTGTTAAGAATTTTTTCAGTGCCTGTGCACTCTGTTATCTGTCAAATAATTTGTATATACATTTTTCTGATTTGCTACTATGTTTTGTACTCACATTTTGTCTTTGTCTGATATTTTGTACTTAGTGCGTGTGCACAACATTTAATTCATGTACTACATCTAAATATTCTGTAAATTGTAGAAGTTTATTAATTAAAGAAAAATTTTGCCGCGCTTGGCAAGTCCAAATGACTCACCATCGCTGCCAAATTTTTGCCCCCCCCAGTGGAGGGTTATGAAACACGTATGTAACGTAGCAGCGATGGCGAGGCATTGCAGAGTCTCTGACCAGAGAGCCTTTTATCGTGGTTAGTCTGCGCTTGACCGCGCGAGTGTTGCGAGCAGTAGCTCTGTTCAGTTGCGTGCAGTATGTCGGTAATAGCAGTCGAGTGGAGTTGTGTGTGTGAGGAGTCGGCGAGCGTCGACATGGCATTCTGGTCAAGAGGCTGACTGAGGTATATTATTAATTAAGGTAATCATCAGATAATGTAAAGTTAATTTATTGTAATTAATTTTGAACAAGTGCCCCAATAATAATTTTGATTTCAAAGCAGTTTTTACAAAACAAAATTTATTTAATTGAACTAACGATATCTTTCCACTTCCCTTAAAGAAAAGTTTCAGTCAAATTTCAAAAAATATATATATATATATTATTTGCAATGCATTTCCTCCAAGCCGTGGCGAAGAATAAGAGCAGAAATTTGACATCCAGTTATACTGAGGTAAGAATTTAATTCTGATTTTTGCACACAGCCAAAGACCGATATTTTGGTTTAATTGAATTTTCATTGTCACTGAAGATTCATTAGCACTGAATTGTTTTTCATTATTTTTGTGGGAACTTATACTTGGGTCAGATTGCGATTCTCATTTTTTATTGTCATTAAATTTATTTGCTAGGGAGGTTACGTTTGGCTCCTATTCATTTTATATTTCATTTCTTAAAATTTCAGTGGAGAGGTTACACTTAGCGCAATGTCGATTACCATTTCTAAATAATATTGTCATTTAAAATTTTTGTGGGGACGTTACAGTATAAATTTGAGATGTGCGGAGTATCTGCCAACCTAAGCAAACCGAAATTCGGTCGCGGGGAAATTAAGTTCTCGGACATATAATTTAACCTGTAGGGATATTACCCAACCCTAAGAAACTCCGTGCAATCAAGAAAATCCCATATCTAACATGCAAAATAAAAAAATATATATACATAAATTTGAGATGTGCGGAGTGTCTGCCAACCTAAGCAACTGAAAATCGGTCGCGAGGAAATTAAGTTCTCGGACATATAATTTAACCTGTAGGTATATTACGCAATCCTAAGAAACTCCGTGCAATCAAGAAAATCCCATATCCAACATGCAAAAAAATAAAAGAAAAACAACTAAAGGCTTTCTTAGGGATGGTATCATTTTTAGACGTTTTCCTCCTGGTCAGTTACTGGACAACAAGGACTTACTGAACCTATTAAGGAAAACAAGACCATGGATATTCACACAGGAGCCCGGAATGCATATGATCAGATAAAACATGCTGTGATTACTGCGGACATACTAAACCACCATAATATGTCTCAGGATTTATTCCCGGCGACGGATGCTTCCACCTCCGAGCTTGGAGACTGTCTATTCCAGACAGCAAACATGGAGTAACAGACAGAAATAAAAATAATAGGATTCGCTAGTTGTGTACTTAACTCTTGCGAGAGGTCGTACTCACCTACGGAATTGGAAGCACTTGCCATGGTGTGGCCCTTAAGAAGTATCATTACTATGTGTATGGCAAAAAGATTATTGTATTTTGAGATAACCAGGCCTTGAGCTACATCTTAACTTGCAGGCTATTACACAAAAGGCTCACCAGGTGGGTGTCAATGCTGCAAGATTATAACCTACAGATAAGGCATTTGAAAGGTGCAGATAATGTCATCGCAGATGCGTTGTCTCGTTTACCGCGAAGTTTAGCAGAATTCGCCAATCTAATGGAACAATCTAGTGAGTTTAAGATTCTCTAATACAGAGATCCTGTTAGGAGGCCAAAATACGTACGTATGTGCTGTAATATCAAGGTAGTTCAGCGAGAAGACCCTACGTGGAAAAATAAAATTAACTCGTTAGAAGGCAAAAATGAAGGGGAATATGATAAGGTGTATAAATTGCACAATGGCCTATTATATCACAGAAAGAGAGGCCAATCAGAGCATTCGTGTATTAGCGTCCTAGCAGGATGTATTAGTAATCTCGCCCGGTGCACACATTAACATTTTGGAGATTTGAAGTGCGCCGATTTAATAGCAAAGTATTGCTACTTCCCCACCCTGTACAGAAAAGTGAAGCAAATATTGAGAACGTGCCATATATGTTAGAAAACTAAGTCAACAACGCGTAGCACAAGGGGCGTACTTCATCCAATAGTGCCAACCGAACCACTGCAAATCGCAGCCGTCGACGTCACTGGCCCATTACCGGTCACAAGGAGGAGGCATGAAGTATGTTATTGCTGTATTTGACATCTTAACAACCATGAACCATGGACCTTGCCGTTGGTGGGGAGGCTTGCGTGCCTCAGCGATACAGATAGCCGTACCGTAGGTGCAACCACAACGGAGGGGTATCTGTTGAGAGGCCAGACAAACGTGTGGTTCCTGAAGAGGGGCAGCAGCCTTTTCAGTAGTTGCAAGGGCAACAGTCTGGATGATTGACTGATCTGGCCTTGTAACAATAACCAAAACAGCCTTGCTGTGCTGGTACTGCGAACGGCTGAAAGCAAGGGGAAACTACAGCCGTAATTTTTCCCGAGGGCATGCAGCTTTACTGTATGATTACATGATGATGGCGTCCTCTTGGGTAAAATATTCCGGAGGTAAAATAGTCCCCCATTCGGATCTCCGGGCGGGGACTACTCAAGAGGATGTCGTTATCAGGAGAAAGAAAACTGGCGTTCTACGGATCGGAGCGTGGAATGTCAGATCCCTTAATCGGGCAGGTAGGTTAGAAAATTTAAAAAGGGAAATGGATAGGTTGAAGTTAGATATAGTGGGAATTAGTGAAGTTCGGTGGCAGGAGGAACAAGACTTCTGGTCAGGTGACTACAGGGTTATAAACACAAAATCAAATAGGGGTAATGCAGGAGTAGGTTTAATAATGAATAGGAAAATAGGAATGCGGGTAAGCTACTACAAACAGCATAGTGAACGCATTATTGTGGCCAAGATAGATACGAAGCCCACGCCTACTACAGTAGTACAAGTTTATATGCCAACTAGCTCTGCAGATGACGAAGAAATTGAAGAAATGTATGATGAAATAAAAGAAATTATTCAGATAGTGAAGGGAGACGAAAATTTAATAGTCATGGGTGACTGGAATTCAAGTGTAGGAAAAGGGAGAGAAGGAAACGTAGTAGGTGAATATGGATTGGGGGACAGAAATGAAAGAGGAAGCCGCCTGGTCGAATTTTGCACAGAGCACAACATAATCATAACTAACACTTGGTTTAAGAATCATGAAAGAAGGTTGTATACATGGAAGAACCCTGGAGATACTAAAAGGTATCAGATAGATTATATAATGGTAAGACAGAGATTTAGGAACCAGGTTTTAAATTGTAAGACATTTCCAGGGGCAGATGTGGACTCTGACCACAATCTATTGGTTATGACCTGTAGATTAAAACTGAAGAAACTGCAAAAAGGTGGGAATTTAAGGAGATGGGACCTGGATAAACTAAAAGAACCAGAGGTTGTACAGAGATTCAGGGAGAGCATAAGGGAGCAATTGACAGGAATGGGGGAAATAAATACAGTAGAAGAAGAATGGGTAGCTTTGAGGGCTGAAGTAGTGAAGGCAGCAGAGGATCAAGTAGGTAAAAAGACTAGGGCTAGTAGAAATCCTTGGGTAACAGAAGAAATATTGAATTTAATTGATGAAAGGAGAAAATATAAAAATGCAGTAAGTGAAACAGGCAAAAAGGAATACAAACGTCTCAAAAATGAGATCGACAGGAAGTGCAAAATGGCTAAGCAGGGATGGCTAGAGGACAAATGTAAGGATGTAGAGGCCTATCTCACTAGGGGTAAGATAGATACCGCCTACAGGAAAATTAAAGAGACTTTGGAGATAAGAGAACGACTTGTATGAATATCAAGAGCTCAGATGGAAACCCAGTTCTAAGCAAAGAAGGGAAAGCAGAAAGGTGGAAGGAGTATATAGAGGGTCTATACAAGGGCGATGTACTTGAGGACAATATTATGGAAATGGAAGAGGATGTAGATGAAGATGAAATGGGAGATATGATACTGCGTGAAGAGTTTGACAGAGCACTGAAAGACCTGAGTCGAAACAAGGCCCCCGGAGTAGACAATATTCCATTGGAACTACTGACGGCCGTGGGAGAGCCAGTCCTGACAAAACTATACCATCTGGTGAGCAAGATGTATGAAACAGGCGAAATACCCTCAGACTTCAAGAAGAATATAATAATTCCAATCCCAAAGAAAGCAGGTGTTGACAGATGTGAAAATTACCGAACTATCAGCTTAATAAGTCACAGCTGCAAAATACTAACACGAATTCTTTACAGACGAATGGAAAAACTAGTAGAAGCCAACCTCGGGGAAGATCAGTTTGGATTCCGTAGAAATGTTGGAACACGTGAGGCAATACTGACCTTACGACTTATCTTAGAAGAAAGATTAAGGAAAGGCAAACCTACGTTTCTAGCATTTGTAGACTTAGAGAAAGCTTTTGACAATGTTGACTGGAATACTCTCTTTCAAATTCTAAAGGTGGCAGGGGTAAAATACAGGGAGCGAAAGGCTATTTACAATTTGTACAGAAACCAGATGGCAGTTATAAGAGTCGAGGGACATGAAAGGGAAGCAGTGGTTGGGAAGGGAGTGAGACAGGGTTGTAGCCTCTCCCCGATGTTGTTCAATCTGTATATTGAGCAAGCAGTAAAGGAAACAAAAGAAAAATTCGGAGTAGGTATTAAAATTCATGGAGAAGAAATAAAAACTTTGAGGTTCGCCGATGACATTGTAATTCTGTCAGAGACAGCAAAGGACTTGGAAGAGCAGTTGAATGGAATGGACAGTGTCTTGAAAGGAGGATATAAGATGAGCATCAACAAAAGCAAAACAAGGATAATGGAATGTAGTCTAATTAAGTCGGGTGATGCTGAGGGAATTAGATTAGGAAATGAGGCACTTAAAGTAGTAAAGGAGTTTTGCTATTTGGGGAGCAAAATAACTGATGATGGTCGAAGTAGAGAGGATATAAAATGTAGGCTGGCAATGGCAAGGAAAACGTTTCTGAAGAAGAGAAATTTGTTAACATCCAGTATTGATTTAAGTGTCAGGAAGTCATTTCTGAAAGTATTCGTATGGAGTGTAGCCATGTATGGGAGTGAAACATGGACGATAAATAGTTTGGACAAGAAGAGAATAGAAGCTTTCGAAATGTGGTGCTACAGAAGAATGCTGAAGATTAGATGGGTAGATCACATAACTAATGAGGAAGTATTGAATAGGATTGGGGAGAAGAGAAGTTTGTGGCACAACTTGACCAGAAGAAGGGATCGGTTGGTAGGACATGTTCTGAGGCATCAAGGGATCACCAATTTAGTATTGGAGGGCAGCGTGGAGGGTAAAAATCGTAGAGGGAGAGCAAGAGATGAATACACTAAGCAGATTCAGAAGGATGTAGGTTGCAGTAGGTACTGGGAGATGAAAAAGCTTGCACAGGATAGAGTAGCATGGATAGCTGCATCAAACCAGTCTCAGGACTGAAGACCACAACAACAACAACAACAACAAAATATTTAAAGCTTTACCCATAAAAAAGTTCCACATCAACTGGTACAGTAAAGAAGTTGGCAAATGATTTCATTCCCAATGTAGGAAAGCCTACTTCCTTGGCAGTGGATAATGCATCTTACTTCAAAAGCAGATCGCGGAAGCAATTCGTGTAAGAGTAAGGTATAAAACATACACTTCTGTCGTATTTTAATCTCGGGACCAACCAGGTCGAGAGATGCTTCCGCGACCTAAATAGATTTATACGGACTTAGGCTGCCAATCAACAGACCATGTTGGTAGAGTACATCCTGTTGTTCGAAAAAATTCATATCAACCTACCCCATGAGTCAAGCGGATACACGCCCTCCCAAGTCTTTCTGACTAATACGCCTGGTAACGATTGGTTGCAACCTCTTCTCATTATACCAAACGTAGTGACAAAAGAGGAGAGGATGAGACAGGTTTTTAGGTCCTTGCAACACCAGGCAAACATTCGGAAAAAAAAGTTTGACGAAAATTTGAAACAAGTGCATTCATACTGGACTGGAAAATTAGTTATCCCGAGGAATCATCCGGAAGCATCTAGTATTTAGAATATAAATAAAAAGTGCCAAATACGACAAACGGGGGCACATCTAACCATGGGCATGCCTGATGAGTGCTATTTGTTAGCACATCCTGAGACCAGAAAAATCCGTGGATTATACCTACACAAAGATCTGAAACAATTTATTGGGCAAACCAATGACATTCCTGAAAACTGAGAACAAATCGCTCACTGAAAATTGTGAATAGATTCGTACTTTGTAAGCAAGCATATTTTGCAAAAATTTAGGTTAGTTTGAATATGTCTTTTTGTGATTTATGTGTGCTTTGTTTATTTTTGTAGCAAAATTTCCTTGTCTTTTTGTATTTTTGAATGAGTTGAACTGAATGTGTGCATCATGTATGTACATGAACTAACAAATTAGCAAATGTATCGCACATACTTGTCCATAAATGACATACTAACACTGAGCACTGGGCGTGCGCCCGAAAGCTTTTCCCACTGAATCGTTCGAATATCTTATTTCAACTACAGTACAGCTTGATAGATTTAGCGCGAATACCAGCTAGAAGTACTTGTGGTTGTACTCTCACATGTAAGGCAGCTGCAAGCGAGCAATTTACGTTAAGTGAATGATTCTCTGTTGAATGAGAATATTACATGCAAAATTTACGGAACTCACGATATCAGCGTAGCCAAATGGCAGACACTTCATGAATAAGAGGATCTCGCAAAGAACATGAGAACTTTGTAATAGACATAGCGTATTACTGATTCAATTTCTTGTCGGTAAAGCCGACGAAAAATGTAATATCGATTGTATAAGTATTTATGTATATACTTTTAATGAAGATGATCACAATGTGCTCATAGTGCCTTTAATGTGATGTACTGTTTCGGATACTCAGATAGTGACATAAGAAAATAATTTACTCACACGATACAAACTTTAAACAGAGTAAGTGTGAAACAGAATTTAGTCGAAACATTGATAAACTGTACCAAAGTGCAGCAGTAATAAAGTAAACGTAAATGCCCGTCACATATGGCTGAACTGTAATAAGTAAAATGCTATGTGGTTGTTATAGTTTCACTGAACTGTGCATAGCAAGAAACAGTGGTGTTTATTGCAAGAGAGTAAACCAATACATCGTAGTTAAAACTGTGTGATTAAGAAACAGCCAATCTGATCTAAAATCACAAGTGAACGCTTTCAGCGGCACAAGTGTTAGTGGAACAGTGTGAAAGTGTCACAACGATAAACCTTGTACGGACGCCCACTAAAGTGACTTATAGGAAAATCATAGTGATCACTTGAGTTACGAATCACTACTTACGTTAAAGTAAAAGAGTGATCTGAAAAATCCAAAATTCCAAGTGTAGTACTGTTATTGTCTGTTCTCGACCAACATACTACAGACACTTACAAGTACATGTGTGACTGTGGAGCGTATGGCCTAATAACGTTTCCCTTACAGCCAGTTGTAGCCTCCCAACAGAAAAATTCCGTAACCTCCCAACAGCAAAAATATAATTATTTATAATTCGCATTCAGGGTAACCTACCAACAGTTTACTTCCGTAACCTTGGAATAATAACGTGACTAATTTCTCAATAAAATTGTGGCTCACTTATAACCCTTCAATAGTTGACTGTGAATTTAAACTGGTGAATTTTGGACGTCAGCAGTGCTGCATCATGGCCCTGAAAGACCATTCTGAATAAATTGAAAATTCTTACCTCAATAAGGTCGCCGGATAACGCATATATATCTGCTCCTATAAGAAATTTTTCTGGCACAGCCGAGTGCAATGCTGGCCGATAGATTTGTTACGTATAGAAAGAAACAACTGATTTTTCTTTTCAATAATCGGGATGACCAAGGATTGGAGAAATTAGTAAATTCTTTAAATTGAAATGAATGATTGTCAAAAGTTACTTTTTATGAGAAAGATTATTATTAAGAGATTTTTTAAAAACATTTACATGGGACTTGATATAACAATACTACATACGCGCGAGGCTGCTTTCACCTTATACTACAACGCTCAGGCTCCGCCATCGCTCCCCATGACCGACTCAACCAACTCGACACACACGACTGCTAGCAACTACCTACTTCTACTGCTGTACAGTTCCTACTGCATACAACGCTGCTCTCTGGTCTGAGATTCTCTTATACCTTACATATCGCAGGCAGCGCGTGAGCAATCCATCGAAATTACATCTGCTCAAGTGCGCAAGCAACGAATTTCTTAATCATGGACCTCTTAGACAGTGTATTTTGTAGTAGTATTGGTGAGAAATCTAATACGCGGTGGGTTACTTTTCATGTAGCGCGAGTGGCGAGCGGGCGCGTAGCAGTTTTGGGCCGCTCAGCTGATCGTCGCCGGGTGACGCTCACTTGTTCGCTGTTGTCATACACCGGTCGTCGAACCTGCTTTCCGAGCGCCTTGTTCCTGCTTATGCTGCTGCCCTGCCCGGCATACTCGCCGACACTTCAGAAAACGTGGAACATGTTGCTCATGAGTGTCAAGTCAAACTTGATGTGCTAAAATATCGTGAACGTCAAACCTTTCGCTAATATTGATAAACTTATAAAGATATTTGCCTTATATGTGAAACTAGTATAACTTGTTACAGCCTTGAATCTTAAGTGACAAAACATCTAATGGACATTCTTAACCAGCGGAAATGAAAAAGTTCCAAAATAATTATCATTTTAACCAACTTTTACATAGATTATTTTTATGATGTTTTGATATAAATAATGTTTTATCGTTATTGTTGTGTATATGTATGTTTAAATGTCTGTCATTCGAAAAACTCATTAAATATCACTGGAAAGTAAACAGTTCGAAGACTCTAGGCGCGGTTATTGTGGACCAGTTTTTTCCCATCCGCCTGTAACCCGAATGGGGTAACCCGAATGGGGTTGTCGGATCATAGGTTATTCTGAACTGTGCGCCTTCATGCGAAGACACAGGGCAAAGAGTAAGTTAGCCACAAGCACTGACAAAATAATTGCAAACCTGACAATACATTGTAAACAAATACTGTAGGTGTACGTGAAAGCTCTACCTGCTCAATAATTTGAATGATCTGATTTATACTTGCCCGTGACAAGTGTTGCTGAAGACATTAAAAATCATGTGAAGTGATCTGGTGTGGTAGTGGGTGAGAATAACCTTGAAAATATTTGGGTACACCCTCACTAGGAGGCCAACGCGGCGATACGCTACATAACGTGAAAAAGTAATATTTTCTTACATCAGTTTTGTTATATTTGCGAAGTTCTTCACTATTATTTTTCCCAGTTGTGAAGCAGCCATAATAATACCAACTTCAACTTGTCATGACATATAAAAATCAATACATAAAGAAGAACCCCCACAGGACGTCTAAAAACTCAAAAGCGAACCTGACGAGGATTCAGACCATAGCTCCATTGTGAGTGTGGGTTTAATGTCCCAGTGGTTTACTCAGTGAGACTCAGTGAGATGCAATTGCTGGTACTGGAGTAATATAAGGGATGATAGACGTTCCTCTATACTGCACTGCACGATGAGATAGTGTTGCAGCTCCGCCGGCCGCGGTGGCCGTACGGTTCTAGCGCTGCAGTCCGGAACCGCGGGGCTGCTACGGTCGCAGATTCGAATCCCGCCTCGGGCATGGATGTGTGTGATGTCCTTAGTTAGGTTTAAGTAGTTCTAAGTTCTAGGGGACTGATGACCTAAGATGTTAAGTCCCATAGTGGTCAGGGTCATTTGAACCATTTTGTTGCAGCTCCTCGTTTTCATACATGTGTCTGGAATCTGAATGAAAAATCGTATGCCGACCTCCAGATACATCATTACATCATCTTTCTTCAAAACACACACACAAACTGATTTTTTATCTACCACAGCGTTTATATTTTTAAACCACAATATTGTCCACTTCAAAGTGGGGCAGCTACGGACTGGTGGAGCCATTGTTCCCAGTCGTGGTAGCAGAGTTGAAAGGCTTTAACTGGTAGGGCCGTTAACGTGTTGCTTTTATTCTTTTGTTCTCCAGAGTCCCAAAGTGATGTCCTTTTAAGGAATTTTTCAATATAAGAAAATGAAAAATATCGGTGAATAGGAGGGCTGTGGTACAACAAGACAGCCTTTCGAGGTCAAAAATTCCGTGACTGAAGTGGCCGTGTCACATAGGGCGTATTCTTGATGCAGCATCAGCCGCTTCACTCGATGCACCCTTTTGCTGAGCCTTTCAAGGATCTTTCTAATGCACTTGACTGACAGTTTGTCTATGTGAAACGAACTCTTTATACACGATACCCCTAATTTCAAAAAGGAAATCAGCATAATTTTGATTTGCTCATTCGAGTATTTTTCGGCCGAAGAGATATGTCAGTGTGACATTCCTAGCTTTGCCGCTATGCATCAGGATCGTGCCCAAAAATCCAGTAATCATCATCGGTGATCACACGAATGAACCGTTAATGGTCATTGACAGTCCTGTCAAGAAGGTCGACGCACAGGTTTCTTCGACTGCCCTTCCGCTCAGTTTCGGGGTTTCTCGGCACCATTTTGGAACAAAACTTTCGCATGTGCAATACTTCTGGCGAACTTTGATGTACACTGAAAATTTAACAGGTGACCCTCATCCGTATTGTTCAACGTCGGTATTATCTCAGAAGGGCACGTACACATTCGACGTTATCGTCGGTTTTGGAAGCTGAAGGTTTCACTGAACTAGGTGCGTCTTCAGTGTGTTCTTGGCTTTCCAAAATTATTTTGTACAAGCGAAGAACTTGCTCCCTTGATAAGGGATACTCACAGCTTTCCACTTCCAACTTTTCAAAGGTCACACTCGCGGATTCCCCAAGTTATACACAAGACTTGAAGACATAACGTTACTTTAAAATCCTTTGTTCCATGTTCGTAACACACACAAAATAAAAAACACTGATAGCGCTCTCAAAAATCACATGACGGTTGCACGGCGCTGGAATTTAGACTGAGCATCTGGAAGTGATGAGCAGTTTATACAAATAGAACAACACTGTGTTGCCAGATCGCTCACAGTGTCACCAAAGTCATTACTTTTCTAACACATTTAGTTCCTAGGCCTCTAAACGATTTTTTTTGTCTAAAATAGACAGCCCGTACTGCTAAAACGGTTGGGAAACGCTGCTGTAAATCATTGGAGGACTGAACCGACCAATTGCAAGTGCGCCCTGAGTGGGCCGGCTCTAGACAGTTAGGCTATCTCATTACTTAGTATAGTTTCCGTATTTATGATGGTAGGATGTTATTCCTACGAGTGAATATTTCATAATTTTAAAAGAGAACTGAAGTTTAAACGAGCTTCGGGGTAGGTTTGTGTCCAATCTCATATTCTACAGTCATGAAAATCTTTTTGTTGTATTTATGTGAACTTTCATTGTGCTCCATAAACGAAAATTAGAGCCCAGGAGCTATGATGCTAGAATTAATGTCAGAGCGGCTCTCAAATAGCTTACTATTATAAAGATTCATTTTCATGGTTTTGAAATTGATATAATAAAATATGGTGGCATCTTCTATTTTGAGAGTTTCATTGTAGTCGTGATGAGATATTTCCACTTGCCCTTCCATTATTCACTGTTCATCACTCGCTTGTTAGGACCTGCGGCTGGTGTAGAAGAATCCAAGGGATCATCAAGACAGCTTTAGAAGACACGAAGTAAGAAAAACCTTTCTTTCTGTGTAGCTAGGGAAGAAGGAAATTTGATACACCTTTTCAGTGAGAAATGGTCAACCTAACAACCCACATGCAACAATTCGCAACGAAAAACTTGCATTGTTAGCATGTTCGATATAGTATAGTCTAACTGCAGGAACATTCCAAAACTCATCCACATTAAGTCAAATAGCGAAGTAAAGGTAGGAAGCTTTAGAATCTTCTTTAAAGGATACGAGTCTATAGCGAATTGTAAAAAGCAACGTGTCTGGTTGGTAATGCATTTCTTTTGGAGGTACACCATGACTGAAACTTGAACCCAATTAGATAGATGCCGAATCCAAGAGTTTACCTTAAACGACATTTGTACTAACTGGAGCAATATTTTATACAGGAGTCAGTAGCATCTCGTACCTTTACATTCGCATGTTGTCGCAAAAGTCGTTAGCAGACCCATGTTTACTAGAACTTTTTTACTTCAGTTATCATGTATTTTCATCCCTGTAGGTTTTCGTTAGTAATTTATTCTACACCAAAGGCATAATTGTGGGAATTTAGCATTAGTTTGTTGTATGTTGCGGTTTACTTTCATTGCAGAAGGGCAATTTCCAGTTTGCCTAATACAACCAGAATGGATCTCAAAGTACAATCGGCAACTATTCGATTTAGAAAGAACATAAAAGGCCGCAACACCGTTTCCATACTTGTATACATGAAGCAAGGTGTGATCTGAGAATAAACCTAAGACATATTTCTGGTCTAGGAAAGTCTCTCCTAAAATCGAGGAGGAAGGAAGAAATGAAAATAAGGTGATCATTTACCCCAAATCGCCAGCCAGCCATCTTCGCTAGTCCATCTGCCAGCGCCGCCGTGCAAAAAATTAGGCAATGCAAGATACCGACAGTATGACAGGCTATTGTTAATGGAATGGAAGTATCTTTATCTACAGTTAACGTAAATTACAGTAAACTTAAATTCAACACATCTCATTTTATATCGGGCACATTATTTTAAGATCTTCAACCCCTTTGAAGTGGCTGAATGTTGTTGGAGATCCTTTTTCTGCAACTACAGCTGTCCAAGCCATTCTGATAGGGGTGTAAAAGTAAAATGTAGACTCAGAAGAACGTAGAGCAGACAGAAAATCCAGGACATCAGATGTGAAAGAGATTCGTGGAAGCGGAAAAGATGGCAAATGGTCGCATTACTTGAGCAACTGCTGAAAACGCAGTCCAAGTGATTATGGTAGATATTTGTTATAACATTGAATTACTGTATAAAAATTTATCAATAAAAGAAACACCATGTAAAGTCAGTTGAGTAGGTGCATCATATATATCGACTTCTATATCCGTTCTTGGCCAACTACTGTCAAGTTCATGGCAGAAGGTCTTTGGGGGCTATAAACAGTCTAATCCCGCCTGTAGAGTCGCTACCGAAATTAATTACTATGGGGCTGTACTATATTCAATGATTTCTTACTTCATACTGCTTCTGAAATTTCGTAAGTAGGATTTCGGAGAGTAATTGTCGTCCATCTTCAATGGTATTTTGCGGCTTCAGGGCTTCCAGCAAACCCATGACGCTCTCCCATGAGGTCATCAGTCTTCTGACTGCTTTGGTGCGGTCAGCCACGAATTCCTCTCCTATACCAACCTCTTCATCTCAGAGTAGCACTTACAACCAACGTCCTCAATTATTTCCAGGGTGTATTCCTATCTCTGTTCTCCTCTACAATTTTTACCGTCTGCGGCTCCCTCTAGCACCATGGAACTCATTCCCTGATATCTTAACAGATCTGCTACCATCCTGTTCGTTCTTCTTGTCAGTGTCTTCCATATATTCCTCTCCTCTACGATTCTGCTGTGAACCTCCTCATTCCTTACCTTATCAGTCCACCTACATTCGTCTGTAGCAACACATCTCAAGTGCTTCGATACTCTTCTTCCCCAGTTTTCACACAGTCCATGTTTCACTATCGTACAACACTGTTTTCCACACAGACATTCTCAGAAATTTCTTCTTCAAATTGAGACCTATGTTTGATACTAGTAAACTTCTCTTGGCCAGGAATGCCCATTTTGCCAGTGATGGTCTGCTTTTGATGTTCTCCTTGCTCCGCTGCCAAGGAAACAGATTTCCTTAACTTAATCTACTTCGTGATCAGCAATTCCGGATATTACATTTCTCGCTGTTCTAATTTTTTCTACTTCTCATTACTTCCATCTTTCTTCGATTTACTCTCTCTGTATTCTGTATGCATTAGACCGTTCATTCCATTCAGGAGATCCTATAATTCTTCTTCACTTTCACTCAGGATAGCAATGTCATCAGCGAATCGTATCGTTGGAATGCTTTCAACTTAAATTGTATTTCCACTTTTAAACCTTTCTTTTATTTCCTCATTCCTTCTTCGACGTAAAGATTGAACATTAAGGGCGAAAGACTACATCCCTGTCTTAAACCCATTCAGTCCGAGCAGTTCGTTCTTCATCATACACATTATTCCCTCTTGGCTCTTCTACTTATTGTATATTATCCGTTTCTCCCTATAGCTTACCCCCATTTTCCTCAGAGTTTCGAACATCTTGCACCATTTTACATTGACAAACGCTATATCCATATCGACAAATCCTATGAACTTATCTTGATTTTCCTTTAGTCTTGTTTCCATTATCAACCGCAACGTCAGAACTGTCTCTCCGGCATCTTTTCCTTTCCTAAACCCAAACCGATCGTCACCTTACACATGCTCAATTATCTTGGCCATTCTTCTGTATATTATCGTTGAGCTGATTGAGCGATAATTCCCGCACTTGTCAGCTCTTGCAGTCTTCGGAATAGTGTGGATGACATTTTTCCGAAAATCAGATGGTGTGTCGTCAGACTCATTCATTCTACACACCAATGTAAACAGTCATTTATTGCCATTTCCCCCAAATGATTTTAGAGATTCTGATGGGATGTTATCTATACCTTCTTATTTATTTGATATTAAGTTTACCAAAGAAATTTAAATGCTGATTCTAATACTGAATCCCCTGCCTCTTCTATACCGAATCCTGTTTGTTTCTGTTTCACAGAAAGCCAATCTTCTTTGCTTTCAATTTCACCAAACGTCGGGTAGAGTTGTCCTTCCTACAATCATTTCTTTTTCAATTCCTTCACATTTTTCGCACAGCCATTTTGTCTTAACTTCTCTGTATTTCCTCTCTATTTCATTCTTAACTTACTTGTATTTCTGTATTCCTGAATACCCTTGAACATTTTTGTGCCCCCTTCCTTCATAGATCAACTGAATTGTATCTTCTGTTACACATGGTTTTTTCGCCGTTACCTCCTTTGTATCTTATTTTTTTCAATTGGTGATCGCGCATTTTAGAGATGTCCATTCCTCTTCAAACTGAATTGCCTATTCCTTGTTGCAGTATAATTACAGAACTTTGAGCGTATCCCTTCATTCCGTAGTACTTCCGTATCCCTCTTTTTTATGCGTTGATTCTTCCTGACCAGTCTCTTAAATTTAAGCCTACTCTTCATCACTACTGAATTGTAATCTGAGTCTGTATTTGCTCCTGTGTGTGCCTTACAACCTCGTATGAGATTTCGGACTCTCTGCCTGACCATGATGTAATCTAAATGAAATCTTCCGGTACCTCCCGGCCTATTCCAAGTATACCACCTCCTCTTGCGTTTATTGAACAGAATTTCACTATTACTAGCTGAAATTTAATGCAGGACTCAATAAGTTTTTAGTATCACACTCATATTCTCCAATAACCCTTTCTTCCACTACTTTCACTGCAGCCACATTCCAGTCCCCTGTGACAGACTTTCATCTTCCTTTACGTAATGAATAACCCGTGCTGTATCGCGCATACTTTCTCCATCTCTTCATCTTCAGCTTACGACGTCGATTTGTATTTGAAAACTATCGTTGTCCATGATGTTTTAATCGTTATGCTTCAGTTATCTTTTCAGCCATTTTCTCCTGGTCACCTCCCCCTTGGAAGTTCCCTCCCGGAGATTCGATTGGGAGGATTATCTGGAATCTTCCCAACGGAGAGACCGTCGCGACACTTTCTCATTTACGGACCACGTTTCCTATAGATAACACATTACGTGCCTTTAACGCGTATCATTACACCATTTAAATATAAACACCCCATGTATGAGTTAGCTGATACCAGTTGTGCCTCACTAATATTATAGTCATAATATAATACATTTTTCCCCGTTTTGTTTAGTAAATTACTCTGCATTTCCGAACATTTTAAAGGAACCTAACGATCTGTGCTAGCTTTTGTGTTTCTATCGAGGTTTGACTGGGCAGTTGGAACGCTCTTCTCAGACGGTACATCATTAAAGAAAACTGTGATATGGCAAAAAATCCTGCGCTATTATTAATAATACCTGCCAGGTCATTAATTTACAACATGAATAAATCAGATTTCCCCGACACAGTACGGTTAATAATTATCGCTTTTTTTTAAAAAAAAAAAAAAAAAAAAAAAAAAAAAAAAAGCTTAACTGGGATGTTAAACCCGCTCAAAATAATGGATTTCTGAAACAACCGATTTTAGGTTTTTTTTATTGCTATTACTTCCTGGAATAAGCATAAAGATTAACTAAAGCGTGAAAATTTTTCACTCCCTTATTTTCAATATACGTTGAATCGAAATATTAAATTAAATAGGCACATAAAAGAAAATTTCGTACGTCCACAATTAGCAGCTTTTCTCGAATGGTGAAAAGTGGTTGACTACTACAAAAAAGCACCAGTATCCTCCTACTCATTCTAATTGTTTGAAATTTGGCCCAAAAATAAAGTGATCTGGGATCATTTCACTACTAGGACATTCATAATAGTTTGTGTTACTTGGTGAAAACCGAGGTTGAAGAACTATATTTCTCATGTTAATTTGTCCGTTTTCAAGACATAACAACATATGAAGACATGTTGTGCAAACACAGGCACCAAATCATCTACTTTCAATTTTATTATAAACTATGTTTTAAGTATCTTACTTTTATTATATCGCAAGTTTATTGTAAGTTATAACACTACCGTGGAATGTTAAATGCCAAATATGACATAAATCTACAATATAGCGTTCCCCTCTGGGAGGAACTTTGAAATTGACCGTGCGTTAACCTAATGGACAGAGCGTATCGAACATGGATTTCGTACAATGGCATTTAGTACAAAGCAGAAAGACTATAATTTAGAAAACAAAGAAAGTACAGAAAGTTTTTGCAATTTAAAAAATACGGTCACCAGCCTAATTATGCATAATCATGTGAAACCATTACTCTCAATGGATTTAAATATACTTTTGCAAAAGGGACTTCCGTAATTTCTCTCTTAGTAAAGTGCAATGAACACACACAACTACCAGGCGAACTGCGCAGTACATAGCATTAACTATTAATTGCATAGATTAGCAATCACAGAAATATAAAAGAGACTTTATTCCTGTTATGTATAATTACTACCTCAACCATTAATTAATTCAGCACAAAATTGTTCTCATAGACATCACAACATTATGTGGTCCATGACAAGAGGTCAAGTTTGACTAACACGTACACATCACAAACGCAATAAATAACACCGTACTGACACATTTCATGTTCACTCTATTGTGGAAATGTTTCAGATTTCATTAGCGAGAACCATATTCTGTTTGTCTTTCTCCTACTAGCAGAGATTAAAGTGGGGCCCTTAAACTGTCCCTTCCTTTATAAGCAACAATGCACACCTTTCAGAAACAATTTTAATCACATTAGTACTGACTTCCCTCCCTACTTGACATTATTTATGTTTCAGTGCTATATAGAATTATACACTGACAGTACTCTTAATTAACTTCAGAAATAAGTTGAAGGTAAAGTAAAGTTTCAAATAGGTTTAGCAATATGTGCCTTTTTCATTACATAAGAAATAAGTGATTTTAAGTATCAACATTTACATTCTTTAGCACTAAACGTTGGCGCAATCAACGTAGTAGCAATTCAAAGCAAAATAAAATTTTTTAACAAGTTCCCAATAATGTGCCTCTCTCTTTATCTGTGAACAAATGATTTAACTAGCAACTTTTATACTCTAAATCTGAAACTTAGGCACATTTAAATAGAAACAATTTAGTATTCTTTCATAAACGTTAGTATTCTTTCATAAACAGGATACTCCAAATGCGAGCGCACCATTTTACAGCCGGAACCACATCCGAGGCCATTCCATCATAAATTCGGTTCCTGAATGCCTCACTTGGCACCTGCGGTGTTGACTACACAACTGCTGACCACTGACTGACTGACTAACTCCCTCTCTTCCCGCCCACATTGACCGCCACTTCCACCTTTTCCCGCGCGCAAAGTCTCTTCCGTAGTGGAAGGGGTTTCCTACGTCTTTTATACATCATATAATATCCCTAAGTATGAACCACTTACTTTCATACAATTTCGTTTTCATAAACACACATATTTAATAAAGTTTCATCATTTTTGCATACTGTTAAGTTAAAACAAATTATACATCACAAATTTCCATTTCCCTTCAACAAATTAAGAGAACATAACGCGTAAAGAATAAACACTCTATAGTTGTATACACTTAATAACACTGTACTAACCACTCACAATCGATAATAGTGTTACAGACATCTCCTGATGGTGCCATTCTGTAATACAACGGATGTCCGGCGACGACAATGGGTAACTACCATAGAGACCAAATTGGGTAACTGCGTGTACGTGCTACCATCTAACAGCCATGCCACATGCTAACAAGCACTTTTATGCCTCAGCAATTGAGTTCTAGGTCTTATGGTACGTGTTTATTGCTCGTTTCTACCTGCATTGTTGTTATAATTGTACTGATCGCTTTTTCCCATTTGTCTATAAGTACTCAATATTTCAAAGTGATGCAAATTTTCCGAATAAAAATAACTTATTTTAAAAATTTATTTAAAAACGAAAAATTTTAACACTGCTGCAATGGATTTCTGATATTTTATAACCGAGAGCAAACAAACACCGAAAAATACCGGTTATTCGGAACTAAAATACCGGCATGGGTTTTAACTGGTCCTGTGAGACAGATGGAAGTTACGTCTATATACGATTCCAGTTGTGAATGATTAATTTCGTAGTCAGAGGATAATTCATTGTCTGGATTTTGTGAAGATCACAATTTTACATTCTTGAATATAGAAAAAACTGCCGATCTTTTCATTATTTTGAAACCTTACCGAGATTTTACGAGGGCCCGATCCAAGATAACGCGTTGTGACCAGGTCAAATAATCCTAGTTAATATAGTGCAAGTGCTGAGAAAGAAGTTACCAAATACTCATTGCTCGCAATGTAATGCGACTACTTATCATTCTGCAGCAAGCTAAGGATGATCCCGTCATTTCAGAAACTCTCAGTTATATTTCCGCTAATCAGTACAAGGAAGTGTTATCATTTGTGCATAAGAAGTGAGTATCGCCGTCATCTTTGCATAATAGCTGTTCTAGGCTGTTAACGGGACTCTAATCAAGTCAGTGTACTTATCTGAAATGGCTTTAATTAAAACTTTACCATGTTCGTTAAATGACTCTCTGAACGGGCTGTTGTTATATTATGAGAAACGGTATCCACAGAAACAACGAGAGAGCCAAATCTGGAGGAAGTACATGTTACATTACTCGTTGATGGTAATTAATCTGCCAATTACAACACGTCAGCCCACCACATCTGGACGGTATGTCGATAAATCAGGAACACGGCCAATCAATCACCGAACAATTTGTTCGAACATGACGTCAAATGTTATCCTGCATGAAAAAGAGAAATTGATGAAACACCTGTGACCTTTTATGAACTGATGTCGAAATCTCGTTACGAAAAATTAGTTCTCTGTCTTTCAAAACAACCAGCGACTGTGAACAGTAACAACAGACGAATGACCGTGCGTAAAAGCAAATTTGCTGTGGCAAAATCTAAGATTAGTGTTTCATATTCCATCGAATTTTAAAGATAGATTTTCAATATTAATTTGACACACATTCTTAATTATGCATATCGCCACTACAGCTGTGAATCAGGGTTAATTCAATTATCGCTCTCAAATGGTAATATCCAGTTTTAATTCAGGGAGAGCATAGAGTTCATGGCTTCGGACACCCATCAGAATTTATTTCTCGTCACGCAAAACTTTGTATTTTAAAGGAATGCATTACACTACAAATAAAAACTACGCGAAATGGTTACGCCCTTAGGGAACTCCCACCTTGAGGGTACACGGGGTAGCAACCGTATTGCCGTGAGATGAGTTCTAGACATGGTCCAGCTACCGGTATCAAGCTCCATCTGTTTCCTTTCCTGTCGATCTCACTTAGCCAACTCGATAGATTTTTGAACCCCAGAAGTACTAGGTTTCGAGGTCCGAGGGAGTATTTCATTGTCCGTGCACAGCTAGATCCTTAAAAGCGTCTATCTTGTAGAATAGGTTTCTCGATCAGCAAATGATAATGGAAAAAGACCTGAAGAAATGGATCTGCGCTTCCTGCAACCTCGCACGGTTAATGGTGCATAAGTATCAAGGGCTAAGAGATGTAAAGACTCCTAATCAAAGACTGATGTGGCAGCTGTGGTGAAATCAACCAGCCTCAGAAAGGATAGTCTTGAATAAAAATCCGCTGACAGCTGGATCAGCGACCTGCTCGAGCTTATAGAGATGCAAGTATCGTTACAGTAATATTGAATACGAATCCGTTGACAACCAGATTAGCGAACTGGTGGAAGTTGTAGCGATACAAGTATCATTACAGCAACAAACGGTAAAAGTCCAACATTTTCTTCCATAACAACATCACATTATAACTGATGACAAAATTTAATCACATGTCTGCTTTCATGGGTAAAGAGGCGCATCATAGAGTGTGACTAACTATACGCATATGCCATCTGGCAGGTATAACAAGAATTAATGTTGTGAAGGGACGGTAACAGGCTGCTGTCTCATGTCTAAAGTTCCAACTAATGGTGCTTTAGACTTTCATAAACCATATTTTTGAACGATGCAAATGTATATTCTTTCATTTACTTTCTTAAAACGATTATATTGTTAATATCACAAGGTTATGTGTTTCTCATTCTAAAGAGACATGACATTTATATTAAGGAATATTCTGTAGGGAAACGCTGCAGGTGCATTGGTGTGGCCATATCCCGTTATCCTGTCTTTTCTCAGTAACTGTAGTTCCACAACACTACAATAAAGAGAGCCCTAGTTCAGAAGTGGTGAGACGAAAACATAATGTATGCATGTGGTGTTAATTGAGTTAATTATCAATGAGAGCCTTGGAAGACATCTGTAGAATGCTACATTTGAATAACAGCTCAACAAATACGTGTAACTGTCTAGGAAGAAGTGAGCTCTGATTTGTTACAAAATGTGTGACTGATATGTTACGTAGTCGTGCGCTCTACAGAACTTCAAGGTACTCGGTACTGGCTACTAGTGCAAAGAAGGAAGCAGTTTTACTCAAAGCCAAAAAAGTGTTCGCTGCAAAGCGCATATTGTAGTAGCATTTTCCGCGGGGGGTTTGGACATGGCTCACTACACAAGTTTTTTTCTTTATGTGCTTTTGTGTAATTCGTACTTCATATAGGGAAACCACATTTGAGCTGTGAAAGACATGTTCTATTCTGTTTTTCAAGTCATATAATAATAATCTGAGTTATTCTTGGAGCAAATGCTTTTATAGTGTTATCGTCTATAGAGTGGAAAGCTGGCATAAATATCAATATAAATATTCGCCAATTACTTAAATGAAGTTAAAAAGTAAACCAGCTAAATGCTTTTATAAATTTTACATGTTGCTAATGTTGAACGTTATAAGGCAGTGTAAAATTTTTATTGTTATTGTTGAAAACACTGCGGTACCGTACATTACGAAAATTCTCAATTAGTTTGCATGTGACAAAATAATACCCTCTTTATTCAAGGCTAAGCTCAAGGGTCACTTCAAACAGAAAGTGCAATTTCTTGTCAGTTGTTGCGAAATGATCCAAATAATTTCAACTTTAGTACGAAACAAATGTTCATAGACAGTACACTTACCAAGTCTGCCACCACAGTAAGTAAACATTTTCTGTGTTTTGGAGGCTAGTTACATAATATTTTTTATGTTCAGTGTCTCTGAAGTGTCGCCCATTCCTAGTAGTTGTTTGAGTGTGAGTGTATGTAGATATTTTCGTTAGGCATTGATGCACGTAAAGTGTTCGTGTTAGTTAACCATTTCCAACCATCGTCACCTCAAAGGGGGTTCATATAAAATTAGTCAGGTTTCCTCTACTTTTGGATTCCAACTACTGTTTTATTTATATACTGTGTAATGTATCATATGGTAGTTCGCAAGCGCTGTTTAAAATAGAGAGTGATCAGTAGTTTTGTTGCCGAACAGTTACTGCAAGCGATCGTTTCCCCTTTTTTCTTTTTTAGTCCAATTTCCTAACAAGGTCATTAGAGCAATGAACATTGCAAATTAGGATATAATTTAATTGAACGGGGACGACGCAAATTGTAGCATCGTTTCTCAGAGTAGTAGTACTGCGCCTCGGAAACGATAGATTACAAATGTGACTACGAAGGCTAGAAACAATTCTAAGACATGGAAGAATATTCAGATAATTGAAACACGTAACATAAAACGTGTCCATAACAAAGATCAAAAGCTTACAGAGGAACTGAAACATCACTAAACCTCATTATGTAGTATTCAAGCGGCGAAAAAGATAAGCAAAGGGAGTAAAGAAGGATTATAACCGGGCCGGCCGGAGTGGCCGTGCGGTTCTAGGCGCTACTGTTTGGAACCGCCAAACCGCTACGGTCACAGGTTAGAATCCTGCCTCAGGCATGGATGTGTGTGATGTCCTTAGGTTAGTTAGGTTTAATTAGTTCTATGTTCTAGGCGACTGATGACCTCAGAAGTTAAGTCGCATAGTGCTCAGAGCCATTTGAATCATTTGATTATAACAGGTATAAACACATTTACAGTGGAGTCGAGAAGGAGACAAGGGCTAAAGCAGAAGTACTGGTATTTACCCACAGGAAATGCAAGATACCATTAAAGATTGCGAATAAATTTACCAAAACTGAAACTGTCTCAACACAAATTAAATATTATCTATCTGTACAGTTCAGACGACTGAAAAGAAAGAGAGGACGTCTATACGAAACTTCAAGAAATCATACATATGTCACCTTCAGTTATCTTCCTTCAAAAGACCTTACACTGCTAATGGGGAAACTTCAATTTTTTTGTGGCGAACAGTGACATCCCTGAAGTTGAACGACATTTAGGGAAGACTTACTAAATGACAATGGTGATATTGTGAATAATTGTTTATATGACGATTGAATAATTGTTTCAATGACGACAAAGAGCAGTATAAATACACTATTCAGTAAACAAGACGTTATAAATGTACAATAGGTTACATTCGTACAAACAGGAACATTCGGCCCAGACAACAGCATATGTTAGGACTAAACGCTGCCAACACAGGAAACAGTAATAGCCTGATCATGATAAAAATCAGATTGCACGTAGGAAGGAACAAGAATACTAAAGAATATAGCTTAAGTGAACAAACGTTTGATATAGAGTCACTATAGAATGAATCCACAAAAATCTTGTATCAGAAATGCTTAGCTGAGAAAATAGAATCCCATAAGTATAGAGGATGATGAAGATCGAAGTTGGAAGGAAATCGAAATAAGCTTTGAAACTGCCGCTCAAGAAGCATTACGTACACAAGCTGTAAAGCATGACAGGAAAACAAAAAGAAAAATATGCTTGTGCAAAGAGAATAAAGAAATTTGTGAAGACAAGAGGTGCGCCTGTCTGAATTATAAATTGTTCAAATCACAACAGTCTTTTGCAGCGTATAAAAGAACTCGTAATGAGACAAAATCACGAGCGAATCGTTTTGAGGAGTACTAAATAATCTTTCCTAAAAACATACAACATAATTTCTATAGGGTGCGAAACAATTTTGGCGAATGATACGAATGCAGACTAAAGAATTAAATGAGATTTAGAAAGTGAACGAAATAAATCAGGAATTACGGGCTGAAGATCAGAGTTTTTTAAAGGTAAAAATGAACCAGAAAACGAAAGACATCAGAGAACAGCACACAGGTACACTATGGCTTAACTGTCTCCTATGCGCCGGCCGGAGTGGCCGAGCGTTTCTAGGCGCTACAGTCTGGAACAGCGTGACCGCTACGGTCGCAGGTTCGAATCCTGCCTCGGGCGTGGATGTGTGTGATGTCCTTAGGTTAGTTAGGTTTAAGTAGTTCTGAGTTGTAGGTGACTGATGACCTCAGATGTTAAGTCCCATAGTGCTCAGAGCCATTTGAACCATTTTTTTGTCTCCTAAGCAGTGGTGGAAGATGCTGTTACTGCAAGTTGAACAATAGAGAAACAGAGGGATATTTCTGCCTGAGTATGATTAAATCTTTCCCTCGAAAATTTCTCTCTGTCATACCACCTCTGTGTTACCACAGGTGACATGTCCGTCACCTCATTTGTAATAAGGTTGCCATATTTGGGAGGTGCTTATTTGCTTCCGCCGGCCTGAGCGGAATGCATAAGTTCCAAGTAATGTCAGCATCTTACAGTCCTCTATAGTTGTCCCCTGCGCAGAAAACAGAATCCAGGTCGTGAATCCGTTGCCTGGAGGCTGTAGAAAAGCTCTTAGCGGGTAAATCGCATTTTGTGAATAATTAAATTTTCAATTATTTTGTTTATATAGGATGGCATGCGCTTTTTATTATTAGAACATGAGGAAACGCACAACTGCTTTCCACTTTAAAGTCACAACTAAATTCCATTTCTCAACAAAATAATGAACTGCGTATTTATATAATTACTATCACACGGTTCTCAACTACATGTCCAAATAACCAAACATTACTGATAGTCTTAACCTGATGCCGACCGTGGAAGCCAACATGTCTGCCCGCCGACACTGCTGAACCAGTTATGATCTTACAGCCGAACCACTTCGCCCGCTATCCAAATGAGGTGCGATCCGAAGATCACCGAAGTGCTACGTCTGCCTTTTCGTTTAGCAGTTGTTTATTATTCTGCTATTTATTAATATTTGTGAAATAATGGAATAATAGCACGCTAGTGAGAAAAGCTTTAATTTGAAATGCAAGTAAATTCGCTGTTTAGTTTATCTAATATTAATATCAGAAAATTATCATTTCGCGAGAAACTTCCGAACGCTGAAGCCAATCGCGGAGATGAACCACAATTGTGGGCGGTCTTTGTCACTGCATCCGTACCGAGAAAACCATCTGTCATCGGTACCTCACACCACATTACGTCTACTGCTCTAAGAAGAGCTTCTTGTAGCTGAAAATGATGGCTGCAAAGCCAGAAATATTAAACATCCGCCTCCTTCTAAGATTTTGAAAAAGCGGAATGTTCTGCAGACAACAACCAATTTTGGAAATGAACAAACTTTTACTCAACTTTTTATCAGTTTTACAGGTATCATGTCTCAAGAACCACCACTCCACCATTCCACTGTACTTCTAATATCTTATTGTGTTCAAAAGTTGAATCTACTTTACATTTTTCGTTCTCAGATTATTAATTTGCTTATATAATCAGAGACTTAATTATTTCATGATTAAAAAATTACTGTTATTCTCAGTCAATTCCTGTATAACTTCAAACCCGTACATTATTGACCTTTAGTTGCACTTCCTATAATAATTACATTATTCTTTTAATCACAAATAATTTCGAAGAATAATTATTCTGCACCTTTATGTTGCTAACAGTCTTTTATTGCTTTGAAATCAACCATTTCTGCTATAATACTCCATAGCAGCCCACTACCTCCTAAGGGAGTTTCATTCACAATATTTTATACTGCTGTTAAGTAACTATCAATGCAATGCCGTCCATTAATTTCAACAAAATATATTCACATGGCCGTGCGGTTCTAGGCGCTACAGTCTGGAACCGAGCGACCGCTATGGTTGCAAGTTAGAATCCTGCCTCGGGCATGGATGTGTATGAGGTCCTTAGGTTTGTTAGGTTTAATTAGTTCTAAGTTCTAGGCGACTTATGACCCCAGAAGTTAAGTCGCATAGTTCCTAGAGCCATTTGAACCATTTTCAATAATTTACAACGTTGTTCCCTTTTGGCACATTGCCGTCCTTTTGACTGACCAACTAATATTCCACTACTACCGGCGCATTACCATCCTTTCAGTTCGATAAAACGTTCTTTACACTTTTGCTCATTATCATGTCGACACCACTACTTTTTATCTGAATGCGTCATAAAGACATCCACTTCACATAGTTACAAATATAATAAACACAACACCTATATATTTCACACATACGTGGAGGCGGAAGAACATGTACTCACACGTTTTTACCATAATATACGAAGCACCCCACAACAGTAACCCATACTCATAATTCTGTTGTACATGATGTGGTCTTGCGTTGTTTAGCTCCAGACTTTCAAAATTGCTATTGAGTTCAACAACTGTCAATACATTTTTCCACCTCCAAACTCAGCATACAGCTCCATTACAATTCCATGAAATAATACAAAACGCTTTAAATAAGTTTCCCAATAATTTTAAAATTTTTAAGTAGACTTTTTTGTAAACTATTACGATATAAATACATAATAGGTAATATAATGCGTAATGTTTTGTTTCTGATTTAGATTATTTACAAACACTGAAACAATGCCCCTATTCACATCGTACTACGATAGCTTCATCAGTATTTTTGGTTTGGTCTCAGCTGTGGCATTGCCATTCGCACTCTTTTACTAGCTCAGTACTTGCTCGCACCATCTGGTACTACTGGCCCGTTTCGGTAATGACTCACGCTGCTAGCCGACGTCATCTGAGGTTAGGCTCAAACTGAAACGCGTATAGCGGGTGTAGGGAAACGCAACGCAGCGCGCATTTTTGTAACTTCACTGGTTCAAATGAGACCGCGCAAATTGCGACGCGACGCAACTGGGACGCGACACACGCCTGCGCCAGGTCGCGCGGCGTTGTAGTTGTGGCACAGTCTCTCACGCCGCGTGCCACGTCAAGCGGGAGGGGTGAGGCGGGAAGCGGAAAGGCTGTTGTTGTTGTTGTTGTCTTCAGTACTGAGACTGGTTTGATGCAGGTCTCCATGCTACTCTATCCTGTGTAAGCTTCTTCATCTCCCAGTACCTACAGCAGCCTACATCCTTCTGAATCTGCTTAGTGTATTCATCTCTTGGTCCCCCTCTACGATTTTTACTCTACACACTGCCCTCCAGTGCTAAATTTGTGATCCCCTGATGCCTCAGAACATGTCCTACCAACCGATCCCTTCTTCTAGTCAAGTTGTGCCACAAACTCCTCTTCTCCACATTTCTATTCAATACCTCCTCATTAGTTATGTGATCTACCCATCTAATCTTCACCATCCTTCTGCAGCACCACATTTCTTAAGCTTCTATTCTCTTCTTGTCCAAACTATTTATCGTCCATGTTTCACTTCCATAAATCGCTACACTCCACACAAATACTTTCAGAAATGACTTCCTGACACTTAAATCTATACTCGATGTAAACAAATTTCTCTTCTTCAGAAACGCTTTCCTTGCCATTTCCAGGCTACATCCTCTCCGACCATCATCAGTTAATTTGCTCCCCAAATAGCAAAACTCCTTTAAGTGTCTCATTTCCTAATCTAATTCCCTCAGCATCACCTGATTTAATTAGACAACATTCCATTATCCTCGTTTTGCTTTTGTTGATGTTCATCTTATATCCTCCTTTCAAGACACTGTCCATTCCGTTCAACTGCTCTTCCAAGTCCCTTGCTGTCTCTGACAGAATTACAATGTCATCGGCGAACCTCAAAGTTTTTATTGATTCTCCGTGGATTTTAATGCCTACTCCGAACTTTTCTTTTGTTTCTTTCACTACTTGCTCAATATGCAGATTGGATAACATCGGGGAGAGGCTACAAACGTGTCTCACTCCCTTTCCAGCCACTGCTTCCCATTCATGCCCCTCGACTCTTATAACTGCCATCTGGTTTCTGTACAAATTGTAAATAGCCTTTCGCTCCCTGTATTTTACCCCTGCCGCCTTTAGAGTTTGAAAGAGAGTATTCCAGTCAACAAATGCTAGAAACGTAGGTTTGCCTTTCCTTAATCTTTCTTCTAAGATAAGTGGTAAGGTCAGTATTGCCTCACGAGTCCCAACATTTCTACGGAATCCAAACTGATCTTCCCCGAGGTCGGCTTCTACCAGTTTTTCCATTCGTCTGTAAAGCATTCTTGTTAGAATTTTGCAGCTGTGACTTATTAAACTGATAGTTCGGTAATTTTCACATCTGTCAACACCTGCTTTCTTTGGGATTGGAATTATTATATACATCTTGCTCACCAGATGGTACAGTTTTGTCAGGACTGGGTCTCCCAAGACCGTCGGTAGTTCTAATGGAATGTTATACACTCCTGGGGCCTTGTTTCGACTCAGGTTTTTCAGTGCTCTGTCAAACCCTACACGCAGTATCGTATCTGCCATTTCATCTTCATCTACATCCTCTTCCATTTCTATAATATTGTCCTCAAGTACATTGCCCTTGTATAGACCCTCTATATACTCCTTCCACCTTTCTGCCTTCCCTTCTTTGCTTAAAACTGGGTTCCCATCTGAGGTCTTGATATTCATACAAGTGGCTCTCTTTTCTCCAAAGGTCTCTTTAATTTTCCTGTATGCAGTATCTGTCTTGCCCCTAGTAAGATAAGCCTATACATCTCTACATTTGTCCTCTACCCATCCCCGCTTAGCCATTTTGCACTTCCTGTCGATCTCATTTTTGAGACGTTTGTATTCCTTTTTGCCTGTTTCATTTACTGCATTTTTATATTTTCTTGTTCCATCAATTAAATTCAGTATTTCTTCTGGTACCCAAGGATTTGTACTAGCCCTCGTCTTTTTACTTACTTGATTCTCTGCTGCCTTCACTACTTCATCCCTCAGAGCTACCCATTCTTCTCCTACTGTATTTCTTTCCCCCATTCCTGTCAATTGGTCCCTTATGCTCTCCCTGAAACTCTGTACAACCTCTGGTTTAGTCAGTTTATCCAGGTCCCATCTCCTTAAATTCCCACCTTTTTGGAGTTTCTTCAGTTTTAATCTACAGTTCATACCCAATAGATTGTGGTCAGGGTCCACATCTGCCCCTGGAAATGTCTTACAATTTAAAACCTGGTTCCTAAATCTCTGTCTTACCATTATATAATCTATCTGATACCTACTATTATCTCCATGATTCTTCCATGTATACAACCTTCTTTTATGATTCTTGAACCAAGTATTACCTCTGTGCAAAATTCTACCAGACGGCTTCCTCTTTCATTTCTTAACCCCAATCCATATTCACCTACTATGTTTCCTTCTCTCCCTTTTCCTACTCTCGAATTCCAGTCACCCATGACTATTAAATTTTCGTCTCCCTTCACTACCTGAAAAATTTCTTTTATCTCATCATACATTTTACCAATTTCTTCATGCTCTGCAGAGCTAGTTGGCATATATACTTGTACTACTGTAGTAGGCATTGGCTTCGAGTCTATCTTAGCCACATATGGGCAGTAGAAATATTGCCCATCCGAAAAATACGGTCTTATGGAATACTGAATTCTATTATCACTGAGTAGTGACTGTTTCATTCTCCACCGTTTAGGCGCTCCATCTCTTTTCTTTAATAAATAACAGTTGTTTTGTTTGTCTATTCTTATGTCAAGAACAAAGCACAGTTCAAGAACTGGTGAGCCCAGTCGAAAAGCAGTCACAAATAACAATGTTTTAATTCGTTCGCCGTGTTGAGAAAAAGCATTTCAGTTCACCCTTAATAATCTAATTATATAACAGGTTACATAAATGAAAAAAAAGGTCGGTATTATTACGGAAGTAGAAGTGTCTTGATAGAGTGTGGCAATTATAGACATTTAATTGGTTGAAATATTTTGCTAACAAAGGCAGATCTACTTTAATGACAATGTTTTTCGAGCTTCCGCTCACAAGACACCCATGGCTAGTTTCCGCATTCCTTTTGCGCACATTATGCTCAGCTGCTGACAATGCACTGACCATTGTGTTGTGCGACAGATCAATTGTTTATTTTTCTCCAAAATTGTTCAAATCACTGTGAGCACGATGGGACTCAACATCTCAGGTCATCAGTCCCCTAGAACGTGGATCTACTTAAAACTAACTAACCTAAGGACATCACACACATCCATGCCCGAGGCAGGATTCGAACCTGCGACCGTAGCAGTCACTCGGTTCCGGACTGAAGTGCCTAGAACAGCACTGCCACCACGGCCGGCTATTTTTCTCACTAAGAACTATTTTATTCAGTTTGGCAAGCCGTAGGTGAATAACCAGCATGTGGCATGTGCCTATCATTCCACCTGAATGGAATGGTCGTCATTATTTTAATACTGCTCAGATCAGGAGAAGGAATAAAATCCTTTGGTTCAAAATGGATCAAATGTCTCTGAGCACTATGGGACTTAACATCTGAGGTCATCAGTCCCCTAGAACCTAGAACTACTTAAACCTAACTAACCTAAGGACATCACACATATGTATGCCCGAGGCAGGATTCTAACCTGCGACCGTAGCGGTTGCGCGGTTCCAGACTGATGCACCTAGAACCGCTCGGCCACAAAATCGTTTGGTAAGTTTCCATTCCAGACTTATCTTCTGGAATAAGTCGTAGTGTCAGTATTGCCTCACGTGTTCCAACATTTCTATGGAATCCAAACTGATCTTCTCCAAGGTCGGCTTCTACCAGTTCTTCCGTTCGTCTGTAAAGTATTCGTGTTAGTATTGCAGCCGTGTCTTATTAAACTGATTCGGTAATTTTCACATCTGTCAACACCTGCTTTCTTATGTGCATTTATATAGTATTAGTGTCTTGTTGTTGTTAAATACTGTTTTCTCTTGTTGGTGTAACTGTAATCCTTTCTCACGTATATTCTGGCCTGTCACATTCCGTCAAAACTCTGTTTTTCATCCATGCTATACAGATGTTTATTCTGCTGGGTTACTTTGTTTTTATCATAGTTTTTGTCTTTGTTGTTGCATTCGGTGTAAGAAACTTTGGTAATCCGTCCGCCTGCTTAGCTGGATGGTTATGTACTTGCCTCTCATGCAGCGAGCCCGGCTCGATTTCTGGCCGGATTGGAGATTTTCTCTGCTCGGGTACTGGGTTTTGTGTTGTTCTCATCATCATTTCATGTTCATTACCGCCGCGCAAGTCGCCCAACGTGGCGTCGACTGAAATAAGACTCGCACTCGGCGGCCGAACTTCCCCGAATAGGGCCTCCCGGCCAACAATGTCTAACGCTCATTTCATTTCATTTGCTCATCTTAACCTTCATAGTGGGGAATGTTAAAGAAGACAGATATAGTTCTGTAAGAAAGAAGGGGAAGAAAATGAAGTACGCTGTCAGTTAACTCGAGCAGGTGGTAATCGTAAATTACCTAGCAATACAAAGAACGTTATTGCCCCCTGAGGTTAGTATTAATGATATTTTTTCTTGTCACTGATTGACATTTCAGTTAATAATTTTTGTGGCGGTATTTCCGTGGTAGAATGAGGGACTTCATTCATAATTTTCTCATATTCAACCACGTAATTTAACCAAATATGATGCTTCTTAGAACTAAACTGATAGCTTTGTTTCCTACAGACGAATGCAGTACAGGTTTGACCATTCTCTGCTGGCGGCCTCTGACAGAAGCTGGCTGCTAAGTCTATGTTTATTACTATCTTGACGCCACTGAAGTTTGGTAGGGGGCCTTCTAGTACCTAATTCCTATCTATTTACTGTCGAATGACTTTCACCATCGAAATTTATGTACAGAATTACTTAACTTGTCGCTCTGTTTTGTGTGCTGGAAGATCACTCTTGACTCAAGAACGCTTGAACAAATTCTTTATATGTTTTACAAGTGTTACTTACCCTTGTTTCCCATGATTTTGCTTCTCCTTGAAACCTCAAGGACACGAAACTGATTTTATGTTGTTCCGCTACGTTTTCAGGAATGATGCAATCAAACTGCCTAATAAAAGCTACAGTAATTTTATTTTAGCTCGTTCGTTTCTGGATAGAGCCAGTATAGTGAATTATAGTAACGAATATTAAATATCATACAAACTCTTGAAGCTTGAGCATGGCTTTTCCTGTTAAAGGTCTGTTCATGTATTTTTAATCATGTTTCTTCTCTCTGTTTAAAATCGGACTTCATAATAAGACAGCACCCGAAGACAGAGGTGGATCGAGCTCGACGACATTTTTGCTTAGAAGTACGGAACCTTTTGCAATGCCAAGCCACCCAACTATCTTACAATGACTAAAGATACAAAATAAAACATATATAGGTTACTAATAACAGTATATTTTGAAATAAAACACAATTAAATTACGACCCTTACATTGAGTCTTGTATTACGCAATTACAAGTGCCGTTTGGCTACAACTCGTGAATGCATTAATAAAATAATGTAGTATTAATGGCGGTGTGCCAAAATACGCTAATCATCTGACGATCAAAAATCTTCATATGTTTCCAGCGGCTGCATACAATATTTATACAGCCGCAGACTATCTCTATGGCCAAAATTATTTCCTCATTTCAGTACTTATAATTACGTTTTCTGCTAATAAAGGCTCAGCATGCAAATGTGCCTTTAAACTGCCCCCTTAGTTTCGAGGTAAAAAGACACACCTGCAGATGAGCAGTTCACTCTAAAGCACCTTCCATATACAGGATGGTCCACTGATAGTGACCGGGCCAAATATCTCACGAAATAAGCATCAAACGAAAAAACTACAAAGAACGAAACTCGTCTAGCTTCAAGGGGGAAACCAGATGGCGCTATGGTTGGCCCGCTAGATGGCGCTGTAATAGGTCAAACGGATATCAACTGCGTCTTTCGTAGATAGGAACCCCCATTTTTATTACATATTCGTGTAGTACGCAAAAAAATGAATGTTTTAATTGGACCACTTTTTTTGCTTTGTGATAGATGGCGCTGTAATAGTCACAAACGCATACGTCCGTGGTATCACGGAGCATTTCGCCAGTGCGGACGGTATTTGCTTCGTGATACATTACCCGTGTTAAAACGAACCGTTTACCATTTGCGGAAAAGGTCGATATTGTGTTGATGTATGGCTATTGTGATCAAAATGCCCAACGGGCATGTGCTATGTATGCTGCTCGGTATCCTGGACGACATCATCCAAGTGTCCGGAACGTTCGGCGGATATTTACGTTATTTAAGGAAACAGGAAGTGTTCAGCCACATGTGAAACGTCAACCAAGACCTGCAACAAATGATGATGCTGAAGTAGATGGTTTAGTTACTGTCGCGGCTAATCCGCACATCAGGAGCAGACGAATTGTACGAGAATTGGGAATCTCAAAACGTCGGTGTTGAGAATGCTTACATCAACATCGATTGCACCCGTACCATATTTCTATGCACCAGGAATTGCATGGCGACGACTTTGAACATCGTCTACAGTTCTGCCATTGGGCACAAGAGAAATTACGGGATGATGACAGATTTTTTGGACGCGTTCTATTTAGCGACGAAGCGTCATTCACCAACAGCGGTAACGTAAAATGGCGTAATATGCACTATTGGGCAACGGAAAATCCACGATGGCTGCGACAAGTGGAACATCAGCGACCTTGGCGGGTTAGTGTATGGTGCGGCGTTATGGGAGGAAGGATAATTGACCCCCGTTTTATCGATGGCAATCTCAACGGTGCAATGTATGCTGATTTCCTACGTAATGTTCTACCGATGTTACTACAAGATGTTTCACTGCATGACAGAATGGCGATGTTCTTCCAACATGATGGATGTCCGGGACATAGCTCGCGTGCGGTTGAAGCGGTACTGAATAGCATATTTCATGACAGGTCGTCAAAGCACCTTACCATGGCCCACACGTTCACCGGATCTGACGTACCCGCATTTCTTTCTGTGGGGAAAGTTGAAGGATATTTGCTATCGTGATCCACCGACAACTCCTGACAACATGCGTCAGCGCATTGTCAATGCATGTGTGAACATTACGGAAGGCGAACTACTCGCTGTTGAGAGAAATGTCTTTAAACGTATTGCCAAATGCATTGAGATTGACGGACAAAATTTTGAGCATTTATTGCATTAATGTGGTATTTACAGGTAATCACGCTGTAACAGCATGCGTTCTCAGAAATGATACGTTCACAAACGTGCATGTATCACATTGGAACAACCGAAATATAATGTCCAAACGTACCTACGATCTGTATTTTAATTTAAAAAACCTACCTGTTACCGACTGTTCGTCTAAAATTGTGAGGCATATGTTATTGACTATTACAGTGCCATCCATCACAAAGCGAAAAAAGTGGTCCAACCCAAACATTAATATTTCTTTACGTACTACACGAATTTGTAATAGAAATGTGGGTTCCTATTTTAAAAAAACGCAATTGATATCCGTTTGACCTATGGCAGCGCTATCTAGCGGGCCAACCATTGCGTCATCTGGTTTCCCCCTTCAACCTAGACAAGTTCCGTTCATTGTAGTTTTTTCGTTTGACGCTTATTTCGTGAGATATTTGGCCAGGTCACGATCAATGGACCACCCTGTATAAGTCTACAAAATACATATACATATGATATGTGACACACATATTGTAACATTATATTTACAGGAAACAGATTTTCAATGCTTGAACGTAACGCGCGCGTCTAAAACAGTTTTATGTTGGTATTGCGCCTACCGCGCATGCGCAGTCGCGTGAAGTTCAGTACTAGCGCGGCCGTTGCGAAGCGAGTTCATCACACAACACCGTGATACTAAGTTTATACTCAGTCCGTGTGATCATTACACAAAACGTCGCTGAGATAAGGTTTATCACCATGGATTTCACAAATGTGGATTAACATTTAAAACTGGTAAAAAATCCTAAACTTACAACGTTCCTTAATATAAATTTACAAATACTTGTTGTTGATAGTCTCTTTCGCACAGTATTGCGCTTGAAATGTCTTTTTCTTTCAGATATAATGTCTTTTCATGTCGAGTCGTCGTTCACAGTTCCATGAACCGAAAGCATACGATAACATTATAAAGGTGAGCATTGTTTACGCCAGTTAAATGTTACGTAAATGCCGTTGGAATAATGTTGTCACAGTTCGCAGTTTTGATGCAGATGCGTGTGCACGGTCGCTCGTAGCATAGTTTATATTTTTTCACTGGTCACACTGTTTATTTAGACATGTCATTTAGACTGATGTCACTGTTCTTTTCCCTACGTCGTACATCGCCTGACAGAAGAGTGGTAGATTCCCATTCTAGATTCCCATTCTACAGCATAAGTTCGTGAAGGGATGGAAGCAGGACCTCGGACGGCACGATGATTGCGTCGATACTTAGACCAGATAAGAGTGTCCGTCATTTTCGAGAACATTTTGCTCTCTGAGTACCCGTCCAAAATTCCTCCACCCATCGAGAGGTCTGCATCGTTTAGTAGCAAAGCGACCGCAGGTGCAGTAGTGAACCAGTTCTTATTATTCAGACTTGCAGAGATGAAGCGCAGTAAATGTCAATTCGTGATAGACTCAAAAGTGTCGGTGCACTTCTCTATGACAGTTTTTTACGTACTCAGTTTGTCAGGCGAAATATAAATATTCGTACACAATAGAACAAATGTCCGTTGACAAGTCTTTACGCAAACTGTTCGTAACACGACTTTACAGTAACAATTTGTAAAAAAATTTCAAACATACATAGTTCCTCACGTCTATACACATAGCAATATGTCATGGATAATATTTCTCAATTGTACGGTTTTGCACACCAGTTTCCTCGTAGTTACAAGTTCAGCGAATCATAGTAAACGTCCACAAATAGTTTCATGTTATGCAAGTCTCTTAACCTTTCATAGATGGGCACATGTAATAAGCACAGATACTATATGCAAGTGAGCATATATTACTTATCTTCATATATTTTTACAATGTTTACAGTATTTACAATCATTACAAGTTTAGATTCATGTTTTGCTTCTGCAAATGATGTCACCTGAAACAGGAGGAGTATTAGACACTACAATCCACACCACCAATAAGACCAAGCGCCCAACTAAAAACTAGCAAATAACAAAAGCAATGAACTAATATCAAACACAAGAAATACTCGTGACACGAATGGAAGTGAGCAGTGTAAGCATGGCCTTAACTACCCGTAAGTGTGTGTGTTCAATGGTGAGATGTGTATCCAATCTCTTTCAAGGTAAGGGTGTAGAATGATTAAGTTTTCGCGTCAATCAGTCGTTTGTAGTCGAACACTGACGGTGCAGACAGTCAATCTCGTAGGCTGAAAATATGTCTTCTTCACCCCTGTATAAAAGTTAATATAAAATTTGCTTTAAAATTTTAAGTGACTGCTGTAAGTATTTGGCGAAGACGAATCTCTTCTTTCTCCTTCTTTTGCTGACAGGAACAGCTGTAATTAAACTCTTATACTAAGTAGCTTCTCTGTAGAAGTACTGTGACGTTCGTATATTTAGTAGTCGTGTATAACTTGTAAATAATAGATTTCAGCTACCAGTCGTCCTTTTTAAATTTAATGGCAGATCTAGGTTTCAGCAAGAAACTAGCCATTCTCAATTTCTAGCTGAAATCGAGATCAGCCAATAAAATTTAAGAAGGGCGATTGAATGCTGAAATCTATAATTTACAAGTCAATATAACAGTCGCTGAGTGCAACAGCCTTCTGATTGGAAAGTAATCTGATGAGACGTGTATAACTTAAGCATGATCCATAGCTGTGTTTACTGTTTAAAGGTTGGTGTGGTAAAAAGAAATGTAAATGTCGTGTGGCTAGGGCCTCCCGTCGGGTAGACCGTTCGTCTGGTGCAGGTCTTTCGATATGACGCCACGTCGGCGACTTGCGCGTCGATGGGAGTGAAATAATGATGATTAAGACAACACAACACCCAGTCCCTGAGCGGAGAAAATCTCCGAACCAGGCGGGAATCGAACCTGGGCCCTTAGGATTGACAGTCTGTCACGCTGACCACTCAGCTACCGGGGGCGGACGTGGTAAAAATAGTCGAAAGATGTAAATTACTTTTAGTCTGTGGACTAGGAAAATTCCTTATTGCGTCTAACTTACCTGGGTCAGGTCGTATAACTTGCGCATTAATAATATGTCCAAGATAATTAATTTCACTGCAAGGAAATTTCGACTTTTTGAGATTAGCTGTCACTCCAGCTTGTTCGAATTTATGTAGAATCTTGTGCAAAGTATTAATGTGTTCAGACCAAGTATTACTAGGTATGAGCAGGACATCAATGTAGTGAGTGACTGTTTCAACCAATTCATCACCAAGTACAATATACAATGCGGTGATAAACACGCCTGAACTGACGTTCAGACGGAAGGGAAGGACACAAAATTGATAGGTTAGCCTGCCGAATATAAATGCAATATACTTTCTAGAATCTGGCGTGATCGCAACTTGCCAGAACGAATTGGTCTGATCTATCGTAGAAAAATACTTAGAATCTAAAAATTTCAGAAGTCGCTACTCTAAATACGCAGGTTTTGTGCGAACAGGTAAAACAACCTTATTAACTGCACGAGCATCCTAAACAACTCTGTTATTCCCGTTGGGTTTCTTTACAATACGTAAAGCGTTGCAGTAAGGTGACATGGAATGTTCCATGATTTTCCTCTCTAACATTTGTTTCAACTCGTGCCACACAGCAGGTCGTTGGGATAGTGACAGATTATAGGTTTTGTGGATGAAAATGTTTAGAGGCTTATCTTCTATTTTAGACACATATGTGTTGGTCACAAATGATCTTTTGCTAAATACTTGTATATACTTGCACAAAACATCGTAAAGTTCATTACATTCATCATGTGTGACAGCTGTGGTTTCTGTTAACTTATTACTAATTAAAGTTTTCAAGTCCGCAAACTCGGCATCAGGTGCGTGTGTTTGTGGGTCAGCATCATCAGTGTTTTATATTAACTGAATCTTGTACCCTGTACTGTATTTATCGTGGTTCAGAGTCCTGGTATCCATGTCAATTTAAATTTCACTGCTCTCACCACTAAGTACACATTTACGTTGGGAGAAGTCAATGGTGCTGTCTAAACCGAAAATACAATTAGTGACCAGGTTTTGGACGACGAGGAATGGCCATCGTACGATTCCATTACCTACCTTGACTGTCACAAATATCTGTTTCTTAAACCTAGAAGACTTATTGCCTGCAGCAGTTAAAATTTTATAGTTCCGGACAGAATAATCTGGTACAGTTTCAAACTCAAATATTTTCTTGTAAAAATCGTAGTACAAGACACTAATAGCCGCTCCTGTGTCCAGAATAATAGTAGTGTGAATATGTCTTACAACACAGGTAGTTGAGGACAAAACAATTTTGTTGTTTGATGAATGACATTGTGTGTTCTCTTGTAACAGTTCAACAGACAAGTTTTCGTCATTCTTTTAATTTATGAATAATAATGGTTGCTGTATACAATTGCAATGTACATTATCATTGTGCTGTTGCAAATTGGATGTGTCAAACAACAAAGTTAAAGTGAAGTTTCCTCCCAAATCTTCCACCGGCACGACCCGGGGCATAGTAGTGACCATACCATGGCCCGCACGTTCGCCGGACCTGACGTCCCCGGATTTCTTTCTGTGGAGAAAGTTGAAGGATATTTGCTATCGTGATCCACCGATAACGCCTGACCACATGCGTCAGCGCATTGTCAATGCGGATGCGAGCATTACGCAAGTCGAACTACTCGCTGTTGAGAGGAATGTCGTTACACGTATTGCCAAATGCATTGAGGTTGACGGACATAATTTTGAGCATTTATTGCATTAATGTGGTATTTGCAGGTAATCACGCTGTAACCGCATGCGTTCTTAGAACTGATAAGTTCACAAACGTACATGTATCACATTGGAACAACCGAAATAAAATGTTCAAACGTACCTATGTTTTGTATTTCAAATTAAAAAACCTACCTGTTACCAAAAGTTTGTGTGGAATTGTATGTTTGTGACTATTACAGCGCCATCCATCACAAAGCGAAAAAAGTGGTCCAACTAAAACATTCATATTTCTTTATGTATTACACGAATATGTAATAAAAATGGGGGTTCCTATTTAAAAAAAAAAACTCAGTCGATATCCGCTTAACGTATGGCAGCGCCGTCTAGCGATATAACCACACCAGCATCTGGTTTCCCCCTTCAGTCTAGATGAGTTTCTTTCTTCGTAGTTTTTTCGTTTGATGCTTATTTCGTGAGATATTTGGCTCCGTCACTATCAATGGACCACCCTGTATACATTTGCCATTTGAAGCTGTTGATTCTGTTGGCTTGCGTGTCTGGCAGCAGCCGGCGCGCCGGAATGTGATTGGCTACCCTGAGTATTTTGCTTGGCGGTGATGTAAACATTGTAGCAATTGTTTTGCCGTATGGAATGCTAGTCCTCGTGAAGCATATCAACAGACTCAGCGATCTGAGAAAATACTCTACGACGATGTCTGTGATGTGAAGAAGTTTTTCTTTGATATTAAAGAACAACCTTGCCTTCAATGCGCGGAGGATGTCGCGCGTTGCAACCGGCTCGTCAAGGAAGTGTCCCTTATTTAAGTATTTCTCAAAATACCGGCGCAAACTGCTGTGCTTAGGATTGAATCGTTCAGTACCCACAATCTTCTTAAGAAGTCGTTCCTGTACAGATTGTGACAAAAATTTAGATAAAAAGGCTCTCACAAATTGTTCATATGTGATGCGTCTGTCGGCTTCATTATACGCCCATACAGCTGCGTCGCCTTGGGCATAACCGAAAACATAAGATATCCTCTTACTGTCACTCCTCGTACGAGGAAATGCATATGTGATAGCTTTATTAAAGATGACAGAATGTACGATTCTTTTTTCAGGTATAAATGACTAGAAGTGTCTGTGTTTTATGAGGCTCTCCTCATCCTTGGCATTATAGCAATGTTTAGTTTCAGAATGATTACTGTAAAGTTCAACCGGCGAATGTAGAGGAAAATGTCGTTAGCAATATTCACGATTGCAATGCAGTGTGTCATGTCGAGGTGCGTATTGTTGTTGTGAGTACGTTGTGTGCGGTGTGTATGCGTCATAAATGTACGTGTGCTCAAACTGTGTGTTTTGGTTGCAAATACCGTCACCACACTCTAGTTGTACGTAATTGTCAAACTGTTTGCCGGCCGGTGTGGCCAAGCGGTTAAAGGCGCTACGGTCTGGAACCGCGTGGCCGCTACGGTCGCAGGTTCGAATCCTGCCTCGGGCATGGATGTGTCTGATGTCCTTAGGTTAGTTAGGTATAAGTAGTTCTAAGTTCTAGGGGACTGATGACCTTAGAAGTTAAGTCCCATAGTGCTCAGAGCCATTTGAACCAGCCATCAAACTGTTTCTATTGCACAGCAGCAAATTGTGCTGCTTGACTGATTATGCCGGCCGGAGTGGCCGAGCGGTTCTAGGCGCTACAGTCAGGATCCGCGCGACCGATACGGTCGCAGGTTCGAATCCTGTCTCGGACATGGATATGTGTGATGTCGTTAGATTAGCTAGATTTAAGTAGTTCTAAGTTCTGGGGGACTGATGACCTCAGTATTTAAGTCCCATAGTGCTCAGAGCCATTTGAACCATTTTTTGACTCATTATGTGTTTGTTTTTATTTACAAATTCCGCAACAGTGTCGTGGACAACAGCTGGCAATTTTTCTTCTATGCACTCGTCAAAATATTTGTCTTTTTGTTCCATGCAACGGTGAAATTCTCTATTGATGCATGAGAAATGGTTGTCAGTCGGTAGTCTTACTTTAACAGAAAGCTGTTTGTCGGTTGTGTCAACCTTGCTTTAGACTTCGGCAATAAGCGTCTTTATAACTTCATGCGCTGCCGGATAAGATTTAATCTGAGTAACTATAACCTCGCATGTTTTATTGAGATTGTTTATTTGTGCTTGGATGTCTGTCATACTTTATTTGTGTTTTCTTGTTGTAATGTAAGCTCTGAAAATTTCGCGTTGAGGTCGGACTCTTGTCCATTCAGTCCTTTATTTATCTCTTCAACATGGCTACACAAAGTGTCGTTTGACGTTTTAACTGCAGCTAAATCTGATTTAATTTCATCTTGTCGTGTTTTCATATCTTCATGAGCTGTTTTCAAAGTGGCGCCTATAGTCGTCATCTGTTGGTCGCTACGTGCGTCTATGTCCTGTTTATGTTGCGTCATTTGATTCTGAATGGATTCCATACAAGTTTAGTTGTCAGTCATCATGTGTTATTGTTCGTTCATCTGTTTCATAATATCATCGAACATACAGGCAATACTGGTGATGTGCAGCTGTTCCGCCCCTGTCACGCTAGTAGGGGGACTACAGGGGTGTCACCCCAAGTACCATTATCCAAGATGGCGGTGATGACGTCATCCAAGATGGCGGCCGTGACGTCATTCAAGATGGCGAATTTGGGCGGGAAGATAGGACAATTGGGCTACCTCCATTAACCCAACCGTTCTCCCCTTCCCCAGAAAACGGCGGGAATTTCAAATTCCAACAGGATAATCCATCACACCATGGTCATCTCAAGTAACCTTAGAAAATCATGGGAAGATATATCACTTGGGGTACCTCCACTCGCCTAAGTCATCCAACCACTACCTCTTCCTAGGAATTGCTGGGAAATGGACCCATCCTGCACTGGGCTGCTGGATATAAGAAAGAGTGTACTTCTGGAATAATGTATTTAGGGACCGATTTCAAGAGATAGTATATTAATTACACTGATACAAAAACACATGCTCTGACATGCTTGGGGTCACACCACACAGCCTACAGACCTGCAAACCACTAAAAGACTCTGCAAACAAGATTGCTAATCATCAACTGTCGAAATCATGCACCAATCTTTATTTAAACAATTTGAGGCACTACAGCCATCCAGTGTGTTCTCCAGAAGGCCCAGAGTCGAACTGCCCTAGTACACAGTACCACCACCAGAGGGCACTGTCATCCATTGTGTGACACAATCCAAGATGGTGGGGGGATATGACAGGAAACAGTGTGGTGACCATGAAGTCTGGAGTCCAAATAACCTAGTACACAGTACTGCCACCAGAGAATGCTGTCATCCATTCCGTGATGTAACCCAAGATGGAGGTCTGGGGTGGGGAAAATGGTGGGAACACGATTCGTCCTGTGCTGGACATAAGTGTTTATTTTGCAGGCAGTGTCTACACCATGAGATCTAGAGTCCAACTGACCAAGTACACAGTACTGCAACCAGATAGTGCTCTCATCCCTCTTGTGATGTAATTGAAGATGGTGGTCTGAAGGGGGAAAATGACAGCCTGTGTTGGGCTGCTGGAGAGAGTAAGGGAGGAGTGCACTTTATTTGTTTTGGAACAATTTATTTAGAGGTGGAGTATATTTATCACACTGATTCAAAACACACACTCTGACATGTTTGGGGTCATCCCATATTGTCCATAGATCTGCGAACTACTCCTAAATGACGCACTGCAGACCCACAAACATCTCCTAACTTACCCAAATAATTTCAGTACAGACCTGCAAACTGCACAGTGATGTGTACACACGCTCAACGCTCATAAACTGTCCAGATAGCGCATAGCACGGCCTACAGACCCGCTCACAAAATAATGCAACAAACATGTGCAGACATTGCCTACCAGCCTCTGTCCACCAGACCGCACAGAAGGCTACCAACGCTTGTGTTTGCCGCTACCCTCCCTCTACCCATGTTCAAGTGAAGAACTAATTGCTGAGCGACGCTGCAGAAATCAGTTCCAGAAAAGCACAAGCTGCTTAGTCCCTAACGATTCTAATTGACCATGCATGATGTGTAGCTGACGCATTGCTGTGCTTAGCTACATACTATTGCAAGTGCATCTAGCAACATTCTCAATGTTATACTGAAGCCACATGAGTATCTAAAATAATAACCAAGTCAAACTCTAATAAATTGCATATTGTCCCAGAAATACTTAACATGCGCTTTTGCACGGAAATTCTTGCCCTAACAGAACCTGTTTACGAAAGTAGCGCAGAATAACATCGAATGCACTCTTTCCAGCGGTCCTAACGTGATACCTCGTCCATTACTTGTTACCCATCCTGCTTTCAACACACACAAAAGTTCCCACCGCTATGTAGAGACTCCTATATCCTAGCAGAAAGGATGTCTTGTGAATGAATTGAGCATTATGATTGGCTCATATCGAATTTACCCACCGAATTATTGATGCCACATGTATCAAAGCACCATCCACCTTTCTTTCTTTCTGCAGAATAGACTTCCAGTGGTAAAATTATTTTGCACAGATCACTAAATTGCATTGACAGTTAAATCCACAAAGTTGTCTACAGATCATCAAATACATACGAGACTCACAAGAATATTGGAAGCCAGGAACATATTTACCAGTGTAATTACAGTTAAATATTACAACTGCTGCTGCAGTCTGACACTGATTGATGTATAAGTAATGTCTCATCTTGACGACTGTGCTTCTGGAACAAATCTCAGTGTCTATAGTGCCTATAATTTTCCATGTAAAAAATCTCTCTCATACCCTCGCGATTATTGATGTGCTCCATCTATACGTCCCTCACGATAGGGCACACAGTCATCTTCTCTAGTCATACCAAAACATAAGCTGCAGTAACTGTACATTGCAGTATATACAAATTTTATACAACAAAAGCCACAGTAACTTTACAATGCAATATATACGCATTTTACACAAACAGTGCAGTTATCTTTTATATCTGTACAGCACACAAAAAAATTGTGGTATGCCTACACGCACACTGGCTATATTTCACTATTCTTCTCAGTCCTAGGGAATACCATCCGCCTTTCCTTTCCTTCTACAGATGTGACTTAACATACAGTTCATATCCTCTGCCATACAAAGTCATCGCTTTTACATCAGAAATCCGTCAGTGGATCGAAGTCACCCTTAGAACTGTTCTGCAAAGACTAGCCCCCCCCCCTCCCCCCCCCCCCACAGTACAAACGCATTACTGTTTCTGGTCCAGATGTGCCTGCTTGCTTGTGTTTCTAAACCCATCTACAGGCTCTCGGATTACAAGAACATATCTAATTTCACATGGTTTGCATACAGCAGTATCCTGCCGATTGCTCACACAACATAATTCCGAAGATATAGACTGGGAATTATTTCTACAGAAACCGGAAACCTTAGCTAGGAGGTGCATGCTCTAGACCACTGAGTAACTAGAAACAAACAGACGAAAATTGATGTTTTCTCTCACGAATACCGATCTCAGTGATGTAACAGATTAGAAATGATCCCTATAATTTACAAAGTCCACTAAGGTGTTTCTCATATCTAGAGAACCACCAAACGTGTCTTCCACATGCTAGATGCTCACGCTACAATCGATCTTCTCTCATCTAAATAAAGGTGCAAAATTTGCAGAAGCAATCATCCAAACAATTTATATGGGAGGGAATAACAGTCCAGTTAAAACTCGTTCTCAAATTTCCACGTGATCACGAAAGCTATCCAGTACATACTAAATACTAGTTCGTTATTCGGTAGTCTAGAGGACAACACGGTTAATTCATCTACATTACTGCACTGCAACAGGTCTCTCCATTCTGACAACTCCTACCATTAAAGGGAAATGTAAATCACCCCCGTATAGGTTACTGGCGCTGCAGGCTGAGTACCACAGTTAGAATCAATCATCCTAAGAAATCGGTCACATATATATTTTATCCCTGTACTTACAACTAAATGTTATGATCATAGTCTCAGTTGAACGATATTGGATAATGAGTGAAGTATGGGAAATATACCCTGTTGACGGCTGTGGCTCTGGAAATAGAAATATCAGTACCATTCTTATGACTTGTCATACTCTTCCCTTTGCTATCACAGTACTAGATGTCGAATTCATACCGTCTTTATGAATGGACATAGTCATTTCCTTTGCATTTGTTGGAACACAAACACATACTTTAAGGCCCGATGCTCAAGACGAACCTAGAGACATGAGACATGAAATCGGTAGAATCGCGGAAAATGATGGGGGAATAGATATAAATTGACCGAATATACATCGAAATGCGGGGAAATTGAGGAAGTACTTGTGTATCTTCTGGTTCGCGCCGTACAATTTGTACATGGGAACAAGTATGCGGCAGCAAGAGGAATCCGAAAAAACGTCGACAACGAAACGACGGGGATCAGGGAGCCAGTCAATTTTTCTCCGTTGAGGCAGTATTATACCGTATGTCTATTGAGCTACCAGTGATACACTCGAGTTGACTATTGTATTTGATGCTTTTAAAACATGAGATTTTATACGTCGTAACAAGTAGATAAATATGTCAGCTTACATGATTCAGTGGTAATGAGCATAATTGCCTACCAAAACGTACAGTAGGTAATGCCAAAGGGGAGGACACTGGAATCAACGGTAATAACACACCGAACCCAAATCCAGCAAATCAGTTAGCAAAGGGTAAATAAAGCTGCTTGGAAGAAAAGTTTTAGTTTGGGGGCAGATGTGAGTTGCACTGTCATGGCATGCATACAACGACAGGCTTCTAGTAATGGTTGGTGACCTGAAGTGGGAGAGACAACGACCGCGCTGGGCGATAGAACGAGGGGAGCAGGTAGCGGCCCAGCACAGCCTGTAACGGAGAACTCCTTTAGAAAACTGCATTGAGGGATTTCCCGGTGTATACAAACAAACCAGAGATGCAGTTGATCACGTGACAGGCCTGCGGTGCGCTCGTGATGTATGCGTGTAACTTTTAAGTGTCAGGAGCTGGCAAAAAATGTCTGATTGGCTGAACTAACCTGAGAAGGAGTAAAAGTGGCGATATTTCGACGCACTTTAAAGCTAGGCCCTCTGCCACTGGCAGGGTAGTTTCCACAAGATGAAAGGAACGCTCCGATTGGTCTAAGAAGCCCGTGACTTGAAGTACGAAAGGACACAGGTGGAGGACAGTTTGCTCCGAAAGACACAATACCGAAAACTTCGACGACTCTCCTCTGAAACAGCGTCAAGTGTGGAACAGGGGGCATCACGCACTGTACGACCCCAAAAGAGGAATTTTGGTGTCAAAATGGCATTCGCTTTGGCTAACATTTCAGCTGCAAAATTAGCTGAAGAGTCGTTGAGCTCCGCTAGCGGAGAAACGAAACAGCAACGTAGTTAATTGTCCTTGCATGAACTAAGAGGACTCTGCAGTATACAAACTGCTCCAACTATGCACGTGTATATCGCCGTATATTCCAGACTAGGGATGTATTCATGTTTTCTCGCCTAGCGAGATTTTGATTCATTTTTTGTACGTTTTTCAGAGGGCGAGAGCAGCCATGCAGCTGACAGCATGCCAGAGCTAAAGCTAAATGCTGCTGGCAGAGGCGTAAAATTGTTGGATCACCAGCTTGCGTCCACTGCCAACATGAACAGCCTTCAGTAATCTTTTGCTCGTCTTGTCACAAAAAGTAACCATCCTCCAGAGACTTGATTGTCATCCTAAACAGTACCGAACTTAGAACCAGACAGTGCTTCACTGTCTAGAAGTTAGAAAAAGCTTGCAGAAAACCTTAAATTTAAATTTGATATTGCTGTGTTCAGTTTTATTTCTACTATTCTGGACGTAATACGTTATCTTGACAACTGTCCTGAAATTGTCATGTTACAACCTATGTAAATCCATGTGATTCTTTGACACCAATACAAAAAATTAAACAAATTTTGTACAGCAAAACACGGATATGCTCTGTCATAGAATAAGGGTCCTCTCCTAACCCAAGTAATTTATTCCAGTGACGCTAACGCACTCACAGGGTGATTTTCCTTATGTCTGACGACTGTGGTCAGGAGTGTAGTATCAAATAATGGCGGCCCTGCCATTATGGCAATTGGTCAGCCAGAATGGCAATTAGTCAAATTAGAAAGAGCAATTAAGGTACTATGAAAAAAAGTTTTTTTTTTTTTAAAAAAACAAAATGTGACAAGATTAGGCAATGTATGTGTCTGCATAGTGGTCAGATGTGTGCCCGTCTGGCTAGCTGCTCAGTCTAGCGCACTGATTCCCAAGTGGGAAGGCATGCTGGTCCCCGGCACGAATCTGTCCGGAGGATTAGTGGCGAGTTCCGGTGTGCTGGCCAGTATGTGAATGGTATTTAAGGCGACTTTCCTTCTCCCTCGGCGAATGCGGGCTGGTTCCCCTTACTGCCCCTCAATTACACTATATCAGCGATTGTTGCACAAACACTGTCCCCATGTATGTGCACATCATAATTACTCTATCATGCAAGCATTTGGGTTACACTCAGGTGGTATGAGAAGTTCCTGTGAGGGTTGACAGCAATAGAACCGCACAGTAACCATGGGTTGGGTTTGGGACAGCGGTGGATGTGTGGACTGCTGTGGCCCATTGTGGCATTGTGAACCACTGAGGGCTATGGCGGGACGAAGAATCTCTGTCGGTTTAGGTCCCTGGTTCAGTACACAATACACACTGTAAATGTGTGATCCACAGAGTGGAAAGGTTGTATTAACGAATAAAGAAAAATTTTTGAGTTTTCAGTAAAAGTAGCTTGCGCATGACCTTTCTGTCGGGTGCGAAGTTATTCATGGCGTTGTTGAGTTGGTTTGAGTACCCACAAACTGTGAACGGCATTGATGATGATGTGTTACTGTCATAAGAAACTTTCTATGATATTTTGGAGATGTGCCACGTCATATAACTTGATGTTGACTAGAGCTCAGGCTCTCGCAAATCGTAAAAGAGAGAGGTCGGTTAGACGGTCTGAGATGGAAGACTAATGTAGATCATCGCATATAGCGCAAACAAGATCTTGATAGGGTAGAAAATGACGTACAACAAAATGCATGCGAGTCACGAAACTGAACCAAGTGACAACGCACAGGGAATGGTGTCAGTTTCACGATCGTTATCTCAGGTTGAGACCGCACGAAACCGAAAATACGACGGACCTAGTGGCTCAGTAGCAGAATCAGAGGACGTGTAACTTCGGTACGTTGAACCAAATGTTGTAATATGAATCAAACTGGACAGTTTCCTACAGAAAGAATGTGGGTAAGTGCGTCACCACTATGCACAGAAGTCGGTCAGGCGTCGCATGCAAGACACGAACTGCAAAATTTACACCAAATGGTGACAGATAGTGTGTTCGCAATGTTGAAGCAATTCACTACTGTTGTCAACCAAACAAGTGAAACGATTAGAGCAGGGCTAGCAGATTTAAAAACAGAAACGAATGTAGGGCTAGACTTGAAATCAGAAACAAATTATGCTTTGAATGGCCTCAAAATTGAAACCAATGCTGGGTTCGAAAACGTTCGCAAAGTTGAGCAAAAGTTGCGAACGGAAGTTAATGAAAAGTTTACTGAAATCCGGAAACAGGCGAGATACTCGCGCGAACTAATTAAATCGCTTATGGCTGATCAGAAAAAGATGCCTACTGACACTGACCAGGTGCAGGATGCAGTGTCTAATATCAACCAAAGAGTTGATAATTACCACGTAAGGTGTCTGGTAAGGCGCAACAAATCGTGAAAGAACTCAATGTCAGAAAACGTGTTACGCGAGCTGCGTTAAAATATTCGATACACGCATTATAAAAATCGTCTCGAAAAATAATCAGCAGTATGAACATCTTCGTACAGAACTGAAGCAGTGTATTGAGAACCGTACAGGAAACAGTGGTGAGGCAACAGAATCGATAGTATCATCTGACATAGTGGTGAAAAATAAAAAAAATAAAAACCAGAGGCAACCCATTCCCTTACGCAATCTTCCGCGTCAGTTGCGGAAACAGAAAAAAGTCATAAGATTCCACTTGTACGTCCGCGAGATGTTGCGTCAGTACTTTCCGATCCTAAACAGAAAAAAAATGGTAGAAGTACAGTTGAGACAGGGGAGCAAATCAGATAATGCGAGTTAACACCAGACTATGGTACAAGAAGCATACTGCATAACTGCACGCATACCAACAGAGCGGCAACCGACAGTCCAAACGTACGCGAATGACGCGAGAACAGAGCAGTTTACTGCTCCAAACGTATAAAATTCTCGATTTACGAGTTACAGTACAGCAGGCCATATACCGCAGGTCAATATGAAGCAAGTACAAAGACAAAAAACTGATTCAGTAACGGGAAATTTGAACGTATCTTCCAGTCCGATACACGAGGAACGGTATGGTTTAGATAATTGCACACCACTTTGTAGATGTGATGCTGGACGGGACTCAAATATGCCCTCTCAGGATCCAAATGTGGTAGTACGAATAAAGAAAAACATGAGGCAATTGAAGGAAACGGAAAATGTCACGAAACATGAACGCCATTTGGTGCAATTGAAAAAATTGACAATGATGATATTTTGACAGTCAGAAAATTCCAACATTACGAGGAAAACGTGAACGGCTTACACCCCCACACGTTTATACATCAGTTCCAAGTCGGTTTACCAGAACATTGGCCACTTGATTTCATTTGTGGTCACATGGAAGGAACAACAGCGGAATCGATGCAAAGAGTGGCTGCAAACTGTCAGCCTATGAACAATACAAGTCTGCATCCTTGGAGCGATACTGGTCCGCACAAACCCCAAACAGGATAATGTTACAGAAGACTTCATTTGTAAGTGCGGAAGAAAAGGAGCCAGTCAGATTTTTTTAAGAAATGAAAAAGAATCAGCGTTTAGACAATCCATACAGTGGTGGGGAACTGATACGTACGTTCACAACGAACTTAACCCTTCTGTTGTCGGCAATCATTGGTTGGCAGATTATGGAGATAATATACAGGCATTTAAAGGGATATTAAGAGAACTTGAATTCATATTCAGTGAAGATGACGCGAGGAGACAAGGTGCAGTGAGATATACCAATGGTAGGGGAAATAATATCAGCCGATTGCCCTTTAATAATGCTTACAATGGCATTAGTAGTGTTGGGAAAGGTAATCGTTTCGAGAAGAATAGTAATCGCCCATGGGAAAATAATAGCTGTGGTTTTGGCAACTAACGGAGGTCAAACAATAATTATGGTTTGGTAAGCCGCGGAATTACAATATAGGCTTTGGTTCCAGAAATTTTTATCGTAACTATAATTCGTAATATTATCTCCATGCAAACGAAGCAGGAAGGTTTAGAAGTTTTCCACCACAAAACCAAAATTATACAGGTAGAACTAGAATACCTAGAATGCAAAAATTTTGGGAGAATCAGACTTCGGCAGTACAACGCAGTTGAGATAACACGGTACAAGAAGTCGACTTGAGGCCACCAAACCCTGGTAAAAAACGGAACAGATGAGATGAACGATACGAAGACCAGTCACAAGAGATTCAATCGCCAAATGAAGTTGATTTTATAATTAAATGTGTAAATAGATTAGCTTTGATCAACAAGATTGTGAAGTGGGTTTAAGGGGAATCGTCTAATAATGAGGAACAAGAGTTGTCAATAGTTAATGTATGCAGCTGTACAAAATCTGATGATACGAAATTGTTGAAGATATAGTTCATTTATACGAAACTGAGAGAGAGAAATGGTATGCCAAGAGGATAATGCACCATTGGCAACACCAGTGTTGATACACAAGTCAGATGATATATATAGAACAGGGACTTATCCAGGAAATAATTAAATTCCCCCCAGTACCCTGAGTACAACATCAACCTCTAGTAAAATAAGCACTGAGAAATTTGAAGACTGCAGCGTTAAACAGAAATAGCCGGGCAGACAAAACAGCAACCTCATGAATATTTTCACTAGGAGAAAAAGTACTTGTGAAAACCCACCATCTCTCTACCAAAAAAAAAAAAAAAATAAAAATAAAAATCAAAGCCTTAAATTCTTTCGTTATATAAAGGGCTTACATCCATAGGGACATTATTTTCGTTATATAAAGGCCCTATGGAAGTAAGCCCTTTATATAAGGAAAAGAATTTATGGCTTTGATGTTTTTTCTTGCTAGAGAGATGGTGGTTCATGTAATGCAGTCGAATTGATTAACCCCAAAACAAGAAAATCAATGGGCTTGCACCATGTAAGTCATTTGAAACTGTATAATGGGTGAAACAGTAAATACTAACTGCACAAGAAAAACTAGATGTATGAAATACCCAGATTACAATGAGAGCAAAATGTAGAAGTCAAAAACTAGGGAAAGCTAAGAAAATGCATAAAAATATAAGTTTTTAATTTTTACTTAACTCATTAAAATAAATTGGTTACCTTACTCATTGTATCAAAAGGATAGTTTGTAACACCACTGTTCTAACACTCTACTGATTTATTTTGCTTTTGTTTTATTTAATGTTACGTTGTTGAGCTTCTGTAAAATTGTTTGATTGGATCAATAACACAAAATTGTATATTCCTTTCTTTGTTAAAAACTTTGATGTCATGGTTTGATTCTATGTAATGTAGTATATCTGTCATTTAAATTCTTTGTCCCATTTGGAGGGAACAAAACTTACTGCATATAATTGTAATTTCTGTGTGAATAATTGTTTGTAGAAATACTAATATGTGCAAATGTTTAGTTTTATTTAAAATGTTTGTTTGCTGTAATGTAAACTGCTGACCTTCACTGAGGATTCTTAGTTAGTTTGTATGTAAAAGGTGTAGTGGTTCCCATCGGGAACGGAACTGTGTAGCGCGCGCAAATTGTAGTTGGCCTAGGTAGAAAAGGTGGAATTGAGAGTCAGTCGGGGACGAGCTACCAGACTGTGCACTGCCATGTAAATGTTGTATATTGTGCTGGTTCCGAGAGAGGCTTTTTCTGCCACTTTCCAATGCCTCTGATGGATGGATAAATAGCCGGAAATATTCTGTAATTGGTATCGATTATCGCCACCAAGAAATGACAGAGTCCAGCAATTCTACTTGTAATTGTACCTGCCAACATGCAATCGCCACCACATTGCGCAATCACTGTTACGGAATACTGTAATAATGTACAGTGAAGGATCAGCTTATTGGATGTGTTAGTGTGCTCAAATATAAGGTAATTTATAACTGAATTTATGTACCTACCTTGATTGTTTTCCTTATCATAACACCTCTCAGGTTCCTCTTCGTTTGAACTAAAGTGATTACCGAGTGTCCTTACTGAAAGAACATTAAATGTGTGTGTGAAATCTTATTGGACGTAACTGCTAAGGTCATCAGTCCCTAAGTTTACACACTACTTAACCTAAATTATCCTAATGACAAACACACACACACCCATGCCCGAGGGAGGACTCGAACCTCCGCCGGGACCAGCCGCACAGTCCATGACTGCAGCGCCTAGACCGCTCGGTTAATCCCTCGCGGCAGAACATTAAAGCCCAGTGTTTTGCTAATTAATGACTCTTGAACATAGTAAAAAGAAAGTTAAAGTTAATGTGGCAAGAGAGTGAGTTAAAGTAAATAACATATGCTGAAAATAATTTTCCTTTTAAAACCGCTTATTAATGTGTTGTTGCCAACTTCAGAATTAAAAAGTTCTTAAGACTGAGGCTTATAAAGTTTTGCTTAGTAAATGATCATAGTGCTACCTGTAGTAAATTTGAAAAGGTGAGTCAGTTTCTTGCAAATTTGTCAACATTGTGTTTCACTGCAGTAAAAGTGGAAAACTGCATTTATGGAAAAATTATATATTCATTATTACTAAGTGTTTGCCTCTCTTGTATATTGGAAGTGCACAATAATAGTATGACAGGATCCACAGTTTGTCTATTGTGCTAATGCTAGGTAACAAGTAACGGGAAGACCACTATTTACGAAACCCATAATTTCTTTATTCAAAAGATAGTGAGCAGCAGCCTGTTAGTGGATTCCAATTACCTTCCATCCTAAATAGAATAGTATTCAGTTGAGATATATTTAACCTGTGACCAGTTCAGAAAAATGCAATGAACTGCATAATATTTGAACAATAATACTGAACCTATGTCCAATTAATGATTCTGCAGTGAATAGTAATAATAACGTTATAAAGTCCATTCAGTTTGAACAAGTCCTAAAAGTAATAGAGTGTTTCGGTATCTGTTATATTTTGCAAGTAGTTTGTGCTGCTCTAGCTGTTAGCTTAAATCTTACCGTAAACATATGTATGTGTCAGAGTTCATTGCACTCACGTGTGGACAAGTATAGGTTGTGTTTGTCCGTTAAAGTTACTCGTACCTACTTTCTTGAACGAGAAAGTTAATCTTTCTCTTGCCTAATTTGCCTGGCGACCGTTTCCCTTTTTCTTTAAACAGTATAGCTAGACAAAAATTTTGGTTGTTACTGTTCGAATATTTACGTAATTCTGACTTTCATTTCCGATAAGCCATTTCCGTTAGGTACAACACAGTCGACATAGCAAAATTCCTCTCAGAGGGTAACATCGTTCTGTTGCGTTATAGCATAATTGCTGGCTTCGAGGCTATGGTATAGCTGTAGCGAACAGGAGTGTTACAAGTTGTCAAGGAAGAACAATAAAGTAACAACTAAAGTAAACATTCTGTAGAGGAAATGTGTTGTGGGGAATGAGTAGAAAGAAAGGAGAAATACAGACATTAGCTTGTGGATAGTTTGACGAAACAGTAGTAAATGGATAATTTGACGAAATAGTAGTAGATTCTCTCTTAAAATGTAATATAAACTAGAAAGAAGATGATGCGAGGAGACAAGGTGCAGTGAGAGATACCAATGGTAGGGGGAATAATATCAGCAGATTGGCCTGTAATAATGCTTACAATGGCATTAGTAATGTTGGGAAAGGTAATCGTTTCGAGAATAATAGTAATCGCCCATGGAAAATAATAGCTGTGGTTTTGGCAACTAACAGAGGTCAAACAATAATTATAGTATGGTGAGCCGCGGAATTACAATATAGGCTTTGGTTCCAGAAATTTTGATGGTAACTATAATTCGTAATAGTATCACCATGCAAAAGAAGCAGGAAGGTTTAGAAGTTTTTCACCACAAAACCAAAATTATTCAGGTGGAACTAGAATACCTAGAATGCAGAAAGGTTGGGAGAATCAGACTTCGGCAGTACAACGCAGGCGAGATAACACGGTACAGGAAGTAGACTTGAGGCCACCAAACCCTGGTAAAAAACGGAACGGATGAGACGAATCGTACGATGACCAGTCACAAGAGATTCAATCGCCAAATGAAGTTGATTTTATAATTAGCTTGTGGATAGTTTGACGAAACAGTAGTAAATGGATAGTTTGACGAAATAGTAGTAGATTCTCCCTTAAAATGTAATATAAACTAGAAAGAAGATGATTTTTTGTGGATGAAAGGAGGCCATGAAATTATGTGTGAAAATAATTATGTAAAAATGCAATAATTATTCTTAGTTTGTTCTATCACGGACAGTGGACATTTTGTTGAGGATATATTTTTGGGGAAACATGAGAAGCGTTTTTGAGATGTGGAAATTACGACAAGGTGATATTAAAACGAGATAGAGGGAAATAGATATAAAATTTTGTTAGGAGATAAAAATTAACAGAGAGAATGAAATTATTAAGAAAGCGAGGAACATGTTATGTCTTGGAATGACGTAGACAGAGAGATGTGAGTTTAATACAGGGATGATTTCAATAATAGAGAATATGATAGAGGAAGAAAGTAATATAAAAGTTTGTTGTTTAGAAGAATGAGGTAGGGGCAACTACAACTAATAAAAGTGTAAGCTCTAGAACAATGGAATTGGACAGTGGGGAAAGTCTTAAAAAGGAAACAAGAAATAGAGATATATTGTATTTTGAAGTTCAGTTACAGCTTATGCCGAAAAGAAGAGAATGCAGAGTAAAAGCTACTGGAATGGAGTCAAGGTGCAAAATTTATATGATATGATGTACATGTAGTTAGAAAAAAAAGAGACACACTAATACAGTAACCTTCATCACTATCAATTTTCCTCTTACTATTCATTGTGATGAAGATGAGGAAACCATTACCTTTATACTAATCGAAAAGAGAGGAAAAGAGAATATACATAAAAAGTGGAGTAAATGGATACTGATCTGGTGAAATAGATGTACACTTTTAAAGAGTATAGAAAGGAGAATCTTATGTATAGTTTAAATAGAGGATTTTGTTAAGTCTCTTAGTAGTTTAGTGTTTGTAAAGCTTGTAATGTATCTTAAGGGAGAAAGGGTTGCAATAAGATAGGTGGTAATGACATGTAAATTACAGAAAATTGAAGATGTAAGATGAACAATTGTGTGCATAATGTTGTATTACATGATGTCACCAAGAACAATGCATCGTCATTGCAGTCAGATCGACAGCAGAACTGAGTACAGCGTTTAGGCATGAGAAGAAGGAACACTGAGTGTGGGTGCCTTGTATGTGAGCTTTCGAGATTACAAAAGGAACTGCCTTTATGGAAGCATCAGTCCAAGAGGATAACACCTCTGGGGAAAAGAATGGGGATGTAAAACGAATCCTGGTTACAGTGTACATGTACCCTGACATGATCTTTAGTCATGAAAGAGTCACATGCGATCTTCGTAACAACAGTTTTGCTTAAGTGATAGATATTTAGCACTTCTGTTGCAAACCGTTTAGAGCAGCATAAGAAGATATGATGGATGTCTACCAAACCGGATTGGAGGCAGACGTGCTACATCAATAACGAACGGCTGTTTCAATTCACCTAAAGAAGAAGAGGCGCATTTCTGTAACCCAGGATACAGAATGGCTGAGATTTTCGTCATACCATACGGAATCCAGCAACTGCAGCACAATTCCTGAACACTTATGGGAGTAAGCAAGAGAATTATGGAAGGTTGTCCAATCTATCCTGAAGAACAATCTGATACAATAAGGGGTTTCACAACGATTTGAAAGAAAACACCATAAGAAAGGGTTATAGAATAACAAGGTTAAGTCGGTCTTAAATTGCAATTCCCAGTTCAGAGAAGAACGAAGCCACAAGTGAGAAGACAGTAACATGTAACAAGAAAGGATCAATGCAGAAGATTAGGAAAAAAGAAGACCTGGACCAAAAGAAATGTAGAAACCTCTCTATATCCCTTCCTATACAAAACCATTATTGCATCTACCTACCAACAAAAAATCCTATTTTAATTGTTCTAGCAATACAAATATCCCATATTTCATATGGCAAATTGCAACACTTTCAAATGTCACACCAAGAGATGAGATAGACCATTTCTTTAGAAAACAAGAGATGAATTGACCAATGATGGACTGCCACAGAGATCTGAGGATTGATGAAGAATATAAGTTTTTATGCTGATAGTAACAAATCTCCAATATAATTTCACCATCTTTAAATGCAGAATGGAATGAAGGCAACCAAGCATTCACGATACACTCAAAACTTCTGCAATCCTTCTCTCTGCCAACTGCCATTCAGTACTCAGAGGAGACATGTCAAACCACATGAAGATGAGGATCACAACTTCAGTGAATCACATTGAAGTAATATGAGAAAAGACTGTCTGTGACAGACTAGCGTCAGATTAAACTGAAAAAAAATTATGAACACACGAAGTTTGATATTGTTTAAAAATATTTAACTTTTGAAGAGTTTTTTGCAGGTTTTTGTTAATAATACTTTTGAGTTTTCAATCTTGACAGGTAAATGATATTTTTCCATATTTCATATTTTTATAGCACATGCAAGTTAAGAAAACCAAATGTTGAGATTTTCTTTGGAGGCAAAGTTTCTAGTATGTAATGTGTTTGATAAAATATAGGCGCATACAAGAAAGGGTATTATAATTTGATGATGTTGATTTAGTATTTGCAAAGTAATTAATACGATTAGGAATTTAATATTTTTGTAAAAGTCAATGAATAATTTGATTCCTCTGTAAAGTTGTAATACATAAGTTTAAGATTTTTTGAGGAGGTAAATATGTTTGTGAATAGGATTTCGCTTGTAAAGTTATGGGACCGATGCCGTTAAGTGTAAGATAAATTGAGAAATTATTGTAAGATATGAAACAACTTGAACTATAATTTTATATAAGCTATTATTAGACATAGAAATTAAGGCTGAGAATAAGACACAATTATTGAAAAAGCGGAGGATAATTTTAAATGAATGTTTCTTCACCTTCAATACATCTCCTTCATCATTTAACATAAGTCTTGATGTCAAATAAAAACCAGTCTCAAATTTAAAGCTTATGAGTAGCACGAATTTATAGAGAATCTCTAATTTGTTTAAATTTAAAATTACAATATAGACAGCCATAAAATAAAAACGAAAAGCTTCATATTATTTAAATAATTGTATTAAATCAGAAAACTAGTAAAAACATGTTAAATTTTGGGAAAAGATTACTTTAGTGCTCAAATCAGTAGTATGTAGCAAGTCAATTGCGATGAAAAAAAGGACTGAAAGAACACTACAATGTTTTGACTACGCTACATTAAAATAGGGAGTTGGTCAATATAAATATATAACAATAGCTACATTCAGGAGTTGAGAAAAATTGTGCACTGACTTCAATCAATTTCTCAACCACTGACTGACTCAGTGCAAAACTGAACACGGAAGGAGATGGATATGTAAGACGACAGGTGGAATGAATGTGTATTTCCCACGTTATATGAGATTTTATACGTTGTAACAAGTAGAAAAATATGTCACCAGACATACTTCGGTGGTAGTGAGCAGATATGCCCATCAAAATGTACAGTAGGTAATGACAAAGGGGATGGCACTTGATTCAACGATATTAACACTCCGTATATTAACACACCGAACTCAAATCCTACTTGTCAATGAGCAAAAGGTGAAAAAAGCTGGTGGAAGAAACGTATTAATTTGGTGGCAGTTGCCACTTGTGCTGTCATGGCCCGCATGCAAAGATAGGCTTCTAACAGGTCCGATTGGTTGAAATAAAGAAAGGAGTAAAAGTGGCGATGTTTTGACGCAGTTTAAAGGTACACCCTTCAATATTGGCGGAGTAATTTCCACAAGATAAAAGGAACGCTCCCATTAGTCTGTAAAAGCAGTGACGAAAAGCACGAAATGACACAAGTGGGGGACAGATTGCTACGAAAGGCACAATACCGAAAACTTCGACGACTCTCCTCTGAAACAGCGTCAAGTGTAGAACAGAGGGCATCACGCTCTGTACGACGCCAAAAGAGGAATTTTTGTGTGAAAATGGCATTCGCTTTGGCTAACATTTCAGCTGCAAATTAGCTGAAGAGTCGTTGAGCTCCACTAGCGGAGAAACGAAACAGCCACGTAGTTAATTGTCCTTGCGTGAACTGAGAGGACTCTGCAGTATACAAACTGCTCCATCTATGCACGTGTATATCGCCATATATTCCAGACTAGGGATGAGTTAATTTTTTTCTCGTCTAACGATAATCAGAGGCCAGTTTCAGCTTATGTAATCGGTATAGATTTAGATTAGCTTTTTATATTATTTTCAGAGGGCGAGAGCAGCCATGCAGCCGACAGCACATCGCAGCTAACGATAAATGCCCCTGGCAGAGGCGTAAAATTGTTGGATCGCCAGCTTGCGTCCACTGTAAACATGAGCAACCTTAAGTAATCTTTTGATCATCTTGTCTTCCATAGACTTGATTGTCTTCCTAAATAGTATCGAACTTAGAACCGGAATCGGATGATTTGTCAAAATATTGGCCTACTCAGACAGTGCTTCACTGTCTAGAAGTAAGAAAAATCTTGTAGAGAACCTTTTATTTAAATTTTATATTGCTCTCTTCGGTGTTTTTTTCTGCCTATCAGGACGTAATAGGTTATCTTGACAGCTGCCTCGAAATTGTTATGTCACAATCTTTGTAAATCCATGTGCTTCTTTGACAGCAATACAAAACATGAAACCAATTTTGTACAGCTAAACAGGTATGTGCTCTTGTCTTAGAATAAGGGTCCACTCCTAAACCCAGTAATTTATTCTAGAGACGCTAACGCACTCACTGGGTGATTTTGCTGATGTCTGACGAATGTGAAATGGAGTCGAGTGTCAAGACTTCATTTTCTTTTTTGTGTGGCCTCTCAGGATTTTCCCTCTCTGAATCTCAGTCTACCCTGAGTCGACGTGTGTTCCACATGTGAAATGTTACGACTAAAAATTTCATGGTCACTTTTGATATTCTATAAATTTCTCAAGTCTATTAAATTACTCCAGTCTATCTGATGTTTATTACTACATGCTCTCATACTTTTGCTTTGCTCTTCTGTTATATTACTACTTTAATTAATTGCTGTCTTTGTCACGCCGTTTTGATCCTGAAATCTTTATGTAACTTTTCGATTTCTTGGTGAATCTTCTGATTCATGTTTGTCTTGCAAACTGCTAATATTTCGCCTCGTTCTTTTGTTTAATAATCTATTTCCTTGCTACATCTCTCCTTATATTCTTCTTGTGCTTTTCTTCATTCCTCCGTACTTCCTACATTTATTCCTTTGAACACTTCCTTATTTTCTTTTCTTGCTAGTCTTAGTTCTCGTGTAATTAATTTTGGCATAGACCTTATACAGGGTGTTACTAAAAGGTACGGCCAAATTTTCAGGAAACATTGCTCACACACAAAGAAAGAAAATAAGTTATGTGGACATGTGTCCGGAAACGCTTACTTTCCATGTTAGAGCACATTTTATTACCTCTCTTCAAATCACATTACTCATGGAATGGAAACACACAGCAACAGAACGTACCAGCGTGACTTCAAACACTTTGTTACAGGATATGTTCAAAATGTCCTCCGTTAGCGAGGATACATGCATCCACCCTCCGTCGCATGAAATCCCTGATGCGCTGATGCAGCCCTGAAGAATGGAGTATTGTATCACAGCATCACAGCCGTCCACAATACGAGCACGAAGAGTCTCTACATTTGGTACCGGGGTTGCGTAGACAAGAGCTTTCAAATGCCCCCATAAATGAAAGTCATGTGGGTTGAGGTCAGGAGAGCGTGGAGGCCATGGAATTGGTCCGCCTCTACCAATCCATCGGTCACCGAATATGTTGTTGAGAAGCGTACGAACACTTCGACTGAAATGTGCAGGAGCTCCATCGTGCATGAACCACGTGTTGTGTCGTACTTGTAAAGGCACATGTTCTAGCAGCACAGGTAGAGTATCCCGTATGAAATCATGATAACGTGCTCCATTGAGCGTAGGTGGAAGAACATGGGGCCCAATCATCACCAACAATGCCTGCCCAAACGTTCACAGCAGATCTGTGTTGATGACGTGTTTGCACAATTGCGTGCGGATTCTCGTCAGCCCACGCATGTTGATTGTGAAAATTTACAATTTGATCACGTTGGAATGAAGCCTCATCCGTAAAGAGAACATTTGCACTGAAATGAGGATTGACACATTGTTGGATGAATCATTCGCAGAAGTGTAGCTGTGGAGGCCAATCAGCTGCTGATAGTGCTTGCACACGCTGTACATGATACGGAAACAACTGGTTCTCCCGTAGCACTCTCCATACAGTGACGTGGTCAACGTTACCTTGTACAGCAGCAACTTCTCTGACGCTGACGTTAGGGTTATCGTCAACTGCACGAAGAATTGCCTCGTCCATTGCAGGTGTCCTCGTCGTTCTAGGTCTTCCCCAGTCGCGAGTTATAGGCTGGAATTTTCCATGCTCCCTAAGACGCCGATCAATTGCTTCGAACGTCTTCCCGTCGGGACACCTTCGTTCTGGTAATCTGTCTCGATACAAACGCACCGCGCCACATGAGCATCTGCCAACTCCGCATTTGTAAACATTGCACTGACAGCAAAACCACATTCGTGATGAACACTAACCTGTTGATGCTACATACTGATGTGCTTGATGCTAGTACTGTAGAGCAATGAGTCGCATGTCGACACAAGCCCCGAAGTCAACGTTACCTTCCTTCAACTGGGCCAACTGGCGGTGAATCGAGGAAGTACAGTACATACTGACGAAACTAAAATGAGCTCTAACATGTAAATTAAGCGTTTCCGCACACAAGTCCACATAACATCTTTTCTTTATTTGTGTGTGAGGAATGTTTCCTGAAAGTTTGGCCGTCTCTTTTTGTAACACCCTGTATACTGATCATCCTGAGTTAACAAAGTGTCAGCTAATGCAATACCGTGACTTACTTCCTTTTCTCAGATATTTTACTAATACTAATGTTCCAGTTACTGATCTTAGACTCCTACAAGCAAGCGCAACACTTACAGTGCTCTTCAACGTTGGCTTACTGCCGCTGATTCTACGTAGTTGTTGGCCGCGCCGTTGGCTGCAACTCCGCTGTGGCGGTGTGTAAAGCGCCCTGTTCTGATTAACAGCGTCGGCCGCTGCTTGCCGCTCCCGCACCTGTTGTCTTTGGTTGCCCCACGCTGCTCTGCACGCGTCGGCTCGCCGCTTTAAGAATCTTGAAGTGATGATATGTAACGTAATCCCACGGACCGCGCACTCAACGTTAACTTTCCCTCTCATATCACGTCATCACTTCCTATTCCTCAGTCACCGATACTACTTTAACTGTAGCGGAATATTTGATCTTGCGGTATCAGATATTATAGTACAGCTGAAGGTCAAGCCTAAGTACCAAAGTTTTACACAGTTCTCTGGTCATTTACCGTTCACACGAATCATACTCCTCACACTGCTCGCTGGTCGGTTACACTTTACTGTTCTCGCTAGTAAAATATCGCCTCATAATTCCAAAGTACTTCGACTTCAGAGATTTTCCAGCCAGAGATGCCACGTACGGCAACAGGAAAACGAGCGAGAGAGGCGGATAGGTGATACACACATGCATGTGATAACCCTCTTCCCTCGAAAACTTCCGTTCTTCATGCTTCCTCTGTGTTACCGCAGATGACGTGTCACTGACCTCATTTGTAATAAGGTTGCGGTACACGTTAGGTGCCTATTTGCTTCCACCGCGCTTAATGGAATGCTTAAGCTCTAATTAATGTTCACCAAGTTGCAGTCATATGTTGTTGTTGTCCCCTGTGTAGAAAATAGGACCTAGGTCGTGAATCCCTTGTCTTGAGGCTGTAAAAAAGAACTCTTAAAGAGGGACTGAAATAATGTGAATAATTAAATCTTCAATTATTTTGGTTATATGGGATGCCACTCACTTTTTTCTAGCAGAACAGGAGAAAATGCACAATCACATTCCACTTTATGGTGACAATTTCCATAGTTGAACAAAATGATGAACTACGTATTCCCGTAATTACTATCAAACTGTTCTCAACTGCATGTCCCAATAACCATACATTCCTCATAGTCTTAACCTGACGCCTACCGCCGCAGACAAGAAGTCCGTCCTCCGACACTGCCAAACCAGCTATGATCTTACAGGCGAATCGCTTCGGCCGCCATCCAAGTTAGGTGCTGGGCAAGGATCGCCGTTGTGATTCGTCTGCCTTTTCGTTTAGCAGTTGCTTATTATTCTGCTGTTTATTAATAATTATGAAACAGTGGAATGATAGCATGCTATTGAAATAAACATGAATTTGAAATGCAAGTAAATACACTGTTTAGTTTGTTTGATATTAATAACAGAAGATTATCATTTTGGCTCGCTACTTCCGAACGCAGAGCCAATCGCGGACGACAACAATTTTGGGCGGTATTTCTCACGATACCCATATCGAACAAACCATCTGTCATCGGTACTTCACAACACACTTCGTCATCTCGCCACTGTTGCCTTCCCAACTGCTCTAAGAAGAACTTCTTGTAGTCGCAAAGCCAGAAATATTACACTGTAACTATCCGAAAATTTCCAGTGAATTAATAAATTATGGAGGATATCCTCTAACTTACAACTAACCCAATTACTTAAAATATTATAACTGGTAATCAAATTGCAAATGAACGACTATTCTCAGGTACAAGAAACGAGATAAGAAAGATGCATCCAATTAGAGATGGATATGTCTACTCAGGTCAGCATTTAAACATATAACTAATAGGAAATAAAATAAGAAACATTATAACCCTTGAAGACTGGCATAATGGTTTTATAGACTCTGTAGGTCATGCCACACAGGCAGAATTCATTGTAAGGTACACTAAGTGATCAAAAATAATCCGGACACCCCCAAAAACATGCGTTTTTCATATTAGGTGCATTGTGCTGGCACATATTGTCACGAACTCCAAATCAGCGACCTCAGTAGTCATTAGACATCATGAGAGAGCAGCATGGGGCGCTTCGCGGACTTCAAACGTGGTCAGGTGATTGAGTGTCACTTATATCATGCGTCTATACGCGACATTTCCACACTCCTAAACGTCCCTAGGTCCACTACTTCCGATGTAATAGTGAAGTGGAAACGTGAAGAGACACATACAGCACAAAAGCGTACATGCCGACCTCGTTTGTTGACAGTGACCGCCAGCAATTGAAGAGAGTCATAACGTGTAATACCCATAATGTGTAATAGTGAAGTGGAAACGTGAAGAGACACATACAGCACAAAAGCGTACATGCCAACCTCGTTTGTTGACAGTGACCGCCAGCAATTGAAGAGTCATAACGTGTAATATCCATAATGTGTAATATCCAGACCATTACACAAGATTTCCAAACTGCATGAGGAGCCACTGCAAGTACTATGACAGTTAGGTGGGAGGTGAGAATACTTGGATTTCATCGTCGTGGGGCTGCTCAGAAGCCACACATCCCGCCGGTAAATGCCTAAGGACACCTCGCTCGGTGTAAGGAGCGTAAACATTGGACGACTGAAGAGTGGAAAAACGTTGTGTGGAGTAACGAATCACGGTACACAATGTGTCGATCCGATGGCAGGTTGTGTGCGGATATGGCGAATGCCCGCGTATGTAGTGCCAACAGCAAAAGTCGGAGGCGGTGGTGTGATGGTGTGGTAGTGTTTGTCATGGAGGGGGCTTCCACCACTTGTTGTTTAGCGTGGCACTATCATAGCACAGGCCTACATTGAGGTTTTAAGCACCTTCTTGCTTCCCACTGCTAAAGAGATATTCGGGGATGGTGATTGCATTTTTCAACATTATCGAGCACCTGTTCATAATGCACGGCTTGTGGCAGAGTGGTTACACGACAATAGCTGGCCTGCACAGAGTCCTGACCTGAATCCAATAGAAACCTTTGGGATGTTTTGGAACGCGGACTTCGAGCTAGGCCTCACCGACCGACATCTATACCTCTCCTCAGTGCAGCACTCCGTGAAGAATGGGCTGCCAGTCCCCAAGAAACCTTCCTGCACCTGACTGAACGTATGCCTGCGAGAGTGGAAGCTGTCATCAAGGGTAAGGGTGGGCCAACACCAAACTGAAATCCAGCATTACCGATGGAGGGCGCCACGAATTTGTAAGTCATTTTCAGCCATGTGTCCGGATACTTTTGATCACTTAGAGTAGGTAGTACAGAAGTCAACTGAGTACAACGCTTCAGTTTATCTTTGTTTTATTGAGTTGCAGAATGGTTTCCTTAGGAGTCAGTTAACAGACGTGATAAACGTGCTGTACAATGGGGGACCCGTTCGCTCTTATTAAAAACTATTAAAGATATTTATCTCAACAACTATACCAAGGCAAAAATTGGTTTCAAGTTACCTAGCTGTATACTAGATAACATTGGTATGAGACAAGGCGACTCTCTCTCGCCCACCACTTATTAATACAGTCATGGGCGATGTGATGAAGAAGGTATTGCTGAAAATGCAGTTCTGTTAAAAAATAATGAAGATAGCCTGCAGAAAGTTCTACATGTATTTAACGTGATAGCCAAAAACCTGACTGCGTTTACATACTCTCAAAAAGCAAATGTGGAATCGTATCTGTTGATCCATTTAGATACGAACTGTAAGTAGATGGAAATATTAGACAGGAGATAATGACGTTTTATACTGAAATCTAGTGCTACTTAAACATCAATAAATTATCGACTAATCGATTATATCTGCGCTATCGCCACTATCTGTAGTCTGGTTTAATTATCGATAGTCCTATCTTTTATGTCGTAGTCCTTTTTAAATTGGCGCCTGAAAAATTGTCGGTTCCTATTACCTCCATGGCGTTTGTAGTTCAGAGGGGAAGTAAAGTGTATGGAGGTATTTAATCAGCAACAAATATGATGGCGCCTTAGCCGGTCTAAGTTGTTTATAAACTATGTTATTGATAGATTGGTCGCTGTGGGGAGGGTCGTAAAAGAGGACACTTTCTTGTTTGAGTTCCAGTGGTGACAACTCATGGTCGTGGGTATCTCGTACATGTCAGATGATTATGGTAAAAGCTACACACATAAATAAGATGGATTCGTGAATGTGGCCGGCCGGCGTGGCCGAGCGGTTCTAGGCGCTACAGTCAGGAACCGCGCGACCGCTACGGTCGCAGGTTGTAATCCTGCCTCCGGCATGGATGTGTGTGATGTCATTAGGTTAGTTAGGTTTAAGTAGTTCTATGTTCTAGGGGACTGATGACCTCAGAAAAGTCCCATAGTGCTCAGAGACATTTGAACCATTTTTCGTGAATGTGCATTATACTGATTTTCATCTTCAAATGTGTGAACTTTCTTACTTGTAGCAAGGAATACATATGCAATTAAGGCTGTTGTAACACATCGCACTTAGTAGAGGAAAAAATGACATTTTAAAGATTTGTTAATTGTTTCTGATTATACTTTATAACGCATTTTAAAATAAATTCAGCTATTGTCATTATTAATTAATCACATTTGCTACTCTCCTCTTCTGAGTTCTCATTGTACTTACAAGTGTTTTCATTTGTACATGTTAATGTGTAAATTGATTCTAAAACACAGAACACTGACGCCATCCTAATGTCCATGTGTCACTTTTGCATTTGCAAAAGCACAAATATCATTCATATGTTGGTTGCTCATGTTGTGGTCCATTAGCGGAGCTTGTTCCTTCAAGGACACACCATCTCCAAAACTGAATATAGTAAAAGCACAACTCGTCGAATGTTAAGTTTTTTTATTTGTATGGTGGCTGGACATAATCATTAAAATATAAAGTTGTATTTACATTATATGCGCTTTCACAGCATTGCAGTGAAAATTCATAAGTAATTCGGGCGAAATGTAAATGTTTCAGTGGATGTAAGACAAAACTAATCACTTCTTGTCAAGAATTGACTGTGAATGTCCAGAAATGTTTTTACAAAATTGCAAATCCTGTAGATATTTTTCAACCTCTTGCCCCTTAATGCTGAAACACGTTGTCTGAAACTTGTAAAGCGGGTGAATAAGCTCACTATTATTTTTATTTTATTTAATTTTTTTCATTTTTTTTAAATTTACATCATTCTGAAATCTGATTAATAATTTTTCGAGCATCACGAAGAAGAATTCTTTCAATAAAGCTTCTAGCTCTACGGGGTATCGTAAGAGGTGACCTGAATGTGCCCAAAATGGTTTCCTCGTCACTCATTTCGTTATTTAAACCCCACACAACACCGGGATTAATTTCATCATCCAACTATTGGCAGGAATGAGACAAAGAGCGCAGTAGCCAAGAAATGATGCCGACATGAAAGGGACAGTACCTTTCGCACGCCACCGATAGTGTCTGTTGGCTGAGGAAATTCCGCGTTCCAAGATTATTTTGTTTATGTAAGAGGAGCGTAAATAGAGCTTTTTGTTACTATTTTCAAAACGAACCGTAAAAATCGATCATGTGTGCGGAATTTTTTCAAGAAAGTTGGGGGGGGGGGGGATAATAGTTTGTGAAGTGTACCATCTGCATTACAGATTACAAACATGATCAGGGATCAGGACTAATTTAAGAGACCACTAAAATGAAAGCATGGTAACAACAAGAAACCACGAATTGGTAATAGAACTGAAAGGTGTTGGATCAACTTGTGAGCTAGATCAAGCTCAAGTGATGCAACCAAAAGAATCGAGAAGCTTCACAAAAAATTATTTTACAGAAGTCAGTTGTACGATGCCAGTTCAAAAGTAAAAAGAGAACTCGATTCCCTTTATGCATAAATGATTGCTATCGATATGCTTCTGTACAGAACTTACGACCACCAAGGTATGAAAATATTTGTTTATGCTTTAAAACGAAGATATGATATGCTAGTTAAGATGATCTTGATGAGGTCCCATACTCCGAGGAGCATAGGGGACGATGCGGGAGACCCGCACCGCTGTGCTAGGCCAGGTCCGAGCGGAGATGGTTTGCCATTGTCTTTCTCCGGCCGTAATTTTGAAGAATGATGATGATGAAGACAACAACACCCAGTCATCTCGAGTCAGGAAAACCCCCAGACCTCACCGGGAATCGAACCCGGGACCCCGTGCGTGGGAAGCGAGAACGCTACCGCAAGACCACGAGCTGCGGACTTGCCAGATAAAACTACACTTAAATATTTACTGATTTCAAAACTACAGGAAGAGATAAAAAATAAAGTAGAGAAAGCCCTTACAACATGTAATTTTTTTAGTGTTACAATAGATAGGTGGAAAATCAAAGCGAATGAAAGCGTTCTGCTATTGACTTGCCACCTTATTATAGACGAAAAATTAGTTTCAGCCACATTAAAAGTGACAAAAACTGCAGGTCATCACAACACAGAATCTATGCACATCTACCAAATATTTTTTTTAATGTAAGTCTGCAGGCTGTCTTGGCCGTTGTCACTGAAGTTAAAATCTTCTGGATTATTAGGCCGCGTCATTTTTTCTCTAAAATGATCGACGTTCCGACCCCTGTGCTGGGATCTTCCTCAGGATCCTCCGGTGTCCACTACTGCTAGAACACTGTCAGAGACGAGTGTTGCGTCCTCTTATAAAGCGGAATTTCCCCGCTTTCGTGGTGGAGAAGTGGTAGTATTTGACAAAATTCTTATGACTACCTTAGTGGGCCATTGTCATAGGTTGATATTCACGATCTGATGCAGAAGAAGGAGCGTTGTTGTCTAGTATCCTGTGGATACTATTGGTGGTCCATCGTCATTGGACGGAAAGGCATTATTCCACACTTTCGCTGGAGATGGGTTATTGGTTGAAATTCCTCCTCTTGCTATTGACTGGTCGTCCATACTACCACTTCTCCAAAGAAAGAGCGATATGCTTGTGACATTATCAGATTCTAGGTTTAAAGAGCTTGTTTCAGGACGTTTCAAGAGGCAGAGAACGCTGCACAAGTACTTCAGAAAGGGTATGCTGCTGTCATCGCATTAACTACAAGAATAATACCTGAAACAGAAGCATCTACTGATAAGTCTGACAGTTTGAAACTTCTTTTTGCCCAATTAGCAACAGCGTAGCGTTGATGTCGTTACACCACTCAGTGTTTCAACAATTAACGTACATCAGTATTTTGAAAAACCTGTGATATACAAGCATGTATGTGTATTAGAATATTGTGCTAAATCTAGCAGTATGTTGCGTGTAATGGCAATTAAATTTTTGTGGTATTCAGCGACTTCATTTCGTGCAGAGAGGGTTTCCTCCAAGGCAGGATGAATAATTACTTAAAAACGCAGCAGACTAAAGGAGAAGAATTTAAACACCTTACCAGTAACTTTTAATGTTGTAATTTAAATAACAGGCTAAACAACAAGTATTTAAATACCTTACTTTTTATAAAACAAAATTTGTATATCTTGTATTGTATTTTAAGCAATAAAAATTCTTAGAAAGCTATTTTTCATTAGAAATGCCTATCCAAAACAATCGATAGTTAATCAATTCGTCGATAGATGTTAAAAATACTATGGATAATATCGCACGAGTCACCTGTCGATGTTTAAATAACAAACTGAAATCATTTAGCAGGGAAATGTCGACATTGAGGACAGAGAATAAGTAAGAAAAGCAAAAAAAAAGGGGCACGGTATTTGAATGACACAATTTGGAAATGCAAACACCTAGGAAACGATCCAAAGGCAAGAACATATAAACAACAGTGACAGCAATATTGTGACACACACATATGAGAAAAGAACTGATACATCAAAAACTAAATGGCTTTTGGAAACCACGGAAATAAAAATTGTGTGTTCAAACACCTTATGGGTTTGCTGCCGGGTGACGTCGTCGACCATCGCCGATATTTCGACAGGAGCACACCATGCCATTCTCAAGGCACAACTGCAAGGAGGAAGCAATGTGCAATGGAATTTAATACCTCGGTTCACAGGGGAGAAACAAGGAAGTTACCACATACAGAACAAGTAACCGCAGAGTCAACATACAACCAAAGATAACCAACACAGAAATATCGATAGTGACTATTAATCAACAGGTGAGGTAGCACTAATTCTGTCCCTCTATTTTTTGATGAGAGACAGAGTCGGATTATGAGCAGCACTTAAGCAAAACCCACCATCTCTGTTTATAAGGTTGCTTGATAGTTTGATTTCATCAGCTTCCTTAATAACACTATCCGAATAGCTGGACACGCAAGCCAGAATCTCCGTGTTGTTGTATTCCATAGGATGACCGGTGTCAAGGCAATGTTCTGAAAAAGCGGATTTGCTCGGCTGTTGTAAGCGTGTGTGACGCTTATGTTCAAAGGTGCTACTTCATTGCTATTGTCACTCACCTATTGCACAAAAGGCTGATAGCGCAACACACGTTTGATCTGCCTCTCACTATAACCATTCTGACGAAAGGTGGTTCGAGATGTGATAGCTCAGCTGCCAAACTTTCATGGTCTGAGAATACGTGGGCCCTGTGAACCAAGGTACGAAGTACTCCTTCACGCTGAGCTGGATGGTGAAAACTATCAGCTCGCAGATACGATTCAGAGTGAGTAGGCTTCCTATAAACAGAATGTCCCAACGTACCATCAGTATTCCTTTTGACCAACACATCAAGGAAGGGAAGGCATCCATTCTTTTCCACCTCCATAGTGAACAGAATATTCGGGTGGATTGAATTCAGGTGTTCCAAAAACCGGTTTAAATTCCACCATGAGGCCAAACAACAAAAGTATCGACTACATATCTGAAAAACACGTAGGTTTGAAGGTCGCTGACTCCAATGCACGTTCCTCAAAGTCCTCCATAAACAAATTGGCTACGATAGGTGAAAACGGACTTCCCATTGCAACTCCATCAGTCTGTTCGTAGTACTGACCATTGAATAAAAAGTAAGTGGAAGTCGTATAGCTAAACATCTTGCTAGTTTGTTGAGCCCACTGTAGGTGGAAGTCGTATAGCTAAACATCGTGCTAGTTTGTTGAGCCCACTAGTAGGTGGGTGTGAACACCTCATTAAGAACTGTGCAGATTTCTTACTTCGATTGGAGGGATTACGTTTGAATGACTCTGATATTTTAGTCAGTTTTGACGTGGTTACTCTTTTCACTCACGGTCCTTTCTCTGATTCGTAGCAGCTAATTGAGGTTGAGTTTGATGTCGAGTTAACAAATTTGTTTCGACATGTGCTGGCTTCCACTTACCTTTTATTCAATGATCAGTACTACGAACAGACGGATCGAGTTCCGATGGGATGCCCGTTGTCACATATTGTGGCCAATTTGTTTATGGAGGACTTTGAGGAACGTGCATTGGAGTCAGCGACCTTGAAACGTGTTTTTTCAGAAATGTGACTATACTTTTGTTGTTTGGCCTCATGGTAGTCAGAATTTAAACCTGTTTTTGGAACACCCGAATTCGATCCACCCGAGTATTCAGTTCACTATGGAGGTGGAAAAAATGGATGCCTTCCCTTCCTTGATGTGTTGGTCAGAAGGAAGACTGATGGTACGTTGGGACATTCTGTTTATAGGAAGCCTACTCACACTGAATCGTATCTGCGAGCTGATAGTTGTCATCATCCGGCTCAGCGTGAAGGAGTACTTCGTACCTTGATTCACAGGGCCCACGTATTCTCAGACCCTGAAAGTTTGGCAACTGAGCTATCACTTCTCGAAGTCACCTTTCGTCAGAATGGTTATAGTGAGAGGCAGATCAAACGTGCGTTGTGCCATCAGCCTTCTGTGGAACGGGTGAGTGACGATAGCAACGTAATGGCACCTAAGTCTACGGCCTTTTTGCCTTACGCAGGAAGCGTTTCCAATAGGATTGGCCCTATTTTGCGGAAATATGATGTGAAATGTGTTTTTCGACCACCTTCTAAGACTAAGGCCCAGTTGGTGTCCGTAAAAGATGATCTTGGTTTGCGTAGGGCTGGTGTCTATCGTATTCCTTGCAGTTGTGGCATGTCATATATTGGTCAGACAATCAGAACTGTGGAAGACCGGTGTATTGAAGATAAGCGTCACACACGCTTACAACAGCCGAGCAAATCCGCTATTGCAGAACATTGCCTTGACACCGGTCATCCTATGGTATACAACACGGAGATTCTGGCTTGCGCGTCCAGCTATTGAGATAGTGTTACTAAGGAAGCTGTTGAAATCAAACTATCAACCAACCGTATAAACAGAGATGGTGGATTTTGTTTAAATGCTGCTTGGAATCCGGCTCTGTCTCTCATAAAAAACAGAGGGACAGAATAAGTGCTATCTCACCTGTTGATTAATAGTCACTATCGATATTTCTGTATTGGTTATCTTTGGTTGTATCTTGACTCTGCGGTTACTTGTTCTGTGTGTGGTACCATCCCTGTATCTCCTCTGTGAACCGACGTATTAAATTCCACTGCACTAGCTTCCTCCTTACAGTTGTGCCTTGAGAATGGCAGGTGTGCTCCTGTCGAAATATCGGCGGTGGTCGACGACGTCACCCGCAGCAAACCCGTAAGCAATTTGAACATTCAGTTCGCCGGGAAAAGCTGAGGTCTCACAAAAATTGTGTAGTGAATTCGACGGAATACACTGACACCCAGACAGAGAAGTGAAGGCTTTAGAAAAGAATGTAAATGGGACCCCATTAATGAGGGAGTGCATAAGGGAAAGCACGAATGGAAAAACACGTAGACATGATGGATGGGATGATTGAGAAAATCGTAATAATAAGTCACCACCTGCTAAAAGAAGTATAGGCTATCCAAGGAAACGATGGAGTGCCAGTCTCAATATACATTATAGTTTACTGAATAAATTATGCTTTAGCCTAACAGGAAAGGTGCGAGAAGAAGAAAAATGAAACAAATGTATTTCGGTAAGTTAATGAAAGGTGACTGGAAATGTACTCTTTATTAAAGGAAATTCGGTCATGCAATGGTGAATATGCAACCAGACTTCCAGATGTAATGAACACTGGGCTGCAACTGATCTGTAATATCGCGGTGGTAGTGAAAGTTACAGCATGTATCTCAACTTTACTACACGCCGAATTTATTTTAAATACTTTTCGAAATTTAGTGAAAAATACGAGTAAATTTAAGTTTAATATGTGTGCTGATCCTATTGTGACTCAAGACATTGTAGTCACCGAGAGCGTAAGGTGACTTCAGTTGGGTACAAAGTATGTATAAATGTTCTAAAACCTTCAAACTTTCGTCACTTATGAAGTCTACTTAGGATTACATAAAGACAGTTATTTGTTCAGTGTAGGTGAGATTAATAGACTTGTGGTAACGATAACTTTACTGAGATAAAGCAGGTGAACGTCTGTAGCAGAAGTCCGCGAACGGACTATCATCCAGACTGCAGTTAGGGTGCAGCCCTTGTGCAGTGAAGAACCAAGGAAGCTGGTACACTTACCTAATCTCGTGTAGGCCTGCCAATAACACGCAGAAGTGCCGCAACACGACCTGACATGGACTCGACTAGTGTCTGAAGTAGTGCTGAAGGGAATCGACATCCTGCAGTGCTGTCCATAAATCCCTAAGTGTACGAGGGGGTGGAGATATCTTCTCCACAGCAAGTTGCAAGGCATCTCAGATATGCTCAGTAACGTTCATGTCTGGGAGTCTGGTGGTCAGCTGAAGTGTTTAAAACCAGGAGCCACGCCGTAGCACTTCTGGACGTGTGGGGTCCTATTGTCCTGCTGGATTTGCCGAAGTCCATCGGAATGCACAATGGACATGAATGGATGTAGGTGATAAGACATGATGCTTACGAACATGTCACCTGTAAGAGTCGTATGTAGACGTATCAAGTGTCCAATATTACTCCAACTGCACACGTCCCACACCATTACAGAGCCTCCACCAGCTTGAGCTCCTGCTGACTTGCAGAATCTATGGATTCAGGAGGTTGTCTCCATAACAGTACCTGTCCGTCCGCTCGATACAATTTGAAGCGAGACTCGTCCAACCAGGCAACATGTTTCCAGTCATCGATAGTCCACTGTCGGTGTTGATGGATTCAGGCGAGGCGTAAAGCATTCTGTTGTACAGTTATCAATGGTACACGAGTGGTCCCTCGGCTCCGAAAGACCATATCGTTGATGCTTCGATGAATGGTTCGCAGGCTGACACTTGTTGCTGCACCAGAATTAAAATCTGCAGCAGTTTGCGTTAGGGTTGCGCTTCTGTCATGTCGAAAGATTCTCTTCAGTCTTCTTTGGTTACGTTCTTGCAGGATCTTTATCCGGCCGCAGCGATGGCGGACATCTGATGTTTTACCAGATTCTAGATATTCACGGTTTACTAGCTAAATGATCGTACGGGAAAATCCCCACTTCATCGCTACCTCGGCGATGATGTGTCCCATCGCTCGTACGCCGACTATAATACCACATTCGAACCTACTTAACTATTGATAACCTGCCATTGTAGCAGCAGTTAACCGATCTAAGAACTGCGCCAGACTCTTGTCTTACACAGGCGTTGCCGACCACAGCGCCGTATGCTGCCTGTTTACATTTCTCGGTATTTGAATAAGCATACCAATACCAGTTTCTTTGGTACTTCAGCAATTGTCACTTGAGGAACAGATCCATTAGAGATATTCCAACCCTTCAAAAGCTGTCCAAGTCAGCTGTTAGTGATGTGATTCCCAACTATAAATGCTAAGGATGTACCTTTCTATTGTACTGTATTGTATGGAACCGTGGGCTTAGAAACAAAGGAGAGACGTCGTCCCCGCCATAGTCCTCTGTGGTTCACAACCCCTCAAAAGGCTACAGCAGTCCACTCACCTCACCGCCGCTCCATATCGAACCCAGGGCTATTGTGTGGTTCGGCCCCCAGTGGACCCCGCCCCACCCCCAACCCCCGCCCCCCTCCCGGGAACTTCTCACACCAGACGAGTGTAACCCCAGTGTTTGCGTGGTAGAGTAACTATGTTGTACGCATATGTGGAGAAAGTCTTTGCGCAGCAATCGTCGATATAGTGTAACTGAGGCGGAATAAGGGGAACCAGCCCGCATTCGCAGAGACAGCTGGAAAACCGCCTTAAAAACCATCCACAGACCGGACGGCACACCGGATCTCGACCGCGTTAGACCGCACGGCTAACCGGGCAGGCTAAGGAACTACCTTAGTTCTACTAAGACCTAGCAGCCCTGAATAGGTAAACAGAGACCATTGAGCATGGCGGATGGTGGTTGTAAGAAATCACTGGTGAGTTTCAAAGTGCTACCGGTAATGGTAGCTACCGCTATTGCTGTGCTTAAAGAGACAAAAAAAATGGCTACAGTGGTCGAGCAATTCCTCTAAGCCGATTTGGTTGCCAATGCTAAGCAACGCTTGAGGTGGTGTAAACAGCGACGTCACTAGACGCTGTATGAGTGGAAACGAGTAATTGAGGGTGACGAATCGCACCACACCCTTTGGGAAACAGATGGAAGGATTACGGTTGGGCGTGTGACAGGAGAACGTTACCTGACATTGTGTGTGATGGCAGTAGTGGAAGACAGTGAATAGGATATTAAGGTATGGAGATGTCTCTCGAGGTTATGGTGTGGTCCCCTTATTGCGCTTAAGAAAACAGGACTGTGTACAGCGTACAGTAGAGACGATGACGATAACAGCATGACAGTGCACCTTGTCATAAGGCAGCAACTGTGAGGTAAGTGTTTGGTGGACAATAACGTTTCCTACTTGGACTGGCCTGCTCCGAATATCCATCTGAAACCAGTGGCACAACATCAGGATTAGCTAGGGCGTCGACGTCCTTACAGACCACAACATCCAATACCAATACCGTTTCTTGTTTCGGCTCTTGAGAAAAACTAGTCTGCCTTCCCCGACATACATTCAGACATCTCATAGGAAGTGTCACAGTAGCGCTGAAACCATCATAAAGGAGAAGGAACGACGCGCGGCATTTTAATGTCCACTATTAAGTATCCGGATTTTTTGATCTGATAATGCACAAATAAAAAATAACAAGTTTTGCATCACCTCGGTTACGAGAGTTCCGGAACCTGTACAGAAAATTTGAACAGAGATCAACATAAACATCATTTCCGCCCATTTTACTGCTTGTGAAAACCACACATTGCATGTTGTACCTCCATACAACGAGACCTTCAGAGGTGGTGGTCCAGACTGCTGTACGCACCGATACCTCGAATATCCAGTAGCACGTCCTCTTACATTGTTGCATGCATGTATTCGTCGTGGCATACTATCCACAAGTTCATCAAAACACTGTTAATCTAGATTGTCCCACTCCTCAATGGAAATTCGGCGTGGATCCCTCAGAATGGTTGGTGGGTCACGACGTCCATAAACAGCCCTTTTCAATCTATCCCAAGCATGTCGATAGGGTTCATGTCTGGAGAACATGCTGGCCACTCTAGTCGAGCGATGTCGTTATCCTGAAGGAAATCATTCACAAAATGTGCACGATGGGATGCGAACTGTCGTTCATTAAGACGAATGCCTCGTCAATATGTTGCCGATATGGTTTGCACGCCGGTTGAATGGCCGAGCGGTTATAGGCGCTACAGTCTGGAACAGCGCGACCGCTACGGTCGCGGGTTCCAATCCTGCCTCGGGCATGGATGTGTGTGATGTCCTTAGGTTAATTAGGATAAAGTAGTTCTAAGTTCTAGGGGACTGATGACCTCAGAAGTTAAGTCCCATAGTGCTCAGAGCCATTTGAACCATTTGAAGCCATGGTTTGCACTATCGATCGGACACGATCAAACCGTGGTATTCACCGTCTACGTATGGTTGAATTACAGACAACACGAAACATGTATCTCCTTCCCGGTGGAAAGATTGGAACTGATAGGCTGTCTGACCCCCTCCGCCTAATAAGCGCTGCTCATGCGTGGTTGTTTACATCTTTGGGCTGGTTTAGTAAAAGAGACTGTGACTGTGATACAATATCCGCAACCAACGTCTATCTTCAGGAGTTCTGGGAACTAGAGTGATGTTCAAGTGTTTGTGAAATCTTATGGGACTTAATTGCTAAGGTCATCAGTCCCTAAGCTTACACACTACTTAACCTAAATTATCCTAAGGTCAAACACACACCCATGCCCGAGGGAGGACTCGAACCTCCACCGGGACCAGCCGCACAGTCCATGACTTCAGCGCCTGAGACCGCCTGAGACCGCTCGGCTAATCCCGCGCGGCGAACTGGGGTGATGGAACACCTTTTTTGGTGTGTGTATATGCAGGAATGCTAGTCCTGTAACTTTTGCAGAAGAGCGTCTGTGAAGTTTGGCATATGGGAGATGTACTGGCGGATGTAAAGCTGCGAGGACGAGTTGCCAGTTGCACTTGCGTGGCTAAGTTGGTAGAGCACTGGCTCACTTGGGACAAGCGTTCCAAGCTCAAGTGTCGGTCCAGCATACAGTTTGAAACTGCAAGGAAGTTTCAGTTAATGTTTACGTCCACCCAACACTCACAATACATCATCATCCCCGAAGACGAGATTGTGAGCTAGTGTCACCCAAACTAAATTTTCAGGTTGAAGAATCCTTACAAGTAAATATTAGAAGATATGTAATACTCATACTCCTAATTTGCGTGAAAAACTTTTTCGTAGTTGCTTCATATTTAAAATATGTTCAGTAATAGTATTAGTTATACTTAATTAATGGAAAAAATAAATTTTATTAAAGTTTTACTAGTGATTATGCTAGTTAGCAGTGCGAACTTGGCTTGCAGAGGAATCCATTATATCCACTATCGTCGCAAAAGCGACGTCTAGAAGTAGAACATACCTTTAATCTACTGATGCTGCAGTACAGTTCGCAAGCCAGTATTCTATATCTTACAAAAGCGATCGTCGCTATTTAATGCGTATCGAAATGACACCGAGTTTTGAAAGGGAGGGCAATGTAAGCAGTTGCGAGAAAGAAGTTTGTGACGCTTTCATCTGGTAACGGAACAGGAAAGGTTATCGTGAATGAAATATGAAGAACTATGTCCTCATGTGGGCTACGTGTAATAAACTAAAGAGCAGCAAAGTAGTGATAAAGGAATATCGTGTTTGCACATTTCGTTGACCAACTTTCAAGAGTATACGTCGATATCAGCGTATATACGTTTACGGCAACGAACTGTCGTGCTACTTCCCCGTTATTTATCCGAACCGATGAGCAACGATATCAGATGTTGTTAGAAACGCCTTGTGTTATTTCAGCAGGAACAGAACGCACCGTCTTAATGATGTAGACAAACAGTGCGAGGCAAAGAAATTGTCACAGGAAAAGAAATTCCCATTTCAGAAAAGCCAATCATCTTGAAAGGAAAATTCCCACTCGGCGTGAGTCGATCCGCCGTACGCCTTCGGGTCAAGAAGCATCGAACGGCGTGTTGACCGAGCAGTGGCGAAGGGGCGCCGTCCCCCGCACCATAAATTGCTGGCACTCGCCACAAAAATTCGCCGTCCCGCTGAGTAGTGTTTCACAACACGGCCAGCGCGGGGAATAATGGCTGCGATAAATAATTGATAGGGCCATTTGTGGACGGCGGGAGAGGGAAAGCGCGGCCCACTCGAGCCGAGTGACAGCCTGCCGGCCGCACGCCACGCGCCCCCGAGACCGGCTCGGCGTCTAGCGTGGCCGGCAGACGTGCGTACAGATAATGCGCGAGGCGGTGCGTGCGGCGTGGGTGCGTGAGGCCGGGGCATTAGCCACCCGCGTGCTGCGCGACGGCTCGTTAGTGGCACACCCCAACCAGAGTCGGTAAGGCCGACCGCTGCAGCGTTGCCGATATGTGGAATTTTACGCTTTGAGCTATGTGCAGCTTCACAGCATTTCACGCTCCGACGGGTGCAGACGCCTCAGCCTGTTGTACGCTTAAAAGCAGCACTTCGCGGTTTGGAAGTGCTTGACTATTAGTCCTAATGAGACACGTTACTTTCTGTCTATTGGAATTTACTCATTTACCTCCATAAGGGCCGGTCAGGGTGGCCGAGCGGTTATAGGCGCTTCAGTCTGGAACCACGCGACCGCTACGGTCGCAGGTTCGAATCCTGCCTCGGGAATGAATGTGTGGGATGTCCTTAGATTAATTAGGTTTAAGTAGTTCTAAGTTCTATGGGACTGATGACCTCAGATGTTCAGTCCCATAGTGCACAGAGCCATTTGAATCTCGATGGGTATTGGAATAACCACGTCCTGCTACCGTGTCAAATAGTTCACATGGCTCGGAGCAATATGGGACTTAACATCTGAGGTCATCAGTCCCATAGAACTTAGAACTACTTAAACCTAATTAATCTAACGACATCACACACATTCATTCCTGAGGCAGGATTCGAACCTGCGACCGTAGCGGAAGCACTGTTCCGGACTGAAGCGCCTAGAATCGCTCGGTCACAACGGCCGGCGCTGTCGTGTCCTAACACGGGACAGAGTGAAGACACGGGGTTACAAGGCAGTCTGCAAATGCAGAAAGGCAAACTTCCAGTGAAGACGGATCGACTGTTCGCAGTAATGCCAAGCACTGTCACAAGGGGCGTACGAGAGGTGCCGATTTTAAAACTCTTTAGGGTGCTCGCACCGCAGGAGACTGGGAGGTCTGATTAACACTGTTTATCTGCAATAATTAGGAGGGAATTAGATTTGGGAATGAGACACTTAAAGTAGTAAAGGAGTTTTGCTATTTGGGGAGCAAAATAATTGATGGTGGTCGAAGTAGAGACGATATAAAATGTAGACTGGCAATGGCAAGGAAAGCGTTTCTGAAAAAGAAAAAATTGTTAACGTCGTGTATAGATTTAAGTGTCAGGAAGTCGTTTCTGAAAGTATTTGTTTGGAATGTAGCCATGTATGGAAGTGAAACATGGACGATAAATACTTCGGACAAGAAGAGAATAGAAGCTTTCGGAATGTGGTGCTACAGAAGAATGCTGAAGATTAGATGGGTAGATTACATAACTAATGAGGAGGTATTGAACAGAATTGGTGAGGAGTATGTGGCACAACTGGACTAGAAGAAGGGATCGGTTGGTAGGACATGTTCTGAGGCATCAAGGGATCACAAATTTAGTATTCGAGGGCAGCGTGGAGAGTAAAAATCGTAGAGGGAGACCAAGAGATGAATACACTAAGCAGATTCAGAAGGATGTAGGCTGCAGTACGTACTGGGAGATGATGCAGCTTGCACAGGATAGAGTAGCATGGAGAGCTGCATCAAACCAGTCTCAGGACTGAAGACCACAACAACAACAACAACATCTGCGATAAAACTAACTACTATACTAAAGACTTAGATAAAAAATTAGGTCGCACAGCAGAAGTCAGTGTTTGAGCCCATGGAGTTAGCACTGACAGAAGCAGCGAATACAAGCAGCATTTTAAGTACAAACTCTGAGAGCAGCACTGCAAGTGACAGAAACAGATTTGTCGGAGCTTACCAAGGCTGGCAATGAGCGACAACGAGTTGGCGTCCCAACGAACTCCGTCTGACTACAAAAACGTAGGTTTCTCAAGGATTGTGGTGGCGCAGTTATTCTTCCCTCCGGTATTCGACCCACCAATCCCTCTGCAGTTTACAAGCTTCAGCCCAACTGACGAATGGCTCTTTACCTGCAAGTTGCCTCTAACCAAAGACTTTCAGAGTCCTTCCATTCTCCTACTAGGTAGGTAGGGGGGCCAACCGTAAGTTGCGGCACACATTAAGTGGGAGGGATGGCGTCAATAAAGTGTGACATTGTATGACAAGTCGGGTGGGGGACGAGTCGTAAGCTTCGCCACGTCACATAAAAAGAGTTTTGTTTGGTTTCGCATTACAACTCTACACTTCTCTCCAACGAATAACTTTACAACATTACCATATCTACCGTTATTGTTTACTGAGCTTTTGATTTGTTTCCATCACTTTCTGGCATTTGGTGGCCATGCGATGTGATTGTTGTTCACACCCGCTGTACCTACGGTATCTCGCATCGGCCACCTTTGATGCCTTTGAGGCTCTGACAAAAACCGCCACGGCTCAGACTGTATACAGCTCGAATTGTATATAGCATTCAGTCGAAACTTGACTTTCGCTGAGTGGTAACTTGTTTCTGTGGTTTTACTATTTACGATTGTCAATGTGTATAACAAATTTAATATGAGTAAAAAAATGATTTCGGTATTCTTCACCGCAAACTATTAGAAGTATCATAATAAACAAAATACGCAAGACGAAGTTAACACCTTATGGCGAAGCTTAAAATGCAGTGATAACGTTGAAAGTAAATTGGATTCGAAAATCAAAGTACTGCAAATAAAACTGAAGTAAAAGAAAGAGACATTTATGGATTTTTGGAAAATTTTTTCGTTGTCCAAACCATCTAAACAACAAGAGGCCGTTGCCGTAAAAGCAAGTTGGAGTTTTACAGCATTTTAACATTACGTTCTCCACCGCCAGAGTTATTTAGTGTCCTGTGGCAAATTGGAAAACACAATAATCCAGTCAGCTAAGTTCAGTTGTTATTCACTGATTATTACAAATCAGAATCGGCAATCACATCTTTCTGTCTGTTGGAGGTAACCCCGGAAGGTACAGGGTCGATTTCAGTGCAGTTCTCACTATCGTGTAGCTGGATTCTTCTGGGCGATGTACACTGAAGAGCCAAACAAACTGATACACCTGCCTAATATCGTGTAGGGCCCCCTAGAGCACACAGAAGTGCCCCAACACGACGTGGCATTAACTCTACTAATGTATGAAGTAGTGCTCGAGGGAATTAACACCACGAATCCAGCAGGGCTATTCATAAATCCGTAGGAGTATGAGGGGGTGGAGATCTCTTCCGAACAGCACATTGCAAGACAACCCAGTTATGTTCTATAATATTCATGTTTGGGGTGTTTGGTGCCCAGCGGAAGTGTTTAAACTCAGAAGAGGGTTCGTGGAGGCACTCTGTAACAATTGTGGACGTGTGGGCTGTCGCATTGTCCTGGTGGAATTTCCCAAGCTCGTCGATATGCACAATGAACACGAATGTTAGAAAAAAATGTTCAGATGTGTGTGAAATCTTATGGGACTTAGCTGCTAAGGTCATCAGTCCCTAAATTATCCTAAGGACAAACACACACACACCCATACCCGAGGGAGAACTCGAATCTCCGCCGGGATCAGCCGCACAGTCCATGACTGCAGCGCCCGAGACCGCTCGGCTAATACCGCGCTGCCCGACACGAATGGGTGCAGGTGATCAGACAGGATGCTTACGTGTGTGTCACCTGTCGGAGTCGTATCTAGACGTATCAGGGATCCCATATTGCCCCTTTTGGGCCCAGGTGAGGCGTAACGTTTAGTGTCGTACAGTCATCAAGGATACACGAGTGAGCCTTCGGCTCCAAAGACCATATCGATGATGTTTCGTTGAACAGTTCGCACGCTGATACTTGTCGGCGGCCCAGCATTTGAATTCTGCAGCAATTTGCGGAAGAACTCCAATTTTGTTACGTCGGACGATTCTCTTCAGTCGTCGTTTGTCCCGTTCTTCCAGGATCTTTTTCCGGCGGCAGCAATTTCTGAGATTTGATGTATTACCTAATTCGTGATATTCACGATACACTCGTGAAAAGGTCGTACGGGAAAATCCCCACTTGATGGCTACCTCGGCAATGCTGTGTCCCATCGCTCGTGTGCGGACTGTAACACCACATTCAAACTCACTTAAATCTTGATAACCTGCCACTGCAGCAGCAGTTAACCGATTTAACAACTGCCCCAGACACTTGTTGCTTGTTGTCTTATACAGCGTTGACGACCGCAGCGCCTGTCTACGTACCTCTGTATTTGAATATGCTTGTCTATACCATTTCCTTGGCGCTTCATTGTAGTAGACATATGTGCAATGTCCATATTCAACAATTAAATCCATGCTTATAACTGCGGAAATAATCCGAACAGCACATAACAAATGAAAGCCAGTTGCCGCAAACAGTACCTAAATCAACGCCTTGTAAGAACTCCTGTAGGAATAAATCTCTAGTACTCGAATCTGAGCTCAATAGTTTGCTCATAGTGCGCGATGGCGTCATGGTGACAGATGAAACAACAAAAAGACTAACGGTATTAGGGAAAGACATTCTACAGGTAAAAAACATACACTGCTGGCCCCTAAAATTGCTACACCACGAAGATAACGTGCTACAGGCGCGAAATTTAACCGACAGGAAGGAGATGCTGTGATATGCAACAGAGTAGCTTTTCATAGCATTCACACAAGGTTGGCGCCGGTGGCGACACCTACAGCGTGCTGACATGAGGAAATTTTCCAACCGATTTCTCATACACAAACAGCAGTTGTCCGGCGTTGCCTGGTGAAACGATGTTGTGATGCTTCGTGTGAGGAGGAGAAATGCGTACCATCACATTTCCGACTTTGATAAAGGTCGGATTGTAGCCTATAGCTACTGTCGTTTATCGTATCGCGACACTGTTGCTCGCTTTGGTCGAGATACAATGACTGTTAGCAGAATATGGAATAGGTGGGTTCAGGAGGGTAATATGGAACGCCGTGCTGGATCCCAACGGCCTCGTATCACTAGCAGTCGAGATGACAGGCATCTTAGCCGCATGGTTGTAACGTATCGTGCAGCCACGTCTCGATCCCTGAGTCAACAGATGGGAACGTTTGCAAGACAACAACCATCTGCACGAACAGTTAGACGACGTTTGCTGCAGCATGGACTATCAACTCGGAGACCATGGCAGCGGTTACCCTTCACGCTGCATCACAGATAGGAGCGCCTGCGATGGTGTACTCAACGACGAGTCTGGGTGCACGAATGGCAAAACGTCATTTTTTCGGATGAATCCAGGTTCTGTTTACAGCATCGTGATGGATGCATCCGTGTTTGGCGACATCGCAGTGAACGCACATTGAAAGCGTGATTTCGTCATCGCAGTACTGGCGTATCACCCGGCGTGATGGTATGGGGTGCCATAAGTTACACGTCTCGGTCACCTCTTGTTCGCACTGACGGCACTTTGAACAGTTGACGTTACATTTAAGATCCCTGCGAAACCCTACATTTCAGCAGGATAATGCACGACCGCATGTTGCAGGTCCTGTACGGGCCTTACTGGATACAGAAAATGTTCGACTGCTGCCCTGGGCAGCACATTCTCCAGATCTCTCATCAACTGAAAACGTCTGGTCAATGGTGGCCGAGCAACTGGCTCGTCACAATACGCCAGTCACTACTCTTGATGAACTGTAGTATCGTGTTGAAGGTGCATGGGCAGCTGTACCTGAACACGCCATCCAAGCTCTGTTTGACTCAATGCCCAGGCGTATCAAGGCCGTAATTACGGCCAGAGGTGGTTGTTCTGGCCTCTGATTTCTCAGGTTCTATGCACCCAAATTGCTTGAAAATGTTATCACATGTCAGTTCTAGTATAATATATTTGTCCAATGAATACCCGCTTACCATCTGCATTTCTTCTTGGTGTAACAGTTTTAATGGCCTGTAGTGGATTGAAGAGAAAGATAACTGCAGTCGTATGACAGAAAGAAATCGTAATTTTTAAAATCAAAAAGCTCTAGAAATTACTGAAAGAAATTTCAACTTAGCAGCAGCTTATAAAATTCGAAATACTGTTGGTCGGTCTAGAGTAGAGGAAAACCAATCCTGTTGTATAATGGAGAAAGCAGCTTTTGGCGGTGCAGCTGGTGATCGCCGTAGCACTGAAATTATAAGGTGCTTCAACACATTGGGGGACTTATTAGCCGAACTATGGAAACATGGTTGTATTTAAGACTCCTTCCCAGTTGTGTCAATACAGAGGCAACACGTTAACAGTTCCTGTGAAATTGTGAAATCCACACTCTACGCTTCATATAAAGCATTCTGTACAGATACCATGAAAATCCTCTATTCTTTGACTTCAATTCTGTGCCACGGTCAAGTATTCTGTTGACCTATGGATGACAAAGCACGTGTGCCATTAGGTATTACAGTGGCAAATGCTCAAGCACCATTATTGATGCACCTTGACTACCGTTAAATTTACAGATGATGATTTAGTTGTCGCTGAAAAACATACTTATTGCATTTTTTTATGCAGATATTGTAACAAAGAAATGTAGTGAAGGGAAACCTAAAGCCATGACACAAAAAAACCGTATTAACTCTGGGCCTACATTCTAGCGATCTGTAATGGAAAACATTCTTCCTCTAAAGCACAGAATAAAGCCACATACGTACATATAGTTTCAGAACTACCAGCTTCAGACAAATTAATAAGAACTCGAGAAGATTAGGTAAGACACATGTTTATTTTCCCGCTGAGAATCCATTATACGAGAGAGATAAAGTTCGTCTTGTACAACATTTTAAAGATTTTGACTTTTATGCTATTTAAATTGCCACAAATGCTCCAGAAAGAAGCACATTTAACAGAGTGGAGAAACGAATGGCATCTCAACTGCGAACTTACTGGAGTTGTGTTAAGGCATTACAGTTTCAGTTCATGTCTTAATTACAGTAATAGAGCTACGGACGTAGAGCTAGATAGTCGTAATTTTGAGAGTGCAGATACCATGCTGGCTAACATTTGGAACCAATTCGTTATTGACGATTTTCCTGTGGTTGCCGAATACACCATGCCACCAGATCCGAGACAAGATGTCGTACTGGTTACGACATTGAAAAATTATGCTACGTGGTACACAAATCACGTACGTGATCACAACATTTCGTAAAGTGAGAGGTTGTTGCGTTTTGCGCCGTGCGACGATCTCGCCTGTGGCGATTATAAGGAGAGATTTTATTTTATCATCACCTATTTTGATCAAACATTCTTCAGACGGGTGCGTACCCGCAGGAAATGACGACTCCGATGTTGAACTTGCTCCGCTGTTACTACAGTTCTCTTTGGATCTCCGAGCGTCACCACATGTAAGCCAAATTCCGTGCGACGGCTGTTGCCCCAGTGTCGAGGCTTACTTATTGAAATGATTGTGTGGCATCTGTACCCTATATTTTTCATCACATAAAGCCACTAACATACACATGTAATCAAATAAAAGTCAACGAGAGGTTTTGCCTATTATGAAGATTCATCCTCAAGGAATTGCAGCCAGCCCTGCCAGAGAAGTTCTTTGTTTGATAAACGATGATGATGCTATGTGGTTGAATGAAGATGACGTGGACGCAAAGCGTGCTCCTAAGATTAGCCAAATCAAGAACGAAGTGACTGCGTACCAGTCATCAATAATATAAAGGAATGGGTTGCAAGTCCTTGGAAAAAAGTTGATTAAATTTTGTATCACTCATTCGATTTATGACGTTTTGTAAATTTTCTAAAACGTTTGATTTTTTCTTGATTTTATGAAAAAAAGATTTTATGTAGAAATAGATAAATAATTTAGGAAGTATTGTTGAAAGTTAATAATTTTTACATTTAAAACCGAAAAATGTGTTACGTCTCACCAGGGAGGATCAAAAAATTGTGGCCACGTGTGAAAAGGGGGCGGGGGAAGGGGGGGCTGCTCCAAAATCCATGAAATTGGTGTGACGTAATTTATGGATGGCCCCTAGGGACGTATCAGGACTTCACATTAACAAACTCCGAGTTCGGTAGCAACAGCATGGAAAAGAATGTTAAACGCTGCTCTTCGTGTTACATCCAACAAAAATAGTATTTATATCACTTGGCCCCACCTATAGGCCTTTCGTGATTGAGGTCCGCTGTTGTAGCTCTCTCCTCAGTGTAAAACCGCTAACGTTAGGCTTCTCAGGAGCTAGTGTCAACCTGCTGCGTCTGCTAAGACGTGGCTTTTTCCGACCATCTTCTACTGTGACTCCTGCAACAGTGTCTAGACGCTCTGTGGAGTTCCCAGTTAATTCTCTGAAGTAAAGCTTCTCCCCAGAGACAGCTGTCCAGAGCGTCTGCCATTCGCAGGACACTACAGTTACTTTTGACCTCCAATAACCTAAACGATACCACTTTTCCCTGGTCTCTGCAATGTGTCTCTGATTTCCTATCTTTGTGTGCCCTTGCTGTTTTCTGACAGCTTTAAGCTTAATAATGGCCAAGTCATTACGTCGTACTGAAGAGACGAATTATGTGGTTCAACCTGGAAAGCTGTTTAAAATACAGGCTGTACCAGACGTGTCTGCAGCATGCATAATACATTTTGTTTTCATTAAAGAGGGTTTCTCATAGCAGGTCTCACTGAAGCTACTAAACAGAAACAGTTCTTGTTTCATGACGTGCTGAAAAAACTGATGCCTCCGAAATTTTTATATGAACGCTCTTTTTAATAAAACAAATGAGGCCCTGGGAACCATAAGGGCCTAAAGCACACCGACGTTACTTTTGAGATTGTAAAATGTCTGCATGCTCCAGAGATCTGCTGGTCTTATGGTGAACAAGCCTTACAAATGCTTTACCCCTGTGCTGTACGAGGTGCATTCAAGTTCTAAGGCCTCCGATGTTTTTTCTCCGGACTGGAAAGAGATAGAACATTTACCAAAAGCTGTTTCACCGATTTCCCTGACACTGACTTCCATATGGGCCCTAAGCACAAATTTTCTTTGCTGTGGGATCGTTTATTGGCTACACTGATGCCCATTTCTTCACAAGAGCTGGAATCTTTTAAAGATATGCCTCACTACAACCTCATGATACATGGTTTCACCATCTCTGTCTGCAATATGGACGCTGAGGATTTCAGAACCTGTAAGAGTGTTAATTAATCTAGTACCAAGCCAAGAATTGATGGTAGTGGTAAGAACGTATATTTCCGAAATGTTGCAAAGATTAAGTTTTCAACAGGTTGCCATGGACTATCGGTTTACGTAACATATTCTCCACTGCGGAAGTCAATGGAAACCATTGCGTTAAGGACTCAAAATGTGCATCCACAGGAAATGTGGCCTGTAACTGAGAAAGCTTCACGACGATCTCTCCATTGGTTAAAGATTCCGGAATAGTCCCCCATTCGAATCTCCGGTAGGTGTCTCCCAAGGGGGAGGTGACCATCAGAAGACGTCTGAATAGCCGATGAAAGGATAACGTTCTACGACTCGGGGCGTGGAATATCGGAAGACTGAACGTGATAGGGAAGTTACAGTATCTTAAAAGGGAAATAATACGGCTCGATTTAGATTTGGCGGGGACCAGTGAAGTGAAATGCAAAAAGACAATCTTTCTGGTCAGACCAGTACAGGGGAACATCAACAGCAGCAGAATATGGTATAACCGGAGTGGGATTCGTTATGAATAATACAAGCCGACGTCGTAAGCTGTAGATGAAGAGATAGAGAAAGTGTACGAAGATATTGAACGGGTTATTCAGTATGTAAAGGGAGATAAAAAACTAACAGTCGTGGGAGACTGAAATGTTGTGTCAGGGTTACGGGAAAATATGGACTTGGTACTAGAAGAGAAAAACTAATTGAGTTCTGTAGTGTATTTCAACTAGTAACCGTGAATATTCCGTATAAGAATCAGAAAAAGAGGAGGTACACTTGCAAAAGGCCGGGGGGTACTGGAAGATTTCAGTTAGATTACATTATGGTCAGACAGAGATTCCGAAATCCGATGCTGAATTCTAAGGCATGAGCACGAGCAAATACGGAATCAGATCACAAGAGATGGCTGAAGTTTAAGAGACTAATCAGGAAAAACCAATGCACACAGAAAAAGGAAGAGGGATGGACATTTCTAAATAGGATAATCATAGAAGTTGAAAAGAAAAACATAGGTACAAACAAGGTAACTGCGAAGAAATAATGGGTAAAAGAAGAAATACTTCAGTTGATCGATGAAAGGAAAAAGTACAAAAACGCTCAGGGAACTTCAGGTATACGGAAATACAAGTAACTTAGGAATGAAATAAATAGGAAGTGCAGGAAAGCTGCGATGAAACGACTGAATGAAAAATACGAAGAAATAGAAAAGTTGGAAGGACTGAATCAGCACACAGAACAGTCTAAAAAACTTTCGGTGAAATTAGAAGCAAGGGAGGTAACACCAAGAGTGCAAAAGTATTTCCCTTGATAAATGGAGAGAAAAGAGCGGATATGTAGGAAAGTTACACTGAAGTCCTGTATAAGAGGGAAGATTTGTCTTATGACGTGGTACAAGAAGAAAAAGGAGTCGATACAGAAGAGATAAGCACTCCAGTATTGGTATTCGAAATTTAAAAGAGCTTCGGAAGACTTAAGATCAAAGAAGGCAGAGGGATAGACTGTATTCCATCATAATTTCTAAATTAATTTCCAGAAATGGCAACAAAACGACTATTCCCATTGGCATTTAGAGCTTTGAGTCTGGCAATACTTCGTGTAATTTTCGGAAAAACATCATCCACACATTTGCGCAGATGGCAAGAGCTGACAAGCGTGAGAATCATTGCATTATCAGCTTAACAGCTCACACAAACCAAGTTTCTGACAGGAATAATATACAGAAGAAAGGAAAAGATGATTGAAGAAGTATTAGATGACAGTTTGGGTTTAGGAAAGGTAAATGTACCAGAGAGGCAGTTTCGGTTAATAATGGACACGTGATTAAAGGGAAATCAAAACTCGTTCATAGGTATCGGTCAACCTGGAAAAAAACGTTGTCCAATCTTAGATGCTGCAAGATGTTCGAAATTCTGTGGAAAATAGGGTTACGCTAGGGTAAAGACAGGTAATATGGCTCTGAGCATTATGGGACTTAACTGCTGTGGTCATCAGTCCCCTAGAACTTAGAACTACTTAGCCTAACTAACGTAAGGACATCACACACATCCATGCCCGAGGAAGGATTCGAACCTGCGACCGTAGCGGTCGCGCGGTTCCAGACTGTAGCGCCTAGAAGCGCTCGGCCACCCCTGCCGGCCAGACAGGTAATACACAATATGTACAAGAGTCGAGAGGGAATAATAATAGTGGAAGACCAAGTGCTGAGTTTAAAAAGGCTGTGAGACAGGTATGTAGTCTTTCGCCCCTACTGCTCTATCTGTACATTGAAGAAGCAACGACGGAAATAAAAGGAAGGTTCAAGGATAGAAATAAAATTCTAGGTGAAATGCCACCAATAATAAGATTCGCTGGTGGCATTGATATCCACAGTGTAAGTGAAGAAGAATTATAGGATCTGCTCAATGGAATGAACAATCTAAAGTGGAAAAGAATATGGACTGGGAGTAAATCGAAGAAAGACGAAAGTAGTCAGAGGTAACAGAAATGAGGAAACCGAGAAACTTAACCTTAGAACAGGTGATCACGAGGTAGAAGAGGTTAAGGAACTCTGCTACCTATGCAGCTAAATTATCCATGATGGACACTGCAAGAGGGACATAAAAAGCAAATTAGCGTTGCAAAAAGAGCATTCATGAACAAGAGAGGTCTACTATCGTCAAACATAGGCCTTAAGTTGATGTCTTAGAATGTACGTTTGGGTCACAGCATTATACGATAGTGGAACGTGGACTATGGGAAAACGGGAACAGAAGACAATCGAAGCATGTGTGATGAGGTGCTACAGAAGAATTTTGAAAATAATTTGAAGTCACAAGATAAGAAATGAGGAGGTTCTCCACAGGTTCAGAGAGGAAAACAACGTATGGAAAACACTGACAAGAAGGGACACGAAGGTAGGACACCTGTTAATATATCACGGAATAACTTCAGTGACACTAGAGGGAGCTATAGGGGCTAAACACTGTAGAGGAAGAGATTGGAATACAACCAGTGAAACGCGTACGTCTCATATGTACCAGCGATGGCGAGGCATGACAGAATCTCTGACTAGAGAGTTGTTTATCATTGCTAGTCTGCGCTTGACTGCGCGAGAGTTCAGTCCCGAGTTGGACGCAGTTGCGAGTTGTACTCAGTCGGAAGTTGTGTGTGAGGAGTCGGCGGGCGTCGACATGGGTCTCTGGTCACGATTCCGGACGAGGTATATTGTTATCAAAGGTAATGAAGCAGCATTGCGCTCAGCCATTAACATCTGTTAATTGTAATTAATTTGTTCAAGAAATGCCCCAATAATAATTTTGTTTTCAAAGCAATCGTTTTTAAGAAAAGAATCATTCCAATTGAAACAATATTTCCTATGCTTTCCCTCCCAGAATCAATTTATCAGAATAATTATTGCACAGGGCCTAAGGTCAGCGCAGCTGCCTGTATAAAATTTATCAGGTTGATCTTAACGTTAATTTTGTGGGGACTTAACATATTTGCACATTTTTATTATAATTGAGTTTTATTACTGTGGGAAGCTAACATTTGGCTCTATTTGCAATTCTATTCAATTCTTTTCATTTTCATATTTTCACGGGGAGGTTACACTTAGCACGGTGTCCAATTCACATTTGGGTCATTATTATTCTATAATTTTTGTGGGGAACAAACATTTGGCTCGTTTTCATTATCATAGAATTTTCTTTATTTCTGCTGGGAGGTTACGTTTTACAGCACGATGTCCATTCCCATTTAATTATTTTCTTTAATTTTTGTGGGGACATCCGGTGAAGGATCGTATTTCTTTGAGAATCTTCTGAAAAGTAGTCAGATATCTACTCTTATTTACTTAAATATAATTAGCATTTGGCGCAACGCTTTTACTAATTTTGTGACATTCTCCCACAGATCATCGGCAATTCGTTGCTCTTTGTTGTATTTGTATTTGTTGGATTTTGCATTGTCTTGTCTCATTTGTGAATAATTGTGACTAGTGTAAAAATGCCGCGAAAAACTATTAATAGTACATCGCGAGGTGTAATGAATGAAATTACCGACTTAAACAACTTCACCGATAGTACTTGTGACACGCAGTGTAATGATGACAATCCTGCGTTCACTGACAATCAGTGCGTTCCAACCACTAATGATGATTTTTGTCTTAATGATGAACAAACGAACTCGGTTATGTCCTCTGTTGATTTGACGACAATCGATGACACGGGGCGTTCTGTTGTAATGAGCGCTGCCCAGATTAACACAACCGGTTTGCAAAATGCACGTAACGAACAGACGAGTTTTTCTAATGAAAATGAACAGGATACACAAAGTAGGACGGATTTATTTAACTCCGAAATAGTGACTGACAGTGCACATCCGACTGCCAAACCTTTTTGTAAATTACAGAATGACCAAATGGTCACACAAAACGCGACAATTGCAGATACACCATCAAACAGTACAGAGAATAGAGTAGGTAATGTTACCTTGGAACAAATTATGGCAATATTGCTACAACAGGGTAAAAACATGACAGCCATAATGAAAAACTAGACAACAGTGATGAAAATTTCAAACAGCTTAATGAACAGATCACACAACAGAGTGAAAAACAAGACAAACTGAGTGAAAAATTAGACAACAATTCGAGACAGTTAAATGAAAAATTAGACAACAATTCCAGACAGCTTAGTGAACAGATTAAAGCCGTTTCCGCACAGTGTCATAACACTAAGGAACAATTACGCGAGGAAATTGAGGCTTGTGCTAGGAAAAGCAGCGAAGAAATTAGATCTGTTGCGCAAGAATTAAGGGACATGCAAACAGCTTCAACAGAATCACTCAGAGACTAAATTAGTACAGTCGGTAAACAATGCTCTGAAAAGGCTACACAATTACGCGACGAGTTTAAACTAATGACAGCAGAACTTTCGCGCACAATGGATGCAAAGATAGACGCGAAATTCGACCAACAGAACACTCAGATTGACGAACGTTTTAATCACCACATACAAAACAGTGATACGCGTTTCCGCAAATTTATACAGGATCAAAATAAAATAAAACGACAAGTAATGGAAACAATCACAGCACAGAGACAAGAAGACAAACGTAAATTGTTTGCGAAGGCAAAAACATACGTAGACAACAATATTGTTACAGTGTCCGATGAAATTAATACCATCAAACAGTTGAACATAGAATTACGTGATGAAATTTCTGATCCTAAATCAAATACAGATACACACACAGCAGATATTCAGACAGTGACAGACAGATTCGAACAATTAGAACTAACACAGGATTCCGATGTCGTGAAAGCTGACGTTAAAAAATTGAACGAAACCACACGTAAATTACAAAAACAGATTAGTACTTCTGACACTAAAACCGATGATCAGGTAAAAATACTGACTGAAAAATGTGATGAATTGGCCAGTCGTGTTGACATTATTGAAAGTAATAATGACAACAGATCAGCTGATACTTCACCGGTTTCATTTAACCAAACACCTGAATTCCAAAATTTACAGCAGACAATCAATGAGATCGATTCGTCTAATAACACATCGCGTAGAAAATTGTCAAGTTTACAGCAAGAGGTAACAGAGATGAAAAATATTTCAGTTCATAACACATCACAGCAGACGCCACTTTTCGAACATTTGTCAGACTCACGCAGCGCGTATAATTTGGGTAATTTGCAGAGAGTACGCGACTTAGATTCCGAACAGTCACATTCAAACAGATTCTCACACAAACCTGAACGTGTTCTCAAATTCAGTGACGAGAACGTAGATTACGAGCAATTTTTATCCGTAAGAAAATCTAAGGAACTTAATAATGACAGAGCACAGGTACACGCTTTGAACTGGATACGACAATTTGCTTTTGTATTTTCAACAGCATTGCGTGTAATACAGAAACTACAATTAACAGGGATACAGCAATTTGTTTGTGAATTTTTACCGCCATTGCCTGTAATGCAAAAGCTAAAAAGTATTTGCCGCGCATAATTGACCTCAGGGGATTCATTACGCTTTAATGAATATGTGCCGTAGCGTGCATAGGGCCCCGAGCTGTAGTAGTGCTGTTTCATCTTTAGTTTTCTGCACTGCTGCCTTCTCTTCTACTATCCTTTATATCTATCAAACCAGCTCTTTAACTATTGCTCTACCTAGTATTGAGAATGACTAATGAAAACCCGATAAGACAAATTTCACCGAAAGTGACAATTTCTCTTTAGGCACTCAAGAAATGACAACCACGAGAACTTTAATATCAAAGAAAATTTTAATCATCAGTATGTGTAAAATTAACAGCAAACGCATTTTTTGGTAACAATAGACGTTTTTCAGCACAACAGCACGAAAGTCAGCCGGTTAGCATACCTAACCAACAATGCAGTCTACAAGGTCAACCAGGCTTTAATGATTCGCCGCGTGCACGTATAGTCTCAGCTCCAACAAATAGTAACGCACAGCAACATGGAAATAAGTACGTACAGAAAAGACAGTATTTCAATTCCTATCGCAATGCACCGTATAGGAATGACTATTACGACAGACGTAAAAATAATGAGCAAAATTTTCAGCGTACATATAATAACAGTCGGTCTTACCAACAGCAAAATCATCCGCAAGAACATATTCTCATGAATGAACCCGACAGTAGATATCATCCAGAGCGTAATACGTCTGGAAGAAATAATAGAACAGTTCAAATAGTCGAAATGCCACAGAATCGTCCTGACAATAATAACACGTCACACAGAATTTGACTAGATACTGTACAGGTCGCATCTTCCAGTAACACAAGCACTACTTTTGACACGCAGAATGTTGTTCACGAAAATGTTATTACTTTTGACGACATCCGAGACACTCTTTTACAGGAAAGACCAGTTGTTCAGAAATCCATTTCACACCCTGTCATCGAAATTAAAATTGGATCATCGAAATTTTCAGCAGTAATCGATTCTGGATCACCTATGTCTGTTATAAATGAAAAAATTTTCAACGAGTGTAATAAAGAGAATACCTATCCTACATTACCATTAGGCAAAACGAAAGTAAAAGGAGCAGTATCGAGCAAAGGAGTAGATGTAAAATTGCTGACGCATTTATCATTTTGTATTGCAGGTCATACTTTTCACTCAAATTTTTGGATTATTCCTCTATTGACAACAGACGTTATTTTAGGTACGAATTTTCTGGTACAACACGACGCAGTTATTGACTTTCAAAATTCCTATTTAATGTTGAAGGATGAAAATGTACAATTGGCTTTAGAATTTCAGCACTCTTTATCTGCGGAAGAACAGACAATTAATGGCACAGAGGTCATTTCCGTATCACGTAGCATAGACTGTAATTCCACCTTGTTCACAGAAACATACGTACATAACTATAATACTCCAGACGAAGCTGACTATGATGTAATGCAGATGATTTCTGATAAGGTTAAACAGAGCAGTGCAAATACAGACGACGAACGCACGCAACTAAACAAAATTCTTTTACAGCAAGCTCCAGTTTTTGACAACATTCCTGGCACTATGTCCGGTTTTATGTATGAATTTCAAGTCAAACAACACGACACATTTAAAGCCAATCATTATCCCATTCCATATATCTATAGAGAACAGGTTAAGAAAGAATTGCAAGCTATGCTTGACCAAGGAATTATTGAACCGTCAGTTAGTCCGTACATAAACCCGCTACATATTGTCAAGAAAAAGGTTGGCTCACTTCGCCTTGTACTTGATTCGCGTCACACTAATGACATTATTATTAATGAAACAGATCGACCACAGACACTAGAAGAACTACTACAAATATTTCATGGTACGGCTATTTATTTCACACTAGTTTTGAAATCGGGATTTTGGTAAATTCAGCTTCATTCGAACTGCAGAAAGTATACAGCTTTTCTCTGTTTTAGTGACTGTTATCAATTTTGCAAATTACCATTCGGTTTAACTATTTCTTCTGCAGCCTTTATTCGCGGTTTGAACACAATACTTCCGACTGAACTTAAAGACAGAATCACGACGTACGTAGACGACATTCTTATCGCAGAAGCTAACTGGTCTGAACACAATATGATTCCTGAACGTCTGTTACAAACTTTTCATGCACAAGGACTCACAGTTAATCTTAGTAAATCGCACTTTGATAAAACTTCTATAAATTTTCTTGGACATGTAGTTTCAGCAGAAGGCATTGCGCCTGATCCGGAAAAACTTCAAGCTTTACGTGACATTACTGTTCCTACAACGAAGAAGCAACTACGCAGTTTTTTTGGGCTTAATTAACTTTTTTCATAAATTTATTCATCACTCTCCTTTAGACACACCTAGATTATGCCAATTGACAGGTAAAAACACTATTTGGTCTTGGGATAAGCAAGCACATTCTGAATTTATGAACCTGAAACATGCTTTGTTGAATGCACCACTTTTATCGCACCCAGATCTTACCAGAAATTTTTCCATTGCTACCGACAGTTCCAACACCGCTTCAGGCGTACACATTTTTCAGGAAATTGAAGAAGATGGTTCTACAATAATTAAAAACATCGCATTTGCAAGCCGCATTCTGTCACCTGCTGAACGAAATTATTCTGTTACAGAACTGGAAACATTATGTGTTGTTTGGGCTTTTACGAGATTCAGGCATTTTCTTTATGGCAGACATACCACCGTTTACACAGATCACAGAGCTATACAATTTTTACTTTCAGCTAAATTTACACACGACAGGTAAGCAGGTGGAAACTTTATTTACAGGAATTTAATTTCACAATTGTTCACATTCCCGGCACACAAAATATTATAGCAGACGCACTATCCCGTTCTCTCAGCAACAATCAGCAAGACATCGTAACCAACTTCCGCAAAGCAAATTTCAGCGTTATGTACATTCAACAAGTTGCATTTGAAAATTTTATTTCATCGTCATTACAGGACATAGCAGAAGAGCAGAATAAAGGCAACGTGTGGAAAGAAATTAAACACCTTTAACAAGATAAGAATAATGTTACGATTAGAAACCATTACACTGTACGCAATGACATTCTGTTTCGCCGCTCTCATCCTGACAACAACAATTGGTTAGTATGCATTCCTGACGAACTGGTTAACAAATTAATATGGTATACTCATTTAAGTTATGCACATTACGGAGCCAGAAAATGTTTTCTTATACTGAGACAGAACTGTTACTTTACTAACATGGAGAAACGTATACGACGAGTTTTAGCGTCATGTAAAATTTGCCGGAAAGCTAAGTCAGACACGACTTCACATATTCCTCCATTATATCCCATTGTACCTGTTAAATTAAGACACATGGCCGCTGTAGACATTTTTGGTCCTATTTCCAGAACTAATAGAGGTTTTTGCTACATCTTTGTCCCTGTTGAACTCACTTCAAAATTTGTTACTTTCACTCCGTTACGCAAAGCTACTGCTAAGACAGTTTCGAAAGCATTTGTAAAGCATTTTCTATTTCATGTAGGGCATGTGTTGAAAGTAATTTCTGACAATGGATCACAATTTCGTTCTGCTATATGGACACGTATGTTACGAACTAGAAACATTTCTCCGACCTATATATCCAGGTACCATGCTTCTTCGAACCCCTGTGAACGATTAATGAAATAAATTGGTAAACTGTGTAGAATATACTGCCACAACAGACATATTGATTGGGACACACACATATTCTCATTCCAAGATGTAATTAATTCCATACCAAATGAATCCACTATGCTATCTCCGTCTGTTATACTGAAAATGTTAAACCACCTAACAAAATTACAGAATTAGTAAACTTTCCTACATCTCGTCGACTACGACACCAAGAAATAATTAACATTGCGCTGAACAACACCAAACGTGCCGCAGAGCGCCGGAGAAGACAGCAAAAACAAGTTTGTATACGCCGTGACTTTCACATTGGACAGAAGATATTAGTACGTACACACTATTTATCCAGCAGAATAAATGGTAAGTGCAGTAAATTTGAACTTCTATACGCAGGTCCATATCGGATTCGCAGCATTCCTCACCCCAATGTTGTACACGTCGACACTCTGAGAACCAGAAAAAGTAAAGGCAACCACCATGTCTCCAATATTAAACCCTTTATTGAATGAAGACACTTTATGATTTAACATACAATGATGCCACTTACTAATTTTTATGATCACTTATGCAATTATATTCAAATGACTAATTATTGATGATTATCGTATTTTTTCTTGGCAAGTCCCCGGCAAGGTAAGGTTAGCAGGTCGCTCTTCTTGTCGTTACACATCAGACCGTGCATATTTTTCCAGATGAATTTACACATTTAGGACTATTTCTGCAATTATATTTATGTGACTACTTATTGATGATTATCGTATTTTTTCTTGGCAAGTGCCCGGCAAGGTAAGGTTAGCAGGTCGCTCTTCTTGTCGTTACATATCAGACTGTGCATATTTTTTCCAGAGAAACTTACGTATCTTATGAATAATTATGCAATTTTATCTAGTGACATATTAATTTTATTAAATTCTCTCTCCATTAAAGTCTTTAATTCTCGCGTCTACTAACTACACAACATACATGGTGAACTCAAAGAAAGTCACATTTCTTGTCATCATTTTTTTTATGTATGTACGATTGTTTTCATATTTTGTTTATATGCACTGTGAAATAATTAAGATATAACACACACCAGTTGACTTTGACATTTTTGCCCTATGATATCTCAACATCGTGACTGTTTTACATTTTGTGCTGCTGCATTGTGATATTCTGTGTACATTTTTGCATTTGAACACTGTCTATTTTTTTTCATATTACGTTTTCTGTCATTGTGTGCAGTATGCTTAATTATGTTATCATAAACCAGTCATTATTTAGTGAGTATATGATGTAAATGCAAGACATTAATCTTTGTTCATCAATTTCAGAAAGAAATGATGCGTAAAAGAAATAAATTAAACAGAAATGGGAATTTCACCTTCGGAATGAACGAAAGAAGATGCAAACCTCGTGATGAAGAGTAAATGGATCAGGATTAACAAGAATATACTATACACATCGTAGAATAGAAGTCTTCACTAATTTTTTCTTTCAGAATGCAAGGCGATTGATGCAGGCTGTCAGACAGAACTACACATCTTAGTTTTAGCGATGGAATATGCTAGAGATAAGGAATAGTTATGTAATGAGTAATGAAATGATTTTTTTTACAGATGATAATGAATGCTGAAGAATAATGATGAAGAATATGCTACTATGGATAATGAAGTTTTTCTTTACAGGTGATGATAATAATGGAATTATGATAATGAAATGATGGATAATGAAGTTTTTTCTTTACAGATGAGAATATTGTTGAAGTTATGTATTTATGCTATGTAGTTATTTAAGTATTTGTTGCAGTTTGCTTTGACAGCAGGTGTTATAATGCATAGTACAATGACGGAAGGTTTTGGAAAGGACAGCTATGGAACACATTTTTATACACATTTCACTACCTGTTAATTCGAAGTTCACTACTTTTCAGCATAAAATGCATTTCTTCTTTCAGCTTAATAATCCATTTTTTGTATATTTTTGCAGGAGAAATTATTTATGAAATTAATGTGTTATAAGCACTTGTTCATTAAATCTATGTCATTTATGAATGTAATTACATATACTCTACTTGTTTCATAATCTTGCAACAGCGGACTCATGACGAATGACGTTTCACATTTTCATTTACAGCAACAACCCAGAAGCAAATTTTTTTTCTTGCTTTCCCCTATAATTACCCAAAGCAATGCATTGCTAACAAAAAAATGTATTACCAGTCCCAAATAATGTTACCAGTTTAAGAGAGTTTTGAGTAATGCTGATCAGCTATGAATAATATGTCACTTGAATAATGAATGCTAATGATTACAGTATTGAAATGACCAATGATTAATAATGCTTTGTAACTAGGAAATGAATGCTACTAATTGTGCTTTGTAACTAGGAAATGAATGCTACAAATAATGCTTTGTAACAAGGAAATGAATGCTACTGATTATGCTTTGTAACTGGGAAAAGAATGCTACTGATTACTGTATTGAGATGATTACTGTATTTAAATGACCAATGATTAATAATGTTTTGTAACTAGGAAATGAATGCTACTAATTATGCTTTGTAACAAGGAAATGAATGCTACTGATTATGCTTTGTAACTGGGAAAAGAATGCTACTGATTACGGTATTGAAATGACCAATGATTACTAATGCTTTGTAACTAGGAAATGAATGCTACTAATTATGCTTTGTAACTAGGAAATGATTGCTACTAATTATGCTTTGTAACTGGGAAAAGAATGCTACTGATTATGCTTTGTAACTGGGAAAAGAATGCTACTGATTACTGTATTGAGATGATTACTGTATTTAAATGACCAATGATTAATAATGCTTTGTAACTAGGAAATGAATGCTATTAATAATGCTTTGTAACTAGGAAATGAATGCTACTAATTATGCTTTGTAACAAGGAAATGAATGCTACTGATTATGCTTTGTAACTGGGAAATGAATGCTACTGATTATGGTATTGAAATGACCAATGATTAATAATGCTTTGTAACTAGGAAATGAATGCTACTAATTATGCTTTGTAACAAGGAAATGAATGCTACTGATTATGCTTTGTAACTGGGAAATGAACGCTACTGATTACGGTATTGAAATGACCAATGACAATGTTGTCTGTAAATCAATCCATGAACATTCTTCTGTAATACTACATACATGATACAGAAATGTTCAATAACTGGGGTATGAATGGCGCAAATTACTAATGTAATTCCCAATGAAGACTAGTATGTGACTTAACGTCCTTCACTTTCTGACCTAACTACCCTGAATTATTGTAATATCCATTTGTCCTGTATATCATCTTGATCATGGAGCACTATATTTGGTTTTTGCACTAATTCTACGTTGGTGTGCCTGGTAAGAGCGTGGTGTTGACACGACATGCTGTCCACCACCGTAAGCGATGGAGACGTTATTATGGTCACACTGTTTGGTGTACCTGATGTACTGCCAAAATGATAACATGGAACATTACTACGACATTTCAGTGTCTTGGCTATGCTGATAAACACTTCTGGGAAAAGAACTTCAGATTGTCTGACTTGGTGTTGTACTTCTGTGGAGAGATATGGACTTTCAGTGCAGCTGCGTGAAACCTAAAGTGCTACAACCATGATGCAATCCTTCCCTTTCCTATCCTAATTCTTGTAACATAGTGAAAATCATTTTTTACTAACATCATTTGTATTCATGGCCTACACATTTTTTTTTCGAACTACAGTGCGAGTGCACTTTTGTTATTTTCTAACATGATTACTAGTCATTGTATGTACATTTCGATTTGCTGATATATTCTGAACTACAGTGCTTGTGCACTTTTGTCATTTTTCTAACATGATTTCTACTTATTGTATATACATTTTGTGATTTGCTGATATATTCTGAATTTCACTGCGTGTGCACTTTTGTCATTTTATAACATGATTACTACTCATTGTATATACATTTTGATTTGCTGATATGTTTTGCACTACAGTACATGTGCACTTATGTCATTTGTCAATGTGATTTGTAATCATTGTCTTTATTTGTTGTGAAAACGCTGAAGAGTTTTTCAGTGCGTGTGCACTTTTGTCATATATCAATATGATTTGTATATACATTTTTCTGATTTGCTAATATGTTCTGTAGTCATTGTACATTTTTTTTTTTCATTGTCTGAAATGTTTTGTACTCGGTGCATGTACACCACATTTAATTCTTTTTCTACATCTGAATATTCTGTAATAGTAAAAGTTAATCACTTAAGAAAAAATTTGTTGCTCATGGCAAGTCCAAATGACTCACCATCGCTGCCAAATTTTTGACCCCCCCCCCCCCCCCCCCCAGTGGAGGGTTATGAAACGCGTACGTCTGATATGTACCAGCGATGGCGAGGCATGACAGAATCTCTGACCAGAGAGTTGTTTATCATTGCTAGTCTGCGCTTGACTGCGCGAGAGTTCAGTCCCGAGTTGGACGCAGTTGCGAGTTGTACTCAGTCGGAAGTTGTGTGTGAGGAGTCGGCGGGCGTCGACATGGGTCTCTGGTCACGATTCCGGACGAGGTATATTGTTATCAAAGGTAATGAAGCAGAATTGCGCTCAGCCAATAACATCTGTTAATTGTAATTAATTTGTTCAAGAAATGCCCCAATAATAATTTTGTTTTCAAAGCAATCGTTTTTAAGAAAAGAATCATTCCAATTGAAACAATATTTCCTATGCTTTTCCTCCCAGAATCAATTTATCAGAATAATTATTGCACAGGGCCTAAGGTCAGCGCAGCTGCCCGTATAAAATTTATCAGGTTGATTTTAACGTTAATTTTGTGGGGACTTAACATTTTTGCACATTTTTATTATCATTGAGTTTTATTACTGTGGAAAGCTAACATTTGGCTCTATTTCATTATCATAGACTTTTCTTTTATTTCTGCTGGGAGGTTACGTTAAGCACGATATCCATTCACATTTAATTATTTTCAATAATTTTTGTGGGGAGGTTACACCAGCAAATAATTCAAATGTTCAAATGTGTGTGAAATCTTATGGGACTTAACTGCTAAGGTCATCAGTCCCTAAGCTTACACCCTACTTAACCTAAATTATCCGAAGGACAAACACACACGCCCATGCCCGAGGGAGGACTCGAACCTCTGCTGGGACCAGCCGTACAGTCCGTGACTGCAGTGCCTTACACCGCTCGGCTAGCAAATAATTGGGCTTGTCGGTTGCAAGTAGACATTTGCTTCACATCAAGGGTGACCCCGAAGTTTTATTTCCCTTCATTTTTCAGATGCAAAACTAGTGTCCAAATACGTAGGTACTACAGTTCATGTCTGAAGTGAACAGACAGTTTTAACTGAACCTCAATGTAGAGAATGTGTTTTATAAAGATGATGATGTTGACGACGACCGTCAAGTGTAGGGATTGATCATAATTGTTTGTATGCTTCATTTTGTATTTGTTCTTTATGTTGCGACTGCAGTTTCTTATTAATTACAAATTACACAACGTTCAAAAATATACTGTTGTCACTGGCCTACATAGGGAAATTTTATGGATTAACATTAATAATAACAGTCAATCCAAATATTGATTAAACTATCATAACACGAAGCCGGTGAACTATTTTCTTATAGGAAATATAGGATGTTGAGATTTGTTTAAGAAACAAGTCAAATCTATGGGCCTGATCGCTTGCCTACGAATTTGATTTTTACAAACATCTATTTTTCTCAAAAATTTTGGGTATGTGCTTTGAGTCCTTGTGGTTCTCATTTCCCCAAATGTTCCTCATTGTTGTTCTTTATTGTTACTTCTCAAATAGCCAATCTAGTGATGAACCCGTTTCTCCCAACGAGAGACCAGTTTGTTGATACTTTCAGTGTAAAGTGTTTCACTTTGTTGACGGAGCCACAAACTCTCCAAAGCTTGCATCGCTTCATCGATATCAAAGTGAAGTCCTTGAAGACATTCTTCAAGTTTAGAAACCAATTAAATAGCGAATGAGGCCAAACCGGGACTGTAGGGAGCAGGGTGAACCAAAGGCGTCGGATTCTTGCACGTAGAATGTTCAGTTTCAGTGGAATTTACTGAGCTTTTCGTCACCAGAGCTCCACATGAAGAAAGTGTTGACATAGTTGTAGCACACCTTACGTTTTTAAAGTGCCAACCGCAGTGGTTATCCTTTGAAACGCTGCAAGAAGGAACTGACCACCATCGAACTAAGTGGACTCCCTCGAACGACACCTTCCAGCTGTTTGTAGAAATGGCCACTTCACCTGAAGTAGCTCATGGTAAGCATGCGTGCAAGACCTTGGTGATGTTTCTGTGGGAAAATAAAACTGATAAGCTCCAAAAAATCTGTGAATAACGCTCTGGTAAAAAAGTAATATCAGCACTAACTAGTATGACGTTTGATTTAAGTTTTAGTTTCTTCAGCTTCTCAGTGATATATTGCCAGTGCTTTAGTTATGTGTTAGTGTTTCCCACATGTGGCTGAAGCAGAGAGGCCAATTGTTTCGCCAGTTTAACCATCGATGCGTCAGGAGGGCTTACGATTGGCCTAGGTGGTGTGTCATCTTTATGTACAGGGTGATTCAAAAAGAATACCACAACTTTAGGAATTTAAAACTCTGCAACGACAAAAGGCAGAGCTAAGCACTATCTGTCGGCGAATTAAGGGAGCTATAAAGTTTCATTTAGTTGTACATTTGTTCGCCATTTCAGCCAATAAAATTTTTGGTCCCTTTTTCTTCGAAGGTGCTACTGTAACTGGACTACAGTATCTGGAGATGGAGCGCCACCACATTGGCACTTATCTGTCCGTAACTACCTGAACGTCAACTACCCGAGGCGATGGATCGGCCGCCAGGCAGCCCGTGACAGAGCACTTCATCACTGGCCTCCAAGAAGCCTTGATCTTACCCCCTGCGATGTTTTCTTATGGGGGTATGTTAATGACATGGTGTTTCGGCCACCTCTCCCAGCCACCATTGACGATTTGAAACGAGAAATAACAGCAGCTATCCAAACTGTTACGCCTGATATGCTACAGAGAGTGTGGAACGAGTTGGAGTATCGGCTTGATATTGCTCGTGTGTCCGGGGGGGCCATATTGAACATCTCTGAACTTGTTTTTGAGTGAAAAAAAACCTTTTTAAATACCATTTGTAATGATGTATAACAGAAGGTTATATTATGTTTCTTTCATTAAATACACATTTTTAAAGTTGTGGAATTCTTTTTGAATCACCCTGTATTTTTGGTAAATCACACAGCTAAGATGCTAGAGCTCCGGTTTTTGGCAGGTTCTTTTGCGTGTCCATTGAGAGAGAAGATGACTTTATTAACCTATCGTTGTTGATTAGTACTGAATTTACGAGCTGTTTGCTGTATTGTGGACTATCTTCTGTTCTAGCGGTCAACGACGCCCCCCCCCCCCCCCCCCCCCCTCTCAATCGAAGCTACCAACAGCAGTTGCATCTCTGGGATAAGGCATTTCCCCAAATGTACGTACGGACGATTAACTCTTAATACGATGGCTGGTGAAAAGCCTAGTTCCTGCATCTTCCATTCGGAATGTCTCAAATGTCGCACATTTTCTATTCAGCATCCACCGAATACACTGATATCGTGCGTCTAGCTCGCCCTGTTATCTACAGATAGTGCACTATCTGGCGACTGCTCATTCACATGATACGCCAATTATTCCATTAGTTTAGTAATATTTCAAAAGCAGCACTCTGTAAGCCTTCATAGTTGTTATAAAGAAGGAGGAATAGAATTAATATATATCGAGTTCGCCCCTTTGACGAAGCAGTAGTTGTTTCTAATTAACTCTCTCATTAATACGATTGTATAAAGAATCAATTGCAAAGTAGCATAGTAAAAAGACACCCAAAATTAATTATCATTATGATTTACATAAATTTTATTTTGATCTCTATTTGTCCTTTGAAATTACTGAGAAAGTGGACTAGAATGAATTAATAAATAAATATGCACTTCACAATGACGGCTGAAGCGCCTCTTCGCAAATGGAGCAGATGTTCCTTATTCTACTCCTTTTTAGTGTAATTGTATAAAGAAGCATTTCTGTGTTTATTTTTGTTTCATGTGAGCGGAGTCATTGTTCAGTGAATTCGGTGATGAAATGGTTGTGCAACTGCACTCTGTACTTCAGTAGTGGTGGAAATGCTGCAGAGTGGAGAATCGATAAAAGTGAGATGTTGTGTTCGTAGCGATAATTGCAGCGTGTCGAGCATAGCGTTTAGTGAGAAGACATACGAGCGAGTATATTAGGGTAGGCCGGACGGTCGATAGCTCCTCTTGCGAAGTGAGTGGTGGTATTGCGGCACGCCGCACCGAGAAGCAGTGCAGCGAATAGCTACCACACGGACAACCGACAACGGACAACGGCAGGCTGTCTGGAACAGTGCAGTCGACTCACACCGTTTATAGACACAGCAATTAACCAAATTCCGCCTAATGCGGTAAATTATTATTATTTTATCTTTGGTCCTTATCTTTGCACGTCAGGAAAAGGAAATTGTGTGTAGGTAATGAGAAAAAGTAATGAAGAAATACGCAGATTTTTCTTCGGGAAAAAGGAAAGAACAGAAGAAGAAGAAGAGAGATCACCATTGAGGAAACATCTGGAAATGGTTGTAAGAGAATCAAATAAATCCTCTATGATGACATGGCGAGAACATGGATGACTGTTGGTATAGCTGACGTTTTCTCTATTTTTATCTTCTGCATTAACGTTTAAAAAAACTAAAGAGAAATGTTTCGTATATAATTTAACTTAAACAGAGAAAAAATGACTACCACTCCTCTTCCCTTCTTCCCCTCCTCCTCCCCCCCCGCAGCACCTTTACTAGATGTTCTCCAATCACATCGCCGTAAGTCGTTTAATGATTCCTAGGACCACCTGCAGGCTTTTATTTTCGTCGACATATTGAGTCTTGCTAGTTTCTAAATTGATAAGCTACATTGTAATAACGATAAGTATGTTACGTCTGACTCTTTAATGTTAAGCCAAATTATTAGTTTGAAGTACTTAAGTGCCCTTCTTCCTTTTTTGAACAATACTGAAGACGGAATGTGTCATAATGTTAATTCTAAAGTTAATTCTAACTTCCTAAGCAAAAAAGCAAAAAAAGAGGAGTAATTGAGACACTATCAAAACGTGCTAAAAGAAATCTGTGAATCACGCTCTTTGGAGGAAGATGTAAATTTTTTGCAATTACTTTGAGAAGATATGGCTGGTGGAACATATGGAGAAAGAGGACAAAATGTCATAAAAAAGCCGACCGAAGTGGCCGTGCGGTTAAAGGCGCTGCAGTCTGGAACCGCAAGACCGCTACGGTCGCAGGTTCGAATCCTGCCTCGGGCATGGATGTTTGTGATGTCCTTAGGTTAGTTAGGTTTAACTAGTTCTAAGTTCTAGGGGACTAATGACCTCAGAAGTTGAGTCCCATAGTGCTCAGAGCCATTTTGTCATAAAAAAAGAATCAGCTAAAGGCAGGAAGTTTTCTTCCCTATACTAGAAACGGAAGTAGATTGCATCAGCACTGTTACGAAGGCACGGAGTTAATACAGTGTGTAAACTGACAAGAACTGTGAGTGATTACATGAATGTTGCAAAGTTCTCTAACACACACCCTTCCCCTCCCCACTCTCGCTACTCTTCCCTCCACAAGGACATGGAACGGTAGCAGTACACAAAATCTCTTCAGTTTCTAAAGTTTGAGTCACGAACGATGGAGGTCGAGTTTAGCCTTGTTCTGCGCATATATGTCGCACGTTCTCCAACAACAAAAGCGTTTAGGAGTGTACTCTGTGCTCCGCTGTGAATCTCGTAGGCTTCGCGAGTATTGGAGATGATTGTTGGGATATCTTTAGCGAATTATTATTCGATTAGTTCCAGATGTCACGATTAATGTGTACAAAGGAAATACTAAAAAATCTTCAAAACCTAGATTAAACAACACGAAAGCAATTAATTAACTTCTCAAGGCAGGATTCAAAGCCATTAATTAACTTCTCAAGGGAGGGGTTCACAGTCTTGCAGAAATTTAGAAGTGATATCATACTCGCTTTTGACTGAAGAAAGCATATATTTCACATTTGCAATCTCGGCCTTTGTGCCATTTTCTAGTGCTACTGCAAAACATTTTGCTTCAGTACATGTCAGACGTCAGACTTTAAAATATTCCGACATGCATACATCTCATCGTCAAAAATAAGTCTTTTCACTGTAGAAATACCGTAACAGACGGGTACGAAGCTCTATACATCGTGGAATGATGTAAATTATTTGAACTGTTACTAGTATTGAAATCCTTCTCGTAGATCGCTACAAATCAATGTTCTAGCACAGTGTTTACAGCAGATATAGATTGAGGTCGCAATTTTTAGACAGCGTGTTGGATCGTTGATTTGTAACGATTTATGGGAGGATGTTAGCACTGACAACAACTCACATACTTCACATCATTTCACGATGTCCAGAGATTCGCACTCGTCTGTTACGGTATTTTTACAATGAACAGGCTTATTTTCGATGATGACAAACATACATGTCGGAGGATTTTAGAGTCTGAAATGTTCTCAAGCAAAATATTTTGCAGTGCCATTTGAAAATGATCCACAGACAGAAACTGCAAATGAGAAATAAAAATTTCTACAGTCAACGGCGTATGGGACGCCCTTTCAAAAAATCGTAATCAACTGTCTGGCTAACACGAATAAATCAGTACACGGCGCGGCTCGTAGTGATAAATGAAGCAAACAGTGCCAACACTTCCGCCGTACAATTTCCATAACAGACGTCGTCGTGACGAGGTGATCTTTAATAACAGTCGAATGACGTAATGGCGCGAGGTGGAGCTGTGGTTAACACACTGGACTCGCATTCGGGAGAACAACAGTTCAAACCCGCGCCCGGCCCTTCTGATTTATGTTTTCCGTGGTTGTCCTAAATCGTTTCAGGAAAATGCCGGGGTGGTTCCTTCAAAGGGCACGGCCGACTTCTTTTCCTATCCTTCCCCAATCCGACGGAACCCATGACCTCGCTGTCTGGTCCTCTTACCCAAATCAGCCAAACAACCAACTATCGAATGACGTTACGATTAGACCATTGCACAAACTATATCGGCTACCTGCTGAAGTCCGGTACAGAATGCCCTCAAAAGTTGAAAGAGACCCATCAGCTGCCTCTCTAGATAAAACGAAAGGTTCAGAAGTTTAAAAAGATATGCATAACTACAAATGTTGTGCATTTGGAGAGCTACGTTTTACATTTACAGGTGCTTCTACTTGCCAGAAAACGAAAAGTAGGTCCTGACGATGCGCATCTAAGGAAACGCCATATACTGTCGCTATTGTAACAACATATAGACGGGCTAGAGAGTAGCACATTGTAGGGTTTCGATGCTTGGTAGTAACAAATGAAGAGCCATATCAACCAGCACAATCTACTTGTGATAAGTTATAAATGCCACTACACCCCTTTTCACAACACATCAGAAGAAGCTCTATAGTCGTGTGTATATGAAAGTACCAGCTGGGTTACGTTAATGCGACGTAGAAATTCCGAAATCAGATACTGGGTTGTATAACAGACCCAGGAGCAAATATAGACTGAGGTCCCAATTTATTAATGATGAAGTGTAGACTGAAGTTCACAAGATTCGTACGAAGCAGTCAATGCGGAAAGAAGTGGAGTACTAAAGTACTAGGAATGATGAAATGTGTTGTAAGTTATCTATAGCTGTCGGTACCCAGATAATGAATACCACAGCAGAGTGGTTCGTTAAAGAATGAATATCTCTATAACAGGACATTCACAAAGATGGCACTGACAAACGTGGGTACAACGAAGATAACTGCGATGAAACCTAGGGTAACTGAAGAAAAACCTCAACTGATCGATGTAAGAAGAAGCACAAAAATGCTAAGTAAAGAAAAGCGTATAGCAAGAAAAGTCACACAGGTATTGAATAAATAGGAAACGCAGGGAAGCTAAGGTGAAATGGCTGCAGGAAAAAGGCTAGGGAATCAATATTGGAAACGGTGTCGGAAGGACAGATTCAGCATATAGAAAATTCAACAATCCTTCCGTGAAACTGAAAGTGAAGACTGAAAGGAAAGATAAAAACTTAAGAGTACAAAAGGAATTCCGCTGTTCATTGTGGATGAGGAAATACCTGATGAGGTGACAGATGAAGAAATGGAAGTCGATATGAAAGACATGGACGATGCCTAAGTCAGTGCATAAGAGAACCTGGGAAGAACTGCACAACGTAGATCGCATAAATAATGTTACTTCATAATTTCTAAAATCATTGGGGAAAGGCATTTTTATTATTCAAGTTCGTTTGTAGAATACAGAAGACTGTAGACATACCAAAAGACTTTCGGGAAAATCGTCCACACAATTCCAAAAACAGCAAGCGAAAATCAATCCTAGAATTCTCTCACTGTCAGCTTAACAGCTCGTGCATTCAAATTATTAGCCAAAATAGTGTACAGGAGGACACCGGTTATCTCTTAGATGACGATCAGTTTGCCCTTAGAAACGGTACAGGTACCAGAGAGGAAGTTTTGACATTGTGCTGCTTAATTGGAGCCAGCATTAAGAAACATAAAGGCATCTGCCTAGGATTCTTCAAACTGGAAAAAAGTATTCGACAACTTAAAATGATGCATGATGTTCTGAATTCTCAGACAAATAGAATGATACCCCAAGTTCGAAGTGCTTGGATAAGAAAGGGTGCAAGACTATGGTGTTGTCTTCCCCCATTCTGTTCATTATATGCATTGAAGAAGCAATGGCGGCAACAAGCGATAGCTTCAGTAGTGGGATTAAAATTCAGGATGAAGGAATATCGGTGGTAAGATTCGTTCATGACGCCGGTGTCCTCGGTGAAAGCGAGGAAGAACGACAGAATATACAGAACGAAATGAACAATCAACTGAGATTACAATGTGAATTAAGAGTAAAACGAAGCCCGACGACAGTGATGAGGACAGCATAAATGAGGTTAGTCATAAATGTTAGTCTAAGTGACGATCCGGCACAAATTGTCATTGTCGTCATTCCACTGCACAGCTGATTACAGTCCATATTCGCAACTGCGAATACATTTAATGCATTTCATAACGGCTGTAGTCACCGCAATGCCTGCTCCTCTGGACGTGCATCCTAATCAGAATTACACAGGTACTGCAATATCGTGTTTATCTGCAGATACCGGGCAAGCGACTTTCAAATATAACGTCTGACCTGTACGGGAATATACGTAATGGATGTGCGAGTACAGGTCGTAGACTCGTGGTTGACGGCATATGGAACTTTGGGTGTGGCTGTGAGTCATGCATGGGTAGCCAAATGGTGATATCAGACTCGAGCAACAACCTGATGCCCGCGGCCAGCGCATCGTTGGACGGACATCTGGACTCTGCCGATCAGTAATATCTTCGGTGCGGGTGGCAGAGGTAGTCTGCCGGGTGACGTGGCGCTTACTGGTTTAAATGACTGCAGGATACGTCATCGCACTATCCAGTTACGCATGTGCATCGGATAGGTACAGTCAATGTCAACGGCAGTAGTTCCGCGATTAAAACTCAGCTGTTGAAGGACATGATTCGGGCGGTGGACATTGACATCGTGTACTTCAAGAGGTACGGCCTCATCTGCGCCTGGATGTTTATGGACACGCGTCTTACGTCAACCCAGCTTCCGACAGAGGTGGTGGTACGGCCGCACTACCACGCGATATGCTCCGAACCAACGGATATTCAGTATTTGCCATCAGTGAGAGGCATTGTGGTCACCAACGGCGCAGTTCGCCTTGTGAATCTGTATGCCCCGTGAGGTACTGCGAAGCGTCGAGAGCGTACAGTCTATTACTCCATATTGTTTAAAAGCGGTACTGAACACTTCGTGGTGAGCGGGGACTTTAACAGCCTCTTACGCCCTGACGATCAGATCGATCACCATGTCCCATGTCCAGCCCTTCAAGCTATGGTCAGGGAAGTCACATTGCATTAAACAGGGGCACTCATCCACGTTGACCGACACGGATATACACACTTCACCAGCCACTTGGCCAGCAGGTTGGACAGGATTTACGTCTTCCGAGGTCTTCGGGCACGTTCTCCGGGAAGAGGCCTGTCGTGTAGCTGTCACTATTACCTGGCGTAGATGTGAGCGACGGCGTCATACCTATGATTCCACGACACGATGGTGGACGTACTGCTCTAAACCAGCTCTACACCGCACGCTGATGGCGTAAGGACGAGACAGGGCGATTTGGCTCCGATCGACCTCTGAGCTTTACTACACGGTCTTGCGAGAACTAGCGTTGCAACAATCTTCGCAGAGCGCCAAAGACCCGTCCACCCGACACAGGCACGGCTTCTTCAGATCACGGCTGACAGACTGGACGCCACCCTGGTTCGAGCGAGATTTCAAGATTTCACCTCAGAGGATCGTGCTTCTCTTTATCACATGGTCGGAGAACGTAGACGTCTTAAGAGAGGAGTCATTAAGGCAGTTATTTCGGCGGACGGGCAGCGTGCAGAGACACCCAACGCCTTCTCCCGTGCCCTCACAGATTATTATCGCACTCTGAATCTAGCAGATAAATGGCGTTGAGGACGTCCTGCACGACCTACCATCTTCGGTTAGGGCACAAGGACACGCCACGTTCTTGGAGCCCGACGCATGAGAAGAAATGCGAATGTCCCTGTCACGGGGCGCGTGAAACAAATCCCTCGGACCTGTTGGTTCAAATGGTTCAAATGGCTCTGAGCACTATGGTACTTAACATCTGAGGTCATCAGTCCCCTAGAACTTAGAACTGCTTACACCTAACTAACCTAAGGACATCACTCACATCCATGCCTGAGGCACGATTCGAACCTGCGACCGTAGCAGTCGTGTGGTTCTGGACTGAAGCGCCTAGAACCGCTCGGACCTGATGGTCTTCCGCTTGAAATTTGTAGCACCTTTTATGACCTGGTGGGGGAAGTTTGGCGGCAGACGTACTGCTAGCTCCAGATCCAGACTTTCGCGTCCCCCCTAACTCTTAGAGAGCATGATCATCCCTGTCCCAAAAGCAACCGGGGGTGCAGTCATCAAGATTTCCGGCCGTAGAATTTATTGAATTCGGGTTACAAGGCTCCTCGCTATTGTCAATGATTGCATTCATGACGACCAAACATGTCTGGGAGGTGGCAGTAATATACACACGGCGTTAAGCTCTTGTAGATATGTGGCGCTCATGTCGGCTCAATGCTTAGAAGGCGCCCTCCTGGCAGTTGACCTAGACCACGCATTTGACCGAGTTGAGCACCATTTCTTGCAGGCTGTCTAGGATAAGATGGGACTGTCCCAGATATCGGCAGGCGTAGTTCTCCGTCTCATCCATGGAGCCCCTTCTACAGTCCTGGTCAATCCCTACCGCTCACCACCGTTCACGCGGGATCCTGGAAACAAGGACTTCAACCGCTACTTACAGCGGACACTGCCTGCTAATGTGATTGAACGCCGACATCCGGCGGTAGGTTGGAGGAGGATCTGGAGTGACATACATTCGCCTTTCCTTCCCACCACGGTGGTATGTGATAACAGCTGAAAAATTCCCCAACCGACAACGCTTACAAATGATACGTCTTGCCTACGATCCTCTCTGCCCCAGATGCGCCGCTGTCGACACTGACATGCACCGCTTCGTTTGTGGTACGGCTGCCGACTGCTGGCTCCTCACACAGCGCATGTTGGCATTGTTGCTGCGACGGACGCCTCAGTCCGTAGAGCCCACCGAACTCATCCATTCCGACGTCCCTTACTACCCAGCTACTCCTCAAAACGCCACGGTATAGGTTAAGGGTATGCCACTGTCATACTTTTTTAGTGAGAGGGTTGCAGGGTTGTTAGATTTTTGGTGTTATTTAACGAGCATCTACACGGTTTTACGTCGCAACGCGTCGTATGATTTGCTCTTTGCGAATTACTTGGGGTCGTTGTTTATGGACCCTCCAGACCATTGGGGTGTACCGGGTGTGAGGAGATATCGATATATAGCACATGATGGACTGATGAGGGACATCAACGGTAATTATAGGGTGTTTCACCCTCGCTCAACCAGAAGACGACCTGGACATCCCGCCGTCTGGCTGCTGTGGACACCCCCGAAAGAAGATAAAAAATTACAAATAAAAACATAACAAAAGAACCAAAAACGAATAAAATATAGTACAAGTACTGTACCCCTTACTTTATATATTTCTTTTTTTAACAAAACATTCAGATGCGTATTTAATTTTTGTTCGTGGGCGGAGCCAGAAGTGGTGGCAAACAACCGTCCTAGTTAGCTTTTAGGGTGAAAGTGCTGGTGGCACTAGCTTTGTTTTTGTTTTTAGGTTAGACAGATATTTGGGGGTAGTATGGGTGATAGGGACCAACGCCTGAAGTGGAAGAGGTCTAATGAATAAGAAAAATAAAATAAAAAACATAAATAAAAAGTAAAACAAACAAGAAAAACAAAAAGTTTGTAGAGCAAAATAAATGGTAAGACGACAGCTCGCGATAAGCGGGAAGTTCGTGTTCGAGTCCCGGTCCGGCACAGATTTTCATTCTCGTCACTCCATTCTATAGCTAATGGTGGTCCTTATTCGCATTTGTGAATTCATTTGATGAGTTTCGTAACGGCTGTGGTCACACAGCGCCTGTTCCTTTGTGAAAACGGCGCAGCTATGTTAGGAATCTTTAGGTGTCTCTTCTGAAAACAATTTTGTCAAATCACATTTTTCGTCAAGTGTGAGTTGTCCAAGAAAAATAAGTAAACTTGGCTACTATTTGTGTGGATCGACTCAGGTTCATGTGAGGATCGTTGCGTTAGTCTGGAAGAAACAAATCGGGACAGCAGATATATTATAAAACTTAACTAAATAAACTGGGATACAAAGGACAGAATATGTAAAGAGTAGCATTCTGGAAAGTTTTATAATCGTAACAATGACGTTATCAGTTTAATCCCATTATCCATAGACATACTTAAATGCTTACTTGGCTCAGTGTAACTATTATCGTTCTTGAGATTGTGCAGTTGACGCTACTATTATCGTTAATAAGTTTAAGTTGACACTAAAAATCACTTTCGCACGTTTCTTCAGAACTTTTCATCTTACCAATACAAATGAAGTGATACAATGTTTGTAATTTCGTATTAGTGTCTTCATCCATCTAACTTCTTTCAGTCTTGAATTCATTCTCCAATTGGTGTAACTATATTGACGATGGTGAGTTTCTCGCGCAGTAATAAGGCCATCCACAAAACCAGCTAGACTTTCTTCTGTTTCTGCTGAAGCCATAAGATCACGACTGAGAAGATTAAAAAGAAGGTGAAGCAGAGCGTGAAGAGCGTCTAGCAGCGCAGCGTTCTAGAATTGCATTGTCTCGATCTCAGGGGACTTCTTGTAAAAGCGAATCACGTTTGGATGCTAAGAGACGCCGTAATGCTGCGTCGCAGTCTGGAGAGAGTAACACAGAATGTGACCGTCGCTTGAGTGCAGGCCGATCTCACTGTGCTGCAGCCTGAAGTGCAGAATCTCAAAAAGAACATGTGGTTCGATTAGCCACCTACCGTAGGCGTCACCAGAGACGAATTCCGAAAGGCAATACTGCGTTTGGCCAATGACCGCACCTGTCATGAACACTCACGTTCTCTTGAAACGCACCAGGAAAGAGAAGCACGTTTAACTGCTGACCATACCCGTCCCGAAATATCGCGCCCATTGGAGACAGATGAGCAGCACGAGCTTGACTTATCTGCTGACCGTAGCCGTTTTGATACGACACGGGCTTTGCTGACAGAAGAGCAGCTCGAGCTTTGTCTGCTGAGAGTTTTCCCCATGAAATTTCGCGGCTTTTGGACACATATGAGTAGCTCAAGCTTCGTTTGTCTGCTGCTCGGAGCCGCTACCATGATAGACAGGAGGCAGCAGTCCATCGCATGGAACAAGAAAGGAGTCGTTCATAGCAGGTGCGATAAACACAAGCGAGGGACACACGAATGATGCAGTTAGAGAAAGACCGGTAGCGACATGTTCTTAGGCTATCAGTAAACGAGGATGACGAGTCGATGGTATACGATCTTGAGAAACTGCCGTGGCCAGTAAAAGAAATAAGTGGATTTGACTACGATTCAATACTAAAATGCTTTTATTATACTCAGCCAGGTCAATGAACGAAATATGCACACATTGCCTTGCGTTGAAGTGGCAAGGAGAACCTAAGAAAATATGTTGTTCATCTTGCAACTTTCGCCTAGAAATGGTTCAAGACCCACCAGAACCAATGAAGGAGTTATTAAACGGAAACATCTCTTATTTAAACATTTTTGAAGAACTTAAGAGCCTATAACAGAGTTTTCATAATGACTTCTTTTTGAGGGAATAGGATCACTGAAGATGTATTTATGCCTGCTTCTAGGTATAGGGCCATATGTACCATCTGATTGGCTCTTTCTCGCCGACAGATAAGCTAATGTGTTTCCTAATTTATTTTGAATCTAACTACCAAGATCAAGCAAATGTTAGGCAACAATATATTTCTAACTCAAAGTCAGGTTTGATAAGAAGCCTGCAAAATACGCTACGCGTTGTGAACCCGTATGTCAACAGCTTTGGAGCGACATTTTAGTCAGTTCCAAATGGCAACGCGATGATTACAAGTTTGCAATTAAAGCTTAAAAAAGATCATGAGGATCTCACCCGGGTCGCTATAATAAAGACGTGATCCTGTTAGTCGACCAAGAATGTAATAGGAGGGACACTGACTTCCGTAATCAGAACGATCGCCTTCAGAGAATCAATGAAATTCATTGCGATTATGGTTAGTTACTGCATGCTTTAACATTTTGTCGAGGTGAAGTCGGCTACAATTTTGCTGTGTATAAGTATTGACCCTTGCACGGGTACTCCAAATTTTGACATAATTGCTTTTGCAATGAAGTTCTACATTTTATTTAATCCATCTCCGTCAGAACGAACGTAACCACTTACACCTCTATCAAAGTCTTTTCAACCAGTTTGTAGTAGAGGTATTTAGGAGAACTGAACGGTTAGTGTTCATTCCCACTCATCGGAACCAAATGTGTGCGGAAAATTACATCTATCTTAGAGATGTTTTACATCGAGTTTCCAATGCTGAAAACTTGAATAGGATGGTGATTCTCTCTTCCACATTTAGTGGTGGTCCCAGTAATATGTCCGAAGGTATTCACAATGACTTCCGCTATGTTAGAAAATATGGCGGCGCATTCTTGTTTATTACTATGATCACCAGTTCAAAGTGGGCCGAAATGGAGAACAAATTGTTTGCCGGCCAGGCGTTTTACGAATGGTGTACTTGATATCTCGAGTATTTAACTTAAAACAAAAATGCTTGATGCACCTTCCTACAAATGAAAAGGTATTTGGAGGAGTCCGGTTGCCATACACTGATGAGCAAAAACATTATGCCCACTTGCTTAATAGCTTGTTTGTCCGTCTTTGGCACGGAATACATCACTGATTCTACGTATTACGGATCCGACAGTTTGTTGGTAGACTTGTGGAGGTATATGGCATTAGATGTCAAGTAATTCGCATAAATAACGGCCCGCTGACAGCGTATGCGGTGATGGCGCCCAATAGTGACGCAGATGGGGTCCATAGGTTACATATCAAACTAATATAGTCGCCGAGAGATTAACGTGAGATCACTGTAATGCTTCTCAATAGTGCAGTCCTCAATACAGTAGCTCGGTTCTGGCTCCGAGACACAGGCACTTATACTGCTGAACGATGACATCAAGCATGAAGGGATGCAGGTGGTTTGCAGCTGTCAGCGTGTCGCCGATTACTACCGCAGGTCTCACGCAACTGCAGGAGGACTCCTGTAACGGCGTAATAATGCTCCCACGAGCTTGCGTCCGTGGCGCGCTGCACATTTCAAGCCGTCGTTCGCCTCGATGACGGCGTTTGTGTAGACGACCATCAACGTAGCGCAACAAAAATGTGATTCGCCTGAAGAGCCGACACGTGTCCATTGGTCCACGGTCTAATTCCAATGGTCCCACTGCAATCGTAATTGACGATATAGTTGCGTAAACATGTGATCACGTAGAGGTGATCTGGTGCGGAGCTCCATGATGAACAGTGTACGATGAACGATGTGCTCCGAAACACTCATGCGTGCACCAGCATTGCACTCCTTCGCCAGAGATGCCACGGATCACCATCTATCCTATTTCACAGAGCACACTGGCCTCTGTACCCCACGTGCTCTGAAGAGTCGTGAACGTCCAACCATTTAGCAGCTAGCGGCTGTTTGAAAATGGTAGCAATTTGTTGGTGATTTTAACTTTAAAAACAGCGTCTTGAAAAGGATGTTCTCTTCTGAGAAATCATATCATGGTAACAAATATCCTACAAATTTGGTGGAGAACTGCAAAAATGTTTTCTTAATAGATTATTTTGCGTTAGTGCTTCGTTCATCCATTATTTCTCTTGTCCTACTTTCGAAAAAGTTGTCTTCTATTCTTTGTTCAATGGTTTCACCTGTCCCGTTTATTTCAACATTCATCCCAACAACTGACAGAATCTGATTCACCATGGTTCATTGTTGTTTCTGCCGAAAACATTACGTTATGCTGAAACGACAAATACGTCAAAGTGTGAAGTTTCTTCTTTACATGTGATTATCTTTTCTAGTGGATGAAAACATTCAACTGAGTAATTTCAGTATACTCTTTTCGACAGCAGGATCAAGAGATAAAAATCTCGCGGCAACATTTTTTGTAATGTCTTCCCATTGTATCTCATTTGCTTCAAATTTGAATAGCAAGTTCGCTCTTCGTCTCGCAGATCTACTGAAGGGAGTGCGTATTCTCAGTATCAAACTTTCTACATCCGCTTCCTGGTTATCAGTACTGTATTTTGCCATTTGTGAAGAATATGGAGGGGGCAAATAGCTTTGAAAACATCATTTTCAGCTGAAATAAGAGTATAAGTGTAATGGTTTCTGCCGAAGTTAGCAATTGTTGTGCTAAGATGGAGAGCATTATAAAAAGTGAATGTGGGACTGTTGGAGAGGAAATGAATTGTGGAACGAGAAAACGAATGAAGAGCAAATCAAAAAGGGAATTAGAGTATGAAAACGGGTAAGAGTAATAAAATTACTGTTATTGCAAAGCTAGACAAATTAATCTATTTTTGCTTACGTGTATAATTATTTCTCTTGTAATTTTTTATTGACAGATATCAGGATAAGGATCCTCATTCATGAGCTTCGAATCCCCTTGCTGCCACCATAAAGTAGGACGCTTTTGCTGTTGTTCGATTCCTAATAACAGTCCACACAAAACTAAAAGGGTAGTGTTTACTAAACCAGACAAAAAGGAACAAGATGAAAGGATTTTCTTCCTTCTCAATACGAGCAGTCCTAAGCACAGAAGAGTAGGGAATGATCCGAAAAATAAACCAACTACTCTAATAGTGCAGTATCATGCAAGTAGAAAACCGTCAAATTTATGATTTATTACTCTAATAAAACGTGTTAGAGGAATAATATTGTAATTGCTGCCTTTAATGCTTTTCAGGTTTATTCAAAAGTTGGTAGGGTCCCTGTGTGCGCTGCTTTCTTCAGGAAGCTTTTTGGTGTTGGTCAAAGAAGAGTGCATACCATCGCTTATGGCTTTAAAACGGGTGAAGGAGTGCTTTACAAGAGAAGAGGAGACCATAAAGATGGAAAGTATTGTAAGAAAAGGAAAAAGGTAACTGAATTCATTTCACATCTACGAGCAAGGGAGTCACCGCTCCACAAGTAAGAGCCAGCGCCTTTTTCTGCCGAATGACCTGAGTATGAATAAAATTTTCCCCGTGCATAACAATTCAGTCACGTCTGATCTGAAAGTGTAGAAAACATTTTATACGAAAATAATTAATGCAAAATTTAATCTAGTTTTTGGAACTCCACACACCTGTAGCTTCTGCCATAGAATGTATCACCAAATGAAAACTGCTACAGACATCAACACAAAGAATAAGATAATAATTGTACTTGGGCCACATAAATTATGAGCTAGAGCTTTCACAAATCGATGAAGCGAAGTATGACGGTAGCCTGACATTTGCTTTTGATTTACAGCAGGTGCAACCTCTCCCAAAATTACCTCTATTGGTGAGACATACTATGTAAGACAGATACCTCTGAAATGCATTTGTGTAACAAACGTGGCAGGTACAGAACCTACATTTTATATTTGGAATGAAACGCAGGCAGGTAGAGGGTCACAAGAAATTTCCTTGGCCATCACCGATTTCTTAAAGAAATTGACCGTTAACACGTCACATTTCTCAGATAGTTCGCGGATGGACGTGCTGGCCAAAACAAAAATCAGCACATTATTCATGCAATTGCTTTCTGGTTATTCAAAGAATCTCCAGTGCAGGTGACTGACGTACTTCTCTGCTTTCCAGTTCGAGGACACTCCCCTTTACCTCGTGACAGAGTATTTGGACGAGTAGAAAAGAAACCGTAAAATTTCTGAAATATTGAATCCAAACACGTACCAGGATGTTTATGCAGAAGTGAGCGAAACAAGGATTTTTAGGAAAAGACAAAGAAATACCTTATTCGATTTCAATGAAATAAGTACAATTATAAGGCCTGTAGATGATATCAGTGATCTGAAAAGGATCCATTTGAAAAAATATATGGTAGGTGAAAGGGTAACTGATGTGAAAATCAAAGCACATATTACCTACTATTCTGAAGATTCTTCAAGGCGCTTTTTGCCATTAGGTAAACATTTGTATTGCTCGAACAAAGTGTCAAATATCTCCAAAGTGTGATCACTGATGAGGTTGAAACAAGAAACGAAAGACGACATGGAAAAACTACTTAGCCTCACATTTGCAAACTACTGGAGAGAAAATGAAGTACTTGAATTTTTCACTCAGACTATCAGCCGTCCAAGTAAAGAACTTATTGCCCAAGATACTAATTGTGACTGTTTAGTAAAGGAACCTATTTTAGGAAAAATATTGTTAACTTCGTTATTGTAAATGAAGCACATTTTCGTTATTGTTCCTGCTTCTGCTGTTAATGTTTTACTGAATGTTATAAAATGTATTTTCAAACAATAAAAAGTATTTTTACCCGTTCTACATCACGGAAAACTAACCAAACGCTATATGTCCAAAATAGCTTACATCAAAAGGCAGACTGTTCAACAGAATGCAACAAAACGCAATTTTTTCATCACTAAAGTGCTCGTAGCTTGAAAGTTTAAAAACCAGTTTCCTTGTAGTAAACACATTTCGATCAACAGCTCTACCTGAGTATGTGGTGTAAAATTTGTAAAACTTAATGGAATATTTCTTGCCGTATACGTTTCTCGCTTCTCCTGAAAAATTTACTTTTTGTGATATCGTGCGTTTGAAAAGTAGCTCCTCAATTACATTTTCAGTGATATCGAAAGTTTGCAGTAATAAGTGCCTTTTTTTCATATACTAATGGACGTGGAGTCAATAGGTACACAGGAAATATAATGGATTCTCAAAGGAAATATAGTGGATTCTCAGCTCAGATAGATAAGTTTCCAGGCACATGGACGTCTAGTATTTGTAGCGTTCATTGAGAAGGAGATAGCGGACATCAATGGTATCATGTCCAGTAAGAATAGAAAAAAAGTACTCACATCATTGAAACTTTTTATTTTTCAATGTACTCTCCCTGTAGATTAATGCACTTGGTCCGACAATGTTCCAGTGCCTTGATCCCATCTCGAAAATGAGTTTCCTCCAGCCTGCAAAATAGTTTTCAACTCAGGCTATCAATTCTTCGTTTGACGTGAATCTTCATCCACCAAGAAAAATTTTTAATTTGGGAAAGAGATGGAAGTCCGGCGGAGCCATATAAGGTGAATAAGGCGGGTGTGGCAACAATTCATACCTTACTTCGTGTCATTTTACCATGGCGACGGCACATGTGTGTGGGCGCGCGTCAAGAGTCGCGGCACACATGTGGCAGATATTTTTCTTCGTTTGTAATTCTCCAGTTAAAATGTGATATACCCTTTCAGATGACATCTGGCAACCGTGAGAAATTTCGCGCATTTTCAATCGGCGATCCTCCATGACCATTTTCTGCACTTTTGCAATCATTTCTGGAATAGTGACACACCTTCGCCAGCCACTGCGCGGATCATCATCTAAGCTCTCCCTACCAAATTTGAATTCATTTGTCCACTTGGCAACAGTTGAATATGAAGGAGCAGAGTCCCCCAGTGTATTTTGGATATTGGCATGAATGTCCTTTGCTTTCATACATTTCTTCACGAAGTACTTAATCACTGCTCGAATCTCGATTTTTTCCATCTTCGCAAGTCACTACGGTGGAACAACAACAGAGCCTCGTCGTCGCCACAGCTCTCTTCCAAGACAACTGACGTGGCACGTGTTTACAGGCAAGAGTCCGATGAATATCACGGGAATAACCCTTTGCGGTAGCGGTGACCTCTCATGGTGATTCCAAGATCTTTTCAAAGCACCCTCGTACGAAGCAAGCTCCCAACAGACACTCATGGCTTACAGTAACAGCTTACCATGTCTGTGACTGCAACCAGTGCTGAAGCCGTCATGGTCATGTTTGAACTTCGTATTCACTACACGTTTCTACTGCGATAGTGTTTTGGTCCTCATATTTCGATTCCGCTCCCGACCCGACAACTTCCTATTGTTGCTGTTAATAATTGATTTACTGCGTCTACGTTTTATGCACCTACGACTAGAGACTTTCTTTTATTGAATGTTTCTCCTGTCTTCGCTACCCGTATTCGTCCTACCCAACGTTACCGCTGTTTCAGGTGCTTAAGAAGTGAAGAAATTCTTTTGGCTATACAGGATGTTTCAAAAGTCATGTCTCTAAGGACAAAGTCTGCCTTTTCAGTAGTTCTTGGCCCTTAGAGCAAACTAATTATTAGTGGAGATCATGCTACGTATGTACTCTAATCGGACAAGCAAAATGTTACATCATCGGTCAATCACTACCTTACACTTGACAGTACAAAGCAGCCGCCGTCCCCGGTCAGTTGCTAGCACATATCTCTAATGCAGAAGGTGATGAAACTGACGGTCATCTCGCAGACGACAAATCTGTACACGGCGATGGACGCTGCTGGACACTAAGTGTAACGTCGCTGTAGGTATTTTTGTACAGGCTATAGTGATATCCATCGGTAAGTCAGTTAATGTTCTTGGTGTGTTAGTGTATACTGCAGTTTGGTACAGCCTCTGGTAATATTCTCCTTCAGGTCAATTATTATTCTTCATCTGTCAGTGTAAACTGTAGTTTTGTACAAGCTTTGGTGGTCAGTTACTGTTCTTGGTGTGTGATGTATAGGCCTACTGCAGTTTTTACAGGCTCTGGACATACTTCCTGCAGGTCAATTAATGTTCTGGTTATAACGATGCGCAATATAGACTTGAGGTGCCCTAAAAATGAAAAAGTGCAGTTTTGTCAAATATGACGAACCAGGTGGACAGTCCACCGGACCCCGTTAGGGAGATCCTCATCTTGGAGCCGGTTGACGTTTCGTCCGAAGTGTAAAGGTACACCAGCCTCTGGAACAAATTCTAATCTCTGTTCTGGAGACAGATCGTCTAATCTTGGTAGTACTGCTCCCCCAAGATGATGTCTCTTGTATGCAGCAGTGAGTGTGCCGCTGAAAAATGAGGGATCATAGAGGGCGCTCAATGTATGTCACACCAAACATTTGACCTGGATGTTGTCAGAATGTAAGGCTAGACAGTGAGATGGAGTCTGTAGTTAACCCAGTAGATGGTTCTATGTCTATTCACCCTCCCGCTGAAACTGAAATCAAGTTCCTCGCTAAAGAAAGTGTGACCTTCAAGATTCCCCTGGCGTGTGCGTCTTTCTTCGGATTATTCACAGAACAGTACGCACGTGGATATGATTAGAGGACAGTATCCTGGATATGGAGGCTTCGCTGATGCCGCAATCCTGTGTCATCTTCCTTGCTGACCGAGCTGCACCCACTTGACTACAGCCTTTGCTAGTACGGTTGCTTATTGTGTATGCCCCGTCGCTGCTGTCCGCTACGTCTTTTGTCGTGTACACTGCCTGTAGACTGTGAACCGTTATATTAAAAGTCCAATCATTCTGTGATTAGGCTTACGTTGGTTTGGATGTCCCCTGTGGTATTTTGCTGCTGCTTCCCGTTGACAGATGCCTGACGCGTGGATGGGAACTATTTTCTCCTTCTCCTGATTGTGTACGTTGCTCTACGAGTCACTACACTGTAGAACTACATCACTCCACACTACAGTGGCAACTGGCATCCCTTTAATATCCTTACGTCGAACTTTGTAAATCAATTGCCTCACAGACCAATGAACATGCGATACTATGTACTGCACGCGACTTCGCATTTCGGCGCTGTGGTGCTACTATCCGCTTTCTTCACTAATACCGGATTTATCCAATGAGATATGAGTTTTAAATCATTCCGCATACTGAGACACTTCGTACAATAATAATGCTATATTTCGGTCATTGCTGCAAATGGCCTACGTCAGATTCTGAAAATAGAACTACCCGCTTTCGCAAGACAATCGTCCACAAGAATGAAAGTAATTACTTGGTCTGAACGTCAAATTACTAAAACTACAAGTTTATCTTGGTGATAGCTGCAAATCTAAGGTCACCTGGTTGCCGATAGGGTTCTCGCTGGTGCAGTTAGTGAACGCGCTCGTTGGTTCACCTTGTGGTATTCACCTACGAGAACATACAAGAAATTTAGTTTTTCAACTGAACGGAGCTAGTCTAAGTGCACTTCTCAGCAGTAAGATGCCTTACCGACGGGACGGAAAGGGCATAAAAATCCCGCATTGCACTATTGGCTTCAAAGGACGATTTGTCTTAAGAATGTTTCGTGAGGATTTCTGGAGGGCTTTGTTTGTTTCCCTTCAATTCCAACAATGTTCTGTGGATTGTGACGGCGCGTACCAACGGCGGGGAATTCAGTGACACCAGATATGATCGCAAATTTGTGGGACGAGTTTGTTTGTAGCTTGCATGTTTGACTTGAGACAGAGCAGGGAAGAATGAAGATTTGTGAAACGTAATTGAAAACTATGATCCTAATGTACATGTAAAAGTATGACCCGAGATATATGGGCATGCTGGTAGCAGACAGAACCTTATAATTCTTAATGGTTCTTTCGAAATAAAAACAGTGTATTCCTACGCATAAGTCAAAATTCAACCAGAGTTTGTTTCTTTACCCATGTGGAAGATCTAAACCTGAGAAATCTTATGATAGTTTTTGAACTTTATGGGAATTAAAGCATTCTACGGTTGAAATATTGTCATAAATTGTTAAATAGCGTCTATTAGTTTTTTGAGCGATAACGTACTTAATACTTCAGTACTTTTTTCTGTGGGAATGCACAGCCACTAAGCTATGCACACACTGAAACGTCAACGAAACTGATATAGGCATGCGTACTGAAATATAGATATATGTAAATAGGCAAATATGGCGCTGCGATCAGCAACGCCTATATAAGACACGAAGTGTCTGGCGCCATTGTTAGATCGGTTACTGCTGCTACAATAGCAGGTTACCAAGATCTAAGTGAGTTTGGACATGATGTTGTAGTCAGCAAACGTGCCATGGAACACAGCATTTCCGACGTAGCGATGAAGTGGAGATTTTCCCGTACGACATTTTCACGAGTGTACCGTGAATATCACGAATCCGGTAAGACATCAACTCCTCGACGCCGGTGCGGCCGGAAAAAGTCCTGCTAGAACGGGATCAACGACGACTAAAGAGAGCCTTCCAACGTGATAGAAGTGCAATCCTTCCGCAGATAGCTGCAGATTTCAATGCTGGGCCATCAACAAGTGCCAGCGTGCGAACCGATATCGGCTTTCGGAGTCGAAGGCCCACTCATGTACCCTTGATGACTGCACGACACGAAGCTTTATGATCGCCTGGGCCCGTCAACACCGACATCGAAATGTTGATGACTGGAAAAATGTTCCTGGTCGGATGAGTCTCGTTTCAAATTGTATCGGGAGGATGGACATGTAAGGGTATTGAGACGACCTAGTGAATCCATGGACCCTGAATCTCAGCAGGGGACTGTTCAAGCAGGTGGAGGCTCTGTAATGGTGTGGGGCATGTGCAGTTGGAGTGATACGGGACAACTAATACGTGGAGATACGACTCTTACAGGTGACTCGTACGTTAGCATCCTGTCTGATCACCTCCATCCATTCATGTCCATTGTGCAATCCGACGACTTAGCCAATTCCAGCAAGACAATGCGACGTCTCACACGTCCAGAATTCCTACAGAGTGGCTCCAGGAGAACTATGAGTTTAAACACTTCCGCTGGCAACCAGACTCCCCAGACATGAACATATCTGGGATGCCTTGCAACAGAAGAGATCTCTACCCCGTCGTACTCTTACGAATTTATGCACAGCCCTGCAAGCTTTATGGTGTTAGTTGCTTCCAGCACGACTTCAGACATTAGTCGAGTCCATGCCACGTCGTGTTGCGGCACTTATGCGTGCTCGCGGGGACCCTACACTACACAATATTAGGCAGATGTACGAGTTATTTTTCTGGCTCTTCGGTATATTATAGAAATGGATGTATGTATGTATGTGCGTGTGTGTATATTCCGTATGTCTTCCTAAACAAATGAATAGATTTCAAGGAAACCTGCTACACTTATCCCTTACTATCAGACAACTGCGGCTATGGAGGTAAGAACCACCTACCTATCATAGTTCAGAGGATATGGCGTCATAAACAATAAGATGCGTGAAAAACTGCCGCGTCATGTAGGGCGCTTAAATCTTTTACTTCTGTGCTACTGATCACAGGGGTTGATAAATATCAACGGGGCAGCTGAAAATGTGTCACCGACCGTGACTCAAACCTGGGAACTTCTGCTTACATGGCAGACGCTATATCCTTTTTTATACAGTTGCAGGAGACCAATAACCAAAGCGAAATAGAGGGAAAAAATGTGTGTGTGTGTGTGTGTGTGTTTGTCCTTAGGTTAATTTAGGTTATGTAGTGTGTAAGCTTAGGGACTGATGACCTTAGCAGTTAAGTCCCATAAGATTTCACACACATTTGAACATTTTTTTTAGACTTGTGAGGCACGTTGGGCCTCGTCGCCAGAGGTGCAGGTGACAGCTGATGAACAGGGCCTTCGCTCTGTTCTAAACATGACAAAGGACTAAACCCCCTCTGCTCCTCGGGAGGGTTAGGGACTCGTAACGAACCTAAAATAACATGCCCGTACTAACAAAGGATCCCAAAACCGCCAACATGCGGTGAGTCAGAGTAGGTGGTATCGGGAGTATCTGTGCAAAATGGGGGATGCGTGACGAAAAATAGACGTTAGAATATCGCGTCCGTTGCGGAAGGTCTAGATTTCTACGATGGTGGTCACTTATTCCTGCTCCCATCTGTTTCAATAAACATCTATAGTTACGGGCTGTCGAGCGCTGCATGTCAGATGTGAAATCAGTGCCAAGACAGCGGATTGTGTCACTGATTCGTAGCGGTGAGACGCTTTCGTCGGATAGACCTCTGCCTATAGACAAGTCGTGCGATTTGTGGACATTGAGAATGCTCCTCGATGCCATGCCAGTACTGCACGAACATCGTCATTACTGCGAAGGAGGAGTACCAGATCATCAGCATAGGCAGTGTAGCAAAAAGTGTGTACACCAAGGGACATCCCACTCAGGCGTTGTCGGAGGCCACAGAATAGTGGTTCCAGAACAAGGGCGTACAATATCGCCGAAAGAGGGCAGCATTGTCGCACCCAGCGCTGGATATGTATCAGCGGCCATTATATAACACCTTGGACGTCGCGCCGCGTTCGAGACGCATCACTACCACAACAATGATGTCCGGATACCCCATGTGTCGCAGTACCTCCATCAAAAATGTGCGGTCGACGCTGTCAAAGGCCTGGCTAAAGTCGAGTGAGGCCGAAACTCCTGGTATTTGGCGAGCTTTGGCTAGCGCCACCATGTTTCGATATCGACAAATATTGTGTTCACCTCCTAACAGTGCCTGGACCTGCGACACGACACAATGGATCGATTGCTTTAGGCGTGTTGCCAGAAGCCGGGTGAAAATCTTCCTGTCACTGTTGAGTAAGGTCAAGGAGCGATGACCACTGATCCTGGAACCGCCTCGTGGTTTGTGTATGGGCACAATCAGTCCTTCTAGGAACGCCCTAGGGATCAGCGTCATGGGAGACAGAAGATCGCGGCAAATATCAATCCATGCTGGTGCCAGAAATTGCTGATAAGTCCGATAAAATTCCAGAAGAAGGCCACTAGGTCCCAGGGACTTATGAGCAGCCCCCGCCTATATTGCTTCAATGATTTCCTCATCCGTTACACCTGCAGTCAAATCCGCTGCCGCTGTCGGAGAGATCGTGCCATAAGTGAGAGACTGCGGCGATCACCGCTGGGGGATGTCGGTGTTCTGAGTGCAGCCTAGTGCAGTGAGCATGAAGGGTGTTTCCTATATCGCGCTGGGTATCAAGGCGTCGTCCGGCTTCCGTCATGAAAGCTTGGATCAGTTTCCTGCCTCGGCGCCGTCGTTCTGCAATGACGTGGTACATGGACGGTTCCTCCTCGGCCACTCTGTCTGAGTGCGCGCTCTTACGATCACACCCTCAAGATGGCAACGTGTAAATCCGAGGATCTGTGCCTTGGCACGGTTCACCGTCACGTGCCTGGCAGGTGAGTACGGCAATGTTGTACATTCTCCTAAGATGCTGTAATAAAAGTCCATTGTATGTCTCTTCCATGCTGTTACATCTCGACCTTAGCCTATCACGGTGTTCCGGAGGTCTGGTTTGGCGCAGAGTAACCACCACGACAGAGTAGACCAGTAGGTGCCACACCGGCAACTACAGGAATCTCCTGGGAGGCTAGGTGGGTGTCGTTCAACTCCCAAGGTCCACGGCTGTGCCCTACCTTCTGGCGGCCGAGGGTAACGACGCAGATGTAGGTCTCGTGGTCAGAAAACGCTGTGGGCCAAACTTCGACAGCTCTCGTCCCCACGGCTATGGAGCGCGGGATGTAAATCCGGTCGATGCGGCTGGAGGAATGGCTAGTGTAGTGCGTCAATCCGGGACGATCGCCAGAAACATGTTGCCACGAGTCCACCATTTGAAGATTATTTATAATTGTCGCAGGTTCTTTGCAGGGAGAATGGTGTGGTAACTGATCCTTAGGTTCTTGGCTAATATCATGGCGTCCTGACGGCCCCGAAAGAGGGGCGGGATTGTATGAGCGAAAAAGGTGGAACGTTCGCGACGCCGATCAGAGCCCGACGGCGCATAGATTTTAATAAGTGTGACTCCTTTGATAGTGCAAGCCATGCCTCTGGGGTCAGGGAGATACTCGACGTCTACTGCGAGTATACCTTGGCGGAGGAGGATCGCCACACCACTGCCTTTGGCCGACGCTCGTGAGATCCAAGTCTTCTGGTCATAGGGTTCCTTGAAGTCTTCGACATACACCTCTTGAAGGAGCGCAATGTCGATGTCTGCTGCATTGAGCAGACCCTGTAGCATCGCTGGGTTATGTCGGACACGTACGTTATTGAAGTTAATCGTTGCTAGACGGTATGATAGGTCAGCCAGGTCGGCAATTGGGTTGTTCAGGAGGCCCTGTGTGGACGGCAGGGGCGGCCCCAAAGAGGCTGATGGTCGGAGATGGGTACAGCTGAGGGAGCATCTCTGCCCTCGGTATCCTTCAGGCGCTGTGGCTCATCCTCGACATCATCCACTCAAGAATTAGATGTAGCAATTGGTAACTGTTGATTAGTGCTGTCATTAGAGCGCTCCGGCGCATATTGTTCAGTAGCAGAATTGGTGTTGTCAGTCTGAGACTCAGGAACTGTATTCGTCGTAGCATCGTGACGGGACGGGCGAGTTGTGGTGGTAGAGTCCTGTGTGTCATCCGACGCCGGATCTCCTTCGGGTCACACACCCGAAGCAGGCAATCATCGGATGACGTATAGCGCCGTTTCTTGAGCTTTCGCGGGGCCATGGTTTGCGGACATGTTTTTCTCTGTCACAGTGCGGGCAGCAATCGTCTGATGCGTTCTGCATCGGTAGGTAGGGAGAAGTCAGTTTCTATTTCTACTTCCATCTTCCCTTTAGGCTCGTCTTGGTGGCACAATTGGTCACTGTCTTGAGGTAATTCTGCCGATGACGTCGTGGAGGGAGATGTGGTGTCCGCCACACTGTCATCGACCATTGACTGCAATATGGTGTTTCGATCCTGGGCAAGAACAGCTGTTGCTATTGCGGCCGTGCCTACTTGATGGGAAATGAAGTAAGTGTCGCTGGGGATGGAACTTCACCAACCGGTGTCTGAGTCAGTCGGCGGTGAATACAGGCCGATCGGACATGTTCTTCCTGGTCACAGCCGGCGCAAGTACGCGGTTGTCCTTCGTACATGACAATGGCTCTGCAGCCTCTAATTACTAGATAGGATGGCACATGCTTCGTCAGTGTAATCTTAATCATTTTAAGACGGGGTATGTCTCAAACGTTTTGCATTTTTCAGCCAAGTGGCTTAGCACGTTGCCCTACGTTTTGAATGCCGTCATCACTACATCTGGCGGGACTTCGAATGGCAGCTCGGAGACCCTCAGAGTGCGAAGGCCTAACCCAGGGTGGTCGATGGTTACTGTTCCTATGCGGCCATCAGGATGCTTAAATTTAAGTCCATGAGTGTGTCTGCACACAACATTAGTGCACGCCTCTTCATTGGTCAGTTTTATGTATACTATTTGTTATAGGAAAGTGGATCCCAATCATGTCTTGAGTTGCAATATGAAGTTCTTCTCGGATGAAACGTTCAAGTGCCCTAGGTCTTGCGTAGTCCGCTTGAAATGTGATCATACCGCCTGAACGCTACGGTCGCAGGTTCGAATCCTGCCTCGGGCATGGATGTGTGTGATGTCTTTAGGTTAGTTAGGTTTAAGTAGTTCTAAGTTCTAGGGGACTGATGACCACTGATGTTAAGTCCCATAGTGCTCAGTGCCATTTGAACCATATTTTTTGTGACCTTAATTGAGAACTTTCGGTACGAGTGTGCCATGGCACTACCGGGTGACGTACGCGTTACACTCGCCGCAGCGGAAGCTAAACTCCCAGGATAATGACATGATTCTTACACGAAACTCAGTCTTTTAACATTGAGAAATTTTTCGTCAGTTTTACTTATTTTCATGGGCAACCCACGCTTGACCAAAAATTTGATTATGGCAAAACTGTTTTCAAAAAAAAAACACCTAAGGTTCCTAAGACAGCTTGCTTGTGTATCCTACGGATTCCGGTTTTTCGTACTGACCCAGTTAAAGAAATTACTAGGTATGATTTTAAGTTGGAACTCCGGCAGCATAACTGTGAAAACCGCATCCAGTTTCTCGCAGTAATTGTTGCAAGACGCGCGTACTAGCATACATGGACAGACAGACAGACAGGCAGACAGACAAACAAAAATTCTAAAAATAATTGTTTTGGATTCTATTGCTGTTACAAATACACCTCCTACTGAGTTTTCTTAAATATCTCCTATGTAGAATCTTCGACCAGTTAAGTTTTGTTATATGTGTAGATTACTAAGACACTCTTACAATCGGGCAACTTGAGAAAATCCATGACACCTGATATCGCTTTTGACAGCTTTCAACTAAAAAGAGCAAACAGCGGTAGGCGAGAAACAATAGCCGTCTCTAGAGTAATGAAGACTGGTCAATTAGTTGGTTTGAGGGAGAGGACCAAACAGGGAGGTCATCTGTCCCGTCGGATGAGAGAAGGATGGGGAAGGAAGTCGGCCGTGTCCTTTCAAGGGAACCATCCCAACATTTGTCTGAAGCGATTTAGTGAAACCACGGAAAACATAAATCAGGATAGCCGGAAGTGGGTTTGAACTGTCATCCTCCCGAATGCACGCCCCGTGTTCTAGCCCCTGCGCTAGCTCGCTCGGTAGCTAACAGAGGCGTTGCGTTACAAAATCGCCTTGTAGATACGTGAAGCAGCTGCTCGCCAGCTACAGTAGCTGTCCGGGATCATCTCTCAGCTGCTGCATAATATCAAAGGTGTTTTCGCGAATACATGGAAATGAGATTTCTTTCCACATTAAGCTACTAACAAAGCCTGCTTTTTGTTCGTTACTAACAGAAAACTGACGAAATGAGAATATCAGAGCATTGCAAGGTCTGTCAGCTATTTATTTAATGAAAGAAAACATGGTCTGAAGTAGGCGTTAATGTCAACTATATTTAAATCGCGCCGTTAGTTAATTTCGGCAACTTAATACGATTTGTGAGTTTATAATGTCTGTGAGGATGGAACATGAAGTCTGCTTTGTATGCTTGAAGAAAAATAATAAGATAATTATGTGCAGTATGTAAGACGTAATATCACACATGTGCTTGAAAATGACAAAAACTATCGAAATAAGCGAATCGCACGATTTAAATGAAGATCGTTTAAAGTATAGCCTACTGCGGCCCGTATTTTCTTTTATTGCTACTTCAGTGTCGGTCTTTGAACAAAAGGCCTTGGCTCGTTGCAGTGACTCCTACAGGCTTCTCCTCCAAGGCCGCGGCGGACCGCTGGCAGTGAACTCGCGGGCTTCCCCTCGGCGTTGTTTGCGCTCGCGGCCCCTTATTTCTCTCCCGCGCGCGAGAGCGCGGAACCTTCATTTCCATACGTTTTGTTCAAACTGTAATTTTGCTTCCCTTGCGTGGTAGGGGCGGTGCAGGTGCGAGCCACGAAAGAAAGGCGGCCTTATCTGGAGACACACAGTCGTTGGCCATTTTCTCAATGGCACTAAATGGAACAACAGAATGCTTTTTCTAATCCTCGTAAGTGGACGGCTTCTTGTTTTTTCTCCACCGACTCGTAAAAAAAGGGAGACCGTTGCAAATAACTGCTGCGCTGTGAACATTTATCTGACGTACTGTTCCTTCTCTCTTTAATGTGCGACTCTTATCAAACCACCCGATATGGAACGTCAAGGACTTGGAAATGTTAGCTGGGTACTGCTAAACTTCACATTTGGGCGCACATTTGAGATACACTTACGTGAGTAGGAGCAAATAATTACCTCAACTCCATCGAGTGAAGTGCTCGAAGGAAGACGAAAAATTGCTTATGTGTTTTAGATGTGGAAATCTTACACGCTACACCTACATAATATTTTTCATAAATGCTTTTGATCATGTGGAAAAAAATTAACACCGTTCGGATACTTTTGAACATGGCACAACGGGCGTGTGTGTGTGTGTGTGTGTGTGTGTGTGTGTGTGTGTGTGTGTGTGTGTGTGTGTGTGTCTATGTGTGTACGCATGTCCGCCGGCAGTGGTGGTCTAGCGGTTCTAGGCGCTCAGTCCGTAACCGCGCGACTGCTACGGTAGCAGGTTCGAATCCTGTCTCGTGCATGGATGTGTGTGATGTCCTTAGGTTAGTTAGGTTTAAGTAGTTCTAAGTTCTAGGGGACTGATGACCACAGATGTTAAGTCCCAAAGTGCTCAGAGCCATTTGAACCATTTGTACGCATGTGCCTGTGTGGGTGTTGATAATGAGGAGCGATTTTCGATGAATATGTATAAATTTTGCTCACGAGGCGGAATTTGCTGACGAGGCATAATTTAGCCTTTATAACTGTGTATTACGTTTCTCTTGATGCAGCATCTCACTGCTATATCTAGGCGACACGCTGTATGATGTCATACGTTGAAGGTCGCGGCTTAAGGATCTCATGTCGCGATGTTTGCTCCGCAAGCAGTTCTCTAGGAGAATTTCATGTACATTCAGTTTCAGCCACTGACAATGAGAAACTGCGAACAATCTAACTGTATGACAGGCAATAATATAGTTGGATATCCAACGCTGATCAGCTGTTCCGAGAGAAAAACTGGAACTTTGAGAAGCAAGATAATCGGGTTTTCAATTAACGGTGATGTGCAAAACCAAAAATAAAAGGAAGGAAGATTAGGGCTTCACATCCCATCGACCTTGAGATGGAGTACTAGTTCGAAACATTTCATGGATAGGGAAAGAAATCGACTGCGCACTTTCAGAGGTATTATCCCAGCATTAGCTTGGATGACCGGTTTCAGACCTGACAGCCGTCCTCCCGAATGCGAGGCCAATGTGCTAACCACTGGCCACCTCGTTCGGTAAGCCTAAAACAGATTCCGTGGAAATGAGCTTTCCAAGACGTAGATTAGGATGGTGGCAACATTTACTGAAATGCATTCTTCATAAGAAAATATTTGATTTCACCTTGCTCCATGTATTAACTGTTTGTTTTTAAACGATAAAAAAAAAAACAGATCACTCTGAGAATAATTAATACAAACAAAAGATAATTTAGAAGCCGGCTACTGTGGCCGAGCGGTTCTAATCGCTTCAGTCCGGAACCGCGCTGCTGCTACGGTCTCAGGTTCGAATCTTGCCCCGGCATGGATGTGTGTGATGTCTTTAGGTTAGTTAAGTTTAAGTAGTTCTCAGTCTAGGGGACTGATGACCTCAGATGTTAAGTCCCATAGTGTTTAGAGTCATTTGAACCGTTTCTGAAATATTAGTGAAACCTTACAGTTATTAATTTGGAAAGTAATGAAACAATGAGAGTATAGAAATACTTATGCTGTAGACGAAAGTACAAAACATAAACAAATTAATCAGTAACAGAGAGACTCGAATGGGACAGAATGAAATGTGTATTTCGTGGTAAGTCGTACAAGGAAGCCCCTTAATGCGGCCGTTGTTATAGTTTTACTCAAGTCAATTATTCACCATAGAGTTAAGCAAATGCTTATTAAATTATAATTGGAGTGGACTACTACTAAGGAGTCGAAAGATTAAATCGTTAAGCTGCTTTCCGAAGTTATATGACAGATTGTTGTGAGATCTATGTACTGTATTTTTACCAATTTATTTCTCTGCACGATTATTACCTAAATATCCCAAGCGACTACGCGCCCAGGGTGGTGACAAAATCAAGTGACGTTGTTCCACTAGAAACTTCATCCACTAAACCTACTTTTTCGATGTGATGGGGCAGTGAAGTTATTGAATTTAATAAAATTCAAGTGACGGATAATTTAATTGGCGTAATACACGTTCTTTTCATTTTGGTTTCAAGGACCGAGAATTAAAGTGCACACGGGGCACTTCTACCTAGTCTGCATTTCAAATAATACAAACTAAGCGGCTTTCGAGCTAAGGTCTGAATGCGGAGAGTAATCAATACGTAAGGGAGCATAAAAGCCTCTAACGGGCTCATCCATATCGTAGACATTAAAACGCGAAGAGAAAGAATGGGACACGAAGTGAGTGAGTGAGAGAGAGAGAGAGAGAGAGAGAGATGGAAAGAAAGAGGGAGGGGGGAGGTTAGAGAAGGTAGAGACATAAGCAGGAAAAAAGTAGCAGAAAGAATGTAATCGTCACAACAATTATCGGATGGTTTCTTTTTATTCCTTCGGTGTAAATTCCCTGGATGCATACTTGCAACTGGCGTGGCAGGGACAGGCATTATACACACACAGTGCAATATATACTTCAACTATTCACCCAGGAGAACAGTCGTTTCTCTATGTGGACTCTCCCTATAAAGATACTTATTTTTTCTCCTAAATTCTTCTTTGCTTTTGTTAATGAGTAACGTCTTTCGAGTTTCTAGTCTTGTTTCTTCCACCAAATTAATATTTTTATGTCGTTACTCCTTCTGTGGAACACTGAGTGAAATTTGGTACACGTTTCTGTGTTAATCTGGGTCATTTATAGTTTAGTGAAGTGCTTCTCTGTTCTCTTTTTTGCACCCAAAATCGTCTCCTTCCTATGTCTCGTTATTTGCTGTGATAGATTCGTGGTCCTGCTGCGTTAGACACGGTAACTAGATCCAGTAGGACTTACAGGATGTCAGAAGATATACTGCGTAATCCAGCCAGCTAGCAAACAGTTTGCTACTACTGTCATTCTTGATAACGTTATGACTTAGTAACTGACGTGACATTTTATCATTGGTATACTTGTACAACAGAGATGTGAAATAATGTCGTTTGGTAATGCCGCTTTTGTGGTGATTACTTTATTTCTGGATAATGATACAAAAATTTCTTCATGCGTTATGGCTCCGTAAAAAGATTTTACTGCATAAATAACTTGTGTATCCATTTATCTGTTCTCAAAAGTTGCACTTTACATTAGGGCAAATACTAGCACACGTGTGATTCATTAGCCATGATATTTATTACAAATTACATATGAAAAGTATATTCGCTAATTATATGAATATACATTGCTGATTTACATTCTACACTTAACACTGAACCGAATAATCAGTATATGGGTATAATTAACGTTTTGTCCAGTATATTCGCGTTTTGTTTGCCATACTTCGTTCACTAATTGCCATACGACAGCATTACAGTTGGCGACTACAAACGAAAAGCATTAATAACGAAGTAAATTACTAAATTGTGCCGTTATTATTTTATATAAGAATGTAACTGGCTTCGATCACGCGGCTGAACTGCAGTTTCCACCTATGTAGGGACTGTTTTCGAATGGTTCTCAACATTTCATTGTTTCTTTTCTAAGCGGCACGATAAATGTCTCAGTGACCAATTAGTTTTTATTCCATGCTGAGAATGGAGTGCATACTATCGTGCCAAACTAGATCGATCTGTGGGCCAGGCGTACACATTAATCGAGATCAAACCGGTGACCGGTGTTACTTAGTGTACAACACTTTAATATTGTAAATATCTAGTTCTTTTGTACTCCCATACCAGTGAAGGGATAATTTCGGAAAACAGAATCTCCTTTCTGACCGACATCATCCAGTAAAGCTGTACTTTCCCCAAACGCAGATCGTATCTTGGAAAACGGTAAAGCACTGAGTAATTGCTTACATTCTGTATAGGAATGATTTATATCAATTTAAACGTCCCTATGATATCATTACTTTCTTTCACTTTTTTACAATATACGAGGATGTTCTGTTGCCAGTGACACATTTGCGTAACACAAGTTTCATTTTTGATTCAAGAGAGAGGTTTCTAAAACATCAGTTATTGCGAGAATACATACGAGAATACATACCTTTATTTAAGCTGTTGAAATATAATGAAACGCTTTGATTTTCAAAAACTGCGTGTGTCACAAGGAGGACTAAGGAAAGTCTTCCAGTTATTTATTTGTAAGGCAAGATTGATATTCGTCGACATATCTACGAGTTAAAAGAAAATCGCAGACAACATTAAAGATAATGTTTCAGGTTTAGTGTACATCACATTATAATGTATTATTTTGTGTATTTCCTACACTAGGTGAGTGTCAGATTTTTCGAACGCGTGTGGACCTTCAGGGAATGACCGCTTTATTCATTCCTCTCGCCTACATCAGCAGGGAAGAAGGTTGTACCTTGGAACACATTACAGACTTTCGACCATTAGCCAGCGCTGTTGTGAAAGGTCAATATATTTTTATTACACTTACAAAAGATGGTGTTCTCTATTTACACGCTAAACTCTTTTCATGAAATTACAAAAAACATTACTGTAGAAAATGAATCACAAGGTACATCATGATGATATACTTAGAAACAAATACTTGATTGAAATTTTGGAGTCTTGCAATCGATAAAATCATGTCAATACTGTATTTAAAATTTTATCTTTTATATTATTACTCTCCTCCCCATCAGTAGTCACTAACTGAAAGATAATTAAGTATTTTCGGAAACCAATTACAAGTGAAGTACATTTTGAAGTAGAAGCTATTGGAAACTAACACAAATTTCCATTTTCAAGAAAGGTAAATCTGTTAAGAGATTAAAGAAACTCAGTTCATTTGTAAGTACCGCACGATCCATGGTAGAAGATCTTTTGTATGGAGGTAAAAGATGTTGCAAAACCGAGGAAGTAATACTTAATCGTGCAGATCTTACATAAACAGTTCCAAAATATATATAGCATAACTCTGTACCTAAAGCTAATAGCTTTAAACTTATTTTACAGCACTTAACTACGTAGAAAGCGAAATGCACTGACGGAAAAAATCACAATACCAAGAAGGAGTTGTATGACAGAAACGAAAGTTTGTAGGCGTGTTTCTATACCTGAAAGATGACTTCTGTTCATATTTCGCGCCATTCGCAGAAGAGAGGCGCTAGTAGCACCATTGTAAGGATGCATGTCAGGTTTACTTTAAATACGTGCTGTAACGGTCCTGAGCGTTAGTTACGTTTGAGTTCGGACGTGCTGAGTTGATGCGGTCAAGAACGTCTTTAAGGCATCGAAGATACCATTATCAGATCATCATTCATTGTGAACGAGGTCGTGTAACGGAGCTATGAAAAGCTCGATGTTCCGTCTGCGATAGTGCAGAAAGACTTGGCAGGAACGTAGCCACTGCACGTCATTGTCGGCAGCGGAGGTTACGAGAATATACGGGAGTAAGAAGAGCGGGCACCGGTCGGCCACGTGGCGCTACCGAGAGGGATTACCCTGTGGCGTATCGTACTGCATCTGCTGCAGAAATGTGAGTAGCAGCTGGTACCACAGTGACACAACGAACTATTACAGATCGGTTACTTCCAGGACCGCTGTGAGTCAAAAGTCCTGTTGCCAGCATCCCCCTGATCCAAAACCACCGTCATTTGTGACTTCAGTGGTGACAACCGACAGCTCATTGGAGGGCAGAGTGAAGGTCTGCTGTGATTTCTGACCAAAGTTGGTACTGCCTCGGTGCCAGTGACGACCATATGTTGATTAGGAGAAGGCCAGTTGAGGACCTGCATGCAACCTGTCTGCAGTCTAGGCAGACTGGACTTATACGTGGATTGGTCGTCCGTGTTGAGATTCGTATGACATTAAGAGCTCCCTCTTGGTCATCCCATGCAACCTATTTTGTACGTCAATCTGCTGTTCGGCCGGTTGTGCTGCCATTCATGAACAGCATTCCATGGAGTGTTTTCCAACATGATAATGCATGGCCACATACTGTTGTTGTAACCCAACATGCTATACAAAGTGTTGACATGTTATCTTGGATTGCTTGATCACCATATCTGTTTTCAATGGAGCACATATAGGACGTCATCTGACAGCTCAATCGTCACCCACACATAACATTAACCGTTCATATAATGATCGACCATGTCAAGAACATGAAACTCAATCTCACGAATTGACATCCGGCACCTGTACAACACAATGCACGATTGCACTCAACATTCCGAAGGTTACTCCGGTTATTAATGCACCAACATGTCACAGTTGTAACGGCTTATCTAACCTATGAGCTTGCAATTTTAATCACTCAGTCAGTTATGTATTCTCGAATTTTATTTAGCAACATTAATTATTTTTTGGTGTTTCGATTTTTTCCATTAGCTTAATTACAAATGCTGTGCAAAGCAGAACCCCAACAACAAAAACTCCTATGGCAGTCTCTAGTGCGCCTTCTATAACGCGATTCTAAATTCAGTTACTAAAGCACCGAGCAAAATAATACGTATGTTCCTAACCACAGTACAATGGTTTCCCCTACTGAATAATACATACACCCAAATTTCCCACGTTATGTGGTAGCATAAAAATCAGAATTCTGCCACGTAGGTACTAGGAGAACGCGCTGTAACGTCTGTAAAAAGCATAAAAAACTGAAGGAAAAAGTACACTAAGTGATGAAAAGTATCCGGACACCCCCAAAAACACACGTTTTTCATATTACGTGCATTGTGCTACCACCTATTCAGGGAACTCAATGGATATAATTAAAGAGTGGGCTGCTACCTTCACACATTCTCGGGCAGCACTCGCATGCTCTTCTGCTCGTTTTGACGGCTACCAGTGTGTGGCCATACTGAGAACAATATTCTGGGTTAAACTTTGGAAAAATGCTGTATCTACTGATACTTACGATTATTGTGTATGTCTTCTAGCTTATGTTCAGTCATCTTCTGAAATCCCAGAGGCGCTTGACATAAATCCTAAGTAAAAGGCTCACTGTAATTGCACTTGTTGGATGTAAGGAATTTGAAGATACAGTTTTAAAAAAGACACCAATCTGTAATCACTGATACACCGTAAGGCCACATTAATGTGACCATCTCCTACTTTTGAGGTCAACGTGTAATAACCAGCCGGTGGCAGCATTAGCAGTGGAGGGTATATAAAGCTTATCGGATGGACGCGAAATGCGGAAACAGGGCGACTTATCTGACGTCTAAAATGGCATAATCATTGACTTTCGGGCTAGGGGTGGAAGCATGGACGATAGAGCTGCTTTTGCAAACTTTTAGCGTTCCGTTGTGGTTAAGGCATATCATGTATGGCAAAATGGCACCATCCTAAACCTGCGCAGAGACAAATGTCTGTGTACACTACGTGCAACAGAGCTGATCGAGGGCTGCGGAGATGTGCACGAGCGAATGGACGTGCGAATGTTGAGCATCTGATAGTCAACATGAATAAAGAAGCTATCAACAGTGTCTCCTCAACGACCGTTCAGTGTGCCTGGCTCATGCACCCGTGCTGACTGCTGTTCAGCGGCGTCGAAGTCTGGAATTTGCGCTCCAGCACCACAACTACGCGGCCGCAAATGACGACAGGTGGCATTTTCAGATGGATCACGTATTATACTCCTTGGAAGAGAAAGCAAACACTCGGCAATCGTCGTAAGGGTCCACGCCGGTTCAGGGAGATTTGCGTACGACGATTGTTTTCGTACCGTTCGCTGGACGATCTCGTCAGTCTGGAAGGCACAGTGGATCAACATAAGAATGCACCTAGCCTTGACCACCAGACCACTCCTACACGCAGTTTTTCCTCGGTGCGATGGCATCTACTAGCAGAACAATGCAACGTTTCACACAGCTGACGGTGTGGGTGTGTGGTTCAAAGAGCACCAGGATAAGGCGTACTTCCATGGCCACCAAACCCTATGAATTTAAACCCAATCATGAATATATAAGTTTTCTATGTGGGCAATCGGAGTTTAATTTATATGTAGGTAAAAGATCATTAAAAAGAGTTTAGTATTAAGAACTTCTAAAAACGCGGCTTCAAGCGGACCGACAATTCTTGTGAAGATTTTACCAATTAAGAATCTCTGGGTCCACCTGCATCAGGCTGTTAACCACATGGACCCTCAACCGAGAAACCTAGCACAGTTGTTCATGGCACTCGAGTGAGCTTGGCTCCATATCCCTGTCGGTACCTTCCAAAACCTTATTCCATGGCACTCGAGTGAGCTTGGCTCCATATCCCTGTCGGTACCTTCCAAAACCTTACTCCATGGCACTCGAGTGAGCTTGGCTCCATATCCCTGTCGGTACCTCCCAAAACCTTACTCTCTTCCTGCCTGTCTCGCAGCGACCCGCACTGCAAAAGGTGGCTGCTCAGGCTTTCGACAGGTGGTCACATTTATGTGACTGCACATTATCTACTATATGTGTTTTATAATGAATATGTCTTTAACTGTGTTTTCAGCTGACAAATACGTTTCACTGCTTACCAGGTGTCAGCTGCTGATGCGTGGCACCTTTACGAGGGTTGGAACTTTAATACTGGCCACTATTTATTTACAGCTGGTACAAAACATATACGTATTTCAAAGTTTTACTGACCTTCAAAGTAGTCAGCAGCATTGTGTATAACCCGCTGCCAGCGATGTGGAAGTCGTAGGATACTCTTAGCGGTGCCAGTTGTGTTGACAATTCGAGCGGCGAAGATTCGAGCGGCGCGGTCTATTGCCCAACAAATTTGTAGCAGTTCTGAAGCGAATACTGTGAAGTTGAAATGGTTCAAATGGCTCTAAGCACTATGGGACTTAATATCTGGGGTCATCAGTCCGCTAGACTTAGAACTACTTAAACCTAACTAACCTAAGAACATCACATACATCCATGCCGGAGGCAGGATTCGAACCTGCGACCGCAGCAATCGCGTGGTTCCGGACTGAAGCACCTAGAACCGCTCGGCCACAGAGGCCGGCTACTGCGAAGTAGTTCCTTCAGTTGAGAAATCGAGTTGAACTCACGAGCACTTAAGTCAGGGGAGTGCAGTTGGTGGTATAGCACTTAGTAGCCCCATCCGTCAAACATATCTGTAACAGCTTGCACTGTACGTGCTTGAGCATTGTCCTGCAAAATGATGGTCAGGTCCTGCAGAAAGCGTCATCACTTCTGTCTCTAAGCTGGTCGTAGGTGGCGTTCCAAAAACGAACTGAAGGAAACACTTCACGGCATTCGCTTCAGAACTGCTACAAATTCGTCGGGCAATAGACCGCGTCGATCGAACTGTCAACACAACTGGCACTCCTAAGAGTATCCTATGACTTCCACATCCCTGGCAACGGGGTATACACAATGCTGGTCACTACTTTGAAGATCAGTACACTTGGAAACACGTATCTATTTTGTACGAGCTGTAGATAAATAGTTGCCACTATCAAAGTTCCAACCCTCGTATATCGCTCCCGTCTGGAGCCCGTGTATCAGAAGAATGACTCACGCGTGCTCAGTGACAGATGGTCTGAAGGGGGTTCATTCGAGTACATAGTTCTAATTTTCGTTCACCAGAGTACAGTAGCGGACAGAGACATTCAAGAAACAGGACAAGAGAATGTTTTTGTGAATTTCTCTGTTTATTTCTTGGAGGCTCTCTTGTTTATTTATTTTTGTATAGTTTTGTATCTGATTTTAGTAGTGTGAATGATGCGTGAATGTGATCTAAAGTAAATATCTAGATCATTACTATACTAACAAACGCCGTACGAACTAATGTGAGAAATTTTTTAGGACAGCGTGAATGCAGACGACAGGGAAATTTGTATCATAATATGTTAAGTCTTTTTCGTGGGCCCCTACCACCACGGCACAGCGCGTCCCCAGCTTGTGGATAGGGGATACGGCCTTCAGATATGAAGGGTAGCTGCGAATATAAAAAAATAATCAGTCGCGGACAGCCGGTGGGGAGCAGCCGATTACTATCAAATCTATTCATCAAGAATCAGCAACATTAATGGGCATGGGTCCTTTGAAGTAAAATATTCCGGAGGTAATCTAGGTTCCCATTCGGATCTCCGGGCGGAACCTACTTCGAAGAGATTCAGGCCTAAAGGAACTTTCAGGTTGGGAACGTGGAACTTTAAAAGTTTGAACAGGCCAGGAACGTTCCAGACATTATTAGACGTATTAGATAGATACGATGTAGACATTACAGCTATTCAAGAAACTCTGTGGCAGGGGGAGGGTAGCATAAAGAGGGGTAACTACATATTTTTCTATGGAGGTGCGGAAGCTCACAGTTTCGGAACAGGTTTCGCAGTACAGAGAAAAGTGCTTCACGCAATCAGAGATATGAGGTTCATTAGTGACCGACTATCAGTTATAGTGTAGTCCGGCAGGTGGAATAGACTAGCAGTAATTAATGTACACGCACCAACTGAGGACACTGAAGAGGTTGGCAAAGACGGCTTTTATGAAGAACTAGATCAACTGTGGGATGAGTTCTCCTTGTATGATACAAAATTAACCATAAGTGATTTTAATGCGAAGATAGGGAAGGAGGAAGCATTCCGGCCTACAATTGGGAAAGAAAGTTTGCATAACGTGTCGAATGATAATGGCACAAGGGTGGTTAATTTTGCTGTTTCAAAAGACATGATTGTTGAGAGCACATATTTCAAAAGGAAGGACATTCATAAAGCAACTTGGGTCTCTCCGGATGGACACACCCGAAACCAAATTGATCATGTTCTTGTAGATCGGAGATGGCACATTAGTATAGAAAATGTTAGGATTTTCAGGGGAGCAGACTCCGATTCTGATCATTTTCTTGTAGTTGCCAAAGTTCACCAACGGCTATCTACAGCAACATCAAGGTGTCACAATGCAGAACTTGTTAGGTTCGACACTGACAAGCTAAATGATGAAAACTTTAGAAGAAGGTAAATGATAGAAATTTCAAGTAGGTTTGATGCTCTCAGGACACACGAAGATCAAGACGAGGATGTAAATTAACAGTGGATCACTGTGAGGAATAATATCAAAGATGCAGCGAAGGTCACAATAGGTACAATTAAGAAGAGCAGGAAGAAACCGTGGTTTGATGAGGAGTGCAAGAAAATGGTAGATGAAAGGAGAAAAGCACGATTGGATTGGGATAGGAGATAGAAAACGAGAGGAATTCTTGAACTTGAGATGGGAAGTTGGTCGTAGGCTACGGGCAAAGAACAGGGATTATTTGAACAATCAAATTACAAAAATTGAAACAAACAGTAAATCAAAAAACATTACGGAACTTTACCTAGACACAAATGGGTATAGGAAGGGCTTCAGGGCTTGGACAAATGCACTTCGAGGGGATGCTGGGGAAATACTGACAGACACCAGTGCTATATTAAGTAAATGGAGGGCGCATTTTGAGCATCTATTAAATGTACACCAGGAAGCAGGAAATGAGCAGGCGTACGAAATTCATACGGCAGAACCCCAGATACCTGAGCCAACGTTAAAGGAAGTAAGAGATGCAATCAACAAATTGAAAAACCATAAAGCACCAGGATCAGATTGCATAACTGCAGAATTAGTTAAAAATGGGGGACAGAAATTGGTGGTAGTAGTTCACAAAGAGATAACTAAAGTATGGAACTCAGAGATGATACCTGAAGAGTGGCAGGAGTCGATTCTGATCCCAATTTTTAAGAAGGGCGACAAAATGGATTGCAGTAAATGTTGAGGGATATCGCTATTACCAGTATGTTCCAAAATTTTCTCGAATATTCTGCTAAGCAGGCTTACACCATATGCAGATGAAGTTGTGGGGGATTACCAAGCCGGCTTTCGGAGGAACAGATCAACTATAGACCAAATATTCACCCTGCGTCAAATTTTGAAAAAGGAATGGGAATACAATAAATCAGTTCATAATCTTTTCATAGATTTTACAAAAGCATATGATTCAATATTGCAGTCAAAATTGTACAGAATTCTTTTGGAACTTGCAATAACAAAGAAGTATGTTAGACTTATAGAAGCGAGTTTGAACGACACAAAAGTTAGAGTACGCGTGAGAAAATCGGAGTCAGAAGAATTTGTAATAAAGAACGGACTTAAGCAGAAAGATACCCTGTGTCCACTACTTTTTAATTTAGTCCTAGAATATATTGTACGAATGGCAGCAGGTAATCCAGAGGGTGTGGAGTTAAATGAAAATATTAAGATATTAGGGTATACAGATGATCTAAACATCATTAGCGATAGGAAAGAATCAGTAACAGCAAATGCGAATGCGTTAATCAAGGCTACTCAAGATATAGGTCTAAGGGTAAGTGAAGACAAAACTAAATACCTGGTTACCACTAGAATGCCAACAGCAGTAGATCAGGAAATGTTAAGAGTTGGAGACATGTAGTTTGAAAAAGTGAACACTTTTAAGTATCTAGGCGTGGACATCACTTCGAGAAATGAGATTGAATCCGAACTGAAGAAGAGATTATGGGCGGGAAATGCGTGCTACTTCTCACTGAATACATTACTTTCGTCACGGATATTGTCTAGGAATTTAAAGATTAGAATATACAAAGCTATTATTCTACCAGTTATGCAGTATGGGTGTGAGACTTGGTCTCTCACTGTGCAAAGTAAAAAGCCGTTTCGAGTATTTGAAAACAAAATTTTGAGGAAAATTTTCGGAGCAAAAAGGGATGACATTAGCGGAGAGAGGCGAAAACTGCATAACGAAAAGCTTCACGAACTCTATTCAAGCCCTGACATAATCAGTATTATTAAATCACATAGGCTGTGATGGGCGGGTCACGTAGCTCGAATGGATGAGGGCAGGGCAGCGCGCAGAGTACTGGTAGGGCATCTAGAGGGAAAACGTCCTGTGGGGAGACCGAGGCGTAGATGGGAGGTCAATGTGAAGGCTCATTTAAGGAGCCTGGGTATTGAAGGTGAATGGAAGGAAATAGTCCAAGACAGGGACAGGTGGCGAAAATACGTTACTGCAGTAATGGACTCTCGAGTCCGGTATGACCAGTGAGTAGTAGTAGTAGTAATATGTTAAGTAAGTTTATGCCAAGAGGAAAGCTAATTCAAATGCAAATGAAAATAGTTAATAATGTAAGATATAAATAAAGTATCAGAATTATAAATATTTATTTCGGGAGAAAGTTCAATTCGAAAGTGTGTTATTTGGTGACTGGTTAGTCATGAAAAGCGCAGACTAACGTGGGAGAATAATGTTTTTCTATTGGCCTTACAAAAACTGACCAATCAGAAAGGAGTATTATTCGCGCGTTTTTCCTCTTGGAGATACAGAATGCTTACAACAGTCTTAAGTAGTCAGAGCCCAGCCTGTCAATGGTACGGTTGTGTGTAGTATGAGCCACGAAGGAAGTTATAGTTTGCCGGTTTTAGTTCTGCTGCATATCTCAAAAGTGCTTTAAAGTGAAGGCATATGTGTTCCCGTGTGTTTGTTTTTTTTTTTTTTTTTTTTTTTTTTTTTTATAACGGACTTTTAAGTAATTTTGTGTTTGAAAAAAGACGCGAGGCAAATTGATCAGATCGGAGACCAAAAACCCTGAGTGCATTAGACACCGATAAACTTAATAGTGTGGTGAGCGTTTTCATTTAAGAGCACTCCGTGCTTAGTAGCTTTTCAGATTTCGCGAAATACGTTACCATAAACTCGCTAACGTGAATGAAAGGGTTTGCGCAGGACTGTATTAGGATTAGCACGGGCTTGGCAGTGAAATTGTAATTCTCGACTTCAAAATATACCTAATTTTGCCAATATTTTCCAGATTTTTATAATAGTTACCTTATATGCAGCCTGGTGCGAGTCGCAGTACGGTAGGTTTCAGATCAGGTTCACAGGTAGGTGCCGGTAAAAGTACAGAAAGGAACCGCGCCGCCTCACTGCATGAATTATGGTCACCATCGTGTTACGCTGCGCCTTCAAGAGTAATCGCTTACAGGTCTCATATAACGGTACTACTGTGCTGTTTTTCTCTACTCTTTAGCATCCTTAGTTTATGCCACTGAAAACATTCATGGTTTCGATTTCATTCAGTGAATACATAGATAATTTTCATTTAGAATTCACTCGGTAAGTGGCACAATCAGACGCACAAATGTCACCTAAACAGTAACTGAAGGGCTTGTCACGAAACATGTTCATGCTACTGGCGCACAAACGTTTCAGAGAAAAGCGACATCTCGAGCAACCTTACTACGTAATCGAATTCTGGTGTCTACTGAAATTTACTCCCCTCGTCAGTAACTGACTTTCCCCAAGAGTGCATTTGCAAAGCAGAGATGGTTCCTGGTCAATATAAGTATCGATGATGACCGGAAGTACTTTCGCGCCGCATTTGAAGATGATACGTAGCGAAGGTTCAATGCAGTTCTAATGCCTGACTGCTTACTAACCGCCGTTATACTTAATAGAGGCTTTGTGGCACTTGGAGTGCTGTTTACATTACTCATTGTGTTATTATTCAAGAGGGAATGCCTGTGAATGGTTGTATGCATATCCCAGCTCCCAGATACTCCCTTTCTTGCTTGTATTGCTTATTAATGCTAATCTGATTATAATGTGATGAAGTTGCTCCATTTCACTTCTCCTCAAAGACAGTCCTATGAAGAGCCAAAGGGAAATTGTATTATTCCCTGGCCCATGCAGCTACCTCTTCGTTGATATTACCCTAGAGTACTAATAACACGTACATTGTTAGGCAAAAATGTCTTCGTAGACACCCAATCTAAGCCTTGTAAAACAAGTACGACTAAGGAAGGAAATGTGGAGAGCAAATGTCTGCAGGTTTGATTGCAATCATTCCACAACTAGTTCCGTCCTAATGTGCCAGTGAAGCAGTATTAACACACGTGATTTCTTTGGTTACTGGCAAAGATATGCTATGTTAAAGTAACAATTTGTGGCCATATCTGCTTTTGTTCTGAAGGTCTACGAAACAGCTAGTTTAGTCTTATACCGTTCATCTGCTTGCAATTTCACAACGTTACCAGCGATCTTCAGTACATAAAACATTACGGCAGCCTATTCAGTACATGCACTGCCAAGATGCTATCTGCAGAAGCATGTACTGAATATGCTACTGTACTATTTTATACGTAGGAGAATACCATTGCACATATAAAGACAGTAACAGCATGAAACAACTATATGTTTGAGCCGGTGATCAAATAATTTTGGCAACATAGTACACTGGTCCTCATAAAAATGTCTGCACCCAAAGGACAAGGCGGGCTGCGATCATTGTTGGCAGGCAGGTAGATGGTACCACACACACGAAACGAGTGCACTTTCAACCACCATTTATTGCACTACAAGGCCACAATAAATACCTGTTAGTAGACGTCAGGTCCCGATGATTTCGAATACAAGTGTCCAGACGCCAAAGGACGGAGTTTTTATGTCTCTGAGCAGTCGAGTACCATTTCATCCCATGCCACTTGCACCTGAGGTCGCAGTTGCCGGAGAATGGCGGGTTGAGGTGATGATACGCTCCACGGTACCCCACATCTCTTCAATCAGAGAGTGACCGGATGAGGCGGCTCGCCATGGCCGAGTGTCCACAGCTGCAAGGGTTCAAATGGTTCAAATGGCTCTGAGCACTATGGGACTTAACTTCTGAGGTCATCAGTCCCCTAGAACTTAGAACTACTTAAACCTAACTAACCTAAGGACATCACACACATCCATGCCCGAGGCAGGATTCGAACCTGCGACCGTAGCGGTCGCGCGGTTCCAGACTGTAGCGCTAGAACCGCTCGGCCACTTCGGCCGGCCAGCTGCATGGGTCACTCTGTAGGTGGCAGCGTTATGACAACAAGCGTTGTCCTATTGAAATACGAAATGAACGTGTACGTATACGAACGGCAGAACCATCGGTTGGAGTCCCCATTCCTCGTACCGTGCAGCTTTCACGGAGCCCGTTGGGAACAAATGGTTCAAATGGCTCTGAGCACTATGGGACTCAACTGCTGAGGTCATTAGTCCCCTAGAACTTAGAACTAGTTAAACCTAACTAACCTAAGGACAACACAAACATCCATGCTGAGGCAGGATTCGAACCTGCGACCGTAGCGGTCCTGCGTTTCCAGACTGCAGCGCCTTTAACCGCACGGCCACTTCGGCCGGCGTTGGGAACACTAATGGTGGACTAGCATCGCGGGTTATTCCTCCTCACGCCATCACACCAGGCTGGCGGTACGTCTGAGGGAAGACCACAGATTGTTTCTCTTGGAGCTTTCCACTGCGCGTTCAGACAACCTAGTGATCGTCGATTCCGACGCGGAAGCGAAACTCGTCACTAACGCTGAAATACTGCCAGTCTGCTGAACCCCATACCCGCCGTGCTGGCACAACGCAGCGCTGCGTGGTTAGGTACTGGTGTCGTAATGGTCAGCGTAACGTCATGCAACTGCCTACCAGCGGTACTAACACGTACTGGATGATACTCACAGGGCAGAACAGCCCGACAATAACGGGCTATGGTGGTCTCTGTACGACCGGCGTAATGCTCAGCACGCGATAGGAACACACAACCTCCCGCAGCCCCATTGCGCGACTCTCTCAAAGTCGTCTATCTGAGCAACCCGCCATCGGAATGTGTCGCCTGGGCAATGATCACTTTAAGATTATCTCTAAAGATGCTTCACTCTGTCGTGCCGGCAGCCACGGCCGTTTGAGGACCTCTTATGTCAACAGATTGCGACGGTATAAACGCCCGTTACTGGACGAATATTTCTAGTATGCAAGGATTGCTTTGTGGAGAGCGAGCGCGCTACATGGCGCGCGATTCGCGGAAGCGCGTGCGGCGCCCGCGCGTGAATTACAACATTCGGTGGGATGGTCTCCGCCGCCGGGCGGCCACGTGGCCTGCAGCTTGGGGCATTGTTTGCTTTTTCGCGCATTACGCGAAAACTATGTAACTTACGGTGAAGAGCGATGCAGCAGTGGGTTGTGGTTAGCAATATGCACCTTCTGAAAGATCGATCTTTATTTAAAGTCACGAGACGCTAAAGCTATAGTCGCCTCAAAATCAATTAATATCACGAATACTGAAAGATTAATAAAGCTAGTAAATAACAACTTACAGGGATGAGCGAGCACTCATTAAAAACGTTTCGTCATAGCGGATCGAGTGCCGTAGTCATATGTTAAGATTCATAAATAATTAAGCCCGTAAGGAGCAATAAACAAAGTTTGAGGAAAATTGTTTATAAAATTCAATAGAAAATTCATGATGTATGGAACGGCACTGAATAATATTTTGGGTGGCATCACACGTATTTTAAACTAGTAAAGCTATACTACACAGTTAACTTGCCATAGTGTTCATTGTTTACAAATTATTATTAACATTTATCGCCCATAATTAATTAATTGTTATAGATATGAAGATTTTGAGCAGCGCAATGTGTAGATCGCTATTGATTACGTCCAAAAACGGCGCTATATGCAGTTCTATGTTAAAACTTTGCAGCGCAGATGTCAACAAACAAATTTGCGCTAAGTGGCGAAATTTTGCAAAAACTAAAACTTGATTTACGGGCGATAGGATAATCCTAGAAATTAATGTAATATAGTAAATAAGATGTATTTTTTAGCGCGGTTCCGATGGTGTACCTATTTATGTCGAGGGATCTGCGTATCAAAATCGCTAACCTTAACTGTTGAGATTGGTTCTTGCATAACCCGGGGGGGGAGGGGGAGAGGGTTGATGTCCGAGCCTATATAAGCGAGCGGCCATCTTGGCCAGGGGGTTGCCAGTGCTTTTCGCACGCGGGCCGACGCTGCGGCATGGCGCCGTGCTGCAGAAAGTGCTGTGGCAGCCACACGGCACAACACTGCAAACTCAGACCCACGAAAGTGCGCCAAGTGAGGCGAAGCCCATGTGGCCAACTACAGGCGGTGCACAGCATACCTCGAGGCTCTGTGGCGGAAAAACAACCTTGCTGGCGTAGTTAGTGGAAGGGAACGGGCCGGGTGCCGAGGACGCGCAGAGCCCGGCAAACAGCCAACACATCCCCAACAGCAGAAACACGGACGATGCAGACAACACAAGAAACTGCACCCGCACCGGAAACCAACACACCACCAATCCTAAACAACACAGTGTCAACGCCTGGTACCACTGACGCTGACACACACGAGAACACAGAAAACGCACTTACACAGGGAAACCCGAGACCCCAGCGTAGGAAGAGGAGAAGAAACAGAAATCCCAGGAATAGCACGGGCTCACCAGAACAACTACACCAGCAACAGAACACCAACACAAGGAAACACAACCCGGACAGACCAGTACCCTCACGACACACCCACTCACCACAAATGAAACACAGGCGCCAATTACAGCTCCACAAATAAGCAACACCCAAGCCAGCCCATCCCCAGCACCAAGACGTTTACCAGCGGCCGCCAACACAACACCAAACTCACAGGCCGACACAAACAGTACCCTCACCAAAATTGGGAGAATGTTGGAAGCAGCACTCCCCCAAAACCGGATCGTCGGCTACCTCGTAAGAGCGATCCCAATCATCAGTACACTCATCTCACAGCGTATGTCAGACCAACCGGGCAAGCATATGACTCACATAATAAACGCTGTAACAACGCTCTCTATTACCTATAATGGATAACACACCACCACCGCCCCCTCACGCTAACAACCAATTACTATCACAGATCCTGTTCTGGAACGCAGACGGAATCGAAAACAAAAGAGTCGAACTGGCGGCGCTAATGGCAAGGAGGGATATCCCCATCGCTCTCATAAGCGAAACTAAACTCAAACCGCACAACAACTTAAACTTCACCGGCCATTGCGTCTATCATACCGACTGAATGGACTGCACCGGTGGTGGCGGAATGGCCGTCGTACTCAGAAACATAGAGCACACGAACATCGAGCTCCCTGTACTTGAAAAACTAGGGGCTAAGGCCGTCAGGGTCAAGTTCATCGGAGGTTACTCAGTGCTGATATTGGTCTACAACACACCCAGGAACATCAGCACACGAGATATCAGCTCACTACTTAACATAGCATCGCGGGTAATCGCCGCTGGTGATCTAAACGCCGAACACCCCAACTGGAACCCACGTATACGGAACGCCAACGGCGAAAAACAATACGAACATATACTAGATAGAAACTACGTCACACATGCACCGGTTGAACCGACTTATATTACTTACCAAAGGAATCATAGGGCAGACGTGCTAGACATGACCCTCATCAAGGGCATAAAAGTAACTCTCAACCTTGAGGTTATAAACGATCTGCCCTCAAACCACACGCCTGTAATACTGCACACGGAAGAAACACTGCAGAACAACGAACCACACAGGATACTGAACTACAAGCGCGCGAATTGGACTCTGTTCAAGGAAACGCTTGATAGTCGAATTCCTGAAACTCACGAGATTACTCAAACAGAACAAATGGATGCGGCTGTTGTAGCTCTTACCACTGCTGTCCAAGACGCAATGGCTGACGCCATACCAATTCGACCACCACAACATCATAAAGCGGCGCTGCCTCAGGAGATACTGAACAATATCTCACTGAAAATGGTTCAAATGGCTCTGAGCACTATGGGACTTAACATCTATGGTCATCAGTCCCCTAGAACTTAGAACTACTTAAACCTAACTAACCTAAGGACAGCACACAACACCCAGCCATCACGAGGCAGAGAAAATCCCTGACCCCGCCGGGAATCGAACCCGGGAACCCGGGCGTGGGAAGCGAGAACGCTACCGCACGACCACGAGATGCGGGCAATATCTCACTGAGAAATCGTCCCAGGAGATATTGGCAGAGGCCCCGACACCCGCGGTATAAACGGCACGTTAACAGGCTCAAGGGAATCATACGGGAAAAATACGTACATTTAAGAACACACAGTGGGATCAAAAACTCGCTGGGATGGATACCACACGTCCTGGAGTGTGGCAGCTAGCCCGACATTTCACCAGGGGAAAATACTACACCCCAGCGCTACAGGGACCGGACGGCCCCGCCTACTCCGCGGAGGAGAAGGCAGAGCTCATGGCCACCAAACTAGCAGCGTCTTTCACACCGAACCTGGCTCCTTGCGACCCAGCGTTCACACTTGAAACTGACCAGGCGGTTATACAGCTTGTAGCCTAGCCAGCGCGCACCGAAATCTGATGCACTACAAATGAAATCACATGGGCTATTATGCACTCCACACCTAGGAAAGCCCCTGGTCACGATGGCATTTAGAACCGCGTTCTCCAGGAGCTCACGGTGAAAGCCATAGAATATCTCACCTACATTACGAATTCCATCCTCAAACACCAACACTTCCCTGCCTGTTGGAAGGCGGCCAAAGTCCTGATGTTCAGGAAGCGAGGGAAAGACCACTCTCTCCCACAAAATTACCGACCCATTAGCCTGCTGAGCGCGCTCAGTAAGGTCGTCGAGAAGGTGATTCTAAAACGATTCACTCGGTTTTGCATTAACAATGACACCCTGCGCACGGAGCAAATCGGATTCAGGAACCACCACTCGACAACACAACAACTACTGAGAGTAGTACAGTACATAACACACGGCTACAACACGAACAAAGGAATTGGGTCAGTGTTTCTTGACTTCGAGAAAGCTTTCGATCGTCTCTGGCACAATGGCCTCATCCGCAAACTCACGGACACTGGGTTCCCCGACAGACTGGTATGTCTCGCACACTCATACCTCACCAACGGAAGTTTCAACACTCACATTCAGAGTAAACAATCGACACAACATATTATCCAAGCAGGGGTACCCCAAGGCAGCATCCTAGGGCCCCTCTTGTTTAATCTCTACTTAATGATATTCCAACTACACAAAACACGACGGTTGCCATCTACGCGGATGACACGGCCATCCTTGCGCAATACTGGAAACCGTCAAACATTAATAACAGACTACAGACAGCACTCAGAACTGTCGAGCCTTGGTTGGAGAAGTGGCGTATTAAAGTAAACGTCGACAAGTGCGAGGCAGTTCTGTTCACTCGCAGGCCGAAATTACTGCGCAAACACCAACATTGCAGGCCAATAACACTACATGCAAGCCCAAAACGCTTCACTGCGAAAGTCAGATACCTCGGTGTTTGGCTAGACCGGAAGCTTATATGGGGAGACCACATACAATACATGACCAACATGGCAAACGCGAGGCTCAAACAACTCTATCCTATCCTCAACGGGAATAGTACAATGAATAGGAGGGTGTCTAGGACATTATACATGACACTGATTAGACCGCTGATGACATACGCAGCTCCTGTCTGGGGATACGCAGCATCCACACACCTGGACCGCCTCCAGTAAATACAGAACAAGGTATTACTTATCATAAGCAATGCTCCCCGGTACACACGGACCTTCACCGAGAATACTGACTGGAGACTCTCCAGGAGGTATTCAAAAATCTCGCCACACAACTGTACAAGAAATCAAGTCACTCGAACAATCCTCACATCCTACACCTGGGCAACTACGACCACAACCAAAGATGGAAACACAACCGCCCAAAGACACTGCTTAGGGACTAACCATCTATGGTAACTTCGTAACTACGCAAATGACACAATGAGGCGAGCCCCTGCACATCAGCCACTGACTAGCTTGCTAGCTGAGCCTCTGCCATGAGAACTGGCAATCGCAGGGAAGCAATGCACGACTCACAAACAAATCCCCAACACAAATCACACTGCCAGTTCCTTCAGGACCATCTAACTGACAAACCTACAACGACGTGGCTATGTTACAGGAGCAGCAGCAGCAGCAGCTGGCCCAGGAGATATCGTCGGCCCAGCAGCAGCAGCGCTCACCTCCTCGACAGGATTGATCATTCCATGACAATTGGCATTGCTTCTATGGTACTGCTAACATAACCTTACCTTGCATGATCTGTCGCAGATAGCAAGAAACCGCTACTGCTATTACTACCCAACCTGACACTGTCGCAGAGTTTTTTTTTTCCCCTGGCGCTTGCCTTGGAACTTTTTTCCCTCTGCCCTTCAAACCGTTCTTCTTTCAAGCTTGATTCTGTCGAGCTTTTTCGACCACTTCTATCACCCAAATGCGCCCGTATTAATGGGTAACCCTACCCAGACGTACGGATAACATCGCAGTCCCTCGCTCCTGCGATCTCCTCGATTCTAAACACTAACAATGCAGAGGTGACGGTAGACCTTTTCAGTTGGTCACCATACTTGTGCGAGCGTGGAGGGGCTCACACCTATATAAAAAAAATGGCCAGGGGTGAGTCGTTCGTAAGTCGTTTTGGAGGGTGGGTGGCGAGCAAGCCCATGTAGTCGTTTGAGAATTCTTTTTCGCGCCGATTTATTTGATAAAGAGTATTGTTTAATAGTGCATGTGTGCAAGCATATATTTGGTGAACTGCAAGTGCTACGATCATTTGCGTGAGTACGATTTACGAGGTATACATCGTCGTAAGTGAATATGTGGTGAACTGTGATTTCGCGCCAAAACTGTTGGAACAAAGAGGACAGTGGGACTTGTGGTTCTGTTCGAACTGACTGAGTAATTTTCGTTTATAGCAGCAATGTTATTGGGGGCTCGGAGTCAAATTATTATTAAAGAAAAGCTGTAAACCGTCTAACCAGTGCTAATTTCATTGTGTAATAGAAAAGTACAACGCCAATAAATAGTGATTGAACTGTGTCTTGAGAAACTGATTTTAGTATAACAATCGCCTAATTCTTGTTCCCTAGCATAAACTGTACTTATGTCTCAGTGAGTAATTAACTCATAAACTATGTCAAATGCACGGGTGTGGAAGTGTACTAATGCACCAAGTGTGGAAATCGTCCCCAGAGACTTACGTGAGAGCCAAAATTTTGCAGTAACATTTTAACCAACATTTGTATATGCGCATTTCGTGTCAAAAAGCTTCCACTGCACTTCTTTATTTTACCGCCCCGTCGCACGATGAACACGTCACTAATGCTCCCGTGTGCGCGGCCGACGGTTCAAAAGTAATCGCTGGCACAGCTGATGGTGAGTAACATACCACTCCGGTTTGTTGTGGATCCGTCGTGCCCGTCTCTTTTTATGACGTTTAATCTCTGTGGATTAGTACTCGGACTAGAAATCTACAGGGGGTGTTCAAAAAGACTAATTCAGTTTGCAAATGAGTTACATAATATGAGAAAGGAAATTGTCAAAAATTGAAACTAAAAAGTTAACTTGACGTCTGTTGTAAGCTGCCACTTTGTGTGGTTGTCTGTAGGCGTCTACTTAGTGCAGCTACCTGTCTCTCTAGCCCGTTCGTTATACGATTCCGAAAGAGTGTCGAACGTATTATTTTCAATAGGATGGAGCTCCACCGCTCGGGCACCTGTATGCGAGAGCATTCCTAAGCCATGAACTTCCACACTGATGGATTGACTGTTAAGTTTGTACGGGTCTCACTTTGCACCATTTGCCACGCATGTCCCTTACGTAAGTGAATGTGACGATTTTAGGGGTTGTGGAAGACAGTGCGAATCCCTTCCAGACAACTTTGGATGAAACTTACTGACAGAAAAAAATTGTGTACCGGACAGGGACACGAACCTTGGACCAATGCTTGTCGTGGGCAAGTTTTCTACCATCTGAGCTATTCATGCACGAGTTACGACACGCCCCCACGGCTTGACCTCAACCAATCTTGCATCCTAAACCTCAGTGCAGCTCCCCTACTTACGTCCTGGGACTGGCACTCCTAAAAGAAAGGATATGGAGGAATCTAGCTTACAGAAAAACCATCAGCCCTGGTGAGTCATAGATATGTTGTTAAGGTACCCGTCATGAATACCTGGCTAGCTGCTTTTCGTGCGACTTCTTTGTTGAAGTGTCACTCACTTTTCGGCCAGCGAGCGTAGCGCAGAGTCTAAGATTCACGGCTACCATGCTGGTGATCCGGCTTCATGTCCTGCTCGTGTACATTTTTTTTTCACATTCCTCTTACAGAATATCATTAAACGGTATATGTCGCGCAAATTATTCGCCAAAATATTTTGTTTGATAAATCAATCATTGCACCAAATTTTCTTAAAATCTTTATTCTGTTTGTCACAGAACAGATTACGCATCCACAATGATGATTCATCTTTCGTCCAACACATCCTGTATTGCGCTGAATCTCACATCTCCAATTGCAATGAAATTAGCGGAAATTGTGCTCGTTGGTGTATTTGTTCAAATGTTCGGATCGTGAAGCAAGTTCGACCAGCGACTGCTCATTACTCGCATCTACTTCTGCGGGTCTTATTTCTGCTGCTCTTCTGTAGAAATGCTTGCTTCATCCATCTCACTGTACTCTCTTGACATACGCTGCATTGACGACGCGTTGCGAATAACTGATGCTGAAGAAAAATGCCAGTTGCCGGTTTACCGGCCTGGGATTTCCGTAGCAGTCGATAACAAGAGGCGAGTCACGTGTACAAGACGCAGGAAGCCAACGTAGCTAAAATAATTGGAATTTGAACTAATAACCACACACTGCGAAAGCTAACAGATTCATCGTGAGGAGCTCAACCACACTACTTTGCGCATCACGGGTCTGGCGCTGAGTCAGCAGCGGAATACGCGGCGCCAGTTTGGAGGAGCTCTGCTCGCACTAAGCAAGTTGACGTCGCCATAAACGAAACTGTACGTATTGCCACAGGATGCCTCAAACCAACTCCCAAAGACAAAATTTATCCCATCATAGAATGCAGAGCGATACAGGACTTGGAGCCGGCCGAGATGGCCGAGCGGTTCTAGGCGCTACAGTCTGGAACCGCGCGACCGCTTCGGTCGCAGGTTCAAATCCTGCCTCGGGCATGGATGTGTGCGATGTCCTTAGGTTAGTTAAGTTTCAGTGGTTCTAAGTTCTACGGGGCTGACGACCTCAGCAGTTAAGTCCCATAGTGCTCTGAGCCATTTTTGAACAGGACTTCGACCACCTATTTATTTCCCCAGATATGTCTATAGCATGCACTAATGACGATATTTTGAAAGTCATTGACAAAGAAACCTACGTAGCTAATTACTGGGAAGGGAAGATATAATTGGTGCATCCGGATACGGAAGAAGAAACCACAAACGAAATACACATCCGAAAAAGATCTTCTGTAATGACACTTTTTAACGAAATTACTAAGGCGAAAATGACTCTTTTGTCTCTATTGCGTGACATGTACAATTTAAAGATATCCTATTCGATGAGATTGAAAAAAAGAAAAAAATAGAGAGACATTATTTGAACCCGGACTACTTGTAACCATTAACTTCAGCAGGTGCAATATGCTCGCTGGCCGACACATAGATGACGTTACAGATACAGGAGCTGCGTATAGAACTTCAGCAATTTTCTCAGAAACCTGGCGGTGTCGCAAGAAACAGATACTCAGGACAAGTCCGTCCACAACTTACCTAAGCCTCATCAAAATCCGTAATTAGCGTGTCTGATTCTCCTCCTGTAAGCCACAGCCTGGGAGACTGTTTCCTGAATGAATTTTCTCTCAGCTGAGGGGATGGTGCTGATTCGACAATTCCTGACAGATTATGTGTGCCGCAGCGGAATTCGAATCTGAGACCCTCGCCAGGCAAGGGTTCCAGGTTCGAGTCCATGTCTGTCACACAGTTCGCGAGGTGCCGGGGCTAGCAGTGTATTTAACACTAAATTCTTCTAGAATCTTCATATATAAATGATGCTCTAAGCCCCCCCCCCTATTCTTACTCCGACTTTTGCTGTTGCACATGGTTTAAAAAGACACGCGAACTGACTGTAATCGACCCTGCAAGTGGAGTAGAAAAGAGTTTGGCACCTGCAATAATTTAATTTGATAATTAAGTTAAATAGAGGAAAGTTTCATTAACGTAGTGAGAAATGAAAGGGTTGCTCTACCGATTAACAGAATGAAAGTTCTGTCCAAAATAACAATTTGATTTATTATGACTAAACTCAAAATAATAAACAAAACACATGAAACGTTTACAATACATCGAATTGGCTCAAATTGGATACTCAAATAAATGCTGTGAAGGTGAAGTTGTCCCTAAACTAGATTGTGACATTTATGACGAAGTGGTATGTGGAGCTAATTCCTTGCAACTCAAATCTTAAGAGAAACACACTGCCAACGCAACATTAATTGCTGCTACAGTAGTGAGAACTCAGACAAAGAACACCCAAGACAGAACAAAGTTAGAAAAAAAGACGAACAGGCGCGCTCTGCTGAGCTCTGATTATCACCTAGGAAAATCCCTAATCCGCCAGTGCTGCGCACATACATTGACAAGCTGTCTTCTTAACTGTAAGAACACGATCTGGCGTACCGGAGGCGATGGCTGGTTGCATCGACGTCCCGTCGTGGTGATGATAAAGTCGCGAGTATAGCCCGAAACAAATTATCCTGGTCTGGTTGTTCCTGACAAAAGACTTCCTAGCAATACAAATGCGCCTCTGAGGGAGACAAAGAAGGCTCGCCACACAATCACTGACGGTACAGTGATTGATTTTAACAAGCGAAGTCACACAGTAACTCTGATACAGTCAACTTTAGCCAAAACTGCTCAAGACAGACAACATCGACCGCTTGTACGCAGATTGCCAACTGTACTCGGAAAGTTACGTTGAAGTCGAAACTTCAGCAACTTCGTCAAACAGTTACAATTACATAAAAGTGTATTAGACAGCCAACGGAAGGCAGGCTGTCCAGAGCAGCGAGAGCTCAGTCTTGTAAGCTACCCCGACCGAAAGGCGAGAGCCGACTACCACAAGAGCACCAGTACAAACCGAACACAGAACATTCCCGCCCCCACGACAGTGGCCGTGGTTAAACGTTCCAATCAGCAACTCGAAAACCGGTGGAAAATTCCGCTCTATTGCCGAAGCACTACCATTCCACCAATGGAGATTCTTGGCGCCAATTTCTGCGCCGATTTTGCTACGTCACGTAGCTATGCCCTGAGCAAGCCAATCACAGTTACGATTTTGCAGAAAACGCGGGAATTTTCCCGCCAAGACTGCCTGGGAACACAAGTCATTCCCACGCCTCACTGGTAGTCCGCCAGAATGTGTTTTCGCTAAGTTTCTGCAAAGTAACGGGATCTCTAGCCCAGCTGCTCCTTCAGGCTCCTGTGGGCGTGTCTCCCCGCTATTATGACAATGTCGGCGTCTGGAAAGCATTCACTCGACTCCATCACACCAGTCGGCTTAACCCTTTCAAGATTAGCAGTTCCCGCCTGTCACCGGACCACCCGGGTGACGAGAGACGCTACGTGGGAAGTCCACATGTGAAGGAACAGCAACTTTTCACTGCATGCAATTAGAGAGGAAAATCGAATTACTCAGAGTAAGATAGAAATATGAGAGAGGTCTTCTGCCACCTCTCAAGTTTTAATATGGCAGGAAATTTAACATCAGCGCCATCTCGAATGTGAAGTGTAAATCCATTCCGGGACCTTTGTGTCAACTTGGCCGGTGCATAGCAACGACAGGAACATGTTAATTCTGCATATTCTTTCAGAAAAATGGGACATGTTTGAGTAGTGACTCGGCGCGTTGCACATGTCCAGCGGAGTGTACAATGAACATTTGTAATAAGTAAACGGAAACTTCGATCATAAACATATGTGTCAAACGTACATAAGAATGTATGTGCATGCATGTAACGTATCTACCGTTATAAAATCTGATGGATCTTTTGAAAATAAAATCTTTGTAGTCCATTACAGAATTTATAGCTCACCATATTTCACATATGAGGTGTAGTATTCTTAGTTGTATGTGACTTGATATAAACCTGTCTCTTTCTTTAATCAATTACTGTTTTCCTAATACAAGCCTCGACTCTTTGAGTTACACTCTGACTTCAGCAAACGATAAACTTTTTGCTTTTTTATCCCTGTCAAAGTCCGTTTCTAAAAGAAAAACTGTTGTAAAAGAGTTGACAATCAGAAGAAATCTCCTGGTGTCGTAGACCCTACAGTAAAAGAATGTTAAAACTGATTCTTGAGGGCTGGGAGGCGTTTAGTTAGTAATCACCTTACAAGTTGAACTGATGGAACGAGACGCAGTGTCTCGACACAGCAAGCCAGGCGAGTAGTAAGATGGGAACAAGTGAAGTGCGGTGTGCGCCGCTGAGTTGGTAAGGACGGCGGGCTGGGCGCTACTGATGAATGTGTACATAATTCAGGCGGCGGAGGCTCCAGCCGGACTAATATTTCAGCGCGGGCCTAACTGGATGTCAGTCGGCGGCGGCGTGATGAGGCGGCCTCATAATTACCAGGCCTCGGCCTCGGCCGCCAATAGCAAAAGCTGCGGCGGGCCGGCTGCGGATCCCCAGTTAAGGAACTCGTTACGTGGGGGCTGCGGAGGATGAAAGGCTGCGTGCGCCAGCATAGGGCCGGTGTCGCTGTCCTGTCGCCACGGAACTTTGCTTAAACGGCTGCGCGCAGCAAGCTAAATCCGTTCCATCGTGTACGTCTGGCCTGCTCAGCAACCAACACTCTGTCCGACGAAGTTATCCATATTTGTCAAGTTGGTTTTATCTCAGAACTTTGATTAAACATAACCAAGGGGACTGGAGCCAGTGAAATCGTGAACTTAAGATAACCAGCCCGCCTCAGGCCAGCCACACCAATGGTTTTCTGAATCACGACCAGAGCCTTTCTAGATTATAAATAATCCACCAAGAACTCCTATGCGTGCCAGTGTATAACAACCCCAAACTGGCGACCATCATCTCTTTGGATCACACGAGGATAGGCACCGACGTTGACGATACAGCGCGAGCAAAACAAACGTGTCTAGCCATGGCTCCAGTGGAGCCGGCTTCGTTGATAGTCACTGCAAGTTCCAAATGTGGTATCGTTACCGGTAACATCGCGTAGCTTCCACAGTTGGTAACTGAATAGCAAGTTTCCGTCCAACGTCGCTAGCGGTCGAGCAGCACCCAGGGACCCAATGGAGTTCGCCCACTAAGTCACACCTCCAGCAGCACTCAACTTCGTCCGGCCTCTGCCGCCACGCTAGTGAATCACTCACTCCTGCTCGGAGCCACTTCACTATGGGACACCTAGTCGTGGCTCTAACGTCGTTGTTGTACTGTATGATCTTGACTCTGTTTCTTAAAGTAATATTTGTAATCTCTTCGTCCGATTGAAGCAATACAAGTTAAATACACTGATCAGCCAGAACGTTTTGACCAGCTACCTACTACCGCTATATACCCGTTCACGTGACAGTAGCATCAACTATTGAGGAATAGTCAGACACACGCACGGTGCACGTAGTATCAGTGAGCGAGCTGTGTGTGTAGAAATGGGAAGGCGCGCGATCTGTATGAGCGTGATCAAGGGCGGATTGTAATGGCCCGGCGGCACGGCACGAGCATTTGAGAAACTGCACGGCTTGTTGAGTGTTCGTGCATTTCTGTGGTGAGCGTCTTCAACACGTGGCGAAACCACGGTGAAACTACCTTCAGACGTCGTGGGGTTCAGAGGCCTCCCATCATTACAGATGTCAGACGTCTTAGGTTGGGTAGACTGGTAAAGCAGAGCAGGCGCGAACTGTGTTGGAATTAACATCAGACTTTAATGCTGGGCTGAGCACAAGGGTGTCTGAACACACAGTGCACCGAACACTTCTAACTGTGGGCCTCCGCAGCCTACGACCCACGCATCGGCGACTATGACAGGAATGGATGCGTGGCCTTTGGCATTGGACGTTGGCACAGTTTTAGGGCGTTACATGGTCTGATGAATCCTGATACCTTCCTCTTCATGCTGCTGAGAGGGGAGAATCCGCTGTCTTCCAGGGAATAGCCTCTTGACACCTGTACTGCAGGATGAAAACAAGCTGGTGGCGACTCCACTATGCTCTAGGGAACATTCACGTGGACATCCATGGGTCTAGTGGAGCCCTTGCAAGGCACCATGACGACCAAGGAGTGTCGTACAGGGTCTGCACACTAGATACACCCGTTAATGACGACCATGTTTCCTGACAGTTGTTGTATTTTTCAACAAGTTTTCGCGCCATGTCACAAGCCAGGAGTGTGATAGAGTGGTTCCAGGAACACAGTGGCTATGTGATGGCCCCCAATTCACCAGTCCTGTGCGGAAGATGGACATATCGGCTATTAGGTATGCGGGCATAATGTTCTGGCTGATCAGTGGAACTTTTTGTTTCCTGTGATTAACTTGTTCACTAATCTTTCCTGCTCCTGTCCAGCTTTCCTACGACAATAGTAGTAGCATTACTCCGTAGTCCTCCTGTCCTTACCGTTGTGTACGATGTCGAACAGAATACCCAGCTTGTGACGGAAGGGAACTGGTCCTGACACTTTGCAACACGTGGGAGGCAGTTTCGTTGAGGGGACGCCACAGTTGCACTGCTCACAGTGTCACCCATAGCAGCCCCTAAGAGCGCTAGCGACAGCGGCGCGAGCTGGAGTTGAACTCATCGCAACAGTGGCGACTTCTGAGACAGCACAAAAATAACTGACGATGGCCGAAGTAACAAGGACAGACTGGAAATAAAAAGGAAATAGAGATTTCTTAACACTGAATATAATTTTAAGTGGTAGGAAGTCGTACCTGAAGGTACTTCAGTGCAACTATGGAAGTGAAACGTGGACGATAAGCTGTTCAAATAAGAAATTGATAGAAGTTTTTCAAAAGTGGTGTTACAGAAGCATGCTGAAGATTAGAAAAACGGATTGAGTAATTATGGAAGAGGATCGAATTGATGCGAATGAAACTTTATGGCAACACATAACTAAATCAAGAGTTGAATTGACAGAAGGTGTCCTGAGACATCAAGGAACAGTGAGTTCTGGTATTGGAAGGGTGAGTGTGTGTGTGGGAGGCGAGGTTTATCATGATTTGATTACAGTAAGCGGGTGGACGTCTGTTGCATTAACTATGAGGAACTGAAGAGGAATGCACGGACTACACTGGTGCAGAGACGTCTCCCAACAGAATGCCGTAACATCAACAATGCTTATTCTATGCTTTTACTCATGAGGTAGTTACGAGGAAGTGCTGTTGAAAAAACTGGTGTAAAAATACCACATTCCAAGCTTCTGAAAGTGAGTTTCTAGCCGCCCTAAACTAATATCTAACAATCACTCGGCCATTCCCCTGAAAGACTTTACGAGTTTATAAACCACTGAAAACCTAATCACGATAGACTTCCACTCCCCTCGTGAGTGTATTTCTTTCTCATACTGCAGACCCACATTATACGACGCACAAAAGACTGAAGTATGCCAGTGAGTACAACAACACCTGTCTCATATTGTAGTTCCGGATTACAGGTCTCATCAGTGATTGCAGGATACAGTAGAGAGCAGGAGGTTCCAATACCTGGCGTATGAAATAGGCAATTGGCATGCAACCCTAAGACATTTAATTCCAATTGGCCACCTTACGCGACTGGGATGCCATCCAACCAACATTCTAGATCATTTACAATGCAACACAGCTCTTAAGTTTGATCCCTTTTGAATATGAGGAAGATACTTTTCTTTTTGTTCAAATGCGTGTGAAATCTTATGGAACTTAACTGCTAAGGTCATCAGTCCCTGAGCTTACAAACAACTTCTTAACCTAAATATCCTAAGGACAAACACACACACCCATGCCCGAGAAGGACTCGAACCTCCGCCGGGACCAGCCGCACAGGAAGATAGGAATAAGAACTTGACAATCGTAGGTATTTTTCGAATGTAAATACTACTCCCACGCAGAAGATCTATCACTCTTTTTTATTGTTTACGTAGCGATTTTCGCTGCTCTGAGCCGTAAGTGAACAGCTGTGTAGCAAGTTGATGTTCCTTTCATCTTTATCATGTCACAGTTCAAGGCCACACTGCTGTAATAATAGGCCTTCGCTTTTCCCAGGCGGCCCTCTGTTTATTCCATTTAGCACCCACGGCGTTAAGGGGCAGGCAGCTGTCCCCTCCTCACTGCTTTCAATCAGTGAATGGAGCCCTCAAATTGCAGTAACGTGTCCGAACAATTTCGCAGTGAATGATTCAAAAGCGAGCGGCACTGTTGCTGCATTCGCTGCGAGCTCCCCCACGGCCACGGCTGACGCTCTGAAAACTTTTTCCCTCCCCTGCACCCGCCCTCGCCGCCGCCGCCACCCCCACCTCGCGGGATTAATGGCCGCTTGTGACGCACGCGTGTGCCGTGTGCCGTGGCAGTGTGCGCGCCTTGCCGCGCGGTCACGCGTCCCGCGGGTGTGTGCGCCCAGTTACAAATGTCGGCCCAGGGACTTACGCGGAGGCGGAGGGACGATCTGCGCTAGGCGGGGGCGGGACAGCTAGCCATCTCGTCACTGAAGCAACAGTCGCCGCTCTGGGGTGGACCGCCAGTGCAGGATGCCAGGGGTCGCGTTTTATAGGGCTAACGCGTGCCCACGCGGCGGTGTTAATGTGTCTTCATGAGCCACAGCTAATTACAGCCACGACTCCTAGGGCGAGGGAGCCGCTACGGCTACTAGGGGGAAAATCTGCTCCGCGTTTTTACTACTAATGAAATTTTTTGTGTGCTTACATCTCCTGAAAAATATGCTATTACGCTGACGGAAAAAATTGTACACGCCTTTAGAGCTGCCCAAGTCACTCAAAATGTATTGTTGCAACTGTGTATATGGAGTACATGGATTGATTATATTTACAGGTTATATGGCCGTGGTCCATGGAGTACTTTTATTCCTAACGTTTTGAGAAAACTAATATGTTGATAAAGTCTTCTACTTCCATTCCGCAGAAGGATAAAAACGTTTTGCTAAGGAGTGCAGCTAAGTGTCCCAGACTTTATGGTTTACCTAAAGTTCACAAAATAAATCTCCCTCTGAGACCCATTGTTAGTGCGATTGATTCCCCTACTTATCAAATATCTAGGTATCTAGCTACTCTTCTACAACCATACATTGGCAAGACTGATTCTAATGTGAGGGATTCACGTCATTTTATTGAGAAAATTGATCTAACCTTGGCTCCTGAAGACATTTTGGTCAGTTTTGATATTGTATCTCTGTTTACTATGATTCCGGTCAATGAAACTATGGTTTACATAACGGAAGTTTTCCCTGAAGATTTGACCGCTCTGTTTGGACAATGTCTCACATCTAGTCAGTTTCAGTGGGATGAGGAGTTTTATGAGCAAGTGGATGGTGTTGCCATGGGTAACCCGTTGAGCCCTGCGATTGCCAATTTTTACATGGAGAAATTTGAACAATTAGCGTTGAATAAAGCAAATAAGAAACCATGTTGTTGGTATCGTTATGTAGACGACGCATTCGTGGTTCAGACACACGGTAAAAAACCCTTAGACGAATTTTTGGATTATCTTAATAGCATAAACCCTAAAATTCAGTTTACCATTGAAGTGGAAAAAGACCAGGCTATTTCGTTTCTCGATGTGTTAGTCATGAGACAAGACTGATGGCAGTCTAAAACATAAAGTGTTTCGGAAGAGCACACATACTGATAGATACTTACATAAGAACTCCAATCGTCACCCACAACAAAAAAGAGATGTAATCAAAAGTTTAGTGGACAGGGCAAAACAGATTTGTACGCCGGAACATCTGGATACGGAACTGAATCATCTGAAACAGACCTTCGAAAAGAATGGGTACTCAAACAAAGAAATTAATAGAGTTTTAGAACCTAATTACAGCAGGCCAAACGACAAGGATGGTACACAACAATGGAAGAACTCGGTGTCCTTACCTTTCATTAGTACGGTTACAGATCGCATCGGCACAATTTTGCTGAAACATAAAGTGAAACCGGTATTCAAACCTACCAGAAAAATAGGACAAGTACTTCGTTCAGTTAAAGATAGAAGGTCACTATTATCATCTAACGGTGTGTATAATATTCCGTGTACCTGTGGCAAGGTCTATATTGATACTACGAAAAGAAGTGTGAATACGAGGGTAAAGGAGCATAAAAGTCTTTTCCGACTGGGTAAAATAGATAAATCGGCACTTGCGGAACATGCACTTCAGTACGGTGGCCATGTAGTTAAGTTTTCTGATACTACAGTTTTAAGTGTTATCACGAACTATTATCCACGACTGTATAGGAAGGCTATTGAAATTAATAAACATGAAGATAATTTTAATAGAAAAGAAGAGGCCCTGAAATTAAGCGAGATTTGGACAGTGGCGTTACAGAATCGATAAGTGATTTTTATCTATGACGGACTATTATCGATAGTTACATTTTATCTTTGACTAGTTTTCTCTCTGCTAGTATGTGCAAGCTAGACCACGTCCACTTTCCTCGGTATTTAGGCCGCTCTCCGACGCCCGACTCGTCAGTCGGCAGGACTCAACAGGACCAGCCATATCTCTGAGGATGTCCAACGTAGTATTGGACGAAACGTTAGGAATAGAAGTATTCCATGGACCACAGCCATATAACCCGGAAGAATTATCAACAACAGTACCATCCGGTCGTGAAAGCCTTCATTGTGTGACTATATTTACAGATCAATAGCACAAGCCGTTCTGAGGTACGAGGTATCGACCAATGCTGAAACACCCCCTATTGATACGTGGTGTAGCCTCCATGAGCGGCAATGCCGGCACTGACTCTGGCATCCATCCGATGATGCAGTTGGTGAATAGTGTCCTGGCATACGTTACTCCACGCCTGCTCGGCCCGTTCACGTAGTTCTGTAAGATTAGTTGGCTGACGAGTTGCATGAATCACTTCATGTCGCATCATATCCCACGTGTACTCGATTCCGGGGATTCTACTGGCCAGGAAAGTCGCTGGACGTCTTGCAGTGCACGTTGAATTTCACAGTCAGTGTGTGGACTATTCTCTTGTCGGAACAACACATTACCTCCCTGTTTCAAGAAAGGCAAAAGAACGGGTCTAACAACAGTCTGAAATCGCCGAGCTCTTGTGAGCGTGCTCTCCGGAAACATCAAAGGTGAAGGGGAGTTGTAGCTAATCGCATTCCAGACCATGAGGCCTGTGAAGCGGCCACCGTGTCTTGGACGGATACACTCTACGCGACAGTGCTGACCAGGTCTACGTCGTATGTGCAACCGACCATCACTTGCTTGCAGACAGAATCTGCTTTCGTGGCCGCGGTCCTTCCCCGTCCTTCCCTAATCCGATGAGACCGAAGACCTCCCAGTCTGGTCTCCTCCTCCACAACAACCTCAACCTCTGCTTTCGTCGCTGAAGATCACGACGCTCCATTCTGTCTTCCAAGTGATCCTCTGATGGCGCCAGTCGAGCCGTGCACGTCGGTGCTCTGGCGTAAGCGGAAGACGCGCAAGAGTTGGGATTGAGATATCTGAACTCACAAGCCCTCTTACCTGTGCTGTGGTAGCTGTACGACATGCCATTGCTGCCCTTACAATACGAAATTCCTGGCGGGTGTCTGTGCTGCTTGGTCGTCCAGAACCCCGTCTACAGTGTGAGAATATTCGCGTGACTACAGACACCAGCGTTGTTGCACAACTAACGTAACACGTCCAAGGACATCTCCGTGACATGCTTGCCTGCTTGCTTTTTACGTTTCCTTTACACTGGGCTTTCTGACGGTGAGCATTTCCTATTAAGGAGTAGACACAGATGGCGCTCTGGTAGTTATCTGTTGGCGGACGACGATGAAACCATTATCAGTAAACATACTATCCGCTGGTGGCATATGCCGTGATCTAATCAAAATCGATGTCGTCTTTCCAGGTGTACTATTATTTATTTTTCAGCAGTTTGTAAGAGGTTGGTAAATAAAAATGAGACAGACGAAAATAGTAAGAAAACAGTTTACTATTTCAAGAGTAATCGCCATGATTGTTAATGCATTTATCCCACTATGAGACAAGACAATCAGTGCCTTCATGGAATAGCAATGTCCACGCACCACTTTCGTTAATTTGGCGCCATGCACCAGAATGTCAAAGATAATCGGATCCTTGCAGTCAAAGAAAAAGGAGATAATTAATTGAAACCCTCAGCTGCCGACAAGTGTTGTTGATATACCTCAATGGGGACAGCTGAAAATATGTGTCCGGTCCGGCACTCGAACCGGGGATCTCCTGCTTATATGGCAGTTTTTTTTTAATTTTTTAAATTTCTTTTTATCGTTGGGTTTGGTCGTTGCGGACATCAGATGACATCCGTTAAACTTCGTTTGTTGATCCTTCCACTCAGTTTTTTTATTACAGAGCAACCGTGCCGGCGATCCACCTAGGAAACATATCAATACCGCGACTGCAGGGACTTATCCCTTGCACGATTCGCGTGAGACCCACATTCCCAACTGTCCACAATCAACATACTTAATGTACCTTATAGATATTTGACGATTCCCGTAAGAGTTCGGGCAACATGTACGCATTCGCACCTGCCACCATCTGTGGTTTCATTCAAAAATCGTGGTGCTATACCAAAGTCGGCAAAGCGCATCGATACCACAGACATTAGCGATCTCTGGAAGCTATGTGGAACGACGAATGGGAGGGAATCCGGAAGACACCCCCTCTCTCACAGCACCACAGCACCTCGCACGGTGCTATAGGGGCGAGTATGGAGTCAATCTGTCGAGGTTCGTGGCTTCTGATGAAGCAGTCGATATCATCTAGTTAGGACACCAGTGCTATTCATGTCCCAGATGGGACTGTACTTATGTAAATGTTGAACTTGTACGTCAAGAGAAGAGTTTGTAATTGTGTGCATCAAGTGATGCTATACTGTTCAAAGACTGTTGGAAATATTCGGCTCCTTCCACTGGCCTGGATTGTGTAAAGTTAAGTTCCTCTTTTTATCATTCCGTAGTAAAGGGGACTAATATTACACACTTTGTAGTTTCGATTAGCCATCTCCTAAAGGAATCGAATAAGCCACAGTTATGACTAGATGATCGTAGTTTCACGAGGTCATAACACCATGCTTCATCACCCACCCATTACGATAAGGCGCAGGAAACGATATTCTTCACCGTGACGCTTTTCCAGATGTTGCAGCGATGTCGACGTTCTCTTCACATCCTGCTCCTCCATCAGGCTGCGCAAAACCCAACGCGCACAGATTTTCTGCAACTTCTGTCATGAAGGCATGAGCGCCACTGTGACTGATGCCAAACATGAGTCAAATGTCTTCCACTGTTCACCGTCGGTTATTTCTGACGGCAGCATCCATCATGACAAAATGGTTAATGACATGATGAGACTACCCTGGCCTACTGCTGCCTTTGAACTATAACATATCTTCTCAAAATCGTTTATTCCACACAAACAATGTGCACGTTATAAACTTACTTTGCCATAGGAGGCTAATATTAGGGAATGAATTTCTCTTGCTGGCACTCCTTCTGCAATAAAAATCCGCACCACTCCTCGATGTTCTTCTTTCCAGGCATCCATAGTGAAGTCGGCTGCACACACGGCTTCCTGATCTTGCGTCGAGCACGCGTAACAGACAAACGGTACAGTGGTGTACTTTCGCACTGTTCCTTCATAATTCCCAATAGAAGGCACTTCAGTATAAACATGTACCTGCGTTACCATCGTCCACGCCATGCTCGTGATATAGTACGTCTCGTTCTATTTGACTGCCCTTATAGTAACAGTTATGTCGACTATTTTTGAACTAATAAGCAGTTAACTTACTTTTTTCCATTCATGACGTTTGTATTTGACTGTCCCTTATACGAGGGGCGTGAAATAATAATTTCAAGATAATTTTTTCTCGTCCAGCATCGAATGAAAAAAATGCAGAACTGTTGCTGGACATCTTGGAATATTCACATCTCAAGCCCTACAGCTTCATAAAGCTTCGATAGGTGGTGGAGCTACATGTGGCCTTCAAATTAGCGACTGCTACGGAGATGTATTCCATACGGAGAGTTGTTATTGAGTTTCGTATGGCGGAGAACCGGAGCATCGTAGACATTTATAAGCGGTTCCAGAAGGTCTACGGAGAACTGCCAATGAACAAAAGCACGGTGAGTCGTAGTGCGAGGCGTCTCATCCTCGCAACAAGGTCGCGCAAATCTATTCGGTCTCCCGCGTGCAAGCCGGCCGCACACAGACGTGATTCGTGCAATGCTGCAACGTGCGGGCACTCTCATTAATGGTGTTCGACGGATCACAATCAAACACGTATCTCCTCAACTGAACGTCTCTGTTGGTAGTGTTGACACATTCGTCTACCATTTGGGGTCCTTAAAGATGTGTGCCGGCTTGGTGCCTGCAGCCTAACAGAACACCATAAAAAGCAACGAAAGACCATACGTGAGATATTGCTTGCGCGTTACGAGGCTGAAAGCGGTGATTGTTTGTCGAACGTCGTAACAGGCGGTGAAACGTGGGTTAATTACTTCGGAAACAACCATACCGCGTATCTCATTAAGAAAAAGTTAAAAAGTTCAAAGCCGCATCCTCAGCCGGTAAAGTCATGGCGACGGTCATCTGGGACCTTCAAGAGGTTCTATTTGGTATCCTTCATGGTGCCATGATTAACTCTGAAGTCTATGGTGCTACCTTCAGAAAACTGAAGAAACGAGTTCGTCGCCACAAAAATGCTAACTAACTTCTCCATGACGTCACGCAAGTCTGCGCACCCGAGAGGATCTCACAGAACTTTATTGGACTGATCTTCCTCATGAAACCCGCAGCCCAGATCTCCCCGGGTAGCAGTACATGGATGATGGGACGGGTATCGATTCAGCAAGACGTTGTCTCCGACGTTGGCCAGTAGATTGGTACCATGCGGGCATACAAGCTTATCCAGTATGGTGGGCTATGCCCGCCCGGTTGGCCGTGCGGTCTAACGCACGCCTTTCCGGGCGGGAAGCAGCGGCGCCTGGTCCCCGGCACGAATCCGCCCGGTGGATTTGTGTCGCGGTCCGGTGAACCGGCCAGTCTGTGGATAGTTTTTAGGCGCTTCTCCATCTGCTTAGGCAAATGCGGGCTGGTTCCCCTTATTCCGCCTCAGTTACACTATGTCGGCGATTGCTGCGCCAACAAGTTCTCCACGTACGCGTACACCACCATTACTCTACCACGCAAACGTAGGGGTTAGACTCGTCTGGTGTGAGACGTTCCCTGTGGGGTCCACCGGGGGCTGAACCGCACAATAACCCTGGGTTCGGTGTGGGGCGGCGGATGGGTGAAGTGGACTGCGGTAGTCGTCGTGGGGTTGTGGACCACTGCTGCTGCGGCGGGGACGGCGCCTCTCCGTCGTTTCTAGGTCCCCGATTAACATACAATACAATACAATACAATGCTGGGCTATCGTATTCGCATTGAACAGATACTATATTGATAAACAGCGTTCGGTAGCCAAAAGAATGGGGAATTACATTGTGCCTTGGAATCCTAAATAAAACCAATCTGCTTTCAGAAAAATGTGCTGCATTAGATATTGCACTCCCCTCGTACGTAGTTGCTAATATGGTCCGCAAGGGAACGATATTTATTTAGTCACATCATTATCACTAAAATCTTAATCCACAGTTCGACACTGCCGCTACAGTCATCGCCACACATGTATGCTTCCTACTGTGTCCTTACTAAGAAACTTTGGTAGCGCAGTGTGGCGTTAAGCGTAATACAGATATCGGATAAGAAATTAGTCACTCTCAGCAGATATCACGCTAATTCCTCGTAACACCGTCTCTGCACTTCATGATTACGTCAATTTGTCGAGCAATAGAGTTCTTTAAATATCCTATCTTAAGCTGAGGCCAATCTTTGATGTTTAAAGCGCGTAGAGCTATAAAATTACGGTACACAGACGTTTTCCGTTGGACTAACATCAGAGGACTTAAAGAAGGCCAAGCGAGGCGTTACAGGTGTTCGTCTAACAAGGAACGTATGCGTGCAACGCCGTGAACGCTGTTGATGACACCTTCAAACAGAGGTTTGACCTCAGTATGCTCATCACGACGAAGTAGAAGGCAACACTTCGTCATGCGAATGTTGGAATAAATACCATGGTTCACATTCATGCTGACCTGCAGGGGTGGGTTCCGGTCATAATACGGAAAGCACCACCAAAACGCCACAGAACCACCTCTACCATGGACCGCATACTTTGCATACTGGGGGTTGAACGACTCATTCAGTGGCTGGTGCAGTTGACGCGTTACATCATTTGAAAATTGTACAAATCTCTCCTTGTCCAGCCACGCTTAATGCGTCTAGTCAAACGCTACCCAGGTTTCTGCGTTGCTCAGAGTACGTGCAGCTCTGTATGACACTTTAAGAAATGTGCTATTTGGACATACACGACTCCAGATGTGACCTGCACAGAGTTCCTCTCACATGGTTCGCTCCGAATCTGGTTGAGATGGAACTGCATTCACTGCATCCGTCGATTACCCTTGACAAGGTGTAACATTCATCTACTGCCCGTTTCTATTTGTATCTTTTTACGTCCGCGGTTAGGAGGCCGAGTTATATATCGGACAAATTTATGCAAGTTGAGGTCATTGGAACGTTAAAACAATTTTGCCTCTTTTTGTAACTCTGTCGTCTTATTGCACTGATTCAACATAACCGTCTGGCACGTATACAACACTTCACTGCTATGACTTACGTGAATGGTGAGGGTGTCATATGATTTTGCTCCGAATTCTGCAACACAACAGCGTTTTCGAACGACTAGTTTGCTCTTTTTTTTCTTTTTCGGGGGTGATCTCTGATATTTATGGCCAAATCTTTTCGATGGTCATCAACGTGCTATGTAGCCAGTGTATTCCGAAAACTGATCTGATACGTGGAGAGACACACCATGACACTCAGTCACGTACCTACCATTTCTTGACACAGGATAGAGGGAAGACAGGGGTTAAAGGTTTGTCAGAAATTTTCTAGTGTTTAGGAGCAAATACAGAAAGATACACTTCCAGAGAAGTAGGCTGATTTGTAAGGATCAACGCCAGATACTGTCACAAGGCAGGTACAAGAGGCGCAGATTTTGAGACTCGATGGGATTCTCGCAGCATCAGACTCCCACCTTCATTTCAATTTGTATTATAATATTGTTTAATAATTTCACGTGATTATTCACTTACATCTTTACTAGAACAAGAAATCTAGCATTAACATTCGCAGTGGCCTTACCTACATGTTTAAGGTTTATATTATTTGGATGAATCAATCACACTGATTACATGTTATGCACCTTGTACCCCGTGTTATGGGTCTCATTAACGCTATTTATTTGGAATCAGACTAATACTAACCACTCGAAATAGAAAAGGGGGCAAATGATTGCACAACATATGTCAGTATTTGAATCCGTATGGGTAGGGCTGACAGATATAGCGAACACTTGTAGCATTTTAAGTACAAACTTTGAAAACAGCACTTCAAGTGAGAGAAATAGGCCTATCAGAGCTTACCAGAGGCCGACGACAAACTAAATGTAGATGGCACCTCAACGATCCGACTGAGAACTCCCGTCTGAATACAAAAACATGAGTTTTTAAATGTTTGCGGAGGCGCACTATTTCTCCTTTCTTATAGTCGGCTTACTAATCCACCGGCGCTTTACGGAATTCGGCCAATCTGATGAGTGGCTCTGCATCACCAGGGCGCCTCTGGCCATTCACATTCAGATTCCTCCCCTTCTCCTTCTCAATAAATAGGGATGTTTCTGAACTTTGCATTAACTTACTCCAAGTTTGGTAGCAACAGCGTTCAGCTGAAAGCTAAATATCGTTTCCCTGCCTCTTATAGCTAGCTATAGCACTGTTTTACGTTACTCGCTCCCTTCCCGTAGGCCTTTTGTGAATAGAAATCGCTGTTGTAGCACTCTAACCTATGCAAACCCACTCACGTTGTGGTTCTGAGGGGCAAGTACCAAGCTTGCTGCCGGTGATAAGACATCCCTTTTTGTGACCATCTGTGACGCTTTAAAACAGCGAATAGGCAGTGATGGAGCTACCAATCAATCGTCAGAAGTGACACTTGGCCACTGAGATGGCTGCCCAGAGCATCTGCCATTCGCAGGGCTCTAGAATTACTGTTGACCTCCACTAATACTTTCTCCTGCTCTCTGCATTGTGTCTCTGATTTCCTACTTTGGAGTGCCCTCACTCGCAAGCAACAGCCTTAGGCTTAACAATTTACAAGTCATTATATCATAAACATGTGACATACCGAAAGATGTCTACAGGCCCTAAAAGTAGACCTCAGCACCAACAGTAAGTTCGTTCTAACATTACTACTCGTCGCCAAACTCTAATCACAATAAAACTGCTACGTACAGTTTCATTTTGGTACTTGTGATTTGGAATTCGGATGTGTAAAATATTGGGAAGGTTATTACTATTGTCAAATAGAATCGGCTGTGGCACTGTCATACTGGGAGAACCTAACGGTCGTTGCAGCAGCTTCCAATAACGGTGAAAGTTCACTTTCAAGAAATTCTACATAACGGGCTGTAAGACGGTGTAGGTAACACAACAGGTCCAATGAACTGATTGTCTATCATACCAGACCAAATATTCACAGAGAAGCGAAGCGTTCTTAAAAATGTGTCTCCACCAAGCCGTTTATTCCTTCCTCCGACCGACGATTTGAGTTAGGAGAGCTACTGATATCGTCGAGTGTGAGAGCGGCTTCATCAGAAAACATCATAAAAAGAGATCAACAAACAATTTTCAGCTAGCCAACAACAGAATTCCAATGTTATATCTTTTGTGGCGGCTTTCGTAGCGACAAACAATTCGCTGTAGAAACGGCTTACGAAGTCACCGCCACACTTTTAATAGCGGGCCGACCGGTCCGCTGGAACAGTGAACAGAAAGATGAAAACCCAAACACTCTGGTTAAATAAAAGTCGGTACTTATCTTTATTACGAAGATACAGAAACACAGTAGTGAACTCCGTGTCTACAGAAATCTGTCTAGTTCGAGTCGGAGCGGCTAGGTCAGCGTCGGCTGACGACAAACAACAACTCTGCCGCGATGAACACACAACTGACTAGCAAGTACACAATTCGGTGGCGAGTATACAACTGAGCGGCGAATACAGAACTGTCCTAGCGCTCGCGACTCCAGCGCTTAAGAAACCAGAAGCCAGCGGTGGCGCGCGCGGACTTGCGGCGATTTGCTGTCTCGCTGGCGCTGCTTATGCGGACGGCGTCCGGACTTTGATGCTGCCAACCTTTTGGCAGCGGGCTCGGGTGGCATTACTGGCTAGGATATAACACTCCTCTCCCCCAAATCGCCGCACCGTCGTTGAGTAATGACGTGGCGAGCGTCGGCGGCGGGGCAGGGGTCTGGCCGCAGGCGTAGCAGAAGAGACCGGGGCGGAGACTGTTGTCGGTGGCAGTCCCCGGTCCGCACCCCAGCATTGGCTGCGCGGGGACTCGGGAAACACCGACTGAAAACCGAGGTCAGGGTGCACGCCTGTGACCACGGGCGCAGCTTCTGGTACTGGACGCGACGGGGCGTCGGGACCCACGAAGAGAGGCAGCGTCTCCTGACGCTGCGTCGACGGCTGCTGAGTGGGCGCCGGACAAGGCGCTGCGGTGTCAGACTCCTTGGGGGTGCCCAAGGAAAGCGGATGCAGGACAGGCTGCACAGCCACCGCTTGGGAAGGCGGCCCGGCTGAGGGGTCGACGTCCATCAGCTCCGAAGGCGGTGGCGACTGAAGAGGGACCGCAGGCGCCGGAGCGACCACCTGGGGCGCTCCCGGATGAAGCTGCGCGGGAGGCATCAACGGGACGGGCTGTCGGCGTGGTAGCGGCGACGGCTGCTGCTGCTGCCCTGGGGGGCGGCAGCGAAGTCGGAAGGCGCGGCTGGAACCCGCCGCGGACCAAATCTGTGGACAAAGAACGAGCGGCAGAATCCGGGCGGCCAGCGTGGCGCAACTGGTTCTGATGCCTCCTGTGCACCCCAGTAGCACCTTGAACAGTATAAAAACCGCGACCCTGGACACTTATCACGGTACCACGTTCCCAACGACGGCGACCGTGATAGACTCTGAAAAAAACGGCGTCGTTGCGCTGAAAACGCGTGCGATGCTCAGAAGCGGCGGGTCGATCCGGGGGGTGCAACAACTGTAGTAGGGTGCGATGACGACGGCCGTGGAGAAGCTCCGCAGGCGAAGGGCCGTCGCGTGGCGTGGTCCGGTACGACGACAGGCACGTGATGAGGGCCTGCTGACGAGAGTGCGTAGCACGAAGGCGGTCCATATGATCCTTGAATGTGCGTACAAAACGTTCCGCTGCACCATTCGATTGAGGGTGGAACGGCGGAGTAAGAACATGGCGAATGCCATTGGCAGAACAAAAACTTTCAAATTCAGCAGAGGTAAATTGTGGAGCATTGTCAGACACTAAAACTTCTGGAAGACCCTCAATACAAAAAATTGAAGTCAACGCCTGTATAGTTTGTGCAGACGTTGTAGACTGCATGGGCACAACAAACGGAAAATTACTAAATGCATCTATCACGATGAGCCAACGAGAATTCCAATATGGACCAGCGAAATCAATATGTACTCGCTGCCAGGGACCGACAGGGCGTGCCCACTCAAAATAGCGTTGAGGCGGAGCAGCTTGGTGTTCGGCACACGTCGAACAATCTGTAGACATCTGCGTAATCTGCTTATCAATGCCGATCCATGTACAATGACGGCGGGCAAGCTGCTTGGTGCGGACCACTCCCCAATGACCTTGGTGCAACAAGTCGAGGACCTTGGATTGGAGCACTTGGGGAACCACTACCGGAAGCTGGTCATTCTCGGTGCGTAACAGCAAAACTCCGTGCGAAACAGACAACAGATGACGTTGCGGATAGTAGCGACGAACTACAGGATCCGATATGTCCTTTGCCTTGGACGGCCAACCACGTTGAACAAAACGTAATAGTAAACTCAGATGAGGATCCGTAGCTGTCTCACGTGCCACCTGACGATAATCAATCGGAAAATCCCGGAGGGATTGATGCTCATCGGCGTCAATCTGATGGCAAGAGTCGTCAGAGGAATGGAAGACATCATCCGCAGCAATCGGCAATCGAGAAAGCGCGTCAGCGTTTGCATGCTGAGCTGTAGGGCGATACAGAATCTCATACTGGTATTGTGATAACAAAAGAGCCCAACGTTGTAGTCTCTGAGCTGTCCGCTGAGGAACTGGTTTAGACGGATGAAACAGTGACGTCAGGGGCTTGTGATCTGTTACTAAATAGAATGGTCTACCATAGAGGTAGTGATGGAATTTTGTGACACCGAACACAATAGCCAACGCTTCCTTGTCCAATTGGCTATAATTACACTGAGCTTTGTTTAGCAATTTAGATGCGAACCCAATAGGACGTTCGGTGTTACCGACTCGGTGAGACAACACAGCACCGAGGCCGAAAGAAGAGGCATCACAAGCTAACACCAGAGGCTTGTTAGGGTCGAAATGGACCAGACAACGATCATTCAATAAAGTCTCTTTAAGCTGCTGAAAGGCTGATTGGCAATCAGCTGACCACACAAACGGAACATTCTTACGGCGGAGACGATGCAACGGTGCAGCAATCTGTAATGCATTAGGTATAAACCTAATATAATATGTCAATTCATGCAGATTGCGAGGGGCGGGCAAATCACGAATAGCTGCTAAATGTGACTGGGAGGGATGAATGCCTTGAGCATTAATAACATGTCCCAGATACTCCATCTCCGTAAGGAAAAATGAACATTTATCGATGTTGCAACGTAGGCCTACCTGAGACAACACTGCAAACAAACTCTCCAAATTACGGAAATGTTCAGCAGGCGTCCGACCGGACACAACAATATCGTCTAAATAGTTGCAACACGATGGCACATTAGCCAGAAGTTGTGACAAAAAACGCTGAAAAACAGCTGGAGCTGACGCACAACCAAAAGGCAAACGCAGAAAACGGAACAACCCCAACGACGTGTTAAGGCAAAATACTGTTGTGATTGCTCGTCGAGGGGTAATTGCAAATATGCTTCACGGAGATCAATTTTGGAAAAGAAACGAGCTTCCCCTAACTTATCCATCAGCTCGTCCGGACTAGGCAAAGGAAAAGAATCAATGACAGTCTGAGGATTAACTGTCGACTTAAAATCAGCACACAAACGTAACTTGCCAGACGGTTTCTTTATAATAACTAAGGGAGAAGCCCACTGGCTCGCTGAAACGGGTTGAATAACACCGTTGTTTTGTCAACGACGAAGTTCATCTTCTACAGGTGCCCGGAGGGCGTGAGGCACTGGACGAGCACGACAAAATCGAGGCTGAGCATTATCTTTTAACGTAATATGAGCGGCAAAGTTCGCAGCACAACCTAGTTCGTCTTTAAATATGTCACTCTATCGTTTACACAAATCGGTTATGCTGTCTTGAGGAACAACAACAGAATTAATTTGCAACACATTGTCTTGGATAGACAGGCCAAACAAGTCAAAACAGTCTAATCCGAAAATGTTGACACTGTCTGTAGCGCGGAGCACTGTGAATGAAACTGTTTTTGTATTGCCACGGAATGTGGCTGGCACGCTACATACACCTAACACAGGAAACTGTTCTCCACTATAAGTAGCCAAAGAATGTTTTGCCGCTGAAAGTTTAGGGCGGCCGATAGCCGCATACGTAGCACTATTTATGAGAGTCACAGACGCACCAGTGTCTAATTGAAAATTGAAGGTCTTATCCTGGATGCGTGGCTTCACAAATAGTTTATTACGCAGTCTTTGGATCGGTGCAGTGGAGGCGGAAGACACAAAATCAGCGCGTTTAGCGCGTGTTCGCTGCTTACGACAACTCGTGGGTTGGGCGGGTGGAACAACAACTCCCGCTTCACTTGCAGTCTGTATATTACGTTTTACAGCGTTTGAATTACGCTTGGGTCGCATAGCAGAGGGCTGGATGGGTGGCTTATTGCGAACAAGTTTATTACCCACACGAACCGTGGAAGAGTGTTTAAACGCGACCTTCTGGGTGGGCTGGCTTTGAAGAACATGAATATCCAAGGGCTGGGCAGCACTAGAATTGTTCTTGCGTTTACGCAAACAAACAGTCTGGATGTGTCCTTTCCTTTGACAAAAGTGACAAACCGCGTTTCTTAACGGGCAACGTTCACGAGGATGAGCAAGAACACACTTAGGGCAAGACTTAACACTATCATTTTGCACACGCGGCTGACGAATGTGTTTAACATGACGCGGCCGGCTAGTGTTTACAGTCTGACTCTGCCGGTGGGGCCGCAGGCGTGACATAACTTGCTTAGCACAGGCAATTTGAGAAATACATGGCTGATCTAACTCACACTCAGCATAGTCAAAAGTATCTTGGGCTTCAATGATGTTCATCACAGTCTCTAATGACGGGTCAGGCAACTTTAAGATAGCAGCACGAATACGAGAATCTGCAATGTTTTGAGTAATAGCGTCTCGTAACATGACATCACTGTAGGAAGCTCCACACACACAATTAAATCGGCACTGACGGGTGAGGCCCCGTAAATCTGTTAACCACTGTTTATTAGATTGATGTGGCAGTTTCTTTAATCTGAAGAACTTGAATCTGGCTGCTGCTACATGAACTCGCGACTCGAAATACTCAGCAAGCTTGTTAACAACAACGTCATAGTCTAAAGCTTCTGGCTGGGATTCCGGGAACAACTTACAAAGTAGTCGATAGATTTCCACGCCTGCAGTGGAAATTAAATAAAGCTGCCGCTCAGTACCTGTGATTTTGTAGACTGTCATGTGCGCCTGCAACTGCGCGAAATATTCTCGCCATTCTTCTCTTGATGCATCAAAAGCACGGAAAGGTGGTGCTGCCTGTGCCTGTTCCTTTTGTGGTGGAGGATTAGCCGCTTGTTTGGCGATTGCTTCCACCAGACTTTGTATTTGCTGACTCTGTAACAAGATCAACTGTTGTAATTCGGCAGACATAGTGAACACAAATTAAACCAGCCCCCAAAATTTTATCGCTATAATTAGTATAACCAGAAACAAGTTGAACCAGCCCTGCACACGAGTTCGGCAGTCCTCGTCGCCAGTTTTGTGGCGGCGTTCGTAGCGACAAACAATTCGCTGTAGAAACGGCTTACGAAGTCACCGCCACACTTTTAATAGCGGGCCGACCGGTCCGCTGGAACAGTGAACAGAAAGATGAAAACCCAAACACTCTGGTTAAATAAAAGTCGGTACTTATCTTTATTACGAAGATACAGAAACACAGTAGTGAACTCCGTGCCTACAGAAATCTGTCTAGTTCGAGTCGGAGCGGTTAGGTCAGCGTCGGCTGACGACAAACAACAACTCTGCCGCGATGAACACACAACTGACTAGCAAGTACACAATTCGGTGGCGAGTATACAACTGAGCGGCGAATACAGAACTGTCCTAGCGCTCGCGACTCCAGCGCTTAAGAAACCAGAAGCCAGCGGTGGCGCGCGCGGACTTGCGGCGATTTGCTGTCTCGCTGGCGCTGCTTATGCGGACGGCGTCCGGACTTTGATGCTGCCAACATTTTGGCAGCGGGCTCGGGTGGCATTACTGGCTAGGATATAACAATATCTACATATCCTTGTAGAAGTTCTTGAACCCATTTTAAATAATAAAGAGAGAGGTGGTGCATACGTAACGTCCATCATACTCTTCTGTGTGGAACACAGATACATGTAGAACAATACAAGTCGAACACAGGCTTGTGGTTAGAACTATTTCCTACGAACCGAATAATGGAGATAGGAGATGTACTGGCTGAAGAAAAGTCGTGAGGGCATGTCGTCGGTAGTGCTTGGAGAGTTTAATCGATGGAGCAGGACATTTCAAATCAGCACGCACACATTCTGGAAACTGAATAATGTCTTCTGCTTTATCCACTCATTGTTTATCTGCACAGTCAGATAGGATATGACTGCTTGGGACCACATCAGTGTGTCGCAGTTTACTGAAGAGACGACAGCACACTCCTGAGTTTGGTACACTGCGTTGAGGAAATCATCTACCGCATTCTCTACATGCAACAGCAGCATTTATATTACAAAACCGTGCACAAAAGCGATTTTGGCATACCCAGTATTTCCAAACAATTCCGTATGATGCGGTAGACTTTGGCCAAAAATTCCCAGTCACAGGAAGACCTAAGTTTAAACAAGGCCCTTGGAGTAAACGACATTCCGCCGGAAATACTGATAGACTTGGGAGCGCCAGCGATGACAATTCTCTTCCATCTGCTATGCTGGTTGTATGAGACAGGCAAAATACCCTCAGACTTCAAGAAGAATACAAACGAGATAATACTGACCCTCGGACTTACATTAAAAGATCGGTTAAGGAAAGACAAATCTTCGTTCATAGCATTTGTAGACTTAAAAAAGGCTTCTGACAATGTTGACCAGAATACTCTCTTTGAAATTCTGAAGGTAGCACAGGTAAAATACAAGGAGGGAGAGGTTATATATAAGTTGTACAGAAACCAGCTGGCAGTAATATGAGTCGAGAAGCTAGAATGGGAAGCACTGGTGGAGAAGGGAGTGAGACAAGGTTGAAGCCTATCCCCGATGTAATTCAATCTGTACATTGAACAAACAGTAAAGGAAACCGAAGCAAAAATTGGAGTTGGAATTGAAGTTCAGGGAGGAAAAAAAGCATTGATGTTTCTTGATGACATTGAGATTCCGTCAGAGACAGCAAAGGACTTGAATGAACAGTTGAACGGAATGGCCATTGTCTTGAAAGGAGGATATAAACATGGGTAATGGAATGTCGTCGAATTAAATCAGATGATGCTGAGGGAATTACAGTGGAAGATGAGTTTTGCTATTTGGACAACGAAGTAACTGATGACAACCGAAGTGAAGAAGATATAACATGTAGATTGTCAATGGAAATAAAAGTTCTAAAGAAGCGGAATTTTGCTGACATCGAATATAGATTTAAGTATTAGGAAGTCTTTTCTGAAAGTATTTGTGTGAAGTGTTGCCTTGTATGGAAGTGAGATATGGAGGATACACAGTTTAGACAGAAAGAGAATACAAGCTTGCGAAATGTGGTGCTGCAGAAGAGTTGCAAGATACCACGTGTGGGAGGGAGAAAGAGGTGTGAATTTTATTTAGATTCTATAAATGAAATGCAAGGAGTGCTGTTCAACATATAAGTGGTTTATTCAGTGAAACTGCATTAAACTGCAATATTTATTGAAAAATTATCAAATTCATTAAACAATCACTCACAAATTATTCAAATAATGATAAACAAAAGTAAAAAAATTGGGTCGCCAGATACTGTAGGAAGTATCACAAAAAAACAATAAATATAATTGAATTGGCAAAAACAGTTCACAACAAGTGTATTATATAAGGTGCCTGGCCTAGTATTTGCCTTTTAACATGAGCGTTGTATGACTTCATTCAAATTTAACATATAAATAATTTTCACAAGACGGGTTGACTTGGTGTAATAAAAGAGGAAGGAATAAAAAAAAAAAAACAGCTGAACATATGACTCTCTTAGCGGGCAAACGGTGAATCCTGTGCCCTGCGTCTTCATGAGCGTCTAACATATTGCAAGGAAATTGAAGAAAGGGAATGAATAATGCACAGCTAGGAAAGCGGGCGTTTTCTGTAATGCCATGTTCATAGCGTGGTCGGCGTGGCGGTGGAGTCGGCTGATTGTGTGCGGCTGCATCGAGACTCAGCCAGCGACGTAGTTGATAGCGTGTAACATGCCCTACGCTGAAAATAGTGACCGAAACCTGCTACTGAAAGTTATCATTACTGGACGACGGTATTCGTCCATCTGCAAGTGCAAACCTACGTGAAACTGCATTAAACAAAGCTCAAAACTGTTCCAACAGTACTACCGTCATTGGACATGTAGTACATCAAAATGTGATCCTGAGTTAAGCTCTTGACAACGCGCACAGTGAGTGAAGCTCGCCTACTTGGATCTAACAAACTTTACTCTCTACGCTGTTTTCGACGAATGCAAAGCGCATTGTTTCTTGACAAGCGATAAGAGAATCATTGCGACTTATCGGAAGCAGTCAAGAGAGAACTCCTGCCTCCTCAGAAGCAATATTCGGAATGCCTAAAAAGTAGTGCGCTCCTCGCACCTGAATAGAGAGAGCCGCTCCACTCAGCGTCTTGGCTCCGCCCTTCTGCAAATTACGTAGCTCGTACTATTTTTCAAAGCGAACATTGGATTCTTGCCAATGAAGAAGTCCGTTTCAAAATTTCCACCCTGCTTGCCGTCGCATTCCTCGAGGAAAGGAGAGCCATACTCTGTGTGAGACAGAGTATACAAATAAACCAAGACTTATCCCTTTGAGTATTGCCACTACGTTCCCAGGTGTTCTTCTCGCGGGAAACGGCCGAAATTCCCCGGGCCACTTGAGATTCTTGGACACCCAGGTCGTGCTGTTGCTATTCAACTCGCCTCTCTGTCCGCGTTACCTAGAATCGTGACAAAGCTGTTTTTCGATCGAAGTTTGTAGTTTCCGCTGCCTCGGGCACACTTGCGAAAGTCTGCGGCTTCTCGTGGCAGCGTGTTGATGTATGCAGCGTCTTCACCTGTCGCTAATCCTCTGGGGGCCTGCCCTCTGTGAAGCGTGCCGACATAGGCGCGCGACTGCCGCTCGCTCGTGGGCGCACTACTTGTGTCCACCCGGTCGTCGGGCTTCCCAGCTAGGAACGCATCAGAAGAATTCCTTTCCTGCACAAAGTGTATCAAGTTTGCAAAAAGAAGAATCATAGCCCTTTACCGATGCTTAATGACACAGTAATTCACCTCCATCACACTTCGTATACTGCAATAAACTAATGACTGATTTTAAAAGCAATTATCTCCTTTACTTATAAACATGAAAAGCTCGGACGCTTTTCAGAATGTTGAACGTTATATGGGTAGATCACATACTAATGAGGAGGTACTGAATAAAATTGCCGGCCGGTGTGGCCGTGCGGTTCTAGGCGCTTCAATTTGGAACCGCGTGATCTCTACGGTCGCAGGTTCGAATCCCGCCTCGGGCATGGATGTGTGTGATGTCCTTAGGTTAGTTAGGTTTAAGTAGTTCTAAGTTCTAGGGGACTGATGACCACAGATGTTAAGTCCCATAGTGCTCAGAGCCATTTGAACCATTTTTTGAATAAAATTGGAGAGACAAGACATTTGTGGCGCAACTTCACCAAATAAAGGGATTAGGTGATAAGCCACATTATGAGACATCAAGAAATTACTAATTAGTTTTGGAGGGAAGATCGGCAGTAAAAATCGTAGACGGAGACCAAGAGATGAATACAGTAAGCGGATTCAGAAGGATGTAGGTTACATATTTATTCAGAGATGAAAAGGCTCACACAGGACAGAATAGCATGCCGAGCTGCATCAGATCAGTCTTCCGACTGAAGACCACAACAACAACAACAATGTAAATGAATACATAGCAACAGGAGTGCCAACAAGCGAAATGGAAACTCTTTTCTGTGACTACCTGTGTCTTTGTAAGAAAAGTTTGACACATTTTACATGGAATATTTCATTCCAATTAGTCTATAGCCACACATGCTAAAACATTTTTTTATTCCCTGAAACCCGCTGTGTATGAGCAGTGAACATTTCCTTGCCGTGGGCAGCGGGTCGTATTTCTATTTTTGAGCTGGTGCACGCGGTAAGAGCAGGGGCGTTGGGACCCGTCAGTAGATTTATGGCTCCGGGGGCCACGGCCGCACCCTCTTGCAGCCGCCGGGGCGGCGGAACGGAGGCCTGGCTGAACCACCGAGGAAACGAAAGGCCGCCATTATTGCGGCGGAGCGAATGACGCAGGGCCCGGATAGCTGTCCCCGTCCCTGTAGACCAATTCCAGGGCTGAGGTCACCCCAGTACACGGCGCGCCGCGCCGCGCTGCACCAGCTCCCACACATCTGCGGGCGGGGAGCAGTTTCTCAAGCCGGCCGGCTGTTCCCTACTCAGTTGTTGAATGCTTTCCAATTACAAGAAACACTCTCGCTGCCACTTACCAGAGCATTAACAGAATAAATATCGTGGAGTGAACTAATTTATTCGTACGAAAAACTATGACGTGAAAATGCGGATAGAATGGAGACATCTCACAGATCTACGAATACAATAACCACAGGCAGGGAAAGGTCGTCCGCACCGATTGCCCCGTTTCTTGTAAGGTGCGGGCAAAATTTCAAAGCAGTGCTTAAAGACAAATCTGGTTGTACTGCTTTTAGTCACGGGGATTGTAGATTCGAAATAGTTCACTCTGTGATCTTTATGTACTGAATACGCTACTGTTGTTACTTGTGTGTGGTGCTAAAATATGCATTTGAGATAATTTATTTAAAGGTTAGGGGGCGCAGGGCCTTTCATTTACGAAACTCCAGCACATGTTCGCGTAGAAAAAAATCTCTGTCTTTATCGGTCTGTGTTTGTGTGTGTGTGTGTGTGTGTGTGTATGCATCCATGCGCGTGTCTACACACTAATAATCGAGAAAATGAAATACATTCAAACAGAAAAAATCGACGCACCCCGGTGGAATAATCCGAATGCGCGAAAATCAGTATCTGCATCTACATCTACATTTATACTCCGCAAGCCACCCAACGATATGTGGCGGAGGGCACTTTACGTGTATGGTTCGCGGGAAGAACGACTGCCGGAAAGCCTCCGTGCGCGCTCGAATCACTCTAATTTCACATTCGTGATCTCCTCGGGAGGTATAAGTAGGGGGAAGCAAGATATTCGATGCCTCATCCAGAAACGCGCCATCTCGAAACCGGGACAGCAAGCTACACCGCGATGCACAGCGCCTCTCTTGCAGAGGCTACCACTTGAGTTTGCTTAACATCTCCGTAACGCTATCACGGTTACCAAATAAGCCTGTGACGAAACGCGCCGCTCTTCTTTGGATCTTCTCTAGTGACGTAGCATGTGAAAGTTGCTGGATTTGGACGGGTTACTCCTGCAACTGAAATTTCAGACCTGAAGATGGTTCTGAATTAACCGAAACCGGTCATATGAATAATAAAAAAATTTTGCAATCAAGACGGATTTTAAGTAACATTATAAAATCACTGATTGCTGTTATCCCATAAGACATTATGTCTGTTTTTGCTTCTCTACCTCCTCTGTTAACCCGACCTGGTACGGATGCCACACTGATGAGCAATAGTCAAGTATAGGTCGAGCGAGTGTTTTGTAAGCCACCTTCTTTGTTAATGGACTACATTTTCTAAGGACTCTCCCAATGAATCTCAACCTGGCACCTGCCTTACCAACAATTAATTTTATATAATCATTCCATTTCAAATCGTTCCGTACGCATACTCCCAGATATTTTACAGAAGTAACTGCTCCCAGTATTTGTTCCGCTATCATATAATCGTACAATAGAGGATCCTTCTTTCTATGTATTCCCATTACATTTGTCTATGTTACGGGTCAGTTGCCACTCCCTGCACCAAGTGCCTATCCGCTGCAGATCTTCCTGCATTTCGCTGCAATTTTCTAATTCTGCAACTTCTCTGTATACTACAGCATCATCCATGAAAAGCGACATGGAACTTCCGACACTATCTACTGGGTCATTTATATACAGGGTGTCCAGAAAAGGACTCCCTGATTTCAAAATGAAATATCTCGAAAACAAATATCGATAGAGGAATGCGGTAAATGATATGTTTATTGTGAAAACTGTGAGAAGTTTATACAGCAGTTTGAAATAATAGTTACAAAAGCTGCTAACAGATGGCGCTGTACGCTGTACAGCTCATATCAGCATACGTAAGTGAAATAATCGTATGAAAACAATCTTTGCAAACAATCACATCGCAATGTTTTCAAAATGTTCACCATTGGCACTACAGAGGTGGCGCAAACGAAGAATGAAATTCGCCAACACATTTCGTAGTGTCTCAACCGAAATGGATTCACATGCCACAGAGATCGGCGATTCAAGCACGTCCAGCGGGGCGGGATGCTTCGGGTAGACCATGTCTTTCACTGCGCCCCACAAAAAAAAAAGCTCACAGGGATTCAAATCCGGCGAATATGGAGGCCAATCCATGTCTGCACCAGTAAATTTGGGATATTCCAAAGCAATGACTCGATTCCCGAAGTATTCCTCAAGAAAGCGAAACACTTGTTCGGTCCGATGTGGTCGGGCTCCATCTTGCATAAACCATTCAGTACCTGGTCGATCCTCTAACACTTGCTGTGTGGCAACAAATTGTTCCAAAATTGCAACGTAACGTGCACCAGTGACCGTTTCTCGAATGAAAAAAGGGCCAATAATGCCTCTGCTGCATACTGCAGCCCACACAGTAACTTTAGGTGAATACAGGGGTTTCGTTTCACACCAATATGGCTTTTCGGAACCCCAAAATCGCCAGTTATGCTTATTCACGTATCCATTCAGGTGGAAGTGTGCTTCATCTGTAAACCAGATGCAGCCAACATCAAATCCTTCGCTATCAATCATTGTGAGCATCTGATTAGCAAAGCCAACCCTTTGTTGCACAGCTCGTACTGGTATGGCCTGGTGCGTTTGAATTTTGAATGGGAACATGTGTAGGCTCTTCCTCAGTATTTTCTGCGTGCTGGAACGCTTCAAACCAGTCTCAGATGCAATTCTACGGATGGATGACATTGGATTTAGCTGAATAATTCCAGAAACTGTGGCGATATTTTCAGGTGTAACTGCGGTTTGCTTGAGGCCAACATGCCCCACTAGATTATCAGTTACGCTGCCTGTTCGTTGAAATTTTGCGAAGAGCGTACGAATGATTTTCGCATCGGGTCCCTTTGGAACATTAAATCGTGCTTGAAAACTTCGAATTGTTGCCGTAGGACTCTCTTCTAACCTGTGGAAATCTAACACCAGAAAAACGTGTTGTTCAATGGAGTACATGGTTTTAATCTCTTCCTTCGGTACGCTAACCTCCTCCTTTCACCTTTCAATAGTGGCACTGATCGCTCTGGGCTTCGGATCACTATTTATACTAGGCATTACGTATGGCGATTACAGCGCCATCTGTTAGCAGCTTTTGTAACTATTATTTCAAACTGCTGTATAAAATTTTTACAGCTTTCACAATAAACATACCGTTTACTGCATTCCTCTATCGATCTTTGTGTTCGAGATATTTGATTTTGAAATCAGGGCGTCCTTTTCTGGACACCCTGTATATTGTGAAAAGCAGTGGTCCCATAACACACCCCTGTGGCACGCCAGAGGTTAATTTAACGTCTGTAGACGTCTCACCATTGAGAACAACATTCTGTCTTCTGTTTGCCAATAACTCCTTAATCCAGCCACACAGCTGTGAAACATCCTCTTAGAAAAATTATACATGACTGTGCTTAAACTGACACACTATATTTTTGGCGCAACGCAATCTGACTTTCAAAAATCCCTACAAAAGAATGGCCCTGACTAACATTAACCTATACGTTTCACAAATCACTTACCTCACAAAAATCTTCGTTACTCGAACTACTGCAATACAGCGAGCGCCACTACTGACAGCTAAATAAAAGATTCAAACTACTAAAGGCACTAACTACTGATAGGCATAGTTAGCAAATGAAAGATTTTGGTAGAGAACAAACAATGTGTTTACGTTAATAGTGTTCAAACGTCATAATACATGTAGCAGTTCATGACATCCAGTCTTACAAATTACAAAACTCCGCCATTTCTCTCCCCACATTCACCACTGCTGGCGGCTCACCTCCAACTGCGCAACGCTACGCGCTGTTAACAGCCTACTGCCCAACACTACAATGGCAAATTCCAACAATGCCACCCAGCCACAGACTGCACACAGCACAGCCTGTCATTTTCATACAGAGCGCTACGTGGCGTTACCATTGAAAAAACCTAAACAGCCTACTTACATAGCCCCCATGCTCCCCACAAAAAATTTTACTAATTGTTTTGGGCAGTGGCCAATACAGATTTGAAAAATTTTTTCATAATTAGAATAACAAAGAAATCGAATGCACACACTTATCGATACAATGTTGGTCAAAGGCTAAAATTTTCTCGCAGTCCATAAAGACAGTCCTGTCGTTCATCACAGTAAAATTGCAGAGTTTTTCTCAAAGTCTGAGCAGCAAAAGAGAATGCACGCGGAAGTAGTGGATTTCCATGCAATCTTGAAGAAGTAGTGTTGTTCTTAGAACGGAAAGACAGTGCTGCCTCTTGACATGCAAACAGGTATTGGTCCACAACAGAGCAAACCCACAGCAGAGTCAGTCGAAGTTTTGAAGAATATTGGTAGGTGGTCATCACAGAGCAGACCCTCTGTAGTCCTGGTAGAGAGTATGGTATTGGTGGGCCACCAGAGGTGCAGACCCACTGTAGACCTTGTAGAGACGGCCAACAGCCATCTGTTGCGACTGTGCAGGTGCACAATCACCTTCGAAGAGTCTTGCGGAGAATATAGCAAGTCCATAAACCACCACTTGTGCACTCACAAAGTTTTTGAATTGTCCTTAGAACGAGGAATGCTGTAAACCAGTCCCTTGCTGAATTATCAACACACGTCCAAACACTAACAGTCCTCGTTTTTTCACATATTGTGCATATACTATGGCCAACAATAATGTGTGCAGTGCAATGAATGCTTACAAGTTACTTAATTTGATGAACTGGTGTCAATTACAATTTTATAACATGATAATACAATAACAAAGATACAAAATACATCATTAAAGAACATAACAATGCAGATAACATTTGTAGTAGTACGGGCTTCACAAAAAAATCGAAATAACATACACATCAGTGTTACAGGAATTATGACATAAGTAAATATATAAAACAATGAGAATAGTTTTCGGAACATTAATTTCACACATGAGCATTGAAACAGAACAGTATTAATAATCTGTAGACATCTTTACAAAGAAAATGACAGTATTTGAAAAATTCTACAACATAAATCTTATTAGCTAAACACATAAAGACAGGAAAAAGACAAATACACAAGGGTACACAAACATGTAGTGGGATAACACAAAATGAAAGAACAGGGTTTGTTTTCAGTGTGACATTTGGTACTGCAGTCCAATCCAAAACTTCATTCTGTAAATCTTTCCTCTTATTTCAACATTTTCTCCAGCCAAACAAAATCCTATCCAAGCATGCTTTCTGTATTCTGTTCACATCCTCTTTCAAAAATAGCTTTTCTCCACTGTACACTACTTTTTTGGCCAAACCATTTTCTAATAGCTCTCATAGTATCACAATGGTTCCAAAAAGATATGAACATTTCACAAAGTACAGACAAAATACAATTTCATAAGCGTGAAGTTATCCAACTGTGTAATTACGTAAACATCTGTCACTGATGTAGTAAAATAAATATATGTCTCTCTCAGTTAAATGATCAGATGGCTGTGTAATTCTGTGTTAGAGAAATATGGTACCGATGTGTAAAGTTGTATAAGCAAATACCATATTAGCTAGGGCTCCTTGTGCTTGCCACACACATGGCACACAAAGTAAGTGTGTACCCCCCTGAGGATTAATGTAATTATGTCCTCAGGTGTTACAGATTACAGCAAATGGAATGAAATGTATCACGGAAAACTTTCTTTGTAATTGAATAATCTTGAAAAATAAATGGTTTAAGTACAAAATTAATCACTCAAATGCGTGTCCTGTAGCGCTAAATGTGGATCTTGCTGTAAGATAATTCTGTGGAAGTGTCGTAGTTGTCGTCCTCTGTAAGCAAAGTTCTGCTGAAGTCAATGTACTTACCTCATCATAAACGAAAGTGAAATGCTTTGCGTATAGATATCGTAGTTATTGAAGTGATCATGATGGAACAAATGGAAAGAAATCCGCTACCCCTGGACTTTCCTGGTCATCGGATTCTGAGGGACCAGGAACATCATGAGGAGAAGAGTCGGAGCTTCTCAAAACCTCTTCGCAAGCACTACCTTGGCACTCTCAATGCAAACACTCTGTTCAAACTTGGAAAACTAAAACAACTGACAGACATGCTAGATAAATTTCACATCAAAATTCTTGCCATCCAAGAGACGCGCTTCGTAGATGAAAACCATTTCGACACAGAACATTACAGGATTTACAAAGGTGAACCTGCTGTCAGAAGAGGAACACCATTATTGTTTGGTACAGGGTTTGCAGTACACAAATCAGTCATGGATAACATCATAGACTTCAATTCAATATCAGAACGTATCTCGACACTGTCCTTCAAATCAGGTAATAATGCATACACAATTATCAACGCACATGCACCTACAAATGACCATAACAGAAAGAAGCCACAAGAAATTGAAGACTCCTGGGAAGACATGGAGGAAGTAACTAACAACGTACCAGAAAGACATGTGAAAATTGTAATGGGTGATTTCAATGCGCAGCTTGGTAAGGAGAGAAAATTCAGAGAAATAACAGGCCCATACTCAGCACATATTCGCACGAACAGAAATGGGGAACACCTCATAAAATATTGTCAAAACTTTAACCTCAAAATCATGTCAACACAATTTCAAAAACCAAGACGAAAACTTACAGCATGGAAAGCACCCAACACAGTGTGGGGAGAATTTAAGATTGATCATGTGGCCATATCCAAGAAAAATTCGCGGGAAATTCTAAATGTCAGAACACGTAAAGGAGTCTTCGAGTCTGATCATTATTTGCTACAAGTTAAGATTAGGCCAATCCCAAGACTGAAACAGACAGCGCAAAACAAAATAGTCAAACCTGATCCGGAATACTTGAAGATAAACAGGGATAAAATCGTTGAAGAATTTAATAGGCACTCAATAGACACATGGACAGATCTGGCGAAGGCAGTTCAGAAGACTATGTGCTGGGGACAACCACCTAGAAAACGCAAACATAGGTGGTGGAACGCAAAGTGTGATGAAGCCATTGAGAGAAGAAAGCAAGCATGGGACAAGTTCAGTAGCTACAGAAATTCAGAAACATGGAAAGAATTTCACGAAGTTCAGAAACTAGCATCGAAGGAAATCAGAAGGGAAAAACGAGCATATGACAATAACAGACTAAAAGAAATTGAGGAAGATTTCAAAAGAAATAACACAAGAAATTTTTACAGAACTTTCAAAGAAAATATTAAGGGCTATCAACCCCCTAGCTTCTGCTTCCGAAGAACAGATGGATCCCTGGAAACAAACACAAAAGAAAACTGTAAAATTCTCAAACATTACTTTGATAAACTTCTTAATTGCAAAAAACCTACAGGAAAATTAACATTCCAAAAGACCACATCTAATGCCGATTCTGATCCACCCACAATAGAAGAGATAGAGGAAATCATAAAACAAATGAAAAATAACAGAGCTGCCGGAGAAGATGGTATTATCGCCGAGATCTGGAAACTCCAAGATGAAAACATCACCAAAAAAATCCATAAGATTATCTCCGAAATTTGGATCACAAAGAAAGTGCCAGAGGAATGGAAATGTGCATTGATCCATCCGTTACATAAAAAGGGTGATAAGTCAGATCCAAACAATTACAGAGGCATTTCGCTAGTACCAGTTACGTACAAAATTTTCTCTAAGGTGCTATTAAACAGACTAGAACCACAAGCAGATCTGCAAATTGGGGAATACCAGGCAGGCTTCAGAAAAGGGAGATCATGCATCGAACAGATCTGGAACTTGAGAACACCTTTGAAAGTCAGACAGGCAAGAAACACTGTAGTTACCTTTGTGGACTTTAAAAAAGCATATGATTCCATAGACAGACAGACACTCTTTGACGTACTGGAAGAATATGGTATCGACAGAAAAACCAGGGCACTTATACAACAGACGCTTACAGACACTACCTCCAAGATTAAGTTCATGGGAGAAATTTCGGAACCCTTCCACATACACACAGGTGTCCGACAAGGAGACGGGCTCTCACCAATCCTGTTCAACATGGTGTTAGACAAAATTATCAAGCAGTGGGAGGAACAAGTTAAAGGAATACAGCTGGGAAGAACACGTGAAACCAAAACAATCATAAAATGTCTGGCATTTGCAGATGATATAGCCATACTCAGCAATAATACACAGGAGGCAAAGGAAGCACTGGAATGCTTGCATGAAATAGCTGCCAAAACAGGTCTGCAGGTATCTTGCGAGAAGACACAATATATGGAACGACAGACCACCAATGTACACACCATGCATACGGTATATGGATCCGTAGAAAGAGTCGAAAAATTTAAGTATTTAGGGGAGTACATACAAATGGGAGGATCAAACAAGGCGGCTAACATGGAACGAACGAAGAAACTCCAGAAGCCATACAAACTCACATGATCACATTATAATAAGAAAAGCATATCGAGGCAGGCCAAACTTAGGCACTACAAAACAGTTGTATTACCAGAAGCATTGTACGCGTCAGAAACAACCACAATTGGAGCATCAGGCATCATAGACAAAGAAAAAATAGAACGCAAAATTCTCAGAAAAATATTTGGACCAATTCACAGAGATGGCATATGGATGAAGCGACCTACCAAAGAGCTGTACCAGCACACTGACAGACTAACAGACGCGATCAGAAAACGCAGATTAACTTTCTATGGGCACATACAGAGAATGGACAACAACCGACTTACAAAGAAAATTTTTGATGTAGTAAACAGCTCAAGCAAGAAAACAAATTGGTATCATGAAATAGACGAAGACTTAAGGCAGATAGGGATCAACAGGCAAATGATAGGAGACAGGAAATACTTCAGAAACAAAGTTAGGAGTGCAAAATTTATTGTAAAGGAGAGAAAGAAGAAAGGAACATTATGGACAGAGCAAAGGAAACAGAAGCACAGCCAAAGGATGAAAAGATTTTGGGAAGAGAAGAGGAAGAAAGGAAAGAAGTGAAAATTGTGTCATCATGTGATTTTCAGAGTTCAAACACTGTCCATAAGGGCAACAATGAAATGAATGAATGAAATCGTAGTTATTACGTACCTTACCGTGATCAAGAAAGTACTATAATGTTACGTATTGTTGTACTACGGGAAAGGCTATCTCATTGTAGCTATACCACAAAAGTTACTACTAAAACATGTTTTCATTTCCTGGAGAATTCAGAAAAACTGTGCAGATATAAAACAGATACACCGCAAAAGCAACAATGTAAATTGTGTCACATATTAGTAGCGTCATGACATAATCGTGTAGCTGTCAAAGAAACCAAATACTAAGTCATCTTTAATCTCACAGAAAGTACTTCAAATAAAGAATGTATTTTCAAGTAAACCAAAATGTTGCATTAAAATCTCATTAGCAGTATATGTTCTAAGTATGTAAGCCTGATAGTCGTTACGTAATCATGCAACTAACAAGCAAGAATGTACAAATAACAACACTGTGTCGTCTGTTCACTGTAATAATGCATTCGTAATTTCTGTTGAAATAAGTTCTCTTGGTTCTTGACTGGATATTTAACTTCAGACATTGTTGCATGTTAACAGATTATAAGTCTGACAAAGCATACTAGTAATGTAGAGTGAAAAATTTTATAGCAAAGACTAAGTTAAAAAGCAGATTATCTCTCAATAAGTGGTTTTACGTGTGAAATGTGGTGTAATCCTTTACCTTTCCTCAGTGCGCAGCAAATCAACTTGAACGCAATTATCATGCGGTATACGTCGGTAAAGAATATTGGAATTTTTCTCAGGGTTAGCGTGTAAGTTATTTTTCTCTGAGCCAACCGGCGCACATGGCTACCTGTGGTGCGAGGCATTGTCTGCTATTTTTTGTTGGCGTGCGTCGTTATTGGGATTAGGAGACCTAACTTCTACAAATTCACCTTGTCGAGAGGGCCCAGCCCTGTTGAAATCCCACCAGTTCTGATGAAATTCAGGTCTCTCGTTATGATTATATCGTCTGTCGTCATGTCGTTAGTTCTGTAATTAATTTCTTGTCGGTCGCGTGGTGGATAACTTCTCCCTGAGTCGTAATTGTGCGGTGAACCGTTGCGTCTGACGTTATTCTGTCTCCCTTGATAATAATTATTTTGGTTCCCATATTGTCTGTTTCTATTGTTATCTCTGTCATATTTATTACTACGTAAGTGCGATCTTTCTCTGTACCTATTATTCTGCCAACATTTGTCATATGGGTGGTGTCTGTTTTGGTCACGATTTGCGTTGTGAGAATAGCCTTGTCGTGTCCAGTTATTATTTCTTTCATCATGGAACTGTGACGGATGTGACCTGTAATTGTTGTGCTCCTGTTTTCGCGTTCGGCGATTGTCAGTGTCAATTTCCAATTCTTGTAACAATCCCTGAAAAGCTTCAATGTCGTCTTTGCTACGTCCTGCCAAAATAATATGTCATAAATGTTCAGGTAATTTGATTAAGCAAATGCGGATCAGTTCTGAGGGGCTATATGGGTTTAACAAGTACTGATTCTTGTGCAACATGTCTTCACAATATTTCACAAGACTGGAGAATTCAGATTGTTCGAAATGTTTCATCATTATGATGCTATGTTTTACTCGGTCTTGTGTAGCTTGAGACCAATATGCTGAGAGGAAGGCATGACAAAATTCTCCTTCACTGTGACAATCGTGAATGACCGATCGCATTCTTACAGCTGGTTCATTCTCTAAGTAGCCACACATAAATTCTAATCTGTGCTGCAATGACCAGTTGCGAGGAAAACAATGAGAGAATTGATGAAGCCATGCTCGTGGATGAATGTCGTTGCCAGAATGTTTAATGTTTTAAATTTACGTGTAGTAATGAACAGCTTATAGTCAAAATCATCGTGTCGGCGAGTAGCACATCGCTCATTGTTACTTCGTTTCGGCGGTTCCATCTCAAAATTCAATGTGCCTTGCCAATTTCTTTCATAATTTCCGAAGTGTCCTGTGTTATTATTTTGTGGTTGTTCCGTATTTCTATGTCCCTCTTCCCGTACTGGAGCGCGAGTGTCCTCTGAAATATGTAATTCTTGTATTACTTGTGCCAACTGATCTTTTACATCCTGGATTTCTCTTTTGTACTGTGTATTGATTTGATTTTGATTTTGTTTGAATTTTCTAATTTGTTCATACTCTTCAGTGTCAGTGAAGGCTACAGGTCTTGTGTCATTCAGATCATCATCTACTTTCGTAGATAAGTTAGTGAACTTATCTGAAAGTTCGGCTACCTTATCCGATAGTGAAATTATTTCCTCTGTGTCTTTTTCTGAACCAAGTTTCAGAGTGTTGAAATCGTATCTACTGTGTCCTTTAAGTTTTCCTGAGTTTTTGCCAGTTGCGTAACCGAATCGGTAGATGCAACTGAGTCAGTTTTAGCTTGCAAGGTCTCATGATTTTCATGAACAATTGTTTGCAGTTCTTTTATGGCTGCTTCGTGATTCTGTAATGCATTTTCATGCCGCGAAAAAATAGGTTGAAAATGGTCACAAATTGGTGTTTTTATGTCATTCCAGACATTCTGATATTTCTATTCAATGTTATGTAACTCAGTAGTTAAATCTTCACGTGTTTGTTCAAGTGTGGTGTCTAACTTCCGAAGATTTTGTTCCATTGTGTCTAACTTTTGAAGCTTTTGCTGTGTTTGTCTCTGGTGTTGTTCCATTCTGTCTAACTTTTGAAGATTTTGTTTCATTGTGTCTAACGTTTGAAGCTTTTGCTGTGTTTGTCTCTGATTTTCTTCCATCATGTCTAACTTTTGAAGATTTTGTTCCATTGTGTCTAACTTTTGTAGCCTTTGTCCCATTTGTTGCATTACCTGTAATAACAATGCACTGGTGTCTGAAACATGTTCCTCAGTGCTATTCGGCAGTGCATTTGAACCGGCAATATTTGCATTTTGAAAAGCAGAAAACATGTCTTGACTTATTTGAGAAAACGGCGAGGACGCAAAACCTGAATCTATAGTATTTGCAAGATTGTGCCCTGTCATTTCAGATTCCTGAGGCGAGCTGTTGCCAACCAATCTATCGATAATGCTTCCCTGTTCACTATTTGTTTCACTGTCTGCGCCATTATTTGCCGCCCACTCCATTTCCCTGTGCACAATTACCAAATTACTACTTTGAATATCTGTTAATTCATTACACAGTGGTGCTGATTAGCTACACTCGTCGTCACTATTATTTCTCAGTTTACTTTGGAGCCTAGTGTTACGTTTTTCACATGCCATAATTATCACGTATTTCACACGATAACACAGAAGAGCACAATTTGAAGAGCAAAATAAGAAAACACATTAACATAGCACTGAAAATAATATCTACTTAATTGCAAGCGCAGCTGTGAAATACTTGGTGCAAATCTAGATGCAGGTCACAACTGTTTTACTGTACAACAATGAAAAACTACAATTACAAAGGAAATTCTCTCTAAGATTACGCACTAGCAATAAACAATAGCTACACTAATTACACAAACTACAAGAAAAAATCAGAAGATTCCAGTGAGGTATCCTGACAGGGTCGCCATATGAAACGTCCCTGTAGAAAAATTATACATGACTGTGCTTAAACTGACACACAATATTTTTGGCGCAACGCAATCTGACTTTCAAAAATCCCTACAAAAAATGGCCCTGACTAACATTAACCTACACGTTTCACAAATCACTTACCTCACAAAAATCCTCGTTACTCGAACTACTGCTATACAGTGAGCGCCACTACTGCCAGCTAAATAAAAGATTCAAACTACTAAAGGCACTAACTACTGATACGCATAGTTAGCAAATGAAAGTTCAAATGGTTCAAATGGCTCTGAGCACTATCGGACTCAACTGCTGAGGTCATTAGTCCCCTAGAACTTAGAACTAGTTAAACCTAACTAACCTAAGGACATCACAAACATCCAAGCCCGAGGCAGGATTCGAACCTGCGACCGTAGCGGTCTTGCAGTTCCAGACTGCAGCTCCTTTAATCGCACGGCCACTTCGGCCGGCTAGCAAATGAAAGATTTTGATAGAGAACAAACAATGTATTTACCTTAATAGTGTTCAAAAATCATAATATATGTAGCAGTTCATGACACCCAGTCTTGCAAATTTCAAAACTCCGCCATTTCTCTCCCCACATCCACCACTACTGGCGGCTCACCTCCAACTGCGCGACGCTACGCGCTGTTAACAGCCAACTGCCCAACACTACAATGGCAAATTCCAACAATGCCACCCAGCCACAGACTGCACGCAGCACAGCCCGTGATTTCCATACAGAGCGCTACGTGGCGTTACCATTAAAAAAAACTAAACAGCCTACGTGCAGCTGATCTGATATTCCTTAGCATATGTGATGTACATGCAGAGACAAAGAAATAATTACAATTTCAGAAAGAAGCGGATGATTTATTAGACGGAATGAGCTTCACAAATTGAGTATTAAATATCTCGTTCCTCCACCTCCCCTCTCCCCTATGCAAGCAGTTATTCGGAATGGCATTGATTGATAGAGTTACTGGATGTCCTCCTGAGGGATAACGTGCCAAATTCTGTCGAATTTGCGAGTCAGAACGTCAAAATCCCGAGCACGTTATACGAGTATTGCTCTGCGCATAAAGCGCATCAATTGAGAACAGACATGGAGAACTTGCTGGCCGAGATAGGGTTTGAGAGCACGGAGGCAAACATCAGAAACGCTCGCCGTGTACGGGCGGGAATTATCTAGTTTAAACTGTATGGCGAGGATTGCTTCCCATGAAAAGCAACAGCCAGCCAGTGTGGCCGAGCGGTTCTAGGCGCTTCAGAGTGGAACCTGGCGATCGCTAGGTTCGAATCCTGCCTCGGGCATGGACGTGCGTGATGTCCTTAGACTAGTTAGGTTTAAGTAGTTCTAAGTTCTAGGGGACTGATAACTCACATGTTAAGTCCCATAGTGCCCAGAGCCATTTGAACAATTTGAAAGGCAACAAAATGGGGCGCAGAATATCGTCGCCGTACCGCTGTGTTACAAGGGTGCCGCGGATGGCCACCAAAGGGGCCCTGCAATGAGAAGAAACGGCACCACAGACTACTGCTACCGGATGTTTGGCCGTATGGCGGGTGACAGAGTCGGACTGGTATCCCACTGCTGTCTGGGGCGTCTCCAGACGTCACCAGTCTCCAAGATGCGGGAGAAACAGAATATAGACAAAGTCCGTTGCCCGTAGTCACATAGCCAACGTGAACATTTTTCAGTGTCATGGCGTTATTCGGATAGATAATTGAAGTTAACTGGAAAGAACCTGCAAGTTTTCGGCTTCTCTGATTCGTCTCTCGCGAACGTGGATTGATGTGGAGTACGTCTGTTTGAAAAACGTTCCGCATACAATCTTGCTGCCGCTCTCCCGTTGCAATCCGCCGTGCCGTATGAATGCACCATGTCGGTCAGCTGTCTACTGGTACATGTTGAGCTGCTGTCTACAACGTTACTGCAATGGCAGACCATACAAAGTCTGCAGGAGACTGCCGGGTGGCCAGGGTGTTGGACCGTTCCTTCCAATCCACCGATCCCGACCTTACGCCCCTTGACTTTTTTTTCTGGGGCAATATCAAGGACACAGTCTCCGTCACACCAGTTGCTGACGTCGACGAACTGAAGCCTAGGATACAAGCTGCTGTGGGTACTGTGACAGAACACATGGTACGAAACACCTGGCGGGAACAGGAATACCACCTCGATATTCTCCGAGGCACCAAGGGAGCACACGTCGAGGTTTACAAACGTTAGTGGTCTTAAAAACACTAGTAAGACTAACCTATGTAACTGCATCAGATGTAAATTTTATGTCAAACGGTGGTTCTGTAATAAAGTCTTACAATCAGGGCAAGACTTTGTGGTCACCGTGTATTTTGGGTAAGCTGGAGGCAGTGCTTAGTGGTCGCTGGTACGCGCGAGAGAGCACTGCTGTTGACGTTCGGTGAGGGGACACCGCCTAAGCATGAAAGGAAGAGAAGGGCTTCGGGGAGTTCAAAGGGACGGACCAGTCTCCTAGCAGCCAGGTTCAAATGGTTCAAATGGCTCTGAGCACTATGGGACTTAACTTCTAAGGTCATCAGTCCCCTAGACCTTAGAACTACTTAAACCTAACTAACCTAAGGACATCACACACATTCATGCCCGAGGCAGGCTTCGAACCTGCGCGGTTCCAGACTATAGCGCCTTTAACCGCTTGGCCACTCCGGCCGGCTAGCTGCCAGGAAGACGTGAAGGTGGCCCAGGACAGTGCTCACCCTGCACAGTATGTGCACCTGACGGATAGTGAAATCTTGCTGTGTTACCAGTGACTGATGATTTTCTCCGGAATAAATAAGTTTTAAATTCGATTACAGGCATTCTAGGCGTTGCCAGTGATGAACTGTTCTCTGGTGATCAGCCGAGTGGTGGCGTCGTCTCGTCGCAACGTTTCGATGAGTTTCGTACCCATCATTCTCAAGCGAGGTCGCGTGAGGGTGATGGGTACTAAACCTATCGAAACGTTGCGACAAGACGATGCCACCACACCGCTGATCACCCGAGATGAGTTACTCACGAGTTTCAAATTTTTGCAATATATACAGAATGTTACGTACGGGTACCAGCACGTAATTAATTATAGAGTTACATCAAGCAGTTTAAGAAAAGAAACTGAAGATAGCGTATAAAGCGTCGAAATCTGCATGGGAAAAAGAAAAAACTAATCACTTGTGTCGTGTCTTCAAGTTTTGACAGTAATAGAGCTATATCATATGCTTTTCCTAGACGATGAGAGTTTACGATAAAGACTCTGGCAATAAAAATAATTCTTCAATCCAGGCCAGAAACTTGATAGTGCCATTCTGTTGTGCTGCTTATGAATTTTAAAAATACTCTATTTTTGTGCTGTTTAAAGTTTCGTCGGAAGTCTCAGATTCATCAACATTTTCTTCTGGTTTTAGAAATACATTCGTGGCAAGCCGTTTGTCTTGTCTCATATTTTTGTGTCCTTTTTTTGTCATCAGTCTTCTGACTGGTTTGATACGGCCCTCAACGAATTCCTTCGCTGTGCTGACCTCTTCATCTGAAAGTAGCACTTGCAACCTACGTCCTCAGTTATTTGCTGGATGTATTACAATCTCTGTCTTCCTCTACAGTTTTTTCCTCTACAGCTCCCTCTCGTACCATGGAAGTCAGTTATTCCCTTATGTCTTAACAGATTTCCTAACATCCTGTCCCTTCTCCTTATCGGTGTTTTCCACATGTTCCTTTCCTCTCCGATTCTGTGCACAACCTACTCGTTCCTCACCTTATCACTCAACCTAATTTTCAACATTCGTATGTAGCACCATATCTCAAATGCTTCGATTCTCTTCTGTTCCGGTTTCTCCACAGTCAATGTTTCACTACCATAAAATGCTGTACTCCGGACGTACATTCTCAGAAATTTCTTCCTCAAATTAAGGCCGATATTTGATCCTAGTACACTTCTCTTGGCCAGGAAATCCCTTTTTGCTATTGCTAGTCTGCTTTACATGTTCTCCTTGCTCCGTCTGTCATTGATTATTTTACTGCCTAGGTAGCAGAATTCCTTAACTTTGTCTACTTCGTGACCATCAATCCTGATGTTAAGTTTCTCTCTGTTCTCATTTCTACTACTTCTCATTACCTTCGCCTTTCTTCGAATTACTCTCAATCCATACTCTGCACTCATTAGACTGTTCATTCCGTTCAGCAGATCATGTAATTCTTCTCCACTTTCAGTCAAGATAGTAATATCATCAGCGAATCGTATCATTGATATCTTTTCACCTTGAATTTTAATTCCACTCCTGAACCTTTCTTTTACTTCCATAATCGCTTCCTCGATGTACAAATTGAAGTGTAAGGGCGAAAGGCTACATCCTTGTCTTACACCCTTTTTAATACGTGAATTTCGTTCTTGGTCGTCCACTCTTATTATTCCCTCTTGTCTGTTGTACATATATATGTCCGTCTCTCCCTATAGCTTACCCCGACTTTTTTTGGAACTTCGAACACCTTGCACCATTTTAAATTATCGAATGCTTCTTCCAGATCAACAAATCCTATCCATGTGTCTTGATTTTTTCTTTAGTCTTGCTTCCGTTATTAACTGCAACGTCGGAATTGTCACTCTGGTGCCTTTTCCCTTCCTAAGGCCAAACTGATCGCCATCTAGCGCATATTCAAGTTTTCTTTTCGTTCTTCTTTATATTATTCTTGTAAGCAACTTGGATGCATCTGCTGTTAAGCTGATTGTGCGATAATTCTCGCACTTGTCCGCTCTTGCCGTCTTCAGAATTGTGTGGATGATGCTTTTCCGAAAGTCAGATTGTATTTATCCAGACTCATACATTCTACACGTCAACGTGAACAGCCGTTTCGTTGCCACTTCACTCAATGATTTTAAAATTCTGTTGGAATGTTATCTACCCCTTCTGCCTTATTTGATTTTAAGCTATCTTAAATTCTGATTCCAGTACTCCGAAATCAACTCCTGTTTCTTCTTCTATCACATCAGACAAATCTTCTCCGTCATAGAGGCTTTCAATGTATTCTTTCCAACTATACGCTCTCTCCCCTGCATTTAATAGTGGAATTCCTGTTGCACTCTAATGTTGTCTCCCTTGCTTTTAATGTCACCGAAGCTTGTTTTGACTTTCCTGTATCGTGAGTCTGTCCTTCCGACAATCATTTGTTTATGATGTCTTCACATATTTCCTGCAGCAATTTCGTCTTAGCTTCCCTGCACTTGCTATTTGTTTCATTCCTCAACGCGTTGTATCTCTGTATTCCTGAGTTTCCCAGAACATTTTAGTGCTTCCTCTTTTCATCGATCAGTTGAAGTTACTCGTAGTTTCTTCGCAGTTACCTTCTTTGTACCTATGTTTTCCTTCCCAACTTCTGTGACGGCTGTTTTTCGAAATGTCTATTCCTCTTCAACTGTACTGTCTACTGAGCTATTCCTTAGTGCTTTATCTATAGCTTTAGAGAACTTCAAGCCTATCTCGTCATTCCTTAGTACTTCCTTTTGCCACTTCTTTGCGTATTGATTCTTCCTTACTAATGTCTTAAACTTCAGTCTAATCTTCATCACTACTTTAATGTGATCTGAGTCTATGTCTGCTCCTGGCTACACCTTACAATCCTGTACCTCATTTCGGAATCTCAGTCTGATCACGATGTAATCTAACTGAAATCTTCCTGTATCACCCGGTCTTTTTCAAGTAAACCTCCTCCTTTTGTGTTTCTTGAACAGAGTAGTTGCTATTACTAGCTGAAACTTATTACAGAACTCAATTAGTCTTTCTCCTGTCGCATACCTTTTCCCAAGCCCATATTCTACTGTAACCTTTTCTTCTACTCCTTCCCCTGAAACTGCATTCCAGTCCCCCATAACTATTAGATATTCAAATGGTTCAAATCGCTCTAAGTACTATGGGACTTAACATCTGAGGTCATCAGTCCCCTAGACTTAGAATTACTTAAACGTAACTACCCTGAGAACATCACACACATCCATGCCCGAGGCAGTATGGTGGTTTTTCTGTATCGTCAACATCGACAAGTGCAATGAATATGGATGATTTTTTTTTTTTAGCAGTTGGATTAATTTGTTTTTGTGAATGATACTGACAATATTATACACATGTGTAATGCTTTATTCAAACTACAACTTCTCCCAGGGATAATTATTTTGTTCAAATTGCACAAGATTTCCACCCGACATAGTGTAATAATGTTGACTGTAAGCTGTGTTCATACCACTAAAATTACATATCGTACATCAGAGCTTTTATAATTTTTTTGTCTTCGATGGATTTAATTGTTCTTAGCAAATTTATCATGAAGAGGAACCACAGAATACCACCCGCACACAACACTGACGTATGCTACCAGAAATATTTTTCTCCGTGATTTGTGCGTAGTTTAATTTTGGCCACATACATCAGCAATGAAATCTTGCTCAACAATAAATAGCATCAGCAGTATTCTTAGAATATGCAGTCTGAATCAATTAATTTTTCTTTTATAAATAGAGTTCAGTACCACCGGTGCACATTTATTTCTTACACATCGGAATATTGACAGTTTGCAGTTTCAAGTAATTTAAATTTGTCGCTGTAATAAAAGTTAAGGTGGCGGCCAACAAAAGATAGAGGATTTCTTTTTTAATTAAGGTTTTCCTTTTTCCAATAAATCATTTAAATTGATGCTACCAATAAAAATAAATTATTACATTATTTTTAAAATTAGTTTAACACAAACCCATGCTATTTTCAACTAGAAGTACAGACGAAGTTGCTATATAATCGCAACTGACAATGGCTGCGCATCTTGCAGCTATGATAAAACAATTAATACAAAATTATAATTAAAAGAGGGAGTAAATTTCCAATAATTATTCATAAATAGTTTTAACTCATTTGGCTCTATTTGTTATTATCAGCAAATGAACATAAAAGTACAATAATTTTACATAAAATGTTTTTCATTTTACAGACCTTAAATCGATTCGCGTCTTGCGATGTACATCAGAAGAAGACGACCAAAGGGTACCAACAAAGAAAAGAATGACATAGATTAACAAAGAATGTGAGACAAATATTGTCTCTGTTTTACATAATTATCATGTTTTTAAGAAATAATTACATAATTAGAAGAATATTAACAGTTTTAATATATTTCTTGTGCATGAGAAAAATTTCTTCCACGTCGACCCGTCGGAACGCCGTCAGGTAGTGACTGCCGCCGGTCCGCCCCTGGCCGCGTCGGCGTAGCGTCAACTGCCGTCGGCTGCGTCGTGATTGCGATCTGCTGCCAGCCGGAACTACCCCTCCAGCAGCTCTGGTTTCTCTTGTGCCTCGTCATTCAGTTCAAGGCGGGTACATGAAACGTCAAAATACATGTGTCAGTGACAAGATAAACACTCTTACCATCCAGTGGAGAAAATTTTTTAGTGTCCATATCACTCGCATTCAAACAGAAGGAATTAATGTTGTCCTGTATCTTGACTCTGTTCAATACATTATGCACATTTCAATCACGGCACTGTTAATCACACACGTGTCCGTAGCGTGCTTTGTGTATACTCGGAGAATGTGATTACACTTTGAAACACGTATGTAACATAGCAGCGATGGCGAGGCATTGTAGCATCTGTGACCAGAGAGTATGCGCTTGACCGCGCGAGTGTTGCGAGCGGTTCTCAGTCTGTCAGTAGTCGTTGCGAGTCTGTAGCTCTGTCTAGTTGAGAGCAGTACTCAGTCAGTAGTCGTCGCGTGCAGTACGCTAATAGTCGTCATGCAGAGCGGTCGGTCAGTAGTAGCAGCCCAGTGCGGTTGTGTGATGTAGGCGGTCGGCAACACTGGTCAAGATGGTGAATGAGGTATACTATTAATTAATATAATCATTAGATAATGTAAAAATTTGTTTATTGTAATTATTCTCCAACAAGTTCCCCAATAATAATTTTTATTTCAAAAGCATGTTCTCAAAAATTTAATTTTTTATTAAACTAAAGATTTCGTTGCACTTCCCATTTCATTCCACTTCTTTTGAAGAAAAATTTCACTAAAATCACAAAAAAAGAGAATATTATTATTTGCAATGCAGTTCCTCCAAGCGGTGCGCAACAACAAGAGCAGAAATGTGACATCCATTTATTCTGAGGTAAGATTTTAATTCTGATTGTTTTGCACAGGGCCAAAGACCGATATTTCGGTTTAATTGAATTTTCTTGTCACTGAATGGACTTTAATTTTTTTTTATGAAAAACTTATACTTAAGTCAGATTGCGATTCTCACTTTTATTGTCATTAAATTTAATTGCTAGGGAGGTTACGTTTGGCTCCCATTTGTATTAAATATTGTCACACTCTTTTAAAATTATTGTGGGGAGGTTACACTCGGCTCTAGCATTCATAATTAAATATTGTCATATTTCTTTCTTTCAAATTTTTGTGGGGAGGTTACACTCGGCTCCCATTTGTATTAAGTATTGTCTTTCTTTTAAATTACGGTGGGGAGGTTACACTTGGCGACACCCAGTCCAGGATCGAATTTCGTTGAGAGTCTTTTGAGGAACAGTCAGATATCTGCTCTTATTTATTTAGATATAATTAGGATTTGGTGCAACGCTTTTACTAACTTGTGACTTTCTTTCCACAGATCAACGACAATTCGTTTGCTTTGTTGTATTTGTGTGTTGCTTTTGCATTGTGCTTATTTATTTTTTGAATAATTGTGACTATTGCAAAAATGCCGCGAAAGACTGTGAATAGTGTATCGCGAAGTATTATGAATGAAATTACCGACTTAAACAACGTGACCGATAGTAATTGTGATACGCAGCGTAATGATGACAATCCTGCGTTCACTAACAATCAGTGCATTCCAACCACTAATGATGACTTTTACCTTAATGATGAACAAACGAACTCAATTGTCTCGTCTGTTAAGTTGACGACAATTGATGACGCGGGACGCTCTATGGTAATGAGCGCTGCCGAGCTTAACACACCCGATTTAGAAAATCTAAGTAATGTACAGACAAATTTTTCGAATGAAAATGGTCAGTGTAGTGAAAGTACGACGGATTTATTTAATTCCGAAATAGTGACTGACAATGTACACTCGAGTGACAAACGTTATTGTAAATTACGGAATGACCAAATGGTCGTAGAAAACGTGACAATTGTCGGTGCGCAATTAAACAGTACAGATAATAGAGTAGAGAATGGCTTGGGTCAAATTTTGGTAATATTACGACTAATGAATGAAAAACTGGATAACAATCTCAAACAAAGTAAACTGATTAATGAAAGGTATAAACAATCGAATGAAGAACAAGACAACATTGATAAAAAAATCAAACAACTTAGTGAACGAAATGAACGGATTAGTGAACAGATCAAAGCCATTGCCACGCAAAATTGTGATAATACAAGTCAATTACGTGAGGATACTGAGGCTTGTGCTAATAACAGTAATGAAGAAGTTGGCACTGTTGCACAAGAATTAAGTAGCACACGTGTAGGGACAACAGAATCACATAAAGACGAAGTTAATGCAGTCACTGAACAATGTTCAGCAAACGCGACACAGATACACGAAATTAATGCAGTCACCGAACAATGCCCTAAAAACACAGTACAGATTCGCGACGAGGTTAATTTAGAGTCAGTGGAAGTTTCACACACTCCGAATACGGAAGTTGACGAGAAATTTGCACGACAGATCAACCAAATTGACGAAAGTGTTACAGTAACAGAGTTGAAAACCATTTCAGTCACCAATACGTCACAGAATCCGCCACTTTGCGAGCATTTGTCAGAGTCACGCAGCGCGTATAATGTGAGTAATTTACAGAGACTACGAGACGTAAAATCCGAAAAGCCACGCGACTTAAAATCTGAAAAGCTGCGTAACTTGAAGTACGAAACGACACAGACAAACAGATTCACACACAAACCCGAACGTGTTCTCAAATTCAGTGACGAGAACGTTGATAATAAGCAGTGTGCATTTGTAAGAAAATGTAAGGAATTTAATAATGGCAAAACACAGATACACGCTTTGCACTGTATACAATTTATCTTTGTACATTCACCGCTATTACCTGTAATGCAGAAACTAGCTTTGAACCTGAGGCGACAATTTGTTATTGTATTTTCATCAGCATTGCCTGTAATGAGGAAACTTGAATTAGCACGGATACAACAATTTGCCTTTGAAATTTCACCGCTATTGCGTGCAACGCAAAAGCTAAAATTTAGTTGCAGTGCGTAATTGACCTCAGGGGATTCATTACGCTTTAATGAATATGTGCCGTAGCGAGCATAGGGCCCCGAGCTGTAGTAGTGCTGTTTCATCTTTAGTTTTCTGCACTGCTGCCTTTTCTTCTACTATCCTTTATATCTATCCAAACTGCTCTTTAACTATTGCTCTACCTAGTATTAAGAAACGAGTAATGAAAACCGGATATGACAAATTTTTACCGAATGTGACAATTTTCATTAGGCACTCCAGAATCACGAGAACTTAAATAACAGATAAAAGTCGTAATCATCAGTATGTATAAAATTTTGAGCAATCGGAACCACAGTTTTGTAACAATAGATGTTTTTCACCACAACAGCATGAAAATCAGCCGCTTAGCATACGTAACCAACAATGCAGTCTACAAGGTCAACCAAACTTTAATGTTTCGCCGCGTGCACGTATAGTCCCAGCTCCAACAAATACTAACGCATGGCAGCAAAGAAATAACTACGTACAGACAACACTCTATTTCAATTCCCATCGCAATACGCCGTATAGAAATTACTATCATGACAGACGTAAAAATAACGAGCACGATTTTCAGCGTACATTTAATAACAGTCGATCTTATGAGCAGCAACAACATCAGCAACAACATATTATGATGAATGAAACAGACAATAGGTGTCATCTATAGCGTAATACGTCAGTAAGAAATAAAAGAACAGTTCATATAGTGGATATGCCACAGCATCCTCCCGTAAAATAAACAACGACACATACGATAGATTTTAACCAGATACAGCACAGATTGCATATTACAGTAACGTAAACATTACTTTTGACACGCAGAATTTTGCTCACGAGAATGTTATTTGAAAAATGCTCTGTTGAATGCTCCACTTTTATCGCACCCAGATCTTATTAGAAATTTTTCCATTGCCACTGACAGTTCCAACACCGCTTTAGGCGTACACATTTTCCAGGAAATTGAAGAAGATGGTCCTACAGTAATTAAAAACATCGCATTTGCAAGTCGCATTCTGTCACCTGCTGAACGAAATTACTCCGTTACAGAATTGGAAACATTATGTGTTGTATGGGCTTTCACGAGATTTAGGCATTTTCTTTATGGCAGACATACCACCGTTTACACAGACCACAGAGCCATACAATTTTTGCTTTCAGCTAAATTTACTCACGATAGATTAAGTAGATGGAAACTATATTTACAAGAATTTAATTTTACAATAGTTCACATTCCCGGCACACAAAATGTTATAGCAGACGCACTATCGCGTTCTCTCAGCAACAATCAGCAAGACGTAGCAACCAACTTCTGCAAAACAAATTTCAGTGTCATGTACATTCAGCAAGTTGCATTTGAAAACTTTATTTCATCGTCATTACAGGACATAGCACAAGAACAAAATAAAGACAACGTGTGGAAAGAAATTAAACACCTTTGGCAAGATAAGAATAATGTTACGATTAGGAACCACTACACTGTACGCAATGACATTCTGTTTCGCCGCTCTCATCCTGACAGCAACAATTGGTTATTATGCATTCCTGACGAACTGGTTAACAAACTAATTTGGTACACTCATTTAAGTTACGCACATTACGGAGCACGAAAATGTTTTCTTGTATTGAGACAGAACTGTTATTTTACCAACATGGAGAAACGTATACGACGAGTTTTAGCGTCTTGTAAAATTTGCCAGAAAGCTAAATCAGACACCACTTCACATATTCCTCCATTATATCCCATTATACCTGTTAAATTAAGACATATGGCCGCTGTAGATATTTTTGGTCCGATTCCGAGAACTAACAGAGGTTTTTGCTACATATTTGTCGCTGTTGAGCTCACTTCAAAATTTGTTACTTTCACTCCATTACGCAAAGCTAATGCTAAAACTGTTTCGAAAGCATTTGTAAAACATTTTCTATCTCATGTAGGGCATGTGATGAAAGTAATGTCTGACAATGGATCTCAATTTCGTAGTAGCGTATGGACACGCATGTTACGAGCCAGAATTATTTCTCCGATCTATATATCCAAGTACCACGCTTCTTCAAACCCCTGTGAAAGATTAATGAAAGAAATTGGGAAGCTGTGCCGAATATACTGCCACAAAAGACATATTGATTGGGACACACACATATTCTCATTCCAAGATGTAATTAATTCCATTCCAAATGAATCCACTATGCTATCTCCGTCTGTTATACTGAAAAATGCTGAACCACCTAACAAAATTAAAGAATTAATAACATTTCCTACATCTCGTCGATTACGACACCACGAAATAATTGACATTGCGCTGAACAACATCAAACGTGCCGCAGAGCGCCGGAGAAGACAGCAAAAACAGGTTTGTACACGCCGCGTCTTTCACGTTGGACAGAAGATACTAGTACGTACACACTATTTATCCAGCAAATTAAAAGGTAAGTGCAGTAAATTTGAACTTCTATACGCAGGTCCATATCGGATTCGCAGCATCCCTCACCCCAATGTTGTACACGTCGAAACTTTGAGAACTAGAAAATCGAAAGGCAATCACCACATCTCAAACATTAAACCGTTTATTGAGTGAAACCACTGTATGATTCAACACACTATGATGCCATATACTAATGCAATTATTTCACCTGACTAATTACTGATGATTATCGTATTTTTTCTTGGCAAGTGCCCGGCAAGGTAAGGTTAGCAGGTCGCTTTTCTTGTCGTTACACATCAGACCGTGCATATTTTTCCAGATGAACTTACGTATTTTATGAATAATTATGCAATTCTATGTAATGACGTATTAATTTTATCAAAATCTCTCTCCATTAAAGTCTTTAATTCTCGCCTCTATTAACTACACTACATACAAGCTGAACACAACGAACGTCACATTTGTCTTTTTATGTACGATTGTATTCCAGTTTTGTTAGTATGCACTGTGAAATAGTTAGGATATAACACACACCAGTTGACTTTGACATTTTTTGCTTTATGACATCTCAAGATCGTGACTGTTTTACATTTTTTGCTGCTGCATCGTATTATTCTGTGTACATTTTTGCATCTGAACACTGTCAATGTCTTTGACATATTACGTTTTCTGTCATGTTATGCTGTATGGTTAATTATGTCACCATAAACCAGTCATTATTTAGTGGGTATATGATTTAAATGCAAGACATTAATCTTTGTTCATCAATTTCAGAAAGAAATGATGCATGTAAGAAATAAATTCAACAGAAATGGAATTTCACCTACGGAATAAACGAAAGGAGATGCAATAACTTTATGAGGAAGAGTAAATGGACCAGGATTAACAAGCATTAACAAGAATATACTATACTCATCACAGAATAGCAGTCTTAACTAATTTTTTCTTTCAGAATACAAGGTGATTGATGCAGGCTGTCAGACAGAACTACACATCTTAGTTTTAGTGATGAAATATGCTAGAGATAAGGAATAGTTGTATAATGAGTAATGAAGTGATTTTTTGCAGATGATAATGAATGCTGATGAATAATGATGAAGGATATGGTATTATGAATAATGAAGTTTTTCTTTACAGGTGATGATAATAGTGAAGTTATGATGATATGGATAATGAACTTTTCTTTACAGATGAGGATAATGTTGAAGTTATGTATTTATGCTACGTAGTTATTTAAGTTTTTGTTGCAGTTTGCTTTGACAGCAGGTGTTACATTGCATAGTAGGATGACAGAAAGTTTTGGAAAGGACAGCTATGGAACACATTTTTTATACACATTTCACTACCTGTTAATTCGAAGTTCACTACTTTTCAGCATAGTGTGCGTTTCTTCTTTCAGGTCAATAATCCATTTTGTATATTTTTTCAGGAGAAGCTTTTCATGATACTTACTAAACCTGTTACTTATTATACCTGTTCTAGTACTTGCATTGTTTATTTTTTTACCCATTTGTGTTTATCATTTATAAATGTGATCATATATACTGCCTTGTTACATAACCTTGCTACAGCTGACTCATGACGAATGACGTTACCTATCCTCATTTGCAGCAATAGGTCAAAAGCAAGTAGTGTTATGCCTCAGCAATTAATTATCGATCCCAACGCAATGCATTGCTAACAAAAAAAAAATGTATGACCAGTCCCACATAATGTCAGTAGTTTATGATAATTCTGAGTAATACTGATTAGCTCTGAATAGTATGTCACTTGAGTAATGACTTCTTAATGAGACTAAAAAAAAGTATATATTTAAAATAATGCTTTGTCACTAGTTAATAACTGCCACTGTTTATTGTAATGAGACTACTTATAATGCCTATGATTACTAATGCTATGACTAATTAACTGATTTTAATAATGACTTTGTAATGATCTGAATACTACTGAAGGAGAAACACTGTTTATTGTAATGAGACTACTTATAATGCCTGTGATTATTAATGCTATGACTGTAATTAACTGATTTTTAATAATGACTTCGTAATAATCTGAATAATACTGAATGATGATTCTATTCAATACTTGCTGGCCACTGAGTGCCAATAATTAATGTCACTTGAAGAATTGTTATTAATTATGCCATTAATTAGCCCTTTTTTTCCCATGTTGAGTTTTCATGTTTTGGTTAATGGCCAATGAGTGCCAATAATTTGTATCACTCAATGTATTATGTTAATGCTAGGCCAATAATTGACTCTCCTTTTCAACTAAGACTTCTGATGAACATTATTCTGTCATACTAAATATACTTTGTAACTGGCCAAGGACCGCCACTGTTTATTGTAATACAATTACCCATGATGCCAGCTGGTGATTCTTAATAGATTGGAATGACACATAATTAATTAACTATGGTACTGTTTAATAATGCTTTGTAATTAGGAGAAGACTAATAATTCTTACTATTGGAATGACAAATGATTAATTAACGACAAATGATTAATTAACTGTAATTAGGAAAAGGCTAATGATAATTATTGGAATGACAAATGATTAATTAACTGTAATTAGGAGATGGTTAATGATTCTTAATTACACTCTGTAACTGAAAAGAATGCGATTATTTAATAATGCTTTGTAACCAGGAAAAGAAGGCTACTGATTCCATGTAAAACAATTAATGAACATTTTTCTGTAATACTACATACTTGGTACAGAAATGTTCAATAACTGGGCTATGAATGCCACAAACTAATTAAGTCTCTAATTGTCAATATTATATGACTTGATGTCCTTCACCTCATAAGCTGACTACCCTGAATTATTGCAATGTCCATTTGTCCTGTTTATCCTAGTGATCATGGAGCACTATATTTGGTTTTGCACTAATTCTACGTGGTGTGCCTTGTAAGAGCGTGGTGTTGACACGACATGCTGTCCACCACCGTGAGCGATGAAGACATTATTATGGTCCCACTGTTTGGTGTACCTAATGTACTGCCAAAATGAAAATATGGAACATTTCTACAACAGTTCAGTGTCTTGGGTACGCTGTTAAATTCTGATGGGAAAAGAACTTCAAGTTGTGTCACTTGGTGTTGCACTTCTGTGGAAAGATATGGACTTTCAGAGCAGCTGTGTGCAATCTAAAGTGCTACAACCATGATGCAATCCTTCCTTTCCTATCCTAATTCTTGTCACATAGTGAAAATCTTTTTTTGCTAACATTATTTATGTTCATGGCTATACAATTTTTTTAGATTTGTTCAACTCCAGTGCGAGTACACTTATGTCACTTATCGATATGAGTTTTTTTTTTTTTGCCATTATGTTTATTTATTGCGAAAATGCTAAAGACATTTTTTTCGATTTGTTCTCAAGTACAGTATGTGCACTCTTGTCTTTTATATTGTATATACATTTTTATTTTAATGATATGTTCTGAACTACAGTGCATGTGCACTTATGTTAGGCGTTAATATGTTTTCTATTGAACTTCAGTGCCTGTGCACTTTTCTCATTTTTCAATATGATTTGTACTATTCTGTATATTCAATACTTCAATGCGTATGCACTTATGTCATTTGTTACTAATTGTATATACATTTCATCAATTACTGATATGTTCTCAACTGCAGTGCAGGTGCACTTATGTCACTTGTCAACATAATATTTTTTGCCAGTCTGTTTATTTGTTCTGAATATGCTAAAGAATTTTTTCAGTGCCTGTGCACTTTGTTATCTGTCAAATAATTTGTATATACATTTTTCTGATTTGTTACTATGTTTTGTACTCACATTTTGTCTTTGTCTGATATATCTTGTACTTAGTGCGTGTGCACAACATTTACTTTATGTACTACATCTAATTATTCTGTAAATTGTAGAAGTTTATTAGTTAATTAAAAATTTTGCCGCGATTGGCAAGTCCAAATGACTCACCATCGCTGCCAAATTTTTGCCCCCCCAGTGGAGGGTTATGAAACACGTATGTAACATAGCAGCGATGGCGAGGCATTGTAGCATCTGTGACCAGAGAGTATGCGCTTGACCGCGCGAGTGTTGCGAGCGGTTCTCAGTCTGTCAGTAGTCGTTGCGAGTCTGTAGCTCTGTCTAGTTGAGAGCAGTACTCAGTCAGTAGTCGTCGCGTGCAGTACGCTAATAGTCGTCATGCAGAGCGGTCGGTCAGTAGTAGCAGCCCAGTGCGGTTGTGTGATGTAGGCGGTCGGCAACACTGGTCAAGATGGTGAATGAGGTATACTATTAATTAATATAATCATTAGATAATGTAAAAATTTGTTTATTGTAATTATTCTCCAACAAGTTCCCCAATAATAATTTTTATTTCAAAAGCATGTTCTCAAAAATTTAATTTTTTATTAAACTAAAGATTTCGTTGCACTTCCCATTTCATTCCACTTCTTTTGAAGAAAAATTTCACTAAAATCACAAAAAAGAGAATATTATTATTTGCAATGCAGTTCCTCCAAGCGGTGCGCAACAACAAGAGCAGAAATGTGACATCCATTTATTCTGAGGTAAGATTTTAATTCTGATTGTTTTGCACAGGGCCAAAGACCGATATTTCGGTTTAATTGAATTTTCTTGTCACTGAATGGACTTTAATTTTTTTTTATGAAAAACTTATACTTAAGTCAGATTGCGATTCTCACTTTTATTGTCATTAAATTTAATTGCTAGGGAGGTTACGTTTGGCTCCCATTTGTATTAAATATTGTCACACTCTTTTAAAATTATTGTGGGGAGGTTACACTCGGCTCTAGCATTCATAATTAAATATTGTCATATTTCTTTCCTTTTAAATTACGGTGGGGAGGTTACAACTTTCTCTCTCGCGACGTGCTGCGAAGGCAACGTTGCATTATTTTTGTGCGGCGCGGCTGGCTCTACAGTCAGTCACATAATATTTTACCCGCAAAGACGCTCCGAATCGAATTATTATAGGTCACGAGTTCCCTTTAACTGCTAATATTGGCAACAGAACTTAACGTCCATAGCGTTGCTGTTACCTTCGACACTACATGAGTGTTCTTAAAGTTTCTTGATCACAGTTTATCACTGTTCACATTTTTCGCTAAATAAATCAGTGTCCACTAGACTTTTGTGCAGTTCTTGTAAGGCACAGATCAAGTTTCTGATTGCTGTGAGTACATGTCCATAGTACTCACACACAGTCTATATGTGAACGACATCTTTCATGAAAGAGGTCTGGTACATTTGCACATATTTTCTCATTACAATGACTGAATAAAAAGATCAAAATTTTATCCAGTTACGTAAACATCATAGAGTATAAAAATTTAGGAATCTGCTACATTGTTGTGATAATTAGGTCATTCTCGAACAATCGAGATAACAGTACATTTCCATGTTCATGGCAAATACACATATTTTATCATTTCTTGGGACAGAGATCCATGTTTGACTTCTTTTAACTGAAATGTCCCTGATAAGTAATTTTATATGACTTCATATTGAAATGTGTGCATTAATTCGTACACAGTCAGATACTATTCAAGAGGTGGCTGACAGGATCACACAGCTCACACATGAGCAACACTCGTTGCATGTATGGGACTATATGACTCAATCTCATTTAAAACATTTTATGCATTTCATTGATATGTACGCTACAAAAAAATTATTACATCTAATACAATAACATTTAAGTGAACTTTTATGAAGATACTGATTTATTTTGTTAAAATGTGTTTATCATGGAGATTCTCTACTCCTTGCACAAATAATTCAAGAATATTATATTGTGACACTTGACGTGTAAATCTACAAACTATCAAACATATAATATCATTGCATTACTAAAACTAAACATCACATTTATTAATGTTCGGTACATTAGCACCTCTTATTGGTCCTTTCTAAATACAAAAATTTTATTGCAAAAATTTGTCATGTCTTTGTGGCAATATAGCCCCTAGTCCAGGGAACCGAGTAAGCTGCTCTACAATAAGCCTTGGGTGGGAATACATTCATTTTATACTGATAATATTTTATGATACCAGGATGTTCAACGAATACTTCATGATATTCAGACATTAATTCATTCAATTGCTTAGCCTCAGAAGTGTTAATGCAAGTTGTCGCCTTTAATTTTTCTTGTATTGTTGCCACGATGTCATTCGCATCGCTGGGTACATCATTATTTCGGTTTTGACTACGTATCTGCCGGTGCTCTTGGTAACATTAACATCTTCTGTTTACTGACAGAAAGGTGTACCTTTTGCATTAATGGAAGGTTTGCACCGAACTCCCGATTCAACATCAAAATTATCTGTCGCTGTTGGTGATTAAGATCACACTTTCACCGGGCAAGATAAATTATACCATCCTTTTCCCGAAGGAACTCAAGTACAAGTACCACTGGTACGGATAATTTATCTATCAATAGGAACGTGCATGTCAAGCGATCATTTCCGAAGGTAACTTCCGCCTGTGTCTGGAATTTTATGGTTTGTGTCTTATTTCCCAATCCTCCAATAACCTTGCAATTTGCAACGGGAAAGATCTGTAATTTTCCTAGTTGCGAAACCTTCTTGAAAAATTGCATATTCATTACGGATACATTTGCACCTGTATCGAGCAGAACTGTAGTTGGTATCCCATTTATACTCCCGTTGACACTTGCTTGAATTACTTCCTTTATTATCTTATCACAAATGACAGGTTCTTGATATAGCTCATCTTCTAATTTATTTCCATCCTGATATCAGATCATGTTTATATTGTGCTTCTCCGACCTATTGCCTTCCTTGTTGCCCTCGGTCGCCTGGCGAAACCCTGCAGGGACCGCAATTAGTTGGTCGGCTTCTGTGAATTTTGTTTGGTGTCAGAAGGTACCTCTGTTATTTTCACATTTTGTGAATTTTCTGTTGTAGTTGGAGGTGGCCTGCTTGTATCCCACCACGGTGGATATTAGGTGTTTGACATCGGAATAGCTTGGACATAGTTTACCGGCTGGCCTGTATTAAAAGAACCTTGCGACGGTTGCCAATGGCTTGGTCCTCGGTGCCGCCAATATTCGTTATCTCCGCGCATATTCTTTGGCTTACCTTTGTAGGGACTGTTTGGTCTGTGGTCATTCCGTCTTTTTCGGTTATTAATGTCACCATGAAAATTTGAATTCTGATTGTGATGCTGCCTTGGATTACCATTCGGCTGTTGGTATTCTTTGGCTTTCCTATAATCCTTGTTATTATTATCGTTGTAACCACTGTCTTGGTTGTATTGGTTTCTATTACTGTTATTGTTGTAATTGCTGTTTCCAAAAGATTTATTTTTATTTTGTTTAGGACTTTACCTTGTTTGAATTCAATGAATTCTTTCCGTTCGGACTGTTTGTATTGCTGGTGACATCAGAAGCTTTTCTGGCGTCCTCCTGCACAAGATCCAAGGAATCGATTACAGACAGAAATTATTTTAAGTCGGTGTCTGTAACATTGACCAGTTTCTAACTAATGTGGATTGGTAGTCTGGCTTTTAGTACTTGCAATAAATCTCTAGTGGTAACTGGTTCATCCCAGTATCTGGTCATGTTAACATATTTTTCAAAATACTTCCTTAATGAACCTGATTTCGGATTATAGACTTCGGCATTGTATACTATTTTACGAAGTCGCTCTTGAGTAGATGCCGACCAAAATTGATCTAAAAACGCCTTTTCAAAGTCATGAAAGGTTTTACAAATTTCTGCGGCATTTAATGCCCATAATGATGCATCACCAGAGATATGTGATACTACAAATTGTATCTTTTGTTCTTCTGTCCATGATTTTGGGAGAACACTTTTGAAATTACGGATAAATACAGCAGCGTGTACGTTTCTTTTGCTTTCTTCATTGAAGATCTGAAACTGCCGATGCTTGATGAGACTCTCTTCATGCATCAGAGTTGTTAGTTGCATTGAACTGCTATCATTTGCAGGTGTTGCATTTACCATTTTACAAGTACACTCTGCTTCTTTATTGTGATGGTTTCTTGTTGTCACGCATTGCTGCGGCAAAATCATTTGATTACCAAAGTCTGGTTTTCTTTGCGGTACAACAAGATTCGGGGTAGAATGTTCTGTGTACGCTTGCCTGTCAGCATCAGTGTTGTTATTGCTGCATACTAACAGATTTTGTGGGTTGCGGTTTTCAGGATACATCGCTCTGGCTATCTCGGTTTTGACTTGCCTATGAATTTCGGAAGGAATATCTTCCTGCAATGTTTCGACAGCTGTGGCTAGAGCTTTGAATCTATTTTCAAGTTTATCGACATCAGTTTGAAGGCTGCTAACCTGAAATGGAATTTTCACTGATGGCTCGATCTTGGATTTCACTGCATCGATCTCTTGTTTCACGTGATTAGTAATTGCACTATCCCGTTCGTTTAAAGTTTGATTGATCTGGCGGACAATTTCCTCATCTCTTTTAAGAAATATGTTGTAGATATTTTCAGCCAATTTCCTTTCCCTTTCTTGGTCTGTAATTTCTTGTTCCTGTCTCTCTCTAGCCCTTTTTTCCCTCTGCTGGATAGTAAATTTCTCGAATAATGCTGTTAACATATCTTGCAACGGCATAGCTTGTGCGTTGTGCACTTGAGCCCCTGGGTCGGTACGAATGGTGTCTCTGTTTTCTAACTGATTGACTGGTGGAGTGCCAGTTTGCTTCGACAGCTCCTCAGTCTCACTACCCGATGGTACATCATCTACAAAATTGTCATCGGTAATTAAATTCTCTAATGACTGAGTAGGAGTGTGAACAGATTGTTCTACAGGAGGATCTGTTATCATTTCTGCCTCCATCTCCTCACTAGGCTTAACCAGTTTCCTGGGCCTAACCATTTTATACATAATATAACACAACAAGTCTATATATATATATATATATATATATATATATATATATACACACATCACTGACACATATACATCAACACAAAACAATCTTGTAACTAACACACATATACATATAATTAACACTGAAAACTCTTTAAATCTGTGTAGAGAAGCAGTAAGGCTCTCGCAGCCGGTTTATTGTATCTGTACTACTTATTGCTGCTGGTGTTAAATCTACTGTTTTTCGCAGTAGGTGATTTAATCTGCATACCAAGCTCCGCATTTACCGATCAGTTATCCTGCCTGCCCTCTCATATGGATCTGCTGCAAGGGCCACGATTAGTGTCACCAGGATGCGGACATTGCAGCGCCTGCCAAATAAGGTGCTCAGGTGGAGCCTGCACGCCCCGCCACTCACGAGAATTGTCGCTCTCCACGAGGAAGCGGATATCGCCCCTGAAGACGACCATACGCAACAACTCGCGGCGGCTCTATGAGAAAGTGGATGCCTTGCGGGACACTGTCCACGGGTTACGCAACGTTGGGACCACATTTCCACGCCGCCGGCATCGACATCCGGTTCCCCTAACCACACTAGAGGAATCGGATTCCGACCATGGCTAACGATAGGCCTGGCACGCCCACCACGGACGCATCCTTTGGCGGGACTAGCCCCCATTCTACGTCCAATACTTTCCAATCATACCTGCCCACGTTAGGCTAAATTTTTATGCCTGACTCATGTAGTACTGTCACCGTCAGAGGGTGGTACGGGACTACAAGTCCCACCACCACACCTCCAAAGTGAATTGCAGTCACGTAGTCACTGCCCTGTGGATAAATTTACTGCCTCACCAACACAGTTAGACTGGTGATGCTGTATTGTAACATATAACAAAAAAAAAAGAATGTAAGTTGTATGCAGCGAATGTTGCGTATGTGCAACTGCAAAATTAATAAGGCAAAGATGGATCCCTGTTCCTACCTTTGTACTCTTCTGAAGAGGTCAGTAGTGCCCTATTTGATTCGTCTGTGGCACCAACTCTAGTACTAGTAGTAACAGCAACTCGGTGGACAGGTGTCAATGTTCGTGAAAAACAATACATACAAATAATTAATAAGTTGTTGTGGCAATTTATACCTGTAATAAATTACAAATTTTTTGTGTTATTATTTCAGTTAAATGAACAAATGTGCATTGGTGGTCCCTGTTCGGGCGCCAGTGTGGCGGCTTTTGTGTATCGTCAGCATCGACAAGTGCAATGAATATGGATGATACGATACTCTATGGTATTCTGCGGTTTGAATTCATTCTGTTTTTTTTAGGTTTTAACGTATTTGGCTCTATTTGTTTTTATCAGCAAATGAACATAAAAGTACAATAATTTTACATTAAATGTTTTTCATTTTACAGACCTCAAATCGATTCGCGTCTTGCGATGTATATCAGAAGAAGTCGACCAAAGGGTACCAAACAAAAGAAAAGAATGACATAGATTAACAAAGAATGTGAGACAAATATCGTCTCTGTTTTACATAATTATCATCTTTTTAAGAAATAATGACATAATTGGAAGAATATTATCCACACGTTCATATTCCACTCGTAATGAAAAAATATACATATATCATGGATGTTATAGCAGGATTCGGACCTGTCAGTGCATTTAAAAACCAGCCATCCCATGTTCCTAAAATAATGACCGCTAGATTAAATTTTCAGCTGACACGCCACTCGTTTCAAACACATCATGATTAGTTGGTCGGTGACTTGTTCGTCATGAATTTTGAGCAACCACTGCTAATTTATAGGCTTCAGCTCTTCACACAATAAGCCATCCTACCGCGTGGTGGAGAGTACCTCCGCTATCACTGTCGTTCCCCTCCCTTTCCCGTTCTGCTCGTGAATGTTGCCCCAGAATTACAGATGTCGATAAGCCTCCGTGTGGGGTCAGATTTCGCTGATTTTTCTCGTCGACGATTCTGGGTGGGACGTAAGCTCTCGGAACTTCAGCAGTAAATTTCTTCTGTAGCGTCCACTACTCTAGTTTTTTGAGCATCTCCGTAATCCTCTCGCCTTTACTAAATGTTTGTGCGATGGTTACTTTGTTTAATCCGACTTCATGAGCAACCCTCAAGACGCAGTCGAAGGAGTGTTTTGTAAGCAAATTCTTTTATGAATTACTTATATACCAACAATACATAATATATCAGCAATGATTGACAGCATGGTGTCTGTTTTCCTACAGGCAGTTTTATGTCACGATCTAGGTATTTAGCAGTTCTTACTATTTCCCGTAATTTATCGCCAAAAGCCTAATAGAACATCAATTTATTTCTCTGGATGATTGTAAGAAATTATTTACAAAGTTTGTGGAAGCTATGCACGAAAGACATACTGAGATCCTATCTCTTTCCACGCTATAAAGTTTAAAAATTCCGCTAGCAGTTTGAGGATGATATCACCCTATCAGGTCTTCACACCACACTGAAATCCCGTATACCATACACACACATCAAAAAGAGCATGGCATCACCCCGATTCTGAGAGTTCCGCAAACTGTACTGATAAGTGGAATACAATATAAACATCATCTCCGCTCTTTCTATTGCTCATGAAAACCACGCATTGCATGTTGTACCACCATGCAAGGAGATCTTCAGGGGTGGTGGTCCAGATTGCTGTACACACTGGTAACTCGAATACCCAGTAGCACGTCCTCTTGCACTGATGCATGTCTGTATTCGTCGTGGCGTACTATCAAGGCACTGTTGGTCCAGATTGTCCCACTCCTCAACGGCTATTCGGTGTAGATCCCTTAGTGTGGTTCGCGGGTCACATCGTCCATAAGCAAACCTTTTCAACCTATCCCAGGCATGTTCGATAGGGTTCATGTCTTAAGAACATGCTGACCACTAGTCGAGCGATGTCGTTATCCTGAAGGCAGTCATTCACAAGATGTGCACGATGGGGTCGCGAATTGTCCACGAAGACGAATGCCTCGCCAATATGCTGCCGATATGGTTGCACTATCGGTCGGGGGATGGCACTGATGTATCGTACAGCCGTTACAGCGCCTCGCATGACCACAAGCGGCGTACGTCGGACCCACATAATGCCTTCCCAAAACAGCTGGGAATCTCCACCTTGCTGCGTTCGCTGGACAGTGTGTCTAAGGCGTTTAGCCTGACCGGGTTGCCGCCAAACATGTCTCCGACGATTGTCTAGTTGAAGGCATATGCGACACTCATTGGTGAAGAGAACGTGATTCCAATCCTGAGCGGCCCATTCGGTATGTTGTTGGATCCATCTGTATCGCGCTGCATGGTATCGTGGTTGCGAAGGTTGACGACGCCATGGACATCTGGAGTGAAGTTGGGCATCATGCACCCTATTGCGCACAGTTTGAGTCGTAACACGACGTTCTGTGGCTGCACGAAAAACATTATTCAACATGGTGGCGTTGCTGCTGGGGTTGCTCCGAGCCATAGTCCGTAGGTAGCGGTCATCCACTGCAGTTGTAGCCCTTGGGCGGCCTGAGTGAGGCATGTCATCAGCAGTTCCTGTCTCTCTGTATCTCCTGTCTTCTCCATGTCCGAACAACTTCGCTTTGGTTCACTCTGAGACGCCTGGATACTTCCCTTGTTGAGAGCTCTTCCTGGCTCAAAGTAAAAATGCGGACGCGATAGAACCGCGGTATTGACCGTCTAGGCATGGTTGAACGACAGACAACACGAGCCGTGTACCTCCTTCCTGATAGGATGACTGGAACTGATCGGCTGTCGAACCCCCTCCTTCTAAAATGGTTCAAATGGTTCTGAGCACTATGGGACTTAACATCTGAGGTCATCAGTCCCCTAGAACTTAGAATTACTTAAACTTAAATAACCTAAGGACATCACACACATCCATGCCCGAGCAGGATTCGAACCTGCGACCGTAGCGGTCACGCGGTTCCAGACTGAAGCGCCTAGAACCGCTCGGCCACTTCGCCCGGCCCCCCTCCTTCTAATAGGTGCTGCTCATACATTGTTGTTCTTTGGGCGGGTTAAGTGACATCTCCGAACAGTCAAAGCGACTGTGTCTGCGATGCAATATCCAGTCAACGTCTATCTTGAGGTGTTCTGGGAATTGGGGTGGTGCAAAACTTTTTTTGATGTGGGTACATTTCTGTAACGCCAGTCTTTTTGCCGTACAAAATTCGTTTCAACCATGTTTTGTTCTTGATATTAAAAGCTACACAATAGTTCATAATTAATTATATTTAAAAAATAAATTAATTTCATATACGATTTTCGCTTCCATTGTAATGAAAATTATTAATATAGTTGTATCCAGAATGCCTCGTCATATTGTAAAAAAAGTAAACAAATACCAAGTTTCGACTGATTGTACAAGGTATTTTCTACGAGTGTAATTAGTGATTAAGCGGAATATCTACCGTCTTTTATGCGTTGTACCAATAATTCTGAATTACTGTAATGAAATCCACCTTGTTCAATTATTTCAGTAGCGTAGATACTTCAGTAGGACTGGTGTGAAAACATGTGACAAAATTGTTTCAAGTACAATAACGAGTATCACTGTACCAAAGAAGTGACGCACTGACGATATTCCACGGAAATAATGACAAAATTCAGTATTACGGGTATACGTACCCAAAAATGACGAAGTTCTGTCAGTTTCCTAGTGTGAGATTGATAAGGTAACTTCTCAAAAATTAATTATGTGAGAAACTTCTTCCATGGTTCGCGAAATGTATAGTTTTAAAATAATACGTGCTGGCTCGCCCTTAAGCGTAAATATTAATTAGACCAAGATGTCCGTTGTTATGAAATGGGCTTTGTTAGGGCAGAGAAGTGCTTTGCAAATTTATGTTTTACTTAACAGTTCCTTTCAGAGTACTGTCTGCATTTTCTCTGCGGATCGATTCCTTTCCCGCTGCTTATCAGTCCTCTCAAATTACCTTCCCCTTTAATGAGCGAGCGGTTGACAAGCTGTCAGCTAGGGAGAACATCGCGACGCTTCGTTGCTTCCTCACAGCGGTGGAAGCTCTCTTCACGATACTTATCAGTTTTCACCAGTATTGTGATCTTTAATGAGCTTCATGTTGAGAAGCTGTTCTGTAGGTATTAGATTTACAATAGCGTGGGAGACTGAACTGAGGGAAATAAATGTGAAATGATTGTTATCTGCACGGCTTGATGGTCGAGGACCAATTAATGGTCGTTTCCAAGGCGAATCTTCCGCGAAATTATTCAAAGTTCTTCTTGAGCAAGACAGCTGCTGTCTTTATAGTTACAACGTTCAATGTCTTTCTTGCAGTTCACTGTGTACAAACACATGTAAATTATTGAGCGTTCAAACTTGGCGCTGTCAGAAATGTATAAATTAATTACGCTTCGTACGATTTCATATACATTTCATAAATTTTTGTTAAACTTATAAAACATCTGAAACAAGTTTTATATGCACGGCATATATAAACTATCACTTAGTCTCACATTTATGGTATTTTCTGTCACAACATTCATTTTGAAGGCATAAAAAGTCTCATTGTATTCGCGTAAGCAGTCTATTTTGCACTTCGATGGAGCTATTTTTTCAGTTTCTGTAAGTTCACAGTAGACCGTGTAGGTTGCTTCCCGTCAATCCGACTGTAGTTGTTTAGATGACTTTAGATGTCACTTGCATTGCACTGCACTAAAGACCTATTTAAAACTGCTTATCTGTGCTTGTGCCGATTTGACTTAGGTTAGCTATCCATTGCTTTCAAGGGCACTAACTTTCTGTGACAGTTTTACAGTAACTGTATATACGCGTTTCAAAGTATTTCGTTCTAAGTCCTCCTGAAACATTGTTCTCTGTGGGCTTCCATACTGATACTTGGTGTTGTATATCATACAGGAATCCTTCAGTCCCTTTTAAATCGGAATCTTTTACTGCCTTTTGAGTTAATTTCATGTTTTCAGCATCACGTGCATATGACTTTCTCTTTATGACTGATACTGTTGCCATACTGGAACACTAACAAGCAAGTCGCGTATTGTCTTCGGTATAATCAATGTTGGATTTCAACCTTTTTTTTTTTTTTTTTTTGGGTGTGGAACAGTCAATTTTGTGTGAATAAACATGACGTGGGGCAAGTACTGACTTCAAAGAAAACCTGTAAAGTGGTAGAAAGAGTACCCAGAACTTAAGCCTCATTTACAGTTTAGGCCTCAGAAAGGCAGTTCATGTGTGAGCATTAATGCCATCCATCACCTCCAAGGCGACACGTCTGTTCGAGGCACCAGTAACTTGAAGACTTAACAGTGCTTCGCAGTAGTCTTAAACAAAGTTGACATGTCGTCTGCGGTAAAGTGGGCTCCATCACAAACTATCTACATGCATAGAGTCGTTCAGCCGCTGATGTTAAGTGTCAAATTATGAAGTGAATATTTTACAGATCATGAACACATGAATGTGGTAACTAAAAGTTGCTAACCCACTGTCGGCGTATAAATGCGATATTGCACTGCCTGTGTTATTCAGAAATACGATACAATGCATGTCTGAAAGCACAGGCCGCTGCGGTGAATACAGACGTTGTGAAATACATTACTTGTATTCGCCGTTGTGAATATTTACAAACATCAGCTGCATAATGAAATGACGACAGTGAAAATTTGTTCCAGATCAGGACTCCGGATATCTCGCATATCGCATTCGATCACATTACCATTAGGCTATCCGAGAAAGACTCACGGCCACAACCAAACTTCAGTATGCCGTCAGCCACGCGTCTATAGCCTGCACTCGTGCACTGAGATGTATGTTCCTGTTCATTTGTCATCATTCCTTTAATGGTTGGCCATATTCGCAACTGCGAATACATTTAATCTATTTCATAACGCCTGTAGTCGCTGCAGTGTCTGTTCTTTCGAACTTGCGTGCGTTGACCGAAGGAACATTGCATCGTGTTTCTGAATTCCAAAAGCATGGCAGTATCGTATTTACCGCCGACATCGGAAAAGCTACTTTCAATTAAAATCGTCTCCCATGTACGGGAATGTACGTATCAACGTAGGATTGCACGTTGCGGACACATGGTTGACGACGTACGCATGTTTGGGTCTGGCCGTAAGCCGCGTTCGAATGGCGTAATGGTAAGACGACCGCTCAAGATAAGAAGAAAATACGGGATTGAGTCCCGTCCGGCACACATTTTCATTGTTGTCATTCCATTATACAGCTGATGGTTGTCCATATTCGCACTGCGAATACGTTTAATGTACTCTAATAAAAGGCATATGATATTATAGAGTACCGAAAAAATTAATTTGCAAGGTCAGAGTCTTAAGTTTAAGTACTTGGTGGGTTCAAGCACTCAGTTTTCTTAAATCATTTCGGGAAACAAATCTATATTCGCTCCCTGCTCATAAACAAGTGTCCATTAGAAGACACTGTCTCACAGTATTTTCCTTTTACAACACATCTTACAATTTGACGAAGCCGTTCGCATCGTTCAAATGGTTCTAAACACTATGGGACTTAACATCTGAGGTCATTAGAACTACTTAAACCTAACTAACCTAAGGACATCACAGACATCCATACCCGAGGCAGGGTTCAAACCTGCGACCGTCGCAGCAGCGCAGTTCCGGATTGAAGCGCCTAGAACCGCTCGGCCACAGCAGCCGGCGTTCGCATCGTTCCAGATTTCTGTGACACATATTGTTTGACGGCAATATGACAAGACCAGAGGAAGACAAGCAGAGCAATCTTGAAATGTGACAACGCAACTCCAAAGCAAAATACTTGCAACCGTTAGTTCCACTGATAAAGTGTAACATACAACAGGAGTTAGAAACAGTCCTCTTGTTACACTTCATACACTCCCCGACACAGAGCGAGATATGCAGAAGGGGAGGCGAAAACGAAATAAAAAAATCACTGGTTGAGAGGTTATTTCAGTGATTACAAAAACGAGTCAAATTTAAGAGAACTTGGAGATACGAACCTACTAATTGTAAGTAGGTGGTAGGCTGTTTATGTTTTCTTATTGGCAACGTTACGTAGCGCTCAGTATGAAAATCACTGGCTGTGCTGTGTGCAGTCTGTGGCTAGTTTGCATTTTTGTCTCCCATTGTAGTGTTGGGCAGCTCGATGTGAACAGCGCGTAGCTTTGCGCAGTTGGAGGTGAGCCGCCAGCAGTGGTGGATGTGGGGAGAGAGATGGCGGAGTTTTGAAATTTGTAGGATTGGATGTCATGAACTGCTATATATATATTATGACTATTAAGGTAAATACATTGTTTGTTCTCTATCAAACTCTTTCATTTGCTAACTATGCCTATCAGTAGTTAGTGCCTTCCGTAGTTTGAATCTTTTATTTAGCTGGCAGTAGTGGCTCTCGCTGTATTGCAGTAGTTCGAGTAACGAAGATTTTTGTGAGGTAAGTGATTTGTGACAGGTATAGGTTAATGTTAGTCAGGGCCATTCTTTTGTAGGGATTATTGAAAGTCAGATTGCGTTGCGCTAAAAAAATATTGTGTGTCAGTTTAAGCACAGTCATGTATAATTTTTCAAAAGGGGACGTTTCATATAATCAATAGGACGTTTCCCCCTCTGTCCTGAATACATGGTAGGAAAGGGTGCAATAAAATCAATGCACTCCTCCTGAGGGAAACTGGCCCATAAATGTGACTGGTCTTGATTTCTTGGATATTAAGACTGGGACAAGTTGAAGTCTGAGGTCGTCCCAGATATGATCCATCGGGGGCAGACCTGGTCATCTTGCTGGTCATTGGAGCATGTTCAAATCACGCAGACAGTTCTTAGTGACACGTGTCACGCGAGTAGGAGCATTGTCGTGTTGAAAAATGGCATAACAATATTGTGACTTTACGGGTAACACACGCGGATGCAGGATATACGTGACGTAAGTTTATGCCATTAGATTTCCCTTAATCAATTCCAACTGTGACTTGAAGACACCAGGATTGACACCTCTGTGCCTCTCCAAAACATGGGAAAATGAGACCTCTCCCAAGATCACCGTCGTACTCCCAGGCGACGGTCATCCGGATTAGCACGAAACCTCCATTCCACGCTGACACACCGTGAAGCCAATCGTGAGCAGCCGGTCCTTCTCAGTAATAACGGCACAATTCCAGACGCCGCCGTTTGTGTAGTGATTTTACCGACAGCCTATACATGGGACTGTTATTCCACAGCCCGTCTCCTGCTACTCTCCAACCAATGATATGGTAGAACACAGAATGCTGCAGGGAGTACGTTTCTTGTTCTAGGATGAGAAGTGCAAATATGAAGGGACTGGGATGCGCTTCGAGCACAAGGCGGAAATTCATCCTTGTGGTGATCAGACATAGTCAGTCGGTGAGTGTGCCAGACCTTACGTTCCCATGCAGTTCTGCAACGGGCTACTGTCATAGCCGAAAGCCCCACAAATATGGATATTGCACAGTTCGACCGCAGGCCAAATGGAGACCCACAACGAGACCCATTTGAAACTACACCAGTGGCCATTAAAATTGCTACACCAAGAAGAATTGCAGATGATAAACGGGTATTCATTGGACAAATATATTATACTAGGACTGACATGTGATTACATTTTCACGAAATTTGGGCTCATGGTTCCCGAGAAGTCAGTACCTAGAAAAAACACCTCTGGCCGTAATAACGGCCTTGATACGCTTGGGCATTCAGTCAAACAGAGACTGGATGGCGTGTACAGGTACAGCTGCCCACGCAGCTTCAACACGATACCACAGTTCATCAAGAGTAGTGCCTGGGGTATTGTGACAAGCCAGTTGCTTGGCCCCCATTGACCAGACGTTTTCAGTTGGTGAGAGATCTGGAGAAAGTGCTGGCCAGGGCAGCAGTCGAACATTTTCTGTATCCAGAAGGGCTTGTACAGGACCTGCAATATGCGGTCGTGCATAATCTTGCTGAAATGTAGGGGTTCTCAAGGATCGGATGAAGGGTAGAGCCACGGGTCGTAACACATCTGAAATGTAACGTCCACTGTTCAAAGTGCCGTCAATGCGAACAAGAGGTGACCGACACGTGTAACCGATGGCATCCCATACCATCACGCCGGGTGATACTCCACTATGCCGATGACGAATACACGCTTCCAATGTGCGTTCACCGCGATGGTGCCAAACATGGATGCGACCATCACGATGCTGCAAACAGAACCTGGATTCATTCGAAAATATGACGTTTTGCCATTCATGCACCGAGGTTCCTCATTGAGTACACCATGGCAGGCGCTCCTGTCTGTGATGCAGCGTCAAGGGTAACCGCAGCCATGGTCTCCGAGCTGATAGTCCATGCTGCTGCAAACGAAGTCGAACTGTTCGTGCAGTTGGTTGTTGTCTTGGAAACGTTGCTATCTGCTGACTCAGGGATCGAGACGTGGCTGCACGATCCGTTACAGCCATGCAAATAAGATTCCTGTCATCTCGACTGCTAGTGATACGAGGCCGTTGGGATCCAGCACGGCGTTCCGTATTACCCTCCAGAACCTGCCGATTCCATATTCTGCTAACAGTCATTGGATCTCGACCACCGCGAGCAGCAATGTCGCGATACGATAAACCGTGTAACGTACCCTCTCTGTTATGTTATTGCTGTTTTGTGTTACTGTAGTTGTAGAGATATGAAATTATTGTAGCGGTTTGCTTAGTCAGCCGCACTTCGAAATTTTTGACATTAAATGGAGCCTGAAACTGGCGTAACAAATACTTCACGTGAAGTGCGATTTGCGGCCTAAAGAAAAATTAATTGCGGAGATACAATCCACTGAATATTAACAGAAAAGCTTTAGAACAATGCGCACGACTGACTAGACACATTCAGAGGGTACGTACATACGCGTGCGAGTGGTTGCGATCTTATGAGAAAGATCGATCTTAATTTTTTGTTTAGAATAATAATTGCGTCGTAACACACTCGGAGACTTCGAACGTACAATCAGGGTAGAGGCACGTACGTTCTATCATTCCCCGTGGCCTGCGTAAAAGAATTGCAATTATTTAAATTTAAGAATTTTTCTTTTTCTATCGGACTCCTGTTTTTTAATACGAAAAGGAAGTTTGCAGGTTCTGAATGTCTCGGCAAAAACATATCGGAATTAATCTTAGCGACCACCAAAGGGAAGTAGTGAGCACAATCACGTACCTCTATTGTTGAGCAGCGCCGTCGTGAAGATCGTCGCCTCCATCTAAAATTCGCCTTCTCGAATTAACAGAATAATTTGTATTCCATTGGTATGGGATTTAGGCTTGATCTTGACAGAAATTATAAAACCACAATTTTCATCATTTAACACACACATTGACATGAAATTATACAATACGTATTTACGCCAGCACATCAGAACAAAAAGTAGTTAATACTAGAAGTAAATAAAGAATCACGACATTAGTCCTTTGTCTACCAAGGATAAAACAGTTTTTCAGAATATTTCTCTGGTATGACAGTCGAACAAATTTTCTTCATGTTTCTTTGAGATTAAAATACAACGTTTTTTAGTTCCTTTTCATCACCCCCTTGGGCGAGTTGTCCGAAGAAATGTCGATTTTCCGGGCAATGAGCCTAAATACTTAACACTTGATTGTTAGGCACACGTAATGGGACTGCACTGTCAGTGTCTTTCTTCCCATATCTTCGTTCTACAAACATGGTGTTGGTGCCAGTTCTGACACATGGCAATGAGGACACAACATATACTTTAGGATATACAGAACACACCTAAAGCACACTAAACGTACATACTATACACACCAAATCTTTTACATTGTCTTTACATCGTATTTTACATAAAATTATCACATCTGGATAATTATACGCAGAATTGTTACATACTCCTTTTACCTTCTTTCTATTCTTTTCTTTCTTTTTTATGTCGTACAGTATACACAAAATTATCTTATTATCTCTTTGTACATTGCATTATACAAGGGTATTACATTGTTTTATACATAATACATCGCCGTATAAACAGCCTTCTCGTTCGCATGTTGACAATAAGATTAATTTTTCATAAGTCTTTGTTTCTCGAGTAAAAAAGTTTTACAGGAAAGTCACATATTTATTGGAGTGTACGGATCTAGGATGTGGTGCTAGCAGAGTGTCTGGGGCAGCAAGAGGCGTTAGTTCTTGCTTAGAGTTGCTTGTGCTTTCCACTGCTTCCCTCTTCTACGCCAGGATCTGCTTAGTGACATCCTTTTCGTATTTTACTATTGTCTCGTCATGGGTAATATAAACATGTAACAAATAAAAATTCACATGGATTAGTACTTTATATATAACGTAGATATTGCTTTGCATTTAAATTGACCTCCTATGTTACGCCGTCAGCCAATAATGCGTCAGATGCGCATAACTGCAGACGCAACAATCAGTCTGATTGTGCGCTGCGCGCCGTTTGGAGCTCAGCAGTTGCGTGGGCCCACCGCCGTAAAGCGATGCCGCGCGTCCCGGTCCATACTTTTCAGTGTCTCGTGCAGTGTTAACAGAGTTTGCGAAAAACCAACCGCACTTGTATCGACTTGCCGTACACCTTGGCTGTGAGAAGGGACCTCTGGGTGCCTTCTACGTCCAATGCACAAAAGGTAAGTACTGCACTTCACTATTTGGCTATCAACGGCACATTGTCTTATATAGTGCACAAACTCGTACCGTAGCAGGCCTCCTCTATTCACTATATCTCTTTTACCACGAAGAAAAAGGTTTGTGATATGAAACGTATTTTCACTTGTCTATTTGCGTATAGCTCACAGGTCACTGACACTGAATAAATGCCCACGTTCGTTATTTGTTCCTGTGTTTCGATACGGAACTATGTCGGCGTACTTTTTTGCTCACAACATTTTATTACATAAATTGGTAGGTGATTGTGTTCTCAGACAGTACGTGCCTCTAATACTACATTTCGCGGTCGTGACACTGTATGACATCTCATAGAGCATCGGAGAACACGCTTGAGAACAACAGCACTTTCTAACTTTATGTCGTACTACTGATGCACTTATGTATTGAAGTGACAACACTAGGACATGAACGCACTATAAGTGCTTTTAGAAGTTGTCTCCCAATGAGGCAAAATCTGTTCATTTTCTACCCGCGAGTTACTATGTGGGGAGGGGGGGGGATTTTTTCATCCTTTCGTCACCCAAGTATGTAACAACGCATGGTACACACATCATAAACAAACAAATAATAAAAAATAAGAAAATACATACATAAATACATTACTACGCTTAAATTGCTAGGTAGTACAAACAACAGATTAATAATGAACCTTGGCTGCTGTGCGCTACTGCCTCTAAAGCCTGTGCTTGCGTATATGGTGTTTCTTATTGTTCATGTGTGTGTTACTTTTTCCTTCCACCAAATATCTTTTGCTCAGATTGGACAAAATATTATAAACATAGAAAAAAAATAAGTGTAGTGAATCCCTCTAAAGTCAGCATACATCCTTAGTGTTTTCGTACTGAAAAAATAGTTTATTAAAATCCTCTGGCGTTACTTAGTGTCACGTAGTGTATTTCACAGTGATCTTGGTAATGTTTTATTAAGTCAGTGGTCAGTCATAGTGACATTAATATAACTTAGTGGCTTTTCTCCGCCGATTGAAGTCTCGCAGTATCTCGCCGAGCGCCACCTGTAAATAATTATGTTTGTTTCGGCGTTACCTCAGTTTTTCGGCTAGTTGGCTTCCTGTAACTTACGTTGTACATCCTCCTTTATTTTGTTATAAGAGTCGGTGTTATGTTTGCCTCAGTTAACATTCATAAATCGTATCTCAACATCGTGCTTGCATTCAAACATGTATATAAAGTTGGAAAAAAAATTTATCTGTATAACAGTAAGATCATACAAGTTGTTATTCATGAATCCTATTTTTAGGTGCACTTTCCTTAGATTAGGTTACTGTGCGTATGATATATAGTACGCTGGTTGCTACCGCTGCCACGAAAATTGTTTTGGTGGGCTTGATTGTGTCTGGCATCCTTATTAATTAAATCGTTAGAATCTAATACACAAAGGAAATATTCGAGATTGCTCTCTGGTACTTGTACTAATTTTTCTCGGATACTGAACGATAATTTTGCCTTCAGGATGCGCAGTACGTCTGTCTGTGTGTGTGACGGGCCCGTCCCAGAACCGCGTTTTATTTAAGTATTTTTCAAAATACTTCCGGAGTGATCCAAATTTTGGATTGTATTGCTCTGGGTTGAACAAAGCTTTCCTTAATCTCTCTTGTACATCCTGTGACCAATACGTAGATAAAAATGAACCTTCGAACTGTTCTAAAGTCTGACAGTTTCCGACATTTCCATTGCCCTCAGGGCACCATAGCCTTGTATATATCCAGTTACATACTGTATTTTTTGCTTTTCAGATCAGGTTTTAGGCAACACATTCTTAAATGACTTTATAAAAATTACTGGGTGGAACTGCCTGTGTTTTATAAGGCTTTCCTCTAACAGAACAGCCGACAAAGTTGGTTCGGTTATCTGGTGTCTCTCTCGTTCGTCGCGGTAATGTTGGTTACCGTAACGACCTTGGTTTGGTGAAAACACGGGTACATCGGGATAAAGATAAATGTTTGCTGCATCGTCACTCTTACCTGTGCGTCTGTCATCGAATTCGTCTTCTGGATGTTGTTCTCTCTCGTTCTGTGTAGGGTGTTTACTCTTTAGTTGCTCGTCTACATTGTATGATTATATGATAGCGGAACAAACACTGGTAGCAGTTACTTCTGTAAAATATCTGGGAGTATGCGTACGGAACGATTTGAAGTGGAATGATCATATAAAACTAATTGTTGGTAAGGCGGGTACCAGGTTGAGATTCATTGGGAGAGTGCTTAGAAAATGTAGTCCATCAACAAAGGAGGTGGCTTACAAAACACTCGTTCGACCTATACTTGAGTATTGCTCATCAGTGTGGGATCCGTACCAGGTCGGGTTGACGGAGGAGATAGAGAAGATCCAAAGAAGAGCGGCGCGTTTCGTCACTGGGTTATTTGGTAACCGTGATAGCGTTACGGAGATGATTAATAAACTCAAGTGGCAGACTCTGCAAGAGAGGCGCTCTGCATCGCGGTGTAGCTTGCTCGCCAGGTTTCGAGAGGGTGCGTTTCTGGATGAGGTATCGAATATATTGCTTCCCCCTACTTATACCTCCCGAGGAGATCACGAATGTAAAATTAGAGAGATTAGAGCGCGCACGGAGGCTTTCAGACAGTCGTTCTTCCCGCGAACCATACGCGACTGGAACAGGAAAGGGAGGTAATGACAGTGGCACGTAAAGTGCCCTCCGCCACACACCGTTGGGTGGCTTGCGGAGTATCAATGTAGATGTAGATGTAGATGTACATGTTTTTTTCCAGTCAGGTAAGACCTATGTCAGAGTCTTTTGTAACTCAGCTAAGTCAGTTTGTAGTTTAGTTACGGACGTGTTCTGGGTAGTGTACACCTGTTCTACAGTATGTTATTGCTTTTTTCAGTTCTGTCTCTAAAGTATGGTTGATATGTTTGTCTTTCTCCTCCAAAAACTCGTCAAACTTCTGTTTTTGTTGTTTCGTCATGTCATCAACTTGCTCTACAGCCTCCTGCATTTTGACACTAAGCTCGGTCTGCTGTAAACTTATTGCTTCAAAATTTTCGGTTAAGGTACGGATCTGTTCTGGCATATCCTTAATTGTGGACTTTATAGTCATTGTCTTGGCTCATGTAATTTAAATCTTCGCGTACTACCTCTATCACTTGAACCGCTACCTCTCTTTTTAACTGGGTCAGTTGAGTCGTCAGGTTGTTTTGCATGTCGGTCAGGTTCTTCACGTCATTATCTATTTTGTCCATTTGTGTTGTAATATTTTCTACACGCGTATTTACAGTACCTATTTGTGCTGTAACATTAACTATCTGCGTGGTGACATTGTCTGTGTGAGCGTGCATTTGTGCTGTAACATTTTCCGTGTGAGCGTGCATTTGTGCTGTAACGTGAGCGTGCATTTGTGCTGCAACATTTTTCTACACGTGTGATAACAGTACCTATCTGAGCTGTGACTTGAACTGCAAACTGTGACATTAAATTCGTCTGCATCTCTCTAAACATGCGCATGAGGTCTGGTTCTATTGGGTCTCGTTTATTGTCAGTATTCCTGTCCGTTTCTGTAGTCGACATGTTGTCGCCCGTCGGTTGCGACTGAGCATTGCCGGTTGCTGCGACTGTGTTTTCAGTATTCGCGGTAAAAAAATGGTTCAAATGACTGTGAGCACTTTGGGACTTAACATCTGTGGTCATCAGTCCCCTAGAACTTAGAACTACTTAAACCTAACTAACCTAAGGACATCACACACATCCATGCCCGAAGCAGGATTCGAACCTGCGACCGTAGCGGTCACGCAGTTCCAGACTGAAGCGCCTAGAACCGCATGTCCACAGCGGCAGGCTAGTATTCGCAGTACTTTCTGCCTCTAGGTTATGTAAAGATTGGACTATGGGTTCCTCATCTGACGACCTATCCATGGTTTTGGTTTGAGATCTGAGTTTCACCATGCCGATTCACAACGCAGAACAGCGTGCAGCCGAACTTCACTATCACTACAGCTCGCACTACACGTAAATAAACGTCACACGTAAATAAACGTCAGATGGCTTTGCGCTCGTGCGTGAAAATTCAGACAAAACAGAAGACTGATAAATGACTCTTTTCTTTTTCGCGCGGAATTAATAAATTTTGTCCGCCATCTTTAGATGTATTTACATATAATAGCAAATGAACTACTGCAATTTTTACGTAACAAAATGGAAAAGAATTTGGAAAAAGGAACTGATGCGTTCTACGCAGCGGGTATCGAAAAAACGAAAAAACAGTCCCACATTTACTTTCAACTAAAGCGTAGTAGTGCTGCTGCTCTTAACCTTACGTATTTTTTCGGACGGTTTTGTAGTCAGAGGAATTAACATTGAATGGTCCAACACTTTTCTCTAAAATTGGTATTTTCTATGGTCTTATTCCTTTTTGGTACTCGGCTCGCGTAACATGCATCAGAAACAATGAGTTGTAGTGGCAATAATGGATGGCAAAATGGCTTAAATATTTCAACTAAAATTTCTACTGATTTTTAATGAAATAATCGTCATGGCACTCGGTCGCCATTGTGGCGTACCCTCCCTGTTATATTATTGTTGTTTTGTGTTATTGTAGTTGTAGAGATATGAAATTATTGTAGCGCTTTGCTTAGTCAGCCGCAATTCGGAATTTTTACATTATATTGAGCCTGAAATTTGCGTATCAAATACTTCGCCTGAAGTGCGATTTGCGGCCTAAAGAAAAATTAATTGCGGAGATACAATCCACTGAACATTAACAGAAAAGCTTTAGAACAGTGCGTACGACTGACTAGACACATTCAGAGGGTACGTACATACGCGTGCGAGTGGTTGCGATCTTATGAGAAAGATCTATCTTAATTTTTTATTTCGAAAAATAATTACGTCATAACACACTCGGAGATTGCGATCGTACAATCAGGGTAGAAGCACGTAAATTCTATCATTCCCCGTGGCGTGGGTAAAAGAATTGCAATTATTTAAATTTAACACAATTTCTTTTTCTATCGGACTCCAATTTTTTAATAATTGCAAAAGGAAGTTTGCAGGTTCTGAATGTCTCGGCAAAATCATATCGGAATTAATCTTAGCGACCACCAAAGGAAAGTAGTGAGCACAATCACGTACCTCTATTGTTGAGCAGCGCCGTCGTGCAGATCGTCGCCTCCATCTAAAATTCGCCTTCTCGAATTAACAGAATAATTTGTACTGCATTGGTATGGGATTTAGGTTTGAATTTGACAAATTATAAAAATACAATTTTGATCATTTAACTCACACATAGACATGAAATTATACAGTACGTCTTTACGCCAGCACCTCAGAACAAAAAGTAGTTAATACTACAAGTAATAAAAGAATCCCGAAATTAGCCCTTTGTCTATCAAGGATAAAACAGTTTTTCAGATTATTCGACTGGTATGACAGTCGAACAAATTTTCTTCATGTATCTTTGAGATTAAATTACAACATTTTTTGTTCCTTTTTATCCGCAATCGCGATAGGCTACAATCCGACCTTTATCAAAGTCGGAAACGTCATGGTACGTATTTCTCCTCCTTACACGAGGCGTCACAACGTTTCACGAGGCAACGCCGGTCAACTGCTGTTTGTGTATGAGAAATCGGTTGTAAACTCACCTCAATGTCAGCACGTTGTAGGTGTCGCCATCGGTGCCAACCTTGTGTGAATGCTCTGATGAGTTAATCATTTGCGTATCACAGCATCTTCTTCCTGTCGGTTAAATTTCGTGTCTGTAGCACGTCATCTTTGTGGTGTAGCCATTTTAATGGCCAGTAGTATATATACAGGGTGAGTCACTTAACATTACCGCTGCATATATTTCGTAAACCACATGAAGCCCCCGGAGTAGACAATATTCCATTGGAACTACTGACGGCCGTGGGAGAGCCAGTCCTGACAAAACTCTACCATCTGGTGAGCAAGATGTATGAAACAGGCGAAATACCCTCAGACTTTAAGAAGAATATAATAATTCCAATCCCAAAGAAAGCAGGTGTTGACAGATGTGAAAATTACCGAACTATCAGCTTAATAAGTCACAGCTGCAAAATACTAACACGAATTCTTTACAGACGAATGGAAAAAGTAGTAGAAGCCAACCTCGGGGAAGATCAGTTTGGATTCCGTAGAAACACTGGAACACGTGAGGCAATACTGACCTTACGACTTATCTTAGAAGAAAGATTAAGGAAAGGCAAACCTACGTTTCTAGCATTTGTAGACTTAGAGAAAGCTTTTGACAATGTTGACTGGAATACTCTCTTTCAAATTCTAAAGGTGGCAGGGGTAAAATACAGGGAGCGAAAGGCTATTTACAATTTGTACAGAAACCAGATGGCAGTTATAAGAGTCGAGGGATATGAAAGGGAAGCAGTGGTCGGGAAGGGAGTAAGACAAGGTTGTAGCCTCTCCCCGATGTTGTTCAATCTGTATATTGAGCAAGCAGTAAAGGAAACAAAAGAAAAATTAGGAGTAGGTATTAAAATTCATGGAGAAGAAATAAAAACTTTGAGGTTCGCCGATGACATTGTAATTCTGTCAGAGACAGCAAAGGTCTTGGAAGAGCAGTTGAATGGAATGGACAGTGTCTTGAAAGGAGGATATAACATGAACATCAACAAAAGCAAAACAAGGATAATGGAATGTAGTCTAATTAAGTCGGGTGATGCTGAGGGAATTAGATTAGGAAATGAGGCACTTAAAGTAGTAAAGGAGTTTTGCTATTTGGGGAGCAAAATAACTGATGATGGTCGAAGTAGAGAGGATATAAAATGTAGGCTGGCAATGGCAAGGAAAGCGTTTCTGAAGAAGAGAAATTTGTTAACATCCAGTATTGATTTAAGTGTCAGGAAGTCATTTCTGAAAGTATTCGTATGGAGTGTAGCCATGTATGGAAGTGAAACATGGACGATAAATAGTTTGGACAAGAAGAGAATAGAAGCTTTCGAAATGTGGTGCTACAGAAGAATGCTGAAGATTAGATGGGTAGATCACATAACTAATGAGGAAGTATTGAATAGGATTGGGGAGAAGAGAAGTTTGTGGCACAACTTGACCAGAAGAAGGGATCGGTTGGTAGGACATGTTCTGAGGCATCAAGGGATCACCAAGTTAGTATTGGAGGGCAGCGTGGAGGGTAAAAATCGCCGAGGGAGACCAAGAGATGAATACACTAAGCAGATTCAGAAGGATGTAGGTTGCAGTAGGTACTGGGAGATGAAAAAGCTTGCACAGGATAGAGTAGCATGGAGAGCTGCATCAAACCAGTCTCAGGACTGAAGACCACAACAACAACAATGAAATATTGACGAATCGATTCCACAGACCGAATGTGAGGAGAGGGGCTAGTGAAACTGGTTAATACAAACCGTAAAAAAATGCACAGAAGCAGGCGCGGCTCGTGGTTTCTATACTGGGGAAGGCTGCGGCATTTATCAATCGGAGCCAATATAGACCTCTGGTTACGTTACAGATTAGTCTGACATAAACAACTAAGAATTCAGGGGGAGGGGGGTGGGCAGATCACTCTCTACCCATAATTTTACGTACTATGACTTCTATAATCAGGTATTTATTAAATATCATTAGAGGCTAACTTCGAGTTAAAATCTTTGGTTAGTGTTTTTATACGTCATCATTACATTTTCTGACACTTTGCAGCAAATCATATGAAAAGACGCGTTTCGGAGAGATCTTTAATGCGATGAATGTTAACTTTGCGGCTGCTTAATATTTTTGGTGTTTTCAGTTCTAAATTTAAGGCGTTTATTGTAGTTTACCTCCAAAGCTCGAAGTTAAATATTTTTCGCTGGAATTATGTTTTTTCACCTTTGCGTGAAAATTCTTTAAGTCAGTGATACCAGTTTCAGTCCAGGCACTGTCAGTACTATTTGTACGAAGACAGGTGAAACAGAAAAATGCATTTTTCACTTCACAACCACACAACCACTCGGCTGCATCGTACATTGCTCTATTAAAACTGCGGTTGTATCCTTGCCTAGATTTGCACTGTTTCTGTTCTTGATTGATCGTTAGATCGGGTCTGGGTGCACAAAGTTCTTTCACTTGCATCCTATGGCCGTGTTCCAAGTTTTTACCTATTGAATTGCACACTGAATTCATATTGCGCTGGTTTCACAAGCAAGTAAAACTCACTAAAATCTTGCAAAATACACTCCGAAAAAGAAACTTGCTAATATCACACGATATCAACAAAAGCAGTCAGCATCAGCAAGCAAGGAAAGTAAAGTCACGGGACAAATTTCGCGCGCTTTGTCCTCTAATCACTTATGAAACTCTCGCTAGATGGCAGTACTGTTGTTACGGTTAGAGAGCCTGTAGTTACGGTAGTCTAGTGCACTCTGGCGGGATATTTGCAAACTTATTCTAAATGTGGATAAAATAGCCAATGGTAGAAACAAAACAACAATGTAAAACATTATCAAAACAATAATACTAAACGTCGATTAATGACGCATCGAAGCGTAGTAGAGATGTGCAGAGACAGAGATTGGATAGCGAAGTTTCGGCCACTCTGCATTCCTTTATTACATAGATAGTGGAACGTGAAAAACGTGTGGTGGTTGGTATGACACCCTTAGGCTGCAAGCTCTGAGCCTTCGGGTCGCCCATAAAGAGCGGTACTATGTAGAAGCCACGCCCCCAAACCGCTACTACATGCAGCATACGGACGTTCCAAGGCGCAGCCTAAACACTACTAACCGTTCCGAAAACATCTATCGATACAAACAGTTCCAAAAACGTTGACCGTCGTTATTTTAATCGGAATGGGAAATGTGCGAAATTCTTCCTGATAATTTAAATTTTGTAATATGTTCTTGCGAAATTTACTTTAACATATATTTTGGGGCGGCTCCGCCTCAGAGCCTTTAATTAGGAGCCGCGCCTGCACAGAAGTATGTTTTTTAACACAAACCTAGGTTTTTTTAAATGGAACCCCGTTAGTTTTGTTAGTACATCTGAACATATAAACAAATACGTAATCAGTGCCGTTTGTTGTATTGTAAAATGTTAATTACATCCGGATATATTGTAACCTAAAGTTGACGCTTGAGTACCACTCCTACGCTGTTCGATCGTGTGTATCGGAGAGCACCGGATTACGTAGGGATCCAAAGGGAACGGTGATGGATCTTAGGTACAGAAGAGACTGGAACAGCACATTACGTCCACATGCTAACACCTTTCTATTGGTCTTTTTCACTGACGCACATGTACATTACCATGAGGGGTGAGGCACACGTACACACGTGGTTTCCGTTTTCAATTACGGAGTGGAATAGAGTGTGTCCCGACATGTCAGGCCAATAGATGTTCAATGAGGTGGCCATCATTTGCTGCACACAACTGCAATCTCTGGCGTAATGAATGTCGTACACACCGCAGTACATCTGGTGTAATGTCGCCGCAGGCTGCCACAATACGTTGTTTCATGTTCTCAGGGGTTGAAGGCACATCACGGTACACATTCTCCTTTAACGTACCCCACAGAAAGAAGTCCAGAGGTGTAAGATCAGGAGAACGGGCTGGCCAATTTATGCGTCCTCCACGTCCTATGAAACGCCCGTCGAACATCCTGTCTAGGGTCAGCCTAGTGTTAATCGCGGAATGTACAGGTGCACCATCATGCTGATACCACATACGTCGACGCGTTTCCAGTGGGACATTTTCGAGCAACGTTCTCAGATCATTCAGTAGAAACGCGATGTATGTTGCAGCTCTTTGGGCCCCTGCAATGAAGTGAGGACCAATGAGGTGGTCGCCAATGATTCTGCACCATACATTTACAGTCCACGGTCGCTGTCGCTCTACCTGTCTGAGCCAGCGAGGATTGTCCACGGACCAGTAATGCATGTTCCGTAGATTCACTGCCCAGTGGTTTGTGAAACCCGCTTCATCGGTAAACAGGCAGAACTGCAACGCATTCTCTGTTAATGCCCATTGACAGAATTGCACTCGATGATTAAAGTCATCACAATGTAATTGCTGATGTAGCGACACATGAAACGGGTGGAAGCGGTGACGATGCAGTATGCGCATGACACTACTTTGACTCAGTCCACCGGCTCTCGCAATGTCCCGTGTACTCATGTGTGGGTTCATGGCAACAGCAGCTAACACACCAACTGCACCCGCTTCTCCTGTGACGGGCCTGTTACGGACCCGTTTGCGTGCTACGACCATTTCCTGTTGCATACAGTTGGCGGTAGATGTTTTGCAATATGCGGCACGTTGGATGCTCTCTGTCCGGGTACCGTTCTACATACACCCCGCTGGCTTCAGCCTCATTTCGTCGACACTCGCCATAGATGAGTATCATCTCCGCCTTTTCAGAGTTCGAATACACCAGGGTCACAGTTCCTACAACACTACACTATCACAGACGTCTGGTAACACGGTGTACTACAGTTGGTCTGTGTGCGGAGACGAATGCAGAATAACAATAGCAGCAAGCGCTACATGCGGACACTGCGACAGCTAGACCAAACCACAACAGTGCACTACAGCCACACTCGGAAACACGTTCGTCATCGTAAACATGTCCCTGCAGATGCCGCTCGCCGACCGTGGCCCGTGTTTGTTACAACATGCAACTGAACGTCGGAGGTTTGAAGCGTCAACTTTAGGTTACAATATCTCCGGATGTAATTAACATTTTACAATGCAACAAACGGCACTGATTACGTATTTGTTTATATGTTCAGATGTGCTAGCAAAACTAACGTGGTTCCATTTAAAAAACATAGGTTTGTGTTAAAAAACATATTTCCGTGCATTGTTGTATGGTTTGTATTAAACAATTACACTAGCCCCTCTCCTCACGTTCGGTCTGTGGAACGGGTTCGTCAGTATTTGATGTGGTTTACGAAATATATCCAGCGGTAACGTTAGGTGACTCACCCTATATATATATATAAAGCCCTTATGCAATGAGTTATTCGGCTTGGTACTGATTCTTAGAGTTTTTGGGTGTCGCAGAGGGACATCATGCCAGATTCTGTCACATTATTGCGTTAGATCATAACAATCCGGAGATGGTTGGAGTCTTCAGACACGACTTTGCCGCTTATCGCGGTCAGTTCGAAGAGGGTCTCATCACTGAAGACAGTTCTACTTTAGTCAATGAGGTACCAGGCCAGTCACGTGTCTGGAGACATTCGTGGAAATCGGTGAGATAGTAGCGTACCTGTCTCCCGTCATACGGTCTAACAGCCAAGAGTGACGATCTGGGTTGCCATTTCATTTCATAGCAGGACACCTTCGGTTGCCTTCCGTGGCACCCTTACAGCACAGCGGCACGTCGACGGTATTCTACGAGTCGTTTGTTGCACGTCATGGCAGGCCAACTTGGGCTTACATTACAGAAAGTCAATGCCTGCTCGCTCATGGGGAGAGTTCCTAGAGTTTATCTTCGTGCTTGCGAAACCCTACCTCGGGCTGCAAGGTCGCTGGATCTGTCCCCAATTCAGAACGTTTAGAGAATTATGAGGATTTTAACAACATAACCCTCCAATTGGACAGACTTTGGCATGATAACCCTCAAAAGGACATACAACAACTCTATCAGGCAATGCCAAGCCGAATAACGCCTTGCATACCGGTCAGGGGTCTGTCCAACCATCGGTTGTCAAAGCAAACAGAGTTGACAGTTGATGGTTGGAGAGAGAACATCACAGTTACAGGTAGTCTGCGTAAAGCAATTGTTGGTCACTGATGAATCGTACATATTGATCGTGATAACCCCTTCAGCATCAAATAAGGCCTGACGACGGTGCACTGAAGCGCCGAAATTGATAGCTACTCAATAAAAGACAACATCAGGACGACTGTAGGTGTTTCACTGTCTTACAATAATGTACGGCCGTAGTCTGAAGACATCTTAGCACAAGGATGGACATATAAAATTAAATTTAGAATCAGTCCGCAGCAATATAACCATAAAGTGCGTAAGAAAAACTACGGATATTCAAGGGAGGACAGGGCGCACTTGTTAAAAAAAAAACTGGCGTTTGCGCGTTTCAAGGATACTCGATACAGTTTACAGGGTGTACATGACAGTGACCTATTCCGTTATGCACATCAAATTCCGCGGACATAGATGACAGTAATTTCAAGTTAAGCAGTGGATGGTTGCATAACCTTAAACAGTACTACAGAATTGGTAAACGTAAGATAAGGAAGTTTCAGACAAAGCTTCAACTTGATGACGCACAACGAACTGCGGAATCGGCCCTAAAATTTGCAGATGAGATAAACAATCTCATCTCATGGTTCAGTAAGGAATTTGTTTTAAGATTTAACCAATCGAGATTTGCAGAGGAAGTGCGTATGAAAGGAACGCTAGCAATTAAAAGTTCCAAGAAAGTTGTATGAATCAACTAACATCAATGCAATAAGGCATTCGTCTACACATATGCCAACTGTTGATCTGGTTGGTGAATTGGCTGGGAAGTTACTTATTGTGCTGCGAGCAGTTGGAGGTGATCTGTCCCCTACTATTCTTTCTCATGTGCGCAGTCATGGAAGAGCAGTAGGGAATATTTACGGCACAGCAAGCAAGAATGGGAAAATGGACGTAAGAGCACTACAACTGTGGTATGAGCACTGCTTTTGGCTCGGAGCTGGTCAAATTAAGTTGCTTCTGCTTGTTTCCTGGTCTGCGTATAAAAATCACACTCCTTTAGAGAAACTTTTTCCTCCTGAGAAGTGTGTGACATTGCAGTTCATACCACATGGAACCACTGGACAAGTTCAACCTCTGAACGTCTTTTTTTTCGAGCCTATGAAAGGTATTATCGCTCTATCTGCAGCTACACATAAAAGGATTGGAAGTTCCACGATAAACTCCTCGACAGACTGTTCACATTCAGTTGCATGCCATCACATTCCATCAGTTCTCACTATCCTGTTCCACCAATATGATTCTATATGCATTCTTTAAGAGGGGGTGCACAGCTGAACGTTCTGTATGGTTTGTAACTCCCAAGCAGTTCACCTTCGATCTCGGTGGTACAAACCTTCGTGATCACTTTCAGATGACGCTTACGAAAGATTAAATTGTGACGTCACACTCACAGGTTTCCTTGTTACAGTACACTTAATCTTCCTTTCACTAAGCTTCTGACACACGTACGCAACAATCTACTAATATTTAAGGAAGTAAATACTCAGACGGCTGAAATGGAGGATAATCTCGTCTATACAGCCACTTGGATTAGATGCGTTCTCGTTGCAACCATAAAGACATCCGAAGCAATAGCGGGCGTGAAGAAAGGGTGACAATAATTAAGAAAACAACAGGTAAAGAGAAAAGGAGGAGTGCTAACATCTAGAAGTCCAAATGGCAGGAAAAGAAATGAAATAATTCCAACGAGTTTTGCTCACGAATGAGGAAATGTGACCCTAGAGTTTTTCTACCAGTTAAAAAAATAGGAAGAAAAAGAGAAGAAGCTCAGAGCGGAGTACGTTTCCTCGTCCGTGCCGCAAATTAATTTAGTGCGTGGTGTGTAAGAAGTAATTATGCTCTCCGCTGCCGCCGGCGCTGCTGGAGCAGCACGGCAGCCCCGTGGGGCAGACAATGGGATGACCCGCAACGCTACCGCCAACACGGCGCGCCTCCTAATTGAAATCCCAGCGCACAAGTGAGACGTTATACATAATATTTTTCCATTTTTGTATATGGCTCACACTATTCGATGTAATCAAAATATTTCTATCTGCCTGTAGATGGTTGGTTACAGAGTGGTCATTAATTATTCGCTGCCTTACTTTTACGTAACCTGAGATACAAAAAGACGATCAGCGTCTTCTTATACGGAATGAAAAATGTTCCACTAAATAAGGATCTGCAAACGAGCCGTTTATGAGAGAAATATAAACGTGTGGTTAAGAGACCTCACTGACGTCAGTATGAAATATTGTCTGTTAGTACTAATTCATTTCAAATGTAAGCTTTTTACTAAAGTCACCGTTTAACTGCACTTACATTTCTCCTATAGTTTAACTTAACAAGAAGTACCATACTCCTTCAGCACGTTACGTGTTACAACTAACTGCACATTTTGCATTTGTCGTCCTCGTATTTGTATGAAACATTTGGTTCGTTTAAATAGCGAGTTATTATTTCAAACACTCATTATCATCTTTTAATCTGCCAAAACTGTACAAATTTCTGCTTCATATCTTGGGCCGTATCTGTAGGAGTGCTGTAAACTTTTCTTTTGAGATGACGTCAGGCAGAAAAATCCAGAGGAATCACGTCAGGTGATCTTGGAGGGAAAGGTATTGAGCCTGTTCGAGGTATGGATCTTGTGGCATTTGTGATGCCGTATATGCCATGTAGACACACACATTTACAAGCGCCGGCTCTTGCAACTTTGACGCTCTGTGGCGTAACAGGATGATGTTTCTGGACATGGACTGCTCTCTTTAGCCTCTAGATGTGTATAACATGAACTGTGAAACACACTGTTTATTAGTAAATGGAAAAACGGCCACCCATTCCCTATTGCAGGTTGCCTGTCGAGCAGTTTCCAGTGACAAAAAAATAGGATTTTACATACATTGTATTAATGATTGACTGAATACAAAGATTTAAAGTGGTAATAATTGAAATATTAACAATTATGTTCTTGTTTCATAAGATTAACGCAGTGAGTCAGATATTAAAGTTAGAAAGCATGTGAATCGTCCCTCGGGCGAGGATGTGTGTGTTGACCTTAGCGTAAGTTAGCTTAAGTAGTGTGTTTTCCTAGGGACCGATGACCTCAGAAGTTTGGTCCCGTAGGAACTTATCACAAATTTCCGTAATTCACGTAGCACAAATTACCAAGATTATATTTATTCAGCATTTTAGAATGAGAGTACTTAGCAACTTCCAACAAACTTTGACGTGAGCCGGTCGAAATGGGCGAGCGGTTCTAGGCGCTACAGTCTGGAACCGCGCGCCCGCTACGGTCGCAGGTTCGAATCTTGCCTCGGGCATGGTTGTGTGTGATGTTCTTAGGTTAGTTAGGTTTAAGTAGTTCTAAGTTCCGGGGGAATGATGACCACAGCAGTTAAGTCCCATAGTGCTCAGAGCCATTTTGAACTTTGACGTGATTTCAAACCATGCTGGCCACTGTGGCCGAGCGGTTCTAGGCGCTTCAGTCTTGAACCGCACGACCGCTACGGTCGAAGGTTCGAATCCTGCCTCTGGCATGGATGTGTGTGATGTCCTTAGGTTAGTTAGGTTTAAGTAGTTCTAAGTTCTAGGGGACTGATGACCTCAGATGTTAAGTCCCATAGTGCTCAAAGCCATTTCAAACATTTTCGAAGCTTCATCTCGATGTCACAATGAAAAACAACAGAAGAAAAACCTTTCTCGCTTGCTTAATTTCGCTTCTCATGCAGCTAAACTTCAACATCAGACATGACAAGTTGATTTCTTTATTCTTTACTACTAACTCTATTCGAAATGCATTTTGTAAACAGTATCTACATGTATCGCCGAATGTATATGTATGATTGTATCATTGTACGACACATAATTCAGGAGATACGATGTCATAGACATAGGGGTGCGTGAAGCTAGCTTTCCTTAAATACACCGAAGAGCCAAAGAAGTTGGTACACCTGCCTAATATCGTGCGGGCCCCCGTGAGCAATCAGAAGTGCCACAACATGACGTGGCATGGACAAGACTGAAATAGTGCTGGAGGGAACTGATGCCATGAATCCTCTTGCGGTGCAGATATCTTCTGAACAGCACGTTGTAAGGTACCCCAGATATGCTCAATAATATTCATATCTGGGGAGTCTGGTGGGCAGCGGTTTACGCTCATGAGACTGTTCTTGGAGCCACTCTGTATCAATTCTGGATGTGTGTGGTGTCGCATCGTCCCGCTGAAATTGCCGAAGTCCGTCGGTATGCACAATGGACATGAATGGATGCAGATGATCAGACAGGACGCTTACGTACGTGTGACCTACCATAGTCGTATCTAGACGTATTAGGGATCCCATATAACTCCAACTACACATGCCCCACACCATTACATAGTCTCCACCAGCTTGAACAGTCCCCAGCTGACATGCAGGGTTCATGGAGTCATAAGATTGTCTCCATACTCGTACACGACCAGCCGCTCGATACAATTTGAAACGAGACTCGTCCGACGAGGCAACATGTTTCCAGTGGTCAGCAGTCCAATGTCGGTGTTGACGGGGCCAGGCAAGGAGTAAAGTTTTGTGTCGTGCAGTTATCAAGGGTACACGAGTGGGCCTTCGACTCCAAAAGCCCATGTCGATGATGACACTTGACCATGGTCCGGCATTGAAATCTGCCGCAATTTCAGGGAGGGTTTGCACTTCTGTCACGTTTAACGATTCTCTTCGGTCGTCTTTGGTTCCGTTCTTGCAGGATCTTTTCCCGGTCGCAGAGATGTCGGAGATTTGATGTTTTACCAAATTCCTGTATTCACGGTACACTCGTGAAATGATCGTGAGGGAAAATCCCCACTTCATCGCCTCCTCGGATACGCTGTGTCCCATAGCTCGTGCGCCGACTGTAACACGACGTTCAAACTCACTTAAATCTTGATAACCTGTCATTGTAGCAGCAGTAACCTGTCTAGCAACTGCTTGTTGTCTTATATAGGCGTTGTCGACCCCAATGCCTGTTTACATATCTCTGTATTTGAATACGCATGCCTGTACCAGTTTCTTTGGCCTTCCAGTGTAGGAAGGCGAATCACCCAGACTGTACTCATCTATTGTTTGATAATGGTACAACTCCAACGAACTTTCAAGAAAGTTTCAAACATTCTCAAAACCTATTATCGCTTACGGTCCCACAAAATAATGAAATGAAAGCAGCTGATCGTTTAAAACTGTTCGTCGTGCACGCGGTAAAGCTGCAGCATCGAGCATGACCTCTCTTTTTACTATTTATTCACTGCGAATATACGCTTTCCATTTTAAAGACAGTATCCGCATACCACATAATTATTAGTCAATGTCTGAATTGACTGAAACTGATAAAATCAACATAATTATGCAATTGCATCATCAGTCATAAGGGTTCTACACACTTGATTTCAAATATTTAACACGTTAATTAATTTCTAAAGTAACCAGACGATTGACTCCGTCTAATGCATGGAAATTCGATTCTTTAAAAAAATCGGGATGAAGGGTTTGCTAGTTTGTACTAAATAGGATAATATTTCATTCGGCAGTCGGTGGCAGCGCGTAATTACCCATCCGCAATTATCTCGCCTCGCAAACGACTCTTTTGTGGATCTATGTTTACTGGAAAGTTTCGTCTCTGTAATCGTAGACTTTGACCCACCTCAGTTTTCTCCAACAACTATGATACATCTAGGATGTGAAAATTCGGACAACTTTCAAGATTTTTAGCTCCCTTTTAAAATAGACGCATTTAGAGTCTTCCATGGACAGACAATCAAATGACAATCTGTGGGATGAGCCATATAACTTTTGATCCGTACCTGCAGTTCCCTGCGTCTTCTTGACTACTACCAAAATACAGCACACTAGTGACGAGGGGAAAATTTGATGGCCATCAAAATGTTCACTAAGGGACGTCAGCTGGGGTCGATTTGCGGGATGATTTTGTGGAACATCAATACTGTAGTCTCACAAACTGCGACATCGTCGCGAAGAAACACAGTGACCCGTATAAGTAATAAGTTTCCTTTAATTTGCGTCTATGGTCACTTTACGATCCATAGTCTGGAAGAGAAAGTAGCTTTTAAGAGAAAAAATGTAAGCAGTTCTCAATATTGGTTGTATATTAGTTTACAGTACTAAAAAAAAGAGTAATTGTGTTGGCTCACCGGCCCTTGACCATCTTCTTCTTATGTGCGAATCCACAAACAGTCCCGAACTCTTACGGGAATCGGCAACGCGCCGCGAGTAATGAATATAATGGGCAGGGGCACTACGAATGTAGTGCAGGACAATACGTTGAGAATGTAGGTTTCGCGGGAGGCGTGCCAGAGATAAATTCCTGCAGTCGCGCTATCCTCTGTATCATCGGTGGCTCAGATGGATCGCCGGCACGGTAACTCAGCGTGTTCGGTCAGAGGGCTAGCTGCACTCTCTAATAAAGAAAAATGAGTTAATGGATCAACGACGAACTGAAACGGTTGTCTTGCAGCGTCCGCCCCGAGCAGATGCAACGATCAAAAACGAACAAAATGAGATTAAAAGAAAAAGAAAAAAAAGATGGATAGAGCGTCTGCCATGTAAGCAGGAGATCGCGGGATCGAGTCCCGGTCGGGGCACACATTTTCATCTGTTCCCGTTGACGTATGTCAACGCCTGTAAGCAGCTAAGGGTGTTCATTTCATTGTAATTACAATCTTTTTTGTTTAACAGATTACGGTTCGGTCTTTAATGACCATCATCAGATCTGTTTTATAAATACAAAATCCTAATGTACTGCAGCCGTTACATGTGATTTATATGTATTTGACGATGCTGGTGCTGATTCCGCATTTAACATTTGACGATGCCACTGTGGCTGCAGTACAGTAGGACTTTGTTTTTATGAAACAGATCTGATGATGGTCATTACAGACCGAATTCGGTAATGTGTTAAACAAAAGATATTGTGACCATAGACGTAAATTAAAGGAAACTTAATACTGAAGTCCTCCTAACATTCATAGAAAGGATCGATCGCACAACTAGTAAGGACCTGCTCCTGACAGCGGTCAACTCCGACGTCAGCCTGAAAATAAACATCAGCAGTACTGCAAACCATGAGCAATTTGTATGCTAGAAGTGGACTCTCCATTGTGACAAATAAAACCCTCTGCATTTGAAAGGGAAGTAATCCTACAGTTAAACTAGATGTGAATAGCATAAAAAGTCACATGGTATCAAGATAATTGGGCGTATACCTGGATCAAAAATCAAACTTAATGAACGTCATTAGAGGCACTATGCCTGGTGCTCAGCATGTACTGGGTAGACGTAACTGTTAAGTAATGTGCGGCAGTATACCGGCTGAAAACAGGCACACCAGGCACAGTGAGAGACATCTTAGGGGAAGAAATACAGAGATCAATGCCTGGAGAATGTGTATGAAAACTGCCCCAACATCAGGGCGCGGTTGAGGATGGAACATGTCAGAATGTGGTTCATTTCTTAGGCGGCAACGGGCCATACCCCATGCATTTGTTGCGTGTAACACTCGATCAGGAGGTTGGTTGTGCCTGTGGAGTGCGTGGAGCCTCGGAACGCATATTTCAGTGACAGATGGTCTCAGGAAAGACGACTAGCACACTCAGAAGAAAACACAATATAATCAAAATGGTTCAAATGGCTCTGAGCACTATGGGACTCAACTGCTGTGGTCATAAGTCCCCCAGAACTTAGAACTACTTAAACCTAACTAACCTAAGGACATCACACACATCCATGCCCGAGGCAGGATTCGAACCTGCGACCGTAGCGGTCGTGCGGTTCCAGACTGTAGCGTCTTTAACCGCTCGGCCACTCCGGCCGTCACACAATATAATCACTTAGAGATCAGATCTTGTCGACCTCTCTCAATGACTGTGCAGACAGAGTATCTAGAGCGCTGTGAAAGAGTACTTGCAAAAAAGGGAGTATGGGCGGCAACGAGCAAATTCGATGAATCACTCCACAGACAATACTACGGAGACAGACGACAGTTGCAGTGGTAGTAGAACAAAGACGGTGCCATATGGAAGTAGAAAAACGTAGAATAAGGATTAAATGTGTAGTCATGGGAGAGTTGTGAAAAACGGTGTTCATTGACAGTAATATTAGACTATAGGAGGAACGTGGCAATACATCTCAGCACACACCCTGCCATGCAGAGTTACCTAACACAGATGTAGGATAACGCCATTTGGGGGCGAGGGGCTAAAATTACAACTGAGGTCCACGCTCTCTGAAGGCGAGTAATGGGACACTGTTAAAGGATCACTTTTTTCAGAACCCTTAATTATCTCTCAAAGGAAGCATAAGTTTGAAACATGGCTCAAAGGTGCCTATGACCTTAGTCTATGACGATACAAAGGCGTTGCGCCCTGCGGTGTCACCTTCGAGATCGGTGACGCTTCAAACAGCATGGCATCGACACCTGTGAAAGAAGGGTCAGAGTTCAGAAGTTCATGTGAGCTGTAAAGTGGGTTAGTGACGTCCCATTGGATCCAAATTTCACCACGACTATGGCCAATGCCACCCTGATGATGTCAAGCGATGGGAAGATCGACACAGCCCCTCTTATATAAATTTCACTCAATTTTTGACGCCTCTGCGATGGAGGTCAGAACCGCGGCGCCCAGAGTTTAAATCACTTGTTTTCCTTACGAGTGGCCGAGGAAGACATTTAAGACTGACCACCAATCAGGATCGACACGAAAAGGCTTAGGTAGTGGCACAAAGCCACCCCTCCCAGCCGGCCACGGTGGTCTCGCGGTTCTAGGCGCTCAGTCCGGAACCGCGCGACTGCTACTGTCGCAGGTTCGAATCCTGCCTCGGGCATGGGTGTGTGTGATGTCCTTAGGTTAGTTAGGTTTAAATAGTTCTAAGTTCTAGGGGACTGGTGACCACAGATGTTAAGTCCCATAGTGCTCAGAGCCATTTGAACCACCCCTTCCTTTCAGCCGTTGATCCACCACATTTCACGGTCGGAAGCGACAGTTCCCAAAGTGGTGAGCAACAGAACGACATCTTGCAAACGTTGACACTACTGACCCCAACAGACGATTTAACCTTTCTCTAAGGACATAGTGGGCAAGAAACCCCGCTGATGCGATCGCGTCTCTTTGGCGTGGAGTATGACCGTATTTTTCGTTCTGATGTACAGGATGGAACCATTAAGGACCTTTCAAAAATTTGAACGTGATCCCAAGCAGCGGGGGGTGTTATACTTTTTCAGTCCTCATGCCACAGGATCTCACGAAACAGGCGAGCTGAAAGAGAATAAGCAACCCTTAGTGCTTTTGATCAAGCGTAATGTATGCGAAATGTATGGAATCAAGGCTTGAAGTATAGGCGTGGTTTCACTGACGCCCTTTATGCCACTTTCTGAGACCTTCTCGTGTCGATTCTTAACGGCAGTGTGTTTAAAATTTTTTCCTCGGCCACCACTACTGAAACTTCGTTATTTAAAAGCTAGGCGTCACAGTTCTGACCTCCACCGCAGAGCCGTCAAAAATTGTGTGAAATGTGGATAAGGGGGGATGTGGCTACCTTCCCTTCGTGTGACACGTCCAAGGTATCATTTGGAATAATTGCCGTGAAATTGGTGGCAGTGTCATTAATTGAAGTTACACCAGAAATAAACTGCTGAGTTTTGCCCTTTCTTTCGCATGGGTAGACACCTTTCTGTCACCGATCGGGACGTGACTCACAGGGTGCCACGCTTATGCACCATTATAGAGAATGGTTGCAGGCATCTTTGAGCCAAACTTCAAACTTACGTGTTCCAATGGGAGACAATAATATGGTTGACAAACAGTGATCATTTAATTCTGTTGTGCAGCGTATTCGATCCGCCGGTAGCAGCCCGGTGCGGGAGGCTCAATGTGCTTTTGAGGAACTCCTCCTGGATGACAACAGTGGTTGCTTTCTGTTATGTAAACCTTTTCCTTCCTTTCTATTTTCCTATCTTCATAAGACATAAATTGTAATTTAAAGCATTTCCGTTTGCTAATTAGTTTTAAGTTTAAATATTTTTAAAAGTGCAACATCGCTAAGTAAGAAACAATAAAAGCGTTATCTTGTACCGTGTGTTTTAAGAAACAAGTGAGGGCTGTTAAATGAAAGCCGCTGAAAGGATCATAATGTCTTTGACTGGGGAAGAAGGAGCTGCCTCTATCTCGTTTAATTTGCAATTCACATACAAATATAACGTAATATTGTGAGAACGCTACCTTTCTTAGTCACTAGGGGCAGATCATTTGTGAATGGCAGCAAGAAAAACGGAATAAATAAATAACGTGCTTATAGATAATTGTCTTGCTGCAAACAAGTGGCTATAGGCACCTGCACTGCCGAGCGATTAAAGTCTGTTCTTTCAGGCGCTATTAACGTGGGCCGTTGACGATCGTGATAGAGTATGCCCCCTGAATCAACGATTCCATGTATCACATGGAGGATGTTAGGCGTAAACACTGCGAGGAGCAATATGGTGGAACTATAAACCGTATTCCCTATAGACCATAGGTTAGGTTAGTGTTGTTTAACGTCCCGTCGACAACGAGGTCATTAGAGACGGAGCGCTAGCTCGGGTTAGGGAAGGATGGGGAAGGAAATCGGCCGTGCCCTGTGAAAGGAACCATCCCAGCATTTGCCTGAAACGATTTAGGGAAATCACGGAAAACCTAAATCAGGATGGCTGGAGACGGGATTGAACCGTCGTCCTCCCGAATGCGAGTCCAGTGTGCTAACCACTGCGCCCTATAGACCATAATAAATTATTTTCCTGTATTAAATATATGGCGGAATGTTGTTATTCTGCATGATTATAATACTCAGATATCAATTTTGCTCAATATTCTCAGAAAATATTTGTTATTTCTGTGTAAAGAAAGCTTAAAAATCATTAAGTTTTAAGATTTTATCACGTGATAGAAAAACGCTCTGTTACTGGCTGTGTTGTACTAGTGTTATCTGAACGTAGTAGCGCTTTTCCGAAATTTTTCTGCAAACAGTTTTATTATTTAGTCACTGAAAATGCATTTACAACTTTTAAGTAGTGATTTAGTCTTAACACACTCCCTAATAGGTTCCAAGCAATGTGTAATATTTCTCTTTGTCAGAATCATACAGCTTTACAACGGGGTCGATAGATACATTGAAAGTAGCGAAGTATTGGCTTCTGAAAATTGTTTTGGAAGAATACAGTGTTCGAAAATTGTTAAATAGTTTCTCGGATTCTGGAGAATAACAGCTACATCAGGCATAAAATACAGTTTCTTAATATTGTTCGTGTGACTCATTTCAAATTGATTTGATCTAAAATGAAGATGATAAAGGTGACGATATAGAATTATGTATGGCGAATGAAGTAAAGTTAAGATTGCAGTATTTTTAAGCGAAGAGAACAAGAAAAAAACCTATTTTATGAACATTGCATTAGACGTTTAGCACACTGCCTATTACGCTACAAGCGACAACTTGTTGATATAGAGTGTTGACTTACGTGAAAACGATCGTCACGGAAATAAACAAACATTGTTACCATTATTTCATTTGTATTTTTGCGAGAGAGCTGCAACCACATTTTACGCATCTCCCGTTCTTTCGGACATTCAAAAAGAGTTTTAGTAGTTTTTATAGATGTATTTGCACAAATGGTACTACAATCCATTTCTAATATAACCCATTTTCCGAAACGTACATTCCAAAACAAGGTATCACTGTGAATGAGCTTTACGATAGTAGGAGCGGCATACTAGACAGTGGCGCCACAGGCATAACACAACCTGGGATGTCAAATCTTTTGGTTTTCATTTTGGTTTTTAGTACTGAAATTCACGAGGAAACAAGCATGCTATGGGCATAAAATGATGTAATTAACTAGTTAAGGCGATTTTCTGAAAACAGACAAATACCCTTTTCTGCCGCCGCCCAATTTTGACGCGTACTGGTGGACGTGTCTGCTTCTTACACGAGGCACTTCAAGATTTTCTCAGAAACAAATAACATTGAAATAAGGTAGCTGAGAGAGAAACGTGCTCCGCTCTTTTTGCTCACATACATAACTAGATGACAAACCCAGCATTGACCGGGTATTTATTGTGCCAATATTTTATTATAAACAAGAACAAAAAACAAGTGTGTTTGTAGAGTAATATCACGGACAGTTTCTGTGCACTGGTGCAACTGCTTCGTGAGTCTACAATTCGATGTTGTAAACGTCTCTACGGCAACGTCTCTTCATAGCTATGTAGATGGCGGTTGTTTTCACTCACAGCCATTTGCGTTTCGTAGTTGAAAACTATCAAAAGCGCTGTCAGGTGTCAGGAATTTCCTTAAGTTGACTCTACTGTACGAGTGTCTTAGTACTAAAGAAATATTGCATTTTTTCACGCATCTCAGTGTTTATGATATCACATCTATTTAATTATGTGTCATAAATGATATATTTGTGTAGGTGCGTTCAGCGGTATATGTGGATACTGACTGCAAAATATGTTCCGAATAGAGTTTGTAACAAAGAAGTACTAAATTTGAAAGTCACGCACAATGCGGTAGTTTTTCAGGTATCTTAGTGTTTATGACAACATAATTCCTGAACTAAACGTGATAACGTGATATAATTTTGTAGGTGCATTTAGCTGCTTATGTGGATACTGAATATGAAATTTATTCCGAACGGGGTTAATAGCATAGAGATAAGAAACGTAAACGTCATTCAGGATACAGCTGTTTCTCACGCACGTCATTGTTTATGGCGTCTTATCTCCTGAACTGTGATAGGTAGGTGATCCTTACCCTGACTTAGGTTATTGGCAGACAGTGAGGGACATGTGCAGGAAGTGTGGTTGAAATCGGTCCAGTGGTTTAGGAGAAGATGGGCAACATATACAAACGTAGAATCTACACTACTGGCCATTAAAATTGCTACACCAACAAGAAATGCAGATGAAAAACGGGTATTCATTGGACAAATATATTACACTACAACTGACATGTGATTACATTTTCACGCAATTTGGAAGCATAGTTCCTGAGAAATCAGTACCCAGATCAACCACCTCTGGCCGTAATAAGGGCCTTGATACACCTGGGCATTGAGTCAAACAGAGCTTGGATGGCGTGTACAGGTACAGCTACGTATGCAGCTTCAACACATACCGCAGTTCATCAAGATTAGTGACTGGTGTATTGTGACGAGCCAGTTGCTCGGCCACCATTGACCAGACGTTTTCAGTTGGTGAGAGATCTGGAAAATGTGCTGGCCAGGGCAGCAGTCGAACATTTTCTGTATCCAGAAAGGCTCGTAGAGGACCTGCAACATGCGGTCGTGCATTATCCTGCTGAAATATAGGGTTTCGCAGGGATCCAATGAACGGTAGAGCCATTGGTCGTAACACATCTGAAATGTCCACTGTTCGAAGCCGGCCGCGGTGGTCTAGCGGTTCAGGCGCTCAGTCCGGAACCGCGGGACTGCTACGGTCGCAAGTTCGAATCCTGCCTCGGGCATGGATGTGTGTGATGTCCTTAGGTTAGTTAGGTTTAAGTAGTTCTAAGTTCTAGGGGACTGATGACCACAGATGTTAAGTCCTATAGTGCTCAGAGCCATTTGAACCACTGTTCAAAGTGCCGTCAATGCGAACAAGAAGTGACCGAGACGTGTAACCAATGGCACCCCATACCATCACGCCGGGTGATACGCCAGTATGGCGATGTCGAATACACGCTTCCAACGTGCGTTCACCGCGGGGTCGCCAAACACGGATGCGACCATCATGATGCTGTAAACAGAACCTGGGTTCATCCGAAATAATGACATTTTCCCATTCGTGCACCCAGGTTCGTCGTTGAGTACACCATCACAAGCGCTCCTGTCTGTCATGCAGTGTCAAGAGTAAATGCAGCCATGGTCTCCGAGCTGATAGTCAATGCTGCTGCAAACGTCGTCGAACTGTTGGTGCAGATGGTTGTTGTCTTGCAAACGTTCCCATCTGTTGACTCAGGGATCGAGACGTGGCTGCACGATCCGTTACAGCCATGCAAATTAGTTTCCTGTCATCTCGACTGCTAGTGATACGAGGCCGTTGGGATCCAGCACGGCGTTCCGTATTACCCTCCTAAACCCACCTATTCCATATTCTGCTAACGGTGTTTGGATTCCGACCAACGAGAGCAGCAATGTCGCGATACGATAAACCGCAATCGCTATAGGCTACAATCCTACCTTTATCAAGGTCGGAAACGTGATGGTACGCAATTCTCCTCATTACACGAGGCATCACAACAACGTTTCACCAGGCAACGCCGGTCAACTGCTGTTTGTAAATGAGAAATCGGTTGGACACTTTCCTCATGTTAGCACGTTGTAGGTGTCACCACCGGAACCCACCTTGTGTGAATGCTTTGAAAAGCTAATGATTTGCGTATCACAGCATCTTCTTCCTGTCAGTTAAATTTCGCGTCTGTAGCACTTCATTTTCGTAGTGCAGCAATTTTAATGGCCAGTAGTATAGTTTTATAATATGTAAGGACGTCCCTACTTTGTACAGATTCGCAGAAATGCTAATTATTTGCAAATCAAAGCATACAGCACACTTCAAGAGAAATTGATGTTTCTCGCATGCTGCCTTCATCAAGTTGCAACTTCCGTTGCCAGATGTGTATTAGCTGCAGTGAACGACGTCAAGTTACGAGCACCGTTAACTGCTAGTTCAGAAGTAACCGAGAGTAGCCTTCTAGGAGGAGTGTACCTAGCGTGACAGGTAGATCGTCAGTTTCTGGCGAGGCGCGGAACAACTAGTTGGTAGTACGGCGGGGGGGGGGGGGGGGGGGGGCAGGTTGCCGTGGCGGGCGCCCGCTGCGGCGCGATGTTATCGGGGCGCGGCTGCCAGTCACGCTCATGACGTTAATTGCAGACCTGTTGGTGTTGCGATTTGCATCTGCAGCACGGGCGGGGCCCGAACAAGTCAGCGGCAGCGGCGGCGGCGGCGCGTGGTCTGCGCTGCGCCGCTTTCCGCCGCGCCGCCGCTCCGCCTCCGTCCGGGATTCAATTACGCCCCGGCTTGCAGCCCGCTGTTCCGCAGGCATTGGGTTTCTGCCACTGTAGGCCATCCGCCTCTTTCACCTTCCACCCCCGTCTGCTGCCTTCCGTCCTCTATGCGAAACTCAACTTTGCCGACAGATTTAATTAATTAATGAAGCTTACCTTCCCAGCAGGCGAGCTAAAGCCGAAAAGTAGCTGCGCGGATATGAAATACGGGGCCGACCCTAACTACTCGCCTGCAGACTCCAAAAGCAAGCTCGGCGGAACGAAATTCTCCAGAAATTAAGAACCAGAAGTAGGAGGCCAACTAAGTGGCTTATCGTAGCTGAGCAATATCTTATGCCAGCCATCATTATTCAGCAAGGTCCTTTCCAGAATAAGAAGTAGTGCAGAACAATTTCCTGCCACACCACAATACATTCGCCAACGTCATGAGAGCATTTCTATCACCACATGTTGGTCAGTCAGACAGCATGCTTCCGGAAACTTTCATTTGCAAATTGGCTGTGTACTTGCACATCCATAGGCTGTTTTAAACAGCTTCCATATACAGAGTCCCCCAGAAAAATCTTTACACACTTTATGGAACGAAAATTATTACTTAAGTGTTTATTTTACATTTAATAATTGGTTACACATGATGTACAACCTTCAGTTTACGTGGTTATCTTATATGTTCAAAATGTTCATCGTAGGCGGCTATAAACATAACAGAACGACGAGCGGTCGCCGCAACAACGTCAGTCAGTGTTACAGTGGAGATCGCTGCACATGAAATCTCCTGGCGAAATTCCTCCAGTGTGCATGGCTTACGCCGATAGACGTTATCTTTCACAGTTCCCCCACAAGTAAAAGTCTACAGGTGTTGCGACCGTGGAGGGAACTCAATGGGCCCTAGTCGTCTAATCGAAAGCCCTGGAGAATTGTCATACAGGAAAGATCGTACGGCTAGGTGGAAGTGTGGTGGCGCCCCGTCTTGTTCGTAAAAGACCTCTTCATCAGATACATAAAGCGCATGTATAACAGGCAAAATTAACGTGTATTACATTTCCAGGTACACTTCTCCAGTGACAGTAGCATCGAAGTAGAAGGGTCCTCATAATGCCCTAGATGATAGTCCACACCACACATGACTCCTGGTAGACTCATGAGGATTTTCCGGTACCTAGTACACACTGTTATGCCGATTCACGGTTCCATTAAGTTTAAATTGTGCCTAGTCATTCCACACTATCTTCGTCTCAAATTGTTCGTCATCAGCTACAGTTTGCTGATACCATTAGCAAAATGGCATTCGTATATCAGGATCGCCATCATTAATGGCGTGCAGTAATCGTGGAATGTAAACTTTCCACTTAGCAGCTTTCAGAATTCTTCGTACACTTGTACTGCTAACCTTCACTTCACATGCACATTGCGTAGCAGACTTCTGTAGAGAATTAACATACGTTTCCAACACTTGCGCTGTGTTCCTGATCTTCCTTTTTGAATATCACAAATCGTTCCATGCAATTCAAACTTTTCCAACGATGCGTTTCATTGTTACGTGGTTTGTAGATTCTGTTTCAAACTCCCGCCTCCTTTGACGTTGCACTTCGGTGGAAGTATCGAACTTGGAAAACCACATCACAATACATTTTCGTTGTTTGAATGTCAATTGTGCTCCAGCCATTTTGTTTTCTCAATATCGACATGAAAGTACTAACACCTGTTGAACCAAAGACCATACTCAGATCGAACGACATAATCGATATTTCGTTACAGCCTGAGAAAGAGTGTATACATTTTTCTGCCTGACTCTGTAGTGTGGCTGTCTATCTTCAGCTGCATGAGGTACTGGAAGAGCAAAATGTACAACTTCCGTATTCCTAGATTTGCCGAAACAGACTGACACAGCGCAACTTTGCAGATTGTTAACAAAGATCCGAACATAAGCATCAGATTCTGATACATGTGAGTGACTTCGATACTTTTTAAGTAATATAACCCAGTAAGTAATCCTGAATGGTAAACGTTCATCGCTGACAAGGAAGCGTATCGTCAGGAGTGCCCTGTGGAAGTGTGTTAGGACTGTTCTTACTCTCTGCCTACGAGGGTCATCAATAAATAAGTCGCAGACTGGTATAGAGACATCAGAGCCGTGTGTGCCAGAGTGGAACCTGTTTTGGTTTTCCCCCTGTAAACTTAAACTTTAGTCCCATCGCTCGACAAAGCGTTAAAAGCGAGCTGTATAAAATTCTTGTGGCAGCTTCAGCATCTAACAAGTGACCTCTTAGTTCCTTAAGTTGAAGCAACCTACAAGACCAACATGTGATGAGGGAGCGAAATACCGCAAAACGGCAAAACAACCTGCCACCATTGGATAACCAGGGTTGACAGCACACTTCTTGTTTGTTAATTTCTTCTTTGTTGTCTTTATCTGAATTCCTGTAGCCAGCTGATCAAAAAAGTCCATGAAATTCAGTTTTAACGATATGCGGGACGAATTTTGCTCTCCGGACAATGTCTCCTCTCACAAAAGTTGCGTTGTTCTAGTCGCGTACACACTCGTAGCATACGTTCAATTTTGAGCCGGCCGCCGTGACCGAGTGGTTCTAGGCGCTTCACTCTAGAACAGCGATGCTGCTACGTTCGCAGGGCCGAATCCTGCCATGGGCATTCATGTTTGTGGTGTCCTTAAGTTTAAGTAGTCCTAAGTCTAGGGGACTGATGACCTCGGATGTTAAGTCCAATAGTGCTTAGAGACATTTGAACCATTTTGCAATTTTGGTATGATGCACATCATTAATCATTGGCCGCGGAATACTGTGTATCAGCTGCCTTGTACGCGACATGTGCTGCCACCCTCTACATACGTGTAGAATGGAAATTTAAAACTATATGCTTCGTAATGATGTTATCACTCTCAGATGTAAATGTTCTGACGGATTGGGTACGCAGCTGATACTGTACAGGTAAGTATCGTCCGTATGTGACTGTAGCAGGGTGCAGGATGACTTGGATAGAATTCCTATTGCAACTGATGAATTGTAGCTTGCTGTAAGCGTGAGAAATTGTAAATTAATGAGAATAGGTAGGAGAAACAATCATTTTTATCTTTGAATACAGTATTAATGGTATGATGCTTGACACAGACGCTCTGATTAAATATGTAGGTGCAACATTGTAAAGCGACATGTTATGGAACAAACACTTAAGATGGTGTGATGCTTGATATTGACACTCCGGTTAGATATCTAGGTCAACATAACAAATCGACAGGTTGTGGAGCGAACAACTAATATTGATTGTAGTGAGGGCGAATGGTAAACTTGGGTTTACTGGGAAAATTCTAGGAATGTGTAGTTCATGAAATAAATGCATCAGACCACTTGTGTGACACAGCGTCAATGCCAGCTCGAGCGTTTGGGATGCCTACCATGACAGATTAAAGCAAGACATCGAAGCAATTGAGATGCGTGCTGCAGGGTGTGTTACCGAGGGGTCCGATCAACAAACAAGTGTTACAGATATGCTTCCTCAATTCAGTTGGCTTTCCTTCAGACCATTGCCCCCAGCCCAGGCTTCAGCTGGCTCCATGGCAGCTATCATGGCATTGTTCTGCTGGAGACCTGACTCAACAAGGGCTGCCCTGTACAGCTGTGGACCTCTCCGGCAAGATTTACTGAGGGACGGCCTCACTGCCAATTGCTTTCAACTATGAACATGCCATTTCAGCAAGCTAAGAACCATAAAAATACCTCATGCTTTTAGTGCCCTACCAGGCTCCATGAATGTCTGCTCAGACCGTTAACTTTCTAGAGTCTCGCTCAAGGTGCGTCAGGTTGTAATAAAATCTTTAATAATTTTCAGTATACGAAAAATAGGCGAGAGAGTAACTTGTCCTCTCTCAGTTATGTAAAAAAAACTTTGTTATGAAAAAAAGAATTACTTTCATTAACCTCAGTGTAAAATAATGTGAAATGAAGTTACTGTTTACTTTTGGTTATTGGATGACGGTATTAAATTTACTTTAAGCAAACAAGCAACTGATTTTACTTTTAAAATAACAACAATAAAATACATACCAGGCCAGCATAAGCTACTCGCTAAGCTCAATACGGAATCAATTAAATTTTGCGCTCTTAATTTCTGCTGTAGTTTTAGTTATTAGTTTTGCCAAGAAAATTTTACATTAATTTCAGTGAATGAAGTTAATACTCAAAACTGCAAGTTAGAAAACCCTCTGTTGTGAAATACAAGAATGAACACTTACTGAGGCAGAAAATTTAAACTGAAACTTGTCATTAACAAACACAAAACTGGCAGTAAATAATCAACCAATTTTAATATTCTTACGACACTTGGTGATTGCATGGAAAAGAAAAGGACACACTTGGTTATAATTTTTGAGGATGATGACAGCACCGGAGCCATGAAAGTATTGCAGGTTAGTATTCAACTTAGTCATACTTTGTGAAGGAAATGCAACTGAGTAAAGCTTCTACAGTACTACAGTTGCCAGTTAACAATCTTACCATGTTGTAGCTGTGAGGACAATGAAGAAGGTAGCCGACAACAATGCTGAGTTTCCACTGTTGCTGCTGCTGATTTTGAGATCCTTGAGTCGTCTCCAAAGCCACGGATAATTACTGGACAGGCAAGAGTCACAAATACGGCCTCCTCTGACTGTCCACTCCTACCATGCTCTCAATACTCACGGGGTAACGAATCTGGTACATCTATGCTGACGCGAACATAGATGTATATATACCAAGTTTGCGAGAGCGCCCAACAAACAATTCCGCACTCTTCTATCGCTCAAGCTGCTCTGCTTCCACTCTGCTCGCAATGTGACAGAGCCTCTCCATATGCAGAGATAAACAACGGCACAACTACTGCCATTTCGTCGTGGCTGTTGATATTTTTAAATAAAGTTTCCTTGGCTATTACCCAGCAGTTTACAATATTTTCATTATAATTACAATCAATTTTATACAGTCAGAAATAAATACACTATTTGACCCGTGTCCGGCTCGCATTGATGCCATTCATAGCTTGCAATCTTGTAATAGCTATAGTGGCGTCTCCTTTTCTTAGTGTGTTCACTGGCGACACTACGTTTGCTCGCCTTGTCTGTCCGTGAGTGGCAGCAGCAGCGCTTATCGATAGCGCGTACTGTGGTACCATGTTTGGAGGGCCTCTATTGTTTCTAGAGCTAGTCAGTTTGGGACGGAGCAGCGGTGAGGTCGGACAGCCAGTACTCGCTCGACCGTTGGCGACACACATGCAATGTCCGACGGAAGGATGTGGTCGCGAAAGTGCACGACCACGTCAAGAACCGGATTCAGCCAGTTTTAGTTGAATTGACCATGATAATCGAGCAGTGAAACTTTCACTTATGTGTGTGTGTCCGCCTGTCGAAGTAACCTCATGGGAATAAGTTGTGAGTCGACAAATGTACTGGGATCTTTCCCATGCCTGACTTGAGTGGGGACGACCGTTGGTAGGTCGATCGGTCGGTCGTCGCAGATGACGACGTGCATTTGGTCTTTCGACCGATTCTGGCTTCTCTGTGTTTGTGCCGACTTATAATTCGTCCGTGTTGTTTCTCAGTGACTGGTTTTAGCATTGTGCGTTGTTGGTGGAATTGTTTTCCTGGATCCATGTGTGTCTTGTAGTTTTGAATGAGCAGTTATTTTAATGCTGTTTGCGTACTGGTTTTGGTGAGGAGTTGTGAAAGGACATCAGTTAAGTTGGGACGCAGCTGCGAACAGGTCCGTGCAGCCCGAAGGCAAGCCGGGGCCGCTGGCTGCGTGCTGCCACTGCTGGATCGAGGAAGGGTGGCTGCGAGAGCGACGACTTCTTTGCACACCGTACCCTGTACGTTTCAGTTGAGTGAAGAGTTAACTGCTAATGCAACCTCGATTATTCTAAGGTCACGCCTTTGGTTTACGTGTTGTTGCTCCCAGGGCCGCTGAGCCTGGCGGCAACCAGTGAAGTGTTTCGAGGCGGTGAAATATTGCAGCTGTATTTCTCTGATCGTTATTCGTCGTTGAATTTAGTATTATTCTTATTAGTGAAGTCCAACCAGTGGTATTCTTTGCCTTGTGGCCGCTAACGGCCCAGTTACCTGCCCTGGAGGTTAGCGTACTTTTCTGGCAGTGTACCTTTCCTCGTCGTGTTGATGCTGCCCGACACGGCGTGTAGTTCGACAGTCTCTTGTGTTGTATTGTGCATTTTTTTGGGGGGGGGGAGGGAGAGGGGGGAGGTCTACCTTGGTTCTTGTGTTTCCTTTGGCCTTGGGTGTTTTCTGAAGACAGCGCTGTCTGTCTCTTCGCCCTTGCCTAAAAATATTTCATCGTTGTCTGGTGATCGGACGTTAGGCGGATTGTTTAGTCGGTCGGTCGGCGCTAAAGCTGCCCGTAGTGTGAGTTGCCATCCTGTTACGTGAGTACAACTCTTGGCTGCCTGTCTCGTCTTACCTTATGTTTGAGCTACCTACCCAGGCCGACCCTTGGAACACTTGCTGAGGACCGCTTGCTTGATTTCTTAGATTGTGGTGTTTGTTTAAGGATATTTGTAATTTTCTAATTATTGTTGGTGTGACCTTCAGCCGAGCAATAATTTCACTTCTTTGGTGATAAGGCCTTCAGCCATGTTGCAGATAGCTTTTTTTAAGCAAAGTTGTTTTAAAAGCACGGGATTTATTTTGAAAGTGCAATTCGGAAATGTTTTCCTCACTTCTAGTTCAAACCTTCAACCGTTTATTATTTGAAATTGTTTGTGGCCTTGAGCCGATTTGTAATTTTCCTTCTTATATAATAGGGCCTTCAGCCGTGTTACAGTTTGTTTTAAAACGAAGTATTTATCTTAATATGTGCTACTTGGAATCGTTCTTTTGACTCATAATTCTGGCCTTCAGCCGTTTGTGACCTGAAGTTGTATGTGGCCTTCAGCCGAGCAGTGATTTCACCTCTTTCACAATAAGGGCTTCGGCTGTGTTACAATAAGTTTTCTTTAAAGCAAACTTGTTTTTAAAGCAAAGAATTGTAGAAATATATGCTATTTGGAATTTTAATTCTGACTTCTAATTCAGGCCTTCAGCCGTTTGTTATTTGAAGTTGTGTGTGGCCTTCAGCCGAGCAATAATTTTGTTTATTTTCGTGATAAGATCTTCAGCCGTTTTTTAAGCAAATTTGTTTTAAGCAAGGTATGTGTTGAGATGTGTGCTACTTGGAATTGTTTTCCTGACTTCTAATTCAGGCTTTCAGCCGTTTGTTGTCTGAGGTTTCTTTTGATGGCCTTCGTCCCTAAAATTGCGAATTTTTTTTTCCTGTAATAAGGTCTTCAGCGGTCAGTTGTGTTTTTTTAAGAGATTGTTTTAAAATTTTAATTTCTTTAAGTAAAGTTTATGTAACTGTTGTACAACCAAGTGTAACTGATTATGGCCCCGTCCACAATCGTAACCTTATCCTGCCCCATCCTGAGCAACCAGCTCTCACTATTACATCGCTTACATATTAAATTTAGTTTCTGTAATAAAGCTTACAGATTCAGAATGACAAGTACAGTAGGGGTTATCAACGGATATTAAACGGCGAAAAGTTGTGGATGGTGCAGAAGATATTTTATTTGCGTTTTCGGTGTTACACAGTCACATCTTGTCCCAACATATCCCACACTTTCTCTGTTGGAAACTTGTGAAACTTGTCTGGTGATCGTGTTGTCCAGGGAATTAGCTAAGCGTCTTGCAGAGCACGTTGAGTTTCACGGGCAGCGTGTGGGCGAGCATTATCCTGTTGGAACAACACATCACTTTCTCGTTGCAAGAACGGAAAAAGAGCGATTCTGGGAACATTCTGCACATACCGAACGTTGGTTAGCGTCCCCTCCAGAAATACCAAAAGTGAACGAGAGTCGCACGACAGACCATAAGGCCTGGGTTTGGGCCAGTTTGTCTTGGATGAAAGAAACTCTATGAGACGTCATACGCCCAACAAATCATCTCTTACGTGTAGGTAGAATGTGCTTCCGTGGCTGAAGACAACAGCACCAATGGAGCCGTGCATGTCGATGCTGTGGCGTGAGTGGAAGATGGGCTACAGGTATGCATGCCCATAGTCCCACTGCTAATAACCAGTTTCCCACAGTTCGTGTTGACATGACGGGGCTCACAAGCCCTCTTATCTATGCTGTTGTAGTTGTACGATCTGACACCGCTGTCCTTACACTACGACGATCGTGTGGGCGTTCTGTGCTGCATGAACGCACAGAAGCTCGTTTACGGGTGTGAGAACGTTCACGTGACAACTGGTACCAGGATGAATTGCGTCGGTACAACTGACACAGCTCGTCCAACTTGTGTGGCAGTTCTTCAAAGGACCATCCCGCCACTCAGAAGGCCACAGCCTGAAGAACGAGTGCATCATCATGGAATGGTTGCCTGCCTACTCCACAAGTTTGCACCTCACCAAGCATTCTGGCTATGAGCACGTATTAAAGGATAAGACACAGATGGCACCCTGGTAGCTATGCCACTAAGCTAACTGTTAGCAGACCACAATGAAACCTACTATCACCAAGGTGGAATATGCCGTCATTGGATCAAAATCGACGTCGTTTTTCCTTGTGTATTAATTTTGTTTCCGGCAGCGTAGATATAGCACAAAACTAATAGTTTTTAAGTACGCTACGGAAGATGTAAGTGTATGAACTTGACTCACACTAATCCGGGAGCTTAAATATCTGACACATTATTGTTATTAGTCCATAGATCGTATTTTTTACTCGTATTGTCTGTAGTAATACTCACTGATTTTAATATTATCTGTCATATGAAAATGGTTATTTCTTAGGTACTATGATGTAAAAAGATGTTGTGAGTGTGAAAGCACTGTCCGATGTAAGAGAAGGTCCGATGACCCTAATCATATCAGGTTAATTGAATTAACAAAAAAGGGAAATACATCAATAGCCATCATCCAGGCTTCAAGACTTTGTAACTAAAAGCATAAGAAGCCGACCTTGCCTAGGGCATTGGACGGATCGTGGGTGGCGGATTGTGAACGTACCTCCAGATATGATGGATAGCTGCGAATACAGATTAAGCAGTCCCAGAGAAAGGCAAAATAAAACTAAATCCACTAGGCGTCTGTCTTGTAGCAAGCAGCAAAGAAGTCAGTGTCTGTTCACCAATAGTGCAGCTGGAATTTGCATTCTGGAACTAACCCTTCCAGTAATTAACACTCTGAGTTCACTGAATGAGTCTACACAAGCACACCTGACTCAAGGCAAAAATCATCGTGGAGAATTTTGATAATCACTGTATTACCCTAGGTGGTCAATCGACCGCCAGTATTACCTGTGGCCAACTTGAAAACAAAAGAAATACTTTTTTGCAGCACTTAACATACAAACACTTTTGCGATCAAGTGAACTCCATAAATTGGGAGAGACATTAAAAGAACAGAAGATTCAAATATAAGCACTTCAAGAAACACAAATGACGGACAATATAGCTGTGGATTTCGGTGATTATTGTCTTTTTAAAAGTAAAACTGATAAAAGAATACGTGATAATACACCAAAATTAGGAGTTGTTTTTGCAGTCTCGAAAAATATTTTAAATTCAAAACCCATTAATAATAGACTAATGACAATTTCCCTTAAATGTGTAAATAAGGCCTACTCTTTAATTAATGCCCTTATGCCAACAGTGAGAATAACTGCAAGAACCTGAAGAAGTTAACGAAACCTGGGAAACGTTAGAAAGAATCATCTCAAAAATTCCCTAAAACCGTGCTACAATTTTAATGGGTGATTTTAATGTTCCATTAGGTAAAGAGAAAAAAATATAGGTAAAAGGTGGGTGCATTTCCTGCACATAAATGGACAAACAAAAAAACAAACCAAACTGATCAGAGAATTTTGAAATGTGCAAAAATTTTAACCTGTAAATCATCTCAACACGTTTTGAAAAGAAACTTCCTAAACAAAAAACTTGGTGGGCACCCAATACATTTACTGGGGATTTTCTAATAGATCATATAACAATTTCATACCCTAACTACAAAGAAATTTTGTTTGTCCAGGTTAGGAAAGGGGCTAATATAGATTATGACCACAATTTATTGTTAATAAAAGTAAAACTTAAACCTCAAAAATCTTCACAAAAAAATTCCCGAAATTTGACACTGCTGAAATAATCCCAGCTCTAACAAGCTAACTTGACTAAAAATAATCCAAAAATTGGCAAAGCCTAAAAGAAAAGTTCATCACAACAGCACAAAACTGAATTCTGCCTCGAAAGAAACGAACACCATTGGCGGAAAGCGGATTGTGAAACACGAGCTAAGTCTAGGCATGAGGCATTCAAAAACTGAAGTAGTAACAAAACTAATAACACATACAACACCTTTATAACTGTAAGAGGAGAAACATTTAAATTAATCTGACAGACTGACAGAAACTACGAAAATGCCCGTCTCTTAGATACTGAAAAGGACTTCCAAAAGAAGAATACAAGAAACTTTTATAAAATATTCAAAATAAAATTGACTTCTTAGCAACATCAAAGCCTATCCTCCAAAAATCAAAATGCCTCTTTGACTCTTAACAACCTGGGAACATTAAGGTACTTGCTAATTATTTAGAACATCTATTAAATATCCAGAACAGCGAATAAATTCCAGCCACAGCAAACTAATAACACCAAACCCAACTCTAAAGTATCTGACAAAATCGAAAGAATTAAATCATTTGAGAGATTTAAAAACAATAACGCATCCAGAGAAGATTGTATAATTGCTGAACTACTAAAATCAGCTGGCTCTAATACAATAGGAGTGGTCCCTGAACTAATAGGACATATCTGGCGAACTGAGAAAATACTCAGGGACTGGAAATGTGCCGTAATTCATCCACTGCATAAATAAGGGGATAGAACCGATGTTAATAATTACCAAGGAATCTCTCTTCTACAAAATTTGCTCATGTTGTTTCTGTGATCTAGCACAAGAACAGTCAGAACCTAAAACTGGTGAATACCAAGCAGGCTTAGACCTAACACATCCTATCCAGAACAGATTCTTAACTTAAAACTAATCGTTAGGCACCAAAGGATTTCTGGTAATAATAACGTATGTGTATTTGTGGATTTTAAAAAGGCCTATGACTCAATTGATCGTGAATCTCTTTTCCGGGTTTTAAAGAAGAAAAGGCTAGATAAAAAACACCAACACTGATTAAGGAAATGTTAACTCACACTGTCTCTAAAGTTATATTCATGGGAGAAATTTCTGAACGATTTGATATAAAGACTGGTGTTAGACAGGGAGATGGATTCTGTGTTTTGCAAAAGGTGACTACAGAATGGCGAGAGCAAAAGTCGAGTCAAAATATAGATCAATCAATCATGTTAGGCAGAAGTAATATTAGAGTAGATTGCCTCGTCTTTGCAGATGATCAGACAATTTTAGCTAGGGATGTTACCACAGATCAAAAACAAATTGAAATTCTTAAATAAACGGAATATATGACATACCACAAACAAGCACCATAGTTTTTGAACACAACAGATAGAAAAATGAAAGGGATTTCTCAGTTTAAATGCTTAGGGGAAACCACACAAGAAAACCTCTGGAAAAAGCTGCAAATGAAGATTGCTCTCAAAAAGTAATAACTGCATTCAGATTAACACCAAATATTTATAATAAAAATCACTTTCTAAATTCAGTAAACTTAAACAATGGAAAATCCAGTATGGAATGTAACAATATTATGAAAATGAAAGTTGTAACTCACCATATAGTGGACCTGCTCTGCTCAATCACAGATAGTCACAGCAAAAAGACTCTCAGAAGCAAAGCTTTTGGTCATTAAGGCCTTCTTCAACAATAGAAAACAGACATGCATAACCCCCCCCCCCCACACACACACACATACACACAAACGCAAGTCACACACACAACAGCAGTCTCAAGTAACAGAAAACACACTGGCAGTGTGGTTTCAGTGTGGCAGTGTGTTTTCAGTTGCCTGAGACTGCAGTCATGTGTCTGAGTTGTGTTTCTGTGTGTGTGTGTGTGTGTGTGTGTGTGTGTGTGTGTGTGTGTGTGTGTGTGTGTACGCATGTCGTCTATTGTTGATGAAAACCTTAGTGTCTGAAACCTTTTATTGTGAGAGTCTTTTTGTTGTGCCTATCTGCAACTCAGCATCTCCACTATGTGGTGAGTAGCAACTTTTCTTTTCATAATATTGTTCAGTAAAGTTAGGCACTACAGCACTTTATTCACACCTGAATGTCTTAGTGGAGCACAAACTTTAATTTTAAATACAAAGAGCGATACTGAAGAAATTCAAAAGTAGGAAGGAAAGAGTATTAGGAAAATATTAGGGTCAAGAAGAACTTATGGGGGAACTTACAGGCTGAGAAAGAATTAGCAAATACAAGGATATACATACATACATGATGGCATGAGAAAAAGGAGACTTGAATTTTATGGACACATTAAAAGAATGGCACCCACTAGGTTGAGAAAACAAATAGTACAGATCTACAAAAACAGAGTTAAGGACAAAACTGAGCCAATTAAAGGAATTGATGCAATTAAGGAGTATCTTAAAGTAGAGAGAATAACTCAGGCCGGCTTTACTGATAAAGATGTTAGCTTGGAAAGTAGGTCAGAGTAAAATTAGAAAACGTCCTGGAACACCATTGTCTGATTAAGCAAAAAGACTTCATTATGCAAGGATGAAAGAAATTTGTACGCAATATAAGGCGAACCATCGAAAGTGTCATTCAAGGATTGTACCTCGCGTGATGCTATTGGGCTCACAAATAAATAATAATAATAAATAGCCATTATACGTCCTGAATTTGGGAGTCATAAATAGCTATCGTTTACTAAAGCGAGAGCTGTGAAGTTGATATGAGCGATGAGAATTTCGCGATTCGATAGTGTCCATCAGGTTTCTATGAGTAAGTGTATCATTTGGGACTTGTGATTTCCCAAATATGTCAGCAGCAAATGTTCTTGAATATGTTTGAGGACTCACAATAATTAATGTTATTTTACCTCTGGAACTTCTCTGCGACTATTTGTGAGGGATTGAACTTGTGATTATTAACTGGTTTGCAAATGTGAAACTTTGATTTAAAAACATACCATGAATGAACTTTAATTCCTGCTCGAGTTTGTACTGCAATTTTTACATGATACATAATGCGATATACTGCTCTGGTTTTCTTTAAGATCTCATACAGGTGTACCTGGTTCAGTGACAGAGAATTATTAAGCTCAGTGTTAAGGGACAGTGAATAAACTCACTTCTATTTCAGTCATAAAATATTGTGACTTGTGAACAACGTTTTTCACCACATATTCCTGCCTGGGTATTTTTGAACTTTTGTAAATAGTTTTTGAGGGTGAACATGACAAATATCCTTGGTCGGCCCCTGGACACTAGTGTAGCCAGATTACAAAAATCCAATGACATATTCTGAACCCCAGGAACATCATTAATTCAACTACTAATTAGTGCTGTCGCAAATTGGTGCTTAAGAGCTAAAGCAGAACAATTTATGTAGCATATTAATTTTTTAAATAACATCTGTACAATCATAGTATGGCTGGTCTCACCCAGTAGCATTTGAACTTTATTTAATGTCAGTCATGTCACAACAAGTCTCCTGGTGTCGAACGTTAGTGTATGACACAGATCGACAACAGCGAACTGCACTCGAGTAAAAATCGAGCACACTTGTCAGCAACTTAGTGCATGACTAAACGATTTTCTTACAAAACCGAATGCGCAAGTACTCTAACACAGATCAGTATCTAAAGTGACAGAGAAGAGCTAAAAATCTTGCTATTGAAGATGAATACGAAAATATTCTAACACAGTTCAAAAAATAAATACAAATTTTGCTATTGCTGCAGAAGATTATCGTAACAACATATGTAACATCAGTCCTACTCTTTATTATGCTTTAGACAGTTGTGGTGTACTAGAAATGAAGGTATGAGACAAACAAGTACACGAATTTAGATTTAACATAGGGCATGAAGTAAACTAGCATGTATTTCGGTTTGCTTTCACACTGAACATGTTTTTTATTGTAGATACTCAATTTACATTTTACAATCGTTATATCACAATAGGTTATTCTCATGTTAAATCATATGAAATAAATAATAATGGTCAATGATAGTTAATAAACGAAATTTTCTAAATGTAAGCAATTATACGTTAATATTTATCTCAACCTATGGCTGTAAAAATAATTTTATTTGGTGAAATTTAATCTATGTAAACGAATGATCATATCTGTGTTTTAAGTGAAAAATATTACAGTGGTACATCCCCTTTAAAGAGTAACAACTGAAAATGGAAGACAAAGATGTGCAGATCTTTGCACAGTAGTGAAAACTAAAAAGAGTTACTTTATTTAAAAAGGGGTGAGCAATATTTGTGAAGAAATTATTGATGAAGTAAATAAATCAATGAGAGAAGAGTTTAAAAGAAGAATTATTGTCTCTCTTGGTAAAAATGATCTATGGCAAGTTGATCTAGCAGAAATGAATTCTGGCAGTTTGAAGGAATTTCTAAAATAAATAATGGTTATATATATTTATCAAGTGTACGTGATGTTTTCGAAAATTTTTATGGGATGTCCAGAGAAAGATAAAAAAATAAAAATATTGTTGAAAGAAATTTTAAAAGAACTAAACAATTAATGCTAAAGAATTCTCTAGTAAAGACTTTGAAGAACTTATGAAAAAATGTAATATTAATCATTACTCAACATTTACTGTATTCAAAGTATCTCTTGTGATAGATCTAACAGGACACTTAATAAGATAAAATGTGGAAAAAGTTTGGCTTACAAGGAAATATATATATAGCACTAGATGAAAAACTGCTTGCTGAATACAATATACAAAATATTTAAAAATAAAAATGAAGCCAATTGAAGTTAGTGACAAAAATTTGAAACCAGCTGTCATTATATCTAAACTGAACCTAAATATGAAGTTGGAATAAAGTTATAGTCCTCAAATTTATGGAATTCTTAAAAATGTTATATATCTAATTGAATTTTGGAAATTGAGGATGTTATTCCCTCTAATCCATTCACATAAATTAAAGTCACTGGATGGAGAAAAAAGTAAAAGAAAATTCTTATGAATGTGAACTACAGTATCCTGAAATATATCTTAATGAGAAAGTTTTGAGAAAGAAAGGCGGATCTGGTAATGCACATAGCAGTTGGGTTATTAAGGACAATGTTATTTTATAAACAATTTCTTACATTTTGTGAAAGTTGTTGCTGAATGTACCCATTATGTAGAAATTAATATACTGATTCAATACTCGTTTCATTTCATTGTAAAAGTTAATTGACTTTGGGTCATATTCTATTCTTCTTATTTCTCAACAGTTTGGATCAGTATCTACAAGTAGATATAACTCTGTTTGAAGCTTTCTTCTTTGACGTCTAATCACATAGTAATCGTACAAAAAGACATCATTGAATAATTGAAGAATAATGAATTGTTTCTCGTAACAGTATTTTCAGTTGGAAGAACTATATGTGCATGATAGTACTTCGTTCTACAGACAGTTCTTCATATCTTTTTAAGTTTTGAATATTTTCTCATCTTTTCTTCAGCACACACACACACACACACACACACACACACACACACACACACACACACACACACATGTAACCATTCTTTATCAGTTTGTAAATCTTCAATATGCTCTTGTAAATTTACAGTTGTTGACTTTAGCTTATATTAAATATGTTTTCTTTGTGATGGTAAAACCTCTTCATAAAACCAATCTTGGAATTGTTCAGGGAATATCAGTTTTGACTTACTAATTAATGAATACAGTTCTGGTTCATTAACAAATATAGTGTGTAGTAGCATGTTTCAAGGGTAGCAAATCTTTGTGCATTTTATATTTATAATTTTTGCTTTATTTTTCTCTCATATTAGATAAAATTGTTTCATTTGTGTTCTTAAATTCTAAAATTTCAACCACATCCTTAGCTTTAATCAAGGGTTTTTCTCTTTATCAATTATCACTGGTACTGATGTGTTATTATAAGCAATTCTGCTGTTATTCTGAAATATATTCTTTAATGGTGCTTCTCATCTAGAGATAGCTGAAGCAGGTGTACTTGGAACTGTTCCATTACATTTTTATACACTGTAGGGCCAAAGAAACTGGTACACCTGCCTAATATTTTGTACGACCTCTACAAGCACACTGAAGTGCCACAACACGACATTACATGGACTCGACTTCAGTAGTGCTGGAGGTAACCGACATCATGAATCCTGGCTGTCCATAAATCCATACGAGTTTGAGGGGGTGGAGATGTCCTGCGAGCAGCACATTGCAAGGATCCCACATATGCTCAGTAATAGTCATGTCTGGGGGCTCGGTGGCCAGCAGAAGTGTTAATTCTCATAATAGTGTTCCTGGAGCCACTCTGTAGCAATTGTGGACGTGTGGGGTGTCGTATTATCCTGCTGGAATTGCACAAGTCCGTCGGAAAGCCCAGCAGGAATGAATAGATGCAGGTGATCAGACAGGATGGTTATATATGTGTGACGTGTTAGAGTCATATCTAGATATATCAGCAGTCCCATATCACTCCAACTGCACATGCCCAAAGCCATTACAAAACTTCCACCAGCTTGAACACTCCCCTGCTCACATGCAGGGTCCATGGATTCATGAGGTTGTCTCCATACCTGTACTCATCCATCAACGCAATAGAATTTGAAACAAGACTTGTCTAACCAGGCAACACATTTCCAGTAGTCAACAATCCAATGTCGGTGTTGACAGGCCGAGGTGAGGAGTAAAGCTTTGTGTTATGCAGTCATCAAGGGATAACAACTGAGCCTCCAAAAGCCCATATCGATGATGTGTCGTTGAATGGGTCTCACACTGACACTTGCTGATGGCCCAGCACCGAAATGTGCAGCAATTTGTGGAAGGTTCGCACTTCTGTCTCATTGGATGATTCTCTTCCGTTGTCGTTGCTTCCATTCTTGCACAAACTTTTTCCACAACAGTAATGTTGTAGATTTGATGTTTTACTGGATTATTGATATTCACAATACACTCGTGAAATGGTCATGTGGGAAAATCCCCTCTTCATTGCTACCTCGGAGGTGTTGTGTCTCATTGCCCTTAGGACAACTGTAATGTCACGTTCAAACTCACTTAAATCTTGATAATCTGCAATTGCAGCAGCAGTAACTAATCTAAAAAGTGTGGAACTGTGTCAGCCATTTGTTGACTTTTGCAGGCGCTGCTGACAGCAGTGCCTTGTTCTGCTGGTTGACATATCTCTGTATTTGAACATGTATGCCTATACCAGTTTCTTTGGCACTTCAGTGTATATATACAAGAAGGATGAGTAAATGAGCACTATGTGTATGTTATCGTAATGATGGTGATATATCCATATCATAGATCACTTAACTGATAAGAATGTGATTTATTTATACAATCTGAATGGAGGAGAAACATGTATTTTTTATGAATACTTTAATAAGGAATGTAAGTGAATTAAAATTTATTTGAGCTTCTCTTATAATAAGAGATATAAGTCACATTCATTTTTAAATATAGTGTTTACATCGATCTTCCTGTGTTGATATTTTCCACAAACTGCTTAATTATTTACTGCTGCTGAAATACTTTCCCTTCAAATGGAGTACTATAGCAACTAAAAAATCCTAAAACATCTACAACTTAATATGCTTATATTGATGATGTATTATTTCTATCAATAATAATACACACTTGTTTATTGTTACATTGAAGCCTGTTGCTGACAAGATGTACGACTGATGCCATTTAATAAAAATAATTTTTGTTGGAAATACATATTTTTTCGATTTTATAATTTTTTAAGTCAATATAAATGAAGGAACTTTTATTATCATTGATTGTGGAAATAGTAGCTGGACATGACAGGTGTAGTGCAATAATATATTTAAATGCTTCTAGCAACAGAGGAAACAGCATGAGTGACATATTTAGATAAGCGTTAATGATATTTCAGGACACAAATTCTTGAAATCTGGTGATTGAGGTGAAGAATCTTTAAATTTTAAGTATAAGCGTAGTTGCATCATAAAAGAAATACATACCGACTATAGATTTAATATGTATAAATCGAATATGAAAAATATGAAATGGTATTATAAAAGGGCAACTGAAAAGATGTTACAGGTAACAAAGGCAACATGTCGTTTATTTATGAAAAAAGTATGTTCTCAATTCATTGCATCAAAATATCATTATTTTTTTCATTAAATCTTTATTCTGAAAAATCTCAACAACACCAACAATACTATTTGTTTAAAATATTTGTCAGCTACAAGTAAATGTATTCTGCATCATTACACTTTATGAATATTTGAGTATTAGACATGGAGATAAAATATGTTTGGTACTAAATAATGATTTTAAAATTATTTTGTCAGACAGATATTTGCATTTAATTAGGCACTGGGATTTTCAATTACTTGAAGGTGGGAATTTTAAACTGAGATATAAAGGGAACTATAGACTTGAAAATAATGATAAATTTCATGATCTGGAAATTTTCGTTTGCACAGTAATTTAGTGTTACATGATCATCCAACTGAATTTGATACACCTAAATGCGATTTATAAAAATTAATTTTACTGTACTGAAATGCCTGTTCCTTTCAACGAAAATTTATTTCATCTTCTTAACATTATTTCTGGATTTTAAAAAGCTATTATTAGAAATCAGCTGTAATTTTTAATGTACTCAAATATGGTTTGAATTTATATGTATAGGCATAAGTGTGTGTGTTGAGCATATTTGACATATTTCAAATGCACAACCTTTTTCAGATTAGTTGTATTATATGACAGAATTAATCTAATTTAATTAGTTTATAACATGGTTGTGTATTAAGAACATGCCAAGTGTTGCCAATGTTCCCATTTCCTACTCACAAAATAAACACATACACAGATAAACACACACAGTTGAGTGTTTATAAAGTAGTATGTGGTATATGTAGAGGTCTCCATGTAGGCCTAAGTCTGAGAGACTTCCAGAAAAGATACAATAAACATATAAATGTCTATCGCACCAGCAAGCATAATAAATCAGCAAAAGCCACCCACATAAACCACATTAGTACTGTAGATAAGTATATATTACACAAAATGGACAAGAGAGGCCAAATGGACTAATATGAAGAATTAGAAATTTTCATTCATGACACAGTACTTGGTGACACATGCCCAAATGATAGTATAGAAAACTACCATATTAATTACTTTAAGATTGTCTCCAATGCAGAATGCTAGAGAAATTGACTTTACCACATTAACATTTATCTATTTTGTGTCACAACATATATACAACAAATTTATGAAGGTATCATCTTCACTATATACTACACTTTAGCAATGAAGACTATTTGGAATGATATGAAGATCAGTATGTGTAAGTGTTAAGCTGTGATGTGTCTGTTACTGTGCTCCGAATTTCCAACAAAGGTGTGAGTAAATGGACTAAATAAATGATCTAAACAAGCAAATCACTGAATCAGTTCTCTTAAAGTACATGTGTTTTTTCTGTACAGGATTGTCTTTCACCTTATAATCTTACTGGCACACACAAGAAAGAAAATAATCACACTTCAAGTTAATATAATGTACATGTAACTGAAATGCACATGATAATGGCCGCATGCTGTCAAAAGGTGTTCTGTTAATTAAATATCAGCAAAAATGTGACTGAAGCAGCAGAAATTATTTCACAAATTTACAATACATTCGCAGTCCTCAAAACTATCTATATATTATGGCCAAATTTGATGACTAATCTGACATTTTTCACATACAATAGGGTGACATTTTGCAGGTACAATAGTGCATACTGGCCTAAATGAGTAGATTACAGTTAAAGTATGCATCAGCATCTTCAAAAACGTATTGTAACATGGGAAAAGACATCCTGACAGGGCACACATTGGGTCAACTCCAGATAAGTAGAAGAAATATGACAAACAATGGTTAAAACACTACAACTGGAGCATATTATCAACGAGCTTAGTTCAACTGAATTAGATTTTTGGAGCATTCTGGTGATCCTACTATTTCGTTTAATGACCTGTGTACTTTGATGTGAGATATTGTATCAAGAAACTGATATTAGACAATCTTTTTTACCAAAAAATGTAAATCATGTCTTTGTGTAATAATGTGGTGCAGGTTTGCAATATTGGCCCGTGTGACAGACCACAGTGTGCAGAAGCTGTAAGTTATATTCTTGTGTGAGTTTGTAATTCATAAATTGTGGGTTTATAGAATACAGTACATCGAATACTTTATTTGAACATTCAAAACGACACTCAGTTTTTGTGAATGATCCATTGTTTTGAGTGCTATAAAATACTTTAATGAAATTTGCACATATTCCTAAACGATGTTATTATTTTACTTTTCACTGAAAACACTCATGGTTAACTTTCCCCAGTGAAAATGGACAGGGCATATAGCAGGGCCTGTGGCTGGGCATTGCCATACGGAAAACGTGCCTCAGTTATACTTTAGTGGACTGTTTGGGATTTACAAACTGTGTATTATGCTATCTGTGAACTTTGGATAAACGCTAAATTTATTTTGTATGTTTTCCTTATTTTCTTTGGAAACACTCAACAATCTTGTTGAGCAACAGTAACAGTTACCTGGTCAAAAGTCATTAATTATGTTAGCAGGCTTTCAGCATTGGAGGAGAGTTAGGGTTTAAATATTCGATTAATAACTTACGACTGCGGGAACCAAACTGCAGCTATCTCGTACAACAGGACTTCCCTGTCAGAAACGCTAACTCTATGGAGAAAAGAGGCGCAAGGGTTTGATCGATCTGTTCAGAAAGGTTTCGAGATCTTCACCCCTGCAACAGCTTCGCCTGTAGCCCTTCTGAGATCGTCTTCCTGTGCTCAGGCAGTAGCCATACGACACAGCGACGAGGAAATGACCAGATATCAGTTTTCACATAGGGTTGTAATGCATCGGTAACCATGTCAAAGGGAAGGGAGTGGAGTAATGCTCCCAGCATAACGCTTCACTGATAGCTTCAAGTAATATAGTCACTATGAAATCCAGTTCTTGGAGCATCAGGTACTAATATTTTCTTTCATTTTGTAACCGGAAATGCATATCCTCCTATTTACATCTTTTGCACTGCAAATATTTTTCCTTATTTTGTTACCTGAAGAGATGACATTTCTGTGTATTTATATATTGTAATTGTTTTACTATTTGTATGTATTTATTTATGCATTTATGTCGATGTATAATTGGTTTGTTTTGTAAATATTATTTATGTTTTTACGCTGGGTCTGGCCTAGGGTAAACTATGCTATCGGACGATTACATCGATAGGTCGTGTGGAGAACCAAAGTGTGTAGGATCTTTGGGAGTGTTAACTCTGCCGGCCGGAGTGGCCGAGCGCTTAAAGGCGCTACAGTCTGGAACCGCACGACCGCTACGGTCGCAGGTTCAAATCCTGCCTCGGGCATGGATGTGTGTGATGTCCGTAGGTTAGTTAGGTTTAAGTAGTTCTAAGTTCTAGGGGACTTATGACCACAGCAGTTTAGTGCCATAGTGCTCAGAACCATTTGAACCATTTTTTTTAGTGTGAATTCTGCCACGTGGAGCGCGGGCAGAGCAGTGGGAGTCTGGCTGGGGTGGTGCAGTGGAGCAGGTGTGTTGTGTGACGCTCCCGACAGTTGCCGCGCTTTCGGGGTTGGGCAGCATGTAATTGTGCTCGACTTGCTATGATAGTTTCTGACACGGTGTCGCGGACGGGAAGCATTAGCTGGCGCACATCAAGAGCCCGTTTCGCCTGGTGACCATGTCGAGAAGAAGGCGCGCCAACATTCAGCTTCTGCAACAGCGACGGCCGACAATGAGTGACTGTCGCCACCTCCTCGATCGACGGCTTCAAACCTTCAATCAAGCAACAGGGAAGACTGGAAGCACGTAAAGTTTTAGAACTGTATGGCAGACCTCAGCATTTCAAACTGATCCATTTTCATAACTAAATGACAGCAATGTAGCATGAACCTTTGTTGCTCATTGTCCCAATTGCATTAGCAAGCAGGGTCCCTTCCTTTTCCGGAATGAACCCGAGTGTCGTTGAAATTCAAACGCCAGCATCATTAGATTTCACTGCTTTCATTTCAAAGTTCATAGCTGGCTACAATATTTAGATTACACAAGCACAAATTAAGAGTGCGAGTTTTGTTACCGCATTTTAGCTTACCTGTGACTGTAGCTCAGCTTGGTACGTACTAAATTTTACTATTGTTAATTGTTCAGAATCATTTAATTCAAGTTCAAAGATAAATCTCTTATATCTAAATTGCGTAGATTCAAGTTGCTTTTGAAATGATTGTTGAGGTAGTCCAAGACTAACCGTATTTTACTGAATTTCGATGTGGTTCAGAAAGAAAGCTCACTATTAACTTCAGTCACTAAATTAACTTTCGATTTTCCGGTTTTATTAATTCTTTTGCTAAATTAAGTCAGAGTGTAACGAAATTTATTACTTCTGACAAATTTTCAGTTTTCACACTACACGTGTCAACTTTCAGTTGCCACACTTCTAGTGCTAATTATATGTGTAATAACCTTTCTTTTTCAGTTACTGTAGTAATTGTCCTTAGGACTGGCGACCGTAATTTCCCCCGAAATTACGCACATTTACTTTCTTTATTAACTTTACCCCTTTTCAAAATTAACTTCCACCAGTTTCATTTGCATTTTTCCTTTTCATTTAGATGTAACCCTTTCCTTCCTCTATGCCGACAGATTAACTTTGGTGACGATTGCTTGCCCCAAATTTCCATTAGGTACATGCGGTTTAATTTTTCACTGTCATTAAGGTCGATAAGTGAGGGGGAGGTTACACGTGGCGACCTGGTGACAGGACAATCTTCGGATTTGAGGTTGCTCTGGACACGAATTTTGCATTGTGCAAATCTTGTAACAAAGTACTGGTTGCAAAATGGTCGATACGTCAGCGAGAATATTAGTGTGAGGAATCCTAATTAGATTTGAGATTTGGCATTTATATTGAAAATTATTAAAATGAGTGAAGGCAACAATTACCAAAATTTGGTACACTTGGATACGGAACAATCGGTCGAACAGTGGGAAACGCGCACCTCGGTACCCATTGTTCAGGGGCAGCCGAAACGCAACAAAGAGCAGAAATGGAATTCCAAACTTTAGAAAATGTTTCGGAATCGGAAGTGAAAATCAAATGTGAATCCCTTGATGACGAATACGGGGGGACAATTAAAGAGGAAGTCGCTACGGAAGTAAAACCGGTAGTTTCCTGGAATTTAACTGATTTATCGAATGTTTTGATTAACGAAATTATGAGTCAGTCAGAAAAAATTGAACGGAAGCTAGACAATCAGAACAAAGCTATTAATGTTGTTAACAACAATGTTGGAGTTGTTAACACAAAAGTTGATAAAATCAAAGAAGATATTGTTGTGATTAATACCGAAGTCGGTAATCTTAAACAGGAAATGATAGGCGTTCAGGCGGAAGTTGCGAGCATAAATACTCGTTTTTATTCCGAAATTAGCAGAATCGAGAAAAGTGTAGGAGAAGCAGTAGCTCCGATCATCGAGAATCAGGTGACGGAACAAATTCAATTAGTGAAAAAAGAGGATCAAAAGGTGGAAACTTTAAAGGCTTTAGTATCAGAAGTAGACACCAAAGTGACGAAGCAGGCTAAGACCTGCGAAGAAAAAAAAAGGGAAGTAGAAACGCTTGCGACAACCACTTGTCAAGTAATTACGAGAGTGTCGGAATTAGAAACTTGACGAAAAACAGAGCTATGTGCCAATTTGTGCACATAGTTCGGAATTGTTGACGAAAGAGGAGCAATTCGACTCCTTGAAAAAAGGCGGTATACACGCGACGGATTTCATTAAAAATTGTGAAATAGTTTTAGCCAGATCATGGACTAATGAGAGAAAAATTAATGCGGTTATTGATGTGTTGGCTGGTGTTGCCAAGCGTTGGGGCTTAAACCTCAACATTAGCAACCTGACTTTTGACGAGTTTAAAAATTTGTTTCTGGCTGAATACTGGTCAGAGCGAAAACAGCAAACTGTCTGGCGCGAATTTGTTGTATCGAGGCCTTTGGATGCGAATTCGCGCGGCTCGATGAAGGAGTTTTGTGAGGGCTGGATCCGCAAGTTGGAATATTTGCGTGATCGCCCCACGGAATCCGAAATAGACTGGGAACCCTACAACAAGCTTCCAGATGATACAAAACGCTACATAGGAAGCAATTAGAGGACAATCAATGATTTCCTGGAAAGAGCTGAGGACGAGGACAATTGGCGCAATAATCGCGATAGTGGTAGAGGCCGTGGTAACAACAACGGGTACCACAGCAACCACAACAACGATAACCTTGGGAATAATGCATACCGCAACCATGGCCGCAATAAGAATAATGGTTCGGACCGTAATAACAATCGGTACAATGCAAATAATAACAGGAATGACGGAAACCAGTATCATACTAACGTGATACGGGCTTCAGAGAATAGTTATAACGCCAGAGGGTGTGACCAGCCCCCTCAGCAGTATCTGGGGAGCGTATCTGCTGGGACGAGACTGGGAAACCAGTAGCCGCGCCGGTGAGGGGCCGACCGGGCGTGGAGAAATTTTGGCGGCCGAATAACAGGAGAAAACCCAGGTGTCGTCAATATGAAAATTCCGTGTGGAATAATCAACGGCGGGAGAGTGTGCCAGTGTTAGGAGAAAGGAGTGCGCCCACAAGTAGTAAATCAGCTGTAGACACGGCGGTAGAAAATACATTCACTGTCAGTGAGAACAATTTAAGTAGTGTTCCGGAAAACGATTATAAAGTGGCAGCTGTAACACCCACAGCGGAAATGGAGATAGGGTTTAAGAATGATTCGCAATTGTTGAGAGAAGGTCAGATGTCAGATAACACGTCCGTCATCGAGCGAGGGGATGCAGTGAGGGATGAGGTCTGGTTAAGGCAGTTCGGTCGCTTATACGACGAACTAAGAGATTATAGGGGCCTGTATGGGAGAAGTGTTTATGGGGAGCGCGGGCAGGATTTGCCGCGTCTCGTCCCGCAGGAAGGTGGTGTTTGTGAAGTGATAGAAAGTTCTGGCCCTAACCGGCAGACTTTACCAGAAATAGTTGATGTTAATTGGGGGCACGAGCAAGATGCGTCGTGTTTCGTCCCGCCAGAGTTGGATGTTGAAGTAGTAACGGAAAGTTCTGGCCCTGACCGGCAGACTTTACCGAAAGTTATAGTGGGAGAAGTGGGCGACCCATCCGACGCAAAACTCCAGTTTAAACATTGCGAAAGTATTAAGGAGAAATATTAAGAGAATTTTAGTGACAGCCGGACACGATTGGTAGAAAAGCACGTAGATTACAGCGTGTATGAGGTTAGAACTGACGTTACACGGTCGGACGATAGCAGTGTGGGTTGAGCAGATCCAGAGGAAGTAATTGCAGATACTACTGGGCACATTCCTCCAGGTAGATTGGCAGATGAGATCAATCTGGCCAAAGATGAATCAACGAAGGTGACAATTAGTGAATTGATAGCAAAGCAACACTCAATAGTTGACGAGTTACAGGAAAAGGTTTCGGTATTGGAGGCGATGCTACAGATTAAGCCTCAGGACAAACGTGTTGAAATTAAAACTGTATGTGAACAGAGGCTGAAAAAGCCGCCAGATAAGCCGCATTTAGGATCAAAGCCAGATGGTTTTTTCTGGAATGACCTGGATATAGACGAGGATTTACTGTGGGAAACTAAAGAAACAGTCGAGGACAAGTGTAGACAGATAGTAGTGTCTGTTAATATTCACGACCTACAACTAAACGTGTTGATTGACACCGGCGCAGAATTGGGTGCTGTATCTGGGAATATATTTCAGTTACTGAAAGACAGACCTGGCATCAAATGATTCAAATGGCTCTGAGCACTATGGGACTCAACTGCTGTGGTCATAAGTTCCCTAGTACGTAGAACTACGTAAACCTAACTAACCTAAGGACAGCACACAACACCCAGCCATCACGAGGTAGAGAAAATCCCTGACCCCGCCGGGAATCGAACCCGGGAACCCGGGCGTGGGAAGCGTGAACGCTACCGCACGACCACGAGATGTGGGCAGACCTGGCATCGTAGTTATGCCAGTAACAGGAGTGAAAATTATCGGTGCTACTGGGAAGGCCAGTAAACCGGTCACAAAACAGATTTTTGTCAACTTCGGGATATGTGGGGCACGATTTGAACAAGAGTTTGTCGTCGTGCCGGACTTAACTACGGAAGTAATTATCGGGTTAGATTGGCTATTAAAGTACCGTGCAGTGATTAATTGCGAAAGCAAGACTTTGACATGTACGTCACAAGATAAAACAATAGTAGTTAGTATTGACGAGGCAGGAGACGGTGTGCATAGGCAATACCAGCCTATATACATTGTTAACTGGCCGGATGCTATTGACGTAGGTATGAATTTGAACTACTGTAATGTGAGGAATCTCGGCATTGACAATAGTGTAGAAAGTGAATTGGAAAGTATTGTAGACGGTGTGTCAAACGTAACACAAGAACAAAGACGAGGCCTGTATGAAGTAATAATGAGGAATAAGAGTGTGTTTTCAGACAAACCGGGACTTGTGGAAGGATATAAACGCAAGTTGCATGTAATTCCGCATGAACCATTCTTCGTGAGACCGTATGCTATACCGCTGTCCAAAAAGGAAGCGGTTCGACGGGAGATAGATAAGATGATCGAATGGGGAGTGATTGAATGAAGTACGAGTCCATACAATAACGGTTTGGTCCTTGTAGCAAAACGGGATGGTAGTGTGCGTATTGTGATTGGCGCACGCACGTTGAATAGGGTCGTACAACGTGAAACAGACAGACCAGAGAGTATGGAGGAGATTTTGCAACGTTTTCATGACGTTAAGTTCATGACTAGCCTCGATCTGACGGCTAGTTACTGGTAAATAGAACTCGAAGAAGAATCTAGGTCATACACCTTCTTCTTGTTTGCGGGCGGGTGTTATCAGTATAGAGTACTGCCGTTTGGACTTAATATATCTGTGTCCATATTCATCAGGGCCCTAGATAAAGTGCTAGGACCGGCTTTGAGTTCAAGATTAACTGTATATGTTGACGACCTATTGTTGGCCAATGCTACTTGGCATGACCATTGTGACCTGTTAGATAAGTTTTTAGAGCATTGCGCCGTGGCGGAATGACTCTAAAGCTAAAGAAATGCGAATTTGCGAAGCAGTAACTGCAATTTTTAGGGCATATAATTACCACTGCTGGTATTACGAAGGACCCAGAAAAACTGGAGGCAATAAGGAATTGTCCTCCACCCAAGTCTAGGAAATAGTTAAAAAGTTTTCTAGGGCAAACAGGATTTTACCGTAAATTTGTAAAAGGACAAGTGTTTAATGATGAAAATTTGAATAACCTCTTACGCAAAAATGTTCCGTTTGTGTGGACCGACGGGTGTCAGGCCGCTTTCGAGAGATTAAAAGACGAGTTGTTAAGATCTAACATACTATTTCATCCTGATTTATTGCTACCCTTCCATCTGGGAACGGATTCGTCGAATTACGGGGTGGGGGTAGAACTATTCCCAGAAGTTGGTAAAGGAGAGGGTAAGGAACACAGGACGATAGCGTTCGCGAGTCGAACTTTATGAAAAAGTGAGCGAAACTACACGATTTATGAGAAAGAGTGTCTCGCTATCGTGTGGGGATTCAAGAAGTTCAAGGGTTACCTATGGGACCGTAAGGTGATTATTCATACGGACCATAAGGCGCTCACTTATCTGAAGGATTGTAAACTAGTTTACGAAAGACTGACTAGGTGGTCGCTGTATTTACAGCAATTTAACTATGACATCTGTTACGTAAAAGGGACCGACAATTGCGAAGCGGATGCGCTGTCGCGGTTGCCCGAGTCTAATCAAGATGTATTGAAAGATGAGTCAGATGGAGTGGTGAAATTATACTATTTTAAAGAAGTTGAGGGACGCAAATTAATAGTGAACATCTGTAAGAATCTACGTCGTCATCAGAACGAGGATGGTTGTTTAAAAATGGTGAAAACCCGATATGACGAAAGGAGTCCAGAAGGAGAGAAATTAAGGAAATATTACAAGATATACGATCATATCATGTACATACATAAGGGTGAAGATAGTAATATTTGGCGGGTATGCTGGCCCACCAAATACGTCACGGAAATAATAGCCTAATACCATTTGGCGTACAGTCACTGTGGACCAAAGAAATGTACGGAAAAGCTTAGTGAAGTAGTGCATTTTAACAACATGTTAAAACGCGTTACTGACAGAGTGAAAACTTGCGATTTATGTCAGAATGTGAAGGTTACCAACTGTACAAGTCGTGGTCCTATGCAAAGTATAAGGCCTGACGACACCTTTGAATTACTGTGCGTGGACTTGTACGGACCTATGCCCAAGTCATCAGGAAACTTTGCCTACATTTTAGTAGTGCTAGAAGCTTTCTCCAAGTTCATCAAACTATACCCGATTAGGAAAGCTACAGCCAAAGCGGTCTATAGCAAGCTTGTGAACGATTATTTTGTTCATATTGGTAAGCCCAAGGCGATTCTATCAGACAATGGGGCACAATTTACTTCTAAGTTGTGGAATGAAGGCATGGAAAGTAATGGGGTCGAGGTGATCCATATATCAGCTTATTGTCTGGCTGGAAATCCCGCAGAGAGGTATATGCGCGAGCTAGGCCGACTCTGCCGTACCTATTGCCATCACAACCATAGGGCATGGGGCAAATATATAGCAGTAATTGAGAGAATTTGGAACACCATGAGACATGAATCTACGGGATTTTCTCCAGAGGAAATCCTGTTGGATGACAGAAGTAAAAGTTTAGTGGAAGAGATAATCAAATTCCCTCCACGGATTGACATTAGTATTGGTGTGAAAAAAGATCGTTTGCAAGAAGTAATGAATCTAAAAGCCGATGCTCGCATACGTCGTCATGACGCTAAAGCGCGTTTTGCTAAGTTTGCAATCGGAGACTTAGTACTTGTAAAAGCTCATGAGAAATCGAGCGAGATAGACAATGAAATCTCTAAATTTACGTTTGCTTATAATGGACCATATAAAGTCATTGGTATACCTCGCACAAATGCTTATTGCTTAGAGTATCCAAGCTCTGGAAAAGTATTAGGTATACGGAACATAGTAGACTTGAAATTGTACCAACCTAGGATTGATTAATACTACAGAATGGGTAATTTGTACAGTATGTAAATATTGAGTGTAAGATTTAAACGATTTGCTAGATTGCCATGCTTTTGCCTGACCATGAGGACATTAAAGAAGTTGTAATTAATAAGTAATTAATTTTTACTAAATGATTTAAGAGAGAGTGATTATTTATCAACTGAAAAATCCAAGCCGCTAGTTTAAGTTTTCAGCTGAGTCACAGTAGATTAAGCAATGTAAATATGATTTTGTAACTAGCTGTAAGATTTCATGAATATGTATTTTACTAGTCATTACCGATGCACTTAGACGCTGTTTTAAGTTTCAGGCTAGTACATGCGTGTGATGATGGACAGTGTTGAGTTTTCCACTGTGAGATTAATTGAGATTCCACTTGAGATTAATCGGGAGTGGGTTTTTCCGAAAGAAATCAGTGAAACGGACGTTCTGGAAATACCGTTACAAGGGCGAGTGAGATCAAGCGTGCCGCACAGGCGGGCGCAACAATACTGGCGAGACGGAGCCGCTGTCAGCTCTTGTGCCGCTGTCGGCATTCTTTGTAGTTGCGGGTACGGAAGGCGGAATTGTTTTTCTTCCTGGACAGCTGATGTGAAAGAATTCTGCTGTCAATATTCATGTTTTTGTCGATCTGTTGTATATCATTTCCTTGTTAAGCGTTAAGTGGACTCTCATGATGAGAATATTAATTATGAAAAGGTTATATAAAATGTGTATTCTATGTAATTAATTATTAATTTGCGAATTTTGATATATCTGTTTTTTATGATCATGTACTCTGATTAAGTTTGTAAATAGTCGTACATTTCTTGATGCTGTTAAGAATTTTGATTTTTTGAATAGCTAAACCATTTTCTATGTTTTCTATGAATTTTAATATGTTGTCAACCTGTTTTCTTTTGTGTAAGATGACAGAGTGGAATAAGATTAGGAGTGTCTCCACTCAATTATTATGGTCTAAAAATTGGTTTATGTTTAATTAGCCTATTGCTAAATTTCTTAATGTTTTGAGCATATGCATTTCCGCTGTTTTTTTTTTTCCTTTTTGGGACATTTTCTGAGTCTGTTTATGTTACACGAACATCCTCAGACAATGTGGGGCACGTGTAACGCCGGAAATGCATTTCCTCCTATTTCCATCTATTGCACTGCAAATTTTTTTCCTTATTTTGTTACCTGAAGAGATGACATTTCTGTGTCTCTATATATTGTAATTGTTTTACTATTTGTATATATTTATTTACGCATTTATGTCGATGTATAATTGGTTTGTTTTGTAAATATAATTTATATATTTGCACTGCGTCTGGCCTAGGGAAAACCATGCTATCGAATGATTACATCGGTAGGTCGTGTGGAGAACCAAAGTGTGTAGGATCTCTGGGAGTGTTAACTCTGCCGCGTGGAGCGCGGGCAGAGCAGCGGGAGTCTGGCTAGGGTGGTGCTGTGGAGCAGGTGTGTTGTGTGATGCTCCCGCCAGTTGCCGCGCTTTCGGGGTTGGGCAGCATGTAATTGCGTTCGACTTGCTATGATAGTTTCTGACACGGTGTCGCGGACGGGATGCATTTGCTGGCGCACATCAAGAGCCCATTTCGCCGGGTGACCGTGTTGAGAAGAAGGCAGCCAAAATCCAGCTTCTGCAACAGCGACGGCCGACAATGAGTGACTGTCGCCACCTCCTCGATCGACGGCTTCATACCTTCAATCAAGCAACAAGGAAGACTGGAAGCAAGTGAAGTTCTAGAACTGTATGGCAGACCTCAGCTTTTCAAACTGATCCATATTCTTAACTAAATGACAGCAACGTAGCATGAACCTTTGTTGCTCATTGTCCCAATTGCATTACCAAGCAAGGTCCCTTCCTTTTCCGGAATGAACCCGAGTGTCATTGAAATTCAAACGCCAGCATCATTCGATTTCACTTCTTTCATTTCAAAGTTCATAGCCGGCTACAATATTTAGATTACACAAGCACAAATTAAGAGTGCGAGTTTTGTTACCGCAGTTTAGCTTACCTGTGACTGCAGCTCAGCTTGGTACATACTAAAATTTACTGTTGTTAATTGTTCAGAATCATTTAATTCAAGTTCAAAGATAAATCTCTTATTTCTAAATTGCGTAGATTCAAGTTGCTTTTGAAATGATTGTTGAGGTAATCCAAGACTAACCATATTTTACTGAATTTCGATGTGGTTCAGAAAGAAAGCTCACTATTAACTTCAGTCACTAAATTAACTTTCGATTTTCCGGTTTTATTAATTCTTTTGCTAAATTAAGTCAGAGTGTAGCAAAATTTATTACTTCTGACAAACTTTCAGTTTTCACACTACACGTGTCAACCTTCAGTTGCCACGCTTCTAGTGCTAATTATATGAGTAATAACCTTTCTTTTTCAGTTACTATAGTAATTGTCCTTAGGACTGGCGACCGTAATTTCCCCCGAATCTCAAATATCTAATTACCGCTAGTTAATTGTTAACGTAATGGCCGCACATTTACTTTCTTTATTAACTTTATCCCTTTTCAAAATTAATTTCCACCAGTTTCATTTGCATTTTTGCTTTTCATTTAGATGTAACCCTTTCCTCCCTCTTTACCGACAGATTAACTTCGGTGACGATTGCTTGCCCCAAATTTCCATTAGGTACACGCGGTTTAATTTTTCACTGTCATTAAGGTCGATAAGTGAGGGGGACGTTACAATTTGAACAGTTCATTTCAAAATTTGGTATTCACTTGTAATAAATGGGTTGTAACTTTTACATCTGCTTAGTGTTGTTGAATTCTTTATCATTTCTGAGGAGCTCTACCTCTTGTATTTAATATTTAGAAATTTTTTCTGTATTTTCTGTTTTAATTTTATGAAACAAAATAGAGTACGGAAAGTGTTCCATAGAGCGATGTGTTCATCTATATTTGAATTTTTTGTAAACGATAGCAGTAAGAATGAATGGTAATATTTCAGCGCAGCTAAGTAAATTACGAGAATACTCATGGACAACCAATGAAAATAATATTCTTCAATGAAAGTTAGTACGATTTTCTTGGTACTATTAGGTTGTAAAACTACAATAGAACTGGAAGGACTTTCTTGCGAAGTTTGTATGTTGTATCCGGTAGACGAGTGATGATGCAGTACTTTACTGTAAATTTATGCAAACAGTTTTGCATTTTTACCTCGAGGACAAAGTCATCCTTATCTTCTCGTAACTATTTCTTGAAGAACAGTCTAAATGTTTATGCAAAAACCTCTCATCCTTTGTGTCATGCACGACGACGACGACGACGACGACGACGAGGGCTCGGACGACTTGAGTAAAGCACCCTCTCAGAGCGAGAAACTCAGATATAAGGCAGAGAGATTATAAATGGGCTATAATTTAAAGTTAGGGTCCCACTGGGTTTCATAAGATCACACGTATAAATAAGGATTATGGTGGAGAACTCCCGCGAGACTGTCGCCAAAGAGAAGTGATAGCGCAGATAGTGCCGTTCCTGCACGCCAGCGCTGTCTGCCAGGCAGACGGGGAAACGGCTGCGCTGAAATAAACGCCACTGCTTATTCTCGTGCCAAGGATTTCCTCGTATTTGTACGACTTTCTTTCTTGTCCATCGCGTCTGCGAAAAGTAGAGTGAGCAACGATAATTAACGTTGAAGTGCCTGTGTTTATGCAGTAACTGCGTTTATTACAATACGTTGTCCGCGAGATATGTATGCATCTCCGAAGACATACTGCATCGTACTTCTTCACAACCCAAGTACAGCAATTTCGTACCCACTGTATTGGTTTCAAGTACATAGAGACTGTTGGCAGACTCACCCTAGCTTCTATAAATTTCGTTCCAACCCATCAATCTCTTACTTATTTCTCCATCGTGGTCGTTCTAACCCTTTCCATTATTCATTTCTGAACCCATTCTGACAAAACCTGTAAGACAACCTAGTCCGTTTTCTGTTTGGATGGCATCTTAACTATCTGTCAGAACTATAATTTCATTTTACTATCGCTGGAATGAAGACATATTTTCATAAAATTTCTTCTGGAATTTCTTCAGACGAAAAAATTTTGTGATGCGAGAAGTAGAGCTCCAAGATAGATCCTAGTCATCGATACTCATGCCATTGTGGAGGATAGTATTTTTGTTTGGGTATTGGCGAATGAACAGCACTTTTTATTTCATGAAGCTTATAGCAGACTGCGCCTCCTAACAGACGCAATCTGAGATTACCAGTAACGTAATTTGCTGAACTACTTGTTTATATTATGAAGTGTAACGGCGCTGTGACACGTCTATGAGAGACGGCAGAATTTACTTGCATGGTTGAGGGTGAGCCTCCAGAATACGTTCTGCCTCGTCAGTAGGCCATCGAAAATGTAGTGCAGTATTGAATTACAAACTTTCGAAGTCAAGATATTTGCTTAATCAGTACACGCCTAGATGAAACCTTTCTAACAGAAAATTGTAGGTCATTTAACGAATGTGGAAAAACTGGATTAAAGATTTCTCTTAACTGCTTTTCAAAACACACTAGATTTTGCTGGATATAAACCAGTTTTTCTCTCACTGACTAGTTGATATACTAATATTCACCATGATCTGTGTACTCCAAGTGCGAAGAAAACTTTTTCGTGGTAGCAGAAGAACTGCTATGTGTTTAACACTGACGCATGAAACTTCATGAGTATACTCGACAAAGATGCTAATTTCCCTGTAACGGTTCCGCTGTAGCTTTTTTGAGATGGAGTGGGTGATAAGAAACTTCCCCATTATGTTCGACAACGAGAAACATCACATAAACCCTACCAGGCGTAGGCTTACGGTTTACCTGATGCTGACATCAATTCAATGAGTTCTTTGTTGTTGCAGCACTGCCGCTTACGGCCCAAATCCCACTATTCACATTCAAAACAACGGCGCAACGCTGCCATTGTTCTCATTTGGAGAGCTTTGTTGCTCTCGGTCAGTGCTATGCACCATTAACAACGGGCGTCGCAGAGAGCACTTCTACCGGCCAGGCAACAGAATGGGGTTAGCGTGCTGAATTCCCAACGGCAGTTCTTTATGCGGTCGCTGGAAAGGGAGAGTAGAGGGATATATCGAAGTACACACGGTAATTCCTAGTCTATGATACAAACGATACGATTCGCGGAAACATTGTATTCTGTTGCCGGTATTGCGTTTCCCGATCACTCTGTTTCATTATTAATTGCCTGACTTATAGGTTGTCGGCACGGTACCTCAGAGCATTTGGTCAGCGAAAGACCACCTTCGGTAGTTAAAAAAAAAAAAATGAAGTTTTCCTCTATAGAACGTGGAAGATTTCGTGATACATAAACATAGGACCACTGACGAGAAACGACGAAGAAACAGATGGAAAGAAAGAAGACCAAAAGAATGTCTCGCTCCTTTCAGATATCGGAGTCCTGCGTTCGATTACCTGCGAGGTGAAACATATTTGTTTGCTCAAGGAATCTGTGTTAGTGATGTCTCACTAATTTTACCTCATCTTCATCAAAGCGCAAGCCATCGAAGTGATCGAACAACTCCAGAGAGGGTGTCTCCGCTAGTAGCTCCATATGGTCATTTCTATTTACCTGGGCACAAAATCATCAAAGTGTAGATTCAAGTAGTGTTTTCCGGCACGATCTCTGGCACCAAGGACACGGGCATGTCTTTTTGCTCGTTAATTTTGAAGGTGTCGGGCAGTGTAAGAGCGTCGTTCTGGGGCAGACACACTTCCGCAGGTAGCAAACGGATTCGACCCGGCAACCTGTAAGATAAAGTTAGCGAACGTTTCCTGATATTATTTAGTTCACCCAGGTTGATCATTCATACTCGCAAGCGTTGTCAGAGATGGATAAAGACTATCGAAAGGTGGGAGTTGTTTATGTCGAGCAATAATCCATGTTTCTGTTAACAAATACCTTGTGTGAATGCTGGTGTGTGTCATACCACAAGGTTTCGCACATTATTTGTTGTACAGGGCCAGGAATAAATATACTCATTTTACGGGAATTCAGTAAATTCTCCCCTCCCCTCACCATCTTCCCTCTCCCCGCCCACCCTCGTCGCCCACCTCCTTGTCGTTTAGTTTATCTTTAAATGCGTATGTGAAGTTAAATCCACGTGAATATATCTCTGGGATCGGGTTCCATAGGCGGCGCTCCAGGAACCAAGACGCGAGGTGAAAGTATTTCACAGTAGCATTGTTTCAGATAGCTTTTGAGCGTACGACAAGAGAGGGCAGCTACCAATGTAATTTCGGATCGAATTGTACCAGAGATCGGAATAGACTCGTATTTGCCCCTCAGTAGTCCATGCTGGGGCTAAAATTCCAAGACCCTTAAGATGACAGGTTTAGGTACAGGCATGCTTAAACCTATCATCTTAAGGGTCATTTATGATACAGGCAATCAACCAACGAATATCACTTGCCAATCTTCAGTCTCCTGTTCTGGTTAAAGTTAGTGGCCTTTCTGTCGCCTGTTACGATGACAGCATCGAGAAAAATGTTTTATCGTAAATTCACATGAACTAGAAAGAAAACTTCGAGATGCGAGAGATACGGTACTGGAAGATGAAGAAGTACTTTAAAGAAAACTCTCAGGTTCAAGGTAAGCAATTTATCGAATAAGGAAGTAATGACTGTTACAGTACGTGCAGAGCGTCAACCATTTAAATATTACGTACAGTTTGGAGGATATATTTGGAAAATCACGGAAACCCCTAGCCCTGGTTGTATAAATCGAGTGAGTAAATAAACAATGTTAGAATCGTACTGTTACGTTTTACATCGCCCTGATAGTGTCTGTCTCAGAAGTAAGACCGACAGCACATAACAAAAGGAGATGGCGTAAAGGGAAGAACCTAGAACCGAGAGGATGAATGATAACTACATGTTGTAAACCAAACAGGTGTATAAGATAGCTCATATCTTCGTATCAGTATTACAAAGAAAAAATAATCATATGCTTTTGCATATTTGGCTCCTTTCCATCAGTTATTGTGAATTTGACTAAACGCTAGTGACGATGCATACTTTCACTCTATGTTTACAATATTTTAAAAATTTAGACGGGGGTCTCTAGCTCGATCCAGCTTTAATGTCTCGCAGATTGACCGCGACCTAGAACTGTGTGCAATCGCTAACGGAGAGGCCACTACCTAGAGAAATCATTACAGAAGAGGAACAGGAACAGGCAGACAGAGTCAGTGCTCCTGCACCAGCGCCCTCGGTTAATCCCCTCCGCGGTCATACAGTAGCGTCGGCAACAATTAAATTAAACTACTCAAGCATTTAGTGGCACGTCCATTGTTTCCGTTTAGCTTTCTGTTTACTTGCACACAGTTAAACGTGTTTACGACCTGTAGTGTAAAGTGTTGTGTGCCATGCCGCCCGAAAAAGAAACGTCGTTTCGTGTGTAGCTGACCATCCTGGGATATTTACATTTGACGGAGTTGTTTTATTTTTTTGAGTTAGCGAGAAAAACGTTTGCTGCAAAAAAAAGTTTCAAATAGACCAGCATGCCAAGACAAGTCTTCATATCGCAAGGAATGCTGAAGAAAGGAGCACGACAATAACTACTGACAGCAGCGAGTTGCACTAGCAGGGATTTGTCCAAGGGTAACCAAAAAAGTCGGTTTAACATGGCTCTATGTGAAGTATTCACTGAAATCAATATTCCTCTTCACAAACTTACAAACCCTGTACTCAAAGGCTTCCTGCGCAAATATTGGTTACATCAAAATATACCCGATGAATCAGCATTGCGTAAAAATTGGATTCCGACAATTTACGTAAATGTTCTGGAAGAAATACGCAATTAAATTAGGATCAGCACTATCTGGATTTCAGTTGACGAAACTACAGACACTTGTGGCCATTACATTGCAAATTTAATTGTTGGTGCTTTAAAAGAAGAGCCGTGTTCTTCCTATTTAGCGGCCTGCAAAGAACTTGAAAAAGTAAATAACTCTACCTTGCCAGATTTGTGAATGAGGGTATTAGAAAAATATGTCCATAATCTTCTGCAGATGAAAGGGTGTTTCTGTTTATGATCAAAGTAGGAAAAGCACTCCTAGTATTTTCTCACAATTTGATTAATGTGACGTGCTTTGCTCGTGGAGTACACCGCGTTGCCGAAGAAGTACGTTCCACGTTTGTGAATTCAAATAAACTGACTCACAAAGAAAGTGTTTCTAAAGGTTTCTTCTCACGTCAAGTCCTGCAAAGAAAAACTACCAAACGTGCCTTTACCTCCAGAACCAGTGGTAACTCGCTGGAGTACCAGGGTCGAGGCTGTGTTGTTTTACAATGAACATTTCGAGGCCATTAGAAGGGTATTAAACGATTTCGATACTGCAGAGGTTTTGGCAGTTTGCCAGTGCAAGGAAGCTTTTAATGATTCCGGTATTAAAAAAGACGTTGCTGTGATTAGCACTCATTTTCCCCATACATTTCCAAGTAAGGCTTGAAACTCAAGGTTTGGCGTTGAATAAAACTATTCAGTTAACGAATAAAATTATTCTAGTAAACTCCTCACTGCCGGGGTTATTCCCAAGAAAATTTAAAGAACAGTTTGAAAATATTTTAAACAATAACCCGGGATTGGAACCCTTGTGCCAAGTTGATAGTTTTATTAATGAGATGTATGAACTTTTACCCAAACAATAAGTGTCAACATATCACCCAAATTCACATACTGCACAGTTACCTCAGTTAATGTAGAACGGTCCTTTCCTGCTTATAAAAATGTATCGAGTGATCGAAGACACAATCTTACCACGGACAATTTGGGACAGTGCTTGGTCGTTTACGTTTACAGTAATATAAAAATATAAAATAAATTGTAAATTACGCTTTGGTCCAATAGTATTAACTAAATGCTAATGCTATTCAAAAAATTCATGATTGTATGTTGTTTTTTAAATAAAATATTACGAAATTTCTGAGCGTGCCCTAAGCGTGCGATATATCTCGAAGTTGCTGCGCGGAGTGGCCGCGCGGTTTGAGGCGTAATGTCGTGGACTGCGCGGCCCCTTCCGCCGGAGGTTCGCGTCCTCCATCGGGCATGGATGTGTTTTGTTCTTAGCATAAGTTAGTTTAAGTAGTGTATAAGTCTAAAACAATTTCAATACAATTTCTTATGTTAAAAGATCCCAAGTGGCAGTACCAATCAGTTGCGAAAGGCGTATGTTTAGGAGCGTTGTACATAGTATCTAAAGCACTAAGAAAATTTATCTGAACAACGTAAAACCATTTCACCAAATTTCTTCGTTAAAGGTAAAAAACAAAGAGCCCCTCCCCCTATTCCACGAACAAATCCACCCCAAGAAATGATATCCCTCCAGATATTACGCTGTGCTCTTCATCCGTGTGATATTCTATATTGTTTGCTACGACTGGCGAATCATCTGGATTTTGTTGCAACAGTATCAGATACTTTAACGTATAAATTGCAAATGAAGGTTTTCCAACACTCTGCCACCTAAGAGAGCTCAATGTGCTTGGGAAATAGGGTTAACTCGTAAAGGAGCGCGAATATGTCAAGATGTTCTGATTTAAACGTCTTTAAAGCTATCAAACAGGACGAAATTTAGTTCCTCTGTCTTAAATCCCTAACTCTGCCCAGGACATACTCGCCTTTTTTGTGCCATATTACGAGAATTTTTCATTCTGGTTCTCAAATTTTACCCCACCATAATTCTGATATCAGACCGCCATAGCTTGGCAACTGATGCAGCTTTTTGATGATTTGGGTGACGACTGTTCCAGTATAGGTTTTTTTTTTTAAATTTTCTTTCGAATCATGTTGTCTGAGTTCGGCATCTGTACACTGGCTCCTCTATAGTTAGGGGCGGTATGGCTGTAGCCTGCTGCGTCCTACGACCACACAAGCCTCACCACAACATGTAGGTCACATGTCTACCGGATATTTTTAGTTTTTTATTACTTTTCGAATTTCAATTTTTCATTTTTACACCTTTGTTAATTTGTTATTTTTTATCTTTTATTTTATTTTATTTATTATTTAACTGTCAAACATTTTGTTCATATGCGCATGAGACTGTATACGGAAACGTAAGAAAAATAGCCATGAGTAGTTAATACAGTGCACAGCGTAACAGCAAACTTAAATACGATACAGAACGAAATATTAAATACTCTGCGAAGTTTATGACAATAGTGTGTATAAATGGTTTATGTTGAATAGATAGACTTACGATACGTCCGTATTACATACAGAAATTCACGATGCAAACGAAAATGTAGAATGATTGTATAAAAGAGGATGTTTCATGTGAAGCAGCTACATCGAAAGTTAGAAATTTTTTTTAATCTCCTCGTGTTCACAGAGAACTGTTTTGTCAGATAGCGTCGGGATGGCTAAACGCTTAATTTAACAGAATCATAAGACTGTAGAATATTGTAGTTCTTAAAAGTAGTTATAAAGTAACCCACGCCATCATCTGACCAACCAGGTAATGATCTGCTACATTATGTTTCACAAGCCAAAATGTAATGATGATTAATACATTTATCTGATGAAAATATCCCGATATCGCCATATAACGCGAAACTAACCAAAAGAGATCACCAAGGGCGGACTCGCATGCTTAAAAAGAGGCTGGGAGTATTTTGTTCTCGGTAGGGAAATAGTAAAAGCTAAATGAGTCGGTCAGGAGAGGTCAATCAGTTTGAGCGTGGACTAACCACTAGGTAGCACCTGAGTAACATATCCATCAGGGCCATTTCTGCCTTTCTAAACCTGCCAGTGTTGATGTGATTGTGATGTGGAAACGCTAGAGAACAAATCAAACGGCGCAGAATACGGGGATATAGGGAGTGGTGAGCGAGAAAACCTAATCAAGATTCCACAATTATATTTAGCACCAATAATTTACATAAGGCGCACGCTGGAAGACTGAGAACATCTAATTATTCACATAAGCAAATGCAGATTATTATCAGTCTGTCTACCATATATCAGTTGCTATACACATGAAAAAGGTGGCAGTGAAACCCAACATTTTTTTATTATTTTGAGCTTTCCTCAGTACAGAGGCTTCACTCCAACATAATAATTTACTTGGAAATTACAATACATACAATAAAGGTTCTTAAACTATATTTTCAAAATATTCCTCCAGATGTTTCGATCTTGTGTGTCCTCTTCCTCTGCGCCCATTCCCCTCATTGTGTGCTGTACATTTTGGAGCCAGGTGGTCATTGGTCGTTCTCTTCTTCTTCTCCTCTCCGGTTCCCACTCCAGTATCAATTTTGGTATTCTGGTTTTCTCCATTCGTCGTACATGCCCATACCACTTTAATTTCTTCCTATCCATAACGTCATATATTCTTTCTTTTATTTCCTTTCTCCTTATTATTTCGGTGTTCCTTACCTTTTCTTTCCTGGATATTCTTGCCGATCTTCTCTAGAAGTCCATCTCTAGAGCTTGTAATTTTTTAATGTGCTTCATGTTAATTGTCCAGGTCTCCGTTCCATACAGAACTACACTTTCTAATATGGATTTGTATATTAATTTTTTAGTTCTGCTCATCACATTCCTGCTCTATAAGACTGAGTTAAGCATCCCAATGACCCTCCGTCCGCTACTAATTCTTTTATTGATTTCTGATTCTGATTTTACCTCGATTTCTAAAATGGATCCCAAATAACAAAAAGTGTTTATCTTTTTGATTTTCTTTCCTTCAATATACAGCTCATCTGAATCATTAGTCATGTATTCTGTTTTTTGGTAATTAATCTTCAAACCCCAAGTTTTGCATGCTACTGCTAGTTGATTGCACATATAGTTAGCATCCTCCCCATCTTGTGTTACGACTACTTGATCATCAGCAAACATATTCTTTCTTTTATTTCCATTCTCCTTATTATTTCGGTGTTCCTTGCCTTTTCTTTCCTGGAGATTCTTGCCGATCTTCTCCAGAAGTCCATCTGTAGAGCTTGTAATTTTTTAATGTGCTTCATGTTAATTGTCCAGGTCTCCGTTCCATACAGAACTACACTTTCTAATATGGATTTGTATATTAATTTTTTAGTTCTGCTCATTACATTCCTGCTCCATAAGACTGAGTTAAGCATCCCAATGACCCTCCGTCCGCTACTAATTCTTTTATTGATTTCTGACTCTGATTTTACCTCGATTTCTAAAATGGATCCCAAATAACAAAACCCAATATTTACAGCGTCAATAATAACATAAATATTGCTACAATTATTACAGTGGGGCATTATAAATTGTGAATGCACTCGTATATTAATAATGAATCACGATGCGCGAGCAACAATCCGCTGACTCTTCGACTTCGAGTGACGAGACGATGCAATAAGAATCAACTGACGGTTTAATTAATTTGACTAATTGACAAGACATTTGACTATTTAAGTAGTTGAGGATTGAGACTGTTGACTTTAAACCAAAATATTCCCAACTTACGAGGAAACCTACTGATCTGCGGTTAAAACTTTTTCAGATGGTTCAAATGGCTCCAAGCACTATAGGACTTAAAATCTGAGGTCATCAGTCCCCTAGACTTAGAACTACTTAAACCTAACCAACCTAAGGACATAACACACATCCATGCCCGAGGCAGGATTCGAACCTGCGACCGTAGCAGCAGCGCGGTTCCGGACTAAAGCGCCTAGAACCGCTCGCCTGCAGCGGCCGGCTAAAATTTCTTCGCTATCAGCTGAGCGAACGTTTCCTATCGAAGTATTTGAAATTTTTCGGAAGTATGTTGTAAATTAAACGCGTCTGAAAACAAATAAGGAAAAATATGGGTGTTTAATGTAGCATGCACTACAAGAACGCTGAACGATTCGCGCCACAAATAAGAAACTACTGAAAATCATGTTTTTTTATCGCTTATCTTGAAATTCTAATCATTATTTATTAAAGTATGCAATAGTAAAAACTGAGAACGAAGAGACCGCAGCTAGAAAAACTCACGTGAATAATTTTGGCACTAAATGTTGGAACAACCATTCCGAATTAAATAATAAATTAATACTTAATTAAATAATAATAGACCTTTGTTAGCTACGGTTTCTTAGTTTTCATTATGAATAGCTGAAGTACGCAGAAGAACTGCGAAACTATGTACGCACGACAACATGCTATCAACTTTTCAATCCGATACGAAAATTGACGAAATAAAGGTCGTTCTGCCGGAAAATCAATTTTTTACTTTACAGCATGCAAGTTTTTCAAGAAAGGGCAGTTAAACACTTTCTACTGGTTAGACATTAGGTGACATTTTTGCTGAGATTTATTTTTATAGCGATTTTCGTGTTAGTTTAACTTTCTGTGTAGCAATGAATAAAGCTTCAAATTCTCGATCAAAGGCTGTATCATTCTGTATAGGGCTGGGAATAATTTTGCTTTTGTACATGTGTTGTTTTGCACGCCCAAAGATTTTTCGAAAATTTTAAGCCAATAGTGAATAAAATCTTTCACGCATAAACAATAAACGATAATCAACTTTAATAACCACTTTCATCGATTATTTCTAAATACAGCTGTTAAAAGGCAGTACATCTCTACGAAATTCAAGTGTAAAAAAGTGATTTTTCTTACGTAAAACCCGAAAGGTGAAATACTTTTGCCAACGTTTCTTATAATTACCGTAAGTATATTTTTATCACCTATATCACTGTAAACTATCTCAGTACATGCGCTTCGTGTAAAACCGGATTCTACATGCATCTTATGTGCAGCTGTAGACCACTATATCATGGCAACGTATAAAGCTTTCACAAAACAAAAGAACGACCATTAATTGCATGTATTTGTCTACCTTCTTTCAAGATTTGGACCGATTCGCACAAGTTAGAAAAATAAAAACGGTGCTCGCATAAAAAACTCGTAAACATGTCTGTTGGGCTTAAAATCTGAATAAAAGTGAATTTTTGAAAGCGAGTTCAATTTAATCTAAAGAATGCATCATTTATTTATTTGATTCCCTCTAAACCGTTTCCGTGCATTCAGTTCACGTAAGAACGAATTTCACGTTTTATATTTAGCTAGAATTTAAATCGTCGTATCTCGACAATGGATAAAGGTTACTGGATAAAAAATTATTTTTACTTTATCCATTTATCTATCTTCGTGCAAGGTTAGAACCGAATCGCACACGTCTATAGTATGCAACCGGCGCACTTCAGGAACGTTCGAGATAATGTTTTTTTTTTTTCACGTAAAATCCAAACGAAGTAAGATTTATTTCAAACGAAACAGGAACAGAGAAAATGTTTTTTTTTCACGTAAAATCCAAACGAAGTAAGATTTATCTCAAACGAAACAGGTGTTCCTGAAGGAACGCCTGGGCATGCGAAAAATTGTATCACAATGGGTTCCGTATGACTTGACGGAAATGCAGAAATGGTTAGTTTACGACGCAGTTCAGACACACCTGGAGCGCTATGAGCGAGAAGGAGAGGCTTTTTTATACACCGTATCGTAACACTGGATGGGACATGGTCCACATCGTACGAGCCAAAACTGAAACGCCAATCGAACAAATGGCGTCATTATTGGTCGCCGCGAAAGTGCGTCAGAGCCCCTGTATGGTGAAAGTTATGGCCATTCTAGTGTATGACTGTGATGGTGTTACCCGAACGCATTACGTTCCTCCACTGCAGACCGTCAGTGCACAGTATTACTGTTCGTTTTTGGAGCATCATCTGCGACCAGCTTTGCAAAAGAAGCGGCAACACTTTCTGCGCAACCGTCCCATCGTTTTACGCGACAATGCGCGGGCGCATACAGCGCAAGCTGTGGCTGCACTGTTCGGTCGATGGGACGGGAACGGACTGTACCACCCACCATACTCCCCGGACTTTACACCATACTCCCTGGACGACAATATCATCGAGTCTTTGTGACTTGGATTTGATTCCGAACATGAAGGAACCACTTCGTGGCATTCGCTTCAGAACTGTTCCAGAGATTCGACAGGCAGTAGACCGCTCCATTCGCACCATCAACAGGCTCTGCTAACGGTATATTACGCCTTGCACATCGGTGGCAACGGATTCTACACAACGCTGGTGACTACTTTGAAGGACAGTAACGGGTGCAATCATGTAACTCTTTTTTATCGGTTGTGAATAAAAAGTGCCACTATTTAAGTTCCAACGCTCGTACTTCGTCGTGGACGAGACCTTATGTAGTAGAGTACACGTAATTTTCCAGTGCATTAATATTTATGTGAATTATATTTATAACTGTGTATGTTGTGTTTGTATAAAACTTTCCTGCTAAGATGTTAATCAGCCATGGCCAAAGAAAATTAATTTAAAAGTTATACGACAAATCTGAGATGAATCCAGAAGGTCGACAGAGACAGTCCAAGCCAAAGAGAGATCAGCGTGGTGATCGGAGACATATTGTGAAAAGGATACAGCAGTCACGTTTGTCTCGTAATGGAGTTTGTGTCACCAGGACAGTAGGAACTAATCTGAAAGCGCATCATTCACAAAGAGCTGTGTTCGCTAAGTTAAAAATGCAAGAGTTGTCTGACGAATGGAGGACAAATACTTTTGCTTACGAGAAAGAAGCGGAGCGAGTAGCAGTTGGTGTGAAATTATTGTGATGACATGATTCCACAATTTTGACTCCCATTGATGGAATAAATCTGCAGATATAAATTACGATATCTGACTGTCTCGGTACATACCTGAAACGTCAGTAAGTATGTCTTTCTACTCACTAAAGCAAAAATTTCGCTTACATTCCGAACTGTGTTGTAGTCCATTTTTCAATTTCAGAACAGCAAAATAGTTTGGAGAAGATTTGACCACGGTACATAAATTGTATAACAGATTGTATGTTCCGCCTGTAGGAGTTATAGGCGCGAAAAAACGCTGTCGGACAGCTTATGTAGGTCAAAGATCGTTACAAGCTGATATCAGTTCAGCAAAAAAAGGCATTCACTTAAGAAGGTAAGATTGATAATCTTGTGGTCGAAACAAAACTGCGACAACCACCGAATATGAAAAACTACGAACACTCATTTCTCCTATGTTATTTTTAAGTCTTGAGGTAATGGCATTGTATTAGGGATCGATTTACTGGTGACAGTGTGTGTGAGGTGACTGTAAGGCTAGTTTCAAGTAAAGTACTGTTCTCGGAGTACAGTATTAGTACTTGGTGAGTTAAGAACGAACAGAGTACGGAGAATCGCTGTGAAGTCTAAGTGTCCATTTCTGTACCTGAGTGGCATGGAAATTGGAGTAATGGAGTAGAGTGAGCAGCTAGAGATGGGAAAAATCGACCGGTTAAACTCGATATCGATATTTTAGTTCTGATTAACCGGTATTTCTCAGTATTTGTTTGGTCTGGGTTATAACAGATGTTTTTTTTATTGTTACTATCAATTGAATAAATAATCGAAATATCAATTAGTGACAGGAGCAGTACTACAATTATTGGTTTTTAATTAAACCTAAGACATAGGAATGGTTATTCATAATATTTCCATTGCTTTTAAATATTGCCTTATAATAGAAAATGGGAAAAGCGATTAATGCTATTTTAATAACAATGCCGACAGAAAGGAGCAATAAACACATGGCATAAAAATTGGAACAGCGTCACGAGCCAGTAATGTATCTGTTTCCCAGTGATGTGGCCTATTAAATTCCTAATTCCAGCTCTTGTCCACAATTAGCAACGTCTTTTATGATAAATTTGGGGGGAGCGAAATTCTTGAAGCTGAAATTGTCCCACTTTATGTCCTCGTGATTGAATTGATCGAAATAAACTTGATGATTGTTGTTGCAGTGTTTTTGTTCTTACGTTAATATACAGGGTGATCCATTGATCGTGACTGGGCCGTATATCTCACGAAATTAGCGACAAACGAAAAAACTACAAAGAACGAAACTTGTCTAGCTTGAAGGGGGAAACCAGATGGCGCTATGGTTGGCCCGGTAGATGGCGCTGTCATAGGTCAAACTTCGTTTCTTTAAATAGAAACACCCATTTTGTATTACATATTCGTGTAGTACGTAAAGAAATATGGATGTCTTATTTGGACCACTTTTTTTGCTTTGTGGTAGGAGACGCTGTAATAGTCACAAACATATGGATCACAATTTTAGACGAACAGTTGGTAACAGGTGGGTTTTTTAAAATTAAAATACAGAACGTAGGTACGTTTGAACATTTTATGTCGGTTGTTCCAATGTAATACATGTACCTTTGTGAACTTATCATTTCTGAGAATGCACGCTGTTACAGCGTGATTACCTGTAAACACCACATTAATTAAATAAATGCTCAAAATGATGCCCGTCAACCTAAATGCATTTGGCAATACGTGTGACGACATTCCTCTCAACAGCGAGTAGTTCGCCTTCCGTAATGTCCGCACATGCATTGACAATGCGCTGACGCATGTTGGCAGTCGTTGTCGGTGAATCACGATAGCAAATATCCTTCAACTTTCCCCACAAAAAGAAATCCGGGGGCGTCAGACCCACTGAACGAGCGGGCCGTGGTATGGTGTTTCGATGACCAATCCATCTGTCATGAAATATGCTGTTCAATACCGCTTCAGCCGCACGCGAGCTATGTGCCGGACATCTATCATGCTGGAAGTACATCGCCATTCTGTCATACAGTGAAAAACATCTTGTAGTAACGTCGGTAGAACATTACGTAGAAAATCTGCATATATTGCACCATTTAGATTGCCATCTATAAAATGGGGGCCAATTATCCTTCCTCAATAACGCCGCACCATACATTAACACGCCAAGGTCGCTGATGTTCCACTTGTCGCAGCCATCGTGGATTTTCCATTGCCCAGTAGTGCATATTATGCCGGTTACGTTACCGCTGTTGGTGAATGACGCTTCGTCGCTAAATAGAACGCCTGCAAAAAATCTGTCATCGTCCCGTAATATCTCTTGTGCCCAGTGGCAGAACTGCACACGACGTTCAAAGTCGTCGCCATGCGATTCCTGGGGCATAGAAATATGGTACGGGTGCAATCGATGTTGATGTAGCATTCTCAACACCGACGTTTTTGAGATTCCCGATTGTCGCGCAATTTGTCTGCTACTGATGTTGCGGATTAGCCGCGACAGCAGCTAAAACACCTACATGGGCATCATCATTTGTTGCAGGTCGTGGTTGACGTTTCACATGTGGCTGAACATCTGTTTCCTGAAATAACGTAACTATCCGGCGAACGGTCGGGACACTTGGATGATGTCGTCCAGGATACCGAGCAGCACAAATAGCACAGGCCCGTTGGGCATTTTGATCACAATTGCCATACATCTACACGGTATGACCTTTACCGCAATTGGTAAACGGTCCATTTTAACACGGGTAATGTATCACGAAGAAAATACCATCCGCACTGGCGGAATGTTACGTGATACCACGTACTTATACGTTTGTGACTATTACAGCGCCATCTATCACAAAGCGAGAAAAGTGGTCCAACTAAAACATTCATATTTCTTTACGTACTACACGAGTATGTAATAAAAATGAGGGCTCCTATTTAATAAAAAAAAAAAACGCAGTTGATATCCGTTTGACCTATGGCAGCGCCATCTAGCGGGCCAACTATAGCACCATCTGGTTTCCCCTTTCAAGCTAGACGAGTTTCGTTCTTTGTAGTTTTTTCGTTTGATGTTTATTTCGTGAGATATTTGGCCCGGTCACTATCAATGGACCACCCCGTTTTTGTCACATTTCAGTACGTCATACAGTCTTTTGAATTTTCACATTGTTGTTGTGGTCTTCAGTCCTGAGACTGGTTTGATGCAGCTCTAATCATACAGTAAACCTGCATGCCCTCGGGAAAAATTACGGCTGTAGTTTCCCCACATTAACAAAGCCGAAATTACATTGTTCTCTCATAATACATAAATACGTCCAATCACATGAGAGGCATGCTTGCTACTGCTTCACTCTGCGGTAGTTACCTTATTCCAAAGGGTTTACAACAGTCTTGACAAATGAATTTCTATTAATTCCGGTTATTAATTCATAAATAAATCCTTCAGTAAACAGAATAAACAACACTAGATTGCACAATTAATAATAGAAATTTTAAGTGTGCGAAATAATTCGTAATTTCAAATGTTTCCGAAAAAAATAATTGCAACTGTACATTCAGAGCTGGTACTTATCGATTGTAACATCGAAAAAAAAGTAATTCCTTTTCATAAATTTTAGCTTGAAATATAACATATTGTGTATAAAATTATACGAAAGTTTTCATAAAAGCAGCTGAGATAATACTGACCAGTTCAAAATTCGAAAAAAATACTGGTATCGACAACGACTGTTGAGGAAAAGTAATCCTAGAGGAGGAGGTTCCGTTACAATGGTACATGTGTGAACGCAGTGTGCAAGATTTGCCCCACCTGCTCTGTGTTTTACCGTCTCACAGTCGTCGTCGGACAGCAATTGTATTACGGAATGGCACCGTACCTAATCTGGAAGTATATTACAAACTGCGGTATCAGTGAAACGCAATACTCCATTTTCTGCAAATGATTAAAACCGGGAACCGTCACAACAAACTTGCTTAACAGTTCGTTCATAGCTTACCATTAAAAATAGAAAATAGCTGATTTGCTACGTGGGTGTACACAATATGCCTCTACCTGCTCGAAGCTCTTGAAAATGGACAAATTAGAACGGAAAATAGAGTTCTTCAATCTCAGTTTTCACCCTTCAGCATTGACTATTTGTAATGCCCAAATAGTGGTAGCATCCTTAATTATAACACGATATTTGAGGGTAGATTCAAAAATTTAGAAACACTACGCGAATACTGGTGGTTTTACTGTAGTATTCAACCACGTATCACTTTTAAAGAATAGCAGCGAAGAGTGTATGGGCCAAGTCTCATTTATTTGCCTATTTAATATAATATTTTGATTCTATGCATCTTGAACTGAGATAGTCCTAATTTTTCAGACTTTGTTTCATTTCTCCGTTTGTTACAGGAAGTTACGGGAATAAAATACCGAAAATCAGATATTTCAGAAACAAGTTTTTTGAACGGTTGTAAAAGGAGGTTAAACTGGCGTTTAAACAAAATGATATAATCGAAAACCGGTTGTTCCAGCGTTAACCACTTTCCCTATGAAGAGAATGATATGCAGTAGTTTTTATCTTGTGTATCTTTGCTGTGTGTTGTGACCAGTGTTAGTAGTAAAACACAAATGGAATGTGGGGAAAGGATTTAACAGTTACATATGTAAAAGGTTTTTCCATCCTGGTTCTCGAGACAAATTGAAAGATAGTATGGGCGCTAGGGCAGAAAGCTGATTCTTACAGGAAGAGCTTTAACCACAATGTGGAAATGAAGAGCATTTGTACACTAACAAGGCACTGTCGAGCAAGGAGAACAAGGAAAACCTTAGAGTCAGTTTTATGTATCAACCATATCCAGGAACTAAAAAAGAACGTGAAAGAGAAGACGATGAACAAAAGTACAAAACTGCATGGCGGCGAAACTTCAGTGACCCAAGACAAGACTACCGTAATGGTGAGTCAGAAATTCACAAATAACCATTTGGTATACAAGTGCGTAATGTAAAGTACATTAAATGTGGGGACACAGTAACACAGATAAAGAATGTCCTCTATATAATCAGTCATGAATTGCTGTAAACATAGCTTCTTCTTTTGATACTAATTCGTCACTGCAGCGGATGAAGGAGGATGGACTTAGGATGAAAAAGAACGCACTTTCTTTCACAGAGCTCAGTGAAAGTGGAGTCAGATGATAATAAGCTGAAGTCTTCGATACTGAGATGCTGAAATCTATCTAAATAAGAGAATAAAAAGTTTTTGAGAGGATTACATGAATTGGACAAAATGGAAACTAGGCATTCAAAGATAAGAAGAAAGAAAAGCAAAATTCATTCAGAACACAACAAAGACGATGTTACACACCGTTACTAATTCAGATGTAAACGAAGCATGAGAAGAAGAAAAAGAAATGAGAGAAAACAGCAAGCAAGAAACTTCCTGATGACTACGAGAAGAAATACAACTAAAATTCTGGCCAATCAAAACCTACAGTTATCTTCTTCTGCCTCAAGCTCAAGCAATAGTAGTGAAGGCAATAGCAGTGGAGCAAAATCAAAAGCAAAACAAGATTCAAAACATTACCATGAAAACATGGAATCTGAAAATAAAACACACTTACACAATGATGAACAAGCCCCCTGAAAATCGAGAAAGTCAGAAGAAAATTAAGCAGAAAAGAAGCAATGTATGATATTATGGACAAGTAACGTTTACAGTAGTTTTCTTTACAGATCCTTTATTTTTAATTGACATTGATTTATATGTTCTTCGTGATTTATATGTGTTAAAAAATGTAATGCGTGATGCCATTCTACCATAAATTTTGTGTATTAATTTCATACGTTGCTGTTATGTTAATTATTTTTAGCGATACTTTGTGATATCTTTTCCATTTGTGAAACTGAAGCAACCACACACTTTGCATATCCAGATTTGTGTTTCATTCGAGAGTGCCGGTAGCACTCTGCTAGATACAACGTTTTCTTTTATTGTAGGGTAAACCGTACAAAAGGAGCTTATGGAATAAGATTCATAATGACTTGTGAAAAAAGAATTTAAATAAAAGATCGGTCGAAGTGGCTGACTGCCAAGAGAAGTGACCCGACTCAATTCCTGGTCTTCCCTAATGGCGGACTCAGAAGTCTGTAAAGCCTATGTCGGCCAGGAGAGCAGTGTGCTGATCTCATAACCGCTAGCCATTTTGAGTCACTAGTCTTCTGACTGGTTTGATGCAGAATTCCTCTTCTGTGGCAACCTTTTCTTCTTAGAGTAGCACTTGAAACATAGGTCCTCAATAATTTTCTGGGTGTATTTCAATCTCTGTACAGTTTGTACGCTTTTTGACCTCTACAGCTCCCTCCAGTACCATGAAAGTTATTCCCTCAAGTCTTACCTGATGTCCTATCATCCTTCTCTTCGGGGATTCGAAGGATAACCTCCTCATTTCTTGCATCATAAGTCAACCTAGTTTTCTACGTTCTTCTGTGGCACCACATCTCAAATGCTTAGTGTCTGTTCTGTTCTGCTTTCCTAAAAGTCCATGTTTCACTATTATACGATGAAGAGCTCCAAACGTACATTCTCGGAAATTTCTTCCTCAAATTAACGCTTATGTTTGATACTTGCAGACTTCTCATAGTGATTATGAATGCCGTATCTGCCAGTACCGGTCTGACTTTTATGGCCTCCTTCCTCCGTTCGTTATGTGTTATTTTACTGTGTACGTAGCAACACACATCTACATCGTCATCACTATTTCTGACGTTCAATTTGTCCCTATTCTCAATTCTGCCACTTCCCATTATTTTCGTCGTCTTGTACTCAAACCATATTCCGTACTCAATAGAGTGTCCACACCATTCAGCATGTCCTGTAAGTCTCCTTCACTATCGCTCAAGCTAGTAATGTTGTAAGCAAACCAAATCATAGATATTCTTTCAACTGGAATATTAATTCCACTCTTGAACTTTTCTTTTACCTTAGTCATTTTTTTTTTTTGGTCATCAGACTACTGACTGGTTTGATGCGACCCGCCACGAATTCCTTTCCTGTGCTAACCTCTTCATCTCAGAGTAGCACTTGCAACCTACGTCCTCAATTATTTGCTTGACGTATTCCAATCTCTGTTTTCCTCTACAGTTTTTGCCCTCTACCGCTCCCTCTAGTACCATGGAAGTCATTCCCTCATGTCTTAGCAGATGTCCTATCGTCCTGTCCCTTCTCCTTATCAGTGTTTTCCACATATTCCTTTCCTCTCCGATTCTGCATAGAACCTCCTCATTCCTTATCAGTTGACATAATTTTCAACATTCGTCTATAGCACCACATCTCAAATGCTTCGATTCTCTTCTGTTCCGGTTTTCTCACAGTCCATGTTTCACTACCATACAATGCTGTACTCCAGACGTACATCCACAGAAATTACTTCCTCAAATTAAGGCCGGTATTTGATATTAGTAGATTCCTCTTGGCCAGAAATGCCTTTTTTGCCATAGCGAGTCTGCTTTTGATGTCCTTCTGGCTCCGTCCGTCTTTGGTTATTTTACTGCCTAGGTAGCAGAATTCCTTAACTTCTTTGACTTCGTGACCATCAATCTTGATGTTAAGTTTCACGCTGTTCTCATTTCTACCACTTCTCATTACCTTCGTCTTTCTCCGGTTTACTCTCAAACCATACTGTGTACTCATTAGACTGTTCATTCCATTCAGCAGATCATTTAATTCTTCTTCACTTTCACTCAGGATAGCAATGTCATCAGCGAATCGAATCATTGATATCCTTTCACCTTGTACTTTAATTCCACTCCTGAACCTTTCTTTTATTTCCATCAATGCTTCCTCGATGTACAGATTGAAGAGTAGGGGCGAAAGGCTACAGCCTTGTCTTAAACCCTTCTTAATACGAGCACTTCGTTCTTGATCGTCCACTCTTATTATTCCCTCTTGGTTGTTGTACAAACTGTATATTACCCGTCTCTCCCTATGGCTTACCCCAACTTTTTTCAGAATCTCGAACAGCTTGCACCATTTTATATTGTCGATCGCTTTTTCCAGGTCGACAAATCCTATGAAAGTGTCTTGATTTTTCTTTAGCGTTGCTTCCATTGTTAGCCGTAACGTCAGAATTGCCTCTCTCGTCCCTTTACTTTTCCTAAAGCCAAACTGATCGTCACCTAGCGCATTCTCAATTTTCTTTTCCATTCTTCTGCATATTATTCTTGTAAGCAGCTTCGATGCATGAGCTGTTAAGCTGATTGTGCCATAATTCTCGCACTTGTCAGCTCTTGCCATTTTCGGAATTGTGTGGATGATGCTTTTCCGAAAGTCAGATGGTATATCGCCAGACTCATATATTCTACACACCAACGTGAATAGTCGTTTTGTTGCCACTTCCCCCAATGATTTTAGAAATTCTGATGGAATGTTATCTATCCCTTCTGCCTTATTTTACCGTAAGTCCTCCAAAGCTCTTTTAAATTCCGATTCTAATACTGGATCCTCTGTCACTTCTAAATCGACTCCTGTTTCTTCTTCTATCACATCAGACAAATCTTCACCCTCATAGAGGCTTTCAATGTATTCTTTCCACCTATCTGCTCTCTCCTCTGCATTTAGCAGTGGAATTTCCGTTGCGCTCTTAATGTTACCACCGTTGCTTTTAATGTCACCAAAGGATGTTTTGACTTTCCTGTATGCTGAGTCTGTCCTTCCGACAATCATATCTTTTTCGATGTCGTCACATTTTTCCTGCAGCCATTTCGTCTTAGCTTCCCTGCACTTCCTATTTATTTCATTCCTCAGCGACTTGTATTTCTGTATTCCTGATTTTCCCGGAACATATTTGTACTCCCTCCTTTCATCAATCAACTGAAGTATTTCTTCTGTTACCCATGGTTTCTTCGCAGCTACCTTCTTTGTACCTATGTTATCCTTCCCAACTTCTGTGATGGCCCTTTTTAGAGATATCCATTCCTCTTCAACTGTACTGCCTACTGCGCTATTCCTTATTGCTGTATCTATAGCGTTAGAGAACTTCAAACGTATCTCGTCATTCCTTAGTACTTCCGTATCCCACTTCTTTGCGTATTGATTCTTCCTGACTAATGTCTTGAACTTCAGCCTACTCTTCATCACTACTATATTGTGGTCTGAGTCTATATCTGCTCCTGGGTACGCCTTACAATCCAGTATCTGATTTCGGAATCTCTGTCTGACCATGATATAATCTAATTGAAATCTTCCCGTATCTCCCGGCCTTTTCCAAGTATACCTCCTCCTCTTGTGATTCTTGAACAGGGTATTCGCTACTACTAACTGAAACTTGTTACAGAGCTCAATTAGTCTTTCTCCTCTTTCATTCCTCGTCCCAAGCCCATATTCTCCTGTAACCTTTTCTTATACTCCTTCCCCTACAACTGCATTCCAGTCGCCCATGACTATTAGATTTTCGTCCCCCTTTACATACTGCATTACCCTTTCAATATCCTCATACACTTTCTCTATCTGTTCATCTTCAGCTTGCGACGTCGGCATGTATACCTGAACTATCGTTGTCGGTGTTGGTCTGTTTTCGATTCTGATTAGAATAACCCGGTCACTGAACTGTTCACAGTAACACACCCTCTGCTCTACCTTCCTAACGAATCCTACACCTGTTATACCATTTTCTGCTGCTGTTGATATTACCCGATACTCATCTAACCTTCCTTCCACTTCACTTCACTGACTCCTACTATATCTGGATTGAGCCTTTGCATTTCCCTTTTCAGATTTTCTAATTTCCCTTCCACGTTCAAGCTTCTGACATTCCACGCCCCGACTCGTAGAACGTTATCCTTTCGTTGATTATTCAATCTTTTTCTCATGGTAACCTCCCCCTTGGCAGTCCCCTCCCGGAGATCCGAATGGACTATTCCGGAATCTTTTGCCAATGAAGAGATCATCATGACACTTCTTCAATTATAGGCCACATGTCCTGTGGATACACGTTACGTGCTTTAATGCAGTGGTTTCCTTTGCCTTCTGCATCCTCATGTCGTTGATCATAGCTGATTCATCCGCCTTTAGGGGCAATTTCCCACCCCTAGGACAAGAGAGTGCCGTGAACCTCTATCCGCTCCTCCGCTCTCTTTGACAAGGCCGTTGGCAGAATGAGGCTGACTTCTCATGCCGGAATTTTTCGGCCGCCAATGCTGATTATTTATCAAAATATAGGTAGTGGCAGGGATCGAACCTGGGACCGAAGACGTTTAGATTATAAACCGAAGACGCTACCCCCAGACCACGGGTCCAAGTCGTTATTACTTCTACGATCTGCAGATTGAAAAGTACTGATAAAAGACTACATACCTCTCTTAAATCCTTTTTAATCCGACAGCTTCGTTTTTTGTCTCCCACTCTTATTAATCACTCTTGGTTCTTGTACACTACAGCTTGTACAATTTTTCTCAGAATTTCGAACATCTTGCACCATTTTACATTTACGAACTTCCAGCACGCTGGAATTGCTGTGAGAGAGCAACTTCTGTTAATCGGTACAAAGAAAAACTAGCCTAAAGTAAGAAATTTCAATTTTTTTGTTCACTCAGTGACTAATTTCGTGCTGAGACTCATTTCCAATCGTAACATAGTCTAAAAAGATATTTCTGAAGATGAAGATGTGTAAACCATGTCAGAAATGTGCATCGAACAGCGAAACTTCTATATTAAAATTCTTTTCTATTTCTATTGCTGAACGAAATGGGGAGTTGAAGCTTCTATGTTATTTAATTCTGAAACAGCTGAGTAAAACTGAACGTACTCAGCCTACTTTCTCTTTACTTATTCTTATCATGTCAACACTGACCCACAATATTGTAGCGCAAAGCAATATGACTGCTCAAAAAAAGGATAACGTGACTTCAAATAATTAATCCAAAAGATTGGCACTGACTAAAAAGAAATCCTAACAATAACCTATACATATAATTAAGCAGTTACCTCACAAAAATCTTCATTACGCGAACTACTGCAACACAGTGGGCGTCAATACTGCCAGCTAAATAAAATATTCTAGCTACTAAAGCCACCAACTATTAATAGGCATGTGGTTAGCAAAGGGAAGATTTTTTACCTTGGTAACGTGACATCCACTTCAGACACGAATAACTCCTTATTGACATCTAATACAAAGGTGTATAATCATGAATAATATTCAGCCTCCAAGTAGATCATGTACAGATCGTGAGCCTGCGCTAACACTTCAGATCTCTACCCCCCATCAGTGCTGACTTTCCACCTCTAACATCCATCACTGCTGGCTGTTCACCTCCGACTGCCCAACAGTACTTCCATCACGGCTGGCGACTAACCTCGAAAACAACAAGTCCAAACAGCCACAGAGTCTCTTACAAAGAAAGCACAGTCAGAGATCCAATGCAAAGCGCCACACAGCGCTTCCAACACACAAGCACCTGACTTATATAGCCCCCACCCCCTGCTCCCCACAAAACAATTTTACTAATTATTTTTGGCAGTGGCCAGGATCAATTTGTAAAAAATTTTTATATTAACAAAATCAAATAGATCAAATGCACACAATTATTAACGCACTGTTGGTCAAAACCAAATATTGTCCTCACAGTCCCTAAAGACAGTCCCAATCATGTATCAGAGTAGTAGTCTATGACAGTTTTATGCACAAAGTCTGAGCAATAATAGAAAATGCACACACAAGTAGTGGATCTCCATGCAGTCTTGAAGAAGAGTTGTCCCACCAACGGAAACACAGTGCTGGCTCTTGATATGAAGATTGGTAATGGGCCACAACAGAGCAAACCCATAGCAGAGTCAGTCGAAGTTTTGAAGAATACTGGTAGAATTAGTAGGTCACCACAGAGGAGACCCACAGTATTTCTTATAGAGACTATGGTAGTAGTGGGCCACCAAGGGTGCAGACCCACTGCAGTCCCTGTAGAGATTCTGGTAGCGGTGGACCGCCAAGGATGCAGACCCATTGCAGTCCTTGTAGAGATTATGTTAGTAGTGGGCCACCAAGGGTGCAGACTCACTGTAGTTTTTGGAGAGATTATGGTAGTAGTGTGTCACCAAAGGTGCAGACCCACTGCCACACGCATGGTACACAAAGTACGCGTGTACCCCCATGAGGGTTAATGTAATTATACCCTCAGATGTTACAGACAACAACAACGGAATGAAATGTGCCGCTGGAAATCACCTCTGTATCATAGTGGTTCTAAAATTTTCTAAAAATATTCCAAGTACGAAAGATAATCATGTAGTGCTAAACTATGCGTCTTGCTGTAGATAATTTCTGTCATTGGCTAACGGTAAAAAGGTGCCAAGTGTCGTAGTTATCGTCGTTCATAAGCTAAGTTCTTCAGATGTCTGTATACATACCTTGTCATACACAAAAGTAAAAATGCTATGCCTATAGGTGTCAAAGTTATTATGCACCGGGTGATCAAAAAGTCAGTATAAATTTGTAAACTTAATAAACCACGGAATAATGTAGACATGGGGCTTTATTAGAACCAAAAAAAAAAAAAAACCAAGTATTGCCAGACGCGTGAAAGTTCTCTTGCGCGCGTCGATTGGTGATGATCGTGTGCTCAGCCGCCACTTTCGTCATGCTTGGCCTCCCAGGTCCCCAGACGTCAGTCCGTGTGATTATTGGCTTTGGGGTTACCTGAAGTTTTCAAGTGTATCGTGATCTACCGACATCTCTTGGGATGCTGAAAGACAACGTCCGACGCCAGTGCCTCACCATAACTCCGGACATGCTTCACAGTGCTGTTCACAACATTGTTCCTCGACTACAGCTATTGTTGAGAAATGATGATGGACATATTGAGCATTTCCTGTAAAGAACATCATCTTTGCTTTGTCTTACTTTGTTGTGCTAATTATTGCTATTCTGATCAGATGAAGCGCCATCTGTCGGACATTTTTTAACTTTTTTTTGCTTCTAATAAAACCCCATGGCATTCCAAGCACGTGTGTCAATTTGTACCTCTCTATCTACATTATTCCGTGACTTATTCAGATTTCAAATTAAGACTGACTTTTTGATCACCTGGTACATTACTGTGACCAAGGAAGTACTGTATTATAACATATTGTTGTTTTACGAAAAATACCTGTCTTATTGTAGCTACGCCGTAAGAGTCATTACGAAAATACGTTTTACTTTCCAGAAGAACGCAAAAATAATAATAAAAACTGTGTCACTCATTAATAGCGTAATAGTGTAATCATGTAGTTGTCAAACAAACCAATTACTCGGTCATCTGTAATATCTCATAAAGTACTTTCAATAAAATATGTTTTTTCAAGTAAACCAATACATTGCAGTAAAATCTCATTAGTAGTATATGCTCCAAGTATGTAAGCCTTATAGTCGTTACATAATCCTGCAACCAACAAACAAAAACGTACACACACGGAGACTGTGTCGTCTGTTCCCTATAAAAAAGGACTCGTAAAATTACTGTCTTAATAAGTCTCATAGGTTCTTGATTGGATAGTTAACTTCAAAACATTGATACATGTTTACAGTTTCTAAGTGTGACAAAGCGTAATAGTAACGTGAAGTAAAAACAAGTAATTATAGCAAAGACTAAGTCAGAAAGCAAATTATCTCTCAATAAACGGTTTTGCATGAGAGATGTGGTGTAGTCCATTACTTTACTTAGTATGCAGGGTTTCAACTTCAACACAATTATCACGAAGTATACGTCAGATCCTATAAGGTCCCTTGTAAATCAGAAAGAATTTGTGACTCAAATTCCTATGTGACAATGAATGGCCTTTAATGAGAATTTTCTGACCAATATGTAGTTTCTTTGCATTTGTCTTACCTTGTGGTTTTATCCTTTTGGCTGCAGCAGAATTTATATTTTTAACAGCCATATCAATTATGTATTTATGTCGAACTTAATGTGTATTTGGGAAAGGTACAAGCTCTCTAATTCCCTTCAGTGGTTCCTCATTCTTCAGTACAATAATAGGTGGCAAAGCAGTGCAGTCATGAGGCATTTCATTGATCACATTTTGAAATAAGTGTAAGTATCTGTTCCAATACTGATGTTTCCTGTGACAATAAAGAGTGCAAAGCTTACTGATTTCTTTAGTACCGTTCAGACAGGTTACAATGTGGTGAGTACAATGAAATAAAAACAGATTTGATTTTACGATTCCGAAGCATGCATGACCAAACTGCAGATCCGAATTGCGGTCCATTATCTGAAATAACTTTAGCAACGTGTCCAACTTCACGTAAGGAATTTGTAACAAAGGCACTGGATACAGACCGTCCAGTGGCTTTGCATAACGTTGTGAAAGAAACATATTTTGAAGTAAGTTCCACAGCGACTGGAACGTACGAAAATCCATTAGATGTTCTGACAAGGGGTCCCAAGAGATCAACAACAGCAAATTCTTTTACTTTAGAAGGAGTGACAGGAAACAACGGAGCACGATGTGAGATGGTTTAGCTTTTTCACAAAGTCTACAAATAGACAAGACCCTCCAAATTCTATTTTCCATATTGTTAAAATAACAAGTCGCTCGAAGAATATGATAACATTTTCGTGGGCCAAAGTGTGCGTAGCTGAAATAAATGTACCAGATGAGCTTTTTAACAACATCGTCAGGAATACAAAGTACCCATAACTTATCATCAACAGTGCAACGTTTGGAGAGTATGTTGTTTGTAACCAGATAATAATGACGAATCTGCGTGTGTGTCTTTTCATGCAATTTACGTTTGATATCTTTCCAAACTGGTTATTTGTCTTGTTCATAAGCAATGTCCTTTAAAGAAGCAGTGAAGAAGTTTTCAAAGGCTACTTTAAGAATGTAAAGAATACTGAAATTTTTCTCAGTGTTAGCTTCTCTGTTGCTTTTCTCAAGGCCAGCCGGCGCACGTGGCTGCCTGCTGTGCAAGTCATTGTCAAGTATCTCTTTGTAGTCGAGTTTCGTTACCGGGAGTTGGAGATCTAAATTCTACAATTTCAATTTGTCGTGAGGGCTCTCCCGCCAGTTATGATTAAATTCAGATCTGTCGTCATGATTATAGCGTCTGTCGTCATGTTGGTAAATTCTGCAATTTCTTTCTTGTCACTCACGTGGTGGAGAATTTCTCCCTGAATCATAACAACGAGGTGGGCTGTTGCGTCTGAAGTCATTTTGTCTCCGTTGATAATTATTGTTCTGGTTCCCATATTGTCTGTTTCTATGGTATCTCTCTGTCATATTCATTACCATGGAAAGGTGATCTTTCCCTGTAACAATTGTTATTCTGCCAACAGTTATCGTATGGGTGGTGTCTATTTGCATTATTATAAAAGTAGTCTCGTCGTGTCCGGTTATTATTTCTGTCGTCACGGAATTGTGTCAGATGTGACCTGTAATTGTCATTTTCCTGTCTTCACATCCCGTGACAGTCTGTGTCGATTTCCAGTTCTTGTAACAGTCCCTGAAAAGCTTCAATGTCATCTTTACAAACTCCTGCCAAAATAACATGTCTCAAATGTTCAGGAAATTTATTTAAGAAAATACAGAGGAGTTCTGATGGGCTGTATGAGTCTGACAAATACTGATTTTTGTGCAACATATCTTCAAAATATTTTACTGGGCTGGAGAATTCAGACTGTTCAGAATGTTTCATATTATAATGCTGTGTTTTACTCCATCTTGAGTAGCCCGAGACCAATATGCAGAAAGGAAGGCATGATAGAAATCTCCTTCACTGTGGCAGTCGGGAATACCCGAACGCATTCTAACTGCTGTTTATTTTCTTGATAACCACACATAGTTTCTAATCTGAACTCCAATGACCAATTAGGAGGAGAGCAATGAGCAAACTGATGAAGCCAAGCTTGTGGATGTATATTGGTACTGGAATTTTTGAAAGTTTTAAATTTACGCATTGTAATGAAGAGCTTATAGTAAAAATCATCGTGTCTGCGAGTTGCAAATCGGTCATTGTTACGTCGTGTCGGTGGATTCATCTCAAGATCCGGTGCACGTTGTCAACTCCTTTCAAAATCTCTAAAATACCCTGTGTTGTTACTTTGTGACTTTTCCTTATTTCTGAATCCCTCTTCCCGTGTTGGAGTGCGAGTGTCCTCTGAAATATGTAATTCCTGTATTACGTGAGCCAACTGATCTTGTACTTCCCGAATTTCTCTTTTGTACTGTGTATTGATTTGTTTCTCATTTTGTTTGAATTTCCTGATTTGCTCGTACACTTCTGTGTCAGTAAATGCTACCGGTCTTGAGTCATTCAGATCATCATCTACCTTCCTAGATAAATTAGTTAGCTGATTCGAAAGTTCGACTACTTTTTCGGATTCCGTACTGATGTCCTCCTTGTGTTTTTGTGAACAAAGTTTTAAACTGTCCATCTGTGACGACAGCGTATCTACTGTGTCCCTTAAGTTTTACTGAGTTTGAACAAGTTCCGTGACCGTATCGGTAGACGCAACGGAGTAAATTTTAGCCTGCAAGATGTCGTGATTTTCGTGAATAATAGTCTGCAGTTCTTTTATTGCTGCTTCATGATTCTGTAATGTGTTTTTATGCCGCGAAAAAATAGGCTGAAATTGCTCACAAACTTGCTTTTTTACGTCTTTACAAACTTTTTGATATTTAGATTCGATTTTAAGTAACTGAGCAGTTAAACCTTCGCGTGTTTGTTCAAGCGTTGTGTCTAACTTTTGAAGATTTTTTTTCCCATTGTGTCTAACTTTTGAAGCATTTGTGCCATTTGTTGCATTAATTGCGATAACAATGTATTAGTGTCAGAAACACTTTCCTTTGTGTTTTCTGTCAGTGCGTTTGCACCGGCAACATTCGCATTTTGAAAAGCGGAGAGTGAGTCTTGACTTAATTGAGACAAGTGTAAGTACGTAAAACCTGAATCTACGGTATTTGCAATATTTTGTTCTGTCATTTCGCATTCCTGAGGCAAGCTATTGTCGACCGATCGATCGACAACACTTCACTGTTCACTAACTGTTTCACTATCTACAACGTTATTGACTGTGTGGTCCATTTCCCTATGCACATTTACCAAATTATTATGGACATTTGTCACTTCAGTACACTGTATGGCTAACACGCTACTCTCGTCTTCACTGTTACTTCTCAATTTACTTGGATCCTAGTGTAGCTTTCCACACGCCATATTTATCACAGAATTTCCCGCGATATCACAGAAAAACACAATTTGAAGAGCATTAAAATAATATCTAATTAATTGCAAACGCGACTGCGAAATACTTGGTGCAACTTCATATGCTTGCCACAACGGCTTTGCCCATTGCAATATTGTACAAAAATGAAAAACTACAACTACAAAGGAAATTCTCTATACAGTTATGCGCAGGCAGTAACAACAACTAATTTCTAATCATGCACTAATTATTCAAAATATCACAAAAATCAGAAGATTCCAGTGAGGTATCCTCGGGTAAGGGTCGACAGATGAAACTTCTTTATTGAAATTTTTTTCTGCTTCTATTGCTGAATGAAATGGGGAGTTGAAGCTTCTACGTTATTTAATTCTGAAACAGCTGAGTAAAACTGAACGTACTGAGCCTACTTTCTCTTTACTTATTCTTATCATGTCAACATTGATCCACAATATTCTAGCGCAAAGCAATCTGACTGCTCAAATAAAGAATAACCTGACTTCAAATAATTAATTCAAAAGAATGGCCCTGACTAAAAAGAAATCCTAACAATAACCTATACATTTCATTAAGCACTTACCTCACAAAAATCTTCATTACGCGAACTGCAGCAATACAGCGAGCGTTAATACTGCCAGGTAAATAAAACACTCTATCTACTAAAGCCACTAACTACTAATACCCATGTGGTTAGCAAAGGAAATGTTTTGTTGCAAACGAAATAATATATTTTTTACCTTAATGATGTGACATCCACTTCAGACACGAATAGATCGTCATTGACATCTAGCACACAGGTATATAATCATGAACAATATTCAATCTCCAAGTCGAACATGTAGAGATTGTTAGCCTACGCTAACACTTCAGACCTCTACCCTCCATCATTGCTAACTTGTCACATCTAACATCCATTACTGCTGGCTGTTCACCTCCAACTGCCCAACAGTACTTCCATCACTGCTGGTGACTAACTTCCAACAACGAATCCAAACAGCCACAGAGTCTCTTAGAAAGGAAGCGCAGTTAGAGGTCCAATGCAAAGCGCTACACTGCGCTGTGAACACAGATGCAGCCTACTTACAACAGTTACAAGCATGCAGATACATTTAATTGTATCGAAGGCTTTTCTCCAGGTCACAAATTCTGTGAATGTGTCTTTATTTTTCTTCAGTCTTGCTTCCATTTGCAACTGTAACGTCAGAAGTGACTCTCCGGGCACTGTACCTTTGCAATACCAACGTGAATTGTCGTATGGTGCCACTTCCCCGTTTATTTTAGAATTTCGTAGGGAATATTATCCATCCTTTCTGTTTATTTGATGTTAACTCTTCAATGTTCTTTTAAATTGTAATATCTATTCTTCTCTATCAATTTCTGTTCCTTCTTCTTTCGCGTCATCAGGCAAGTCCTCTCCCTTATAGAGTTGTTATTTTTTCCCTTTCCACCTATTCGCCCTATCCTCTGCATTAACAGTGGAATTCTCATTGCATTCTTAATGTTACCACCCTTGCTTTTAGTTTCGCCGATGATTGTTTTGACTTTTCTATATGCTGAGTCAGTCATGCCGACAACCACTTCGTTTTCGGTTGCTTCATATTTTTCGTGCAGCCATTTCGCCGTAGCTTCCCGACACTTGCCATTTATTTCTCGCATATTGGCTGAGAGAGAGGGGGAGAGAGAGAGAGAGAGAGAGAGAGAGAGAGAGAGAGAGAGAGAGAGAGAATGTCTCACCAAAGAAGATAGACAAGCTAAAGCAATACAACAAAGAAAGGACTCAAAGAGTTTGCACAATTAACCGATACTGATTACTGGACGGTCTCGCTGAATACAGCACAGACTATTTCGTGTCGTAAAGGAAGTCAACAGCTGTAGGTAAAAATGAAAGTGCAATGTAACACCCATCTTTCATTCTCACAACACAAGAACCAGAACTGTAAGTAATTCCAGCACAACATAGCCAATTTAGTGCCAGAGCATTTAAAGAGCTCTACAGAATAGAGCGTCCGTGTTGGCTGGCTTCAATTTAGTACTAGACTAATAACAAGACAGCACCACGAAATACAACGAATAGAGAGGAAACAGATGACAGATAGTCAAATATTTTTGCTTTTGATAAATTTTACCTTAATTTAGGTGATTTTTCTTCATGTTCACTGTCCTGAAGACAAACACTTAGTTACCTAATATTTTTTGAATGGTAAGCTTTTCTTCATGTTTTTCGTTCAGTAATTATAGATGGAGAAGTTTTTCATCAATGAGTAGACTGTCTGTCTTTCGTCTTCCATTGTGTTCCATTTTTAATAAATTGTCCACTAGAGGTTCGACAAAAAGCTCTCTTTAGTACAATATAAGCTGTTCAGAAAATAATGACTGTCGCAAACATTAGAATAGATAAGGCTCAACCCAGTAGCCAATAAATCAAGCAACAAATTCTTCATAACGGATTTTTAAACGTGAGATGATTGACACAGGACATTCAGAATGACAGAAGTTCAAATCCCCATCCTACCATCCACATTTAAATATTACGTCGTGTTCCTGAATGCCTTGAGGTAAATGTCAGTACATTTCCTTTCTTAATCGTGGAGGCTTTCTTTCCCCTGCCTTCTGATATTACAGCTTGTACTCCACCTCTTACGGTCCCATCATCGACATAAATTTCAACCCTAATATTTCTCCAATGAAACAACCAGCGCTATTGAACATGGCGGGTTCTAAGCACTAAGGACTTAACATCGGAGGTCATCAGTCCCCTAGACTTAGAAATAATTAAATCTAACTAACCTAAGGACATCACACACATACATGCCCGAGGCAGGATTCGAACCTGCGACCGTAGGAGCAGCGCAGTTCCGGACTAAAGCGCTTAGAACCACTCGGCCACAGCGGCGGGCTATCGAAGTTTGTACTGATTTCTCTGATAAGTCTTCTGTCACCCCCGAGATAAATTTGCCTAAAGATAAAGAGATTCGCTATTTAGAATAACTTCTATTTGCCCTCCTTCAATAGCAATGTAGGTACCACAGCTACTCAAGAGACTGCGGCAGATTTTTTAAATTTTTTTCTTTTTGCTGGCATTTACAAATGACCTGGCACCTAGTTACTAAGACAGGTCGTATTTCCACAATACGAGATTGTATTTGTACAGAACACGAAACTTATTTGATATTTAATATTTGTAATACGGGTTAATAATATTGCAAAGTTAAATACTTATAGACTTAAAAGTAATTAAGAAACGAAGTTCTTAAAATTAACGATTTGTGAATAAAAGATAGGAATTTAGGAAGACGGAAAAGAGATTATGGTATTTCATAGCCTTATGGCATATTAAAATTCGGAAGGATGTTCTGAAATTACAAGACTTTTGCTTTCAAGAAGGACAAATAAAATATAATAGGAATTTACAGAGATTTCCTTTAGTGATCCCAGCACCTAGCTATGTCGGATATGAGGGCTCGGCAAATCATCGAGCCTCTCAAATACGTGGTACCGAGCACAATATATCTATTTGATAAATCTGTTTGCAAAGTCCTTTGAGTGTATTACTCTGGTACCACATTTATTATGTGTCATATGTGATTCATACGGAGGATAATCGGTACATTATTTGTGTATCCTCGACTTCCTTATTTCTAAGTGTTGTGTGTATGGTGTTTGTACTGTCTGTAAGGTTAAACCTCACCTACGATTAGTAAGCAATTGCATCATTTTCACTACAGGTACCTAATCTTGATAAACACTTACATAATATAAATTACACATATTACTAAAGACATTTCTACATATATTAAAATATTTTAAGACAGCTGATCGATTTCTGTCTTCCTGAATTTACTCTTATCTTACATCTAGCTCTGTATATTACTCTCACTGTTTGTATCTGTTTCAGCATCTGGGTCTGATTCCGTATCAATGTCAATCCAAGTATCATGTTCCCGTTTATGTATGTTAGCTCATATTTGTGTATGTGATTGCTCTTGTTTGTATAATTCGTGTAAGGTACGCGAGACACTATCGTTTACATCATTCAGTGAGCACCAATCATCAAACTGTTTTAGAATTTTTCATATATTGCCATATGTAATTCAGGGCCATATGTATCCATAGCCCGTGAGGAAATGTACCAAGCCAGTTGCGGTATTTGTATGTTTTTAGCATCATTCGTTCCTTGATGTTTGGGAAAAAAAGGTACGGATTTAACGCACCTTTTCTATCGAATTCCGTACTCACTAGAAGGTATCATTTCACTAGCAGTTTAGTTGACGTCTTTCTGTCACGTCCTCTCCTATAATTTCAAACTCCTCGTCGCGTCTGCCTTTCTTCAACCAGTAAACTGCTGCTTTTTGATGGATGGTGATGTCAATGGGGCACAGTCCCGTTACCATGCACAGTGCCTCCACCGGTGTTGTGCTGAAGGCATCCATCCTGAGCAGAGACGCTTCTTCGGCAGCATTTCACAACGAATTTACATGTTTTAAGCCTCAGACGATGCGTCCCGGCGCTCACTGCAAAGCGTACTATGGACTCGAAAGGTTGGTTGGTTGGCTGATTTGGGGGGAGGGGAGCAAACAGCGAGGTGATCGGTCCTTCGAATTAGGGAAGGATGTCGACCGTGCCTTTTCAATGGAATCATCCCTGAATTCGCCTGACTCGAAGGACAATCTTTCAATTGTTTCAAATGGGTCTGAGCACTATGAGACTCAACATCTGAGGTCATTAGTTCCCTAGAACTTATAACTACTTAAACCTAACTAACCTAAGGACATCACACACATCCATGCCCGAGGCAGGATTCGAACCTGCGACCGTAGCGGTTGCGCGGTTCCAGACTGAAGCGCCTATAACCTCTCGGCCACCCCGGCCGGCGCAGATGTTTAAACCTTTTATGGTGAACTGCTTGCAACCCATGGCAAAGAACGTATTTGTTCTAAAAAACAATTCGCGGCCGACAAAAAGAAGGGAAGCTACAAGTTGTTCAGTCTGTCGTGTCATTTATGGTCAACAGCAACAGCTGCGTCTGTGCCCCTGGGGAAATTCTCCCTTACCCAGTCGGCTGAATGGCAGTTTCGAGTGGAGCTTTTCGTGTTGGCCTCTGCGGCCGTGACACCAGAGATGCCGAGATAACAAGCACAGCCGAGGGCCGCAGCCCGCTGCTGCCGCTGCGACATTCATCCCCGCGAGGCGAGGACGCCCGCCGCAGGTGGCTGTCATTACTGCTGAAAGCCGTGGATTCCTCGCCGTCACTTACCCCGCCCTTTCCGGCCTCCAAGAGAAGCACCAGCGAGAAAGTACGCTTCAAATGCGCGCTTTCTAATCTCGCCTGAAGTTTGTAGACCTGCGAGGATACTGAATGCACTGTGTCAGAGCAATTGCTTCTGGTCCAAACAAAACACTAAGAATTCTGAATTATCAATGGCGTTCTGTGACACTGACGTCAAGGAAGTTGGTTCGTAAGTAACTACTGCCAGGATTTCAATGCCTGAGCCGGCCGGAGTGGCCGTGCGGTTCTAGGCCCCACAGTCTGGAGCCGAGTGACCGCTCCGGTCGCAGGTTCGAATCCTGCCTCGGGCATGGATGTGTGTGACGTCCTTAGGTTAGTTACGTTCACGTAGTTCTACGTTCTTGGCGACTGATGACCTCAGAAGTTAAGTCCCATAGTGCTCAGAGCCATTTGAAGCCATCAATGCCTGAGACATTTTTCCTGTAGTATTCAATGAAACCACACCAAAGTGAAAGTTATTTTCTACACAAAAATCTGTTGCATTACATCTGCCACTTAAACCAAATAAAATGGCAGAATTAGTACAATACGAGAGTACGATGGCTCAAATGGCTCTGAGCACTATGGGACTTTACATCTGTGGTCATCAGTCCCCTAGAACTTACAACTAATAAAACCTAACTAACCTAAGGACAGCACACATATCCACGCCCGAGGCAGAATTCGAACCTGCGTCCGTAGCAACAGCGCGGTTCCGGACTGAATCGCTTGGCCATAGCTGCCGGCTCACAATAAAATTGTTGCATTTGATTACTCAGTTTTTAATAACTTAAAATTGTTTTATTTTTTATTTTTTTTAGATGGCTATCATATTTTCCATAATAACGTACTTACGTAATGAATGTCTTCGTTTGAAAGACGAATACAATATGGATTCATTCAAAATTAGACTATCAACATTATCTAACTGCATTGTTTGTAACGGAGCATTTACTTTCGTCAGTTCCATGGAAGGATATTTTTATGTAAAACATCAACACTGTATGCGTGTGCGTAGGTGTGTGCCATATATGGTAGGCCCGTTCTTAAGTATCATCACAAACGACCATCTCGAGTCACAGTACGTATTCGTAAACATCAGCGTCTCTCAACCTTTTAGTATTCAACACTGAAATATCGATCAAAATTTTCATTGCGCACGCCTTCCTCATATTATATACTTTGAATAGTTTGACGCTAACTCTTCAAATTACAAACCTTACGAATGACAAAGAATGAGCACATTTATTGCTGTTTCGCAACTCCGACCCGCTACATTGTAAAGGCGGAATCGAAGGCCCTCTGTTGCTCTGTATCTTAGAGAGAGCGCGCTAAAAGTTGACATATTTCCTCAGGGGAATGCTGTTTACAGAGGAGGACTAGCATGTTTACCGTAGGATCAGTGGACATTAGAGGGGGGGAGGGGGTGGGAGAGGGAGGGAACGTTTTCCTGTTTCTATCCAGTGCCGAGAATTTACGGCTGTGCGCGACTCCTACAGATGAGCTTCAATAGTATAGATCACACACGTAAGTAACACTGATTCGTGAATGCATGTTACAGAGGCAATCAGCTTCAAATATGCCCTTTAGTGGAAGCTCTTTATTTAAGTCAGTTACGTGACACAAAACTTCGAGTCGATGCAATCGTTCCTATGTCATTTCTGGTTATGTAGAAGCCCAAATCTTGTGCGTATGTTGGTCGCTTGCACAGTGATCAAAGAGCGGAAGCTTTCCACTCGAGGCCGCACCAATTCCCGCGAAACTGTTCATGAAAATGAAGGAAATTCCGCTAGCTGCTGAGTCTTAAGATTTTTTTATTTGTTGTAGGGCTGGGAGTAATCATTAAAATTAACAACTCTATTTACATGCTTGCTGGTTATCACAGTATTAAAGTGCACATTTGTAAGTTCTATTTCGGACGAAATGTCAATGTTCCAATGAATACAAGTCAAAACTAAGTTTTTTGCGGATGAAAGTGTTAAGACTAACAAAACTGAATGTTAAACTTCTAACACTGTTGTTGTAACAATTCAAAATCATTTAGCCATCCTGGAAAATAATTTTAGAGAGTATTTACTTTCTGATTAAAAGCTGGTAGCACGTTACGTGTTCGTTAGGGATTTATTTCAAAATACTGACGAAGAAGAAATTTTCATAGACTTCACGGCAAGTGGATGCATGAGATCTCGGTTTAGTAACTGGATTTTATCCGATCTACTTTTCTCAAGGGCCCTCATGACGATATATTGTGACATCGAAATCGGCAACTTAATAAAGGGTTCAAAATTTACAGCTGTACGTGTACTGCTGCTTATCTCAAATTGGCCAGTGGATGTCCCAACCAACACCCTATACAAAGATGGACATACAAAAGCTCTGTATGAATCCGTTGCCTGAATTCTGTGCAGGGGTGGATTACACATTTTCTACACTGAAAACAAGAACAATTCGTATACAATTACTGTTCTCAGCATCCTATCTTTGCGGGTGTTCTGTGCTAGCTGCTTTGAAGGCGGACTAAGGATTTCAGCTAAAAATAGTAAAAGGACTCAAGATACCTGTTTATAATTTTACACCCTCTTTCGAAAAACGTTGCTCGTAAGCCAGACCCAAGCGAGTCACTATGAATTACTAGACATGTTGTCGATTTAGTACTTCAAATTTAATTATTAAATGCACTGTGCAGTATCGATGGAGTTCTGCTTGTGAGTGCATTATATCAGTGCAAACGTGAATTTAAATTTTTATGTTATCAGGACGTATTTTTCTTTGTGTTTCTTTCAACAAATTAATCAATTTTTGCATTCATATTTTCTTCTTTCCAAGAAGCTCGCGCCCCCGTTGAGTCTTATTAAGCCGCCTCATGGGGGGAGCATCGCATAGCTTGAGAATAGCTGCTGTACACTACAATATGAGAAGCTAGTAATATTGGGGACGAAGGTTACGCAGTGAGAAATATTTCGCATAAAGTAGTTTACTGAAACAGTCCGTATACTTCTTTTCCACTTTTCTTTACTATTAAAAATTATTGAGTCTTGGACAATGACAAAGACAAACATTTCAGACCAAAACTGTAAACTGCTTACTAAAGTAGGGAGGAAGACAGCAAATATGCAGCAAACGGTCAACAATGACACGCTAAAATGCAATGAGGTCCTAGACATACAGGGTGGTCCATTGATAGTGACCGGGCCAAATATCTCAAGAAATACGTATCAAACGAAAAAACTACAAAGAACGAAACTCATCTAGCTTGAAAGGGGAAACCAGATGGCGCTATGGTTGGCCCGCTAGATGGTGCTGCCATAGGTCAAAAGGATATCAACTGCGTTTTTTTTAAGTAGGAACCCCCATTTTTATTACATATTCGTGTAGTACGTAAAGAAATATGAATGTCTTAGTTGAACAACTTATTTCGCTTTGTGATACATGGCGCTGTAATAGTCACAAATATATGGTTCACAATTTTAGACGAACAGTTGGTAAAAGGTAGGTATTTTAAATTAAAATACAGAACGTAGGTACGTTTGAACATTTTATTTCGGTTGTTCCAATGTGATACATGTACATTTGTGAACTTATCATTCTGGGAAAGCATGCTGTTACAGCGTTATTACCTGTAAATATCACATTAATGCAATAAATGCTCAAAATGGTGTCCGTCAATCTCAATGCATTTGGCGATTCGTGTAACGATATTCCTCTCAACAGCGAGTAGTTCGCCTTCCATAACGTTCGCACATGCATTGACAATGCGCTGAAGCATGTTGTCAGGCACGGAAAGATTTAGGTGTTCGTTTTTTCCGCCCGTTGTTAGAGACTGGAGTAATAGAGAATTTTATGAAGGTGTCCGCCCCGATAGCTGAATGGACGCCGGCATGGTAGCTCAGCGTGTTCGGTCAGAGGGTTAGCTGCCCTCTGTAATAAAAAAAACTGAGTTAATCGATCAACAACGAACTTAAAAGGATGTCTTACGACGTCCGCCCTGAGCAGATGCCACGAACAAAAGCGAACAAAATGAGATATAACAAAAAAAAAAAAAAAGTGGTCAGCGTGACGGACTGCCGTCCTACGGGGCACGGGTTCGATTCCCGACTGGGTGGCACAGTGGGTAACGTTGTGGTTTCTTGATTTTGCGGCCCGTGTTGGAAACTTGATTATTACTTTTATTTTTGGTTTTCATTATACACCAATGCCTGTAGAAGATTAGTATATGAATGTTTTCCAGTATATATTTATATAACGTTGTCGCTATTCGTCTACTGACTGTACGACAGATGAATGAATTTTTTTTAAAAATGTTAAAAATCATTTGAAACTGTTTTCGGTGGAATTCCTGTATTGTAGCGCCAGATTTCGAAAAAGGTATCCTTTACGCATGGTACGACGCGAAATTATTGCCAGAGCACCAAATCTTCGCCGCTGTTAACCACATTTCTTTCCCGAGTGATATTCATACGAAGAAAAGTCACTGTGGCAACCCTGCCTTTGCACATTGCTCGTGGTTTTTCGGAATATTTGTGTTTGGAATGTATCTGTGATCGGTATCATCCAAGAGAATACAGCAAATTTTCTTAAAGAATAAACACGTGAATAAAATATGAGAGTTAATACAACAATTGATACGAAAATGAAACATCAGAATATGAGAATTAAAAAAGATTGTAACGCCTCAACGTATCATACACACATATACTGTATAATAAATATGGAATCCAGTTGTAATTTTACAATTAATATGAAGTCCTTTCATTCCCTAATTTGGTAAGAAACATTCATACAGTAACCTTCTACGGACATGAGTACATAAATGAAAACAATAAAAGTAAAATATGATAAATACAGACAATAATCGGTTTTCGAACACCGGGCTCAAAGTTAAGAAGCCGCGACGCTCACCACAGAGTCACAGTTTCGTCTGAGGCTACATTGCGGTAAAAGGCACGTAAAGAACCTTGACAATACCTCGAACGCTCTGAATGTCGTTTGTTTTCAGAATTATCTACTGAAGACGAGACTCTTGCTCGCTTACATTGACTCCTCTACCAGTGAATGAATTTCATGGGAAATCGCGTATGCCACTTGCCGTGTTCTCCTCGCAAGTATCTACGGCGTAGAGTTGTTATGAGAAATCAAAGAACGATGATAGGTGTCTGTATGTCATCACTTTCATGTAAATTACACTATTTAATAAGCACACGTCGCTTGCTGGCGTACTGCAGCGCCTAAAGGCTTGAGCGGACTTCGCGATAGCAACCCTTTAACAATGCAACCCGTGTATCAAAGGCTGCACTTCACCTCATTTGTCGGCGGGGCGGTCGCGCCAGCGCGCTGGGAGTTACAAATTCCGTGCAGCAGTTCCTGAGAATGGCCTACTCAAGACAGACGGAAAAAAATACACTCCGTCGTCAGGCTACGAGTGGCTCACCGGGACCATCCTACCGCCGTGTCATCCTCAGTGGAGGATGCGAATAGGAGGGGCGTGGGGTCAGCACACTGCTCTCCCGGTCGTTATGATGGTATTCTTGACCGAAGCCGCTACTATTCGGCCCAGTAGCTCCTCAATTGGTATCACGAGGCTGCGTGCACCCCGGAAAATGGCAACAGCGCATGGCGGCCTGGATAGTCACCCATCCTAGCGCCGACCACGCCAGACTGCGCTTAACTTCGGTGCTCTCACGGGAACCGGTGCAGCCACTGCGGTAAGGCCGTTGCCACTCAAGACAGACAGGGGGTGTAATTCATCATTCAGCCAATTAACACCAAAGGTGTATAATTTGTATATAGGAATCTTCCAGGTGGATCAATGTTACCAAAATCCATACAGTGATTTCTGGGATTAGTCATCACGTATAGGCAGAAGGGGCTTCATAACATATATAAACGAAAATGTACTTATATATGTATAGATTCTTTCGTGTGGTTCGCCGGCCGGGTTGGCCGAGTGGTTCTAGGCGCTACAGTCTGGACCCGCGCGACCGCTACGGTCGCAGGTTCGAATCCTGCCTCGGGCATAGATGTGTGTGATGTCCCTAGGTTAGTTAGGTTTAGGTAGTTCTACGTTCTAGGGGACTGATGACCTCAGAAGTTGAGTCCGATAGTGCTCAGAGCCATTTGAACCATTTTTTTCGTGTGGTTCAATGTCCTGATGCAAATATCTTCAACTGGGCGTCCGTCCAGTGAAATGCGTCTCCCTACTCAGTTATACACCTGGAAAAAAGGCGACCTTCGGTTTATAGTGGTTCCCGAAACATCCTTGCCATTCAGGGTTGAATGATAGGTTAAAAAAGAAAGCTAAAATTTCGTGGTTCAGTCAGCATTCGATCCAACGAAGTTTCAGCTACCAAGCACGCATTTGTATCTACACCAGCTACAGTTTAATGTGGACTCTGCACCCCATTCTTCCTCTTTCTTATGTCCACATCATTGAGAGGTGAATGCTGGGTTACGAGACAGTGAAAAATCCACGCTCCTATGGTGATTCGATCCCGCAACCATTCAAGCAAGCACTTCAGCAGATTTTTTTTATTTCTGTTAATTTTTTTATATCAGCGTGACTTTGTACTTTCATGATAATTCAGACAACCCCAGTCAAAATCATCATGTAATATCAGCTTCAAACTGCGAATACAAAAAATTGTAAGTAACAACACAAAAAGAAATAATCTGAGCAACCCGGAAAGTAACTCAAGGCGTGATGTCTTATTTTTTTAATTTCATTAATTTAACATTTGTAAATTTCTTATGTTTTCATTTTTAACTGTATTAGGAAGAATTGGAACCAGAAACAGGGAGGAATCAGAGAGCACTTGGGAACTTAACCAACAGCCTGTCAATTAAAAACAAGGAAAGGCACATTTTCAAATAGTGCTCGATGACGTGGGTGCCGCAGCAACTCCCAAACCGCGCTCTCCAGATACTGGTGAAAGAAATGGGTGTCAGGGCTGTACCCTCCATCAACAATGTAGTGAATTTAGTGACCCATGAGCAAGGCGATCGTACTCCTTTTCATGTGGGTAGGAAAGGATACGTCCAGACGAAAAACGGGATTCACGTCCTCGGAAAAGAAAAGCCAACTATCGGTGAATCCAGATCCAATGATCCCGTCCACAAGAGACAAATATCAGTGTGATGACATTCGTCACATATATCAGTGGGGTAGAGGCCTATCAACAATAGAATCCACGAAGCCAACCAGGCGCAGGATTCTCTCTTCTTCTTTTCCGACGAGGCGTTCTATATCCCTCCAAGTTCGGCAGTGACGTGTGAAAAAGCTGCATGCTTTAGTTCCAGTACGTCTGGCAGCTTAACAGTCTTGTTACCTCTTGGGCCAAATCCAACAGCCTGCCTCCAGATCAGTTCTATTGGGTTCGTATTTTAATGGTACAGTAGCAAATGTAAAAATGCAGCATTTGTATGATGTTCTCGATGCTGTGAAAATGATTGATTTTCATGTTTCTACCATACTTATCTACCTCTGTGGTATAAAACGATGTACATAGTCCAAATAAAGAGGATTTGGTTTTTCATTTTTGTCCTAAAAATTGTTATATTTATTTAATTTAAACTACGTTTATGAACAGTCTTTCATAAAACGTCGATAATTAAGAATTTGTATTCCAAATGGAAACAGGAATTTCGCGTTCAATATGTAATTAGAAACAAGAAAACGTGCATTATTCATATGAAATGATGATGAGTTTTATAATTACGAGATGTAGGTATTCCAGATTGAACAAAAAAAAAAAAAAAAAAACGATTCTGGGGGGATTGGAACAAACAGTTCACACTCCATTATGCTACCGCCTGCGCTACACGATCAACTTGAATTATTTAATCAACTGCATTATACACGACTTTGGGAAAACTTAAAAGTCGATTATATCCGTAAATTTATGAAAAACGTCAAGAAAAGCCTATTTCTCGGCACTTTTCAACCGTGTTCCACGCGCGTGTTTCATTACGCAACAGAAAGCAGCCTCCGCCATTTTCATACTGCACATTAACAGCGCGACAATCAGAGCACAACTCTGCACAGGCTGTGACTGTACACGATTTTTGAAATAAAAGATACGTAGCTACTGAAAATTTAGATGGCTGTTAATACACTTGAATATCTTAAAGTTTCATTTAACGTAACTTAGTAACAAGATATCTAATACATCAGTAGGACTTACTTCCAAGAGCGTAACACCACCAGTGTACGTGTGCCACCGCGTCTGACCAATCTCCGCGTTTGTGTTTGTTTACATCAGGTTTATTCTAATGATGAATTTATTGTTACTATGTTACATTTCGTCATGTTTTCTCTTCTATTTTACGTTACAATCCACTTTCATAGCACCAGAGTCGTGATGTGAAATTATTGTTCGGTGCTACCATTTCCAGCACTGTTAGCCCATGTGCGTGGTCCTGCAGATGTGTTCATTAGTCTTCATGCTCCAGTTGGCCGATTTCAGACAGTCTCTCGCCCACATTTATTTCATCACATCACGTGCATCACTTGCACTTTATATTTTGTGTTCGACATGTGCATGTTTACGGTGTGTAGTGTTGCCAACTGTTGCTGTGTGTTTATCTGTCGTCCTTTGTGTTTTGTGTGTGTGTGTGGTTTGTTATTTTCATTTCTTTTGTGTGTGTGTGTGTGTGTGTGTGTGTGTGTGAAAGAGAGAGAGAGAGAGAGAGAGAGAGAGAGAGATAGAGAGAGAGAGAGAGAGAGAGAAGAAAAGAGAGAAGGGGGGAGAGGAAGATTCATTAATTATTTATTTTTGTTATGTTTTTCGTTCAGTGATTAGCATGATCAGAGAGCTATTGCTTACATGGATTTGTTCACTAAGTAGAGTCTTTTTCATTGCACTGTCTTTGTATGCGAAAGTTTTCTTCCAACGTCAAGAGCTTTTTGTTGTGATTAGTCACTCTAATAACTGACATATCTTGCTTCATGTTGTATGGTTCGTGTCCATGTTTTATCAGGTGTTTGGCGGAAGTAGAATGGCTATTTTGATATTTCCCACTTCTTATATGTTCTCTGCACGTAGTTTACAAGTTCCTAGCTGTCATCCCCAGGAATATTGGTTTACGTTTATGGCACTCTAACTGGTTTTGGTATCTATCTCGATTGTCTGTTGTTTGTCAATGTGACTGGAGCGTGTTTCCTGTTCTGTAAGCAATGTGTAATCCCTGTTTCTTTAATATATTTGCTGCATTGAGTGTTTCTTTGTGTTCTCTTGTTAAAGTGTACCATATTTTTTCTTTTAATCATGTCTTGCGTTTTACTGTTTTGTTTCCGTGTGAACTGTAGTGTGTGTGTGTGTGTGGGGAGGGGGGGGGGATTTTTTGGTGTTTGTGTTCTGTGCTTCTTTTCATTTTTCTTTAGTTGTGTGTTAATTTTCTGGTCGAGGTTTTGTACTATATGGGAGTAGTGACGATTGTTTGTGGCTATGAGTCGTATTGTCTGTATTTCTTTTTCGTTGTTTTCTTTGCCGAGTGGAATGTTATTTAGTCTGTGTAACATATGCTCTAGGGACGCTAATTTTTGATTTTGCGGGTATATATAATTGTGTCTGTGGCTGTTAGCTTTCTGAAGACGTCAAATGTATGTTTAATGCCGTTTCTCTTAATTGTTATACCCAAGAAATGTATTTGCTTTTGTATTTCTTTTCCATGGAGAATTGAATATTTTTATGTATATTGTTCATGTCTTTATGAGATTTATCAATTGTCTCTGTTGGTACATCTACCATAGAGATTATGTCATCCACATACCTGTGCTAGTGAACAGTTTTGTTTCCTTTTTTGTGATGACTGTATCAAAGATTGTTTTCTATGTGCTTGATGAACATATTTTCCAATGTTCCCGATACTGGGGATCCCATTGGAAGCCCACCTTTCTGTAAGTAATTATTTCATTACTGCTAATTTACTGATATGCTTCAATTTAAAAACGATTTCCCTTAAAAGGGTACTTTTCGGTAGTTCAGATACTTGTATAGCCAACAAAACCTAGATTAATGCTTATATACTTGGTAATGAAACTCTGCTTGCAATAATTTCCTAAGTGGTTACTCAGGCTACTGCCATGAGAACTACACTTGGCCGTGTTCACACTACTAAAGCAGATTCCTGCCATCTTGCGTTTCATACTTTAGCTAACAATTTCAACGCCAGTCTTGGCAAATTTTTTATCACTTAAATCGTGTTTTCAAGGGGTTTCGAATGTCGTTAAAGAAACATGTCATTCCACTTTAAACATATTTACTTCAGTAATTTAGTTGATACAGCAACTGTGTCTATCAAATACGCGATTATCATGTACTGAAACCACTGGTCAATATCTTGAACTGTTCACGATATATGATGGCTGCAAATTTTGTTTGATACAGGGTCCATTATCAGTTTATATTTATATGAGCTTGTTTCTCTCGTAATAATGATTCTGAAGCTGCAGTCAATTAAATTTATAAGGTATGCAAACAATTATAAAAGACTATCTGACAAACGAAGTATTTAGCGGGTATTCATTTTGCCAGTGTTCTATTTTTCTACAAAAGTAATTGAGTTTTTAGCATAATATCGAAAAATTTCATTTTCATGTATTCATGATAACACCGTTCAAATTGTGAAACAGTTGTACAAAGAAATATCCATGATGTACAAATTAAGAAACACAGTATATCTGAACGCTGGGCAGAGGTGCTTCGCGTATCCACAACGCGATTTTATAAACGTCTATATGGCAACGCCTCTTCGTAGCTATATAGAGGGCTATTGGTTTCGCCTACAGCCGTTTGAACTTCACTGTTGATAGGTGTTAAGGCGCTGCCAGGCATCAGGAATTTCCTTAACTTCAGGATCTTCTTATCAATAAAGATTGAATACATTAAAACCTCATGCATGATGCGAGATTTTTTCACGCATCTCAGTGTTAATGACGTCACACATCAGAAACTGTGTCGTACAATGGTGTATTTGAGTAGCTACGTACAGATGCATATGTGGATACTATCAGCAAAATGTGTTGCGAACTGTTTTAGTAACAAAGAAGAAATAAATTTAAACGTCATGGAAAATGTGGCACTTTCCACGCATCTCATTATTTCTGACGTCATGTCTCCTGAACAATGTGTGGTACTATGATGTAATCTTGTTGTTGGATTTAGTGGAATGTGTGGCTAGTGTCTGTAACATTTATTCCTGTTGGAGTTTGTAAAAGAGAAGTAATAAATTTAAACGTCATGTATGATGCAGCAGTTTCCCGAGTTCGAGTCTCAGTCCAGCACACAGTTTTCATCTGCTAGGAAGTTTCATATCAGCGCACACTGCGCTGCAGAGTGAAAATCGCATTCTGGAAACATCCCACATGCTGTGGATAAGCTGTCTCTGCAATATCCTTTTTGCAGGAGTGCTACTTCTGCAGGTTCGCAGAAGAGCTTCTGTGAAGTTTGGAAGGTAGGAGACGAGGTACTGGCGGAATTGAAGTTGTGAGGTCGGTCGTGTGTCGTGCTTGGGTAGCTCAGTTGGTAGAGCACTAGCCCGTGAAAGGCAATGGTCCCGAGTACGAGTCTCGGTCCGTCAAACAGTTTTAACGTGCCAGAAAGTTTCAACACTGACATTATTCAACATCCATTAGAAAAAAAAAGAGCAACAGCAGCAATAAAAGCAGTTTACAACAACCAATGACTCTATTTAAAACAACCATATCAGCAATAGCAGCTTATGGAATATACATAATCTGCTACAAATAGTTAATGACCTCGTTAACATTACAGGAAGTCCAACCTCTTTATTTGAAACAAATTCTGGACACTGGGAACATAGAGCTTTCAAAGCTGGCTCATGTCTTAATAAAAGAAATCTTCTTCGTAGAAACATAAGAATGCAGATGCTCTTTGCAAACGCCAAAACCTACGAAAGTACACGCGCACTGGTCACAGCAAAACGCAAATCTGATATGACTTTTACTCGACCGACAACATAATAACAGAATAATAGAAACAGTCTATTACGAACTCCGACATTCAGCAACACGATGCGCAACACTTGGCTTTCACATGTTCTGCCATTCCACCAACTAAACGAAGACTGTACGTGTGAATTGTGCATTGAACACTGCGAAAGATATCATGCAATAAACTGCAGAAAAAGAACAATGTCAACTATAAATCTACGCCTAGAGTAACTTAAGTCAGTTTTGTGTTGGTATTTGTTTCTGTTTTGTACTTGTACACTGTGTGCATTTTCACTAATAACAAAAAATCAGCAATAAATAGTAACTGAGTGACGTCAATCACACCAGGCTGTGGCGAACTTTCTTAGTAAAGGTGGGAGATATCTGTGATAGAGACTGCTTGTAAAAAAAATTCATACCGCCCATGGGGAAATAGTGCTGAAACCTTGGGATTATCCGGTCGGATTATCAGGGAACGTCGTTCGTGTACCAGGAAGACTAGCGCGAACAGTTGTACCTTTCTTTGAATGACGAAATAGTGTAAAAAAGGAAGGTCAAGTAACGGCAATCAGCGCGAAGAAACATGTCCAGTATCTGAAGAAACTCTGAATAAATATGTATAAATGATCGGCAGATAATTTTATTTTGACTGGAAAGTGAATGTTAACTTTGTAGGATGGACATATGAAATGAAACTTTGGCGGTGCTCTAGGATACAATGAGACAGGCGGGAATCATCAAAGGGAAAAGCTTGTTGTACATTAGGGGAAACCTCCCAATTCCAGGTAACTCAGAAGTTGGAGTGGAATGCCCTGTGGCGTAGAATCTCACGCTTATGCAGACCGTGTGTTCGCTAGAGCAACGTCTGCTCGCAAAGGTCAGTACGCTGACAAGCTGACATTTTAATTCCAGCAGTGAAATGGCCACACCAGGACTTTTCTAACTCTGACGTACGTGCACGCCACTGACGTATTTGACTTTTGACGTGACATTAATTAATTTACGTTTATTTTGTTTTAAATTAAAATTTGTATTTCGAATGCAGAGCACACAGGTCGCGTCACTTTTAAACCGAATTACCGGAAATGCCTGGCAGAAGATGATGTACTGCCCGGATCACTATGCCCTCGCTGCCCGGAGCTCGTAGTATCTCGATATAATATTCCGTGCACCTTTGTGAATAAAAGATTTGTTGCGTGATGAAATTCGCTCTGATGCGCGGACGTTGCTTTCAGAATAATTCGAAAAACTCTCTGAAGTGAAACATCCGTAAATATTCACAGATAACTGTTGCTAAACAAACAGCGGCAGAGGGCGTGTTTGCCAACACAACAGTAGAAAGAAGAAAAAAATGCAGCAGCACCCAGCAGACATTTTAATCAAGGCGAAAGTCATCAACTAAAATTGAATATCATCACGGCCGCCACGCAGAGAATCGACAGAAAAAGGAAAAGTATGATTTTATAAGTCATTATTTAAAGTTCCGAACACTTTTTTGTGTCAGTCCCGTCATATTACTCCCGAAAGCTAAGCCATTGTAATATCTTGTACTTGATTACACCTTTTTAATAGATTTTACCCCCAGAAACTGTTTAAAAGAAAAGAAAGATCAATTCTAAAGAATTAAGGAATAGAAGAAAGTTAAAAGGATGTATCCTTAGTTCTAGATAAAAAATATTTAACTACAAACCGCACCGAAGAGCAAATGAAAAATTAAATTCTCTTTTCATCAGATAGATTTGTGCCTTTTCCAATGAAGCTGTCAACTGTGTAGTTGCCTTGAGACGCAATCCATTCCTTACTTTAAAATAAGTGTTGATATTCCCTGTCTGCAATGCGTGTGTTGTGTGCTCCAGAATCAGAAGTCTTTATTCAGTTTTTTGATATGTTTACAATTTTAGAACTCGACTTAGAATCAGCTGACGAGGAAAGAGACATAAGGAGACTGAATTTTCGTAATTATGTTACCTTGGAAACGTGACAGAAACAGATGAAATTAATTATAATCACAAGGAAAAAACATTTGACCGACCGAAACCTTACGCGTACATCAAACTACAATGTCAGTAAATTTGCTTAAATTTTTGAGGGACGATGAAGGAGTTCCAGAGAGATGAATGAGGTTGAGAAAATAACAAATGTTTAACACGGAGTAACAAGAAGGGCGTACGTCCCATTAGGCCGCTTTGAATTTGTGTCTCGACAGTTCTTACAGAGATTTATGGAAAGATTTGGAACATTTCAGTTTTAAATTGGGGTTCGCATGATATATACAGGGTGTCCCAGGTGGTTTTGAAGGATACGACGGGGACCTTCACTTGAAGCAAAATACTTCGTATGGACATATACCCTATTCCGAATAGTTTCCAAGACATAACACGTTTAATGTACATTGTTATTTACGTTCTACGTTGTTCAATACAACGTCAGGTTTATACATGTGCAAACGTACAACACGAAGTAAACGTAGCTACATGCGTTTTACGAAGTATCAATTGAGAAATATGTATTTTTAACACAGTCACTTCTGTGCATTATCATACGGATCACATTACAGCTCTTGCAAAGCGTCGAATATTCCACTGTTATTTCAATGTATTTGTGCACTTATAACAGTCCTGCACCCTTCGGTATGTTAATAAGACTTCTAACTTGATGTTATGAACTTCACAGAAATGGCATCGTTTCTGAAGAATAAACTATAACCGGAAGAATCCATATAGATTATTATTGGTCGTTATCAAACACTTACGGACACTGTATAGCAATGATCCGAAGTAACTATTTATGTTAGTTAAATTAATGTAGCTAATTAAATGAGTAAATAATTATGTAATTGAGACTGAATATTAATTATTGAATGATTGTTTACGGTCACCAGCTCAGGCTTGAGCATAAATAATGTATTTTTATCTGTTTAGTTGAAAATAATGTTAGTAACAGTTAGTAAGATGTGCTTAGGCAGCAACATTATATGTACACGTGTAAGCTCAAATGAGAATGTCATGTACAGTAATATGTACTACATTGTGTGAAGTCACGTTTAATAACTTGGGTGAAAGTTAATAATTACTGTAATGAACTGTAAACCATAAGTGAAAATGATACTGATGATTTACCAGCAACGTGTAACGCGGATTTACTGAGCAGTGTCACTCACTATAACGTTCGGTCACCAGGTTTGGTAAAGCAATACCTGCAACTATTCAATATCTCATACCTGATTTTACGTCGTTTGTACTCAACAGGATTTTACAAATAGCAAGAATCACCATAACGCTGAAGTTTCGGAAGCTAAGATTATATAATATATTTGTAAAAGACATATAATCACTTTTGTGTAAATACTTTGCCAAGAATTTCAAGTTGATTTTAATAAGCACTAAATGTCATTCTCGAATCAGTTTGGAATGCAATAAATGTGCTACAATGAAATCTAAATTTCAGCTAATTATCACGGCTTCTCGTTTATTGCATCAGTTAAATTTTAATTTCAGTGGCAACTGCATTTATCATTCGTATCAAATAGTATGTCTTTTAATTACTTTTCACTGAGTGATGATGGCAATAGGAGACGATCATCGGTAAGTTGTTACACTGAACACTTAGTACTGTTTACCAGTAATTATAATGACCAAATTAATGAATCTACGCCAATGGCAAATCTTTTACAAAACTACACTGCTAAGTGGCACAGTTTTACTTTGTGCTGATTGCAGATAGTGACGATTAATGCATTCTGTGGTATATATATATATATATATATATATATATATATATATATATATATATATATATATATATATATATATATAGTGGCGATTAATGCAAGACATATTATTTGATAGAAATGAAAAATGCAGTTGCCACTGAAATTAAAATTTAACTGATGCAATAAACGAGAAGCCGTGATGATTAACCGAAATTTAGGTTTCATTGTAGCACATTTATTGCATTCCAAACTGATTCGAGAATGACATTTAGTGTTTATTAAAATTAACTTGAAATTCTTGGCAAAGTATTTACACCAAAGTCATTATATGTCTTTTACAAATATATTGTATAATCTTAGCTTCCGTAATATATATATATATATATATATATATATATATATATATATATATATATATACTCACTGAAGCTCCAAAGAAACTAGTATAGGAATGCGTATTCAAATACAGAGATATGTAAACAGGCAGAATACGGAGCAGCGGTCGGCAAGGCCTGTATAAGACAACTGACTGGCGCAGCTGTTATTTCGGTTCCTGCTGCTACAATAATAGGTTATCAAGATTTAAGTGAGTTTGAACATGGTGTTATTGTCGACGCACCAGCGATGGTGAAACAGCAGCTCCGTGGTAGTGATGAAGTGGAGATTTTCTCGAAAGACTATTTCACGAGTGTACCGTCAATATCAAGAAACCGTTAAAACATCATACCTCCGACATCGCTGCGGCCGGATAAAGATCCTGCAAGAACGGGACCAATGACGAATTTGGTCGAAATTCGAATAAGGCGTGTGGAATATCGGGCGTGTCACAATGCGATACGTTGTACAAGTGGAATTTAGTGTAAGAAAAGTTAATACAAGAGAGGTATAGTATTTGTTAATAGCTGGTTGAACGTAAGTCCAAACACATGTTTGTCAGCCAGTTCCTACCATTTTATAAGGAATTCAGCTGATTTTGTATGCCTGTTTGGTACTGTGTATAAGGTGTTGGACTGCCGCTATACACTAGAAACGAAAGACCAATCAAAGCAATGGGTTGAGGTCGGTAACTGGTGACAATATGACGATGTTCATACGACCTGTTGCAAAGCTTATGACCAGAGATTTTTAGTATGTGAAAGGAAATCCTAGAAAAGCTCAGCTATAACTGCCAAATATCATCCTAATTTTCATAAACACAAATGACGATGTTTATGAGCGCCGAGCATTTGATTGAAAAAGAAAAAGAATTGTCTTTCTTCAGAATAATATATCTTCCCACGAAGATGCAGTGAAAACTACGAGTATTCATCCGATTTTTAACCATATGACTTCTACTTACAGTCATATAGAACATCGTTATCATTTTCGATTAGATCGTATAGCTTTGACAAATACAAGCTAGTACGCTGTATCGGTCTGGCGAATGATCAATTGAAACAAAATAAACATTGTGTATGCCCAAAGAAGATTAAATCGAGAATTCATGTTTGCAGTATGTGCATGCGATCTGTATTACGTAGCGTCAGCAACACTTACCATTCTTCACCGACGGTGCTGTGCCTACAGGTGAGTGCAACGGCTGAACAATCCTTAGGAAATGCGAAAAGACTTGGAAAAAGATTACACTTTGCTTAATGAACGGAAGTACTTTTTAAAAGAGAATGAATGGAGGATAATGTTCAGAACAAAGAGATAAAAATCCTTATTATCCGACTGCAAGATTTTTTGGGAACTTTTGTTGCTCATCGTACTAGTATCATTAAAATATTTATGGGGTAAGGCTAAGAAGTGATATGGCAAGGGACGAACCGGGACGAATCCTGATAATCAATAGTAGCGAAGATGAATGAAAGAATTCTTGGAAGGCTGCTGAGAGAGTGTAGCGAATTTTCGTACAGCAAATCTGCTGCCACCAGAGCATATATCGAGAGGGGGGCTGGAGAAACTGCCTATACTATAGAGACGCAAGTCCTGTCTACTCGCTGTACAAGTTGTAAGCGAGAAACAGCAGGGTTGCCACAATTCAGAAATTCGTCATTAGTGAAGAACACACTCCATTTTGAAAAGGAAGAGTAGTCACAGACAAAGTCTTTACTAGTCAAAAAGTAATTGAGAAAAGACGAGAATCTGAGTTACGAACACACGAAACATTTAAAGATTTGTTTCAAAGCATTTGACAATGTGAACAGAAACCAAATATGGACTATAATGGAAAGCAATAGACATCCCTGCAAACTGGTAAAGACCTAAATAACGGGTGTAGAAAGAATATAAAATTGTTAACAACTAAAGAAACTTTAATATACAAACCAGTACGGTGGCAGTGCCCAAAATCATCCACTATTATTAATGGTTATATTAATGACATTATCCTAAACTGGAAGCATTACACACAAAAAAATTAAAACATCAAAAGACACCAAGTTAAATGTTTTACTCTATGCATGTGATGTCTTTACATTGCAAGAAAAAGAAGTCGAATTACAAACGTGCACTGAACCACCTCAGTTGCCTTTGTAAACAACACGATATTGAGACTTATAATACCAAGGTTAAAGTGATGTCTTTCTGGAACAAAAATGGGGCTCGATTAAAAATCATTGTATATAATGTGATTTTAGAATAAATACCGTTCTTCACTTAGTTTGGCTGTCTAATTGGCCTAGACAGTAATATAGATCGAGTTGTACAACCCGCTAGATCCGGAAATATATGTGGCACTAAGCATAATGTATTTAAAAATAAAACCAGACGACAAACGAGAGTAAAACTTCATGAAACTATGGCTCTCCCAGCACTTCTTCTTGTCTTCAAGGCAGTGAACCTAGAAAAAGAATTTTAGGTTAAATACAGATTTTTAAGAAGAACAAAAGACTACTCACGGAAAGATTTCTAAAAACAACGAAGCACTGGGACAGGAACTAAAAGTAGAAGTTGTTGAATGCAGAATAACCAAATCAGCGGAAAAATGCTCCTTTCGGAGCACAAAAAATGTTAATATATTTCTGTTCATTTAAAATTCTCTGACTTGAAGTGGGGATACCGGCTGCCTCATTCTACCTACCTTCCTTAACAGCTTTAAATTATTTCTAAAATTTTGGCATTTGAACATATCAGCGCTTTTTTAACAGGCTACTCACCTCGAATTTCCACAAGCTTTCCTAACTGTAACACACTCACACCCACTAATCCATCGCTGAAGTCGCTCGAACCCATCCTCTCCGGTTGTCCTTTCTCACTCATTCAGTGCAACTGATTGTCATTTCGAGTCTGTTATTGTGTCTCTCTGTCACTGTCTCCTGTGTCACGGGCACAGTAACCTTCGTTATGCTCTACTCTCACTGTCACTTTCTCCCACTGACTTTCTCCTACTGCCAATATCTCATTGCTTCCTTCTCGCTGCTGCTGACCTCACTGTCACTATCTCTCTCTCTTTCTTGTTGTCATTCTCATACATCCGGTCTCTCACTATCAGTGGCTCTTACCCACTTCCACTTTCTCTCTTTATTCCTCCTATCCCGGCGCTATATCCTTCACTCTTCTATCACTGCTATGTCACTGTAAGTTATGCTCAGCTACCATGGTGAGCCTCTATTTCTCTCACACTGCCAGTGTCTCCTTCGTTATTTCTATAATAGAACCACTGTCTGCTACCTTAAACTGTTTATTACTTTTCCATCTCCTTGCCATTACCACTGTCTTATTCTCTTTCAGCATTAAAAAAGCGGTAATATATGAGCATGACAAAATTTTTGAGAAAATTTTAAACGTGCTATGGAAGGTGGAAGGAGACAGCTGGTACCTCACTTCAGTCAGTGTTTTGAAATAAATAGCAAAATATCCCAATTTTTGTGCTCGGATAGAAGTATTCTTCCATTGGCTTCCTTCCTTTCTCTGCTACAGCACCGCAGTAACTCATATGAAAAGAACTGTATTGGCCAGAAAAATGGTATAGACCAGACTCTTCGTGCAAAAATGTTTTGAGTATGCTTCCGTACCACAGGATGGATTTCCAACATGATAGCGGAGACACTGTGCAGCGTATTTCTCCGTGTTACGTCACTACATTTTCGACTAATATTGGATTTTACGTGCGTAATTTATGTGTATCAGAAGGGCAACTTTGAATCACCATATCTCGCAGACGGGTAAAGATATGAAGAAAATTTTCAAACTTTTTCGGCAGCGGGATCTTAGGAATACATCGTTAAAATTACAACACATGCTGTGCTTAAGCGTCTAGGAATACGCGGCTAGGTTTTCGTACCAAAAAAAAAATTTGGGGTCGGGGGCGTTTCTCAATAATGGATGAAGCTTTTTTAAAACGAGGAGATGGTTCTTCTCGATAAATTAAGTTTTGTCTCGTACCGAATTTTATGTGTAGATTTAGGTCATATTTGAACCACTTCATCCTGAAAACGGATGAAAATATCAAAGAAATTTTCAAGGCTGATCTAGAACGGGATCTTAGGATTATATAGTACAAATTTCGGCGTTCGCTTTGCACAACCGTCTTGGAATCCACTGCTGGGTTTTGGTCCTCTAATGACGGCTAAAACGTAGCAAAAATACCCTTTCGCTTGGTGTTTTCCAAGATAGTGCTCGTGAACTAATGGTGTCTCCATAAGTATCATCGCATATTATTTGCACCAATTGCCTAAACAGGAGGAAGTGTGTAATATTCAGATCTTAACCCAATACTGTAGAAGAGTGACACTAAGAGCGTTCTTCTGTTGAGTGCACAAATGAGCTCTAGCTCATGAGCTATACAAAACATTTCACTAACAGAACCCGAGTTATGAGCATGGGCGATTCCTGTTTCTATGCGCGACGTTTAGGAACATATTGGCAAGCATGATGTCGCATGCACACCGATATGACAACACCTGGTACGAATAAGTACAAAGAATGAACTGTAAATGAGTTTCCAAACCAGCCTTAGCCTGTAGACCGGAAGGAAGAAGGCATGTTGGAAGACTTAAGAAGACATGGACAGGCAATTCAGAGAACTGAACCGGCCTAATACCTAATTATGAAGTGCAGATGGAGAAGATGATGATGATTAATAAGAAGGAGCATCCAAAGAAGATATTATGGCAATCTTTCTGCGGTTCTGCATCTAGTAAGCCTTCCAAATGGTTCAAATGGCTCAGAGCACTATGCGACTTAACTTCTGAGGTCATCAGTCCCCTAGAACTTAGAACTACTTAAACCTAACTAACCTAAGGACATAACACACATCCATGCCCGAGGCAGAATTCGAACCTGCGACTGTAGCGGTCACGCGATTCCAGAGTGTAGCGCCTAGAACCGTTCGGCCACTCCGGCCGTCTAAGCCTTCCAGAATAGTCTTTTAAGGAATAGTATTTATACACTGAATAGAGGTAGGATAAAGTATATTGAAGTGGACCATTATTTGTGATATAAGTTTCTGGTCGGAAAAGTTTTCGCTGTTTACTTTAGTGCAATTTTCCCAAATCTGTTTACAATCGGCCGTTTTTTTGTCAAACATGTGTGTAACTCGCCCTTCAGTTTCTAACGCCACAGCAACCAGGCTGCGACCACGAGCTCGCCGGCCTTCTGGTAAGCGCCAGGACAAATTCGTGTGCTCAGGCTGCGGCGGTATCCTGCTTTAGCTAACAAGAACGGCTTAGCCAGACGGTGAGAAATACAGCGGCTGCAGCGGTAAGCTTTCGGATGGCGCCTTATGCTCCTGACCTCGTGGCGCTACGCTGCCGCCATTCCTCCTGCGTCTTCGCGTCCACCCACGCTCCATCCATCTGCCTCCAAGAACGTAGGGTGAATGCTGTAGAAGGGTATGAGATAGAACCCAGGCAATTCCTTTTATTTCCCTAAATTTTCGTGTCTTACACAGTTAAGAAAATAGACAGTCGCCATCAGCGGCGCGAGAAGTATGACCGACTTTCGTGGATAAGTAGTTAGACTGTTGTCACATACGTCACACTAAGAAATAAACTTTTCAACTGTGTGTGAATTCCTAAGGCACCAAACTGCTGAGGTCATCGGTACCCAGTCTTACACACTACTTAAACTAACTTATGCTAAGAACAACACACACACACCCATGTCCCTCCGGCGGGATGGGCTGCGCAATCCGTAACCTAGCGCCCTAAACCACGCAGCCACTCCGCTGGCGCGAAATAAACAGACAAGTTCCATTTAGGAAAAGATACAGGTGTAACAAATAAAACAAGAATTAGTTGTTTTCTACATTGGCTACTTACGTTTCACAAAAATTGTATATTATCTCGGAGTTCTAACGCTTAATGAGAGACTGTAGTCTCTTGACATAAATAGTAGGCACACAGGTTAAATTTGATTGAAATCTCAAACAACACAAGAGTCCCGAACGTACTCAGTGTTCCATGAAATTTTGTGAGAACGCATCATACCCTGAATTTCACTCAGTAAAACCTTTTGTGAAAATATTTGTTCATTTGTGACAAACACGAAAAATCAAAGTTCTATCCCAGATTTCTTGTATCTTTTTCAAAGTGCAACAGCTACAAGGCTAATTCACCGCTTCTCCTTTAGAATCGATCTGCACCGACTAAAAAGAGCTGCCTATACCGAGAGCGACAACTGGTCTCACTCGTCGAATCTTACATAGAACCACCCGCGACCGACCATACGGAATGCTCGTATCGAACTGGGTGCCTCTACTTACACATTTTATGCATCACACGTGTTTGTTACCATAATATATTTAGTTATTTTTGACGTTCCATACATATATAAAGGATGGTCCATTGATAGTGACCGGACCAAATATCACAAGACATAAGAGTCAAAAACTACAAAGAACGAAACTCGTCTAGCTTGAATGGAGAAACCAGATCGCGCTTTGGTCGGCTAGATGGCGCTGCCATAGGTCATACGGATATCAACTGCGTTTTTTTAAAATAGGAACCCTCATTTTTTATTACATACTGGTATAGTACGTAAAGAATTATGAATGATTTACTGGAACACTTTCTTCACTTTGTGATAGATGGCACTGTAATAGTCACAAACGTATAAGTACGTAGTATCACGTAATATTCCGCTAGTGCGGACGGTATTTGCTTCGCGATACATTACCCGTGTTAAAATGGACCGTTTACCAATTGCGGAAAAGGTCGATATCGTGTTGATGTATGGCCATTGTGATCAAAATGTCCGACGGGCGTGTGCTATGTATGCTGCTCGGTATCCTGGACGATATCATCCAAGTGTCCGGACCCTTGGCCGGAGAGTTACGTTACTTAAGGAAACAGGAAGTGTTCAGCCACATGTGAAACGTCAACCACGACCTGCAACAAATGATGATGCCCAAGTAGGAGTTTTAGCTGCTGTCACGGCTAATCCGCACATCAGTAGCAGAGAAATTGCTCGAGAATCGGGAATCTCAAAAACGTCGTGTTGGCAATGCTACATCAACATCAATTGCACCCGTACCATATTTCTGTGCACCAGGAATTGCATGGCGACGACTTTGAACGTCGTGTACAGTTCTGCCACTGGACACAAGAGAAATTACGGGACAATGACAGATTTTTTGCAGGCGCTCTATTTAACGACGAAGCGTCATTCATCAACAGCGGTAACGTGAACGGTATAATATGCACTATTGGGCAACGGAAAATCCACGATGGCTGCGACAAGTGGAGCATTAGCGACCTTGGTGGGTTAATGTAAGGTGCCGCGTTATTGAGGAAGAAGAATAATAGGCCCTCATTTTATCGATGGCAGTCTAAATTATGCAGTGTATGCTGATTTCCTGCGTAATGTTCTACCGATGTTACTACAAGATGTTTCACTGCATGACAGAATGGCGATGTACTTCCAACATGATGGATGTCCGGATCATAGCTCGCGTGCGGTTGAAGCAGTATTGAATAGCATATTTCATGACAGGTGGATTGGTCGTCGAAGCACCATACCATGGCCCGCAGGTTCACAGGATCTGACATCCCCGGATTTATTTCTCTGTGGAATGTTGATGGATATTTGCCATCGTGATCCACCGACAACGCCTGACAACATGCGTCAGCGCATTGTCAAAGCATGTGCGAACATTGCGGAAGGCGAACTACTCGCTGTTGAGAGGAATGTCGTTACACGTATTGCCAAATGCATTGAGGTTGACGGACATCATTTTGAGCATTTATTGCATTAATTTAGTATTTACAGGTAGTCACGCTGTGACAGCTTACGTTCTCAGAAATGATAAGTTCACAAACGTACAGTCGTGGACAAAACGAGCGAGACCCCTCCCCTTTTCGTTATGCTGACCCGCACAGCCTTAAAATCTGCTACACAGCATAACAGGCAAGGCGACGAAGTGCTGCCAACATACATACTATGCACAGGCGTGAAACTGAAAAAATATCCGAACTTTGTCAGACTGTTTTCAGTCATGTATAAGACTATATTAATGGTGATTAGTGTGTTAAACACAACACGTAAATATAAGATATAAATGAAAGAAGAAACGCTAATTAGCTTGAATTGTAATAAAAAAAATTAATTTCAGCTTATCGAAATAACGTAACTGTTTTAATAGGAGAAGGTACTCCAGATCGTAACGAATTAGCAAAATATTATGCGCATTCGGCCGCGAAACGGTCTGTGTCAACGTTGAGACCAATCATACTGGATTACCGTTGCTGACCTACCAAGAAAGTGTACAAATTTAGCAATGCGTGAAGATTCATAACGAAATTCAGTTAAAAATCATTCAGTGTCACACTTAAGTCAATAAAATTATTGACAGAAGCGGAAAAAGTAGGCAGTAACAAGTATGAAACTCTACAAGAGTTTCATATTGACATCCACAGGGCCCCAGTACAGAATAAGGGTAGCACTAAAACGTTTCGGGGGCTCAAGAATTTCTTGAAATTTCTTTACTGATAGTCTATCTGCCTCCATCGAGATTAGAACCGAAAACAAACCGGACCTCCTATACAGTAGCAAACACCTTTCACTACACTAGCAGACAACCCAGGCAAACAGCCCTCTATTTTACCCCAGACATGAGTAAGCCGGCAATTTCGCAATGAAAATGGCAATAACAAAATAGTGTTATTAGCGAGTAAATTTAGTAGGATAATTCAGCACTACTCCAGGAAATAAACGGCGACATAGCTGCCAAACGTATTATACAATGTTTCTAAGTCTCCATTAGACTGGCCAGAGTCAGAAAATGTTCATCAGCCGAAGTGTTTCTAGCTGACAATGAGAATGCTCGCACTTCTAAAACGCGGTGGCATTAATACTGGGATCTGAATTACCATGTGTGTAGACAAATAGATTTTATTTGCATTCCTATAAACGTGATTTGGATCGAAGGCTACGAGTAATTTGCTAATGTATCGCCTGCAACTAGAACATTTCGAATAAAGAGTAGGGGGAATTATTTATGTGGCCCTCATCTTTAGTGACTGTCGTAGCTATTTTCGTGGTTAGGATTTCGTCACCTAAATCGCTAAAACTGTTACCTAACTAGTCTCACTTTCTTGAACGTTTATCTGTCTACCCATCCCATAAACCCGTTTACCTCGAGTACGGGTAGACATAATAAGCGGAAATGTATCGCATTTCCTTCGGTACACGTTCCCTCGGTGGTGAAAAAAGGTGAACTTCTATGTCAACGAAATCTAAAGATACGGCCGTTTATGTAAAGAAAAGTAACACGAAAGGACAAAAAATGGCTCTAAGAACTATGCGACCAATGACACTTTATTTCAGTATCAATTTAACGCACCTAGGTGTTTGTCTATGGCTGAAAATAATGAACAAAAAATAAATAAACAGCAAACAACTTCGATGTTCAAATCAAATGTAACTCACATGTCGCAATTACAACATAACTTCGTTGTTACAACTAAATGACTACATCTACAGGATTTCTTTGCAATCCAGACTTACTTGCCTGGCAGTGGGTTCGTCGAACCACCTTCGGACTATTTCTCTATCGTCCCATTCTTTAACAGCGTGCAGGAAAAAGGACCACTTAAATATTTTCTTACGAGCCCTGAATTACATTATTACTGTGGTCATTTCGTCCTGTGCTAGTTCCCGAGGAAATAATGTTTTGGCATTCAGAACAGATGTTGGTGATTCGAATTTCGGAAAACATCTCGCGGCAACGAAAAACGCTTTTGTTTTCATGGATGTCACCCCAACTAGCTTATTAAATCCGGGACACCCTCTCCCCTATTTCCTGACATTACAAATCGTGCTACCGTTCTTTGGACGTTTTTGGCGTGCGCCGTCAGTCACGTCTGTCAAGGATCCCATACCGCGCAGGAATACTAGAGCAGTGGACGGACAAACGTAGTGTAGGCAGTGTTTCAGTAGACATGTTGCGCATTTTTAGTGTGCGGCCAATGAAACGCAGTCTTTTGTTTGCCTTCCTCACAAAGGATGTTTGCGATCGTTCCAGTTTAAGTTTTACTGGGTACTGAGACGAACTGACAGTATTTCGACGTGTGTTTTGTTATGTAACTGAAAGTTAATTATTGTTACTGGACGCAGCTTTCGTGTTTAATGTATTCCTCATTCAACAGTGTACACTCCTCGTTCACCACACGTACTGTTTCAAAGTATTAAATTGTTACTGATGTTACCAAGTTGCAGTGGTCATCTATCTAAAGTTGCCGTTTTGAAACAAAGGAAAATATTATACCGAAATATGGCAACTAAGAAGCGGACTATCCAAATAAACAAACATTTCTGGTTGTAGTCGTTGCAGTAGGTCTACTACACAGTAACGTAAATTAGGAGCAAAGTCCACTAGTAGATCGTTATCAGGAAAACCAGCCCTCATAATGCAAACTGCCACTACATGAACGAAAGTTTCCAAACATGTCAATAGGTAGTCGAGGAATGTGGACGCATTCTGTCTACTGAATCGCAACACACGCCACTAACAAGGGGACCCGCCAAGTGTCCTACCCCGATCTTGCTGAAACTTCGCTCAGTGAAAGAGGGGACAAAATAAGCGAACACGTTCACGGATTCTGAGAAAACGACGGTCAAAATTTTCAATGTGCTGTTGCTATAGTGTAAATACCTTTTAGCATGTAAGGATTCAATTGAAGTGGTGGCTCAGCGGCTACCGTCGCGACTTCAGAACTTTTCCCTGTGAGTTCGAAACCCGGTTGTCCTCCCCCCCCCTCCCCCCACTCTCTGAATTATCTACGAATGCTTATTCCAATTTATGTTGAAACAATGTTGTCGGTACTCGTCAACTAATTTACTGTGTAATGAGAGAAGGTAAAAATATAAACGAATGAGAAAATGATGTGAAATATTTGTGAATGTCCTTGCAACTTTACAGACCGTAAGGAGGTTCAAAAATATTTCACATTGTTTTCTCATTCGTTTATTTTCTTTTTAATTCATAAATTACACAGAAAGTCAACTGACGAACAACGACAACATTATTTCAACATAAACTGGGAAAAACATTCGTAGATAATTCTGATAGAGAGGGAGGAAAAAAAAATAATAAAAAAACCAGTATGGTCTCAAACTCTAGAATCAAAGTTACGAAGGAACGACGGTAGCCGCTGAGCCACTGCTTCAATTGCAATCTCGGGCGCCAAAGGTGTCTACACTGCAGCAGCAGCGCGTTGATAACTTTGACCGCCGTTTTCTCGAAAACGGCCGAGTGTCTGCAGATAAGCTGAAACACATGTTCGCTTATTTTGTCCTTTCCTTCACTGAGCAAAGTTTCCGGACAATCAGCGTATGACACCTGGCGAGTTCCCCTCGTTAGTCGAATCGTTTCTGAAGCCCGGCGAGAACTATGTATGCCTCTGAGTAAACTGCGCCACTTGGAAACACGGCGAGCGAGGATACACACGTTTTCCTTCTTATCAGGCAACCTTCCACAGCTAAAATTCACGGAGTGTTCTTTAGGTTGCCTCAGATATTTCAGAAATGTTTCTTGCGTTAGGCCTGCCGTATATGCAAAACGTAAACATTTCATTTCATCTAATATTTATCAGGATAAGACATGACAAGAGCGGACCAGTCCCTTCTGAGAAAAATTACAGATTCTAAGTTGCTCCACTATGTAATGACACGGGTACGGGCTTGTGATCTCTCGTTCATGCCATCGATTTCCGTACTTGGCCATTGCGTTGTGGCTGCAGTTATGGAGGGGGCAGTCTGTTCCCTACTAGCGCTGTTTTCGCACCAGATATTTAGTCAACGCTAAATGGCCCATCTGGCTGAGGCAGAGAAGGGCGCTATAATAGCACTTCTTGCAGAGGGATTTTCAAATGGCTATATAACAAGAACTATGGGTCTTTCAAGTTGACGGTAGCCAGGTGCATTACACGAAAGAAAGAGTGTGGTAACCTAAATGGAAGGCCTCATGGCCGCCGCCTCAAAACAACAGCAACTCAGGATCGGCAGATACGCCGTTTCAGTGAGAACCACACATTTGTCAACGCACGACGAATTCAGCAGACTTTGGGTCTCAATGTTAGCAGTAAGACCGTCACTCGTCACTTAAGGGAAGGTGGACTGAGAGCAAGAAACGCTGCTGTGAAAGAGACATTGACTGTTTCCCACAGAGAAGACCGCCTTCCCTCTGCTGCTGAAAATGTCCACAAACCTCTCCAGTTTTGGAGGCGAGTGATTTTCACGGACGAAAAAGTTTTCTCGACGGCATCAACCGGAAGAGTACTTGTTTACCGGCCAAAAGGTGCTAGGTATAATCCAAAATATATTTACAGTTGCCGAAGGGGTGGCAGGGAGTCGCTAACGGTATGGGCATGGATATCGACCGAAAGGTGTGGGCTCCTGTGGGAAGTGGAAGGAAGGCTCGATGCGCGCAGCTACATATCAATTCTGGAGAACGTGTTGTTGCCTTTTGTGACAGCAAAATTTGGCGATGATCAGATCATGTTCTAAAAAGATCGCTCGCCTATTCATATGGCACGTGTGGTTAAGAGGTGGTTCGACGACCATAGTAATATTACTGTAGTGGAATGGCCACCTAAAGGAGCTGATATAATTCCCATTGAAAATATTTGGGCAAAAAGTGTCAGGGTAATACGGTAATAGGGACATGCACCGTCGACTCACCGGCAGCTTTCGATGTGATTCATGACGCTTGGAATGAGTAACTTGAATCTCCTAGTTATGTGGCCAGAGTTGTGGTCTCAATGCCCAACAGACTTCGAGCCGTTGTGGAATCCGAAGGAGGCTATACGCGATACTAAGCAGCATCAGCAGAGGTGGTTTTTTTTCAGCCCTTAACCAATCAGCTGCAACAGATGTTCCAATTTTTTTTTTTACAGATGTATATTTCATATAATTTTAAGGAAACGCAGTAAGTGGAATCTGGACAAACAAATTAATTCACAACAAGATATGTAATATTTAATTTGCTGAGAGAAGAAATACTCACGTTCTATATTCAAGCAGTCTAAAAAAAATACATGACACACGTGTATATGCAAGAAGGGTAAAAATCAATTCAGCACAGATGAAAAATATTGAGGAGAAGCTCGCCGATGAAGGCGTAATTGGAGAGCGAAGGTGGGGCTAGAAGGGGATGTAAGGAGGCCCGAAAGAGAAGAGACGAATCAAATACCCAATAGACTTCGAGTCGTCGCAGCAGAGGGTGGTCGGCATATGCGATTCGGAGCAACAGTAGAAGAATAGTTTTATTTACTGATTTTTGAGGCTTTCTTTTGTGAAGCTAAACAGTACTGCTTCATGAGACCCAATATTTGTCCACATGTGGCTAAACATCAGAGGTGTAAAAAATTTTGAGATGTCCCGAACTGCACTGGAACAGTAACGTGTTTTAGACAAGGAGATGATTTTTAGTTCATTTCATTTTAACCATTCACAGCACACTTTGAGACCCTAATCTATAATTTCATTTTATTATTATGTAACTTTTCTTCACTGAAAGTGAACGGCAATAAGTTTCAAGATATAAAGAATAACAAGAAGTTTTTAATTTGTGTAATACTTCAGTCCGGAACCGCGCTGCTGCTACGGTCGCAGGTTCGAATCCTGCCTCGGGCATGACTGTGTGTGATGTCCTTAGGTTAGTTAAGTAGTTCTAAGTCTAGGGAACTGGTGACCTCAGATAAGTCCCATAGTGCTTAGAGCCATTTTGTCGAAGAGCGTATTTAACAGTTAATATTTTCAACAAATCTGCAGTTATAGGACATATTAAGAAGCAAGTCAAAAGTAGCATTGCGGAAAGATAAGGCTTGTCTCTAAAGGGTGACGACGGTCAAATAGCAAATACAAAACTATGGGTAACAACTACCGTTGATGGTGAGGAGCCATAATCGTTATGCCACTATTCTGTAATTGTATTTCGGAAGTTTATCGTTGATCCTAGGACTGAAACCGATACTCTGTTTTACGTAAAGAATATAACCTTAGAAAATTTACGTAGCAGCGCAGAATATTAATACACAGTATATAAATCAGGAACCTAATCCCACTACCATTAATTTTATTCTCACGGATGGCATTTAGACAGTAAATAACAAGAGGAATAACAAAACTCTCAGAATCAATACAGAGAATTCAAGTGTCCAGTGGATTCAAAAGTTTGCTATAATAGCGAATAATTGCTTTCTCTGACTCCTTCGTGCCTACGTTTTCTCAGTCAGACAATATTTGAAACTAGGACTAGTAAGGTAAAACATTTTTCCTCAAACATTCAGATTGGAAGTCGAAGAGCAAGTTACATAAATTACGATGACAACAAACATTTTTCAAGTAGACTGGTCACTGTAGGCATCCAACACTTTTATTGTGTGTTATATGTGCAGTATGTAAGCTGGCAACGCCACCAACACACAATACCACTAAGCTGTGAAACAACTGTAGCTAAACAGAGTATCCTCGTTGTCCATGTGATGGATAAGACGACCAATATGCAACGTAAATGTCAATGTAAGCAGCAATTTGTTTTGGAACGTGCTTCCTGAACCAAATTACATACATTTCCTACGTCTTCAGGGCGAATCATGTAGCAAATGTAATTTAAAGGACATAAAATATCGAGTGGATTTACAAACAAAATTATGAACCACTCAAGAACGTAAATCGATGGTCCCATAGTTGTCAGACGTATTCTACGGTGTTCCCATTGTCCATTACACTAGCAGCAGGAAGAAAACATTCGCTCAGCTGATGTGCTAGGATAGCTGGCGCTGTGGAAGCTCGCGCTTCGAAGACGCCACAGCATTGTCTGCCACCACTTCGTGGGAAACGAAATACCTCAAGTATAATCCAATGCGTTGTATTCGCATATCTGTGACTATGATTTGGCGCTAAAGTGTGGTTATGGATAGTACGTATGCTCAGATTGAGAATCTAACATCAAGAATAAAGACAGTGGGAAATGAATTAGGCGTCCTTCCTCTTCCGTAACATCAAATATATTTCACTTATTCTATCTTAAATGAACTACGCAGAAAATCATTCACAAGGAATGAACAACTTTTTAGCAACACCAGATGATATTAACAGCTTGCCGGCGCGGGTTAGCCGTGCGTTCAACGGCGTCATATCGCGGACCGCGCGGCTGCTTACTCCATCAGTTCGAATCCTTCCCCGGGTATGGATATGTGTTTGGTTAGCTAGGTTTCAGTAGTTGTGGGGCTAGGAGACTGACGGATATGTGTTTGGTTAGCTAGGTTTCAGTAGTTGTGGGGCTAGGAGACTGACTACCTAAGCAATTTTGTCGCATAGTTCTTAGAGCCATTCTTTGACCTTTCGTTTAAGTTTTCTTTACATAAACGGTCATATTTTTAGATTGCGTTGACATAGAAGTTCACTTTTTTACACCACCAAGGGACCGTATATCGCAGGAAGTGCGATATATTTCCGCTTATTATGCCTACCCGTACTTGAGGTAAACTGGTTTTAAGGGTTGGGTAGACAGATAGACGGTTTAGAAAATGAGACTAGTAGGGTTCCATTTTTACCGATTTAAGTGACGAAATCCTAACCACGAAAATAGCTACGACAGTTATTGAAGATGAGGGCTGCATAAATAATTCCCCCTTTATTCGACATGTCCTATTTGCAGTCGTTGAATCAGCATATTAATCGTAGCTAAGCTTTCGATCCAAATCACGTTTACAGGAATGCAAATAAAATCCATTTGCCGATACACGTGGTAATTCTGATCCCAGTATTAATGCCACCACGTTTTAGAAGTGCGAGCATTCCCATTGCTAGCTATCTTAAGAAACACTTGGGCTAATGAACGTTTTCTGGCTCTGGCGAGTCTAATGGAGAACTCTAAACATTGTAGAATACGTTTGGCAGCTATGTCGCCGTTTATTTCCTGGGGTGGTGCAGAATTACCTACTAAATTTACTCGCTAATAACAGTATTTTGTTATTTCGATAAACTTCCTGAATGATTGTCACATAAGCGTTGACATAAAGGTAGAAAATTCATGTTTTTGAGTCCAGAAAGCTTTATGCAACAGAAACTGCTGATCATTTTGCCATTTTCATTGCGAAATTGTCGGCTTATTCATGTCTGGGGTAATAATAGAGGGTTGTTGGCCTGGGTTGTCTGCTAGGGTAGTGAAAGGTGTTTGCTACTGCAAGGGAGTTCTTTTTTAATTTTCGGTGCTAATCTCGATGGAGGCAGATTAGACTATCAGTAAAGCAATTTCAAGAAATTCTTGAGCCCCCGATACGTTTTATTGCTACCTTTATTCTGTACTGGCACCCTGTGGATGTCAATATGAGACTCTTCTAGAGTTTCATACTTGTTACTGCCTGCTTTTTCCGCTTCTGTCAATAATTTAATTGACTTAAGTGTGGCACTGAATGATTTTTAACTGAATTTCTTTATGAATCTTCACGCATTGCTAAATTTGCACACTTTCTTGGTAGGTTAGCAACGGTAATCCTGTATGACTGGTGTGAACGTTGACACAGACCGTTTCGCAGCCGAATGCGCATAATATTTTGCTAATTCGTAATGATCTGAGGTACCTTGTCTTACTAAAACAGTTATGTTATCTCGATAAGCTGAAATTCTATTTTGTTAGTGCAGTTCATACTAATTAGCGTTTCTTCTTTCGTTTATATCTTATATTTACCATTAACATAGCCTTACACACGAATGAAAACAGTCTGACAAATTTCGGATAATTTTTTCAATTTCACGCCTATGCATAGTATGTTGGCAGCACTTCGTCGCCTTGCCTGTTATGCTGTGTAGCAGACTTTAAAGCTGAGCGGATCAGCATAACGAAAAGGCGAAGGGTCTCGCTCGTTTTGTCCACGACTGTACATGTATCACATTGGAGCAACCGAAATAAAATGTTCAAACGTACCTACGTTCTGTATTACAATTTAAAAAAACCTACCTGTTACCAACTGTTCGTCTAAAATTGTGAGCCGTATGTTTGTGACTATTACAGCGCCATCTATCACAAAGCGAAAAAAGTGGGCCAAATAAAATATTCATATTTCTTTACGTACTACACGAATATGTAATAATAAATGGCGGTTCGTGTTTTAAAAAACGCAGTTGATAACCTTTTGACCGATGGCAGCGCCATCTAGCGGGCCAACCATAGCGCCATCTGGTTTCCCCCTTCAAGCTAGACAAGTTTCGTTCTTTGTAGTTATTTCGTTTGACGCTTATGTCGTGAGATATTTGGCCATATCACGATCAGTGGATCACCCTCTGTATATATATATATATATATATATATATATATATATATATATATATATATATATATATATATATATGACTGTGTATATCGAACGTAAAAAATAGATATACATATATAAAATCAGTATTGCACCCAACACAATAACGCAAAATTCCTATCGAGTCAAAAAAGAAGGACACACGCCGACGGAATTATCCGAATGCGACGTGAAAGTCGGTAAACGTGATGTGCATTTACAGACATACAGATGATTACAATTTCAGAAAAAATGAATTATTTTGAATTATTTATTCAAGAGAAAGAGCTTTACAAATGAGCAAGCCAGTGACACGTTGGTCCACCTTTTTCCATTATCCAAGCAATTATTCGCCTTAGCCTTGACTGATGGAGTGGTTGCATGAGTGATATGGTGCCTCTTTCTATCCAACTGACACGGTAGATCATCAAAATCCCGAACTGGGTGGAAGGCCTGGCCCATAATGTTCCAGATGTTCTCAGTTGGGGAGACCCGGCGACCTTGCTCAAGGTAGGGTTCGGGAAGCACAAGGACAAGCAGTAGAAAGAAACTCTCGCCATCTGAAATTTAAGGGTAGCTTGCCACGAAAGGCAAAAAAAGGGGCGTAGAACATCGTAGACGTACCGCTACGCTGTAAAAGTACCGCGGATGACAATCGAAGGGTTCCCGACCTTCCCTCCTCGTTGTATGGCGGGCAACAGTCAGGTTCGTATCCCACCGCCGTGTGGGGCATCTCCAGACGAATCTTCACCGTGGGATCTCAGTATCTTCAGTTATAAGTCCCACTTCTAACTGACCCCGATGACCAGCGAAGATGTGTCTGGAGACGACCTGGCCAGTGGTGGAATGCCAACCAAATTGTCGCCCAATATCTAGGAATGACGATCTGGGGCGCTGTCCTACGACCTGCTTCGTTGCCCTTCATGCCAAGCTATCTTGGATTTACATATCAAGAAGACAAAGCCCGCCTGCACACGACGACAGTTCCTACTGCCTGTCTTCGTGCTGGGCAAACACTTCCTTGGCCATCAATGACACTGAATCTTTTTCTAATTGGGAACGTTTGGAGTATTATTGGCAGGACCATCACACCATTTCGGGATTTGGACGATGTAGACACGATATCCCTCAGAAAGACAGTCAACAAATCTGTCAATGAATGCCAGACGAAGAAATTACTTGCATAAGAGCAAGAGGTGGATCAACGCGTTATTCCGTTGTTCAGTGTTTGGAGGCCTTTCTCTTGAATAAATTATCAATTTTTTTCTGAATCTGTATTCATTGTTTGTCTGTAAATATACCTCACTTTCACCTATTTCTGTCCGATTCGGGTAGTTTCTTCGTAGTGCTTTGTTTTTTTTTTTTTTCCTCTTGGAGTGTGTAATTGCGCAAAATGTCCAGTTGATATACTTCAAGATAGTCTTCAAATATTTATTTATTTATTTATCCATTAATTTCATTTGGTAGGGTTAGAGCTTCAGTCACTCTTTTACATCCAACCATATACAGGGTTATTACAAATGATTGAAGCGATTTCATTGCTCTGCAATAACTTTATTATTTGAGATATTCTCACAATGCTTTGCACACACATACAAAAACTCAAAAAGTTTTTTTAGGCGTTCACAAATGTTCGATATGTGCCCCTTTAGTGATTCGGCAGACATCAAGCCGATAATCAAGTTCCTCCCACACTCGGCGCAGCATGTCCCCATCAATCAGTTCGAAAGCATCGTTGCTGCGAGCTCGCAGTTCTGGCACGTTTCTTGGTAAAGGAGGTTTAAGCACTGAATCTTTCACATAACCCCACAGAAAGAAATCGCATGGTGTTAAGTCGGGAGAGCGTTGAGGCCATGACATGAATTGCTGATCATGATCTCCACCACGACCGATCCATCGGTTTTCCAATCTCCTGCTTAAGAAATGCCGAACATCATGATGGAAGTGCGGTGGAGCCCATCCTGTTGAAAGTTGAAGTCGGTGCTGTCGGTCTCCAGTTGTGGCATGAGCCAATTTTCCAGCATGTCCAGATACACGTGTCCTGTAACGTTTTTTTCGCAGTAGAAAAAGGGACCGTAAACTTTAAACCGTGAGATTGCACAAAACACGTTAACTTTTGGTGAACTGCGAATTTGCTGCACCAATGCGTGATGATTCTCTACCGCCCAGATTCGCACATTGTGTCTGTTCACTTCACCATTAAGAAAAAATGTTGCTTCATCACTGAAAACAAGTTTGGCACTGAGCACATCCTCTTCCATGAGCTGTTGCAACCGCGCCGAAAATTCAAAGCGTTTGACTTTGTCATGGGGTATCAGGGCTTGTAGCAATTGTAAACGGTAGGGCTTCTGCTTTAGCCTTTTCCGTAAGATTTTCCAAACCGTCGGCTGTGGTACGTTTAGCTCCCTGCGTGCTTTATTATTCGTCGACTTCCGCGGGCTACGCGTGAAACTTGCCCGCACGCGTTCAACCGTTTCTTCGCTCACTGCAGGCCGACCCGTTGATTTCCCCTTACAGAGGCATCCAGAAACTTTAAACTGCGCATACCATCGCCGAATGGAGTTATCAGTTGATGAATCTTTGTTGAACTTCGTCCTGAAGCGTCGTTGCACTGTTATGACTGACTGATGTGAGTGCATTTCAAGCACGACATACGCTTTCTCGGCTCCTGTCGCCATTTTGTCTCACTGCGCTCTCGAGCGCTCTGGCGACAGAAACCTGAAGTGCGGCTTCAGCCGAACAAAACTTTATGAGTTTTTCTACGTGTCTGTAGTGTGTCGTGACCATATGTCAATGAATGGAGCTACAGTGAATTTATGAAATCGCTTCTATCATTTGTAATAGCCCTTTATAAAGTGGTACTAGGATGTCTGGTGAGGTCAGGTACCCCGCAAAAGATAGAGACGGTGTTGAGGGTCGATTAACAGGGAGGTGATATATGGAGGCATAAAAACAGAGCTGACATAAATGAAGTTGCTCCGAGTGAAAGGTAGCACAGTCGTATTGATGCAGGGTGGTGATCAAGGCATACAAGATGCAGGTTGGTTTCGGTGGGGAAAATATGCTTAGCTCTACGAGATACCTCACCTAAGGCCGGCCGAAGTGCCCGAACGGTTCTAGGCGCTACAGTCTGGAACCGCGCGACCGCTACGGTCGCAGGTTCGAATCCTGCCTCGGGCATGGATGTGTGTCATGACGTTAGGTTAGTTAGGTTTTAGCAGTTCTAAGTCCAAGGGGACTGATGACCTCAGAAGTTAAGTCCCATAGTGCTCAGAGCCATTTGAACCATCGACCAGCATCCAGCGTCGCTCTCTCGAGCGGGCAGCAGTTGAAGCGAGGTTACGTTGTCAACAATCGACGGAGTAGAGCAACGTCAGGGTATCAGACTGGGGAACAGTACACCACTATTGGAGACATCGGCTGCTGGTCTGATTATCGAGAAACTGGATCGTGTCCGATTTTATGTCTCGGCACAGGCAGGGCTTCAGCCGGTGTGATTGTGCGCTCACTTCAGCCGCTATCGTTTCACGGTTCTCCGGTTTCTTGAAGCGGCCCTAGTCGGTCACATTGGTCTCCTTGCTAGCTGCATGACTCACAAGGGGAGACCACGATGTTTGGCATGCGGATTTACTGCAAACTTCTCACACTCGTAGTACTCCATGAGGGCAACAAAATGTGTAAGCAGTAGCGCGTACTTCTCAAGCGTTATTAAGAAAATCGCAAGATAATTTCAGTCGTCAAATATGTACGTGAGCGTGGCCGTTATTATCACGAAGCGGCGGCAGCCGAGTGGTTAGTGTCCAAAACCCGTAATCGTAAGTCGCTGGATCGAGTCCCGTTCGTCACTTTTTTCCAAACCCATACATATTCTTTACTATTTATATTACAATTGATATTACGGGAAAAATACGCGTAATCAGATGAACTTTTATTAAATTTACAATGTTATTTGGAAATTTACAAAGTTTTATTATCACAAATCATATAATATTCATAACTATCGACTAGTAAATGACCAACGAGGGGAGGGCCAGGATTGAACCGGGGTAGATTGGGGATCATTCGACGGTTAACTCGCATAGCGGTGAGACCTTGCTTATGTAGTAGGAAGAAATAACGTACATGCGAATAGTTCGTGAAGTATAAAACCTTATATCGTGACTAGAAAAATGGAAGTGGCGCCCGGTTCGTCAAGAACTGCGGACGGGGAATGTCATGAACATTCAATCCATAGTGTAGTTGCGAAACGTCGTTTGAGAGATGCGTTCGTATAATCTGAGAGTCTTCTTCAGGAAGCGGACGTCATTGATACAGAAGCATCAGCAACGATTTCTGCTGATGCAATGATGATTGGAGAAGAACTGTATCGGGCTATCATGGAAATGTTAGGAGAAAAAATACTTATCATTGACGAGGACCTTATTCATTTTGATGAAGTAGACAAAGAAGATCAATTCCGTGAAGTTGAATAAAATTCGTCCGACGATGAAGATTATGACCCAGCAGAAAAGGCGTCAAAAGGCGATTATGTTCCACCGGAGACCAAAATAAATGTTAAACTGGCGAAAGAACACCCCAAATGGAGTCTTCGAACTCTGCAGATAAAAGGGTCTAGAGGTTTGACAAGAAAAGACGAATTGATGACATAGGAAGAAAACATGAAATCTGGGAGATCAACGATCGATAAATATTCGGTAATTGATTCGTGGACCTATGACCGTTTCGTAGAGTCTCGCCAAAATTATCAGCAAGTAAATGTTCATATTTATCACTCTACATCTAATTTTCTATTTCATTAAGCGTCTTCAAAATTGTTCTTATTTAATCGAAAGAAAACGAGAAATTGCTTCTCGTGATGACGCTATTAAAATACACTCGATAATGCATGACCAATTATCAGCGCCTATATTTAAGGAAATGCTGTGTTATCCATGGTTTGCTTCCAAATTATCGGTTGAAAGACAGTCTTTTAAAAATGTTAACGAGGTTTGTTTTTCCACGGAAAACCTCAAAAGACCCTGCATATGTGGAAACACAGCATTTATTCAACGCAGCTGGTGCCGCTTAACTTTATGTTTTCCATGTTTATACGAAAAATACCATCCTGCAACTTATACTCGTAATGTTGAAAGCGTTTATTAGTTGTACATCTTTCGAAAGCTGTCTGTGGCAGTCAAAACGTGCAGGTAACAAGTACTTTCGGGCTCCTTCCAGGTATAAGGGATTTCTCAAATCACGGACAAGCAAACGTTTTCAGTATCATTTTATGCGTTTATATGGTGCTGAGACCTGGACATTGAGGAAGGAAGATGAAAGAAGATTGAAGGCACTACAGATGTGTTTATGCAGAAGACTGGAAAAACTGAAATGGGAAGACCGAGTAAGGAATGAAGAAATATTAAGAAGGGTTGGATAAGAAAGAAACATGCTGAAAGTCATCAGAAAGAGAAAACAGAACTGGATTGGACATTGTTTGAGGAAGGACTGTTTATTGAAGGAAGGAATAGAAGGAATGGTGGAGGGAAAAAGAGGAAGAGGAAAAAGAAGATATAAATAATATATTCAGAAATCAAAGTCTATGGACAGACAAAAGTGGAAGAGGCTTAACCCATGACAAGACTCGCCGTAAGGCAGAATACCATAATACTCCTACTTATGCGTTTGGTAGATTACTACTCGGTAGTTTTGAATATTATATGATTTGTGATAATAAAACTTTGTAGACTGCCAAATAACACTGTAAATGTAATACAAATTAATCTGATTACACGAATTTTTCCCAATATATGAACTGTAATATAAATAGTAAAGAACATGATTGTGTTGGAAAAAAAAGTGACGAACGGCACTCGAACCAACGACCCACGATTACGGGGTTTGGACACTAACCACTCGGCTGCCGCCGCTTCGTGGTAATAACGGCCACGCTCAGGTACATATTTGATAACTGAAATTATCTTGCGATTTTCTCAATGTCGCTTGAGAAGTACGCGCTACTGCTTACACATTTTGTTGTCCTCATGGAGTACTACGAGTGTACGAAATTTTGCAGTATATCCGCATTCCAAACGTCGTGGCCTCCCCTTGACAGTGCGGAAACTATCCGGGCACGTGGAGTTGAACGAATGACCCAGCAGAGCATTCAGGGGCTTCCTGCAGAAGTAAAGCGCCTGTTCAAGGCAAGCGGTAACTTGGCGTCTAGTCAGTTCCAGATGCGCACCATGGGCTCCCAGGTACACACCCTCAAGTCGGGAGAAGTCATCTAGCTAATAGTCTCAGCACCAGTTCAACTCCCAGAGGCATTAGGCTTAGTTGCAACGAGTAGCTCAGCAGCTACTGCAGGCAGCCTTTAGTGGTAGCTACGATGACCCATTTCATGTCGATGACGCTTTGCCTTTCACAGATGGATGCAGTCAGTAACGCGCATTGCATACCTGAAACGAGTGGTGTATACGGCAGCTTGGTCCACCACGGATTTTCCAAGCCAAATCCCCACCCCTTCCTTTTACTTGTTGAGGTATGACTGTATATACAATCATGCCATTCAATTATTATGAACTGTTTGGTGTGCCATGACTGCATATATTTATCCTATGCCATTAAAACCCATGCCTTATTTGTAGAATTTGTTCATTAGTAAGTTACTATTAATTACTCTGCATGTGCCACCCTACCACAGTGGCTTTGCACAACTGCATGGTCAACCCACGCACGCCTCTCTCTTGGATCCAAATTTCATTAACGTCTGAGCCTACTTGGTTTTCCCCATAAACTGGAACATCACTGCAGAGGCTCTCCAGCTGTATTGAAATAGCACCTCTGCATCGAGCATCGAACGAAACAGGAATACTTCCCTAAAACCCAGGCTTACGTGCTTTAGAGAGAAAACAATGTAGGCTGTGTTATGAATGGAATATTGCATTAAGGAGAGAAGCAGCTAGGGCAGTGGTGCAGTTGTGCAAGGCCACTGTGTCAGGGTGGCATAACGGTTAGCTCGTCTGCCTAATGAGCAGGTGATCCTTCTTCGAATCCCAGCCTTTTCACAAATTTTCATTTATAATATCGGTTTGCATACATACACGTTCGTCAAAGACGTTTGAGACTTGAAAAGGTCTTTGAAACATAAAATTCAATTTGCTTAAAGCATCTACGATGGGTTTCAGGCGGGTTTCCCCGCTTCGTTCGATGATGAGGTTGCTGTTGTGGTCTTGAGTCCTGAGACTGGTTTGATGCAGCTCTCCATGCTACTCTATCCTGTGGAAGCTTCTTCATCTCCCAGTACCTACTGCAGCCTACATCCTTCTTAATCTGCTTAGTGTATTCATCTCTTGGTCTTCCTCTTCGATTTTTACCCTCCACGCTGCCCTCCAACACTAAATTGGTGATCCCTCGATGTCTCTGAACATGTCCTACCAACCGATCCCTTCTTCTAGTCAAGTTGTGCCACAAGCTCCTCTTCTCCCCAGTTCTATTCAATACCTCCTCATTAGTAATGTGATCTACCCATCTAATCTTCAGCATTCTTTTGTAGCACCACATTTCGAAAGCTTCTATTCTCTTCTTGTCTAAACTATTTATCGTCCACGTTTCACTTCCATACATGGCTACAATCCATGCAAATACTTTCAGAAACGACTTCACGACATTTAAATCTATACTCGATGTTAACAAATTTTTCTTCTTCAGAATCCCTTTCCTTGCCATTGCCAGTCTACATTTTATATCCTCTCTACCTCGACCATCATCAGTTATTTTGCTCTCCAAATTGGAAAACTCCTTTACTGCTTTGAGTGTATCATTTCCTAATCTAATTCCCTCAGCATCACCCGACTTAATTCGACTACATTCCATTATCCTCGTTTTGCTTTTGTTGATGTTCATCGTATACCCTCCTTTCAAGACACTGTCCATTCCGTTCAACTGCTCTTCCAAGTCCTATGCTGTCTCTGACAGAATTACAATGTCATCGGCGAACCTCAGAGTTTTTGTTTCTTCTCCATGGATTTTAATATCTACTCCGAACTTTTCTTTAGTTTCCTTTACTGCTTGCTCAGTATACAGATTCAATAACATTGGGGATAGGCTACAACCCTGTCTCACTCCCTTCCCAAACACTGCTTCCCTTTCATACCCTTCGACTCTTATAACTGCCATCTGGTTTCTGTACAATTTGTAAATAGCCTTTCGCTCCGTGTATTTTACCCATGCCACCTTCAAAATTTGAAAGAGAGTATTCCAATCAACATTGTCCAAAGCTCTCTCTAAGTCTACAGATGCTAGAAACGTAGATTTGCCTTTCCTCAATCTTTTTTCTAAGATAAGGCGTAAGGTCAGTATTTCCTCACGTGCTCCAACATTTCTACGGAATCCAAACTGATCATCCCCGAGGTCGGCTTCTCTCAGTTTTTCCATTCGTCTGTTAAGAATTCACGTTAGTATTTTGCAGCTGTGACTTATTAAACTGATAGTTCGGTAATTTTCACATCTGTCAACACCTGCTTTCTTTGGGATTGGAATTATTGTATTCTTCTTGAAGTCTGAGGTTTTTTTTTGTCTGTCTCATACATCTTGCTCATCAGATGGTAGAGTTTTGTCAGGACTGGTTATCCCAGGGCTGTAAGTAGTTCTAATGGAATGTTGTCTACACCAGGGGCCTTGTTTCGACTCATGTCTTTCAGTGCTCTGTCAAAGTCTTCACGCAGTATCATATCTCCCATTTCATCTTTATCTACATCCTCTTCCATTTCTACAATATTCTCTTTAAGTACATCGCCTTTGTATAGAACCTCTATATACTCCTTCCATCCTTCTGCTTTGCCTTCTTTGCTTAGAAGTGGGTTTCCATCAATGGTCTTGATATTCATGCAAGTGGTTCTCATTTCTCCAAAGGTCTCTTTAATTTTCCTGTAGGCTGTATCTATCTTACCCATAGTGAGATAAGCCTCTACATCCTTACATTTGTCCTCTAGCCATCCCTGCTTAGCCATTTTGCACTTCCTGTCGAACTCATTTTTGAGACGTTTGTATTCCTTTCTGCCTGCTTCATTTACTGCATTTTTCTATATCTTCCTTTCATCAATTAAATTCAATATTTCTTTTGTTACCCAAGGGTTTCCACTAGCCCTCGTCTTTTTACCTACTTGATACTCTGCTGCCTTCACCATTTCATCCCTCAAAGCCACCCATTCTTCTTCTACTGTATTTCTTTCCCCCATTCCTGTCAATTGTTCCCTGATGCTCTCCCTGAAACCCTGTACAACCTCTGGTTCTTTCAGTTTACCCAGGTCCAATCTCCATAAATTCCCACCTTTTTGCAGTTTCTGCAGTTTCAATATACAGTTCATAACCAACAGATTGTGGTCAGAGTCCACATCTGCCCCTGGAAATGTCTTACAATTTAAAACCTGGTTCCTAAATCTCTGTCTTACCATTATATAATCTATCTGATATCTTCTACTATCTCCAGGGTTCTTCCATGTGTACAACCTTCTTTCATGATTCTTGAACCAAGCGTTAGGTATGATTAAGTTATGCTCTGCGCAAAATTCTAGCAGGCGGCTTCCTCTTTCATTTCTTAGCCCCCATCCGTATTCACCTACTATGTTTCCTTCTCTCCCTTTTACTACTCTCGAATTTCAGTCACCGATGACTATTAAATTTTCGTCTCCCTTCACTACCCAAATAATTTCTTTTATCTCATCATGCACTCCGTCTTGAGGCCATCAGTGGCCCATCGGGACCATCCGACCGCCGTATCATCCTCAGATGAGGATGTGGATAGGAGGGGCGTGTGGTCAGCACTCCGCTCTCCCGGTCGTTATGATGGTGTTCTTTGACCGGAGCCGTTACTATTCGGTCGAGTAGCTCCTCAATTGGCATCGCGAGGCTGAGTGGACCCCGAAAAATGGCAACAGCGCATGGCGGCTGGATGGTCACCCATCCAAGCGCCGGCCACGCCCGACTGTGCTTAATTTTGGTGATCTCACGGGAATCGGTGTAGCCACTGCGGCAGGGCCGTTGCCTTTATCTCATCATACATTTCATCAATTTCTTCGTCATCTGCAGAGCTAGTTAGCATTTAAACTTGTACCACTGTGGTAGGCGTGGGCTTCGTATCTGTCTTGGCCACAATAATGCGTTCACTATGCTGTTTGTAGTAGCTTACCCGCACTCATATTTTCTCATTCATTATTAAACCTACTCCAGCAATACCCCTATTTGATTTTGTATTTATAACCCTGAATTTACCTGACCAAAAGGCTTATTCCTCCTGCCACCGAGGTTCACTAATTCTCACTATATCTAACTTTAACCTATCCATTTGCCTTTTTAAATTTTCTAACCTACCTGCCCGATTAAGGGATGTGATACTCCACGCTCCGATCCGTAGAACGCCAGTTTTCTTTCTCCTGATAACGACGTCCTCTTGAGTAGTCCCCGCCCGGAGATCCGAATGGGGGACTATTTTACATCCGGAATATTTTACCCAACAGGACGCCATCATCATTTAATCATACAGTAAAGCTGCACGCTCTCGGGAATGAGGTACTATTCCAATAAAGCTGGAGTGCCTCTTTAATGCTGTTCGAGTTCAGAGGGAATGCCAAGTGGTCAGAGGTGTGAATGGGAATTCTAGGAGGGAGGCATACTCGGGTAATCTGTGATCTGTGCAGTTGTGCAAAGCAACTGTGCCAGGATGACGTGATGATTGGGGCATCTCCCTAGTGAGCAGGAGACTCAGGTTCGAATCTCGGCTTTGGTACAAGCTTTCATTCGAAGCTTCAGTCTGCATAAATATATTAGAGATGTTTAAGGCTTGAGAAGATCTTTGGAACCGTATAGATTCATTTAATTTTGCATATATTCTGCAATTTTGTGATGCTATTTACTGATGGCATTGCTGAAGAAGAGTGTTTTGTTGCAACTAAGAAGCAACAAATTTTTGACGTCCATGTACTGACGACGCTTAATAAAACTTGTAGTGTTATATTATTATTTGATCTCTCAGATTTTTTCCGTGATACCTGATTAATACTGTACTTCTGGGCGTTCTGCCGAGTTGTTGTTTCCAGTTTCTGCACAATGTTTCGACTACTGAGACTATCGTCTTCTTCAGGTCCTGCGAGTTTCGTTGCTTTAGCACAAGTTGCCTGGACGTGAAACATAATGTCAACGACCGTTGCGATCAAGCCGCTGTTTTTAGCCTAGATCGATGTCCGGCGCTCACTATGCCCTGTGAAGTTCTTCTGTTTTCAGAGCACGCACTAGTATTCCGTGAAACGCAAATTCTCCCATCATTTTCCAACTCTGGTGTATGTGATAGCCGACGACATTTTAATAAATTGAGTGCCAGACTCCAAGCGTTATTTAAATTCATTTTCGACAGAAAATATTACGAACAAACTGATGGCGTGACGATGAGTAGTCCGTTGTGAACCGGTGCATGAAACACTTTGAACCAAAGGTACTAGAATGTGTGAAGTTGAAAGCAACGTCTTTCTGTCGCTATATTGACAACACGTTTATGTTGTGGTAATATGGAGCGGACAATCTTCAACAGCACTTGGAACATTTAAACACCATCCATAGTACAATAAAATTCACGATGGTACTTGAAAAAGAAAGCCGACTGTGGTGTCACCGCCAGACACCACACTTGCTAGGTGGTAGCCGTTAAATCGGCCGCAGTCCATTAGTATACGTCGGCCCCTCGTGTCGCCACTGTCGGTGATTGCAGACCGAGCGCCACCACACGGCAGGTCTAGAGAGACGTACTAGCACTCGCCCCAGTTGTACAGCCGACTTTGCTAGCGATGCTACACTGACAAATACGCTCTCATTTGCCGAGACGATAGTTAGCATAGCCTTCAGCTACGTCATTTGCTACGACCTAGCAAGGCGCCATTACCAGTTATATTGAGATTATATTAATGTCTAAACTAGAGCGATGTTCTCCAATTGTGGATTAAAGTTAAGTATTCCAAGAACTACGTTCTTTTCTTTATAGGATAATTACTTTACCTTGTTCCAGACCTCACGCCAATCCGCGTGAGCTTAAAAGCGTGCATTTCGGCCTCCTCTAGCAAAACGGTGTTGGCTCTTCTGCCAACACTTCACCGACTACCTATCCACGACGTATAAGTTAGGAGAAGAAAAGACGGATTCCTGGGTCGCAGTCTATTTAGAAGATCAACACACACTGACCTCTATTTGCAGGCCAAGAGATATCAGTATCAGTTATAAATAAAGTCGCTGAAGAAGACGGTGTTCCACAGAGATCAGATACTTGGGTCAAGAATAGTTTCACCAGTGATTTAGAACACGCGTGAGTGGTGTTCCGAAAGAATCGGTACTCACATCAAACTCAACCGGTGAGTCAGTCAAAACCAAGAACGCCTGACAACGAAGTTGAGACAGATACCATGTAACAAGCCTACGATCGCTTCCCTGCTTCTTGCTGGACCTTCAGAAATGTCTCAGTTTATCCGGCGTGTCCGTAGATGGTGATATAAGGGGCGTGCAGTATAGCTTGCCACGCTTTCCTACCCGGGTTCTGCGATAATTAACCCAGTCAGTCTTTGAACTGACTTAGTGAGCAGCCGCGTAGTAATTCTTTCCACCTGTTACGTGGAGATGCTCTTGTATTTTTACGTCCGCTTGCAGAGCTGCAGCAGCGCCATCGGATTCTGAAAGTGCAACACTATTGTCTGTCTTATGTGATGAAGCAGGAAGAAGTTTTTCTGTGCAAATAATTTTTACACTGGATGCCATTATGGTGCGTTTATTTGAGGAATACCGTAAAATGATCTTGCTCACACTGATTGTAAGCTAATTATTAACGGTACGAGGGCATCATCTACCGCACGACAAGTTCGAAAGGCATCCTTTCAACGACTGCCGACCATGGCGCTTAGTCTAACTTAAGCGTACAATCGGTATAGTTTGTATAAGATCTCACGTCCTCGGTTCCGCCAAAGTTATTAATTTATTTATTAATATCAACGTTTCCTGGGATTATAAAATTACTGGAAGATAGTATTTATGACCTGTAGACTACTCTAATGACTGAGTGGCGAAATATGTTGTTAACAAACATTTAATGACAAGAATTGTTTGATTCGCGTCAACTTTACGTATTTTTCCTACGTATCTGTTTGCTGACGTCACGAGCGACTTCTGCTTCGGCACCTCATCCCACTGGCTCCGAAAGCGCGAGGTGGCCAATTGCCTATGCTAGCCAGCGTAGGAACCTACCGCTCGCTACATACTCTGTACGTACTGCAACACTGACATACAGTATTCACCTCAAGTATGTGAAACAGGAAAACTGGAAATAAAATACAAGGCGTTCTTATCTGCTAGCAAGGGGTAGCTTACACATCCCTATCAGTAATTTCTATTCAAAACCGATTTCTTTTTCGTTCAGACAAAATCGGAATTTTTCAAACATTAGGTACAATGTATCTCAGGTCTTAGGAACAGCCTTTACACCATAGATAATTTTACTATATGCCAGTTACTTCTAATAATCTCTCTCTTCAAATACAGTTTTAGTAATTTGATGCCTCCAAAATGTAAAACCTACTAGTTTATGAAATCGTATTACAGTTGTCCCTACTGAAACAGTTTTCCTAGCTTCTGATTATTAATATTTCAATTTGGACTACTGCGCTCTCCTACATTTTACCTATCAAATTTCTTTCAAAATAGCACATTTATACACGTGTCAACAAACATATTATAGAAAACACGTCAAGTATACTAACAAAGACAAACATTGGCCTTTGAAACATTTATCAACCATGTAAAATTTGTTTAGAAAATATCATAATAGTACAATTTGCTTAACTTTAACAGAAATCTAGAAAAATTATTACAAACGTTTAGCTCACGTTTTCTAGTAGCTAATTGGTTTACCGCAGGGATCCATTGCAGCCTAAGATCCAGAACTTTCCTATATTCATAAGATTACAAAATACGCAATGCATTTCATAAAACCAGATGTCAATCTTTCTTTTTTAAAATGCTATGGTGTTTCTCTGAGCACCATTGAAATTTATGGTGCACTTAAAACTCAAGGTCATTCTGCGATAAATCACTGCACTGACACACTTATTTGGCGAGAAGCACTATGGTATATTTGGCCAGCAGAAATTGTTAGTCCTAGGCGACGTGTTTGCACTGCATCATGATTGTAGCCATAATTCGAGCATATGCTAACAGTGTCTCCAGACTTGGTCATCATTGCACTTCATCTGGGTAGGTGAATTCGTGTTCCCATCATCAAGACACGAAGTATGAATACACGAAACTAGGAAACATAATGCAGAACCAACATAGTAATAAATGACATTTCCTAAACACAGATATTTTCTTCTGACTCTACTGGTTCTGTCCAAGAGACCAAAATTCGAAACTCCATTAAATACTACCTTCATGAAGTAGTGAATTCTTTCAAAGGGTTAGTAAACAATTTTAAAGTTACGTGACAGTCTAATTTCATTGATTCTTGAAGTATTATTCTCCATTAATTACTTTATTCTTTGTTTAATTGATTCTTTAATACTAGCTATTAACTCTTAGTATTAACTCATTTAGTTTTGCGTTGTTGGTTCATCTACACTTCACAATGGATTGCTATGTTTACCACTGTCTCTGCTTTCGTCATATAATAGCCAAGCTCACTATTTTAGCAGGCAACTGCGACCTGCTCATGTTTTAGCCAGTCGCTGCCTGTGCGGGCACCACGTCATCTGGAGGTTCATTCAACCTCTGCCTTTTCTTTGCAAACAAACTCGACATAAGTTATTTCAAAATACTTAGAACTACATTCTCTCTCAGCGGTTCAATGGAACTAGTATACAATGAATTTCATGTTTGTGTCTGTCTTTCACAATGTATTATCTTCTGTATCTTACTCGAGAAATTCTATCTTATAACTGATGTTCAGGCTCGTCAGTGTTTGGAGGCTTCCCTTCGATTACCACGAAATCTCTTAACGTCGACTACAATGTGTATGCCCCTTACTACACAGGACTCGGGATGTGCTGCTCCTACTACATAATGGTATGGCATTCTGCTAACCACACATGATCCTTCAAAAATTTTGTAAAAATTTCTTATTTCAGCATTTGTTTTAGGTTATTTTCTGTGAGCACTTATCAGTACCAGATCACCCAAGATATTTATCAGTACCAGATCACTCAAGATATATTCGTTAAGTGTTATCTTCTTGCTACACCTCACCTTACAAGACTCTGCCTCTGCTGTTACGTTTCCAAACCTAACTTGTGTTCTTCTTCCAAACTCAAATCAGGTCTTTATGGGAATTTTACTAACCGTTCGATCATAGTTTGGCTGTCAACAATTCATAGGGCGATATTTCTATTGTTGAATGTGGAATTTCATTAATTATCCCCGCAAACTCCTTGACATACGTTCCTCAGGTTATGGCAAAAAGATCTACGTAGTCTTCCTAGCTCTCTCATAACCCTCTCCATGGGGTTAGAATACAGATGGCACGTTTTACATCAAGATTTTTAAGGTATTCTTGCAAGGTTGTGATAAAAACTGGTATTCACTATCACTAAGTATTAGTTAAGTTCTGCATATGGCATGCCCATAATCTTACCCTAATTCGCTGTCTATTGCTTTTCTGGTACTTTTCATCATAGAGAATATCTTAAAACTTCCGGTACAATACCCGTTGCTACCAACATTTATTTATCTGGTGGTTGGTAGAGGCCCGAAAACATTGGCTTCAGTTTGCTCACCTATCTCATTCGGTATAATACAATACGTTTGCGCTTTAGTGCTGGTTGTAGTTGTTTTTGTTTTCTGACGCTTTTTACATCTTTCTAATATTTTCCTGGCACTCTACCATACTGATAAAAATACACGTTTCTTTCCCCACACTCATTTTGGGTTAAAAATGCTCATGTGTATATACCATACGTTGAGGTAAACATAACTTAACATCATCTCACAATTACTTCTGTGGAGCAATACCACCTTCTCCTCAGAATAAATTTCCCTTATTTGGGGCTCCAGATTTTATTTCCACTTTGCTTTGCCGTAGTTAAAATGGTACTTTTGGTTGTTCTTTTTTTATAGGGGTATTATATATACTCCTAAAGTTTTATGTGGCTTGACTTTAAATTCATAAGGTTATCCCTTCATTAATCCTGGTCTACCAGAAAATACTGTACATTTTAACAACACATTTTCCAGCTCTCTTTTCCCATCTGTATCAATAACATCAATATTCTTTACTTTATTTTTAATTTTTTATTTCATATATTGTCCCTGAACAAACCTCACTCTGATTCCCTTTTCGCTGTGAAATACATTCCTCTTTCTCTACTTCCCACTGAAAACACTCATGTATTACTTTTAGGCTGTACATACCCAGCATCTTCCCTTTGGGACTAAAAATGTCACCAAATGTAATTTTTGAGTACCGTTTTCTGTTATGGTCATACTACCCTCTCCTAAATCCGTAACTGCTGCGAGGTCTACCAACAAATCTGTGCCTATTATCAATACAACACACCATAGCACTAAGCACCAATAAAATTCCTTGAAGATTATCCTCTAGTAATAATTTATTCTTTATTTTCTGACTTTTTCATCCTACTGCTGAACTTGCGCCAATGATGTGCTACGATTGAAACAAGCGCATGTACTTGAACAATATTGCCGTCTCTGGGGACGAATCAACTTTTCCTCAAAACTGGATAATTTCGTCTGCCTTCTGTTCCTTAATGTTCTGGACAAGCAAGTGAAGAAATACTTTAGCTCAGAGTTAGTGATGTGTTGTTTACCGTTTTCATATATAAACTACGTTTAATGGTGTAATAATATTTGTATTTGATTAGTATGTAGTTTGTCACATACACTTATCTCTCGTAACTGGAGCTGCTCTCGTACTAGCGTTTCGATCTTCTTTCGTTAATGTAACAAATTATTCTTATGAAAAAGCAACTACTCAACAGTATTGTTTAAAACTCAAAAATACAGTTTCTCCCATTATTTTGAACTAATTTTCACTGTGAAGATTAATAATATTTTATTCATATTAACTGCAGTTGACACTATTACTCATATACCAGGAATTATTTTTCTTTCCTTTTCCTTTTATGATCTTTCTTTTACTGCTTTCATGAATATTCAGAGATAGATCATGAAATTTTTCTTTAAGGATTTTACAGGGTAAACTATGAGTTCAGGAAACTACGATTTTTTTAAATAAGTAATAGGCTTTCTGTTTCATCTAGTGCCCAATACAATTATTTCGCTGACATCCACAGGAATCTGTGTGCCCCAAAAGAACTTATCAAGCTCTAAATAACAAAAATAAAAAAAATAAAAAACGGTCGCTACAGCCTCTTTGACCCTTCATTTAACACTAGTACGCAAAACCTCAGCTTGTTCTAGCGTTGGACACTTACTAATACCTTACCACACGAAATTTTCAACACTTCATACATTCTCCACAGATTTTTTCCCTTTAAGTTGTTGACAACACTCTCCATAGCTTTTCTTAATGGTTACTTTACTATTCCAAACAATGTAATAAAATCAGGTGAGAATCTTTACACAATTTCGGGCCATATATGCTGTACTACGCCTTTATAGTTCTGTCACCATGATCAATCGCACAGGCCTTTACTATACAGGGTGGTCCACTGATCGTGACCGGCCCAAATATCTCACGAAATAAACGTCAAACGAAAAAACTACAAAGAACGAAACTTGTCTAGCTTGAGGGGGGAAACCAGGTGGCGCTCTGGTTGGCCCACTAGATGGCGCTGCCATAGGTCAAACGGATATCAACTGCGCTTTTTTAAAATAGGAACCCCCATTTATTGTTACATATTCGTGTAGTACGTAAAGAAATGTGAATGTTTTAGTTGGACCACTTTTTTCGCTTTTGTGATCGATGGCGCTGTAATAGTCACAAACGTATAAGTATGTGGTATCCCGTAACATTCCGCCAGTGCGGATGCTATTTGCTACGTGATACATTACCCGTGATAAATGGACTCTTTACCAATTGCAGAAAAGGTCGGAATCGAGTTGATGTATGGCTATTGTGATCAAAATGTCCAGCGGGCGTGTGCTATGTATGCTGCTTGGAATTCTTGACGACATCACCCAAGTGTCCGCACCGTTCACAGGATAGTTTCGTTATTTAAGGAAACAGGAAGTTTTCAGCCACATGTGAAACGTCAACTCCGACCTACAATAAATGATGATGCCAAGTAGGTGTTTTAGCTACTGTCGTGGCTAATCCGCACATCAGTAGCAGACATATCGCGCGAGAATCGGGAATCTCAAAAACGCCGGTGTTGAGAATGCTTCATCAACATCGATTGCAGCAGCGCCATATTTCTATGCGCCAGGAATTGCATGGCGACGACTTTGAATGTCGTGTAGAGTTCTGCCACTGGGCACAAGAGAAATTACCGGACGATGACAGATTTTTTGCACGCGTTCTATTTAGCGACGAAGCGTCATTCACCAACAGCGGTAACGTAAACAGGCATAATATGCACTATTGGGCAACGGGAAATCCACGATGGATGCGACAAGTGGAACATCAGCGACCTTGGCGGGTTAACGTATGGTGCAGCATTATGGGACGAAGGATAATTGGACCTATCTTATCTATGGCATTCTAAATGGTGCAATGTATGCTGATTTTCTACGTAATGTTCTACCGATGTTACTGCAAGATGTTTCACTGCACGACAGAATGGCGATGTACTTCCAACATGTTGGATGTCCGACGCATAGCTCTCGTGCGGTTGAAGCGGTATTGAATAGCATATTTCATGACAGGTGGATTGGTCGTCGAAGCAACATACCATGGCCCGCACGTACACCGGATCTGACGTCCCCAGATTTCTTTCTGTGGGGAAAGTTGAAGGATATTTGCTATCGTGACCTACGACAACGACTGACAACATGCGTCAGCGCATTGTCAATGCATGTGCGAACATTACGGAAGGCGAACTACTCGCTGTTGAGAGGAATGTCGTTACACGTATTGCCAAATGCATTGAGGTTGACGGACATCATTTTCAGCATTTATTGCATTAATGTAGTATTTACAGGTAATCACGCTGTAACAGCACGCGTTCTCAGTGATTATAAATTCACAAAGTTACATGTTTCACATTGGAACAACAGAAATAAAATGTTCAAACGTACCTACGTTCTGTATTTTAATTTAAAAAACCTACCTGTTACCAACTGTTCGTCTAAAATTGTGAGCCATATGTTTGTGACTATTAGAGCACCATCTATCACAAAGTGAAAAAAGTGTTTCAACTAAAACATTCATATTTCTCTACGTACTACACGAATATGTTGTAAAAAATGGGGGTTCTTATTTAAAAAAACGCAGTTGATATCCGTTTGACCGATGGCAGCGCCATATAGTGGGCCAACCATAGCTCCAACTGGTTTCCCCCTTCAAGCTAGACAAGTTCCGTTCTTTGTAATTTTTTCGTTTGACGCTTGTTTCGTGAGATATTTGGCCTGGTCACGATCAATGGACCACCGTGTATATCCACATAACTAGTCACCACAATTCAGTCACCACTCTTTGGCATGTGCAGGATATGGGCAAGACCACAATTCCGAAATACTGAAACAATAAATAAGACTCCGCAGCGATTAATAATTAAGCCACTCCATATCTACAAAAACAATTCTGTTTGATGTAGAAACCAGCCAAAGTTGCAAGCTTTAGTTTTTAATTTGATAGATGACTAGTTTCAAGTTATCTGAATCTATTTTCGAAACACCCAGCAGAAAGAGTGGTATATTCTGTGATAGCAGGGAAACCATCTTAAGACTGTACATACACATATATTCAAGTTTTTCTATGAACATTGGCAGAAAAAACACACGCTCAAGCATGCCGGAAATTGAACAATTGATTTGTTAACGCAGAGCCAATTCACGGCTAAATTGATAGGTAATTGCAGAGCACATGGCGGCGGGAGTAGGAGGACTAGACTCATTTAAGGATACAATATGACAATACCCCTTTTAACTTACTTTATTTACCACAACATATTTCCAAACCACAATGTATCTCCTGGTATATATGCTTCCATAATTATTCTACCCAAACGGCCTACAGCCAATGGATGAAATAACGAATAAATCAGCCTGTGACCAAACTAACACTTTAGTCTGTTCATGTAGCCTAACCAACAGCAACAACTCAGTTAACTGACCGGCACTACCTACTGACAAACACAACTCTCCTTTAAGAATAGCCATTAGTGGATTCGGTAACTTATCGAACGGACTACTAGTATTTGGTTCGTGTTTTCCATCACTAGTTTTAATCTCAGCAACCTGTTCCTCATCTCACGAATTTAGGAATAACTTTTTGTTGCAAGGCAATAACCTCATCCCTTAACCTTTGTATTTGGGACAACTGTAAGGCATCTTTACTCTCACAGTGTATGTCACGAATTCTAGTAGCTAGGTGATCCAAAAGTGTCTGTAATCGATAAACCTACTTTAGAGATGGGAAGCCAACCTCAAAACCTGAAAAATCGTCCAGAAAATCGCCCAATAAACTTCTATGGAATTCAACAACTTCAGTGACCTCACCCAGTGACTCGGGAGAAATGTTCATTGGGCACCAGTAACGGGCAGCAAATACATTTGAAAAGTACAGTGTTTATAATGACACCTCCAAGATGGAATGTAGCTCAAGAATCACTAACAGAACTACAGAAGCTTATTGTATTTCACTGGCTTCTCGTTAAAACATTCTAAATGCTACGTGCCTGGCACGACCAGAGAAAACTCGTTTTAGAGGCGTAATAAACTGATTTAAATGTACATAGCAGTATAGAAGGGGCAGAAGTCGGGCACTGCTGAGCCAGAGAGAAAAGTAGTGGAATCACAAGATGGCAGGGTTTCCAACAAAAAAATAACTGCCGACAACTCGGTATTTCAAAGCACAGGACTTCGGCTGAGCCGCTAGAAAGGACGCTGTCTGTAACAGCAGCGGACGCCGACAAACCCACTTCCGCTACGCCATCCTGGCCTTACCGCGCCGACACAGCGATGTCGCTCCCCCGCATCACGCCAAACCAACAGCTACCCCACTGCTCCAGAGCTGGTTGCTCGCTGCGACCGCCGTACACCGTACAGCGCTTGGTACACGAGAGTACTGCCTTCTTCCGAATCTGCCTGTAACTCCTTCCAACGTCACTGGAAACCGACGTGTCAGCCCGTCTTAGCACCCTCATTTCTAAACTTGACGTCGTCAATCAGTCCACTGAAAACAAGCTAAGGCGGGCTCACGGCAGGCACCAGGTATAAAGCGAATGCGCCACAGCTCAGAAATCCCTAATGCTTCTATTATTTTTGTACGCCCTCTAATCACCTGTGAGCTGTGTAAGACCTCAGTTACCATTTAACACCGATTTAAAATCAAAGCTCCTCAGCATACCCTTACATTCGAAATCTAGGCTAATATTTGTAAAATTAGCACACAATAACTCCACCGCCACGACTTTCACTGAGACGTTCGGCACCATTGCTGACGTACCTCTATGTACTTGCAGTTCAAACACATTCAGATAATGGATCTCCGACCTGATCCAAGTCGTTCACTATTCAAAACTGTAATGACTCTTAAAAAGATCAAAACAGTTCAGTAGCCAATAAGCACAAATTAAAGACCAGTGTTATTAGCGCTTTTAGCAATTTCAAATTATCGAGTGAGGTTGTCGTGACCTCAGACATCGGCCAGCTGCTGCTTCAAATAGTCTTTCCCGCTCAGGATGCTGATTGGCTGGAATATTCGCCACCACAGAATTCTGTTCACCCCTCGCACTTTTCTACAGCACCACATACACAACAGCTTACAAAGATAACAAAATACTTTATAATAACAACATTTTGTTATCCATGTATCGTGTGTAAATTACTTCCGTAATGAAACTATGTGACAAGTTTGTCCGTAACGACTACCACGTAATTTGGCATGTTGAAAGCTCTCTACAGAGATCAAAAAGGAAAAGAAAATTCGAAAAGATATGAAACCCCTGAATAGCACAACTATGTGTAATTAAATGTCTGTCATTAAAAAGAAAATAATAAGCGAAAGCCGGCCGAAGTGGCCGTGCGGTTCTAGGCGCTATGGTCTGGAACCGAGCGACCGCTACAGTCGCAGGTTCGAATCCTGCCTCGGGCATGGATGTGTGTGATATCCTTAGGTTAGTTAGGTTTAATTAGTTCTAAGTTCTAGGCGACTGATGACCTCAGAAGTTAAGTCGCATAGCGCTCAGAGCCATTTTAATATACGAAATATGAAAGGAATATTAACAAGAATGGTAACGAGGCATTGTAATACGAATGGAACTGAAACAAATAATTCCCTTTTTGTAATGGGGAAGAATCACGGCAGAAGATGCTGTTTACCATCAGGGTACACCGTGGAATCAAATAATTTAGGGAAACTTACAGGCTTCCACAGACGTCATTAAAAACTGTGCAGTCGCAAACGCAACAGTAAGGGCACTTGTGAAACAACGAAGATGATTAACGTTATCGATGTCGCTGAAAAGAAGCAGTGATCAGGAATCGGTTGAAGTATCGTCAAAGATTTTTAACACCGACGGATGAGCAAACGAACAACAGAACCTCCACTTTTCTCGCGTTCACCGGTTCTTGACAAGAGTGTATACATCTTTGTTCTTCGTCATTGAGGCATATATGTCCACCTTGAACGAGTCGGTGCCACCTTGTCAACCTGTCATATGTGGGACCATTCTGACCATATTTTTCATCTTCAAACTTCGAAAGCAGATAACCGAATGATCGCCCACTTTGCCAACGGGGTTGCACAATCTTTATTTAACTCATCTAGCGACATGCTACGGTACTACCGCACTCGAATTTTAGTGTGTACCAGGATGAAAATGTATATCTGCAAATGAACAAAAGTATAATTACTTACACTTGCATATTCAGTGTGATAATAAAAACTTTGCAAATACCCTTTATATGACTGTAACTAGGTTATGTAAATCTCAATGAAAGAGTATAACCATATATTACTAAACCCTCGTAAAATTTAAGATTGCGGTTGACACCAATTCGCGTTTCCCGCCTATCTGTTTTCCTGTGTATACGTTATAAAACAAAACATTTTGTGCTTTTTTTTAGAGATACCACTGGAGACATAATTGTAATTAACTGGGGATAAACTATAATGACCTCCTTGGGATTAAAATATGGAGTATTGTAATATATGATAGTTCACTAACAATGTAACATATTCCCCCCTCTCGTGTTCTGGGGATAATAAGTTCATTATTATCATTATTCATTATTCATTATTCATTATTCATTATTATTCATTATTATCATTATTTTTCATCTAGTTAATTGTGAAAGTCTATGTGTTCAACATAGACTTTCACAATTAACTAGATGAAAAAAGAAAAAAAGGAAGCTGGACATTCTGTACTGAGGACTGTATACACACAATAAAGTAGTTTACACGATTCGTCTCTTCTGCGGGAAAACGGGTAGCTTCACTGAGGACAGACAGCCGTCAAGTGAAACCAACACTGCTGGAACAATGGAACAAGTTTATGTTGTGTTAAAGGAGCATCAGACCTATAGAAAGTGTAGGACTACGTTCATTGCGTCTGAAAAAGATTACAAATTTACTGGAGGACACAATACATTAGTCCCAGAAATAACTAGTCAGACGCAGACACTTTCAGTGTACCATCCATACATGTAAAGCCGTAATGGGAAGACTTAAAATTAGCAGTACTGAATAACTGATGTAGGCCATGATTTGTTTGACACGTGACTGCATGTGGCTTGTGGCAGTGTCGTAGAGTGCCTGCGGAGCAATAGCGGTCAGTCTCCCACAGCTGTGGCAACAACGGCCGTCGTATAAAACGCGGCAGCAGCCTTGGAATGTGCAGCGGGTAGCCTACCTTCCCCGCGCCATGGGAGGTTGCGGAAGGTTGTAGGCAAGTCTGCAGCCGTAGAGACTGCCACTTGAACAAACAACATTGGCTCGCTTACCACCCTAACATGCAGGCGAATGAAGACTGTCGCAAGGACTTCTCTACCCAACTGTGAGGGATGATCCTTGGGGTGGGTGTGGGGCGTTTAAAGGTCAATATTTATGTTTTCCTTGAATAACTCAAAAGTCGCTGTTATTACGAAAACATCCCATACAGTTCCTCTCTAAGAATAATAGTTCCCTCGTAGCAGGAGGCGGAAAATCGCAGATTATAAAAAATATTGGTTTAATTATAGTTTATATTATTTCTTATGTCAACATCTATTTCCCTCAACAAATAGTAGTCGCACAGAGATGAATGACGTGTCGTTAGAAACGCTTTTTAACCAGCTACTGGCATCAGATACCGATGTCGCGCAAAAACTTACATTTTTTGGAAAATTATAGCACGTAAAAGACTTTTAACTATCATATGCAAAAGGAAATCTTGGATGCCCAGCTTCATACCTGTAATGTACTAAACTATCTTATTAATGACTATTAAGAGTCTCCCTTTTCGTATCATCTCATTAAAAATATTATTTAATTTACTTTAAAAAAGCACTCCGTCTTCATGCCACCAATGGCCCATCGGGACCATCCGAGCGCCGTTTAACCCTCGGCTAAGGATGCGGATAGGAGAGGCGTGTGGTCAGCACACCACTCTCCCGGTCGTTATGATGATTTTCTTTGACCGGAGCCGCTACTATTCGGTCGAGTAGCTCCTCAATTGGCATCACGAGACTGAGTGTACCCCGAAAAATGGCAACAGTACATGGTGGCCCGGATGGTCACCCATCCAAATGCCTGCCACGCCCGACTGCGGTTAACTTCGGTGATCTGGCGGGAACAGGTGTATCCACTGCGGCAAGGTCGTTGCCAAATTTACTTTAAAGTACTTACTAATTCAATAATTTGTGTATAGTGTTTTCACAGACAATAACCGTGACCGCTGCAGTTGTTCTTTATCTCTGCCTGTCGTACAAGTTGATTTTTCTAAATGAGTATACTTTCCGAAACGACAAACATACTCTATATAAATTACAGGTGGGGGAAGAAATAAGGGAAAAGGAAGGAACTTATGATATCAGCTGCACGAAGATTTTTGTGAAAACAGCGGCTACCACGGCCAGCAATCATGTGCAGTGGTTGCATTCCTGCCATGTCTTTCTGCCATATCGCAGAAGGAACATCCAGCTTCTCTTAGCCCTATAAGGCCATCTCGTTCTAACTCAGTGGGATGCTTATAATGGCTTCTTTGTCGCCTTAAGGACATTTTTGACTAACAGCAATTCACCACGTCCAATCCCAAAGGCAACTAACGCTTATGGCGTATATTTAAAGCAAATCCAATTTACATTCTCTTAGTGGAGCTACTAGGGCCACTCTTATGCGATTGGAGCGAAATTTGAATGGACACCATCTTTCAGATGTAGAGACACGGCTACCATTTTTCGTTTATGTTGCAGAACTCCTTATCGGTGTTGAGATTTTTTTTCCATCGGCGTGTTATTATATGCAGTACTAACACAATTTTCTTCATTGCATCTCTTTTAAATTTCAATTTATTTTTGGTCCTAGTATTCCACCACGGATTCGCCAGGTGAAATATGCTGTTCTGCTATACTCAGCAGAAAAAAGTCATAGAGGAGGAAATAGTCGTCAACCTAAAGTTCAGACACCGTTTCGCATGAAGTTGTATTCAGAATGCGGGAGTACTCATTGAGGACGCTGACAAAGCGGAAGGTACCGACCAGCATCTCTGAAAGGCGAACATGGAAAATATTGCAGGATTCGGTAGACGCTGACGAAACAAGAAAATCAAAGAAAATGAAGTTATTGCTGTCCAGTCGCTACACCTTAATGTTCCAGCTCTCTATGAGTTCTGGGTGGAAGTGCAAGCAATTCAGATATACTAATTAGTAAGCTCATATAATTACTCTCCGGTGTTCGCAAATATTCATTATGCCCAGCGGTTTCCATCTGGGTGCGTGATGCTGAACACTGAAATATATGTCAGCTGTTAATTTCGAAACAAAGACCACTGCAGTACATGAAAAGCAGCCAGCCACCTATAATGGAGGTTGACCCCAAGAGCTGCAGGCGAGACTACATGGCTTCTTCATGCTGCTGGGTTACCAGGTGTGTTACTCCATTCTGCTCGCAACCACCTCCCTTAGTAGTTCGCGTGTTCGAGACTGGACTATACTGTCGCCGTTAAGCTATTGCAAGATCCGTTATTATTGCTCATCAGTATCCAGCGCGGGCATACATCTTCGACTACTGCCACAATGGTTTAATACCGCACAATCAAGAGTGTTGTCACTGTGCCACGGTCTCCCATCGCATGTGGGATGCTACTTATATCAAGACTTAAAAGCAGAGTTGACGACAGCAGTGGCAGTTTTTGCTTGCATAGCCTTCCAGGATGGCGAAATGTTGACCCCAACACGATGCACGCTCGTGACCCTCTACATCACCGAGGTCTATAATCTACCCACTGGCTCCATCATTGTAATTGGCATAAGTAAAATGTTGTTATAACCAACGATGTTTTACTCATGGTTGACATAGTTGCACAAAGTGCTATTATAACCAACAATGTTTTACTCGTGGATGCGATAGGAGCCCTGTCACAACTACACCTACATCCCACGTCTAGCTGGAAATATTGTGTTACACCCTGAGACTTCCATCAGCCGTTTCACCCAGCACAGTGAGGGTCACGTCCCCATTCCTAATTTCTGATGTCAGAAATTTTTAACGTGACGTCTGCCACTCGTTGGGATGACTCTGCAGTTGAAACTCAATGCCAGCACCAGTTAGTAATTTTGACCGTATTGGTGTGGTGAGTGAACTTATGGTTTCTTTTCTGGCCACTTCTGCACAATTGTATGAACATGACAGAACTGATAGTCGAAGAAATCTGCAGGTGCAGTTTGTGAAAGTAGGATATGGTTCAAAAATGGTTCAAATGACTCTGAGCACTATGGGACTTAACTTCTGAGGTCATCAGTCCCCTAGAACTTAGAACTACTTAAACCTAACTAACCTAAGGACATCACACACATCCATGCCCGAGGCAGGATTCGAACCTGCGACCGTAGCAGTCGCTCGGTTCCGGACTGAGCGCCTTAACCGCGAGACCACTGCGGCCGGCTAAAGTAGGATATGTGTATGTGTCTCAGTTTAATGCTAACACTAGGGAAGACTATTTACAGCAAATAAGTTGTGGAAAGTACAATTTATGAGGACACAAGTTGCCTTGTTGGGTTGCTGTCTGTGCGCAGTATGTGCCGACAATACGAGTAAGACTCAAATCAGTTTTCAGAATCGAGATCGTTAGCTGCTTGCCGTAAATACTGAAAGCATATCATGTTGTTATATTTGAGCGCTTGTAGTGACTATCTATGTTTCGTTAAATTTTCCAATGCTTTAAATGTGTGGTATTGAATATGGATGGATTTTTTATGAATTCAGGTGTTTCATTGTATTTGGATATGCTGTATAAGGAAAGTAGACTCAGGCAGAGTTCTGAGAACATGTGTGTTGTTTTGCACCATTTGGGGCCGTTCTCTGATTAGGAGAAGTGATTATGATACATTAAGAATTTACTATATTTGACGGTGCTCAGCATAGTTCTGTGTCTTCTCTTGTTGTTTTGGCTGTTTCTGTGTGTTTGTTATCCAGTACGCTGTTGGCGCACTCAAACATAAATACAATAGTATTCAGATCACCTAGAAACAAGGGAAGAAACCTAAAAGCATTGTTCACAAATGCAAATCATTATTTAAAACGAATAGTCGCATACATATTATACAAATATGTATAAATATAAAATCGAATATAGGTAATGCAGGAGTAGGTTTAATAATGAATAAAAAATCCTGGGTAAGCTACTAAAAACAGAATAGAGAACAATTATCGTAGCTACTAAAGACACGAAGCCCATGCCTGCCAAAGTAGTACAAGTTTATATGCGAAACAGCTCCACAATTAATGAAGAAATTGAGGAAATGTATGCTGCGACAAAAGAAATTATTCAGATAGTTAATGGAGAAGAAAATTTAATAGTCATGGCTGACTGGAATTCGATCGTAAGAGAAGGAAGAGAAGGAAATCTAGTAGGTGAGTATGGGCTGGCGGTAAGAAAAGAAAGAGGAAGCTGCCTGGTAGAATTTTGAACACAGCCTAACTTAATCATTACTATCACTTGGTTTAAGAATCATGAAAGACGCTTGTACACTTGGAAGAGGCCAGGGGACACTGGAAGGGCTGAGATAGATTATATCATGGTGAGGCAGAGATTTAGGATCCAGGTTTTAAATTGTAGGATATTTCCAGCGGCATATGTGGACTCTGAGCAAAATCTATTGGTTTTTACTCTAGATTAAAACTGAGGAAACTGCAAAAAGGTAGGAAATGAAAGAGATGGGACCGGGATAAACTGAAAGAACCAGTGTCTGTACAGACTTTCAGAGAGAGCATTAGGGAATGATGATAAGAACAGGGGAAAGAAATACAGTAGAAGAAGACTGGGTAGTGTTCAGAGATAAAATAGTGAAGGCAAGAGAGGATCAAGTAAGTAAAAAGATGAGGGCTAATAGAAATCCCTGGGTAACAAAACAGATATTGATTAAAAATGAGACCGACAGGAAGTGCAAAATGGCTAAGCAGGAATGGCTAAAGGACAAATGTAAGGATGTGGAAGCATTATCACCAGGAGTGTGATAGTTGTTACCTACTGGAAAATTAAAAAGATCTTTCGTGAAAAGAGAACCAGCTTTAAGAATTTCAAGAGCTCTGATGGAAAACCAGTTCTAAGCAAAAAACAGCAAACAGAAAGGTGGAAGGATTATATAGTCTACACAAGGGCGATGTACTTGAGGACAATATTTCCGAAATTTAAGAGGACGTAGATGAAGAAGAGATGGTAGATATGATACTGCGAGAAGAATTTGACCGAGCTCTGAAAGATCTAGGTCGGAACAAGACCCTGGTAGTAGACAACATTCCATTAGAACTACTGCTAGCCTTGTTAGAGCCAGCCACGACCAAGCTCTTCCATCTGGTAAGGAAGATGTATGAGACAGACGAAAAACCCTCTGACTACAAGAAGTATATAATAATTCCATTTCCAAAAAAGCAAGTACTGACAGGTGTGAAATTACCGAACTATCAGTTTAATAAGTCAAGGTCGCAAAATACTAACATGAATTCTTTACAGGGGAATGTAAAACTGGTAGAAGATGACCTCGGGGAAGATCAGTTTGGATTCCATAGAAATATTGAAATACACGAGGTAACACTGACCCTACGATTTATCATAGAAGATAGGTTAATGAAAGGCAAACCTACGTTTCTAGAATTTGTAGACTTGGAGAAAGCTTTTGACAATGTTGACTGGAATACATTCTTTCAAATTCTGGAAGTGGCAGTTGGAAAATACAGGGAGCGGAGGGCTGTTTACAATTTATACAGAAACCAGATGGCAGTTATAAGAGTCGAATGGTATGAAAGGGAAGCAGTGATTGAGAAGGGAGTGAGAGAGGGTGGTAGCCTATTCCAATTGTTATACAATCTGTACACGGAGCAAGCAGTAAAGGAAACAAAAGAAAAATTTTGAGTAGGAATTAAAATTCATGGAGAAGAAATACAAGCTTTGACGTTTGCCGACGACATTTCCTTTTTTTTAAATCTTGTGGGACTTAACTGTTAAGGTCATCAGTCCCTAAGCTTACACACTACTTAACCTAAATTATTCTGAGGACAAAGACACACACCTATGCCCCAGGGAGGACTCGAACCTCCGCCGGGACCAGCCGCACAGCTCATGACTGTAGCGCCCCTGACCGCTCGGCTAATCCGGCTCGGTGACGACATTTTAAATCTCTCAGAGACAGCAAAGGACCTGGTAAAGCAGATGAACGGGATAGACAGTGTGTCTGAGAAGGACTCTGTGATAACTATTGAGGCTCTAATATGTGTACCATAGAGGTATGTATCTACCCTGCCGAAAGTCAAAATAACGCTGAGCGCACCTTATACCATTAGGCATAAATGCAAACTCTCTATACGCCTGTCTAAACTGTTAAATTAATTCTTCCAAATTAGGTTTGTAAAACCACAGTTCTTCTAGAACAATTACAGCAGCCGAATAATTAATTTTATTCCCATAAAATGTCAGAGCCAAGTCGTCGATACGCTGTTGATTGTTAGGTACCAGGAAGGCCAGGCGTAGGTCGTCGGGATAGTTTCGGATGTGCTCCCAATTTGAATAAAAAAACTCCAAGGCAGACATGAGCTGAAAGGGAAGCAGGGAGGACTTAAGATGAACACCAACTAAAGCAAAACGAGGCTAATGGAATGTAGTCGAATGAAATCAGATGATGCTCTAGGAATTATATTAGCAAATGAGGCACGTCAAGTACTAGTTGAATGTGGCTATTTGGGGAGCAAAATAACTGATGAAGGTCGAAGTAAAGTGATATAAAATGTAGGGTGGCTATGGCAAAGAAAGTGTTTCTGAAGAAGAGAAATTTGTTAACATCGAGAATAGATTTAAGTCTCAGGAAGTTCAATAATGGCTCTTAGCACTATGGGACTCAACATCTGAGGGTATCAGTCCCCTAGAACTCATAAATATTTAAACCTTACTAACCTAAAGACATCACACACATCCTTGCCCTAGGCAGGATTCGAACTTGCGACCGTAGTGGTCGCGCGGTTCCAAACTGAAGCACCTAGAACCACTCCTCCACAAAGGCTGGCTGTCAGGAAGTCTTTTTTGAAAGTATTTGAATGGAGTATAGCCCTAATGGTAGTGAAAAACAGTGTAGACTAGAAGAGAATAGAAGCATTCGAAATATGGTGCTAAAGAAGAATGCTGAAGATTAGATGGTTAGATTACATAACTAATGAGGTATTGAATAGAATTGTGGATAAGAGGAATTTGTGGCACACTTTGACTAGAATAAGGGATTGATATTTTTTGAATGATCTGTGGCCAAGGAGAGTGATCATCCTTGAAGGGAACTGATCTGTGAACAGTGTAACGCAAAGAACAGTGCATCGCAAAGAATAGTATTTGTTGCCCCATATCCCCCCATGAACCATGGACCTTGCCGTTGGTGGGGAGGCTTCCGTGCCTCAACGATACATATAGCCATACCGTAGGTGCAACCACAACGGAGGGGTATCTGTTGAGAGGCCACACAAACTTGTGGTTCCTGAAGAGGGGCAGTAACCTTTTCAATAGTAGCAGGGGCAACAGTCTGGATGAATGACTGATCTGGCCTTGCTGTTGTGGTACCGCGAACGGCTGAAACCAAGGGGAAACTACAGCCGTACTTTCTCCCGAGGGCAAGCAGCTTTACTGTATGGTTAAATGATGATGGCGTCCTCTTGGGTAAAATATTCCGGAGCTAAAATAGCCCCCATTCGGATCTCCGAGCGGGGACTACTCAAGAGGACGTCGTTATCAGGAGAAAGAAAACTGGCATTCTAAGGATCGGAGGGTGGAATGTCAGATCCCTTAATCGGGCAGGTAGGTTAGGAAATTTAAAAAGGGAAATGGATAGGTTAAAGTTAGATATAGTGAGAATTAGTGAAGTTCGGTGGCAGGAGGAACAAGACTTCGTCAGGTGATTACAGGGTTATAAATACAAAATCAAATAGAGGTAATGCAGGAGTAGGCTTAATAATGAATAAAAAAATAGGAATGCGCGTAAGCTACTACAAACAGCATAGTGAACGTATCATAGTGGCCAAGATAGACACGAAGCACTTGTATACTACAGTAGTACAAGTTGATATGCCAACTAGCTTTGAAGATGACGAAGATATTGAAGAAATGTATGATGAGATAAAAGAAATTATTCAGGTAGTGAAGGGGGACGAAAATTTAATAGTCATGGGTGACTGGAACTCGACAGTAGGAAAAGGGAGAGAAGGAAACATAGTAGGTGAATATGGATTTGGGCTAAGAAATGAAAGAGGAAGCCGTCTGGTAGAATTTTGCACAGAGCATAAGTTAATCATAGCTAACACTTGGTTCAAGAATCATAAAAGAAGGCTGTATACATGGGAGATGTGGTGTCACCGACAGACACCACACTTGCTAGGTGGTAGCTTTTAAATCGGCCGCGGTCCGGTAGTATAAGTCGGACCCGCGTGTCGCCACTGTCAGTGATCGCAGACCGAGCGCCACCACACGGCAGGTCTAGAGAGACGTACTAGCACTCGCCCCAGTTGTACAGCCGACTTTACTAGCGACGCCACACTGACAAATACGCTCTCATTTGCCGAGACGATAGTTAGCATAGCCTTCAGCTAAGTCAATTGCTACGACCTAGCAAGGCGCCATCACCAAATTATATTGAGATGATAGTACTGTATCAACAAGACCAATGTTCTACAATTATGGATTAAAGTTAAGTATTCCAAAAGCTACCTTCTTTTCTTTATAGCATTCATTACGTATCCTGTTTCAGACCTCACGCCAGCCTGCGTGAGTTTATGCGCGTGCCTTTCGGCTTCCTCTCATTGTGTCTAGGCTGTCTTGCTTCGACACAACAGAAGAATCCTGGAGATACTAAAAGGATTCGGATAGATTATATAATGGTAAGACAGAGATTTAGGAACCACATTATAAATAGTAGGACATTTCCAGGGGCAGATGTGGACTCTGACCACATTCTATTGGTTTTGAACTGTAGATTAAAATTGAAGAAACTGCAAAAAGTTGGGAATTTAAGGAGATGGACCTGGATAAACTGACTAAACCAGAGGTTGTACAGAGTTTCAGGGACAGCATAAGGGAACAATTGACAGGAATGGGGGAAAGAAATACAGTAGAAGATGAATGGGTAGCTCTAAGGGATGAAGTAGTGAAGGCAGCAGAGGATCAAGTAGGTAAAAAGACGAGGGCTAGTAGAAATCCTTGGGTAACAGAAGATATATTGAATTTAATTGATGAAAGGAGGATATACAAAAATGCAGTAAATGAAGCAGGCTAAAAGGAATACAAACGTCTCAAAAATGAGATCGACAGGAAGTGCAAAATGGCTAAGCAGGCATGGCTAGAGGACAAATGTAAGGATGTATAGGCTAATCACACTAGGGGTAAGATAGATACAGCCTACAGGAAAATTAAAGAGACCTTTGGAGAAAAGAGAGCCACTTGTATGAATATCAAGAGCTCAGATGGAAACCCAGTTCTAAGCAAAGAGGGGAAAGCAGAAAGGTGGAAGGAGTATACAGAGGGTCTATACATGTTCGATGTACTTGAGGACAATATTATGAAAATGGAAGAGGATGTAGATGAAGATGAAATGGGAGATATGATACTGCGTGAAGAGTTTCACAGAGCACTGAAAGACCTGAGTCGAAACAAGGCCCCATTAGAAGGTTCCATTAGAACTACTGACGCCCTTGGGAGAGCCAGTCCTGAGAAAACTCTACCATCTGGTGAGTAAGATGTACGAGACAGACGAAATACCCTCATACTTCAAGAAGAATATAATAATTCCAATCCCAAAGAAAGCAGTTGTTGACAGATGTGAAAATTACCGAACTATCAGTTTAATAAGTCACAGCTGCAACATACTAAGACGAATTCTTTACAGACGAATGGAAAAACAGGGAGAAGCCGACCTCGGGGAAGATTAGTTTGGATTCCGTAGAAATGTTGGAACACGTGAGGCAATACTGACCTTACGACTTATCTTAGAAAAAATATTAAGGAAAAGCAAACCTACGTTTCTAGCATAGAGAGAGCTTTTGACAATGTTGATTGGAATACTCTCTTTCAAATTCTAAAGGTGGCAGGGGTGAAATACAGGGAGCGAAAAGCTATTTACAAATTGTACAGAAAGCAGATGGCAGTTATAAGAGTCGAAGGGTATGAAAGGGAAGCGGTGTTTGCGAAGGGAGTGAGACAGGGTTGTAGCCTATCCCCGATGTTATTGAATCTGTATACTGAGCAAGCAGTAAAGGAAACAAAAGAAAAGTTCGGAGTAGATATTAAAATCCATGGAGAAGAAATAAAAACTCTGAGGTTCGCCGATGACATTGTAATTCTGTCAGAGACAGCAAAGGACTTAGAAGAGCAGTTGAACGGTATGGACAGTGTCTTGAATGGAGGATGTAAGATGAACATCAACAAAAGCAAAACGAGGATAATGGAAGTTAGTCGAATTAAGTCGGGTGATGCTGAGGGAATTAGATTAGGAAATGGGACACTTAAATTAGTAAAGGAGTTTTCCTATTTGGGGAGCAAAATAACTGATGATGGTCGAAGTAGAGAGGATATAAAATGTAGACTGGCAAGGAAAGCGTTTCTGAAGAAGAGAAATTTGTTAACATTGAGTACACATGTAAGTGTCAGAAAGTCGTTTCTGAAAGTATTTGTATGGAGTGTAGCCATGTATGGAAGTGAAACATGGACAATAAATAGTTAGGACAAGAAGAGAATAGAAGCTTTCGAAATGTGGTGCAACAGAAGAATGTTGAAGATTAGGTTGATAGATCATGTAACTATGAGGAGGTATTGAATAGCTCTTGACTAGAAGATGGGATCGCTTGGTAGGACACGTCCTGAGGCAACAAGGGATCACAAATTTAGCATTGGAGGGCAGCGTGGAGGGTAAAAATCGTAGAGGGAGACCAAGAGATGAATACACTAAGCAGATTCAGAAGGATGTAGGTTGCAGTAGGTACTGGTAGATGAAGGAGCTTGCACAGGATTAGCATGGAGAGCTGCATCACATCAGTCTCAGGACTGAAGATCACAACAACAACAACATGTAATGCTAACCATCTTTTAAGACTTTGTTAGGAAACATTTTTTTTGTTTGAACCACAGCTTAGCTATGCTTTTTTTTAAAGTGTAGTTTCTTGTTGCAAGTGATATAAACCATGCTAATTATTTATGTACATCATAGGTACACATTACTCAAAATGAAAACACAGTAGAAGATTTACTTTCTTCCTGTAACCTCTTTACATTATTATCTTTGGAGCAGACTATTGAAAAGATGGTGCTGTCGTAAACTGTGATACAAAAAATTTTCAAGTATGACTATCAAAAGTTTTGGAAATGAATTTTTTTTTCAAAAATCATTTTGTATTTAGAGTTTAGTCACATGAGTAATATACTTTTTAGTTAAGTATGTATTTAGTCACAGTGTACGAAAACATGAAATAATTTAAATTCTTTGAACCTCACGTTAAAGTTAAAACTTGCTTTTTCTGTTAAACTTGCATGGCGCTGATACATCCCAGGCGCATATTCATCTTGTTTCCTGTGTTGTTCTTCCTCCCTTCTCTTTTTTGCACTTCTTCTTTGTATTCTTGCTACTTTGGTGGCTTCCAACTCTGATTTTTCTACTTTGAAGCGTTTCCTTCGTCCAATGGCTGTAAGAGCTCATCACTTATTTAGTCCATCAGCCATTCCCATCAGCTCCATAACATTAAGCCATGACAGCGCACCGTCACGGAAACATAGAACAGCATATACTACACCAATTTTAAAAATATTTAGTCCTACTACAACAGTTTTTGGTATCCATTCATGTATACAATGATTGAAACTTTCATTTGGATTTGAGTATTACCATGTAAACATTTCTCTAAAAATCTTGTGTCACTAAGATTGCCATCTATAGGTTTTATAACTCCCTTTATAGCAAATGGCAAAGAATGTTTATAGTTGTAGTTCTCACCTTGAGTAACAACTCGCTGGTAGCCACAGCATGAATCACTGCCAGGTGGGCATACTGCATGACATGGGTTGTCATCTGTGGAGGATTTATGAACGAAGGTAGCACATACTGACTTTTTCATTCCCTTAAGATCATTTTTATTTTGTCTTATGGCTTGTCCATAATAATACAATAAGAAACTCTCACACACACAATTACTTAACTGTAAACAAAATATTCGCACCAAAACAACAGCAAACAATGACTAAACTCTCTGTATAAACAAAAAATAAGAAACTGTGGAGTTTTCACAGGTCAGCGAACATGAGGGACTGAAAAGTCATAAAAACGAAACAAATGAGAGCAAAACTTTATTCTGGGGTCCACTTTCCTGAAAGTAAACTTTTTCCCGTTCGGAAAACTACAGAGAATTTTTAAAGACAAAAATTAAAAAATCGATTTTTTGACAGCTGTTTATGTACAAGTCCCCTAAAATTTCTTGTGTTGATAGTACATCCGAAGCCATCATCAATCTTGGAAGAAGGGTAAGATCTTGGATGTATGTCACACAATAGCATATACACGTATTTATCCCTGTGAGGTTGTGAGTTATGAGGGATAATCTCGGAGTTCGGGTACACTGTAGAGTTAGTTGGTTTACAGTTGTCTAATATGCTCGAATACGCTTTCAAATTCCCTTTCCTATCTGTCTGCAATGCCAGAACAATAAATCGAGGTGTTTCTAATTTAACTGATCTGTTGATTGTCCACGTTTCTCTGGATGTCTCAGTAAGTGCTGGAGACAAATTTCGCATGAAAGGAAAGTTAGTGGCAACTGAGCATTTCAGTTAAATGGCATAGAAGTTTCAGATCCTTATTGTCTGATATGGGTAAACGGGGCACTTTCACACGCCAATTTATCCAAGTAAATTCTTTGCTTGTCTTCTTGTCTCTTGAGCATATGTCATTTACGTCTGACATTACATCAATTTGGGGGCGATCTGAAAATTATGTATTCTCGAAGAATCAAGTTTGCCAACATTTCTAGCATGTCTTCTTATTACTATGACTGGTTTCGACAAATATAGACAGTCATCATCGGATCTTGACATATTATCTGTTGCACATATTTGTTACAATACTGTAAGTCACATAACGATGTTGTGCCAACTAAAACATGTCAGGGAACATCATCATGTCACACATAAATTAACACATAGTTAAAAATACATTTTCTTTTAACAGTGTGCTATTTTATTTTTGACGTGCTGATTTGCCCTGCCAAGCTTCATTTCATACAACATTACTATGTGACATTCAGTATTCAAACAAGCATGTACAATTAATAATTGTGCAAGATCCTATGACGACAGCAAAGATCTGTTGAAATTGGTCGTAGTAATAAAAAAGCTTACTAGCCACCTAGGCTAACTTGATTTCTCAAGAATAATATATGAGTTACTATCCTTAGCAATTCAAACTGTAATTATTGCTGTTTATTAATTTTCTAATTTATGTACTGAATCTGATTTGATTAGGGATATCATGCCCTCACTTTCATTGGACTAGGGTTTCATTCAATTTTATACATCGTAGTTACCAAGGGAATAACAACTGCAATATGACAAAAGGTATTAAAAAAAATAAGAATATCTATGTAGACCAAGAACTAATAAAGCTAATACTGGAAGTACTTCTACTACTGCTGCTGTGGTCAGTAATAATGTTAATGGCCAGATTAATAATAATAATGACAATAATAACAATAATAACAATAACAGTAGTAGCAGTTATAAAGATAATTAATAGTTTTACAAAATAGATGTTTTTTAATATAGCAAGTGCTGTGAAAGGAAATTTAAGAAGACTGCACCAACTGTTTGGCATGCATAATGATGTGCTTATTAATCTCAAGGAACACTATTAACATTTTGAGTAGAATATACAAACTGAAGTGGTTATTTATCGAGCTGTCTGTCTAGCAATTTGTAAAGCATTCTAGTACAACGTTGATGCTTAGATATGGTTCCAACATTTCTTGTGTGATCGACGTCAATGCCATTAAGTTTGTAGCTTGTTTCTTGAAAAGGAAAGATTAACACATTATTTGTGAGTTGTGAAGTAACTGCTGGAGAGCTTCCAGCCTTCTTCTTCAGAAATCTTCCTTCCAAATTTCGGAAACTGTTGCACAGAACCGTTATGTCATCTTAATCGTGAATGAGAATTCTTATATCACGATTACTGTTAAGCCCTGCCAAAGGAAAAGGTGTATAAGAAAAATGCTGCTGATGAATGATCTGATAGTCATGTTGAAATGGAGTTACTATATCATTGCGAGGTTTCAATCCTATTAATTTAAGGAAGTGCCAGTTCCCATGTGTTGTCACATTCTGCTAGCACTGCATGATTTTCTCTCCTCGAAAATTGACTAGATTACCATCTGCGTTGACAACGTTCAACTCGAGAAGGTAATATCTAACAGTCACTGGAATATGGTACCCTAGACCTACTACAGAGAACACTCCGTGTATTGTATGAATTAATTAGTTTTTAATGTGTAAATTTGTAGCAATGTATCTCATTTGGCACAGATCGTGCTAACTGGTAGATTATTCACTGGTTGATCCAACCTGTATATTTTCTCAGTATTATTCTTCAAAACTTGGCTTCTTGAGAAACCTAATAACGGTCCTATTGAACCTTAGCTACTAAAGTCATCTGCTTCTTCCATTTTATTTATCTCTGTTTTATACATATTATCATTTGCATGAAACTCAGACCCTTTTACAAAACGTTTTATGTACATATTTAAATTATCAGCATCGTATAAGCCAGGAGCATTTGCACAGCTTTGCTATCACCTATGATTGGTTTGAAACCTGTCAGTGCAGTACTCCACTCAACCTTGCTTCGACCTGTCGGAGAAAGTAGTTCACTGCTAAAAAAGGTAAGAGTCCTTTTCAAGTTGTACGAAGTCACCTTTAAACCTCAACTAATGCAGTTTTGCGACTCCCCTTTACTTGAATCTAACGAGGAAATTAGTTCATTATTCCAGAATGAGATTTTCACTCTGCAGCGGAGTGTGCGCTGATATGAAACTTCCTGGCATATTAAAACTGTGTGCCCGGCCGAGACTCGAACTCGGGACCTTTGCCTTTCGCGGGCAAGTGCTCTACCATCTGAGCTACCGAAGCACGACTCACGCCCGGTACTCACAGCTTTACTTCTGCCAGTATCTCGTCTCCTACCTTCCAAACTTTACAGAAGCTCTCCTATGTACCTTGCAGAACTAGCACTCCTGAAAGAAAGGATATGGCGGAGACATGGCTTAGCCACAGCCTGGGGGATGTTTCCAGAATGAGATTTTCACTCTGCAGCGGAGTGTGCGCTGATATGAAAATTCCTGGCAGATTAAAACTGTGTGCCCGACCGACACTCGAACTCGGGACCTTTGCCTTTCGCGGGCAAGTGCTCTACCATCTGAGCTACCGAAGCACGACTCACGCGCGGTACTCACAGCTTTACTTCTGCCAGTATCTCGTCTCGTACCTTCCAAACTTTACAGAAGCTCTCCTGCGTACCTTGCAGAACTAGCACTCCTGAAAGAAAGGATATGGCGGAGACATGGCTTAACCACAGCCTGGGGGATGTTTCCAGAATGAGATTTTCACTCTGCAGCGGAGTGTGCGCTGATATGAAACTTCCTGGCAGATTAAAACTGTGTGCCCGACCGAGACTCAAACTCGGGACCTTTGCCTTTCGCGGGCAAGTGGTCTACCATCTGAGCTACCGAAGCACGACTCACGCCCGGTACTCACAGCTCTACTTCTGCCAGTATCTCGTCTCCTACCTTCCAAACTTTGCAGAAGCTCTCCTGCGTACCTTGCAGAACTAGCACTCCTGAAAGAAAGGATATGGCGGAGACATGGCTTAGCCACAGCCTGGGGGATGTTTCCAGAATGAGATTTTCACTCTGCAGCGGAGTGTGCGCTGATATGAAACTTCCTGGCAGATTAAAACTGTGTGCCCGACCGAGACTCGAACTCGGGACCTTTGCCTTTCGCGGGCAAGTGCTCTACCATCTGAGCTACCGAAGCACGACTCACGCGCGGTACTCACAGCTTTACTTCTGCCAGTATCTCGTCTCCTACCTTCCAAACTTTGCAGAAGCTCTCCTGCGTACCTTGCAGAACTAGCACTCCTGAAAGAAAGGATATGGCGGAGACATGGCTTAGCCACAGCCTGGGGGATGTTTCCAGAATGAGATTTTCACTCTGCAGCGGAGTGTGCGCTGATATGAAACTTCCTGGCAGATTAAAACTGTGTGCCCGACCGAGACTCGAACTCGGGACCTTTGCCTTTCGCGGGCAAGTGCTCTACCATCTGAGCTACCGAAGCATGACTCACGCCCGGTCGGGCACACAGTTTTAATCTGCCAGGAAGTTTCATATCAGCGCACACTCCGCTGCAGAGTGAAAATCTCATTCTGGAAACATCCCCCAGGCTGTGGCTAAGCCATGTCTCCGCCATATCCTTTCTTGCAGGTGTGCTAGTTCTGCAAGGTACGCAGGAGAGCTTCTGTAAAGTTTGGAAGGTAGGAGACGAGATACTGGCAGAAGTAAAGCTGTGAGTATCGGGCGTGAGTCGTGCTTCGGTAGCTCAGATGGTAGAGCACTTGCCCGCGAAAGGCAAAGGTCCCGAGTTCGAGTCTCGGTCGGGCACACAGTTTTAATCTGCCAGGAAGTTTCATATCAGCGCACACTCCGCTGCAGAGTGAAAATCTCATTCTGGAAACATCCCCCAGGCTGTGGCTAAGCCATGTCTCCGCCATATCCTTTCTTTCAGGAGTGCTAGTTCTGCAAGGTACGCAGGAGAGCTTCTGTAAAGTTTGGAAGGTAGGAGACGAGATACTGGCAGAAGTAAAGCTGTGAGTACCGGGCGTGAGTCGTGCTTCGGTAGCTCAGATGGTAGAGCACTTGCCCGCGAAAGGCAAAGGTCCCGAGTTCGAGTCTCGGTCGGGCACACAGTTTTAATCTGCCAGGAAGTTTCATATCAGCGCACACTCCGCTGCAGAGTGAAAATCTCATTCTGGAAACATCCCCCAGGCTGTGGCTAAGCCATGTCTCCGCCATATCCTTTCTTTCAGGAGTGCTAGTTCTTCAAGGTACGCAGGAGAGCTTCTGTAAAGTTTGGAATGTAGGAGACGAGATACTGGCAGAAGTAAAGCTGTGAGTACCGCGCGTGAGTCGTGCTTCGGTAGCTCAGATGGTAGAGCACTTGCCCGCGAAAGGCAAAGGTCCCGAGTTCGAGTCTCGGTCGGGCGCACAGTTTTAATCTGCCAGGAAGTTTTAGTTCATTATTAATACAGATGAGCGTTTTTCTAAAGTTGAAATGTACAAAGTCAGACCTAAACCGTAACAAATGCAGTGTTCTGTAAGCAGCTTGTTTTTACGCAATTGTCAGGAGATACGTTAGACAGAAATGTCCGCAGAGATACAAATTGGAGTCCTGGTAGCCCTGACAATGGTAGAACACGTAATTCTCGTTGATAAAGTAACAACACAGTTCTTCCAAATGTCTTAAGGCGCCGAATCAATCGAAGTAGGTTATGGTATTCTGGTTTCATTAACATACGCGATCCAATGAGGCCCATATCCTCCTGCAAAACTTAATTTTACGACACCACATCGTCTTTGGCGACCTTTCCAGCATAAACGCTCCATGAAATTATGAGATTTTGAGTTTCTGAGGAATTTAAGCATATCTGTATTTGTAAGCATTCTGTCTGGTAGTAGCGTTACGAAATGTCTTGTGTGAACCATCCGAGCTCTTTCCTGTACATTTTTAAGTGTAGTCCTTTATGAATAGCGATGGCATCCGTTAACTTACTATGCCTTTTAGCTCATGTAGTTGCTCTTCTGCGTCTAGTGCGTTCTACGCTGTTGGGGATATGGCAACAGTACCTACTACTAATGAGCCACTACCTGAAAGTCCCACGAGCACCAGAAATAGAAACTGGAAAATTCCACAAAGTGTTTAAGGTACTGGCAGATCCCTTTGCATTTAGGCACACCTTATCATCTTACTCTTTTCTTCTGCAAAGTGCTTTTAGCTGCTGCCTATTTTGATTGGATTCAATTTATTTAACATCCTGCAGGTTTTTTTCTGCTACTTCTTTATTGTTTGATGAGCGGAATCTACGATTTCTCAGGAATTTTTCCTGGCACTCAGTTTAAGTTTGCCACAGATATCTTTATCAACTGCAAACGCTGCAATAAGTTACCTCATGTGTGTTTCTCTTCGTCTTCTGCACATTTTTTAGTCTTCGTCAGTTAAAATTCGATCTGCCAAGTGCCTTTTTCCAAACGTTAACTTTCAACAAATGTTAAATCATGCTCCCTGCAGGCTTCGTCCGGTATATTAATTTCTGTATCACTATGAGCTAGACACTTTTTCAGCTATTTTCCAGGGATTCTGAATTCCATTGGTGAATTACCGAGAATGTCACAACCACTACCTCAAATACGTTTCCTACCACTCATGCCATACTACTACATTGTTTGAGGTCTGTATGGCCTGTTATATATCAAACTGTGTACATTCATCCAACTGTTGTGTCTTGGTGGGAAGTCCAACCATTTCTCTAAAGTATCGTTACCTAGATATCTACTGACATACTGTAAGAAAAACACATCTGGTTCAGAGTTCTTCTGTATCTCCTCAGCAGTGTCTTCCCCATCACTGCCCTTTAACGGGTATGTTTTTGGGCTTGTCCCTTGCACATGGTCTTTTGAAATAAGCACTGAATCACCTGCACTGACTTTATGCTAGTTTTGATTCATCAGCTTAATACAATTGTATAATGTATTTAGAAGCTCATTATAATGATAATCAGTTGTTTCATTGTAACTGTATGACGTTTAACTCGATTTTACTTCCCAATAATTTATGGGAGAATGACTAGTCATTACTATGACACTTGAGTATTAAATCTCATCCATGTATGGTTTTTTTGTCAGTTTGTTCAAATGCTCCACATTACTCGCTTTCATATGAGAGAAATGGTATACTCCATATCGTCCCATTACTGACGTGGAATCTTTATTGTAAAATTCGCCTTCATGGTCAGTCTGAAGACTGTCATGACATCAGTTTGTCTCATCTGCAGCTACTGTACCAACACCTCCACAACGGCCTTTACTCTCTTTGCCTTCACAAGTAGGATCCAGGCGAATTTTAAATATATATCTATGATAGTTAAAAACATTTGATATCCTTAACCGTCTGCAAAATTGTTTCGTATCTACGAGATTGGTCTGCCATATTTCAACCAAACTCATCTCATAACAAGTCTGTGCGGGAATGTTTCACGTAGGGGACTTGTGGAGCTCATGAGTGACTGTCTCCATAATTATTCAAAGATACGTCTTTCTCGAACGGTCTTAATAGTTCTATTATTTTGTCATGGTTGAGTATATGTTCAAGATGTAGGCTGTCTATTTCTTTATGTTAAATGGCAATAACTTTGCTCATGCCATCCTCACTGGCAAAGCAGGTCCAATAACATTCTTGTATTTCCTGCCTTTGGTAATTTTATTCCTACAACTGGGGTGTTGTTTTGCTTGTGTACATCATTTATATATAACATTACAATAGATTTGTACCTACCGTCTTTCAGATGGTTGTTACTGGGTTCGACGTTTCTTAGAATAATAGGTCCATGTCCCATTAAATTCTTAATACCCTACCTGTATTGGATGACTGGTTAAATGTATATGGTGATTACCTAAAATATATAGTTTATCCCAGTTGATCTGGTATGTGCTCTGTGACTCACTATCGTTGTGATTGCTAATGAAATCGGTAGCATTACCTTCCTCTATTTCTTCTACTTCTACTTCACATCTTTTACCTCCATCTGAGCAGTGTGGGAAACTTTTTAGACTGTCAGTTAATGATTTCAACATTTCTGAGAGAGAATGATCTAGTTGCACCTGTCATAATTTCAGCAGTCACAATTTATGGCTAAGAGCCTTCTTCACCTTGACAACTTTACATTTCTTCAACATGCTATTACTACTAAACTGGTCTTGAGATATCATGCCACTTTACACACACATACACACATACGCACACACACACACACACACACACATACACACACACACATATATATATATATATACATATATATAATATATATATATATATATATATATATATATATATATATATATATAATCTCAGAATGTGTGTATATATACATTCTGAGATTCTGAGAAAGCTAGTGATGACAGGAGTCAATTGTCACAGCTATTGCATGGATAAAGCTGAGCGTTGAGTTCCTTAGTTTTCCATAGACACATGCTTCATGTTGTTGGCCCAACTGATCCTACATCTTGATTTCTCTAGCTACTTCCTTGATAAAACTATCCAACTGTGTTAATTTTTTGTTTGTTAAGTGCTTAATGTTCTGTATCACTATGTAACACATGTTTGGCCTGTATCTTATCTCCTTGGAATTAATTCACCACATAGGTGCAAAATTGTCCACTGTATTTAGTATACTAACACAGTTATGTAATGGTACACCACTTATTGAGAAACTTATGGAAGTTTACTATGCATTGTTTATCATTCAATTTTCTTGTTTGGTCAATAACCAGAAGTAAGTACTGTGTGTGATTCCAGCAATACTCACATACCTGATATTGGTTCCTACATGCACCTGATAAATATATTTAAAATGCATGTTGTCCTGTCCGAAAGTGATAATGAGGTTTGCATTAAAAGGTAGAAGAAGTATATAGAGGTTTTATATTAGAGAGATGATTGCGCAGACAACATTATAGAAACATAAAAGCATAGAAACAGAAGAGAACATAGAGGATGATGAGATGGAAACATCATATTGCGAGAAGAATTTAACAGCGCACTGAAAGACCTAAGTCAAAATCAGACCTCGGGAATAGACGACATTCCATCTGAACTACTAGTATCCTTGGGAGAACCAGCGTTGACAAAAGTCTTCCATTTGGAGTGCAAAATGTATGAAGAGGCGTAATACCCTTAGACTTCAAGAACAATAAAGTAACTTATATTCCAAAGGGAGAAGGTGCTGAGAAGTGTGAATATTACCAAACTATCGGTTTAATAAATCATAACTGCAAAATATTAACACGAAGAATTCTTTGCATAAAAATGGAATAGACAGGTAGAAATTTACCTCAGGAAAGATCAGTCTGAATTCGAGAGAAATGACTGGACTTCTCTCCCTGCAATTCTGAAGGCAGCAGGAGTAAAATACAGTAGGTGAAAATCTAGTTTAGAACTTACACAGAAACAGGAGGACAGTTACAAGAATCAAGGTGTATGGAAGGGAAGTAGTGGCTGAGAAGGGAGTGACAGGGTTGTAGCTTAACATTCGATATAATTAAATTTTTACATTGAGAAAGCAGTAGAGGAAACCAAAGAAAAATTTGGAGTAGGAATTAAAATCCAGGGAAAATAAATAAGAACGTTGAGATTTGCTGGCTGTCTAATTGGGTCAGTGACTGCAAGGCACTTGGAAAATCAATGGAACAGAATGGACAGTGTCGTGAAAGGAGGATATAAGACGAACATCAACAAAAGCAAAACATGGATAATCGGATGTAGTTAATCAAATCAGGTGATGCTGAGGGGACTGGATGAGGTAACAAGACACTTAAAGTTGTAGATGACTTTTGCTCTTATGGCAGCAAAATAACTAATGATGGATGAAGTAGAGATGGTATAAAATGTAGACTGGCAATGACAGGAAAATCATTTCTGAAGAAGAGTAATTTGTTAACATTGAATACAGATTTAAGTTCCAGGAAGTCTTTTCTGAAAGTTTTTCTATGGAGTGTAGCCATTAATTCAAGTGAAATACAGGCGCTAAACAATTAGCCAGGAAGAGAATAGAGGTGGGGAGTAAAAAATTTGTAATAGGCCCAGACTTGAGAAAGGCATAGGTTACCAATTGCTATAGAATCCTGGAATACGTCTGCCTCGAGTAAAAGATCTCTAATAAAAGACTTCAGCTTTCACGTGACAGCTAAAACAAAAATATTTGCCTAGCTTATCCTGGTTTACAATGCCAATATTGTCAAATATGAATATGCTGTTTAGTTTTTCCACACATTCTAAAACATTAAGGGATCGCCAATTTAGTAGGAATCAAGAGATGAATACAGTAATCAGATACAGAAGGATGTAGGTTGCAATAGTTATTAGGAGATGAAGAGGACTGTGCCGGACAGAGTAGAGTAGAGAACTGCATCAAACTAATCTTCGTACTGAAGATCACAACATCATCAGTTACCAGCTGCTTTGAAATCCTGGAATATTTCTGGCTCGTGTAAAAGATCTCTAATAACACTTCAGCTTTCATGTGACGGCTAAAACAAAAATATTTGCCTATCTTATCCTGGTTTTCCATGATGTTTGGTTTTTACTTTCAAGGTGACATGATATCATTGCTCTAACTGAATATCTGGTACGTAATTCTATCAATATAATAGAAAATGTACCGTAACAGCAGGTATTTTGGCTGAAATGGTGTTTTCAATATACGTATACTGTCTCGAAGCAGATCCTCACAGAATGTGTTAACAGTGACAGAAGAAGGTTAGTCTTCTGCAGTCAGATGTTCCAATAATTACAGCATGGGTATTCCTGTAAAGTAGCAGTCCATCCTTTTTTTCTCTCAGTTTCCAACACCACTGCAGGACCTGATGGTTACCAATGGAGTCTTTCGTAAACTCGGTCAGGGTTCTGATAGCGTGCTTATATTAGCATACTGGTGTTTTATAGAGACATGAAGAACACAAACATTTAGCTCTTATTTTTTTTTGTTTATTTGTAGACTTTTATGTGTACATGGTATATGAAAATATTTCGTAAGATTATAGTTCTCGTCCTACGTCTGGCTCAGCTGGTTCATACATTTCTACTTGCACTGATACACAACATGAATCATGAAGTTGAGGGATAATTTCTTTTGACAGATGAAGAGCTTTGAGTGCTGTTTCCCACAGATAGCTCCACGTTCTCTCATAGAGTCGACAGAAGTATAGCTACCAGCTTAGTAGATAGTCTAGAGTATGCTTGACTGTACAACTGGCATTTGATAGATTTTTAAACGTTTGCTCCCATGGACGAAACTGACTGTGGGAATCCCCTGCAATGATCATGTGATCACCTGTTATCACTGAAGGGCAGTGACTGCTTTTTGTAAAAAGGCAGCAATCTACAGTGAACTACCACAAAGATATACCAGCTCATCCAGGGATTATATTACTCTGGCATTATTGTATGCAGTATTTTCGAATACCACAATCGTCTAGAATTCACGATACGACACCATTCCCATGCTAATACGTTTACAGGTGCTGTTGTTTGAACTGTAACTGATATTAAACAACATTATTTGCATGTCATGTGGCTGCTGCTGCAGTGAGTTTGCCACAAATGTAAGGGAAAATAAGTTAAGTGTATATTTGTTCCCAGTACATTCTTATTCGTCATCATCAGCAGTAATACTTAAAATTGCAGCAGCATTGCAGCTTCAACATGCTTAACCTTTGAGTGTTCTGACATATGTGGGTAAATTATTTATTGATAGTTGTTAATAGAGTGTAAATAATCTAAGCTCTACAGTCATATCATCACTGTCAACTGTGTGGAAATGGGCAAGGTTATAGATCTTGACACTAAATCTGATAAATTGAGGGAGACGGTTACTTCTGTGAGGGTAGTGAACGTATATTTAAAATTATGACTGTTCTTGCTTATCCTCTTGCTATACATTAACTCGTTCTTATAGAAGAATGATGACTGCACGACAGTATATTTAAGAAAACTGCTTAGCCCAGATATCCTAGATACTCTGGAACCAATTATTCTCAAATATCTCATGGTGATTAGCTGGAGAACTATGATTTCAACGAGAAAGGAGCAGAGAATCCTTTATTACATGTTTTAGTGACTGAAATCTATAATTATGTGTAAAAAGCTTTTTGATAAACTGATTTTTGACATTTGTAGGAAACTTACTGAAAGATCGCGTAGTTTGAACGCTGTTAACTACCTTACCTACCAAGCATCTTTTTCTTGACTACTTATTGGCTCTTGAATACTGATTATGTAATTTGGGGGGGGGGGAAATAATAATCATTTTCTAGAAAACGTTTTATTTTACTTACACATACAATTCGTCTAAATTTCTTACAGTCACTATTTTCTGCAGTATTTAGCGAGATGTTGTCTTCTATATGCCTTAAATTATGCCTATATAGCATACAAATCTACAGGCACGACAACATACGCAGATGTACCGTTCAAGAATTCAGCTTTTGTAGGCTTTATGCTTACTGGATCTACGTTAGCACACTTTGGCCCTGGGTAAATACAAGCATTTATACACAGTTCTAACTGATTCATAGTTGCATTATTCACATGCACCTGTGACACATGGACGGCAGTGGCTCTGTCTGTCTGTCACAATCACAGACACACAGTATAGATCACCGAATTTCACAACTCTCTAAGGTTTTATGTAAATTCACACATCCTCTGAAGTTCATTCAAGCCCAGCTTCTCCATACCTATCAACTACTTCAACACTCCTCTCAAACATAGTGATGTTGATGGGTGTACGGCCTGACTCATACTTCTTTCCTATATACACCTTCAAGCTACATAGATGATCCTATTCTTGCCATGAGTAATGCGCTCTAGCCCTGAAACCTTGAACATTTCCTGTTTTAGTCGCTACATCAAAGTCTCTGTCAGGTTCTACGCCCACATTCCTGTGTTCACACCCACTAGCAGTCAAATTATGTTTATTGATAAATAGCAATATTCTATTGGAACTTAAATGAGTCTCAGCAAGTTGAAGATCTTGCACCGTCTGCTATGATGATAACGCCAAGTCGGATAAATCAAGATGATTGCCTGTAGACTGCTGCTCCTGCGATTGCTCAGACAACTCTATGCGGAACACCTCCATGTTCTGGGCCGACAATACTGCTGGTATTGAATCAGGAGTGAATTGCACTGTTGGAAAAAAAAAATTAACAAAACGTAATTGTAAACGAATATATTAATATGGAAGTTATTAACATTGTGATTAATGATTGATGGACGTACACTTGCATTTAGATCTAACAGTCCTATTTAGCTATTTAGGCTCGTCTGAGGTAGTGCCTGTTTCCTGCTGGCTGAGGTAAAATTGCCCGAGAGCAGAGGGGGCCTTTAGCTGTTAGCCCAGAGTGATGATGATGACATCTGATAGTATAGCAGCAAAATGGGTGACGGGACGGGGTGGAGGGGGAGGGGAAGGGGATAGGAGGTGGGTGGAGCGGGCTGACCTTGAATATAACAACTACAATAAGCTCAGCTGTAATCTGACACTTGAAGTACCGGCTTAGCTGTTCCAGAACAAAAGTGCTACACTACTCCCGTGCTAAGCACAAACCATATCACAGCCTCTATTTCATGTCTGATGATATTTTTTTAGTTTCTTCTGACTTTTCTGGTCATAAACGGCCACCGTCCATTACTCACCCTCTGCAGCTATAAAGTTGAGACCTCTGTTAAAACGGCTTATTACTTTGCCGGATACGGACGCTGAATAATTTGCAGGGCACTCAGTGAGTCTAAGTAGATGAGAAATTCCACTGTACTCACTTTGCACAAAGCTTTCCGCTAATTAATGCATCATCTAAATGAAGTACTCTTACTACTGCTCTGACAATTATGTTAGCTAATAAATACACGGTTAATCACTGAAAGTCCTAGAGTAATTTAAGCAGGTATTTAGTTTTCAATCTTCGATTGCAATGTTTCGACGTTTTTTGCATGGATTACCTCAGGGACAAATTGTGTCGCCTTTGAATTTAGCTGCTCTTCATTTAACTGTCGAAAATAAAGTACCAGTGGCAGATTCGTTATTTTCATTTGCCATTTTATATGACAAATCATGCTATTCACAGAGTTTTATGACGGTAGGTTTAAAAAGAAAACATAGAAAAATAACTGTTCCGCCTATCAAGTTGACGCTTGATTTACGTTGCTACGCAGTATATACAATTATATGAAACAGAAAATGTCACTGACGTTGAACGAGCAGTACACTCGTAGATTAGTGAATATAGAAAACACCGCCGTGTAGAGTGAGGGACCACAGTGCATACAAGCTGGTGTGTAATACATTATGGCACGGTTGTAATAAAATATTACACTACACAAACTAAAAAACGCACTTGAGGAAATAATTCTCGTAATCCTACAACAGATATAACAGAGTCAGAGCGTTCCCTTTACACTTTATTAATCATATTCCATAATCCCGCAGAGAGTACTCTTTGGGATGTCGAAAGAAGTCAACGATGTACATTTAACCTAACTGTAATGCAGTGCGATGCCTTGAAAATATTAACTAGAAAATAGCTCAAAATATTAATATTAAAATTTTCTGTGCATACACTGTTGAAAGAAATCGTAGATTTGGCTCGACAGATAGTTTTTAACACAGCCACTCTACTCACGCTTTAATTTGCCATGTCAGGTTCTTGAATGCATGTGTACGCCTGTATATAGATCCTAAGGGTGTCCTGGAAGTCTTTGTAGATGTTATTTTTGTTTGTATTTACTTAGTACTGCGTAACGACGGAGGATATTAATAAATACACGTATTGCGAACAATTTCAAAAACATCACATATCTAGAAGAAAACTCCTCAGTAAGTTCTACAACTGACAGTAGACATCATTCTTACAAGATTATTCTGTAAATATTATCCCAGATGATTCTTTCCCTGCTTAACAGCCGGAATAGTGAACGGTTATACTCTCATTATGATCAACAAACGCTGCAGTACACAGCAACAAACTCTTCCGCTGTGATCCATTCGTATTTTAGTTTCTTCATATTACCAGATTCATGGAGTGATAGTTTCAGTACTGCCGTCATTTTACACACATTGTACTCAATACATTTCTGTTAAAAATTTGTTTACAAATCTTTTAGGTCATTGATTTATATTAATGTAGGAGGTATTTAAAAAAGTGTTCGCCGCTCTGAAAGCAGATAGTATTCTTAAAAGCTAAGAAAACAGTCTGCTAAATATATGTCCAGAAAGATGGATTGTGTTTGTCACTGTCCTTCTTAATAGTGGCTATAGTGCTGATGTCAGTCACTTCAGATTATATCTCTGGTAACGATTAATCGTTGAAGCCATAGCCAGTGAAATAATGAAACATCACATAAACAATTTTTACGGTAGATGCATGGTTCGCCTTAGTACGAATATGTGACAGTAACGTCTAGGTTTCAATCTAGAAACAGTATACGCTTTAACGGGCTTATGAACTACAGCATTTTTACCTACAATTGTTGCACAACGATGTACCGGATTAATTTGAAAACGTTACTCTTGCAAAAGACAACGGAGGCTCTTTATCCAAGACGGCGTAATATTTCATTTTGTACGCCCTGTATGACATAACGCCTTACAAAAATATCGGTGGAGCCTTGAATTGGTCCAGTAACACAGCACCGAGCAAGGTGGCACATTGATTAACACTGTGGACTTCCATTAGGGTGGACGACGCTTTAAATAATTGTCCAACCAGCCAGATTTAGGTGTTACGTGATTTCTCTGAATCTAAGGCAAGTTCCTTTAAGAACTAGGCCTATTTTCTTCCCAATCCTTAACCAATCCGAGCTTCTCCAACGTCTCTAATGATCTCTTTGTCGGGGCGTTAAGCCCTAATTATCCTTTTTTCAGTAAGGCAGCTTCACCGATCATACCTCAATCTTCGTATATCTAGATATGGAGACATTCGAAAGCTCACTTTTAGGCTACGCTATTAGACAATGTGCAAATTCCCCAGCAGGGATTGTACCTCATGCATGTTATCATATCCAGTTTCAGCCAGATGTTTTTCCACCAGCTCACTATTATTTGAGAAGGAAGCTGAAAAACAAGTAAGAGTACTATCTAACCACATGTAACTAATTCCGATGTATCAATATGTAGATTGTTGCTACACAACGGAATGGTTCCTGTCTGACTACCCTTCCTTTAGGGTGGTTGGGGGAGGGAGGGAAGTCACATAATTACCTGTTTCCAATTTTGTCAAACCTGTAAGAACGGTGAGGTTTTTTAAACACACGAAGCATAAAGTTTTTCTAATTACACTACAAGTTGGGAGCTATTGCAGTGAGCGCCAATGGAAACAAATTTAAAATCGTACTAAATATTTTACTGGATTCAGCGCTTCCTTGTAGACAGGTCTCAAAATGTCGTCAACGAGACGAAATCGGCAGATGTGTAGATAATTTCTGAAGTAATCCAAGGGACTGTTATAGGGCCGCTGCAGTTCATAACATACAGCCTGTAACTTGTGAGGTGTTGGGGTTGAGAAGCAGACATGTCACGCAAATTCATTTAAGGATTCCTTATTATTTAGGCTAACACACTCAACCCCCCACCCCCTTTAAATACCACAGCTCCCACACTATGTGATCAAAAGTATCCGGACACCGGGCTGGAAATGGCTTACAAGTTCGTGGCACCCACCATCGGTAATGCTGGAATGCAGTATGGTGTCAGCCCACCCTTAGCCTTGATGACAGCTTCCACTCTCGTAGACATACGTTCAGTCAGGTGCTGGAAGGTTTCTTATGGAATGACAGCCCCTTCTTCACGGACTGCTGCACTGAGGAGAGGTATCGATGCGGTCGATGAGACCTCGCACGAAGTCGGCATTCCAAAACATACCAGAGGTGTTCTATAGGATTCAGGTCAGGACTCTGTGCAGGCCAGTCCATTACAGTGATGTTATTGTCGTGTAACTATTCCGCCACAAGCCGTGCATTATGAACAGGTGCTCGATCGTGTTGAAAGATGAAATCGCCATCCCAGAATTGCTCTTCAAAAGTGGGAAACTATAAGATGCTTAAAACATCAATGCAGGCCTCTGCTGTGATAGTGCCATGCATAACAACAAGGGGCTTAAGCCCCCTCTATGAAAAACACGACCACATCATAACACCACCGCCTCCGAATTTTACTGATGGAAAAACACACCCTGGCAGATGATGTTCACCGGACATTCGCCGTACCCACACCCTGCCATCGGATCGCCACATTGTGTACCATGATTTGTCATTCCACAGAACGTTTTCCCACTGATAAATCGTCCAATGTTTACGCTCCTTACTCCAAGCGAGGCGTCATTTGGCAACTACCGACGTGATGAGCAGCTTATGAACAGCCGCTCCACCATGCAATCCAAGTTCTCTGACCTCCCGCCTAACTGCCATGGTAGTTACAGTGGATCCTGATGCAGTTGGGAATACCTATGTGATGATCTCAATAGATGTCTGCTTGTTACGCATTACGACCCTCTTCACCGGTCGACAGTCTCTGTCAGTCAACAGACGAGGTCGGCCGGTACGTTTTTGTGCTGTACGTGTCGCTTCACGGTTCCACTTCACTATCAGATCGGAAACAGTGGAGCTAGGGATGTTTAGGATTGTGGAAATCTTGCGTACAGACCGACTATGACGCAGTGGCATCTGACCACGTTCGAAGTCCGGGAGTTCCAGGGAGCGCCCCATCCTGCTCTCTCACGGTGTGTAATGACTCTTGAGACCGCTGATACGGAGTTTCCAGCAGTAGGTGGCACCACAACGCACCTAAAATGAAAAACGTACGTTTTTGGGGGTGTCCGGGTACTTTTGATCTCGTAGTGTATCATACAACAGTTGATTTATGGAGGAAATTATGATATGGCCCTGTTTGTGGTCAGTTTAAGAGTTGCAATATTGACATAATTCTGCTTATGATGATTTAGTAGCTGATCACTCTTATCGGGTAAAGGGTCCCGATAATGAAGGTGAAATTCAACTACTAAGTAATATAGTGATTTTAGGATCACAAAGTGATGTTTTATGAGAATTCCTAAAGTATTGCAAGACACAAATATTGAATGCAATATAAGGAAGAACAATACTGACTCAATTTGCGTAGAGGAGTAGGATCAACTAGCAAGTTATAGACCCCTACAATCTTTTCGAGTGATATGCCGCTACACGTTACCCTTCACTATTATAAACAATAGAGACCGGGAATGAGAGCCGTTGATACAGTTCACACATGCAAAAAGTGAGTGAGTAAGGCGACGAGGCGAGACCGTAAGCTGGGAGGGCTCAAATTAGACTACTGCGCCGGTGGTGCGAATACATTACCACCTGCAAGACTGAACGCGCGCGGCGCCGACAGCTCGGATCGCAAGGATAATGTTACAATTGCTCTCTATGGCACAACGTACCCAGTTGATGAAGACCTGGCCGAAAATGTGGAACTGCGAAATGGTCCACCAACCACATGGCGTTTTTCGGTCTATGCACCTGAAACTGCCTCTGGGCATTGGATGACAGTGATATTTGTGGCCGCTGTACTGTAGACCCTCAAAGGACGCAGACATTTAAATTCTCCAAAGTGATGCAGAGAAAGCAACCGTCCAACATCACCTGGTAGGCTAGGGGCTGGCCCCCGTGCACTTAAAAGGCAAGCGAGGTGCCAGCCCTCACACTGGCCACATCCCAGTCACACTGCTCGCCTCGTTAGAAAAGGCGAAAAACGCCGGTTACCCCCTTTGATGCCACAAACGGGCTGTACCCTCTCTTTGTCATTCAGGTAGCCGTGCCACCACAAACCGTCCGACGCTTAATACAGTGCGTCCATCCCATCAACCAGTTACTGTCTAAAGAAAATCAAAACTCTCATTCCAGATTTCATTACTCTAGTGACCTTAATTGGCTGTCATCACACTCGAATATACAAAGAAGAAGCTGACTCAAGTCAAAAAGAAAAAGAATGGAATGGGTCTATCCACGAGAGCATCGCGTGTTTCTTCACAGATCCTTACTCAAAAAATGTTTTGTTTTATAGTGACTGGCTCACTTAGAGTTAGGATAGCGTTCATACACATAAAAAATCTAAGAAGATGGAACTTACATTGCATCTTAATCAAATTAGGGAAAGTTAATAGGGACATGAAGGTAGGTGGAAGAGAGACCGATACAGCAAACCTCTATTTCCCACTAACTACAACATCTTCTGCAAGGCACACATGCTCAGGCATACCACACACACTAAACGACCAAGTCATCACACATATGAAAACTGGGCACTTGGTAGAATGCCGTGCTGAAAGTTGCTGTAAATTATAGGACCACCTGGTCCCTGCTGCTTCACAGACACTTTTAAACAATTAAAAAATTTTTTTTGTACCCAGCAAAAACACATTCATTATTCCCCAAGAAGGCAAATGTTCTTATTATAATAATGTAACCTTCAGATTTTTTCTGTTGACTCACACACACAAAGCATTCCTTACCAAATAAGGATTGTGCATTGAATGCAGCTGACTAATGGTCCTTTCAGTGGACATCGACATTTGATAAAAAGAACAACACAATGATTAATAAATTCGTGCCTCCGTCTTACAGTGCAGCGGAGTTAATATAAATGAAGGGACGGAAAAAAAATAATTTTATTCAATGCTGACTGCCTCTCAGAGCCAACCTGGAAAGACCCTAGGCACAGGTCGCCATATTACGCGAAGTGCTGGGGTTGAGAAGTGGACATGTCACCCACATTCATTACATAAATCCGTATTAGTTTGACTAATACGATCAACGCCCCCTTTAACTACCACAGTTCCTATCATACAAGAGCCAGTTTATGGAGAAAATTATGGTATGACTCTGTAGGCGGACAATTAAAGAGCTACGCCTTCGACACAATTCTGCTTATGATAACAGCTGCTCGCTCGTATTTGGCAAAGCTGAAATTCAACTGAACGGCATATAGATTTTGATATCAGAAAGTGATTTATTGCGATAATTCATAAAGTATTGGAAGATATAAATATTGAATGGAATGTTAAGAATAACTATTCAATAAGGGTGATGAGATTTTGGGTTAATTCGTGTAGAGGGGTGAGATCAACTATCACGTTACAGAGCCCTACAAACTTTGTGAGTATGCCTTAAAAAGGTACACCTGATCATTACAAACAATATCGATCGCGAATTCGAGCCCTTATACATATCACACATGCAAGCCATGACTGTGTATGACGACAGAGCAACAGCGTAAGCTGGGAGGCCTCAAATTAATTAGTCTACTTAGCCGGTGCCGTGATTACGTCATCATCTGCCAGACTGGCCGCGCGTCACGCCAACGGCTCGGAGCACAGGGATGATGTTGCAGCTGCTCTCTGTGGCCATCCGCACCCGTCGATAAAGACCCGACCGAAACAGTGCCAGCATGAAATGACAGACAATACGGACTTTTGTCACCAAGCGATAACAGACAGCTCTGCCCCAACTATCGTGGCAGTAGTACTTCTGACTCTTACGTTCACCTCCACTCTGGGTGACCAGATGTGAAGAACTCTAACGTTCACTCTGGCAGTCCAGAAGCTAAACACTGGTTACCTCACCAGCGCCTTGTCTCCTCCGCGCAGGAAAATCCCCAGCCATAAGATAACCAGAAACAGCTGCCAATTGTAGTCTTAGATTCTGCTGCTTCTTTCCCTTCTGAAGTATTACAACAAATTTTCCTTCCATCGCAGGTCGTCCCGATAAATTCGCAGTGCGCTCTTTTGTGTCAGCACACATCAGAACGGTCCAGCAATCAAATGGTGTTTTTCGGTGTAAGCACGGGAAAGCATTGGCCTGAAACAGCCTCAGGTCGTTGGATGACAGTGTTCTACGTGGGCGCCGTACTGTCTGTCTGGTAGGCGAGCAAAGAGTCGCGGTGCACTAAAAAGATTTACAGTGTGCCCAGACACCCTGCTCGCCTCGGTAGAAAAATGCCATAACGCCAGCCACCCCCTCTGGTGCTACAAGCGGGCCGTACTCTGCAATTGTCGCTCCGTTAGCCATGCCCCTCCCACCCCCCCCCCCCCCCCTCTCACATCGTCACACACCTAATCAAGTGCGCCAGCCCCATCATCTAGTTACTATGTAAAGAAAATAAAAAATCTCTTTCCACATTTCATTACTCCAATGACCTTAGTTGGCCATCACCAGTCGGGAACTTGAAAAGAAATTGTCGAATCAAGGCAAAAAAAAAAAAAAAGAAAAAAAAATGGAATGGGGCAAGCCACGAGAGCTTTGCGTCTTTCACAGTGATTTAGTGGATAATATAGCGAGGTCGATGAGTCTGTTCCCAAACGATGTTCTCTAGTTGTACATATATATTTACATTGAGTTCTGTATCTCTACTTGGCAAACCCCCTTAAGGTAGGAGTCGGAGTGTACTTTGTGTAACAGCCTCCTCACATACCCCCCCCCCCTCCCTATCCCCGTTCCAGTGGTGGATGTTCTGCGAGGAGAACGATTGTTGGCAAATTTCTGTATGAACTCAGACATCTCTAACTTTACCTACAGTGTCTTTCCTCTAAGAATGTACACTCTTGAAATTGTAACTGTAAGCCACACTGTGATGCAACACGCTTCATTTTGTAACGCCTGACATTGGAGTTGGCTGAGCACCTTAGCGCTTACTAACTGAACCTGTCATCAGATGATCAAAACCAATTGAAAAATAATTCAGGCAAGACATCTGTATGGTGCAAAAAGAGGCAGTTCACTCTAAATAATGAAAAATTTGAAGTCATCCTCATGAGTACTAAATGGAAGCCGCTAAATTTCGGTTACACGATGAATAACAAAAATCTAAAGGCTGTGAATTCAATTAAACACCTAGGGGTAACCGTTACGAATAACTTAAATTGGAACGGTCACATAGTTTGTGTTTAGGAAAAACAGAACCTAGGATTGCGATTTATTGACAGAATACTTAGGAAATAAAACAGGTCTATCAAAGAGACAGCCTACACTACAGTTGTCCGTCCTCTTCTGGAGTAGTGCTGTGCGCTTTGGGGTCACATCAAATAAGACTGACGGAGGACATCGAGAAGTTCAACGAAGGGCAACTCATTTGTACTAAGCAAAAATACAGTAGAGCGTGCCACGGATGTGATGCGCTAATTGGAGTGGCAGTCATTAGAACAAAGACTTTTCTGTAGTGGCAGAATCTTCTCATGAGATTTCAGTCATCAAGTTTCTCCTGCGAATGCGAACATTTTTTGTTCGCGCCCACCTACACAGGAATAAATGATCGGCGTACTGAAACAAGAGAATTCGGATCTCGCACGGACAAATGTAAGTATTCGTTTTACCCGCACGCAGTTCGAGAGTGGAACGGTAGGAAGTAGCATGAACGTGGTTCACTCTGCCAACTTGATTGTGAACTGATGCTCTTCTTTGAACATTATCCATCGGCGTTGACTCCGAACGTAAATTAATTTAATGTATAGACGAAGTGATCCACTGGTGGTAAACACTAGAAACAGTAACAACCTTACGACACCTTGGAGTAACCGCCCGGAGCGAACTAATTGTAGGAGAAGTACATGCAAGCCTGAACTTCATTAGAACAGTATAAAGGAAATGTAATGCATCTAGAAAAGAAATAAGCTTACAAGCCAGATATAAGACCGATTCTCGAATGTGCCTTGTAAGTCTGGGACCTGTGCTAGGAGGACCTGTGCTAGGATGTAATAATACAAGAGATAGAAAAGTTCCAAGGAAGAGCGGCACGTTTCACCACGGGATTGTTCAGTAACTGCGAGATCGTCACGGACAGTTTCAAAACTCTAGTGACAGACGCAAGAAGAGAGAATATGTATATCACGGAGAGGGAAGTGTGTACGTTCCAAGAAGAGGTGAATCACAAATTACTTGTTGTTCGCAAAATTACCACGACGAGAAAGTCGGAATATGGTAGCTCATACGTATATTTCAGGCACTATTTGCGAATGAAACAAGGAAAGTGGGTTATGAGAACAGTACCATAAGCTCCCTACGCTAAAAACCATAACGTGGTTTCCGGAGTAGAGGTGTAGACGTGATATTATTAATCCAGTTATTTGGTACGAAGCGGAAAGCTCATGGTTGTAACTATTGCATTCTTACGGATGCTGCAGAACTCACACATTGGAATTGGCGAGACAACAATAAATCACTTAAGCTCATATTCCAATGATATACTGCACAAGACAGACGTAGTAAACGAAACGATTGACGAGAAATAACGCCATAGCAGAACGGGAATAGTGTGAATGACATATATGCTGTTTCTGAGCTGATCAAGGCATCATACTGGCCATCTACGAACCAATTTCTATAGCTGAAAGCAGAGATACTAGCAACTCAACCATGTTCTGCTACAAAGTTCATACTCTCACCTGTTTCCGAGAAAATTACGCTTAATGTATCACGAAATACATAAATGTGCACCGAAATACAGGGTGAGTCACTAACTATTGCCACCAAGAATAATTCCGAGAGTATGATAGGAGCTGAAAAGTATGTCGGACAAAAGTTGCACGGCACAATGTGGGCCATAATATGACGTTGGTTTTTTGTGGCTAGGTGGGGTCGCTTCGGAATATGAAGGTCAACTTTGTTTTTTAAGTGGGGTGCTATAGTTTGGTACTTATTTCCTGACAGCGGCTATCGAGCCGAAACCAATGATGTGTAACAGTAAGGTCTTTGAAGGTCAAAAGAGGTCACAGAGGTGGTATAAACGTCCATTTACAGTACGTGTTCGAAGTGATGACCATTGGTATCAGTGCAGTGTTGCAATCCTGTAATTATGAATTGAGTGGTAGTCCTTATCAGATAGGCACTTATCGAAGCAAATGCTCTGACAATTCTCTCTCGCACATGTGCACGTGTCTTTTATGAATCCCCACAAGAAAAACTCCAGAGGCGTCAAGTCTGGCGAAGGAGCCGGCCCCACACATCTCCTCCGCATCCAATCCAACGATCTGGGAATTGTCTCTGCAACTCATTTCCAGCCATCAGTGAAAACTGTGCCGGACACCAATCGTGTTGATACCACATTCTGTTCCTTGTTCCTAAAGGTATTTCTTCCAATAACAGACCTAATCTTTCTTGCTGGAATGTGGTGTACTTTCTACCATTAAGATATCCTTCGATGAAACAGGTGCCTATAATTCTGTCCTCCAGAATCTCACACCATACATTCACCGAGCACGGTTTCTAGTGTGCACCTTGCCGCAGCCAACATGGATTTTCAGTTGCCCAATAATGCATGTTATACAAATTAACATTTACATGGTTCGTGAATGTAGCGTACTCATTAAATAAAATCGGATTAATAATCGTGTCAACCCGCTGAAAATGAAGTTGAGCCCATCGGCAGAATTCAATGCGACGCATACAATCCGTACCATTTCATTCTTGGTGGAGACTGACACCGTAAGGATGATATTTATGGTGATGGAGAGCACGAGCAACACTATCCTGGCTCGTGGCTGATTCCCTTGCAATTTGACGTGAACTAACACAAGGATCTCGAACCACAGTGGCAAGAGTATACTACCAGTTCCCGTTTCCTCGTTAGTAGCTTTCCTTTGTCGGATATGTTTCCGATGCGTTGTGGATCCAGTTGTTCTCAGTCATACACATATTTAAATGTACGACGTGTAGAGTGAGTACGTTGAGAATATCTTTCAGTGTGTAAGTCTCTAGCTCGCACTGAATTTAGTTGGCATTCTCCGTAAATGAGATGCATACCGACTTATTCTTCGACGGACTATGTCATTCGCATTCGCTTGATTCGACGATACTGGTCTTACCGTTCCTGTTAGGGTTGTACTGCAAAACCGTCGGATAGTGTTAACATGTCAATGGCACCTTAGATGGATACGCCGTATTCGGCGAATATTTACTTCAGAGCCTGTGCTTCGATGGGTGTCGAAGTGATAAAGAATACCACTGAATCCATGACAAGAAGATTGCAGCACTGCATTGATACCAATGGTCATCACTTCGAACATCTTCTGTTCAAATGTTCAAATGTGTGTGAAATCTTGTGGGACATAACTGCTAAGATCATCAGTCCCTACGCTTACACACTACTTAATCTAAATTATCCTAAGGACAAACACACACACCCATGCCCGAGGGAGGACTCGAACCTCCTCCGGGACCAGCCGCACAGTCCATGACTGCAGCACCTTAGACAGCTCGGCGAACACCTTCTGTAAATGGACGTTCATGCCACCTTTGTGACCTTCGTTTAACTTCAAAGACCTTACTGTTACACATCATTGGATTCGTCGCGATAGCCGTTATCAGAAAATAAGTACCAAACTATAGCACCCCGTTAAAAAAAAAAAATGAAGTTGACCTCCATACCTCTGAAGCGATCCTACCTAGCAACAGAAAACAACGACTTATTATGGCCCCCGCAACATTTGTCCCACAAACTTTTCAGCAGCTATCATACATTCGAAGTTATTCTATGTGACGATAGTTAGTGACTCACCCTGTGTTTTAAGAACTTTTGTGTGTATTTTTCCGACCGTAGCAGGGGCGTTGAACTCATGTGTGTATTTGCATTTCCTTTCCCTTGCACTGTAATTTGTCTAATTCTTTAAACACGTATAGTCAGTAATAGATCACGTCCTTTGGCTCCGCCCTGTAATGGAGAGTGAAATACGTGACTGTAGGATGGCGTATCGATATGTATTACACCCCATACTTTTGATGGCCTTTAGTGACATTGTATGAAATTCTGAGACATTTGTTACTGTTATCAGATTCTTTCATTCAGAATTATCAAAATACCACGGCATTTGCCACAATCGGGATGAAACATAGTTCATATTCTATGTTTCCTAAGACACGTAAGGAAAGTATGCACAGAAATATTGTCGGCAGTCGGGGATTCCACAAATGCCAACAATATAGCAGCAGTAGCTGTCAACAAGTAAACACCGCGTACCACAGCCGGGGCCGAGCAGTAAACCCCGAATGCACAGAGCACCTGCATCAATCACCCTGATCCATCTCAATGCGGGGCGCGCTCTCGTCTTTGGCACGGTACGCCGACGTTGACGTAGTGTGCAGTCGGCCGTCAGCCCGCGAGCTGCCGGATTTATGTCAGTCGCCGGCGATCGACTGCGCCGCAACCGCGAGGGCCATTAGCAACAAGAGCGCGCGGAACGCCCAGCATCCGCTGTGCGCGTCGCAGCAGCCTCCTAAGTGGCCGACAAGCCGTCACTGCCAGCCCACGTCCGAGTGCGTAAGTGGCGCACAACGGATATCTCAACGGCAGCTACACAGGGGGAGAAAGCAGCTTCATCAATTTACAACAGAGTAGCTGACTTCGAATCGTTCTAACTTCCAAATAGGGTAAACCTTAGTAATTTCGAGAGGATATCCGTATTAAGTTAATTTAAAGTACATTAAAAATATTTTGAGACCCTGCTGAATTACATATGTAAGCCTGTCTTTAAATGCATTACTCAATGTGCACAATGTTATGATTAGTTGATTCTACATTCTCTCCCTTATGATTTCATCAACTAAGAATTTTGTACGTTATTTCATGATACCCCTTGGTAAGTTCGTGACGTTACTTGGGTAAATTTCGTGATAATGCATTAGTTAAAACGATTTTGCCGGCCGGTGTGGCCAAGCGGTTCTAGGCGCTACAGTCTGGAACCGCGCGATCGCTACGGTCGCAGGTTCGAATCCTGCCTCGGGCATGGATGTGTGTGATGTTCTTAGGTTAGTTAGGTTTAAGTAGTTCTAACTTCTAGGGGACTGATGACCTTAGAAGTTAAGTCCCATAGTGCTCAGAGCCATTTCAACCATTATAAACGATTTTATTTTGACATTTTACGACATTCAGGCTTATTTGTGATAAGAATGATAAAGCACTGACGAAGTAATGAGCAAAAACACTGAACTGAATTTATTGATTAAATGAAAGCCTTATTTTAGTCTTCATCAATTTCAAATGGCTCTGAGCACTATGCGACTTAACGTCTGAGGTCATCAGTCGCCTAGAACTTAGAACTAATTAAACCCAACTAACCTAAGGACAGTACACACATCCATGCCCGAGGCAGGATTCGAGCCTGCGACCGTAGCGGTAACTCGGCTCCAGACTGCAGCGCCTAGAACCGCACGGCCTCTCCGGCCGGCCACTTCGAGTGGTACCACATTAAACAAAAACTACACTGAATCTATAGTGCCCCTGATTTTTTCCTCACGTCTTCTAAATAACTCTGCCCACAGGATCCACATTTATTGTCATCCTTCGTCCTCTTCTTTGTCACTCCAAACGTGCTGGGTTGTACATTTAATGTATCTTCGTTTCGTTGAGTGCCAATAAATCAATAAATATCATTAAAATAGATAACCAACAACTCAAAGGAGCAACTGTCAACTCTGTTAATGAAGCACGTGAGATAATATTTAAGAAAATGCATAGGCCTTCCTCTGGATCTTTTGGGAGTTGCTTCTTGAACTGGAGTCAGACATTTTGGCTTGCTGTCTGTCTTTCTCCTCCACTTGCATTTGTTCCCATCATCTATTAAGACAGGCAGAGCAAGAAGTTCATTCACCTCTGAATGACTTTCTGAATCATCTAATGCTGGTACCAGATTGTCTTCTGCAGGTTTGTGTCAGCTTTGATGTTGCTATTGCCTCATCAGTCACAGCGGCAGGATTAAATGAATATATCCCAGTCCTCCTAGAAGCTGGTAACGGCCTTGCCGCAGTGGATACACCGGTTCCCGTGAGATCACCGTAGTTAAGCGCTGTTGGGCGTGGCCGGCACTTGGATGGGTGACCATCCAGCCGCCATGCGCTGTTGCCATTTTTCGGTGAGCACTCAGCCTCGTGATGCCAGTTAAGGAACTACTCGACCGAATAGTAGCGGCTCCGATCAAAGAAAACCACCATAACGACCGGGAGAGCAGTGTGCTAGCAACACGCCCCTCGTAACCGCATCCTCAACTGAGGATCACACGGCGATTGGATGGTCCCGATGGGACACTTGTGGCTTCAAGACGGAGTGCCTTTCCTAGAAGCTGATATGATGGTCTCAGGATTGAAAGCGCTATAGTAAGCAGTTTTCAGCAATTTGTGGAAATCAGATTTGTTGGGTCTGAGACCTGGATTCTTGACTATGCAGCTATTTGAAGGTTTTCCTCCATGATCTTTCAAGTTGCCTGCATACCACTACATCCAATGGATGCAGACTGTGAATAGTTTGAGAAGGAAATGTCAGAGGAAAGATCTGGTCCTTCTTGGCCAGATGAATGACTTTCTCTGAAATATTCGATCCGTGGGAATCCATTTCTAAAATTATGGGTATTGTAGGAGGTATACATTGTATGCAATGATTGAACCACTCCAGAAAAAGATCTCCATTTATCCACCATTTTGGTGATAGTTTCACAATGGTGCCAGGAATTACGTCTTTCAGAAGATCTTCTGACATTCGAACATCCTTAAATATCACCATAGGTGGTATCCAGTGACCACTAGCATTGACACAGGCAGGCAATGTGTGATTTTCACCTCGATCAGCAAACGTTCTGCTATATACATACTTTTTGCCAACTGCCATAACGGTCTTGGATGCTTTCACCACATATGAGAGCCCTGTCTCATCTCAGTTCCATACTAGATATGGACGATCTTGAACTCCTAGATCTGTGACTAACGCTTCTAATTTTTGATAAAAGCCAGTAATTATTGACCTACTTCCCACTGAAGACCTATAAGCAGCAATATTTTCAGGCACGTGTTTTAAAATCTTTGCACCACCAGTCCCCAGCGCTCGTTCTTCTTCATTGAAGGGATGTTTCCCACCAGTTGCTGTAGATAGCTTATAATCCAGTTTTCGAATCTGAACTACAGTCAATCTGAATCCTAATTCCCGCATGGAAAGTATGTAATTGCATATTCTTTGTTCCAATTGTACAGGTAAAGAAAACAGTTTCCCTAATTTAGGTTCTTTAGGTCCTTCAGTCCTGCTAAGAAAGTCTTTCATGGCACTTCACAATGCTTTGATGCCTTTTAAATTGAGTACCTCTCCTCTTTTACCAACCTTGCTGCTGTAATAATATTTGGGTTGACATATTTGCGATATTTTGGAGGCATCTAACATTCAGAAGGAAAAAACTGGTTAAGTTCGTGATAGCTTGATTAATTCGTGATACGTAAATTTAATATATTATCTGGTTTAAAATGAAGTTCTCTATCTATACCACGGGTATGCTACTACAAATAATTAAATATCCGCTTTTAAATTCGTTTATTAGCCATTATTTTCGAAGACTGTCTAGGGTGGCGTAAGATGGCAGTTAAAATGCTAAGGTTTTTTCTAGCGAAGCTTAGACTACATCTAAACTAACGAACGCAAAAACACAAACCTTAATCAGAAACATTTACTTATATAACATAAACAACTGTGCAAAATCCAAAAATTTTATATTGTTAATATGAGGAGTAATCAGCACTTTAACAACACGTGGGTTTGCGCAGCGCGAAAGCGAAAGACAACTGCCCCCAACGGAAGAAAACAACTCACTGTGCTGCCAAGGCCGCTGGTAGCGCGGCGCGAAATGTCGCTGCAGGTAGGGGACATGTGCTGCTATTTGTTTGTCAGCGACTGCACTGCTAGCGTGGTTGATAATCAACAAAGTATCACGAAATAAGCAATTCCACGAACTTACCAAGGTTTACCCAAGTTGTATGTCGGAAACACACCGTTGAAGAACTAAAGCCATTAAGCGAAAGCCAGTCAGCGACAAGAGCTCAGAATTGCGGGCATTTAAAGTAACTTCCCCAGCCTTTTGTGATGAAATTCGCAGTGACTGGTTAAACCGGCTGAAGTTAATGGTTTCAGATATACAGTTAGTCCTAGGCAAGCCTTAAATAACAGTCCATGGGTGGTTGTGTCAATTGAGAATTTTCTGTAGTCTTCATCACGTGAAACTCGACTACTAAATCGACTTTGTTAAAAATACGGTAATGGCATTAATTTGGTGCACTGTACTGCACGAAGAGTGCTACAGCAGGACTGTTGACGTGTGATATTGTGTATCAACGTCTACATTCACATACCCACTCCCCAAGCCACCGTTAGCTGCGTGTCAGCGGATATCTTGGACCACTATTTGTCATATCCTTTCCTGTTCCATTTGCAAATCAGGCGAGGCAATTCGACTCTCTCTTAGCCCCTCTACGAGCCCTAATTTCTCTTATTTTAGCGGTCGTTACGTGAGATGTACTTTAGCGGCTGTAGGATTCCTAGAGTCAGTTCAAAATGCTAGCTCGATAAATTTTCTCAATACTGTTCCTAGTAAAGAACGTCGCCTTCACTCTGGGGACTACCATTTGAGCTCACGAAGCATATCCATAATATCTGCGTTTTGCTCGAATCTACCAGTAAAAAATCTAGTAGCCCATTTCTGAACTGCTTCGATGTGTTACTTTAATCCGACATGTTGCGTATCCCGAACACTCCACCAGTACTTAAGAATGGGTCGTACTAGTGTCCTATATGCAGTCTCCTTCGTATATGAAGACCACTTTCCTAGCACTCTCCCAATAAATCGAAATCGATGATTCGCCTTTCCTTCCACCGTTTATATGTGCTCCTTTTTGAATGACGTCACTGAGTCCTACTAGTACGGATTAACTAACATTTTTCTGCTTTTAGAGCTATCCACAATTCCTCACACCAACTAGGAGTTTCGCCTAAATCAGCTTGCATCCTCCTACAGTCACTCAATGGCGACACCTTTCCGTACATCACAGCATCATCAGCAAACAACCACAGACTGATGCTCATCCTGCCCACGGAGCGAGGTGGTGCAGTGTCTAGAACACTGGACTTGCATTCGTGAGGACGACGGTTCAATCCCGCTTCCGGCCGTCCTGATTGAGGTTTTCCGTGATTTCCTTAAATCGCTCCAGGCGATTGCCGGGATGGTCACTTTGAAACGCCGATTTCCTTGGCCGTGCCTCCCTAATCCGATGGGACCGAAGACCTCGCTGTCTGGTCTCCTTCCCCAAAAACAACCCTACCCAACTCAGCCTGTCCGTCAGACCATTTATGTACACACAAAATTATTGCAATCCTGTCACATTCATTTGGGGCACATCCGATGGTACCCTTGCCACTGATGAACGCTAGCCGTTGGGGATAACGTACTGCGTTCTATTACTTAAGAAGTCTACGAGCGACTCACATGCCTGAGAACCTACTCCATATGCTCGTGCCTATGCTAAGGTGCAATAATATTACTCTAAACCCAAGAATTTACTTTTTGCTAAGGTACAGAATGTGTGAATAGACTTTCAATTTAACAAGTACGGTTGAGCAGTTCGTCCGGGATTATAGTGGATCGGCGTAATAGAGCAGAGCTGCGCTTAGGGCAGCTGACGCAGTGCTGATTCGCGTCCATACCTAATCGGCGCGGCAAGCTGCAGCTTCGTTTCACTATGTGGACGACACATATGTTGCTTCAAAAGCAAAATCGCTCTACGGAGTGAATATAATACCCATTCCAAAGAAATCAGAGTAATACCTCTCATTCCAGAGTATGCATCATCAGCGCTTGGGGGATTAGTTGGTGTAGCGACAGGCATTACTAAGGCAGTTAATGATGCAAAGGTAGCTTTCAGACAGTTGTCAGATATGGAAACACATGATCATACAATGCAAGCTATAGCACTTCGTGAAGGGAGAGGCTTGTACTTCGATCCATTTAGCAAAAATGGAATTAGCCCGTACTTGATTAAAAAAAATTCTCTTTAAACAGTCTTCCTGTAAGTAGACTGTTTAAGTTCCTATATTGGTAATGCCACGTAGCGCTCCGTATGTGCTGTGTGCAGTCTGTGGCTGGTTTGCATTGTTGTTGGAATATCTGCCATTGTAGTGTTGGGCAGCTGGATGTTAACAGCGCGTAGCGTTGCGCAGTTGGAGGTGAGCCGCCAGCAGTGGTGGATGTGGAGAGAAAGATGGCGGAGTTTAGAAATTTGTAAGACTGGATGTCATGAACTGCTATATATATTATGACTATTAAGGTAAATACATTGTTTGTTCTCTATTAAAATCTTTCATTTGCAAACTATGCCTATCAGTAGTTGGTGCCTTCCATAGTTTGAATCTTTTATTTAGCTGGCAGTAGTGGCGCTTGCTGTATTGCAGTAGTTCGAGTAACGAAGATTTTTGGTGAGGTAAGTGATTTGTGAAACGTATAGGTTAATGTTAGTCAGGGCCATTTATTTGTAGGTATTTTTGAAAGTCAGATTGCGTTGCGCTAAAAAATTTTGTGTGTCAGTTTAACTACAGTCACGTACAATTGTTCAAAGGAGACGTTTCATATGTCGACCCTTAGCCGAGGATACCTCACTGGAATCTTCTGATTTTTTCTTGTAGTTTGTGTAATTAGTGTAGATTTTGTTTATTGCTAGCGCATAATTGTAGAGAGAATCTCCTTTGTAGTTGCAGTCTTTCATTGTTGTACAGTAAAACAGGTGTGGCACGCATGTAAATTGGCACCAAGTATTTCGCAGCTTTCCAATTAACTAGATATTATTTTCAGCACTATGTTAATGTGTTCTCTTATTTTCTGTGTTATCGTGTGAAATATTGTGACAATAATGGCGTGTGAAAAACTTAACACTAGGCTCCAAAGTAAACAGAGATATAATAGTGACGACGAGCGTAGCTTACCAGCACCGCAGTGTAATGAATTAACAGACATTCAAAGTAGTAATTTGGTAACTGTGCGTAGGGAAATGGAGCGGGCGTCAAATAATGGTGTAGACAGTGAAACAGGTAGTGAACAGGGAAGCATTATCGATCGATCGGTCGGCAACAGCTCGCCTCAGGAATCGGGAATGACAGAACACAATATTGCAAATACTGTAGACTCAGGTTTTGGGTTCTCACCGTTTTCTCAAATGAGTCAAGACACATTTTCCGCTTGTCAAAATGTGAATGTTGCCGGTGCAAATCCACTGCCGAAAAGCACTGAGGAACATGTTTCAGACACCAGTGCATTGTTAATACAATTAATGCAACAAATGGGACAAAAGTTTCAAAAGTTAGACACAATGGAACAACACCAGAGACAAACACAGCAATAGTTAGACGCAATGGAACAAAGTATTCACACCACGCTTGAACAAACACGTGAAGATTTAACTACTGAGTTACATAAAATCGAATCGAAATGTCAAAAAGTCTGTAATGACGTAAAAACACAAATTTGTGAGCATTTTCAACCTTTTTTTTCGCGGCTTGAAAATGCATTACAGAATCAAATGCATTACAGAATCACGAAGCAGCCATAAAAGAACTGCAAATTATTGTTCATGAAAATCATGAGACCTTGCAAGCTAAAATTGATTCAGTTGCATCTACCGATTCGGTTACGCAATTTGCAAAAACTCAGGAAAACGTAAAGGACACAGTAGAAAGACACATGGAGAAAATTAGTTCATTATCAGAGAAAGTAGTTGAACTTTCGGATCAGTTAAATAATTTATCTACGAAGGTAGATGATAATCTGAATGACACAAAACCGGTAGTCTTTAATGAAACAGAAGAGTGCAAACAAGTTAGGAAATTCAAACAAAATCAGAATCAAATTAATACGCAACACCAAAGAGAAATCCGGGAAGTACAAGATCAGCTGACACAGGTAATACAGGAATTACGTATTTCAGAGGCCACTCGCGCTCCAATACGGGAAGAGGGACATAGAAATACTGAACAGCCACAAAATAATAACTCAGGGCACTTCGGAAATTATGAAAGAAATTGGCAAGGTACACCGAATTTTGAGACTGAACCGCCGAAACGACGTAACAATGACCGACATGGGACTCGCACCGCAGGCAGCCGCGTGCGCCGGCTGGCTCAGAGAAAAATAACATAGATGCTAACCTTTAGTAAAATTCCAGTATTCTTTACCAATGTACCATATACCACATGATAATTCCACTGAAACTGAAACTATGCGTACTAGGAACAGCTAAGGGTTACACCACATTTCACATGTAAAACCATTTATTGAGAGATAATCTGCTTTTTAACTTAGTATTTGCTATAAAACTTTTCACTTCACATTTCTAGTATGCATTGTCAGACTTAGAAACTGTTACCATGCAACAATGTTTGAAGTTAAATATCCAATCAAGAACCAAGAGAACTTATTTAAACAGAATTACGAATGCATTGTTATAGTGAACAGACGACACAGTGTTGTATTTCTACATTCTTGCTGGTTAGTTGCACAATTACGTAACGACTATCAGGCTTACATACTTAGGACATATACTGGTACTGCTAATGAGATTTTAATGCAACATTTTGGTTTACTTGAAAATACATTCTGGATTTAAAGTACTTTCAGTGAGATACCAGATGACAAAGTGGTTAGTTTATGTGACAGCTACACGATTTTATCACGACGCTACTAATGAGTGACAATTTACAATGTTGCTTTTGCAGTGTTTCTGTTTTATATCTGCACAGTTTTCTGTTTTATTCTGGAAAGTAAAACATATTTTACTAGTAACTTTTGTGGTATAGCTACAATGAGACAGCCTTTTCCATCGCACAACAATACGTTACAGTACAGTACTTTCTTCATCACAACAATAAGCGTAATAACTACGATGTCTATACACAAAGCATTTCATTTTTGTTTATCATGAGATAAGTACATTGACTTCTGCAGAACTTAGCTTTCTGAGGACGATAACTACGAGACATACACAGAGATTATCTTACAACATGACGCACAGTTTAGCGCTACAGTACACGTATTTGAGTGATTGATTTCGCACTTAAAACATTTATTTTTTAAAATATTTGAAGTCAATGATACAAGGGTTTTCCATGATACATTTCATTCCATTGCTGTAATCTGTAACACCTGAGGGTATAATTACATTAATCCTCAGGGGGGTACACGCTTACTTTGTGTACCATGTGGTTGGCACGTACAAGGAGCCCTAGCTTATATGGTATTTGCTTATACAACTTTACACATCGGTACCATATTTCTCTAACACATAATTACACAGCTATCTGATCGTTTAACTGAGAGATAAACATTTTTTTTACTACGTCAGTGATACATGTTTACGCAATTACAAAGTTGGATTACTTCACACTTACGAAATTGTATTTTGTCTGTACTTTGTGAACTGTTCGTATCTTTTTAGAACCATTGTGATACTATGAGAGCGTTGAACGATGTATTTGGTAAGGGACCATGATTTTAAAGTACGTTTGAGTTAGATGACACTATTGAAATGAGCAGAGAATATTTTTTAGTTTTTGACATTATTACAGAAAGCTACGACGTTTTTGGGATTTGACTGAGGTGTTATGATGTTATTTTTACGACGACGATGTGTATTATGCTGCTGAGGTATGTTTATGGTCAATAAGCTGATGCCATATGAGGAATTTGACTATGCTACGTATCTGTTATGATGAAATATTCAAGAAGTGTCGACGAATGTGTATATGTGTAGTAAGGTAAGGAATAATGGGTAGTGGTTAGGGAGTCTGACTTGTGAAAAAGGATGTTGGAAACCGAGAATCATACTTTAAGAGTCGTGAAATGTGTGTATATGCGTGAATTAATCACAATGCCGACGAAAACTTTTTGAACACTGTTATATTCATAGGATTTTGTTTGTACACATTTGAAACGCAAATTCTCGACCTGTGAAAGTGTTTATATGAGACTGTCACTGTAATGCAAACTGGTGTCGTAAATATTTCAGTAAGAAAGTTAAATGACCTCCTTCATGTAATGCGTCGTGGCCCCCAGATGCGGGACAGTCGCCTGAAAAAAAAAGCCATTAGTTTGTACCCTTAAGAGACACAGGTGGAGAAAAAAAAAGGGAGGCCATTATCCTCGCTATTGACATTTCTTTGTAGAAAGCATCGCAAATACGACACGCTCAAACTTGAAAACATATGATTACACTGTGGAGCTCTTAATTTATGATATTTAATAAAATGCCTAATGAAACGATGAGAAACATTTCAAGGCTATTGTCTTGCTAGTTGAGAGAAATGCCATAAGGCTTGCTTTATGTATTTATTTACCCATTTTGTTTAATATCTAGTTTCTAGCTGCGCTGCAGCATTGGTTAAAATAAAATTTAATAGATGTACTAATTTAAATATTTTATGCCTACAGATCCTGTAAAAAATAACTTTATGATGGATGTACTCCAAAAAAACGAGGGAGCACAAAAAGACATTTCCACTTCACAGGAATTGCATACATAATTTTTGTCAGTGACTTGGTAACTTGTCTGCTAGAGCAAGTTACAGTGATGCATCACTCTAGTGTTAAGATGGGACATAGGTATTAGACATGGCCACCTTTACTGTAATATTTTTTCTGCTTGAGCTTTTTCATGATTAGATATAAGTTACTGCATTTGCTGCTGCTGTTTGCCAGGCATAGTGTTATTAAATTTCGCTTTGTATTACTCTGTTAATCTAGTTTCACTACTGATTGATATTTCTTGTTTGCTGCGCATTGCCTTATATTAGTTGTAATATTGCATTTGCTTTGCTAATTTATGCTACTTGCTTTGCCATTTGTATTTTTTATCATTGCTGTTCGTGTTAATTGTTTTGTGCTGCTACATTGCCTCGTTCCTTAGTTTAGCATCTGAGCTCAGTAGATTTAAGTTAGCTTAAGATGGGGTAGACTATATGAGAAAACGAGTTGTGGTCAATTGGAAGAAATGCATTGAGAAGCTATAAGAAAATGATTTGGCCATAAAAGTATTTTGAAAGAGGATATGAACAAAAAAGTAGGGTTTCGGGACAACAGGTTTACGTAGGATTTTCTTGGAAATAAATGATGAGGTAAGATAATGGAAAATAAATAATGAGGTAAGAAATATGTGAACATATAAATACAGAAAGCGTGCTTGGATAGGATTTCTTTGGTGGAAACAAATGTTGAAATAAGACGAAAGAACTATGGAATGAAGTTTTAGGTTGGACTGCAGTACCAAATGTTACACTGGAAACAAACCCTGCCCTTTCCTCTTGTGTTATTCTGCTATGTGTTTGTGTACTCTTGTATATTTTTGTTTTTCCTGTCTTTATGTGTTTAGCTGATATGAGCTACATTGTAGAATTTTTCTAATACTACACTCCTGGAAATGGAAAAAAGAACACATTGACACCGGTGTGTCAGACCCACCATACTTGCTCCGGACACTGCGAGAGGGCTGTACAAGCAATGATCACACGCACGGCACAGCGGACACACCAGGAACCGCGGTGTTGGCCGTCGAATGGCGCTAGCTGCGCAGCATTTGTGCACCGCCGCCGTCAGTGTCAGCCAGTTTGCCGTGGCATACGGAGCTCCATCGCAGTCTTTAACACTGGTAGCGTGCCGCGACAGCGTGGACGTGAACCGTATGTGCAGTTGACGGACTTTGAGCGAGGGCGTATAGTGGGCATGCGGGAGGCCAGGTGGACGTACCGCCGAATTGCTCAACACGTGGGGCGTGAGGTCTCCACAGTACATCGATGTTGTTGCCAGTGGTCGACGGAAGGTGCACGTGCCCGTCGACCTGGGACCGGACCGCAGCGACGCACGGATGCACGCCAAGACCGTAGGATCCTACGCAGTGCCGTATTGGACCGCACCGCCACTTCCCAGCAAATTAGGGACACTGTTGCTCTTGGGGTATCGGCGAGGACCATTCGCAACCATCTCCATGAAGCTGGGCTACGGTCCCGCACACCGTTAGGCCGTCTTCCGCTCACGCCCCAACATCGTGCAGCCCGCCTCCAGTGGTGTCGCGACAGGCGTGAATGGAGGGACGAAAGGAGACG